>NC_030817.1:7525000-8775000 GCF_001704415.2 Capra hircus
GGAGATCAGTCCTGGGTGTTCATTGGAAGGACTGATGCTGAAGCTGAAACTCCAATACTTTGGCCACCTGCTGTGTAGAACTGACTCATTTGAAAAGACCCTGATGCTGGGAAAGATTGAGGGCAGGAGGAGGAGGGGACGACAGAGGATAAGATGGTTGTATGGTATCACCAACTCAATGGACATGGGTTTGGGTAGACTCCTGGAGTTGGTGATAGACAGGGAGGCCTGTCATGCTGCGGTTCATGGGGTCCCAAAGAATCAGACACGAGTGAGTGATTGAACTGATACTGATATTGTCTTTCAATTCAGGCTTTAGTTTTGTTTTCACTTTCTGTGGAGTTTATATATAATTTATTAATGGAACAGTCCCACCTCCCAATTCCTCTCCCCTGTGTCCCCCTGTCTTTCCCCTTGGTATCCATATATGAACTCTCTAGGACTGCTTTCAGATAAGATCATCTACACCATTTTTCTAGATCGACATGTGTACACTGTTGAGACCACATATGAAATAGATAACTAACAAGAGCATACCGTATAGCACAGAAAACTCTACTTAATGCACTGTGGTGACCTGAACGGAAAGGAAATCCAGAAGGGAAGGGATATATGTATGTGTGCGGCTGATTCATTTTAATGCACTGTAGAAACTAACCCAACATTGTAAAGCAACTATACTACATTAAAAATTACGCACAGATAAAATTGCGCATGGAAGAAAATATAATTTATTAATGGGAAAGAGCTACTAAAGACTAACATGATGGTGTTCTTTTTTTTTTTTTCTTTACACAGTTCACTTAGCAACTCTTAATTTTATGAGAACATGGAGCGAAAGGAAAATAGAACATCACCCTTTTGTGTATATTTTCGATAAGCTGAATTTCCAAACCAATCTTTTTGTTGACTTTTCTTTTCTTTCTTTTTTTTTTTTCCTTCCAAATTTCAATTGACTTGCCCAGGGCAATGTGTCTTCAAGAAAATGGTATCACCCTGTGGTGGTCATACATGCAGTTTGGATAAAAGTACTCAGAAAGGTCTTTTGTGTCAACTTTTCAAGCAGAAAGAAAAACAAAGGAGGAGAAAGATTTTGAAGAAATGCATTCTGATGCACTGCCAAATATTTAGGGAAACAGAAAATGCCAAAGCATTTTGAGAACTTTTTTTTTTTTTTTAATGGATAAGCCAGTTGATTCTACAAATGATGGGAGTTGGAGTTTAATGCACATTCTCACTAAATGGCTTACTCAAAGAAAAGACTATAAATGTCTGCAGTTTACGAGCTTTTCTCTTGATTCTTTGATGGACTGTAGATTGTCTCAAAGTGATACTCGATTACCCCTATCGTTATTGATGGACTAATAAAATGATCTAATTGCTGGTGATGGTATTAGAAAAGTACTCTTTTCTTCTCATAAATGAAAAGAAACATGCACTTGGAAAGTCAACATAATATTATGTGTATCTGTTCAAAATCGCTCCCTCTAAATAAAGAGCTATGAACTTTGCTATTCTGTAGGGACCTTCTTTTGTTTTAAAATAATGCTATTTTTGGTCACTTTTCATGCAAATGTTAGTGACAAACATGATACTGCTTTAGTGAATGGATGGTGAAAATGGGCTTTTTGGGGGAGAAGGCGTGCACAAGGCATATGGGATCTTATTTCCCCAACCAAGGAAGTCCTGAAAACTGATCTTTTAAAGTAAGATATACAGAGGTGTTTTCATATGATGGTGTGATTCTCTTGTCAGTCAATCCCCCATTTTCCTAAATATACAATTTATATGATCACATTTGTTCAGCGAGGCTACAAAGAATACCATACCAAACCTGGAGAGGCCATTTGATATCAGATTTCAAATATGGATTCTGTTCTAGTTTATTCTCTGTTTATCTACATGTTTCCCTTCAGGTATTTGCTGCTGCTTCTCTTAACCTCAGTTGAAGGAACTGTGTCTAGGAGGGAACTGTTTTATTGCCAATTAAAGGCAGCTACATTTTCTATACCACAAATCTACAAAAGCCCATAAACTCTTATTATCTTGTGGGCACAGAAACTGGACTCTTTATCTATTATTATAAGAATGGGGACTATTAGTACTTACAAGTGACTGAAAAGGTCTCTGAAATTTACTTATGTTGAAATATAAGAAGCATAAATCCTACCACAAGAACTTAGAGCCTCAGGGATAATTTTAACATGGCCAGATGAAACCTAGATTTTAATCTTATTCTCTTAGAGATTATTGGCTGTTAATAAGTCAAGAAGTTTCTGCAAGCATGCACTACCTCGTTCTGTGGAGTTGTGTTTCACATTTGTGTGTATGTGTTCTTGCTCTCACAATAATTCAAAAATAATGCTAATAAAAATAAGTGATACAGGAAAACTGTCATCTGACAATCAAACATGATGAAACAAACATCATGAAAATATCAATTCAATGATGATACATTTTTGCAAAACTTTTCTATGTTGAGAGGTTTGACTGATTCTACATGTTGCCTCTTTCGTGATGAGAGAGTTAGGGTAGACAGCTAAATGACTTTTGCCCCATTGGATTATAAAATCACTTCCATTACTCAGAAACTCATTCCTTGCTGTAGGAGAACCACATCATTTTAATAATACCAATTATAACAATTATCATAGTACTAACACTTGCAATTATACAAGGATGTCTATTCCAGTGATTCCTCCAACTCTTTAGAAAGGAAACACCACAGATGGGAATCATTTTGTCACTGAAATGTAGATATCACTGGAGAAAGAAGATGGTGTCTCCTTGAGCTGTTGTTTCCGTTCTTCCCAATAGTTGCTATTTAGAAGAATTTAATTGAAGGTCAATTAAAGAACAATCATGAAAATTTAGGGGAAGCTGAACAGCCTCAGATACCCCAAGAAATAGTTGTTAAAAACACAGATGATGTTCCCCAGGAAATCCAGATATTTTTTACCTTTATTTCAGATGAAATACTTCCCTTTATTTGCAGCAAACAATCTCAATGACCAAAGAATATCTATTGAGGGGGCCATCAAGTGCCTATCAGCTACTGAATCCTTGATTGCAGGTATATACATCCCCCATCATCTTTTCGGTGATACCCTAGGCATCAGAACTGCATTATTTTGAATAAAAAAGGGAAAGGGAAAAAATTCCATCATGCTCTCATAGCCCTTTTTGCTCTAGCAATTTCTAAACCACACCAGATTTTCAGACTTATTTTGACTACCTTGTGAATATACATGGATTGCATATGGACAGCTCTGCAGCAGTAATTGCAGGTTGACAATCTCTCAAAACATTTTGGGTTTGTTTTACTTGAATTATTTTCCCCTCTCTCTTTGTTTCAATGAGTCTATAAATGTAGTGAAAATTTCTTCATTGTATTATTTTGATACTTCTATATGTAATCTGGGTTGGAATTAATAGTTTAAAAGAATTTAAGAATAAGAAATGCAAACTCCAATCTTTTAACAAAGGTCTCTTATACTTACAAGTTCTTATCAATAAACTCTCTCTAGACCTCCAGATGAAACTAACTCAAAGGTCTTGATTTTCTCCTTTAATATCTGTGTTTCCAAACCCAAATCTCCCTTCAAATGCTACCTCATCCACACAGAGTGAAATAGACTTGCCCTTCACTGAAATTTATAACATGGAAGATGGTTTACTTCTTTCTTAAAGTACTTGATTAGCATATGGCCTATTAAGGCAGAGATCTTGTAAACTGCCGCCACTAATGTTCGTTTGTTACAAAGTAGGTGCACAATAAAATTATTTGACTTACACTAAGGTCTGCCTTACAAATGCTGTTTTATACTCAGCTGGATGTCTTACCTTTATAACCCACAATGTCACATGCTTAGTGAATATTCAGTAAATAATAATGATTACTGTTCTCTGCCCTAAAGTTCTATAAATTATAGAGAAAACAGTCCTGTCTTTTTCACATGCCTTCAATAGTACCTTGAACATACTATATGCAATATTTATTCAGCAAATGGATTCAGCCTAAGAATTCTGTTCACAGCGTACTGCTTAAATCCAAGTCTAAAATTTTATATCCTTTATAGAATACTTCTATTCTTTACAATTTATATTTAATTAAGAGTCAGTTTCCAGGAGCACTTTGGAAAAAGTGGCAGTTACTCCAAAAAGCCTATCCAAACACAATAAATTTGAAATACATTTGAAGAGGAAAAAAAAAAAGAAAAGAATACCCCCATTTCCTCCCCAAAATGCTGGTCTATAGTGAAGGACTTAATGTTCCTAGCAGATAGCTAAAAAATGTGCTGAATCCAAGGAAAGAATTTATGTGTGGCCATCTGAACTTCAAGAAATAATTGCCCTGCTAAGATTTATCTTCCCTATAATTGGGTTAATGGAAGCCTGTATTTTGGTATGCAAAGAATCCTTTTCTGAAAAATAAAAATTTGTAAATCTCTTAGGCATGTTATGCTTTTACTTGACAAGAAAGTTGCCTTCACATATAATCTGTCAGAGCCAAGTCTGCAAAAATGCACTACTGGTGAGTCTTTCAGTGAAAACACTGTTTCTTGGAGATGGACAATATTGGCCATATCTCTTGGTTATATGTTGTTGAAAGGATAAATAATTCTCTTTATAAAATTAAAAGTTTAAAAATTTTCAAGAAATACACTAGTAGCTTTTTTTTTTTTTGTTACTGTAAGAGAAGACAATTCAGAAACATACAATCAAATAAAGATGCTCAGCTGTTTCCTCTCTTAAGGATGTTTCAGAAACAGAAAGCATATCTTTGGTTAGCAGAATGAGAGTCATGTACCTTTCAGATTAGCTGCTGCCCTAAAATCTATCTTTAAGGACTTCTGTTAAATGGCAAGATTGTAAATTGAAATGCAAATGAGGCTTAAACAGTGTAGATTGTGTTAAAAATGTACTTGCCTGAGCAGGAAAGTTCAATCAAAGTTCAGTGAGTTCATGCTGGTGTGAATTGCGGAGAGGGGTAGGGCAAACTGTCCTGTCTGCTGTGGGTAGGGCCTCACTGAGACATCTTCTGGCTTCCAAAGGCAAGATAAGACATACGAACATGGGCATTCCAGCAGTGTCTGACACCCTGTCAGGTGAAGCTAATTTGATCCACCTGAGGATAATTCTAGCAATTGGCTTTATGACTAGCCACTTACTGTTGGTTCACACATTCTCCGCACACCAGCATTTATCTGCATCTTGAATACATACCTCTATCTTTAAAAGTCATCCTTCATGTGCTTCTGAGTAATAAACTAATTTGTAGGGCATAAAAATGCTCTTTGCAATTACTATCCACTTTCAGCATGATTTACATAATTCAAAAAGAACATTGAATTATTTCATATATCCTACTGAGAAAATTATTTCTTTTTCACATTTAAAAATCCATAAATTTGAAACAGGTGACTTTCCCCTTTTCCAGTTCTACCTGATATTACTGAAACCTGACAGTACAAACACTTTATCTTGATATATCACAGCCTAAAACTATTTTCATTGATGAAAATGACAGAATATATATACTAGGAACTGCTGAAATAGTTTTTATTTCTTATTTAGTTCTTCCAATAATGCTGTGATGAAGTTGCTATTGTTACTTACTTCACCCCCATTCTATAAATGAGAAAACTGAGGCACAAAGAGTTTAGGTAATTTTCCAGGGAGGCCAGTCTTGTACAGGATGAAAGCAAGATTTAAACAAAGACGATGCCGAAATAGAAAGAAATCCCTTTGTTAAGACAGCCCCCCATCTCTTGCTCATTTGTCTTTGTTTAGTCGATAAGTCGTGTCCCACTCTTTGCAACCTCATAGACTATAGTACACCAGGCTCCTCTGTCCATTGGATTTCCCAACAGGAATATGGAGTGGATTGCCTTCTTCTCCAAGGGATCTTTCACATCCAGGAATCGAATCTGCATCTCCTGCATTGGCAGGCAGGTTCTTTACCGCTGAGCCACCAGGGAAAACCCTCTTGCTCAATAAAAGAAGGAATTTCAAACAATGTACAACTAGAATACTTGAATGGTCCAAATCAAGAGTTTAAAAGGTGGGAATACACACAAACCAGCTTAAATACATTTATTGGCTGAAAAGGGTACAAGATTTCTTTCTGAGGTGATGAAAATTTTTGCAAGTTTATTGTGGCAATAGTTGCACAATTTTAAATATTCTACAACCCACTGGAAAATATATATATACATGCACACACATATTTAATTGAAACATGCTATATTTTTTATATAATTTGATCATTTTAATTAATCTCAAATTTTTATTGAAGGGTTACATGATCATGATCAGGAAAGGATAACTGATGCCATATAACCTTGTATGACCATGTTTAAAGACAATCTAAAATCATGGCATATAATTACCTGAACTGAATAATTCTTCTATGCTACAATTTAATTTGTTTGTGCCTTGATTGTGAAGCACACACACATACAAACATACACGGCTGCTGCTGCTGCTAAGTCGCTTCAGTCGTATCCAACTCTGTGCAACCCCATAACGGCAGCCCACCAGGCTCCCCCATCCCTGGGATTCTCCAGGCAAGAACACTGGAATGGGTTGCCATTTCCTTCTCCAATGCATGAAAGTGAAACGGGAAAGTGAAGTCGCTCAGTCGTGTCTGACTCTTAGCGACCCCATGGACTGCAGCCTACCAGGCTCCTCCGTCCATGGGATTTTCCAGGCAAGAGTACTGGAGTGGGGTGCCATTGCCTTCTCCGACAAACATACACAGATGTATCCTATTTATTTAAAAATTTTCTTTACTTGCTACTTAGGAATAAAGTTCTAATTTCTCTTCTAAAAAAAAAAGTCTTTAATTGCAGTTCTCTAGGCCAGAATACTGGAGTGGGTAGCCTCTCCCTTCTCTAGGGGATCTTCTTAACCCAGGGCTTAAACTCAGGTCTCTTGCATTGCAGGTGGATTGTTTACCAGCTGAGTCACGAGAGGAACCCAAGAATGCTGGAGTGGGTAGCCTATCGTTTCTCCAGCGGATCTTCCTGAACCAGGAGTTGAACTGGGATCTCATGCATTGCAGGCAGATTCTTTACCTACTGAGCTGTCAGAGAAGCCTCAATTACAATTGCAAATCTATTCAAATATAATTATTTTATTTATCATTTCCTGCAGGTTCTCCGTTTGTGATATTGACATTCATAGTCTAATTTCCTAAGGTTACATCCTCATATATTTAACAAAATTTCTAACACCATACAGAAAGTATAAAGATCATTTTACCCCACAATGTATTAGATACCTTATATAATATATATATATATTTGTTTTGTTTTACTTGGAAATCTATTTTTGTAATATAGAATGTGAGAAAGGATAAAGCAAATATACTAGATTTCACTTATATTTACAATGTATTATATACTTTCATACATATAATGAAAAGAACTTATTGACTCTTATATTCTAAGCCAAATGAAAAAATATGCGTTTTAGATTTTAATCGTAAACAGATTTCATCTCTGTTATGGCTTTCTTCTTTTTGCCTGTATCAACCATCATTTAAATAAAATGTTTATTTTTCAAAGTGCATACTTTACTTGAAACAGCTGATTACAACCCTCTTTGGGGTTTTTATGATATTTCTTTTAAATAGTCATTTTTAAGCTAAAATTTCAACAATTCATCTTTTTAAATGCATAGAGTTTCATTTGGTATGCTTGAATTAAACATACCCAGCCTTCCTGAATCTTTCCTTATTTGAGGGAACTTTTCTGAAAAACAGGCATGGCAGCTGACTTCCTCTCTGTGGCTTTCCAAGAATGAATTAAAATGTGCAAAATGATTTGAGATTCATGGTGAAAGGATGCTTTAGAGTGTTAATCCCCCATGAATTCTGCCTCCAGGATCTTGCATGAATGAGTAGGAAACTTCTGGAATTGCACAAGCATCGTGGGTGGCCATGCTATGTTTAACAGCAAGGGAAGAGAGATTTAAGTTAAAGATGTGAGTTAGCTCCAATAAATACTGTTATTTGTAGGTGCGTGTGCACGTGTATAAGTGTGGGCCAGTACTGATAGGAAGACAGCCTCCAGAGACTGAAAACTAAAATCTCCCATGTGTCAGAGGAAATGCTCCAGGAATAGAATGAATACTTTCAGGAATTTGTTTTGTATCTCTTGACAGACTTCAGCAGTTAAACACACCATTGAATTTGGCTGTGATCAGAGTTTTGGAGGCTTGCAGATAAATTAAGGGACAGCATTATGTTTGGTTTACTGTTGAAAGTTTAGTGTTTAAATTGTTTTTCCATTTCTATGTCCATGTTCTGGGTGGGGAAGGAATGTAACATACATTTATTTCCTCTGTATTACAATGGGAAAAACCGCCTATATTTTATGGCCACTCAGTTTAAATTGCATTGCCTTTAATAGCAGAAAACCTGTCTCTGATGATTACTGAAGAAATTTATAAATTGTTTTCTAGACTTCTCCATTCATTTACCATGATATTACAAAATTTTGAGATTGATGTATACTGGCTAAAGTAGCTTTTAAAATCTTTTTTTTTTTTTTTAAAGCATCAGACGCACCTCACATACACACAGACACAAATCTATAATTGAATTTATACTAAAAGAATTGTGATTTGTTAAAAAAAAAGGTTTAAATGAATTGTTTTAATTTCTTAAAATCAGTTATTTAAACATCTCTAGATGTGTTACAAATATAGAAAGTATGAGGTCTTCCCAGGTGATAGTGCTGTGCTTAGTGGTGAAGAATCTTCCTGCCAATATAGGAAATGCAAAAGACTCACGTTCAATCCCTGGGTCAGGGAGATACCCTGAGGTAGGAAACGGCCTCACACTCCAGTATTCTTGCCTGGAAATTACATAGGCAGAGGAGCCTAGTGAGCCAGAGCCCGTGGGCCTGTAAAGAGTAGGACACGATTGAGCACATAGCAAATATGATCATTCAGGGAATCTAGTTTCATATCATTTACTAGCTACATTTATGAAGTGGGGAAAACTGTTGGAGAGTTGGGGTAGGTAAGAAACCCTGTGAAGATATAAAAAAGTAGAGTTTGAAGTTCAAATTTATTTATGACTAAAAGATAATGATGAGTTTATCATGCTTTTAAATAAATTGTCCTTTACATTGGCCTTCCCTGCTGGCTCAGACAGTAAAGAATCCGCCTTCAAAGCAGGAGACCTGGGTTCCATCCCTGGGTTGGGAACATCCCCCTGAGGAGGGCATAGTAACCTACTCCAGTATTCTTGCCTGGAGAATCCCCCTGGACCGAGGAGACTGGCCATATACAGTCCAGGGGGTTGCAAAATGTCAGACATGACTGAGCAACTTTGTGTGTGTGTGTGTGTGTGATGTACATCAGGAGATTTTCTTTTTTAAAATACTTTCAGTTTTGGTGGCTTGGTGTCTTTTCAAATCTTTATAGAATAATTGAAATTAGATACTTAATCCTTCAACTTGTCAATGCCAAGGAAAACAGAAATGGATTAAGTAGTAGAAGATACTTGAAGATTTGGCTAATGTACTTTTCTTTGTCTTTTAAGAGCACCTCTCATTCAATGGGCTTGTGTTGTATTTTTCTTTCTTTTCTTTTTTTCTTTTTTTTCTTTTTTAATACTTCTCATGAATAATGAGTTGGCTTCTGATGCCCCTTGAGAAGAGATCTCCTGGAGGAGGAAGTGGCAACCCATGCCAGTATTCTTGCCTAAGAAATCCCATGCACAGAGGAGCCTGGTGGACTACATCTAAGAGGTCGTGAAGAATCAGACATGGCTGAGCACACACTTTGCTGTTGCCATCTGTGGGGTGGGGGCTGTATTCCAATCGCCACATTAAAGAATTGCCTGGGTGCATAGTGGACATCAGTGGGGACTGACATAATAAATGAAGACTCCATTTAACCAAAACCCCCAGAGGGAGTCTTTATAAGTGAAAAGCACAATGCTCAGGTTTCTCTCTGGCTGACACTTCCTCTTTAGACCTGCTTAGCTTGCAATGCACTCTTTCTACCCTTTAATAACAAGCAATAATCGTGTTTATCATGTTTCTTAGCACTAACTTTATACCAAGGATTCCCTCTGAAGTTCATGAAACTCAAGATTCAGGATTCTAACTACTAAGATCCCCTTCAAGTCCTGGAAGAGGCCCTACTTAATGGGATAGACAAATAATTGAAATAAATGAAACTAGAATTCAGTCCATGCAAAATTTTTCTAGTATCTGATGTGTAAAATTTTAGGGGAGAGTATGGTGGCCAATCAAAATGAAATTCTCTTCTGTCAAGAACATGTTAAAATTGGGGGAACATATGAAATACGTGTACAATGGATTTTATTTTTTCTTTATATGCCATGCAAATGACATATATGCAAAAGTTATGGCATCTTAAATGAAAAGATGTTTTAGAACATTTCAGGAAAACAGGAAAGAAATTATAGATTCCTCATTTGGACATATATGCTATGTATTTTCTTTTATCACTGTAAATATGTTGAATGATTGGGAAAACTGGAACATAAAGTGAATGGAAAATGAAACATAAGTCATAAATATGAGCAGTGAAATCAATAGACATTTTTGGCTATTGAGAGGGGAATAATACCAATAATTTTTATAGTTTACCAAAAGTAATAATTTATTGTAAGCAAGAGATGAGTTTCAAATAAAAGTAATAAACAGGTTTTTAGAGTGTTGATAATCTATTTAGTAAAGAGGACAATATTATACAAAAGCTTAAATTATTTTGCTGATTTTACAAAGAAATACTAATAATCAACAAAATCTAAGATAAAATTCTTGGTATACCAGTAAATGCAAACTTTGATACAAAGCTGGCAAAATTTACCACAAAATTAAAGTAAACATACACACATGTATGTTCGTGAGTTCAGTTCAGTTCAGTTGCTCAGTCGTGTCCGACTCTTTGTGACCCCATGAATCACAGCACGACAGGCCTCCCTGTCCATCAACTCCCGGAGTTCACTCAGACTCACGTCCATTGAGTTGGTGATGCCATCCAACCATCTCATCCTCTGTCGTCCCCTTCTCCTCCTGCCCCCAATCCCTCCCAGCATGAGTCTTTTCCAATGAGTCAACTCTTCACATGAGGTGGCCAAAGTACTGGAGCTTCTGCTTTAGCATCAGTCCTTCCAATGAACACACAGGACTGATCTTTAGAATGGACTGGTTGGATCTCCTTGCAGCCCAAGGGACTCTCAGGAGTCTTCTCCAACACCACAGTTAAAAAGCATCAATTCTTCAGCACTCAGCTTTCTTCACAGTCCAACTCTCACATCCATACATGACCACTGGAAAAACCATAGCCTTGACTAGACGGACCTTTGTTGGTAAAGAAATGTCTCTGCTTTTGAATATGCTATCTAGGTTGGTCATAGGAATAAGCGTCTTTTAATTTCAAGGCTGCAATCATTTTTTTTTTTTATTTTAAAATCTTTAATTCTTACATGCGTTCCCAAACATGAACCCCCCTCCCACCTCCCTCCCCATAACATCCCTCCGGGTGCAATCAGATAACTTCATCTTTATTTGAAATTCAAACGATGAGGAAAGAGTCTGATCACACATTATCAGTGGAGGCCCCTGAATGACAGCCTATCAGAACTGCATGGCTTGAAGAGTCAAGCAATTTCATAAGGAAGACATACATGGCAGACAAAAAATAGAGATGATTACAGTCAGATACTGAAGTCAGATGTTGACACTGAAACTCCAATACTTTGGCCACCTGATGCAAAGAAGTGACCCATTGGAAAAGACCCTGATGCTGGGAAAGATTGAGGGCAGGAGGAGAAGGGGACAACAGAGGATGAGATGGTTGGATGGCATCACTGATTCAGTGGACATGAGTTTGAGTAAACTCTGGGAGTTGGTGATAGACAGGGAAGTCTGGTGTGCTGCAGTCCATGGGATCACAAAGAGTCAGACACGACTGAGCGACTGAACTGAACTGAGCAATCAGGTGCTGTGTTTCATGCTGCGGATATATGGAGGGGGTGGGTGATACAGCCTTGTGTCTTTCAGAAACTTCTACTTTAGTGTCAAAGATAGCAACATATATTAATATCAATAATTTAAAGCCCAATTAAGGGCTAGGGCGATTTGGAAGTATAGGCCAGGGAGGCAAAACCCAAACAGGGCTTTCTTACAGAAAAAAAAAAAAAAAAAAAAGCCTGAGCTGAGTCTTGATTCTGAGTCTAGTTTTCCTTTCTTGAGAAATATAAATGGAGATTATATTCTAGTATATGGCTTTTAAGAAAAGAATGTGGGAATCAAATTGTTACAACTCATTCAGTACAACACCTCTTCAGAGGCAAGGAAATTGAGTCCAAGAGAAGTGAGGTAATTGTTCCAAGTTCAGCTACTTGGTGGCAAAATGTAACTGGAACCCAAGTCCTCAGAATCTTACACCAGCGCTCTGTTCATCATTTCACACAACAGATGAAAGGAATCAGCGGATCTGCCAAACATCAAAGTGAATAAATCGGAATTTATAGGAGGTTTCAAGGAGAGCAAGTAAAAAGGTCTGGTATTTATAATTTTAATTCAGGAAACATGACTAGAGATATGTATATAAAAACGTTTAAATCGAAATGTAGTAAGTCCAGGTTAAAGAGAGCAATCGGCTTGGGGAAGAAATGAGCATCTCATAATAGGAAGCCATATGCAGGAGTCTGTGGGATTTTTAAGCTAATTGACAGCATGTTGAACGGTGAGAGAAATGACATATGTCAAACATTATTTAACAGACTTTAAATCTGTACTTAATAACAAATGCATAACCCATTTAGACACAGATTTCTGGCTTTGATTTCTTAGGAACATATAGACAAATATACTTTATAACATATATTAAGCTTCATGATTTACAACATACACAAGGATGACATTACCCAAAACTTAGGATAATGGATAATAGAAATTCCAGATCCGTAAGCACAAGAGTAATCCTAAGCATGAGGAAAACCGTTAAGGCAGAAAGAACGGAATAAAAACATAGAAAATGCCTTGACTGAAATTCATTTCCAAAGCATTTGCTAAATTATTTATAACCCACTTATTTCTTTCTTGCTTCTTCCTTTTTTCCACTTTGCTTGTAGATCATGCAGACATTTCCTTCTGTAATCCTGGGGATTTTTCCTCACTATCCACCTTTTCATTAAATATCTTTTCCACCCTTTGGTAAGACACTCTAAACATCTTTTTCAGCTAGTACAAGTGAGGTTTCCTTACTCAAACTGATTATATTTAAGGAAGGTCTTAATCAAATTTAGGTGTGAATATGTGACTAGTGAGTCAATGTAGACCAGTGATAAGCTTATGGGTTTTGGGGTCAGACGAACTGAGTTTGACTCTTGCACTCCATCACTTAAGAAACACTACTTTGAGGAAAGAAATAAGAAAATAAAATCTCAGCTTCTTCTTTTGTACCAAGAGAGGACTATAGCATTTTTGTGATGTTGAGAGGATTAAACTAAAGGGCTTTCAGTAAATCTTACCATCATCATCATCAGTGATAACAATATTTGAACAAATGGTTGTCTTTTTGATGTATGTCTGCATTCTTTAAGTCACTTCTATACTTTTTATTATGATTCTTCTGATATGGCTTCATGCTAATTTAAAAAATAGCTTGCTATAATGATTTTCTTTACCTTTGAGGTTTGGGGGGAGATTTTTAATGTAAAGTGAAAAGATACAGAAGCAGGAAAAGGAAGGAATAGCAGCTGGAAAATAGAGCTGAGCAGTGGATACAGTAGATATTAGTCTAATACGTTACCCATTGTGTTTACGCTTACCTTTTCTTTTTTTGCTTTTGCTCCTCTATTTGCTCCTCTATATGTCTTTATTCCCTCAAGTGCTGGCTACAGAGGGTTAGGAAGTTCAAACCTGCCATGCCTAATCTGAGTGAAATAGATGACAGCATCATTTGATGAGAATGAGGGAGGCAAGGGTGATTTCAGGGGCTTGAGTAAATTGAGTATGTTTTGGAATAGCTCCTCTGGGAACTGTATAGGGGATTCAACCAAGAGTGAATAAAAGGGTTACCAAGAAGCGCTGAGTGGAGAGAGAAGGTATTTTCCATGGATTCAGTTAGCCTAGTTACAGGATTCTTTCTCCCATAGCTCAGCAACTCTTGGTTAGAAATAAAGAATGGAACAGTTTTGATTGAAAGAATTGCTAACAGGTAGAGATTTGAGAGGACCTAAAGTTCATCTCATTTGTACAATTTGGAGATTAACTCCCTGGCTTACACACTGAGATGTTTATTTGTTTTTATTATATACAACACTTTGTGTGTTTCACATAAGATAATGAAGTTACTCTTTTATTTAACTGTTTTCTTATCACAAAGAAAATGATTATTGAAAACTGATTAAATAGATGTGAACAAAAAATTATAAGGCCTTTAATTTACCCAAATAAGTTGGCAATTTGAGTATTTCATAGACATGCCTTTTAAATGAATGGAGAGAGAGAAGGATATAAAGATAGACAGAGAGAAAGAGTTTTAAACATATATCACATGATGATGCATATTTATAAGTAAATAAATAGATTTAATTTTCAATTATAATTGCTATTTTAAAAATTAATACACTGTAACTTTTTCTACATTTTAAATTACTGCTGTATAATTTAGAATTTATTCATGGCTATCTTTTAAAATTCTACTATGATTCATTTAACTAATCTTATAAGATTTATTTGAAGATTTTATTTTAGTTTGTATTAGATTCAAAATTGCTTTGAATACAATATAGTTAACACTTTCAATCATTGGTGATTATTTATTTAGTATATATTTCTAGGGGCTTCCCTGGTAGCTCAGCTGGTAAAGAATCCTCCTGCAATGCAGGAGACCTGGGCTCGATCCCTGGGTTGAGGAGATCCCCTGGAGGAGGGCATGGCAACCCACTCCAGGATTCTTGCCTGGATAATCCCATGGACAGAGGAGCCTGGTTGGCTACAGTCCAAAGGGTCACAAAGAGTTGGAAACGACTGATCGACTAAGCACACAGCACACATACAAATATATTTTTAGCAGAAGACATACTTGTTTGAATATATACCCTTTTGTATACAACTTGCTAAATATTGTCAAATTGTCCTCTGGAATGACTGTTTTAAATATATGTCCCTAGAGTGCTCATGGTAGTTATTTCAGAAACTTGATTAGCATAAAAACCTTTTTTTTTTTTACTTGCTTATGTAATTTAAAACTTTAAACAGAAAATATGTATAGCTGTAATCTGTTTGTCAAAAATTATGAAACTTTAAAACATTTTTAGTTTGAAGTATCTTAAATATATAAGAAAACACAGAAGATAATAAATACAGACACCAATGTTTCCATCAGAGCAATTATATGGAAAAAATATCTTCCCGTTTGTCTTAAATTTCTTTGTTTTTTCAAAATATAGATTATATATATAGATATACATGGTTTTCATATTTAAATTCTCAATATAATTGAGAATGAGCAGAGCTGATCTCCTATTCAGTTAATTTCTTCTTTTACTATGATTCATACATCATTTCTACTCAATTTCTTTTCTTTTTCTACCTTCTTGAGATGAAATTTTAGTTTGTTTAAATTTTTTCACATCATTAAAAGAATTTTATTGACAGCAATATTTGCTTTATTTATATATTAAGATGGTGCAAAAGTAATTGCAGTTTTGCTTTGTTGAACTTTGCCATTTGATATTGGAATGCTTTCTTAAATAAATGTGGTTATGTTATGCATCATTTTAATGCACATTTCTTGCTTTTTTTTTTTTGCTAATACTTAAATTTTATTTTAATTTTGCTTCCTACTTATTTAATATTTATTTTGGACTATAGAAATGGTGTGAGACAAAAAGCACATTTAAGCTATTTATTTTTTTTTTTTTAGTTCATAATGGCTCATAAAACAGTGGAGACAACTTACAACGTCAAAAATGCATTTGGCCCAGGATCTGCTAATGAACATACAATGTTGTGGTGGTTCAGGAAGTTTTGTAAAGAAGACAAGAGCCTTGAAGTTGAAGAGTATAGCAGTCAACCTTCAGCAGTTGACAACAACCATCTGAGAGTCATCATTGAAGCTGATTCACTAACAACTACAGAAGTTGCTGAAGAACTCAGTGTCAACAATTCTATGGTAGTTCAGCATTTGAAGCAAATTGGAAAGGTGAAAAAGCTTGATAAGTGGGTGCCTCATGAGCTGACCTCCCCCTCCAAAAAAAGAAATGTCAGTTTGAAGTGTTGTCTTCTCTTATCCTATGCAACAACAGTGAACCGTTTCACAATCAGATCATGACATGGGATGACAAGTGGATTTTATATGACAACTGGCAACAACCAGCTCAGTGACGGGACTGAGAAGAAGCTCCAAAGCGCTTCCAAAGCCAAACTTTCATCAAAAACCCATCACGGTCACTGTTTGGTTATCCACTGCCTTCTTATCCACTACAGCTTTCTGAATCCTGGCAAAAGCATTACCTTTGAGAAGTATGCTTAACGAGCTGCTGAAATGCACTGAAAAATGCAATTCCTGCAGCTGATCAGTTCCTGCATTGGTCAACAGAAAGGGCCCAGTTCTTCATGACAACACCTGACCACAGGTAGCACAACAAAAGCTTCAAAAGTTGAACAAATTGGGCTACAAATTTTGCCTCATCCTCTGTATTCACCTGACCTCTCGCCAACCACCACTTCTTCCAAGCATCTTGACAGCTTTTTATAGAGAAAACACTTTCACAGCCATCAGCAGGCAGAAAAAGCTTTCCAAGAGTTCTCCAAATCTTGAAGCACAGATTTTGATGCTACAGGAATAAGCAAACTTCTTTCTCATTGACAAAAGTGTGTTGATTGTACATGTGTGTGTTCAGTTGCTTGAGTCCTGTCCCTTTGTGAACCCCCTGGACTGTAATCCACAAGGCTCCTCTGTTCATGGGATTCTCCAGACAAGAATACTAGAGTGGGTTGCCATGTGTTGATTGTAATGGTTCCTATTTTGATTAATAAAGATGTGTTTGAGCCTTGTTTTAATGAATTAAAATTTGTGACCTGAAACCACAATTACTTTTTAATCAACCTAATATTTATACAGGCAGATGTAGTCTCTTCTTCATCTTTATGTTTTGTATCATTTCACCTTTCATATACTCATGAAATACATATCTAAAGAAGGTCTTCCTTTTCCTCCTTTCTCTTTATCTCTTCCTTTTTCCTCTTTTGTTCTTAGCCAGATAAGGTATCATTTAAAAAAAAAAATACTCTGAAACTTTCTTTTTTCTTTTACTGACATGTTATAAAAACTTTACATATCAATAAGTATAGCTCTAGCTTATTTTATTCTTGCTTCATATTATCACTTGAATATTAATTTAAAGGATTGTTGCTGAATGCACCAAAATTAAGCTCAATATTAGAGAAAGTTTAGCTTGCTTACAATATTTTTGCTATTGATATTCTTAATTATATATTCTATTCATAAATCATTATGCATTAATACAATTCTTATATATAAAGTAAAATTATTTGATCAAATGCTGTTCATATTTTAATAGATATTTTTAGTAGAATTGTTTGCCATATCATAGCAATTTTTATTATATTCAACAATATATTTTAAAGTGGAAATTTGCACAAGCTTTCACCTGCATTGATTGCTATCACTTATTTTCATGCAGTTTGATGTTTTACTGTTGTTTCATGAAATTAATTTCATGAAGGCTATAAACTTACTTCTGAGCATAACTTTGGTCACCCTCCAAGGGTTTTTGATACAAAGCACTTAAATTTTGTTTTCGTTTTATCTGAAAGGAATTTTTCTAGCTTCATTTAGTTTTCTATGTTTGAATTTTCCCAATTCCAATTCTTCATCTATTAGAACTTACAAATTTTATTATTGTTTGTCAAGACTTGATAAGGAGTTTCTTAGCTGTCTAATAATGTTTTTTGTTAGGAAAGATTGAAATTTGCAGAAATATTGTCCAAGTAGTACAGGGGATTCCTCAATTGTTAGCAGCTTAGATTTACATGGTACATTTTAATTTTAATATTGGTTCATAATTAACAATGAAGCAATATTAACACCATTATTATTAAAGAAAGTCCTTATATTCTACATTTATTTTTACACTCCTGAATGCCATTCAGTATTCCTCATTACTTTTAGTCATTAGATTTCCTGAGATTTCTCATGATTGTGATGATTTCTCAAACTTCCTTGCTTTTGATGATCTTGATATTCCAGAGGACTACTGGTTAGATATTTCAGTGTAGGAGACCCAGATTTGATCTTTGGTTTGGGGCCATCCCCTGGAGAAGGGAATGGCTACCCATTCCAGTATTCTTGCCTGAAATTGTGATAAGATGAACCAAATAGTTGTTAGGATTGCTGTTCTTAGCTCAGGTGGCAGAGTGGTAAAGAACTTGCCTGACAATGCAGAGATGTAAGAGATATGGGTTGGATCTCTGGGTCAAGATCTCCTAGAGTGGGGCATGTCAACCCACCTCAGTATTTTTGCCTGGAGAAGCCCATGAGGAACCTAGAAAGGTCCATAGGGTCAGAAAGAGATACAACTGAAGTCACTTGGCAGGCACATAGTTGATTTAGAATAATATGCTAATTTTAGGTGTAAAGCAAAGTGACTCAGTTACACATTATCTATCTATCCAGCTATTTTCCATAATCGGTTATTAAAAGATAATGGATGTAGTTCCCTGAGTTATGTAGTAGGTCCTTATCACTATCTACTTCATCTATAGGAGTGTTTTTAATGCACTGTCGATTTCTATCTTATTGTGTAATTACACCTTCCAGTTTGAAAGTGATTACTGAAATAGTATTATTGATATCAAACATATTTATAACTTTGCTTTATTCTTATTTATAACTCTTCATATTCATATTTATAACTTTGCAGTTGTTTTTGTTCACTTTTTATGTTTTTTTCCTGCCTTCTCTCGTTTTAATTTTAATTGAACATTTGTATGATTTCATTTAATCTCCCCCCTTAGTGTATCAATTACACCTATTTTCTTTTTAGTGGTTTTAATTGTTGCTCTAGAGTTTGCATTATGCATTTTAACAGATCAGCATCCACTCTATAACAACTCTATATTGTTTTATGTTTAGTGCAAGTACTTAGAAAATTCTCCATTCCTTTCTTCTCCCTCTGTGTCATTGCTGGCATTCATCCCACATATCCACGTTACTATCACCCAATATATTATTAATAGTATTACTTTATAAAGCCAGTTTTCAAATGAATTAAAAGTCAGAAAATAATATTTTATAATTTGTATTAAATAATTCCTCCTCTGATGTTCTGCCTTTCTTTATGCAGATCTATCGTTCTGACTTACATCACTTTTTTCTTCCTGAAGAAGAACTTCTTTTAACCTTTCTGCAGGACAGGTCCATTGGTGATGAATATCTTCAAGTATTGTTTGCCTGAGAAGGATTTTTCTCGTTTACTTTTGAGGAATACTTTGACAAGGTATTTGGCTTCCCTGGTGGCTCAGATGGTAAAAGCGTCTGTCTGCCATGCGGGAGACCAGGGTTTGATTCCTGGGTCGGGAAGATCCCCTGGAGAAGGAAATGGCAATCCACTCCAGCACTCTTACCTGGAAAATCCCGTGGATGGAGGAGCCTCATAGGCTACAGTCCATGGGGTCACATAGTGTCGGACACGACTGAATGACTTCACTTTGACAAGGTATATAAGTCTAGTTTTTTGAAATTATTTTTATAGTTGATTCCATGATCTTCTTCCTTGTGTAGTTTGTAACAAGAAGGTTGTTGCAATTTTCCTTATTTATCTACAACTATGCTATTTTATTCCTCTTATTTTTTTCAGGATATTCTCTATCTTTGACTCTGTGGTTTGACTATCATGTACTGAGCTATGTTTGTTTTTGATATTTACCCTGGTAGTATACTCAGTTTCTTGGATCTGTAATTTTATGCATGTCACTCATTTGGGAGAGCTTTGGCCATCATCAATATAAAAAATTTCTTCAGATCTAGTCTCTCTCTTCTCCTTGTGGTATTCCAGTTGTGTATATTACAGTTTTTGAACTTTCTCCATAACTTCTTAATGCTCCCATCTGATTTTTCATATTATTTTTTCTTTGCATTTATATTTTGAAAGTTTTTATTGAGCTATAGAGCTAAAGTTTCTATTGAGTTTCTGTTCAGGCTCACTGAACCTGTGTTGACTCTAAAGGTAAGACATTTAGACACTTCATTTTCCTTAATGTTTATTAATTCATAGACCTTACTTCTTATTCTACTTTAGAATTCCCATATCTCCATTTACATTATCCTTCCCCCAGCTCGGGAAATCTCTCCTCTGGATACTAAGCCTTTTTCATAGAGAAGGTTCTAGATAGTTTCACAGGGATTACTTTAGCTACCTTTCCCTTCCCCTTGCTGAAGCCCTGGGGACAATTTTCTTGGATTTTCACCTTGAAAAACCGGTGGGTTTCTTAAGGTAAAAACTTCCACCCTTCCCACCGCAGACTTCAATCCCTAGGAATGTCTTATTCTCAAAGGAGTCCTCATTCTGACCCAAGAAAATCATCAAACTCGCTATCTAAATTTCCTGCTAGTTTATACTTCTAGTGACTTCTGTTATAGGGAAATAAAACCTGACTATGTCATCTTACATAGGCTTGCCTTTCCAGACTCAGGGTGGTAGTTTGCCCTGTGACTTCAGTTTTCCGTCAATGAAATGTCACAATTTTCAGTTTCTCCAGATTTTTCTTCTTCTAAGTACAGGACTGACATTTCCTAAGCTCTTTAAAATTCAGAGCTGAAAGCAGAAGCCTTATATTTAAAATTTTAACACACTTTAGAATATTTTTCCATCACTTCCTGTAGTTAATCACAAAGTATGTCTTTTCCTAGAAAACAAAAAGAACTTTAACTTCTGCTAGTTATAAGATCATTGCTTCTCAGCTTAAATACATCTTTCTTATATTTACTTTGTGATGACAGAACAGAATATTGTAAACATTTCTCCTTTGCCAGCTGGCAAAATGCTAACTGGCAGTAGAGGGCAATAGAGGAAAATTAGAAGAGGAAGAAGGCTCTCTTTTCGGTTGGGGCGTTTCTTCTCACTTCTATGCCTTGGAGGCCAACGGGCAATGATTGGCCAGTGGTGTGTGTGAGACTTAATGCCGTATGCCCGTCAGTGATTATTGCCAGTGCCCAGAAGGGAACTTCCTTGCAATCATCACTGGCATCCCAGTGGATAGCTTTTAATCCAGTCTTGCTTGAATCCCCAAAGTCGGTTACCTAGTGAGTTTTGTCATCACCTCAACAAAGAGCCCCATCGTCACAAGTCCCTGCCTATCAGACATCACTAAGTCATAGCCATGCCTTCTCCAATGTGGTAGAACTTTCAATCATGTGGGATGTTTCTTCAAATATTTTCCCTACTATGGACATTCTCCATCAGCCTTAGTAAGAGTAGCTGCTGTCTTGCTCTGCTATTTCTTCATATTTTCGTCTTTTCAGCCAAGTTAGGGTTTCGTCTTTTGCTACTTAATCATTTTAAATAAGATTATTTTTGTTTAAGTAACTGGTTTGGTTTCTGGCATTTGCCTCATTCCTCAGTGGTATAGCATGCTTTCATATCTCATAATTATATAAGTCATATGAAGTTTTGAATCTTTTCTTAGTAGTTAGATCACATTTGTTCCTGTTGTTGTTCAGTCACTCAATCATGCTTGACTATTTGTGGCCCACTGACTGCAGAATGCCAAGCCTCCCTGTCCTTCACCATGTCCTGGAGCTTGCTCTAACTCATGTCCATACAACGGTGATGCCATCCAACCTACTTGTCCTCTGTCATCCCCTTCTCCTCCTGCTTTCTATCTTTCCGAGCATCAGAGCCTTTCCCAATCAGCCACCCCATCGCATCAGGTAGCCAAAGTTTTGGAACTTCAGCTTTAGCACCAGTCCTTCCAGTGAATATTTAGGACTGATTTCCTTTAGGATTGACTGCTTTGATCTTGCAGCCCAAGGGACTCTCAAGAGAGTTCTCCAACACCACAGTTCAAAAGCATCAGTTTGTCAGTACTCAGCCTTCTTTATGGTCAAACTCTCACATTCATACATGACTACTGGAGAAACCACAGCTTTGACATATATGGACATTTGTCAGCAACGGAACATCTCTGCTTTTTAATACGCTGTATGGGTTTGTCACAGCTTTTCTTCCAAGGATCAATCACCTTCTAGTTTCATGGCTGCAGTCACCATCTGCAGCGATTTTAGGGCCCAAGAAAGCAAAGTTTGCCACTGTTTCCATTGCTTCCGCATCTATTTGCCATGAAGTGATGGGACCGGATACCATGATCTTCATTTTTTGAATGTTGAGTTTTAAGCCAGCTTTCTCACTCTCCTCTTTAACCTTCAAGAGATTCTTTAGTTTCTCTTCATTTTCTGCTATAAGGGTGGTGTCATCCGCATATCTGAGGTTATTGATATTTCTCCTGGTAATCTTGATTCCAGCTTGTGCTTCATCCAGCCCAGCATTTCACATGATGTACTCTGTGTATAAGTGAAATAAGCAGGGTGACAATATGCAGCCTTGATGTACTTCTTTCCCAATTTTTAACAAGTCTGTTGTTCCATGTCCAGTTCTAGCTATTGTTTCTTGACCTGCATACAGATTTCTCTGGAGGCAGGTCAGGTGGTCTGGCGTTCCCGTCTCTTTCAGAATTTTCCACAGTTTCTTCTGATCCACACTGTCAAATGCTTTAGAGTAGTCAAAGAAGCCAAAGTAATTTTTTTTTTCTGAAATTCTTTTGCTTTTTCTATGATCCAACAGATGTTGGCAATATGATTTCTGGTTCCTCTGGTTTTTCTACATACAAACTTCCAGCTTGTACATCTGACAGTTCTCAGTTCACGTACTGTTGAAGCCTAGCTTGAAGGATTTTGCGCATGACCTTGCTAGCATGTGAAGTGAGTGCAATTGTGTGGTAGTTTCAATGCAATTTGAACATTCTTTGGCATTGCCTTTCTCTGAGACTGGAATGAAGAGTGCCCTTTCCCAGTCCTGTTGCTCCTACTGAGTTCCCCAGATTTGCTGGCATATTGATTGCAGCACTTTAACAGCATTACATTTTAGGGTCTGAAATAGCTCAGCTGGAATTCTATCACCTCCACTAGCTTTGTTTTGCAATGATGCTTTCTTAGGCCTACTTGACTTCACACTCCAGGATGTCTGACTCTAGGTGAGTGATGACACCATCATGGTTATCATTAAGATCTTTTTTGTACAGTTCTTCTGTGTATTCTTCTCACCTCTTCTTAATATCTTCTGCTCCTGTTAGGTCCATACGGTTTCTATCTTTTCCTGTGCCCATCTTTGCATGATATGTTCCGTTGGTATCTCTAATTTTCTTGAAAACTGCTCTAGTCTTTCCCATTCTATTGTTTTCCTCTATTTCTTTGCATTGATTACTTAAGAAGGTTTTTTTAATCTCTCCTTGCTCTTCTTTGGAACTCTGTATTCAAATGGGTATATCTTTCCTTTTCTCCTTTGCCTCTTACTTTTCTTTTCCTAGCTATTTGTAAGGCCTCCTCAGACAACTATTTTGACTTTTTATAGTTTCCTTTTCTTGGGGATGGTTTTGATCACCTGCTCCTATACAGTGTTACAAACCTTTGTCCATAGATGTTCAGGCTCTCTGTCTTTCACATCTAATACCTAATACCTACATCTAATTTGTCATTTCTGCTATATAATCATAAGGGATCACCTATCAACAGCTACTTGAAATTAGAATTTTCCTAATAATTTCACCAGGCCCCTTTTATGTTTTGTTTGTTTCTGACTCTGAGGATTCTTCCATATTTCTTTAAGAAAAACCCTTATCTTTCACGTCGACTCTTCCGGGGCATATTTTGAGCATAGTATTGAAACTCTCACTTATTAAATATCTTTTATGAAGACTATTACAATTGTTATGATCTCTTTTTTTTCTCCTAATTTAATCTTTCCACCATATCTTTGAAATTTAGGGAAATAGAAAAGATTCACTTGTGGACTTAAGACTTATTCTCCAGAGTAATAATATGACTTTAGTTGTACTATTACCAACAATACACCCCACAGATTTTTGCAAACATCTAAAAATGAATGAGATCTGCCCTGCCTCAGTACACATTATAATGTGCACTTACTTATACCAGATAGAATTATATAATCTATACTGTGTACAGTTTTTCATCTGACATTTGATTCTCTTTCTGAAAATAGGGAGGTGGCAGAGTTGTCTTCACTAAGAATAATTTCATTGGGGGAAAGGGTCAATCAATTAACAAATTAAACCAAACATTTAAAAATTCTACCATATTCTGTGGATATTACTTATCCAGATACATGGTAAAACACATTTAATCATGTAATATGCATTAGCTATATGTATTTATAAGCAGGCACACCAGAAACAGCCAGTTATTCACCAATATCCATCCTGTCCTTTTTCCCATTAGTAGTAATATATCCAAGTTTTCCTTAGCACATTTGCCTAGGCAAAGGTTTTTATGCTTCCCTCTTAGCTAATGAACTATGTGACTAATTTCCAGCCAATAGCATGGGAAGAAGAATGTATACAGATGTTAGATTATGTTCTTAAAAGGAAGAGATGTGGTTTTCATTTCCTGTTTCTTTCCCAGTGTATAGAACATAGATCTGATGGAAGGACCTGGACTTATACTATTGATGAAGGCCAGGTTTTAAGGATCACAAATCAATAAGCCAAAATCTGAAGTCTAAAACCAATTCTACCCCATTAGGCTGGATGACTTAAGTCTAGATGATTCAAAGAGATTACAAGAAAAACTCAGTCTACGTTAGTCCACTAACATATTTTCTCCTTGATTTCAGCAATTAAACCTGTTTCTGAAATTATAGAAGGTGTATTTAAAAATATGTAATTGATGTAAAAATATATGTTCTTGACACAATTTAAATACTATGTCTTGAAATATTTAATATATTAAAAGAGCTTAATTTTTATTATTATTTAAACTTTTTTAATTTAAAACTTACTTACAGTCTATGAAGCTATACATAGATTATGCTGTTTCTTTACTTTCTGAAAATTTGTTGATGGTCCCTAGGTGACCAAAGGCTGAATAGTATGGAACAAAAGCTACGAAAGTGATAGCTAATAAAAGTTCAATCTGGATAAAACATTTATATGCAATATTTTATACGATCTATAATTCAAAGGTTTGATTCTGTTGCTTTGGGTTATGTGTGTAATGCTAAGTTGCTTCAGTTTTGTCTGACTCTCTGCGACCCTGCGGACTGCGGCCTGCTAGGTCCCTCTGCCCATGGGATTCTCCAGGCAAGGATCCTGGAGCAGCTTGCCATGCATGCCCGCCCCAGGGGGTCTTCCCTGGGATAAAACCTTGTGGACAAACACAGATGTCCCATGCTCTCCCACCAAACCATGAGATTATGTAAACTGCCTTCCTCACAATTCTGTTGCCATCTGATAGTGAATTATGGCAAAAACCTGAAAAGCTAAATCTATACACGTGATGTCTGCTGGTATATCATGGTCACTTCTTGCCTCTGAGCATCCTCCTGTTTTCTATTGTTGATATCTCTGATTAATTGACTTACACTATTTCTTAACTTTGTCAGAATCCAGGGGCCCCTTCCTGCTAGTCTGGCCTCCTTGCATCCTCCCTGAAGTTACCATCTCCTCTGATGACTCTATGTGTTCCTCATCTTTGCTCCTGACTCATCCTATAGTATTTGCTGTAAGGTCACCATGCTTCTGAATAGAAGTCCCCTTGTTTGACCTCCTGGATTTTAACACAGGGTCTTTTCATACAGAAAATAGTTGAAGCATAAGTGTGTGTGTGTGTGTGTGTGTGTGTGTGTGCTCAGTTGTATCCAGTTCTTTGTAATCCCATAGACTGGAGCCCACCAGGCTCCTCTGTCCATGGAATTTTCCGGGGAAGAATATTGGAGCAGATTGCCATTTCCTTCTCCAAGGGATCTTCCTGATGCAGGGATCAAATCTGTGTCTCTTGTGTCTCCTGCATTGGCAGAAGGATTCTTTATCTTTACACCACCTGGGAAGCCCTACTGAAGATGGGAGAGACAAATAGATTTCTCTCTATCTGACCGAGCTGTTTTGTTTATTTAACTTTTCTGTTCCTTTTTATATGACCTCAGAGAAATTCTGAGATATAACTAAAATTTGAAAAAATCCCTCCATTCTCATCATTTCCTCATTACCAAATAACCTCCTCCATAATTTTTGGAAGGCTAAACCTCTTGTAACTAAAATTTGAAAAAAGAATGTAACTAAATTTGAAAAAGAATCCCTCCATTCTCATGATTTCCTCATTACCAAATAACCTCCTCCATAATTTTGGCGAAGTTAAACCTCCAAGTTAGGAATGTTGCTAGGCTGTCTATATCTTTTAACTCTATTTTTTGTTTTGTTTTGTTTTTTTCCATCTCCTTTCTTTCCCCCACCAAGCCTCAGGATTGCAGAGGCTAAGTTCTATTTTTTTTTTTTCTCTTCAATTTCAGTCTCATAACTAACAAAGGAACTGCAGTATTTTCTCAAAAGACAACATTTGCTTTGAAATATTTAATGTAAGTGAAAGGCATGTGGTTAATCTTTATTCTTCTCTTCATAAGTTCTAACTTTTGAGCTCATTGCCATACTGCCATTTTATTTTATTAACTCAAATGGATTATTATATTTCTTTCTCTTTTCATCTCACTTCTAACAATCCTAATTACTATCTCTCTGAAAGAATATTGATATTTTAAGGGTATATTCTTTTTATATTTGGATATGAAAGTGAACTCTAGAGGCACACATACTGATCATACTGATTCTACAGTTCAATATTTGATCTGGCTACTAAGCTATATAAGTTAGTTTGTTAAAAAAAAAAAGAGATTAATAGTAGATTCAAAGTATTAAACATCAAAAATGTAAAAGTTTTAGCTAGTTTGTGTCTGAACCTTTTCATTATCATAAATTATTTCCAGACTGGCTTCTTCTGATGTCCAATAGAAACCACTTTCAAAAAGGCAAAGAAATTCTTGTTTTCTTGAGATTTAAGAGTTGCAGCAATATTGACAGTTACTATATATGCGGACCTGGAGTTGGAAATGGCTACCCACTCCAGTATTCTTGTCTGGAGAATCCGATGAAGATAGCCTGGCAGGCTATGGACAATAGCGTCACAAAGAGTCGGACATGACGGAAGCGACTGAGCACACGTCTTATGTGGACCCTTCATCAGTCTCTGAACTCCTCCTTGCTAGAAAATAAGTTCTCAAGTGCTGATAATTTTATTTGTTTTGCTTTGAACCTGGATAATTCAGTTAAGGGCTCTACTCTTCTATCCATTACCAGTTATGAGTTTCTAATGTTCTGTAAAATATAACCTTGGTTTTCGTGTTGTCTCCTGTGAAAATGAGATTATTTATTCAAATGATTAATGTACTATAATTGAAAAATTGCTTGAGAACTCAGTAGCTTTATAAAAAAAAAAAATGACCTGAAATGATTTCAGCAAACTAAAAAACTAAAGTCTAAAGCTAAGTCTAAAAAATTCTTTAGTGAAAGTCAACTCGGTAAACTCAATTTAAATATCCAATATCTGTGTGCTGCTCCATGATGATAAAGATGCAGATAATTTTCTGAGTAATTATGACTACAAGAACGTATTACACATTACAGATAATGTGATGATAAAAGTTTGGAAAACCTTAGACAAATCATAAAACTGCTTTAAAGAAATGTTTCTCCAAATCTTATCTACAGCATATTTGGGGCTTAACACATCAGCCACTGAGTACCAGCAACCACAGAGTAGGCATACATGTTCCCAGAAATTGTATTTTATTTAAAGACTTGGAGAGAAGAACACATTTAAAATTTTAAACATATATGGTATGCTATAAATTGAATGAAAAGTTAAGATAAATTAAAACCTCAGAGGAAGATTTCAAGCATGCTAGGGCCTTATGATCTTGTTGATATCCCACAAATGCTTTAGTGCTAATTTTTTTTTTTACTTTCTTTCTCTGTTAGGATTCCTTCATTGAAAAAAGTTTCAAAGGCAAAGCTTTAAGATAAAAATTAAAACCATGATTATCCAAAAATGTAAAAAACCCATTCACCACAGCAAGAGAAAGATAAAATGCTTAGAAATGAATGTATAAAAAGATCCACAGAATGTATGTATTGGTCAGAGTTCTAATGAAGAAGCAGAACCATTATAAGGGCCGTGGAATTGGAATTTATTATAGGGATAAGAGCTTTTGCAATGAAGTGAGCTGGCGAAATTATCCATGCAAGGCAATCATCTCTGCTTAGGGTTGGACTTGACATTCTATTGCTCTGTCAAGGACAGAACTTGGACCTGTGTGAGGATGTGCTGAGATCCACATTAAAGACTGGAACCCACAAAGACAAACTGGCCTATGCTTATCTCGTTATCTCTAACTGTGATGCCATGAACAACATCCAGGAAAGTGCAGCACTTTTCATCGAGGGGAGGTACAAGTTTAATGCCAGTATTCTTATTCCCAAGAAATGGGTTGATAAGAGCAAGGCAGGGTCTGATCTTGGAGAAAACTGTTATTTTGAATATTCTCAACAAACATAGGCTTATATTTAATGTAAGAAGTTCCTCACTGAACTCACACATGGGATCTAGGGGAGGGGTTTCATCACTGGAACAAAGCAGGTTGTAAGGACTACAACCAGATATGACGTCCAGTAGGTTCAGGAAAACAGGTAACGATGCTTGGTCTAAGTATCTGAACCACAGACACTTCCTTCTGACAGAGACAAACTCATTCTCTCTGCCTGAGGAAGGATTTAGTAGACGGGTACGTGTTGAAAAGACAGAAATATGGTTAATGCAGAGGATGAAGCATCAGAGGAAAGGGAGAGAGAATGAACCATTCCTGAAAATGAACAGGAAAATCATAAAGGAAGGAAGAAAAGGAGGGAAGGAACACAAGGGAAAGAAATGTTGAAACGTTGTGTCAACCATCACCAAAGAGACACTTTTTATAAGTTATTGCATTTTATGCTTTCAACAGATTTAAGGAGCAATATTTGTTATTTTTCATTGTATGGATGACCAATAACAAATGCAAAGAATTAACTAACTGGCCCACAAATATACAGTAAATATAAGAGCAGAAACTCAAATTCAGATTTATCTCATTTCATGATTGTCACTCTTACCATCTTTCTTATGAATCCAGGCATATAATTATAAGATGATCCCTCTTGATAGCATCTGTTTCTGACAGTTTCTCTAAAGTACTGTGTTTCGCTTCAAAACTTCTGCTTCAATTTGAAGCTGAAGACCCAGAAAGCTGAGAGCTATTTGCAAAGTTATTTTAAGAAGACTGATTTGTAAAAAATAATAATAATAATAATCATTATATATATAGATATATATATAAAGATTAAGATATTCCCAGGAGATTCCCAGGTGGCACAGTGGTAAAGAATCCACTGGCCATTGCAGGAGACACAAGAGATGGGAGTTTGATCTCTAAATCAGGGAGATTTCCCTAGGAAAGGAAATGACAACGCACTCCAGTATCCTTGCCTGGGAAATCCCAGGGACAGAGGATCCTGACGGGCTAGAGTCCAGGGGCTTGCAAAGAGCTGGACACAACTGAGTGACTGAGCACATATACACGTAGATATTCAAACCTGTATTTAAGGTAAATAGATAATTTTTCACTATGGCTTGTTAGTGGAGCTGGTTTATTGAATGGAAACTTGTCCCTGCATCTGTTTTCAAGGAATTTGTTGGGTTTGCTTCCCAGTATTGTAGAGCGTATAAGGCAATCCCAACACTTTCTTGCCACTTTTGGATATTAGAATTGTATTAATTTATGACCTTAAAATATTCATTTCACTTATACCCTCATATCACATTCAATTAAGGATCTCCTGCTTTCTCCCATTTATGCTTCAATTATTCCAGAGGCTCACAGTGGGCAGGCATGAAAGAATGGCTTCAGGGTCAGTCCATCCCCTCTTCTTGCTCCAGCCAACAACTCCTGATAACTTCTCTACCTGTTCATGCCCTTTGAGGCAAAATAAATGGAAAGCACCGCAGTCTGATACTCCAATGTATTGATTACATGCAGTGCTTTAAAATGGGTTTCCCTAGTGGCTCAGATGGTAAAGAATCCGTCTTCAATGCAGGAGACACGGGTTCTATCCCTGGGTCAGGAAGATCCCCCAGAGAAGAAAAATGGCCACCCACTCTAGTATTTTTGCCTGGGAAACCTCATGGACAGAGGACCCCGGCAGGCTATAGTCCATGGGGTCACAAAAGAGTTGGACACGACTTAGTGACTAGACAACAACAATAGTTCAAGACAAATATAAAAATAATGAATATTTTCACATGAGAGTCAAAGATACTTTCCTTCCTTCAGATTCTGAGGGGCGCTTACAAAGTGAGCAACAGTGTAGGGCAACGTCAGGCAACCCTACAGCTAAAGAGCACTTCTGATTGTCCTGGCATGCGGTCCCTCTTTCTTACAGTGGTTTCACTGAAGCCCTCCTTATTTCACTTTCAAAATGAAAGCAAAGCCACTTCACTTTTGTCTGACCAACATTCAACAATCTTCAAAAGGAGCATCATTTACCCTGATGAATCTCTGCTCTGGGTAAAAGTGTCAGAGATGGCTTTCTTCTTTCTTAATAGGTCTCATAGATATGTCTGTCTTCTGTCTTGAACCGATTTGCAAAGCAGAAATAGACACAGAGGCAGAGGACAAAGTTGTGTACACCCAGACGAGAGAAGGCGTGTGAGGTGGGTTGGGAGACTCGGACTGACATATAAACACTGTTGTTGTCTAGTCACTAAGTTGTGTCTGGCCCTTTTTAGACCACCAGGCTCCTCTGTCCATGGGATTTCTCAGGCAAGAGTACTGGAGTGGGTAGCCATCTCCTTCTCCAGGGAATCTTCCCAACCCAGGGATTGAACCTGCCTCTCCTACATCGGCAGGCTGGTCTTTACTGCTGAGCCACAAGAGAAGCCCGTATATAAAAACTGCAAGGTATAAAATAGATAACTAATGAGAACCCATGTTATAGAACTGGGAATTCTACTCAATGCTCTGGGGTGACAAAAGAGGATATATGTACCTGTATAGCAGATTTACTTTTCTGTACAGCAGAAAATAACACAAATTATAAAGCAACTAAACTCAAAAAAAAAAAAAAAACATATACTGAAAAATGGGACCCCCAAAATGTGGTGATACTTGAAAGGCATGGGTTCCATCTTTGGGCACTAGCCAAAATTCTAAGATAACAGAAAATTCCATTTTACATCCTATTACTGGAGAACTCACTTTGGGGAACACTTGAAGACAATGTGCCCTAATAATCTATTGCCTTATGGAGATATAAATAATTTCCCTTGTTGGTGAATCACATGGAAATAAGAAATATATCTTATCTGACATAAAAGTGAATGTCTTTATTTTTTTAAGTAAGCAACTAAGAAGCATGATGATCAGTTATCCTGATAACCACCTATTAGAACAAAAGTATAATTTTGTGTGTGTGTGTGTCTTAAAAAGTAAACTCTAGTATTAGATTCTAAATTGTTCATAAAGCATTTCCAGATTGTGGTTGAAAATCTCCAGTTTGTTATGAAAATACTGGTAGTATCTTCATTCTAATAGTGCTACCGGGCACCATTAACCCCTTTCAGATCCATTTCTGTTGAAACAAATGGAAACTGCAAGCCATCAGCTTGTTAAATAAACACAGGTGTTGCCTAGCCCCTGCTGGCATGCCATGTACAGAAGAATCATTCTTTGGAAGCAGCCAAGAAGAAAGGGAGGGGAGAGAAAGGTCGCGGGGCCAACTGTAGATCTGCTGAATGTTGTTCAAAAACAAAGGCGGCTTGTCACAAGGCTGAGCGGGCAGAGGCAACCCTGATGGCCAGGGTGGGACAGGGCTGCCTGGGTGAGCCTTCGGAGGGAGTTTGCGTGTGATTTTATGCTTTCAGTTAAAAAAGAAGTGAGCTTGACTTGTCTGGGTTAAGAGGCACACATACTCACACTTGCATGCGTAGACTTTCTCCCTCTTCCTCCCTCAGAGGTGCTGGGTGAATGCATCTTACTGCTGCAGTTGAAAATGTTGGGCTTGCCCATAAGAAAAACAATGAATTTAAGTTTTCACTTCTTTTGTTTTGAAACCCTTCATTCTAAGTATCTGTTGAGGAATATTTTCCTGTTTTCTTCATGCAGTGATGAAAAATCGTGACGCTTAAGATGAGCTCTCAGTTTACCCATGACCCAAATGTTCTGCAGTTTTTCTGTCTTGATACCCACTTACAGGAGAGGGTTGAAACATGCATAAGCACAAGGCATTTCCACTAAATGAAAGTGCTGCTGTGAATTTTTTTTTTCATTTGCCTCCATGGAATCACCTGTGAGAGTGGAATGGCAGCAACCCAAAGAGCAAGAGATGGCTAAATGCTAAAAGGCAATTCAGGTTAATCATTCTCTGTAAAGTCCTTTAATAGAGCCGTGTTCTAACCCTAACCTCAACCCTGGGCTATCGAGTTGACGCTAGGGGTAAAGAACCTGCTTGCCAATGAAGGCGATGTAAAAGCTTCAGGTTCAATCCCTGAGTCAGAAAGATCTCCTGGAGGAGGGCATGGCATCTCACTCAAGTATTCTTGCCTGAAGAATCCGAGGGACAGAGGAACCTTGTGGGCGACAGTCCATAGGGTTGCACAGAGTCGGACACCACTGAAATGACGTATCAGGCACAGACACAACCTCAACCCTGATTAATGGCTCACCATACATGGCAGTCCATTCTAGCAACTATGGAGACTCAGCCCACCTCACTCACATACACTGTACCCTGGAAAATAGGTCGCAGGCTTGTTCTGTTACTTTTCTTCCCCTGCCCTCTCCTCTCTGAGCATCTAGTGATAGAACAAAGCCTTCCTTGTGAGGGTCCCTGCAAACGTGCTGTGACCTTCTGTGGTATTGTAATACAAGCCTGGGGACTAACCCTAGACTCTGCTTGTTGCAAACGTTTTCTGGCCATTTGCTTCCTGATCACCTGGGGAAAGGGAGGTGGGAGACACGAAGGGCTGTGAACAGAATAAAGCAATCTTGAATCCTAGACATTTAATAGCAACAGATTTTTTAAAAGTCAGCTTGAGCAAATTGTATTTCAGTAGCTAATTATAGCAAATTGTGATCCTGCCTTAGTCCTACCAGAGAAAATGAACAAGATGAATTGAATCTGGATTACATTCTCAAGTTCAGGACCATCAAATAGTGGGAATGTATGCTCAATCAAAGCACCCAAAGGGAAACAATTGCTGATAAAGGTACAGACAGCCAAATGCACTCTGTCCTTCTTGATACAGGAAGTCAGCCCAGATTAAACAGAGGAGGACTTCTGAGCTGATTCTTGCTGATTGCACTCCCAGCAGTCAGCCTCTCTTTGTGCTTATGTGCACAAGACTAGAGTCTGGTGCCTGGTGTGTGTCTGTATTTATAAAAGCAACTGGCTGTGAACCAGGGAGTTTCTCCCGCCTCAAATACTCTCCTTTCAAACACAATCAAACTGTCAGCTGGTTGGCATTGCTTTGGTACATCTCACAGACGTTTTCTTTTCAGTACACCAAGAGGGTCACAGACCACAAACACAAGCCTCCAGAGCTGAGTCATTAGGCCTCTTTTGATCAGCAGCTTATGGAGCTGATCCCTGTTTTGAGTTAATGTCTCTGTGTTGATGTAAATTGCAAATGAACAATTGGATGCCATGAGGCTTTCTTTTGTACCATTAGTTGGACTTAGGGAATGGATCACAACTGATGCCTTAAAATAGTCTTAATTATATATAGCAATATTCTCATGTCTGTTTTATTTTTCTTTCCTCTGTATTCATTTAAAATACTATGATTTATTTAAGTAAGCTAACATAAGATTTTCCTATATAGATGATATTAAAATGACAATCTCCTAATTTTACATTCTGTTGAATACATTCTAGGAAATGTGTGTATATGGGGCGTATGTGATGTGTGAAATTTCTCCATAGTCCCTTGGTTGAGAAATCATCTACCTTAAAACCCCTCTCTCCTCTTGATTCTTTCTGTTAACTTATCAGATTTTACATGAGGGTAGAAGACAAGGATTCCTTACTTTGCCATCTCAAGGAAGTGCAATTCTAGGTATCATGTATCCTGACTGGGACTATGAAATTACTAAGAAGTAGATCAAGTAAGAATCAGAGAAGAACAAAAGAAGAGAAAATAGAGAACTGAAGAACAAAGATAGAGAAGCTTTGTTTTGGTGGAACACTGTGTTAATCACTATTTTCAAGGCAAAATGCCTTCTAAATATATCACTGGCCTGTGCAGAGACGAGGAAGCTGGGTGGGGGAGCTGGAAGGATGAATCACCACCTGATTAGTGCTTCTAGTCTGGCACAGTGCTATGCTCTCCACGTGTTTCCTCTCCTTGATATGGGCTAGGTTACACCTACGTGCTCCAGGACCCTGGGTGACCTACAGGCTAATGTTAGGAGTGGCAGCTGTCAGGAGGCTGTGCTCTGACTTCTACTGCAGTTAGGAAGAATCGAATTATTTGCTATTGAGCATACTGTCTAAATGTCGTGCCCCTCCATTTGTTTTCCCCTTTTGCAGTGACAGTTCATTCTGGTGAACTCAGCAAACCCTCTCTATGATGACCATGGCTCTGAAAGAGCCACTGCCTCTTACAGAGCATTCTTACATGCCCCACACACGGCACAGGCACAATAGGTGTGCACAATTGAATTTTCCTGACTCAAGAGGTTTAAGAAACTTACCTACAGTGACACATACAGTAAGAGGCAGATCTTCAAAGGAACCAAGATCTTCCAAGTTCTAGTGCAAGTTGTAAGTGTGTTTCAAAAAGAGTGATTAGCCCTGCTCAGAATTTTAGAAATAATTTCTAGGAAGAAAGAATTTACATACAATCCAAACATCCTTGGAAACTGTGCATACTTGGAGATGATCTTTCTCATTCTCATCCTGCTAGTGGGACCTTCTGCCCTATTCAAGTCTCAGATCCAGTGCCCATGTACAGCACAGCCATGCTTGGGTTCTTGGGTAGGCATGCATTTCCAATGCAGGACCTGGAAATGCTTTACAGAACACTCATTTTTTTAAGAGACATTTTTTTTTTTATGCAGACAATTTTTAAAGTCTTTATTGAATTTCTTACAATATTGTTCCCATTTTATGCTTTGGCTTTTTGTCTTCAAGGTGTGCAGGATCTTAGCTACCCCACCGGGACTGAACCTGCACCCTCTACATTGGAAGGTCAAGCTGGAACCACTTGACTGCCAGGGAAGTCCCCAGAACACTCTTAACAGCTCTCTGAGGTTGCCATGGAATGTAACAATTCCCGAAGCTTTGTCCTGCTCACCTATTCATGTCTGTAAGTGGCTGCTGCTGCTGCTAAGTCGCTTCAGTCATGTCTAGCTCTGTGTGACCCCATAGACAGCAGCCCACCAGGCTCCCCCATCCCTGGGATTCTCCAGGCAAGAATACTGGAGTGGGTTGCCATTTCCTTCTCCCTATAAGTGGCAGATAGACTCATATTAGTTATAACTCTCAGAATATGTAGCTCTGAATTCCTAATAGGGAAAATGCCCTCATCTAAGAGAATTACACATTTGATAGGAATTTTAAGAGATTATTTTATTCCCATCTACGCTTTTCCAACCAATGTCACAAAATACTGAGGAAGATTAATGCTTAAATTTACACAACAGCATTGAACTTATTATTGGAATGACTGAGATTGGGGAGGTAAGACAGCTATAGTTAGTAACATGGCCTTTCATCATGAATGTTCCACTTGTTGGAAAATGGAAGGCCTGAATAGTGTGAAAACTCACCTGCTTTATGAGTGGTGGCAATCTGCATGTATGTTCATCTTTCTCAGGAAACTTCCATAATGGTCTTCATTTCTAATTCACCATTCAAAAATAGAGAGGTGAGGCTTGCCTAAAGGAAAGGGTATGTGCGTTTTCCTTTTATCTAACATATTTCCTTTTTTTTTTTTTTTTCATCTTTACATGGCAGACTGTAGTGATCTAGCTCAGTTCTCATGCCCTGCAGGTCATGTAATTGAATGGTACTGGGAACGGGCAGGTCTGTTTCATCACAAGTGACATAAGCATATCCTCAAAGTTTGAAATTAGTGCAGCTGAAAATATGGTGAGAAAAGAATCACACCCAGACGACACTTTTTCCAGTCCTCCCCAGTCTGGTACTCTCTTTGGGTTGTTTCTTTTCAGTTTCCTCTTGAGTGTGCTAAGGTTTGTGAATATAAATGGAATCTGCTAACAGTTCTCCAGGCTAGAAATGTAGCACATAGCTTCCAGAGGTGTGGAGATCTTCTGATTAATTTTTGCATTGCCATGTCAATCTCTTTCCCCCTTTCCTTGTTTTGATGATTATATTACAATTAATCAGCAATAACAACTTTGTTTTTAAAAACAAATCTGACTCATATCCATTGCTATCTTCCATATCTTTTAAGATACTATCATTTCTATTTAAATATGCACATATCACTATCATCATTATAATCTTACTCTTTTATCTATTTTTACAGCTATAACACTCATTTTCAAACAGTATTTCGTTTAGCAGCGTCTGATAGTGACTCTGAAATCTTAAAATGCTCAGTATACTTTAGTGAGTGCAGATCCTACATAGAACATAATCTACATGGTACCTTTCAGGAAAAATAACTTCACTTTAGAACTACTCAAACAACATTTATCACTTATTTCACAGTTTTCTTCAATGAAAGCCCATGAACTCATTTTAATTCATGGGCATGAGTTAAAACAATTCTTTTTTTTTTTTTTTTAATAAGTTTTCTTCTCTTTCAAAAGGCAGCTTTTAGCATTTATGTCTATGGTTTGTAACTTCTGTATTGCTACAAGAATTGTAACTTAATCTTTTAACTCCCAAAATAAATTAAACATTTTTGTCTGATTATATCTGGGGCTTCTACAAAAGAAATTTTGTTCATGTGAAGTGGACTTTTAGAAAAACCTATAGATATGTTTTTTATTGCATTACGTCAGACTAGGATGAACTTTGAACAATAAATAGTAATGCTACATATAATAGCATGTGATATTTTTACTTTATATGTAGAACCATTAACTGGTGCCTACCTAGCAGGGGTTACTGCTTAAACCTGATATCCGAAAGTACAGATAATGACCTGTTTTCCTCCTAATGTATCCTGCTTTCATTGGTTTATCATTTCTGCTCTTGAACTCTTATAACCTAAGAAAGTGCTGATTTTTCTCATTTTTCAAACTGTTCAAACACTGGAATTTAATTACTTTAGGATATGTGTTTAAACATAAATCTAGCTTCTATGGCCTGAGAAGTTTAATATTCTGTTATAACAACAGAACATTAAATAACATGCTGTCTGTCTAGAAATATGATGATTATTAGGCAAAAACTGTGTAGTTACCAGCTCAGTTTGCAACTAAATGCAACTCTCAGAAGAAAATGCTAATGTTAATTTAAGTTACATGTGACATGTAGGATTAAAAAAAATTGGAATATAGTCTATTTACAATGCTGTGTTACTTTTAGGTGTACAGCAAAGTGGATCAGTTATGCATAAGCATATATACACTTTTTTCGATTCATTTCTCGTATAGGCCATTACAGAATATTGAGCACAGTTCTCTGTGCTGTACAGAGATGGGTAGATGGGTAGATGGTAGATGGGTTCTTAGTTATCTATATATAGTATTTTTGAACTTTCTAGGTGGTACTAGTGGTAAACAACCCACCTGCCAATAAGGACACATAAGAAAGAGACACGGATTCAATCCCTGGGAGGGGAAGATCCCTGGAGGAGGGCATGGTAACCCCATCCAGTATTCTTGCCTGGAAAATCCATGGACAGAAGAACCTGGCGGGCTACAGTCCACGGGGTCACGAAGAGCTGGACATGGCTGAATCAATTTAGCAGTCAGCAGCAGAAGCATGTATTTTAATAGTTTTAGCGATTATACATCCTGAGAATATTGGTGGAGTTTGTGTTTTTCAAAGAAGCCTTTAGAATAAAGAGTTTACTTAGACCATCTCTAAATTCAAGAGCTAAGGTAGTAAGTTTACTGAGTGTTGGTTGTGTCAGTATCTAACAACCAAGCTTCTTTCCATTAGCTGCGGCCTTTACCTTCAGTTACACCAATAGTAGGCACAGAATCTTAGAGGCAGGAAAGACCATCTGTTGAAACCACAATTTTACAGATGTTCAAGATGAGCTTTAAAATATGTGGTTCTTATTACATAAGACGTCATCAGTTCTTACCTCAGCATAAAGTAGAAATACTCACAACGTGATTTGGAGATCACTATACATTTATGGAATGTTTATTATGTGTCTCCTATGAGACAAAGGCAGACACAGTGTTTCAAACAACTTAACAGCAATTTTATATTGCCAGGATATTCAAGTGCCTGATCAGTGGGCTTGTATTTTGTTATGTCTGTTTTTACATAGAATTTTTCTAACAGTTTATTTTATTGTATTGACAAACATATTCATGATAGGTTGAAATGTGTTTAAGTAGTTGTTTGAAGAAGCGTCAATTTAGTGGCTTCATATATTTCTAATTGTCACAACTTTTCTATTCTTTTAATCTTATTGTACACACTTTGAAGATATCCAGAGCAATTTTATACACTGTGTAAGCATCATTGTTTAAAGTGAACTTTGGTACAAGTACAAAGCAACAAATCCTTCAGCTGTTTTCTTAACTTTGAGGTGTCTTTGCAATTTGAAGGAACAGGAATACCCTTTTTGATCCTTAGAAAGGGCAAGCATTCTGTACTCTCAGGGTTTTGTACTTTTGGACCCTAGACAGTCGTTGATGAGGTAGCTGCCTATTTTGGACTACACTTCTGCTGTCCTTGGTGCTCCATAAATACTTAACAGCTAAAATATTACAACTTAAAACATCTGACTCTCCACAATACCAGTTACTCTCCCTAGAAATTAAGAGAGTTAGGAGAAAGTCCTTCCTTGGATTTGGACTAAGCAAGGTAGATGGGATTACACATTATGGGGTCCTGTGGAATGAGTACACCGGGGATAATTTGTCTCAGCAGAGAGAAAACAGCTGTGCTTCATGGTTTGCTCAGTTACTCCAAGAAACACACCTCATTTTTCTTGCCAAGTCTATTAGGATAAACTGCTGCATAGTAGAGGTTGATATTTTTCTTGGCTGGGAAAAAAAAAAAAATGTAGGCCTTTAGTAAACCTTGGATGTCTAGCTAGAACATTAAGTAACAAGTACTTAAATTGTGGAAATATATTAGATAGTATTTTTGATTGCATTCATAATTGCAAAATATACCCAACCAGTCTGAAATTTGCCTGTTTTTACATCAGACTTCAAATGTGTTATCTTAATATTCTCCTTGTGTTTTCAAAGAAATAATAGCTACTAGTGATACCATTCTATCTGCTTTAGTAATTCAATTTGTATACAATCATCTGTATATCTTATGCCTTCTTACATATTCTTGATATTCACACAAATGTTATTTGATATATGTTTTACTAGTGTGATGGACATTGTCATATCTGTCATTTGGAAAGCTATAATTTTTAAGCCATGATTAGTGATTTGATTTTGGAATATTACTTCAGATTTATAAATAATTTGCTTCTCATTTTTTATGATACATTGAGCTACCTTTTTAGCCTACATGTTATAGCTGGATGAAAAGAATAGTTGCAAAAATCATGGGTGACACAGTTGTTTAATATGTTGTACTAAATTCCTAAACAAAAATAGATCTAAGTCCATGGTGTTATTTTTTAAATTTTTTTTAATTTCAAATGCCCTAAAACAGAAGCTATTCAGCTCAGTTCAGTCACTCAGTCACGTCGAGCGAGTTTTCAATCCCATGAACCACAGCACGCTAGGCCTCCCTGTCCATCACCAACTCCCTGAGTCCACCAAAACCCATGTCCATTGAGTCGATGATGCCATCCAACCATCTCATCCTCTGTCATCCCCTTCTCCTCTTGCCCTCAATCTTTCCCAGCATCAGGGTCTTTTCCAATGAGTCAGCTCTTCACATCAGGTGGCCAAAGTATTGGAGTCTCAGCTTCAACATCAGTCCTTCCAAAGAACACCCAGGACTGATCTCCTTTCGGATGGACTGGTTGAATCTTCTTGCAGTCCAAGGGACTCTCAAGAGTCTTCTCCAACACCACAGTTCAAAATCATCAATTCTTCGGTGCTCAGCTTTCTTTCCTGTCCAACTCTCACATCCATACATGACTACTGGAAAAAAACCCAGCCTTAACTATACAGACCTTTGTTGACAAAGTAATGTCTCTGCTTTTTAATATGCTGTCTAGCTTTCATGCATTGGAGAAGGAAATGGCAACCCACTCCAGTGTTCTTGCCTGGAGAATCCCAGGAACAGGGGAGCCTGGTGGGCTGCCATCTATGGGGTCGCACAGAGTCGGACACGACTGAAACGACTTAGCAGCAGCAGCAGGTTGGTCATAACTTTCCTTCCAAAGAGTAAGTGTCTTTTAATTTCATGGCTGCAATCACCATCTGCAGTGATTTTGGAGCCCCCCAAAATAAACTCAGTCACTGTTTTGCATTTATAGTGAAGTGTTTTTAAACTCAAAGTAGTTATTAATCATATGATAGTTAGCATACCTAAATCTTAGCAAAACGTCATCGTAATAAACTGATTTTCAAATGCACGTTTCATACAAACATACAATTAATTCTGATTTTTTTTTCATTGTCGCACTTCCTCAGTGTGAAGTATTTTACATGGGATGTAATTACGAAGTTTTCATAGTCTTAAATTTTAAAGGCAAAGAAAAACCTAAACTGTTTTCCACAATGCATAGATAGCTTATTTTTCCATGCACTCATTCATTCAACAATTATTTCAATGAAAATCTAACAATTGGCAGGCAGCATTCTATGCAGTGAGGAGACAGCAGTGACTAAATTAAAGAAATGCCAGCTGTCTTCACAAAGTATTACCTTCTAAAGTCCTATGCTTTTTATTATTCTCTGTTTTAATCACCATGCTCTGTTCTATGTTTAAAGGCTAAAAAAGCAAATTCAAGTTAAGGATCTAGATAGAAATAATAATGTTTGACTCCCAGAGTAGAGTTGAATTCTATTCAGTCTTCATTATAACTGAAGTTGCTTATATATGAAAGAATTTTATAATATTGGAGAACTTTGAACCTTATTTCCAGGGTTAAGCAGCTACTTTCTATCTAACTTCATCATAAGATTTGTTGTTATTTATGTGTTGCTATTTTACATATGAGGTTAAAAGGCTAAAAACATGCTAACAGTTCCCCAAATGGTATCATCTCAATGTTTAGTAACGACATTGTAATGTCACAGTAATGACATTGCTGTATGTAAACAAAATACACACGCACACTTATAAAATGTGAACAACATAGCCAGTAACTCTTCTTTAAGGAAAATTTTCTTTCCTTCTTCTTCCAATTAACCCTTGTTAGCAGGTTCTTTGGATGACCCATTCCTCCTTAGTTGAAAAGTAGATATTCAACTATCTACTTTTTATTCTTCAAGTGTGTTTAAACAAAACTATAGATATTCCATGCTTTGCTTTGTGTAATTAACACTTCATTTAATCTTCACATTGCTATATGGGATCATCTAATCCTTTTTGTTTATCGTTTTGTTAATTTTCTATCATATGCATGTGGCATTCCCTATCAAGGTCACTTGGATTGTTTCTCCATATAAATATTTCTTAATGAAGCAGATAGCTCAGCTCTTTGCAGGAACTCAAAATAAAACCCCCAATTTGTTTGTGATTTCAAGTTTCCCAAGGGTTTGTCAATGCACGCTTACCTTTCCCTCCAAGAATCCTTAAAACGTGTGTATCCTGTTCTAGAAGCTATCCTGGCCTTTCTGCATAGGAAGGATGCATCCAAGGACTATAGAAACTCCCTGACTTCCCCTGTGATGGTTCAGGTTGGCTTCACAAGAAAAAAGAAAAACACATTAATCTGGTGGAACTAATCCTTCCTGGGCCCCAGCCCAGCATGAAAAAATCAACTCTCAGTTATGTGTGACAATAAGCGTTACTGTGGAGTGCTAAAGACCTTGAAAACTCTCTCTATATATATACATATACATACATGCATAAGATTCTGAATCATGTTTAAAGAATAACCTTTGTTTCACTTACATTTGTTCCTCTAAGAGCTAACAATTGGGAGTAGGATCGACATAAATACTCTGTGGTGACGGTTTAGTCACTAAGTCGTGTCCAACTCTTGCGACCCCATGGACTGTAGCCCACCAGACTCCTCTGTCTACGGGATTTCCCAGGCAAGAACACTGGAGTGGGTCGCCAATTCCTTCTCCAGGGGATCTTCCTGACCCAGGGATGGAACCCTTCATTGCAGGCCGATTCTTTACTGACTGACCCAGCAGGGAAGCTCACCATGTGTAAAACATCGTTGCTGGGAACACTCTGTATAGCCCAGGGAGTTCAGCTCAGTGCTCTGAGATGACCTAGAGGGGTGGGATGGGGATGGGTGGGAGAGATTAAAGAGGGAAGGGATATATGTATACTTATAACCGATTCACTTCATTGTACAGCAGAAACTAACACAACACTGTCAAGCAATTACACTTCAATAATTTTTTTGTTGTTGTTGTTAAGTAAGTGCTAACAGTGAAGTTTGGAATAAACACTGAAAAGTTAAAAACAAGGCAGGATTATAAACTTGGCAGAAAGACTGGGATAAGGTATTAAATGAATGATTTACTCTTATCAATGGAAGCTGATAGTCACATAAAGAAATACCAGGGACAGGGTCATTTCATGATGATTTACCACCACTCATGACTATTAAACATGAATGTTTATGCTATAAATGTTTAGGAAGGCAGCAAGAAGACATTGAAAAGCTATGATTTTCTCTAAGGACATCTTGGCAGCTGCAGAGAGCTTTTGGTTTCTAAGAAAAGCAATGGCGCATTATCAATATAAAACTGCCATGTCACTGTAAATTGTGAGATAGAACATATCATTGGATTTGAAGGAAATTTCTGATAAGGGATTTGGTTGGAAGAGATTGCTTTTGACTTCTCTGGGTTGACGACAGCTGCTTCTGGGAGTCCAGACTCTCTCCCCTCTCGCTGACCTCAGTCATCATCACTGCCGAGCTGGCAGGACTGGAGAGTCCCACTGGCAACTCTTTCATCATTGCTAGCAGCCAGATACTGCGCTGTAACTACCAGGAGGTCACTGCGCAGAGCTCAGGATTAAACACGTACTTTCTGAGGCTCACTGACAAAGACCCAAGCACCTCCCATCCCGCCCATGGCTGGTAGAAGAGGTCAGCAACAGGCAACTCCAAGAAGCTCTGTTTTAACAGTACAATGCATCGACAATTGTTGTAAGCTATTTGCTTTTAAGATTTTTACTTATTTTTAAAATTATCTTCCATCTCATTAGAATGCCACGGAAAGTCAGCTAATTCTTATTCATTTTTTATTTATTTGTTAATATAAGAAAAGCAAAGTTCAAATATGAAAGCTTTATTGGGGGAAATAAAATGATGAAATGCACAGTGGTCTTAATGCTATTTTAAGGACGAATTATCTACTGCTAATTGAGTCCATGCATAGCAGTGATCATAAAACAGAGGGAGGACAGAGAGTTCAGCATGAGTACCCTTAAGGAAACCCTTACTAGTCTTGCAAAATCAAAAAGGTGAAAGAACTGTGCCCTAAACTATATTATAACACAGGAATAGAAGAGATCTGTATTTATAACATAGGAATAGAAGCAACTAATTTCTTGGAAAGAATGAGCCAATTTTTCAAATATGAGATAGATTTATAACAGAATGACTATTCATGTTCCATAAGTGACATATTTTTTACTCTTTTATTCAAGATAAAAGGTAGATTTCAAGTTTCTGATAAAAATATAACTGAATAATCATACCTTTATTTGCTTTTTTAATTGGAAATCTATCCTTTCCTGCAATCATTTTACTTTATAGTGGTTTAGCCAGTGAAATAATAATTACTTCCTTGGTATAGTATTTTCACACTGTTTCTTGAGCAAGACTGTTTATGGAGACAAGGTGCACCCAGCTGGTTTTTACGTGGAAAGTAGATTTCATAGAGAGGCAAGTTCTTTGGTTAACTTGATGGCATTCTGAGCGTATTCATTTTGGTTAACTTGATGGCATTCTGAGCGTATTCATTTTGGTTAACTTGATGGCATTCTGAAAGTATCCATTCATATACATAAGTGTATGTGTGTGTGGAGTGTGTGTTTGTGTGAATGGGAAATTTGGAAGGTGCATTTTAATCTTATTTGGAAGACACTGCCCAATCCTGACAGGCATTGCTCCTTAATAGAAAAGAACAAGGAGCGAGTAAACAAAATTGATCCTTGTTCTTACAGCATTCATAGGGAAACAAAGATGGCTACAAAACAAGTGTTGCCACAAATGTAAATGGAATTTACAATACGCCAGGGAGATAGACAGGATTTGCTCGTAAACTATCCTAGCGGCCATGAAAGAGCCCTTTCTGAAGAAAGTGACAATTCAGTCAACTTTTTATAGTTAAGATCAATCCCCAAACCCTCGCCTCCAACTTCTATTCCAACTATATCAACTATCAGTTCAGTTCAGTTCAGTCGCTCAGTCGTGTCTGACTCTTTGCGACCCCATGAACTGCAGCACGCCAGGCCTCCCTGTCCATCACCAGCTCTCGGAGTTCACTCAGACTCATGTCCACCGAGTCAGTGATGCCATCCAGCCATCTCATTCTTGGTCGTCCCCTTCTCCTCCTGTCCCCAATCCCTCCCAGCATCAAAGTCTTTTCCAATGAGTCAACTCTTCATATAAGGTGGCCAAAGTACTGGAGTTTCAGCTTTAGCATCATTCCTCCCAAAGAAATCCCAGGGTTGATCTCCTTCAGAATGGACTGGTTGGATCTCCTTGCAGTCCAAGAGACTCTCAAGAGTCTTCTCCAACACAAAAGTTCAAAAGCATCAATTCTTCGGCGCTCAGCCTTCTTCACAGTCCAACTCTCACATCCATACATGACCACAGGAAAAACCATAGCCTTGACTAGACGGACCTTAGACGACAAAGTAATGTCTCTGCTTTTGAATGCGCTATCTAGGTTGGCCATAACTTTTCTTCCAAGGAGTAAGCGTCTTTTAATTTCATGGCTGCAGCCACCATCTGCAGTGATTTTGGACCCCAAGAAAATAAAGTCTGACACTGTTTCCACTGTTTCCCCATCTATTTCCCATGAAGTGATGGGACCGAATGCCATGATCTTCGTTTTCTGAATGTTGAGCTTTAAGCCAACTTTTTCACTCTCCTCTTTCACTTTCATCACGAGGCTTTTTAACTCCTCTTCACTTTCTACCATAAGGGTGGTGTCATCTGCATATCTGAGGTTATTGATATTTCTCCTGGCAATCTTGATTCCAGCTTGTGCTTCTTCCAGCCCAGCGTTTCTCATGATGCATTAAATTGCTGTGGCTGCCATAACAGAGGACCACCAACTCCATGGCTTGAAACAACAGAAATGTGGACGAGACATCTTCCAGCCAGGTCTGCAGGCTAGAAATCCAAAATCAAGCTCCTGGCAGCGCCTTACTGCCTCTGAGCCTCCAGGGGCAGTGATTTCCTTGCCTCTTCCAGCCTCTGGTAGCCCCCACCCTTCCTTGGATTGTGAACGCAGGACTGCAGTCTCTGCTTCCGTCGTCATGGGCTTGCCTGCTTTCTCTCTTTCTGTGTGTCTTCACGTCGTACTTTCCCTGCACATCCTTGTCTGTGTCCAGATTTCCCTATTTGTATGAGACTAACAGTTATGTTGGGCTAGAGTCCACCCTAATGATCTCATTCCATTTATTTTTTTTCCAATCTGTAAGATCCTATCTCAAGCTCACAAACACATGTACTGAACTCTAGGACTTCGAAATATATTTATTTAGGGGAGAGGGGAAACAACAACGCTACGGCATTTGCTATAATAACACATCTCTGCCCTCAGAGAATGAGAGTAACAGTGCACCGCTCTTTCCACCCATGCAGAATATGTTACGATTTATTGTGTAAGGGTGGCAGCATACACATGTCTTCCTGTACGGAATTTTCTTATATATGTTGCTTTTTGTTGATGTTTAGTCACTAAATCATGTCCACCTCTTGTGTGAGCCCATGGACTGTAGCCTGCCAGGCTCCTCTGGGATTTCCCATGTGAGAATCCTGGAGCGGGTTGCCATTTCCTTCTCCAGAGGATCTTTCTGACCCAGGAATCAAGCCTGCATCTCCTGCATTGGCAGGCAGATCCTTTACCCCAGTTCCACCAGGAAAGCCCTACATTGCTTTCTACCCAAGCATGAAACTTACTTGTTAAATAAGGAACATGTGAATTAATTTTAAAAAAAAGAGAATTTTATTTTTTAAAATAATTTTTCAATTGGTTTCAAACTTATTATTGAAATGAAAACAGAAAAAAAAATTCCCTGTAATTCATGCCACCGTCTTACATTAACTGCTAATTTGTCAGAAACATACCAAAAGAATAGCAAAACTCCCAAGATGATAATATGAAATAGCCTAATATATTATCCTGACACCATCCCTGTAGGCTGCCAAGGAAAATGAAATCCAACAAGGGACGATACTCTGCTGGGAAACTTTCCTGTAAGAGTGAAAATGATCACTTTCTGAAGCTCTACTCAAGACCACTCCAGAGGCAAGGACGTTTTATGAAGAAAGACATTATCTCTCAGGCACAAAGCATGGTGCTGGTGAAAGCAAATTATATTCCAGTTGAAGCATTTAAGAATTTTTCAAGAATAGTGAAAAATCAGAAAGCTTCTGTGGTCTCGGTTTAGTAAGAAAGAAAAAACAATTATAAAGATTGGTCTGAGAGAAAAAAATGCTAAGCTCTTTGGTTTCTATATTGGCTTCAAGTTTATAGAATTAAAGACTTATCTTCATACAATCAAAATTTACTTTTCCTACTTCATCCCCATGGTGCTAATATTAAAGCAAGGAAAGATCAAGTATGCAAGTGCTATAAGAATTGTAATTTAATCAAACTGCTGTGTAACAGAATCAGGTCTTCAGTTTATAGTAACCATCCCCTCCTTCAACTTAATATTTCAGATTTCATCTTGCTATCAGGCAAATCATCATAGAAGGGGATGATACAGGAACGGAGATATCAATTTACTAGTTTTAAACATGATATTACATTGTAAACAAGTTGGTCAAACTCACTAATGACAAAAATTCAAGTTAATAAATGAAAAATAAAAACACTGTTTTACCTGAAAATGCCTTTTAAAAGCCATATTTAAAAAAACTAATGTGAGGAAATAGATCTTCAGATAAGTCAAGTGTGATTCATTCAAAAGTTTGATAACTTTTCTGAATGCTGATGTGACAATGCACACCAACAAATGTTTAAAAAATATATGCCCATTTTGTTCTACAATAAAACTTCAGAGAATTTGCTTTAGTGACTAATTTAACAAACATACAAAGATATACGCATTAGAAATTTTATGACATTGATGTTTATAGAAGCAAAAACCTATAAAGCAATTGAAATAATCATCAATATGATTGTAGGTAAAATTTGTATACAATGAAATATAATACAGCTAAATCTAAACCTGATTGCTTCTATAGGTTTTAATTTACTGGAAATACAAGGCCTGAAGAACATATTGAATAACATCACAGGGTTATAATCAGCAAAATGAATCGCAAAAATTAAAGGAATGAGAAGTTAGAAAGCAATAAATTAAAAAGAATTTAAGACATACATTACCCAATATGGAACTGATTTGGATCACAATAAAAATAAATAAGAAAAAAAAATTGATAACATGGACAAACATTGAATACCTAATTATATTAAGGAATTTTAATTAGCTTTTTTAGATAAGTCAATAGTTTTGTTATTTTAAAAAAGGAATCCATATCTTTAGAGATACTTTAAATAAATGGACATAATATCTGCAAATTTTTATAATGACTCGTTTGGGGATGGTGATGAGTAGGTCGGGTGTGGATAAAAGATGATTAGGTTGATACTTACTTAAGTCTTGGTATCATTACCTGGGAGCTCACTACGTTTTCTATATCTTTATAACATTCAGTAAAATAATTTAAAAATTTAGAAATCTTGTAAAGCTAAATCTGAAGGTAAGGCATATAACATATATAGCATTATTTCTTTATGTAATATATGACAGCAAGCACACATACATAGTAGAAAAAGCCAAAAAGATAAAGTGTTCATAGTAATTATCTCTGAATAATGGCATATATAAGGGCCATTCATTCCATTATGTTTTTTAGTAATTTCTAATTTATTTTGCCAATACTAACTGCAGAAGGGGAAAACAAAACTATTTTCACCTTAAAATGGATCTGTTTATTTACTATGTCTTTCCATTGGGCTGCTCTCCTAAGCTTTGTCCTGTTTGTATCAAAAAGAAAAAAAAAAATCCTTTGGAGAGGCTTGAAAAATAGTTCACACAGTTCCCAGCCTACCAAAGGTGTCTGTCATGGTTGGAGTTCTCCCACTTTGGGAGCTAAAAACAAAAGTGGCAAAGTACTTCTTCAAGGGTCAGCATTTTCGACATAGGTCATCTTCTTTTGCTGATATATTTTTCTCTTCAAAATGTCAGCCAATTAAATCTTCCAGAGCTGACTTTCCTTCTCATTTCATGGCTATGGTTTGGGAAATATTCAGCCCTGAAGGATTTCTGTCTATGTTACCATGCATTCTAAGTCACTTGAGCCATGTCTGATTCTTTGCAACTCATGGACTGTAGCCTACCAGGGTCCTCTGTTCAGGGGATTCTCCAGGCAGGATTGTTTTTGTTGTGAAAGTTGCTGAGTCGTGTCCCACTCTTTGCGACCCCATGGACTATACAGTCTGTGGAATTCTCCAGGCCAGAATGCTGGAGTGGGTAGCCATTCCCTTCTCCAGTGGATCTTCCCAACCCAGGATAGAACCCAGGTCTCCCGCGTTGCAGGCAGATTCTTCATCACCAGGAGCCACTAGGGAAGCCCCCCAGGCAAGATTACTGGAGTGGATTGCCGCGGCCTTCTCCAAGGGATCTTCCCAACCCAGGGATGGAACCCTCCTCTCTTGTGTCTCCTACATTGGCAGTAGGGGTTTTTAACTCTAATGCCACCTGGGAAGCCTTGCCTATGTTTAGCAGAATCGAATTTACATTGATTTTACCAGTATAACTCTTGGAAGTCATCTTGTTTCTATTTGGAAGCCCTATTTTGCAGGTTTGAATTCTGCTGTTTTTCTAGATGACAGAATGAAAAGGATTTCCCTGAGGGCTCAGATGGTAATCTGCCTGCAATGTAGGAGGCCTGGTTAGAGCCCTGTGTTGGGAAGATCCCTTGGGAAAGGGAGCGTCTACCCACTCCAATATTCTTGCCTGGAGAATCCCTTGAGCAGGGGAGCCTTGGAGGACTACCGTGCATGGGGTTGCAAAGAGTCAGACATGACTGAGTAACTAAGCATACACACACAGAAATGAAAGTTTACGGTTTATTTTCTATAGCATTTCACATTGGCCACTGTCATATTTCTTATACTGACTTGCATACGTAGTTCCTAATAAAACATTTAATATTTTTATTCATTTAAGCATCCTCTTTTTTTAAACAATTTTCTATTCATTATCAGATTAAACTAGTTTCCCTTATTATTTTACAGATCTCCTACATCCATCCTGAAAGCCATTTTCTTTTACTCCATCTCTTCCTCTCTCTTGCTATTTTCTTTCTCGCTCCCTCTCTCTTTCCCTGCCTTCATTTATTCCTTTGTTTCTCTCTTTTTCTTTCTCAGTCTTTCTTTCTGATTTCTCCCATCAAGATCAATCCATGTTTAAAATTTCAGTTAATATGAATTTCTGAAAATGACAACATGAGTATTTTAGGTTACTTGCAAATTACTGATCAGGTGTCCAAAGTTAACAAGTGACATCCTTGATAACACGGCTTTAAATGATGTATACACTGGAAACCTCCATAATCCCAAATATAAATACATGTAATTCATTCAAGTTTATCCAGGTTTTCCTAATGACAGGGTTGCTTTTTAATTAGTAGGTTTCTACTCTTTCAATAATCTACTGACTATAATTTTTGACAAAATTTTGCTCAACCTAATTTCTGTAGCATGAGGTCATAAATGGTGCTCCCAGACATACTATCCTTTTCTGAATATATCTTTGCTTTAGCGAGAATTCAGAGAGCAGATGTGTGAACTTCATGACATTAACTAAAACCTAGTAGCTCAGCATTTAGAGTCAGGTCATACACATAAAAAAAAAAAAAGCATGAAAACATGCTCTTGAATGAGCATGATTAAAAAGAAAAAATCATAAGTATGACATGTCTGCTATATTTGTACCATCTTGATTTCTGTGAAGACCAAAAAACCTCAAGACATATTTTCCTAGCAATATTTTAGAGTTTCCCCCTGATTATGACAGCAAGAACAGCTGAATTTTACCTCATTTCCTTTTCAAAGCACAGAAGTACACGTAGCTAAAACTCACTACATTCTCTTGAGTGATTGTCACTGATTTGTGAATTTCACAAGCAAACTATGTTACTAATATCTAAAAGGCATTTCAGTACAGGACAGATTTGTCCTTTGCCCATATTTTTTAACACATATAATTGATGGATTCATGGTTTCTATGAAGTAAGTACTATCATGGTCTCCATTTTACACATTAGGCTCAAGGAAGCTAGTGAACCAGTGAAGTTGCTGAGTCAAGTTCGACTCTTTGCAATCCCACAGACTGTAGCCTACCAGGCTCCTCCATCCATGGAATTTTCCAGGCAAGAGTACTGGAGTGGGTTGCCATTTCCTTCTCCAGGGGATCTTCCTGACCCAGGGATTGAATCCAGGTCTCACACATTGCAGGCAGAATCTTTATCGTCTGAGCTACCAGAGAAGCCCCTCAAGTAAGCTACCTACCTACCTAATTTAAAGTCACATGGCGTTTGAGGGATTTTGAGAAACTGTAGAGGATGTGACCTGCTTCAAGTCACAGAGTTGAAGAGGAAGCTCTTCTCACTAGCTTTGTGAAACAGCATGTAAAACATGGACCAACTTAACCTAGTTTTGCTTCCTTAAATTCATTGATTGATTAATTAAACCTCGAGCTATTTTACAGAGATGGCACCCCACCCCCATATGTTAGATGGGAATCCATGTCCCCAGGATGACCTGGGAACTAAGGACCTTTCCTCTAGGGAAATGAAAGAATAGAAAGGTCACCACAGGAGCCCTTCATGAAATGAGCAGTTCTTTAAGAAGGAAAAATCTGCCTTCCAGAGCCAGGAGTAGCTTATATGGACTAATCAGCTTCCAAGCATGAATCTCCTCTAACCCTTTATCTTTTACCCCAAACCTTGAATGAGGGAGATGGGACTGAATCCTGCCTCCTGTCTTCTTACCAGCTGACTTCACAATAAGGCCCTTTCCTTTCCCTAAATCTAGCACCATAGTATTAGCTTCTAGGTATGTCAGGCAGTGAGGTCTTGCTCAATAATATTTGCACGGAAGCGAAAATGTTTTGCCAGGCTTAGGACAAGTCTTGGTGCAGTGAGTGGACCAAGTCAGGCAGGAAATGAAGAACAGACTGGATGCCACGGTGGATTTCAGATAATGGATTTACTTGTGTGAACAAGTGGAAGTGGAAGTGTTGCTCAGTTGCTCAGTTGTGTCCCATTCCTTTGTGACCCCATAGACTGTAGCCCGTCAGGCTCCTCTGCCTATGTGATTCTCCAGGCAAGAATGCTGAACAAGTGGTCATTCCCTTCTCCAGGGGATCTTCCCAACCCAGGCATTGAACCCATGTCGCCTGCTTTGGCAGGCAGATTCTTTCCCATCTAAACCACCAGGGAAGCCTCAGGGAGTAAGTGTGTAACATCCTAAAAATAATTGCAAGACACTCTGGAAAACCGTAATTTCTATTCTTTTTAAAAGCAGAGCCATAATGACAAAAATGAGGTCATTTAGAAGAAGTAAAAGTGACATTATTTTGTAAACACAGATTAGTGAAGCTTGCTTTATACGGATTACTCAGTGTTTACTCTCTTGGCTTTTGAAGGATTTTCGTGGACATTAAAAGTGGCTTATAATTAAACACACATCCCTTAGGGGTCAGCAAACATGTTAGCAAGGCTAGTTTACACCTCGCATAGTATTCAAAGCCATGTGAGCACAAGCACATTTCTATGAAACTTGGGGTCAGGTGGCTTGCAGAATGAGGGCTCTGAGAACAATTATGGGTGTTGGAAGATCAATCCTGGAGATTTGGCATCAAGGCAAAAATGTCCTCTCCATAATTTTATAGTCATCTCTGCTGATATGCAAAGTGATCAGAGGGAAAGAAATAACTTTTACATCTCACATATGCCTCACTATGTTTTCTGAAAGAAAAATAATGGCATTTCACAGAAGTTTTCACATCCCAGAAGTTGCTCCTCCCAATTCTTGGACCAGCCCTGTGTCGGTATGCTTCTGGCAGTTCCTCAGCCACCTGTGCAATGTTCTAAATTTTCATTTCACAAAGCTGAGGCAACCTCTTTATATGCTTAATAAAGTCAAACATGGCGAACTTCGGGCTTTAGGGATAGAGGAATTGGGAAACTAGAGAGCAAAATGCATATGGAAAAAATAATACCAAGTTGTTATTCTAGCAAATGGTCACATTTGTTTTCAATATGGTTTTGAATTCGGTGTGCAAGACTGAAATTTGACTTTTCTTCTAAGTCAGTCTCAACCCAACTATGAATGGACGAAGTTATTGAAGGCTGCAAAGAATATCCGGAACAAAGAAGTACTCAGATATGAGTAATTTCCAAGACATTATTTAGGTTAATTTGGTTACATTTTTCTCAAGGGTAAAATAAACATAGCAATAATTGCCATGGCCTGGTAAAGAATATTTTCAGTGAATAAACATTTTTAATTCCTGTATTACAGGTAATATCACTGTTATTTTAGTCAAAGCCTGACTTTAGTTGAAACTGAAAGCTGTGTGACCAGTAATGGCAAAACTAAAGGGTAAGGGTAACATCTTTGATGCAAGAAGAACAGTAATTCTGTGATGAGAAGCTCCAGATAAGTTCCTCCCTAGTGATATTTGCTAATTTTTTACTCTTTGGTATGTATTCATTTTTAATCATGGCAGAATACTTAGCTGTGCCATATGAATATTTCCCTTGACTTAGGGAATTCCAAAGGGAAAATCACTTTTTGCTTTTTATTTTTGTAAATATAACTTTAAAGACCACATTATGGAAATTTTTCAATAGTAAATCTGTCCAGCCTATAAATACATTGGTGCATTTCATGGCCCCCTCCCCAGACCAGGATACAAAGCCAAAGTGAACTTGGGATTGGCTTAATGTCTTGGCATAAGAGTCTTGGCATTCGCAGTTGAATTTCCAGACCCAAAGCTAAATGGGTATTTTCCTCTACAGTTTGCTGTGGTGGTTTGGGGAAAGTGTATGTCAAGAAATAAACTGCCAACTTCAGTGTGCCTAATTGTGCAATTAGGTGAACCATTGTAAACTTTATAGCATTTCTGGAAGAAAGCAATTACTTGTTGCCATACAAGCACTCTGGAGTGGAATCAAACAATGTCCCCACAGCCAAATATGAGGACCCTGTCTTGCCATGAGGTGCACAGAAATGAAGCACCCATTAAAGTTTCTGAATACCAGGCAAGTGAGCTGATGGAGGGAAGGCTTTTCTGAGTGTGATATCAAAATGAAAGCCACAACTTTGCCTTTATCCCAGAACAACTATGTGATCATTACTCTAGCGGCTCAGATGATAAAGAATCTGCCTCCTATGTAGGAGACCCGGGTTCAATTCCAATTGAATATGTTTTCCTGCCTCAGTAGATGGTTGAAGTAGCATGCATGATGTATGCTCGTGTGTGCTCAATCACTTCAGTTGTGTCCAACTCTTTGTGATCCTATGGACTGTAGCCTGCCAGGCTCTCTGTCCATGAAATTCTCCAGGCAAGAATACTGGGGTGGATAGTCATTCCCGTCTCCAGGGAACCTTCTTGACCCAGGAATCAAACCCCAGTCTGCATTGCAGGCAGATTCTTTACTGTCTGAGCCACCTGGTAAGCAGATTTTTCTGTTCTTTTTTAACTGAAGTATAGTTAATTTACAATGTTGCATTAATTTCAAGTGTATACAAAAGTGATTCAGTTATATATACACATAAATATACGTTTTCAGATTGTTTTCTGTTACAAGTTATTGTGATATTGGTATAACTCTCTGTGCTAAAGAGTAACTCCTTGTTATTTACTTATTTTGTATACAGTAATATGTATATGTTAATCCCAAACTCCTAATTTATCTCTCTCTCCAACTCCAAAATTTTAAATAATTTTAAAAACAGATATAATTTAGGAAAAAAATACAAGACATGTAGCAACAATTAAATATTCTTCAATAATTGCAAGCAACTCATTATTATATGTTAGTATGGGAGATCAATGGGACAAAAGCATAAGCAGCACATGATGAAAGGAAAATATAACAGAAAAAACAAATATTAATGACCAAAGTATTAAGAATAAAATATTAATATATTTCTAGTCCTAAAGTAGCAAATACTAGAGTAAATAATGGTACTCACTGTTGGCAAAGGCAAGAAGCAGATAGACCTAAGGTAAGAATCAAATTTTCAGCCTGTCTGGTAAACAATTTGGCAGCGTATACCTGTGATTAAAGTGACATACACAGGGTCAGAAAGCCTACTTCTAGTGATTTATCCTTATAAGAGTGCAATAAACGCATAATTGCACAAAGGTAGGTTTCAAGCCTGTCTAGAAATGTTTAAAAATAGTAAACCTTTAGAGATAATTTAAATTCTCATCAATTTGAGACTGATTATATGAATGTGGCAAATTCATATGGCAAAATACTATTCAGTAATTTAAAATGCAGAATGGGACATTCAGGTATCTAGTATGTGGAGTCAGCATACTCTACCCCATCTCTCCCACTGATCGAACCCAGGTCTCCCTCTTTGCAGGCAGACGCTTTAACCTCTGAGCCACCAGGGAAGCAATCTCTCCCCATTGATACAACTTATAAAATCCGAACAGAATATGTGAAAGAATTATTTAAAATCTCAAAAAAATAATAATAAAAGAAATGGGCTAAAGTCAGAATTCAGGAACTGCTGAAATGGAGTGGGGTTTACCTCTCTGTCCCCACCTCTCCTATTCTCTAGTCTGAATACCGACAGCCAGAAACTCATATGCAGACAGAGCTCCAAGGAAGATATCCTGGTTTTGGCTCTAGAAGCAAGAAAAGGAACTTTCAGGGGTGAGAGAGTATAGACATCCCTTGTTTTTGTTGTTATTTATTTTGCTTTGCTTTTTTCCATTCTTTCACATCTTACCCTCCAAGCAATGCCCTGGAAGTTTGAAAAAGGCCCATTTGGATCTCAGATGAACACAAACTTGAGTGAGAAAAACCTTATCCCCTGATCCCAGGAGCTTTGATTTCTGAAGAGTCAAGGGGATCCCTGTTGCTTTATTTCTCTCTCTGTCGCCTTGCTATAAAGTCTTTTGCGAAAGTGAGCAGCAAAGTGATATAACTAAAGGCCAGCTGTCTTAAACTGGAGGACTGAAAAGAGAATTCCCAGGGAACTGATAAGTACCAACAAGATCCCAAAGGGGAAGAGCTCAGGAAAGCATGTTTGTAAAGGAATCTCTGAATGCCTGAGATAACCCACAGCTGTGCATGAGTAAATCTCATTCTAAGTAGCACAAAACTTAGAAGATTGAATAAGCAGGTAGGCAACCACCCAGACACCAGACTGAGTCTCAGATGGCCAAAGAAGATCTAAATACATGGAGAGAACTGCTTTGCTAGTGGTTTGGAAAACTTGACATAGTAAAGATGCTGATTCTCCACATTGATCGATAGTTAACATGATTTTTAATCAAAATTCCAGAAGATGACACATTCATTATTACATTAGATACATGCATATATTATATATTATATATATATATATATATATAGTTGTTCCTATATAAAAGCAAGCTGGTTCAATATCTATCTGGACTTTCAAATAAACTGTAGTAGTTAAAACAGTTCTGAAAAGAATACATTTTCATGAATTAAGCTAATTTTAAGACTTAGCTTTAAATACTGCAGTTAAGATATGCTGGTTTGTGAAGAAATGGTCCTATGATGAATGGAACAGAAAAGAGTCCAGATGTAAACACATAAAAACATAGGCAATTGCAAAAGCAACTCAATAGATAAAAAATAATCATTTCAACAAATTTTGATAAAAATTCAAATGTGCTTATGCAAAAAGAAACCTTGATCTAAATCTCACTCCCTTATAAAAATTAAATCAAATTGGATCATATGGATAAATATAAAAGTTAAAATTATAAAGCTTCTAGAAGAAAACATAGGAGCAATGCTTCTTGCCCTGGACTACACAGAGATAGACACAAAATAAACCCAAATTCATAAAAGAAAAAATTAATACATGAACATGACATTGAAGCTGATACTCCAATACTTTGGCCACCTGATGAGAAGGGCTGACTCATTTGAAAAGACCCTGATACTGGGAAAAACTGAAGGCAAGAGGAGAATGGAACGACAGAGGATGAGATGGTTGAATGGCATCATCGGCTCAATCGACATGAGTTTGAGTAGGCTCTGGGAGTTGGTGATGGATAGGGAGGCATGGTGCACTGCGGTCCACTGGGTTGCAACAAGTTGGACATGACTGAGTGACTGAACTGAACTGAAAACATAAGAAAACCACTTTTTTTTCCTCCATGGAAAAAAGGAGCTGAAATGGCAAGCCATCAACTAAGAGGAAGTATTTCTAAATCACTTGTAAGAAAGAAAATTGTGTACTTGAAATTTATAAAGAACTCTCAAAATTCAACAGGAAAAAATCAAACCAGTTAGAAACAGACAACACGTTGAACATACTCTACCAAAGAGGATATAAAGATAGCATGCAAGCATATTAAAAGCACAACTGAAGTTGCTAGAGAAATTGGAAATTAAAATCATGATAAATACCTCTATGAATGCTTTACAGCAGCTAATTTTTCTAGAATTAATTTTCTTATAAAGGGATAATATCAGGTGCTGAGATGAATGGAGAGCAGCTAAAATTCTCAGACATTGATGTTAAAACAAAATGCTATAGCCACTCTGGAAAGCAGTTTCTTATACCTATACCATATGACCTGACAATGATTTATGGGGATATTCAACTTAGGGAAATGAAAAATTCTAGTCACCCACAGATGTATGCCTGAATGTTTATGGTAGCTCTATCCGTAATCACCCAGAAGTGGAAACAGTGTATATAAGTTTCAACAGATGTACGTGTATGAAGAAGCTATGCCACATCTACTATTATAGAATATTATTAAGTAATATTATTACTTAATATTATTATATTATATTATATTGTAGATATATAATATATATATATTGTGGAATATAAATATATATTGTGGAATATATATAATATATATGGAATGGAATGGAATTATATATATATATAGTGGAATATATATATATATTATACTTCACTTAATATTATTAAGTGGAATATTATTCAATAATAAAAATGACAAACTATGGATGCCTACAATAATCTGACTAAATCTCAGTGACTTTATGCTGAGTGAAAGACGTCAGTCTCTAAATGCCCTGTGTTTCCAGTGGAATGCTGTTCTTGATAACACAAAGCTCAGGTGGTAGAGGACACAGCCGTGGCTGCCCAGAGTTAGGGGTGGGGATCAGGTGTGACGGAAATGAGAAGTAGGCGAGAGCGTTGTAGGCTGATGGAACTAGTCTGTGTCCTGATTATTAAGCTGTTACATTGATCTATATGTGTTCAGATTTACAGATTGTATATCAAAAAGAGACAATTTGTTGTATAATTTTAAAAACTAAAATTAATTTTGAAAACTGAAGGATCAAGCTACTTTTGTCAATAATACACAGTGTTTGCAATATATTATATATTTTCAAATAAAAATACTCCAAAGAACAATTTATAAATGATGTATAGTAGCACTAATGGAAAATATACATGCATATTTATATATGCATATAAAACTATATATACATTTACTCATATATATTACCTGGAAAATACACTTGTTTTTGCTGTTTTAGTCGCTAAGTCATGTCCAACAATTTTGGGACCCCATGGACTATAGCCCATTAAGCTCCTCTTTCCATGGGATTTCCCATGCAAAAATATTGGAGTGGATTGCTGTTTCCTTCTGTAAGTGATTTTCCCCACCCAGAGTTGGGATCAAACCCCCATGTTCTGCTTGGCAGGAGGATTCTTTACCTCTGAGATACCAAAGAAGCCCAGTTTGAGGGGAGGGTAAACTTTGTTGGATTTGCCTTGTAGATATGAATTGCTAGGCTAAAAGTGTAAGGTCTTTATAGTCAAATGAAGTTGTATAAGTAGGTTGAAAAGAGGAGAGAGAGCAAGATGGTGAGATAAAGACATGGTATGACTAGAATCATTGCTTTGGGAGCATAATAGATAACAAAAAATATAGTATGGAGAAAGCAGGATTTATCTGAAATTTCAATTCTCTTTTCCTTTAAAGAGAATGGTCCTCTTAATGAGAAAGGTAAATCAAATACTTCAGAGGAACTTAATCCCGAGGATTAGAGAGATATTTGTAAGAAAGCAACAGGTACCTTTAATGAGTTGAAATTTCAAGAGTCAGTTACATACTAAAATTATTTCTGGCTAGGATTACTGATGCACTGTCAGCAATTCAAGGTATTATAAAATGCCAGAGATAAGCAAACATACCAAATCTTAATAAAGTAGTAAGAGATTAATTCTGAACCTCATAAACCAGTAATCTTGTTGTCAGCATCTCAAGGATTCTTGAAAGACTCATTAAGTAGGTGTTTGGGGAGTAGTTGACAAAGATAATAGAGATATGGATAGCATAACAGAAATGCTCTCTTCACTTCAAACAACAGTTATAAAACGTTCATCTAAAGACATTATTTTAGGTACAATGTGAGTGGAAAAGACAAAAATAACAAGATTTTTCCTTTAGTGATTTTCCTGTCTAGTTGGGATGATCATAGTGACTTTGTCAGGGCTCTCCAGATAAACAGAAACAATAGGAAATTTTGTATATGAGATTTATTGTAAGAGATTGGATCATTCAAATACAGAGACTGAAAAGCCCCACAGTCTGCTATCTTCAAGTGGGACTTGACAGTGTAATTCAGTCCAAGTCAAAGATCTGAGAGCCAGGGGAGTCTGAAGTCCTGAGTGCAGAAGGGAGAAGGCAGGAGAAGATAGTTGTTGGAGGTCAAGCCATCATGCAGGGGGATCTGAGCTCTTCCCCTTTTAGCCCCTTTGTTTAATTCAGACTCAGCACACTGGACGATGCCCCTCCAAATCAGGGAGAACAAACCGTGGTCCAGGGGCTAGGACTCTGTGCTTCCAATACAGGGGGCCCAGGTTCCATCCCTGGTCAGAGAACTGGATCCCACATGTCGCGACTAAAGATTTCCCAAGTAGCAATGATGATCAAAGATCCCACACACTGAAACTAAGACCCAGTGCAGCCAAATAAATATATTGTAAATGCGTATTTCATCTGTAACCATCCCCACAAACACACCCAAAAATAATATTTAGCCAAAATATATGGGCATTTGTGATCCTATGAAGCTGACACATAAAATTAACCATCACAAACAGAAAGATAAAATATATATGACATGACACAAGTCAGATTGCTTGTAGGATTGTCATAAGTTTAACTCCTTCTGTGAAACCTTCTCCAATATCCTTATTCAAAATTAATTGTTCCCTAATTCTGGTTTCATGAATCATCACTCAGAACTTACATTGAAATTAAAGGATCAGATAAAAAATTTTAAGTACTTTTAGTTAAAATAAAATATCATAAGAAATGCTTTGAGGTTTAAAGTACATAAAGATTTGTAAATCTCCAACATGACTAAATCACAGTATCTGTAAGTAGATTTTTTATGAATTATACAAGCACAGAAGGAGCAGATTGAGAAGGTCTTCTGTTTGTAGACCATGAGTAGTGATTAAGCACATTTGTATTAGGGAAAATGTTTAGAGAAAGATGGTTTGGATTGGGGAAATATTGGAAATAATGGGCTAAGATAATAATCAGCATTGGAACTTATTACCATTCTAAATAGGCTTCTCTGGTGGTTCAGATGATAAAGAATCTGCCTGCAATGCAGGAGATCTAGGTTTGAACCCTAGGTCAGGAAGATCCTCTGGAGGATGGAATGGCAATCCACTACCGTATTCTTCCCTGGAGAATTCCATGGACAGAGGAGCCTGGAGGTCTACAGTCCATGGGGTCACAAAGGAATGGGGCACAACTGAGTGACTAACACTTTCACGCTTCCAATTTCACCATTCTAAACACTTCATGGGAAATAGAAGTGGAAACAATGACATTTTATTTTCTTGGGATACAGAATCACTGCGGATAGTGACTGTAGCCATAAAATTAACAGACGTTTGCTCCTTGGGAGGAAAGTCATGACAAACCTAGACAGCATATTAAAAAGCAGAGCCATCACTTTGCTGATAAAGGTAAATGTAATCACAGCTATGATTGGGGGCTTCCTTGGTGGCTCACACGGTAAAGCATCTGCCTGCAATGAGGGAGACCCGGGTTCAATTCCTGGGTCGGGAAGATCCCCTGGAGAAGGAAATGGCAATCCACTTTCCAGCACTCTTGTCTGGAAAATCCCATGGACGGAGGAGCCTGATAGGCTACAGTCCATGGGGTTGCAAAGAGTTGGACACGACTGAGAGACTTCACTTTCACTTCAATCACAGCTATGGTTTTTCCAGTAGATTTCAAATTGTGGTGCCAGAGAATACTCTGGAGAGTCTCGTGGGCTGCAAGGAGATCAAACCTATTAATCCAAAAGGAAATCAACCCCAAATATTCATTAGAAGGACTGAGGCTGAAGCTAAAGCTCCAGTGTTTTGGCCACCTGATGTGAAGAGCCAACTCACTGCAAAGACCCTGATTCTGTGGAAGACTGAAGGCAGGAGGAAAAGGGGACACAGAGGATGAGATGTTTGGATGGTATCACCGGCTCAATTGACATGAGTTTGTGCAAACTCTGAAGGACAGGGAAGCCTGGTATGATGCATTCCATGGGGTTGCAAAGAGTCAGACATGACTTAACAACTAAACAACAACAACAACCATTCTAATCAGGATGCTGGAAGAGGCAAGAAGAAAGAAGGGGCATTTCTGAGATATTTTTCAGAAAGGGCAATACATGCTATATCATTAGAAATATCCAGACAAAAACATACATGAGTAGATTTCTTTTGGATGTTGTCATTTGTGATGACTATCAGTAGTCTCGGTCTCCAAAATCACTGCAGATGGTGACTGCAGCCATGAAATTAAAAGATGCTTGCTCCTTGGAAGAAAAGCTAAGACCAACCTAAACAGAATTTTAAAAACCAGAGACATTACTTTGCTGACAAAGGTCTGTCTAGTCAAAGATATCGTTTTTCCAATAGTCATGTATGGATGTGAGAGTTGAACTATGAAGAAAGCTGAGTACCAAAGAATTGATGCTTTTGAACTGTGGTGTTGGAAAAGACTCTTGAGAGTCCCTTGGACTGCAAGAAGATTCAACCAGTTCATCGGAAAGGAAGTCAGTCCTGAATGTTCATTGGAAGGACTGATGCTGAAACTGAAGCTCCAATAACTGTGGCCACCTGATATGAAGAACTGACTCATTGGAAAAGACCCTGATGCTGGGAAAGATTGAAGGTGGGAGGAGAAGGGGACGACAGAGGATGAGGTTGTTGAACGGAATCACCGACTCAATGGACGTGAGTTTGAACAAACTCCGGGAGTTGGTGATGGACAGGGAAGCCTGGGATGGGGCAGTCCGTGAGGTCACAAAGAGTTGGACATGACTGAGCAACTGAGCTAAACTGAAGTGATCAACAGTCTAGCATACTGACGAATATGGAGGTCACAATGTGTAATGGAAGATATTTTAAAGAAAACTGGCCCGGATCTGCTAACCTAAAATAAGTATATAATTATAAAAATCCCCCCTAAGCCTGAGTGACTTAACACATTTCTCACTCACACTTCATAGATCGCACTTATATTCGTAGAGCAGTGATTCTTCTCTGTACCGTGGCTCAAGGATTTAGGCTGATACAAATCTAGTATTATATAGTTTCACCATTCAGAACACAAGATCTCTCACATCCCTGTATCAGGGAAAGAGACAATATGATGATCCATAATTTCTTGGCTATGCTTTGGTGCAGAGGTGAAATCTGTCACTTCAACTTATGGCCAATGCCAGATGTAGTTAGATGGCCCTCCCTAATTCAAAGAGGGTACAGAAAAGCACTTGGATTTTTAGGAAACAAATCACATCTCTGAAACAAGAAATCAGGTTTACAAAGATGGAAGCATGAATAACTAATATAAAAGTTGTTGTTGGGCCTGTAAAAATAAATAAAGTAACTCGTGATGAGAAGGGTAGTCAAGCAGAGTCAAATTTTCTACTGGAAGCAAAGCCAATGAAGGAAACTGGAACAGACAAGGAGTAAAGTAGTGAACTAGGAGAGGTTATTGTCATTGACATCAAAAGAGAAAGTTTCTAGCAGTGGAAAGTTCCATTGATGTGAAACACAGTTAAGAGATCAAATTGTAAAAAGACATAGGGGAGGTTTCGGATTCTCACTTGGAAGTCAGAAGAAATATTTTAAGAGAAAAATTTTAGAAGAGTTGCGACAATGTCATTTGTATTTCAGGCCAGGGAGGAATAAATGGATAAAGAGAAAGTGGAGACAATGAATACAATTTGCATTTTCTCTTGATAAACATGCAAAAGAAATCCCAACAATCTAAGTCCCTACATCAGTGTCTTCATTCAATGTCTCTTGAATGCAATTGTTTGTGTTATCAAATGAAGGATTTTAAAGAGCTTCATCATATGGTTGCTTCAAGCTTCCAGGGTAATAATAATAACAACAATGATGACAATAACAATAATTATAATTATTTATCGCCAAACATGAAACAAGTATTTCACTGGGCATTTTCTATGCGCTAAATAATGCACACCTACAACCACATTTTAAAGAAGAGACTCATGACATTTAGATTAAATGAGGTGTCCAATCACACATTTATTAAGTAGATAAATTTAGATTAGAGTCCAGATCTGTCTACTTCAAAGCCATATGTTACCTTATCCATAATTGATGGCAAATTAGATGCATGCCACAGATAAATTCTACCTTGCTGTTGCTGCTAAGTCGCTTCAGTCGTGTCCGACTCTGTGCGACCCCATAGACGGCAGCCCACCAGGCTCCCCCGTCCCTGAGATTCTCCAGGCAAGAACACTGGAGCGGGTTGTCATTTCCTTCTCCAATGCATGAAAGTGAAAAGTGAAAGTGCCTTCTCCGAAATTCTACCTTAACCATGACCAAATATTTGAATTTTGATATATTGTTTATAAGTTGTCAAAATATAGATTATAGTATTAACAGGTGATTGAATAACTATTTACAAAACGTGATGACTAGCATATAAATCAGAGAAGGCAATGGCACCCCACTCCAGTACTCTTGCCTGGAAAATCCCATGGATGGAGGAGCCTGGTAGGCTGCAGTCCATGGGGTCGCTAAGAGTAGGGCACGACTGAGCGACTTCACTTTCGCTTTTCACTTTTGTGCATTGGAGAAGGAAATGGCAACCCACTCCAGTATTCTTGTCTGGAGAATCCCAGAGACAGGGGAGCCTAGTGGGCTGCTGTCTATGGGGTGGCACAGAGTCGGACACGACTTTAGCGACTTAGCAGCAGCAGCATATAAATGTTAAACTAGAGAGAAACTTGAGTGTTTCATTGTCCTCTTTAAAACTTCAATTAATGACTTTGATGACCATGCATGGGTTAGCATTGATAATTGGATGTTAAATCTAGTCACTCTTTCTGTGAGGGAAGCAATGTTGTTGACTTTGGGAGTTACTGAGGCTACACAAGTAGAGAACAGTGGTGACTAGCTCAATATTTCTTCTAAAAAAGACTCAGGAATTTAGTTAACTGCAAGCTCAGAACAGCCAGCACTGTTATTGCTAATTGCACTGGTGGATTAAATTAATGCATGGGTAGAACCTAGCTAAAGGGCACCAACTGTGCAATTAAATATAGTCTGAACTGAATAGAAAACACCTGGTCTTAAGATATTGGCACCATATTTAAGAGTGACACTGAAAACCTGTGGATGGTTCCAAAAAGAATTACTTGGATCATCTAAGCACTGGAAGTCACATCTTATGGAAAAAGTTGGAAAACGCTGAGGATATTTCACTTGGCAAAGATAAAACCTGAGAAGTTGCAAATGTTTGTAGGAATAACACGAAAAGATATTACAAAAATTAGAGAGTATCTTCACTTGAGTTAAGAATGGTGTTTTATAACTTTCAACGTTAGTCGTCATGTCTGTGCTCTGCAGTAAGAATAAATCAGACGTGTAAACGACTGTTGTCCAATGGAAATGTGCTACCATTAAAACAACCTCAGTTTTTTGAGTGGAACATAAATAGGAGGACAATTTTATTTCTTTTCCCAACTGAATCACACTAGAGGGTAAAAGGGTATTATTAGTAATTGTCCTGAGAATACTCTGGGACTAACTCAGGCAAACTGGCATTTTCTTAGTAGATTTTCCCAGACAGTTTATATGATACCTATAATTATTAGCCTCTCTTTTTACAGATGAAGAATCTGAGGTCCAAGAATTTGCCCCCAAATCACACTGAATTCAAACTGACTCCAAATCCAAGCTCCTTTATCCTGCAACTTGAACCTTATTACCTCTCGGTAATGCATTTTTATTCTGAGGAATTATTTTCCTAAAGACTGAAAAATGACCCTTTATAGGGGGGAAAAAAAAAAAGGAGAAATGTTCACACTCTGCAGAGAATCAGGCTTGAAGAATGCCATGTTTTGCAAGTTACACCTAAAATTGGATTGTGTCAGCTTTAAATATCAACTTGGCTGGGCTATAGTTTCCAGTTATTCAATCACACAGTAATCTAGACATTTTGTGATGATGTTATAGAGATGTGATTAAAGTCCATAATCAGTTGACTTTAAATAAGAGAGATTATCAGAGATAAAATAAGTGGGCCTGCTTTAATCTTATGGAAAGCCTTAGTACAGAGCTAAGGCTTTCCAAAGGAAATTCTACTCTTGGACTAGAGTTTCAGCTCATTTTAAGAGTTCCAGATAAGTCCTTCCTGCTTAACAGATTTCAGATTGACCTAGTCAGGCCCCACCATCACATACTCAATTCCCTACAGCAAATCTGTTAATTCTGTTTCTCTGGTTGAACCCTGAATAATATAGGAGCCATAAATTCACATTAGTAGAAGAGGTAAGGAGATAAAAATAAAAATTAATTATCTATGAAGAATTCTCCAGGTAAGCAAGTGCAATAATCAAAGACTTGACAATCTATGGTCAAAATTCAAGCACTAATTAGTATATGGGAATAATCTCTATTCCTCAGAGAGATAACTCATAAGAATAAGGTTTGATTGCAGTCCTCACACTAGGGTCTATAGCATATACTCCTCACGCCCCCCTGAATTACATTACTTTCATCACTTCAATAGCATTGGTTAGATTTTCATCTGCTGCACCTTCATGTCTTTCTTGGAAGCTCTTTTGGGTTTCTAGATCCTACTGCATGCTTATAGGGTAGCACAGAATCGCTGGGGATACTTCACCCTTAGGGAGCATGACTAACAGATATTGATCAAAAGTCCCTTGGTTTACTTGACTGTCTTCCATGAGAGTGATAACTCCCAGACATGTATTCTTACATAGATTTCCAGGCATTCCCCCAAATTATCAGATGATGAACAGAATACAAATGGGCTCTGCTCTCTTATAACTTTTATTTTCTGAAAGTCTCTGCTGAGGTTACAGATCCTCTAGGATGTAACTTTGTAAACTTGGAAAGAGGCCTAAAGACCATTTCTTCCCTGTCCCCTTTTACCTTCCCATCTCTTACCTGCTCTAGTGATAACTTGCTTGTGAGTGAGCAATTTATTGGTTGTCTTTACTTTCCAAGCTCACATCACAACACCCATACTAGTGTTCTTATTTTTCACTATAAAACAAATATTACCTGTACCTCCATTGATATTTCCATTTCTGCTTGTCATAAAACTCAAAAATATGATAAACAGATGACTAGTGCTGGAACTTGGAATGAGATACGAAGCAGAAGTGATACAAGGAAGTCACAGACAAGGATCCAAGACCACGAAGCAGAGTAAACTGGGACATCTAAAGTGACATAAAAAACAGGTGTGAAGGCTGGGCCTGCACGGTCTCAGTTAAGCCTGCAACAATAGTAAGTGGGAGAAATAGATTCCACAGGTCATGAGATTTAGGATCCCATCACTGCCTGGAACATGGCAAGACACAGCATTGCTTTGAATTTTAATACATTTTCTGCCTTGGAACCCAATGCTATTGCTGAGCCTACAGATCATGAAGGTTTGGGAAGGAGGGATGGTATTTGAGTCTCTTTCCAACTCTACAACTCTATGATATCACAGAGAACATGGCCTTGAAACCTTACATACAGCCTCATGAAAGTAACAGAGAACACAAGGGCACCCCACTCCAGTACTCTTGCCTGGAAAATCCCATGGACGGAGGAGCCTGGTAGGCTACAGTCCATGGGGTCGTGAAGAGTTGGACATGACTGAGTGACTTCACTTTCACTTTTCCCTTTCATGTATTGGAGAAGGAAATGGCAACCCACTCCGCTGTTCATGCCTGGAGAATTACAGGAGTGGAAACACATGTTGGGCTGAGGTCTATGGTATCTCACAGAGTCAGAAACGACTGAAGCGACTTAGCAGCAGCAACAGCATGAAGGTAAGCTAAATAGTCCACAAGGAAAAAGTTTGTGAAAAATACTATTTATTGGCACTATTGGCCAATGATGCTGGATAATAGTATGTGCTCAATGAACATGCTTTGAATGAGTAAAATGTCACACAGAAACACTAATTTCATTTCCTGCATACTTTATCCATGTGAAAGCATCCTTTCCAAGCAGATAACTATTTTTCCATGTAAATTTACCTGTCATGGCTCATAGTATCTTTATCCCTCATCTCTAAATATTTCCATAATTCCTTCTATGAGTAAATTATACAGGCAATAGAATCTATCATCCTGAGTTTAAACCCAATCTGCCCCTTAAAATCTGTCTCATGTCAGTAACCTGAATTAGCCTGTCTGAGCCTCAATTTACTCATTATGAAAGAGTGCATAGTAATAGCATTGTATCTATCTTACAGAGCTGTTGTGAGAAATAAATTGCTTAGCATAACATCTAGCATCAAGTTCAGTTTAGTTCAGTTCAGTCGCTCAGTCGTGTCCGACTCTTTGCGACCCCATGAATCGCAGCACGTCAGGCTTCCCTGTCCATCACCAACTCCCAGAGTTCACTCAGATTCACATCCATCGAGTCAGTGATGCCATCCAGCCATCTCATCCTCTGTCATCCCCTTCTCCTCCTGCCCCCAATCCCTCCCAACATCAGAGTCTTTTCCAATGAGTCAACTCTTTGCATCAGGTGTCCAAAGTACTGGAATTTCAGCTTTAGCATCATTCCTTCCAAAGAAATCCCAGGGCTGATCTCCTTCAGAATGGAGATCTCCTTGCAGAATGGTTGGATCTCCTTGCAGTCCAAGGGACTCTCAAGAGTCTTCTCCAACACCACAGTTCAAAAGCATCAATTCTTCGGCGCTCAGCCTTCTTCACAGTCCAACTCTCACATCCATACATGACCACAGGAAAAACCATAGCCTTGACTAGACGGACCTTAGTCAGGAAAGTAATGTCTCTGCTTTTGAATATACTATCTAGGTTGGTCATAACTTTTCTTCCAAGGAGTAGCCCTCATTAAATGTTAACTGTGGCTCAACTGGTAAAGAATCTGCCTGCAATGAGGGAGACCTGGGTTTAATCCCTGGGTTGGGAAGATCTCCTGGAGAAGGGAAAGGCTACCCATTCCAGTATTCTGGCCTGGAGAATTCCATGGACTGTATAGGACATGGGTTCACAAAGAGTCGAACACGACTGAGTGATTATCACTTTCACTCTGGTTATTATATGTATGCGCGTCTTCATTTTAAGTTATGTTGATGTAATTTCTTGCTTAAGTAAAATAGGTTTTAATCTCTAAGAATCATGAGACACAAAACCGTGGGAGATAGAGAGCTCATTATGACATTCATTTAACTTGTAAGATGTAAAATAGCAATGCTACACCTGGATGTAAAAGCTGAATAGATTGGAAGGTGTTAATTTGTTGACTTATCCTGAGTTCCCACTGAGTTATCTTAAAAATAGAGTCAGACTCTGACTGCAGATACCCTCTGGTCTGCCAAGTTATATGGTGCTGGTCTTCAGGGATGGGGGGAAAAAAAGAGTTATAGACTGGGAGAGGATTAAAACAGATGCTGCTACTCTAAGGAATCAAAGTTTGACATTTTCCCTACAAATCGTCATATATTTTCTGACTCAAAGAAGCAAGCACATATCCTATCTACTTATCAATAGTACTTAGTACAAGTAGTATTTTCAGTTCTGCAGCGGGGAATCTAAAATACTGGTAATCCAACCCCATAAGTCAGTTCTGTGAGGATTGTTTGTGAGGTCGGGGAAGATTATCCTCCACTGATAGTATGACAGGTAGTTTTTCATTCCTTCAAGATGTGAAAAAAGAAAAAAGCAGTCTTTCAAGAGTGACCTACTGTGGGGGCACCACAGAAGTGCATTCTGAGGGTATGCTGTAATCCTGGACCTTAAGTAGTTCACATCACTTTGAGAATATACTGAAAGAATTTATCTACATTGACCTTTGTGGTCTTTAAATACATGTTACATGGATTCAAAATCAGATTTATGAACAGGTATAATTAGGAAAGTCTCATGGGGGAATCTGGAATTGAGGCAAGCCTTGAAGATGGGCGGATATTTGGGATGGCAGAGAGTAGAAGCTAATGCATTCCTGTTTCTTTTAAATACAGAGAGTCTCAGAGATGGGGAATCAGAAAAGCCAGCGCTCTTTCTTATCTCCTCACCCCTCAGTATATAGTCCCATCTGTTCGTCTTTTTTTATGTCTATACTTTTATTAATTAATTACTTTATTTATTTTTGCCTGTGCTGGTCTTTGTTCCTACATGGTTGTTTCTCTAGTTGCAAAGAGCGGGCACTACTCAAGGTAGCTTTCCATCATGGTAGCTTTTCTTGTTGTAGAGCAGGTCTTCAGGTGCTCAGGCTTCAGGAGCTGCAGTTCCCAGGCTCTAGAGTACAGGCTCAACAGTTGTGGCTCAGGGCTTAGTTGCTCCGTGGCATGGGGATCTTCCTGGATCGGGATCCAACCCATCTCTACTGCATTGGCAGGTGGATTCTTTACCCCTTAGCCACCAGGGACGCCCCAGTCCCATCTGTTCTTAATCCTACCACCAGCCTCCCAAATGAAGTTGCTCTTAACCAAGAGAATGTATATTATCATTTTTTATTTTAATATTTTTAAATGTTTACTCTGCATTAAATATAAGTAGAATATAGAAACTAAGCTCCAAAATTATCTCAAAAAGGAATAAGATGAAGTGTCATGGAATAGTCTTCATTTTCTTGGTTTTCAGTTCAATTTGATTAAAGCCCTCTGATTATGTTTCATTTATGGACCAGATTCAGAGATTAGAAATTTCTCTTCCAGCTTCAGTCAACTGCTAATTCAGAAAGAATTTGTCTGGTTTTTACCTTGTACATAATTGTAAACAAACATGATGAGCCCTTATTTTATAGAATTTGTTGATCATTTCTCATTTCTCTTTTATAGCTCTAGGATCTGTACTTATGCAGATTATATGTTGCTTTATCTTGCTTAGCTATCAGCAAACACTTAATAATCACTAAAACTTCTTAAATAATCAGAAAAGGAAGATATTTACCTTCCTGAATAGTCTATGCAATATTCTCATCTGTGCCTATAAGACAAAATTTGTTGGTTTATTATAGTTAAACTTGACTACAATGGATTTTAATATATGTCTTTGACATATTCTGAGAATTCTTGAGAAGTTCATAGAATCTATGTATGATACTCTTTAGTAGGAAAATGAGTCATATTCTTTATTATATATATATATATTTAAAAATATGATTCAAATGCTCTTATTAAGTTGCATGCATTAAATTAACACTTTCGCTTTATTTTCCCTTAAGAAGCATCTTGATGGCTAACCTCTGAACTCCTGGTCCTAAAACTCGTCTGACAATTTATAACAATGGGTATTGCTTTAGAGATGTTTAGCTGTTCATTTCATGAAGAGCTACAAACGAATTCAGCTTCAGCTGTCTGAATCATAAGTCCATTCTTAGACAGTTCTAGAAATGACAGACTAGTGACCAGGTCCCACTTGCCACATGTTTCGTTAGGGCACTAAACTATTTACTTTAGATACATAAGTAGATAAAAAAATAAATGGAAAATAATGTGTTATGGCACATGAAAATCAAAAGACAGTCAGGTTTTGGTGTCCAAATACAAAATTTTCTTAGAACTAAGCAATGTTCATTCATTTATGTATTGTCTTTGATGTTTTTATGCTAAAGCAGCAAAGTTGAATAACTGTGACAGAGAACATACGGGTCACAAAGCCTAAAATATTTACTCTCTGGTCCTAGCAGAGCACATTGTATTGTAAAGGATACTAAATTTGAACTAAGTTCAAGAGATGTTGGGCCTGGCCCACGATGTGTTACATGCTAGACATGTAATTTTGGGGAAAGTCTTTGACCTTAGTGAGACTCAAAATTCTTATTCATAAAATGAGATAAATAGTAAAGTAAAATATAAGGAAGATAATAGTGACAGTGCATAGTAGACTCTGAAACAATATAATATGAAAGAGGATAACATATTTAATTAGACAAATGCATTCATTTGTGCCAGGAAAGTAAAACAATGACAAGTTGGCCGAGGCTTTCCTAAAGAGATGTGTTTAACTTTCAAAAAGCAAGGGAAAATAAATAGAAGAAAATATCCTACGGCTTACCAAATTCAATTCATTAATTTATCTAGCAGAAGCGAACTTGCTCCTTTCTTGATCTTTCCAAAGACTCCACAGTCAGCTTGTAAGTGAGATGCATATAAAGGTTAATTTCACCTTTTCGCTTCAGGTTTGAGGGATAGGTGCATGCATATAGACAGTGTGTGAAGACATTGCTTAATATATGCAGATGTAAAGAGAGGAAGAGTATCAAAGGGACCCACTTGTCCTTGATGACTCAACTGACTTTGTAAAATAATAAAAATCCTCCAATTAATAAAACTGTCAGTGCAAAAGCAAGCAGGTTGGAAATAAATCAGGGGAAGATTCACTTTCATCAGAGGGCTGAAGCTACGGCTGTTGTGTCTTTAAATGGGTAATGACCTCTGTGTGGGAAGACAATTGAAGGAAGCTCCAGGAAGCCTGGCTCCTGGACCCACAGGCAGCCCACTCGCAAGAGGCAGACAGACAGCCCAGGCATTCCGCGCACAATCACAGCCTTTCCGGTGACATTCCTCTTTAAGGAGTGATGCCACCTTTGTCAGAGAGCCAAGTCCCCAGGAGCACCGGTTCACTCCGATCACAGGGGAGCACCTGGGCAGGCCTGTTTTGATAGCCTGCCTGGCTCCTGCAGTGGCTGCGGTCCAGGGAGGATGTGGACCACAATGCCTTTGATTTGGATCCTCAGGGGGTAAGGGTATCATAAAGGTGGAAAACGTGTCTCCGGGACTGGAGACAGGAGGAAAAGTGACTCGGGAGTTGGCTGTAACCCCAGGGCAACATTGCAGAGTCAAGGAGTCATCGATGGGTCAGAAGTGACCCCTAGTGGGGTCTCTTTCCTCCGCACAGTTGAAATAATTTCTGCCATAATATAGCTCAAGTACTGTTTGGTGAAGGCAAAAAGAAAATAAATATATAAAAATTGGGGGGCGAGGAAAAGAAATAGATTTATAATTCAATAAAGTAACAGAGAAAATGAAGAAAAAATGGAAAGTTAAGAATACGAAAGAGAAAGAAAAAAAAATCTACTGTCTCTAGAAATTCATTTGCCTTAGTGAAGGAGACATTAATCATGACTGAAATAAATACAATCATGTAATTCTCCAATTTAAAATCTCCTCAGAGGCTACAATTGTACTTAAAAGGAGAGCTCAAACTCTTGCAAAAACCTGCACGGTCTTACGTGGTTCAGTTCAGTTCAGTTGCTCAGTTGTGTCAGACTCTTTGCGACCCCATAAATCACCGCACGCCAGGCCTTCCTGTCCATCACCAACTCCCGGAGTTCACCCAAACCCATGTCCATTGAGTCGATGATGTCATCCAACCATCTCATCCTCTGTCGTCCCCTCCTCCTCCTGCCCCCAATCCCTCCTAGCATCAGGGTTTTTCCAGTGAGTCAACTCTTTGCATGAGGTGGCCAAAGTCCTGGAGTTTCAGCTTTAGCATCAGTCTTTCCAATGAACACCCAGGCCTGATATCATTTAGGATGGACTGGTTAGATCTCCTTGCAGTCCAAGGGACTCTCAAGAGTCTTCTCCAGCACCACAGTCCAAAAGCATCAATTCTTTGGCGCTCAGCTTTCTTTATAGTCCAACTCTCATGTCCATACATGACCAAAGGAAAAACCATAGCCTTGACTAGACGGACCTTTGTTGGCAAAGTAATGTCTCTGCGTTTGAATATGCTATCTAGGTTGTTCATAACTTTCCTTCCAAGGAATAAGCGTCTTAATTTCATGGCTGCAGTCACCATCTGCAGTGATTTTGGAGCCCAGAATAATAAAGTTAGCCACTGTTTCCACTGTTTCTCCATTTTTCTGCCATGAAGTGATGGGACCAGATGCCATGATCTTCGTTTTCTGAATTTTGAGCTTTAAGCCAAGTTTTTCAACCTCCAGTTTCACTTTCATCAAGAGGCTCTTTAGTTTCTCTTCACTTTCTACCATAAGGGTGGTGTCATCTGCATATCTGAGGTTATTGATATTTCTCCTGGCAATCTTGATTCCAGCTTGTGCTTCTTCCAGCCCAGCATTTCTCATGATGTACTCTGCAACTTTGCAGTCCCAGCTTAACGTGTGTCCTTCTAGTGGCTAGGGGCATGGGCTGTTTTGTGATTCCTAGAATAAGCAAGCTCCTTCCTGATTTAGGACCTTTGCATTCGCTGCCCCTTCAGCCTGCACTCATCCCACCTGGCCCTCATCTTGTCAGTCATTCAGTCTCAGCTGTATGTCTTTTCCACTGGAATGCCAACTCTAGGAGAGGCAGGGTCCTTCTATATACATGCTGTTCATATAGTAGGTGATCAATATTCATTTGTTGAATGAATGGATAAATAAGCTACTCATAAATACATTTCAAAGATTTGAAGTTAGAATTGACTTTGAAGTATCTTGGCATGCTGTAGGCCACTGGGACACAAAGAGTCGGACGTGACTGAGCAGCTGAACTGAACTGAACTCTAACAGCCACTGCCCCTTTGAAATCATCATTGTTCATGTTGTTATCATAGTCCCAAGAAATACTGATTGAATTCATATAGTCAGAGGCAAGGTATTCAGCAACAGCCTGCCTCCTACTAAATTAGAAATTTATGTTTGGTTGCTGGTTGGATTTCTTGTGCCTGAGCACAATCCTTTCTAAATATGCTTTACTGCCGAAGAAACTGAGAACAGGGCGACCTTGGGGGTCCACAGTGTCTAAGTCTTCATGCTTACAGTGCAGGGGGGCACAGCCCCCATCCTGGTGTGAAAACTGTATCCCACATGCAACAGTGTAGCAAAAAATAAAAATAAAGAAAAAAACAAAACTGAAACTGAGACACTTAGCATTCAAGTGACTTCTACAAAGTCCTACAGTCTATTTGTGGCAAAGACAGTGAGAACCAAGGCAACTTAGTTTACTCATCAGGTTAAGGTTAAGCACTGAGTTTCTAGTTTAAAAAGTGAGATTGGATGGGAATTTCTTCACAAAGAGACGCATGTTGCAATGTAAGAATAAAGTTTGAGGAAGCTGTTAATGCCATTTATGTACTCCAGATAGAATATGAACAAAATGAGGATGTATAGCTAAATTTAAAAAAATGAGAGTTACAGTTCTGTTATTTGACACAAGATTTGGGAAATACAGAGTGCAGAAAATGATTGGTGGCATGATTCTAAATTCAGTGTTTTCCAGGAGAATGAGATTTTCCTTGTATAGTCAAGAGGGACCACATTTATACTAGAACATCTAGGCATATAAAAAGGCAGTATGTTGCCCTAAAAGCTACGTCATCTTAGTAGACTAAGACGGATGCAAAGAATGTCATCAGTGGAACCTCCGTTTATAAAGTAGGTGAAATACTGACATATCTAGAAAGTATCCAATGGTTGGGCTTCCCGTATGAACTTGAGATAAGCCGGGTACAAGTTACTTACTTGTTCTTAAGATGTACAGAGGAATGCCAACTGCATAATTATATTTTAAATACAGAACCTGCATCAGTGAGTGTACTGATTTTCTAACAAAGTACCAAAAGCTAGATGGCTTAGAACTGCAGATATGTTGTATCTCAGTTCTGGAGGCCAGAGGCCCAAGACTAAGACATCAGATAGAAAGGATTCTCTGTGGCACTGGGAGAAAATCCATTTTGTATCTGTCCCCTAGCTTCTGTTAGTCTGCTGAGTATTTCAGCTTCACATGGCATTCTTCTTGTGTAGATGTCTGCTTCCAAATTTCCTCTTTTTATGTCTTCACAATTCATATTGGATTAGGGCCCATCCTAATAATCTCATCTTAACTAATTATATCTTGAATAATCCAAATTCCAAATACAGTCAAATTCTGAAGAACCAGGGTTAGGACTTCAAAATATGATTTGGAGAACAAAGCAGATTTAGTTTCAATCACTCTAGGGACCAACTACTGTAGAAACACAATCTCATTACAAAGGTGCATTTAGTTGATGGGGGTAGGGGTGGTGGTTAGGGAGGGGGTGGTGTTGGTGGTGGTAAGTTCAGAGAGTCCTCTTAACAAATCATTGATTTAATTCCAACAATTTATTTTTTCTTACACAAAATTGCTCTCAAATTATGGAGGACAATTCAAATAACTTCATTGAGCCCCTGTCTCTGGCTGGACACTGCTCAGGTGAAAGAAATCCAACCAGAAACCAAACATAAATTTCTGATTTAGTAGAAGGCAGGCTGTTGTTCAATATCTTGCCTCTGACTATGTGGATTCAATCAGTATTTCTTGGGGCTATGATAACGACATGAACAAGGTGTTTTCAGAGTGGCAGTGGCTGATAGAGTTCAGCGAGGAATAAATGCACGCACTGACTATTTGAGTAATACAACAGACTGTGATTCTCCTTTTGAGATCTTTATGATCGATTTTGGTGGTTTAGTCACCAAGTCATGTCTGACTCTTTGTAACCCCATGGACTGCAGCTCCTCTGTCTATGGGATTTCCCAGACAACAGTACTTGAGGAGGTTGCCATTTCCTTCTCCAGAGGATCTTCCCGACTCAGGAATTGAACTTGCATCTCCTGCACTGGTAGGTGACTAAGAAATACATTTTCAGTCATTACCAAAAGTGTCAGCTACCAAGCATGAAGTGGAGTGACCTTTAGGGTTTCAGCTAATTTTATAGAGCAGTTTTTGTAATGACCTTGTATTTGAAAATCACGTCTGACACGTGTATAGATCCCTGAGTCTAGATCATCCAGTGTGTACATCTCTGAAGCCACCGCTGACTGGGTTTTGTTATATTACTAAACCTGTTTTGCTCCTGTTCACTCAAAATCTTTTCAACTCTTAATGTACATTTATATCTAAAATCTCCTCTTTCCTTTTAGTGGAAAAAGCGGAGTATAACCCTGCAGGGAGACTGTTTGTTAAGGTCTAACTTGTATCACAAACATGTTTTATCTGGTCAAGTGCATGCTGGAGAGCCCAAGAAGCTCTAAGCCATTTGTCTCTGCAGGCTCCTCACAGTATCAAAGCTCAGCACCATTATTGGGTCACAGAGCAACAAAGAACACACCTCGTAGGAATGTTTAGACGTGTTTCTAAAATCATCAAGGTTCAGACAACTGTGGCCTACTTATATGAGATAACTGTAGAAAGTCTCTGGAATATTTTACATGTAGAGAGAGCATTCACATTGAGTTGGTCTGAGAAATAGCTCACACTGTGTTTCTTGAATGTTGAGAAGCAGATTTATGAAAGAGAGAGACTTATTGGCCTGAAGGAGGAAATCCTGGTGCTACTGTTTGCTGCCCTGGCACAATAGGCTAGTCACTTAAGGACTCCAGACCCCACTCTAATCAGCACTGAACTGAGTCTTACCTATTCCATTTTCCAAAAGTTCCCACAACCAATAAACACATATATATTATTCCCACCTTCTGCCCAATAGAGTCAGAATTGGGATTGTTACTGTTACAAATATTCATTTATTGAGTTATAAGATGTATATTACGGTTTTAATATAAAAAAATTAGGACTACCAGTCAAAACTGTTGAGCAAAAAAAAAAAAAAAAAAAACACACAAAAAAACGAAAAACTAGTGTCAGAAGCCTTACCACATGAGTTTATCAAATGTTCATGCAAAAGGAAAGACATTTTCAAGGTGTAAGAAAGGTGGGGAAGAATAGTTAGAGAGTTTGGGATTAACATGCACATTCTGCTACCTTTAAAATGGATAACCAACATGGACCTGCTGGATAGCGCAGGGAACTCAGCTCAGTGCTATGAGGCAACTTGGATGGGAGGAGAGTTTGGAGGAGCATGGATTCATGCATATGTATGGATGAGTTCCTCTGCTGCACTCCTGAAACTGACCATGTTGGTGATCCCGTATGTACTCAGTCACTCAGTTGTATCCGACTCTTTGCAGTCCCATGGACTATAGCCCACCAGGCTCCTCTGCCCATGGAATTTTCCAGGCAAGAATACTGGACTGGGGTGCCATTTTCTACTGCAGGGCATCTTCCTGACTCAGGGATTAAACCCACATCTCTTGTGTCTCCTGCGTTGGCAGGCAGATTCTTTACCACTAGCACCACCTGGGAAGCTCCTAATTGGCTATACTGTGATATGATACAAAAGGTTAAAAAAAAAATAGCATTTTGTTAGCTTATATCACCATTAGGGTTTGAAATACTATGAAATTTTACAGGACTCATGGTTTACAAAAGCCAAGTAGTAATCTTTGGGAGTAAATGATCAATAGGGTCCTTTCTCTCCTGCCCAATGATTCTGGATTTATTTGCATGCTCCTAGTTAAGGAAATGAGAGGGAAAAAAAAATCAATATTGCCTTGAGAAGTGGATCATATATAGAACCAACCCTGGGGACCCTGACTAATGATGTTATTTCTGACTCTTTATTACTGGAATGGGGACCGCCAGGGTTATCAGGGTTATGGGCACCACCTATGTGATATTATTGGAGAAATTATAGCCAAACTACCCCACACTGAAATAATACTTTTTATCTTTTAGCATGGTACAGAGAACTCAAAATCCCTTCTATCAGGAACCAATGCTTTATAGCAAGCCATTAACATGCCCTCCTGGATTATTCTTAAATATCCACATACCTTAATTTTCATGATATATTAGCTATTCATCAAATTACAAAAACAGTTATTAAGCACTTTCTGGGGGACAGGCTCTGTGCTGACACCAGAAACAAGGGTGTATTAATCCCTGCCTTCAGGGAGCTTACAATCTAAAGATATTTGTAGATCAGTCAAGTGACAAGGTTTTAAGAAACAAAAATAGAGAAGAGAAAGGATCTGAGTTTCTAATGGAGAGTAACAGGGTCTGGGTGTTTACCATGCGATGCTAGTGGTAAAGAACCTTCCCGCAATGCAGGAGACGTAAGAGATGTGGGTTCGATCCCTAGGTTGAGAAGGTCCTCTGGAGAAGGGCATGGCAACCCACTCCAGTATTCTTTCCTGGAGAATCCCATGGACAGACAAGCTTGACAGATAACAGTCTATAAATTCTCAAAGAGTTGGACACAACTAAAGTGATTTAGCATGCACAGATGCACAGCGGGGCTGAAGAGTAGACCTGGAAGAGGGTGAAGTGGAAAGATCAAGGAAACTGGCCATGAATAAGGATAGAAAAGAGTGGATGATGGAGACAACAGAAGACAGAGGCCAAAAGCAGAAATGCGTACGTCCAGTAGGTCTGGAAGACACCTTCACCTCTGCTCAATTTGGTATGATCAGGGACACTCAATTTTATTTCTGAAGACACTGAAATATTACCTCACTCTCCTGGGTTATGTTGTGACTGTCCTCTGACAGGCGGCATGGGGAAAGCATCGAGAGTCCACTGGCTGTTTGGAGCACACACTACGGGGAGAGTGGTTCCTCTGAGAAAATAAATTTGGTCTTTAATGAAACAAACATCATTTCACTATAATTCATTCAGTGCAAATTTATAGAGTTGTGTCCCCTGGAAGTTTTATCCACCTTCCAGATTCAACCATAGCATCTAGGTGTTTATGTTATAAATCCAACAAAGGCAAGCGACAAATTGCTTCATTTTCTCCTCCACTGGATATATTCAAAATTAACTAGGAGTCTAGAAATTGAAGAGCTGGCATAGTTTAGCGAAGGGGAAAGCGAGTTTGGGATGGAAGTGAAATATTTCTGCCTTAGTTCCACTTCTGGAGCAGGTTCTTTCTAAGTGTTTTGTTTGTTTGCTTTAGGGAAGTTAATGTTTATAGTCCTTATTTTCTTTTCTGAAAGTGAAAGATCTGAAGTGAAGTTTGATTTCTAAAGATACACCCAGCTCTATCATTCTATGACTCTAGTTCAGTTCAGTTCAGTTCATTTCAGTCGCTCAGTCATGTCCGACTCTTTGTGACCCCATGAATTGCAGCACGCCAGGCCTCCCTGTTCATCACCATCTTCCGGAGTTCACTCAGACTCATGTCCATCAAGTCAGTGATGCCATCCAGCCATCTCATCCTCAGTCGTCCCCTTCTCCTCCTGCCCCCAATTCCTCCCAGCATCAGAGTCTTTTCCAATGAGTCAACTCTTCGCATGAGGTGGCCAAAGTACTGGAGTTTCAGCTTCAGCATCATTCCCTCCAAAGAAATCCCAGGGTTGATCTCCTTCAGAATGGACTGGTTGGATCTCCTTGCAGTCCAAGGGACTCTCAGGAGTCTTCTCCAACACCACAGTCCAAAAGCATCAATTCGTCAGTGCTCAGCCTTCTTCACAGTCCAACTCTCACATCCATACGTGACCACAGGAAAAACCATAGCCTTGACTAGACGGACCTTAGTCGGCAAAGTAATGTCCCTGCTTTTGAATATACTATCTAGGTTGGTCATAACTTTTCTTCCAAGGAGTAAGCGTCTTTTAATTTCATGGCTGCAGTCACCATCTGCAGTGATTTTGGAGCCCTGAATTTAAATTACTGAGCTCAGGAATATTCCCAACAACTTATCAAGGACCTCTCTGCACATGGTACTATGCTAGGAGTTATATCAAAATGGATAGAAAATGTTAAAAATGTCTCCTTTCCTGCATTCCAGAAGTTTAATCCCAGTTGGCAGTGTCTATCAAACTATATACGCTGCAAGTAGATGCAATTGAAGAGTGCATACTGATTAAATTCAGCTGACCATAAATCATTACAATGTACATGATAGAAGTTCAAAGATAGTGTGAGTGAGGACAGTGGGAATGTTCCCTGAAATGATGTGTTGGGACAAGGTGGCAATTGAGAAAATCAGTGTCTCGTTCCAGCCACTCTGGGAGAAATGGTATGAAGAGATGAATGTTTGAGATCTGCTTTCAAGAAGGTAGGGCTTACCAGTGACAGAGGAGCTATTACTAGACAACGCACTTCCTTTGAAAGCAAACACAGAATGAGTGATATCAAGAAAATCTTCCCAACAGGAGTGGATGAGCCCAGCATAAATTAAAACACAGTAAGTCCCCTGCATACAAATGAGTTCCCTTTCAAGAGCTCATTCATAAGTCCAATTCATTCTTAAGTCCAACAAATTTAGCCTAGATACTCAACTAATACAATCAGCTATATAGTACTGAAAGGGCTTTAAAATACTTTTCAAGTAATATGTAAAGAACAAACACAGAAAGTAAAGGAAACACTTTTAATCTTACAGTACAGGACCCTGGAAAGTACAGTAGAACAGTACAACAGCTGGCATACAGGGGATGGCATCAAGTGAGCAGCCAAGAAGTGTTCCTGACTGGGGGTGGGGGTGGGCATGGGGGTGGGAGATGGTAGAGCTGGAGAGCCGTCAGCAACAGGGGACCAAGGGGGAGTGCAAAGTCACTCATACTTGGTATTGATGGTACTGGTCCAGGTTCCTGGATGGATTCAATTCTATCCACCCTCTGAGAAAAACAATCCAGGGGTATCTGGGCAGTAGTTCCTTTTTCATCATCACAGATGGCATGCTAGTACTGGACTGAATTCTGAATGGCTGCTGCAGCCTTCCTGCTTCACTCAGGCCCTGCGCCTCAAAAGCTCATAATGCCGCCGACATAAAGAAAACCCCCTTGCCATTTCCTGCATCATGAATCTCTTTGGTTCTTCAGTTACTTCTTTCTCTTGTTTCTTTCCATCCATTCTCTGGGTACATTCACATATCTGAACGTTCCTTTGAAGGTTCACATGCAAGAGACTTACTGTAAAGAGAAATAGTGATCATCACTCCCAACTTCAGCCATGTGTTAGGAGAAAGGAGATTGTTACTGTTCTCAGGTAATCCTCGTATAGTCCTTACTGTCAGATTTCATGGCTTGAACTAATTACAAGGGAATCCACTTATCAAAGTATTTTTTAAGCCAATACTTGATATATAATAAAGGAATTAATAAATTTAAATAATATCAAATAGAACAAAGAGACATTTCTAAGCAATTCTAAGAGAAAGGTAAATATCATATAACTTATCTGTGAAATCTAAAATATGACACAAATAAACTTATTTATGAAGCAAGAGCAGATTCACATACATAGAGAACAGACTTGTGGTTGTCATGGGGGAAAGGGGTAGAGAAACGATGGGTTGGGAGTTTGGGATTAGCAGATATAAACTATTATATACAATATAGGTAAACAACAAGGCCATCTATAGCACAGGAAACTATATTCAACATCCTGTGATAAACCATAATTAAAAATAACATGAAAAATAATGTATATACATGTATGAAAGTGAAAGTTGCTCAGTCATGTCTGACTCTTTGCGACCCCATGAACTATACAATCCATGGAATTCTCTGGGCCAGAATACTGGAGTGGGTAGATGCTCCTTTTATCTGGGGATCTTCCAAACCCAGGGATTGAACCCAGGTCTCCTGCATTGCAGGTGAGTTCTTTACCAGCTGAGCTACCAGGGAAGCCCATATACATGTATAACTGAATCATTTTGTTGTATATCAGAAACTAGCATGAAGTTGTAAATTAATTGTACTTCATTAAAACAGATTTAAAAACTTCTAAGCAATTCTCTTACTGATATTACCTAAAACTCCTTTATCTGAAATCAAGAAACAGAAAATCTAAAAATTTAATATTTTGTGTATAACCTATAGTAATCCTAAGATCTAACTTTGTGCTTATTATGTAAAAGATATGACAGTATATATGTTTGTATATATATTTAAATATGTATATGTGCAAGCATGTAAATATATGCATATACAAATATACATATATATATACTCTCATTATGCATAATCTATTTCATGGCCCTAAGATTTGACGAAAAACTACTTTCTAGGAAAAAATATGTAAATATGTCCCAAGAACAATTAAAGAGATTCATATAAATCATAAGAACAAGTTCATGAACTTAAAAAGTCTTATAGGTAGAGAAAATAAGTGGTTTCCTCAACATACATTATATTCTAACAAAATAATTCAATTTGTTTCAATAAATATAGTCTCAATAGACAAGTAAAAAAAAAGAAAAAAAGTTGGAGAAAAGGATTTGGAAGAAGACCAGAGGAAAGTATTATTGAACTGAAATAAAAGAACAATTTTGATCACAGGAGTGTTATGTATTTAAATAACTTCTTTATAGTAGTTAAAGTCTTCTCTTCCAGAGTGTGTAATGAAAGCATATATTTATTGTTTAATCTGCTCAGAGCTCTTTCTTTCTTAAGAATCAGCCATTTCTTCATTTTAAGGAATTTATTCCAATTCCTGGTGTGTAATACTGAAGAAGGCTGCTCATCTATACAAGACCCACCATGCATTCAAGTGGACATTTGACTGAGGGTGGGCCAATCAAAATCCATTTTCGAGGACATTCTTAATTGAAATTACGGGAATAGACAGAGATCCCCTCTGCTGGTGGTCATCAAAGATTTAAGCATCAAGGTTTCTGAGAGCTGGGGTGAGGGTCATTTATGTGCTTACGACCCGTGTCTGGGACAGTCAGCACCTTGGAATGCACTGAACAAGGAGTCATCAATTTTTCCACCACTGCCTTCAACTGTTCTCCGCCTAATTTTCACCCCCGCCCTCTCACTTCTTTTTACGACAGTTCAGTCAGACTCCATAACTCCGTGACTTTCGGCTCAGTTTAACAAGCCTGCCCAAGTCCCGCTTGGAAGGTGCTGTTAGCATTCTGCGTAATGCTCATCCTTTTGCTCTCAGGTCATGTTTGACCGACAGCCTTTTCTCTCCCACCCCTTCCAGTTTTAGGCCAGGTGATGAAAGATTGGCGAACAAGAAAAATGCCTTTTTCTTTAACGAGCATCACCTTCCTCTTCTCTTGTTTGGTAACGCCTTCTGTCTCACGAGCATTCTCCTGCGACCTGTGTGTGAGCTGTGTCAGGACTCTGCCCAGTATAACTCTGACATGTGAGAGTCTTCTGCTCCTCTTCTGTGCTGGTAGCCCTCTCTCCACAGGTCAAGCAGCCCTCTAAAGCGAGGTGCCAGAAACTTTGCTCCAGCCTGTTTCCTCACAGACAGGAGGATCATGGATCTCTCCCATTCTATCTTGTGGGAGTGAAGAATCCAGGATCCCCCTTTCCGCTTTAGTCATGTATGGTTGTGAGAACTGTACCATAAAGAAGGCTGAGCACCAAAGAATAGATGCTTTTGAACTGAGGTGTTGGAAAAGACTCTTGAGAGTCCCTTGGACTGCAAGGAGATCCAACCAGTAATTCCTAAAGGAAATCAACCCTGAATATCCATTGGAAGGATTGATGCTGAAGCTGAAGCTCCAATAGCCACCTGATACAAAAAGCCAACTCATTGGAAAATACTCTGATGGTGGGAAAGACAGGGCAGGAGGAAAAGTGGGTGACAGAGGATAAAATGGTTCGGTGGCATCACCGACTCGACAGACATGAGTTTGAGCAAACTCTGGGAGATAGTGAAGGACAGGGAAGCCTGGTGTCCTATTGTTCATGGGGTCACAAAGAGTCAGACACTACTGAGCAACTGAACAATGAAATGACAACAACCACTTTCTTACTTTCTGGCTTCCCTGGTAGCTCAGTGGTAAAGGATCTGCCTGTCAATGCAGGGGATGTGGGGTCAATCCCTGGGTCAGGAAGATCTCCTAGAGAAGGGAATGACAACCCACTCCAGTATTCTTGCCTAGAGAATCCCATGGACAGAGGGGCCTGGAGGACTACAGTTCATGAGGTTGAAAAGAGTCAAGCACAATTTAGTAACTCAACAGCAACAACAACATTCTCACTTTTTTAATTTTTTTTTTCTAGTCTACCCCTCTCTGTACCAGCCAGTCCCTAGCCTTCTGAAGTCTTCTAGCACCAAGAAGCCACTACTCTGGTTCATGTACCAAACTCCTAGGGATGTATATCAGCTTCTCCTGACAACTCTCCTTCTGAGTATCCAGTGGCACCACTAGGCAACTCTCAAGCTTCTCATTTCAGCAAGTACGCAGCCACAGAGAGATGCCAGACCCACAGCTAGGGTCATTCTCTGCTTATCAAGTTCCATGAGGATGTGTGTGCTGACTCTCAGCTTTAGAGCGTCAGCAGAGTATCTGAGAAAATGAGGGAAAACAAAACAAAACAAAACAAAACAAAACGTATTTGCCAAGGGAGAAAATTAAGCCAAACCTCAGGGAAAAGCAAGAGTGAGAGAAAGAGTGAAATCTTGGATGTGTTTATATCTCTTGTTCTGATGGGTTAGCACCAGTTTTACCTCGGACTTCCCACAGTGTCACTGCATGAGGCAGAGAGTTTTCCTTTCTGCTTAAGCTAGTTTGTGTTTTTAAACATAATTTAGAGTTCGCTTCTGGGAAATCATTTAAGTGTGATTCTATTCGCAGTAGAACCACCTACAGCTCAACATCAGAATTCAGAGAGAGAGAAGTATTCATTCTAGGATGTGTACATAGAGGTTATAATACAATAATTTCAAGTTGGGACTGGGACTTCATATTTGTTCTTTCAAAACTTCCTAGCTTTTTCTGAAGCAGAGAAATGCTCAAAGATATCCAAACTTAGTACATTTTACACTGAGTACACTCACAGTATTTTATTAATTTTTACATAGTAAGTAATAATGCCTTTTTTACAAGTGACTGAAACTATCATTTACAAGATTTTTTTAAATCAAGCTCTGACCAGTTTTATTAAAGAAAAATTGTACATGATTTTTTTTAACAATATCTCCATTTGTTTTAAAGTACACACACACACACACACACACACACACACACACACACACACACAGAAAGCAAATGCATCCACTTAGAGGTTAGAAGGGATATTTTGGGTCATCCGAACCATCACTGAATAAAATATACTACAATGCTCTTAAAGTGTTCGGGGTAGTTAATTATCTCGTCTGGCCATGAAAGGCTCCAGAGATCAGGCCCCTGCTGCCTTTTGTTCCACTAAATGTATCAAGGAGTTTGCATTCAAATCAGCAGTTAGAGGAGTTGGAACAGGAACGAAGAAAGAAAAATATTTTGCTCCTCCTTATAACATGAAACATCACTTTGTTCCAATACATACAGATATTATTTTGAAAGCCTGACCCCCATTCCATTTTGTTTAGTTTCACACATTTCCCAAATTCCAAGCTCCAGTTCAGGAAACAAGACAGTGCCGATTGTTAGCTTGTGAACACTAAAGTCATATCAAATTCTGCAGCACTCACAGGGGGAAGGCACTGATGTATTTTTGCCCCTGAAATATTTATTCAAATTTAAGTCTGGTGAATAAATAGGCTGAACACAAATGATTTAAGAACAAGACAAAATGATATGCTGTTCTAAGTGAAAGAACTGCAGGATGCTGGGAGCTGTTTATTTAAGTGTATACGGACATCCAACAACAGCTTCTGACCTCTGGCTGAGATATGGACCATCAGATTATTACCCCCTTGAATTATCTGTGCCCCAGTTGTATTGTGATTGACTCCAAAAGTGAGGTTGCTCAATTATAAATGGTAAGCCCTCTGTTCCTTTCTTCATGTCCTCTCAAGCTTATCCACAGAGATAACAGTTGACTTCTTGGAAAACCCCAATCTAAAGCAAAGTTCCACTCTGAAGAGGACTCTATTTTCTGCTACAAAAATCTGTGCCATAAATATATCTACTCTCAGGAGCAATTTAACTTGCTTTTGCTTCGAATTTCCATTACACTAATAACTGTGCCTCTTTGAGGCTACGTCTTTAAAATAATTCATGATCTCCTCACTACAAATAATGTAACTCAATTTGCAGTTTGGATGAACCTAATATTAGGCCACAGTGAAGCACAAACTTTAAAACAATCACAAGATTAAAACAGAATCCAAAATTTTTCCCCTTATTTCCTTACATTAAAGAATTAAATATGACCACATAAAACTGTTCTCATGGGTGATGGAGAATTTAGGAGACAGAGGGCACGTCTGGTTCCATGAAAGATGGAAAGTTAAAGTAAATACTACTTATAGAAATTTAGTGCTTAAAAGCTTTCTCATGGAATTGTAAGGTGGCCTGTGTTTTGGGTCACAGTGCTTTCCTTAATGGATCTTTTAGTTAGTAAGACAAGGAACGCATTGTTACTGGACAATAAGCCTACTTGCAAAATAATAGTCTAAAGGAGGAAAATAAATGTATTTTTAGGTGTTCTTTGATCAAAGAATGTTAATGATGGAAAAGTCTGTGAGATCACCAATCTACAAACAGTAAAATTAAATCTCAGAGAGGGGAGGTGTCTGTAAGACCACAGAATTGGTTGGGTCCATTTTTCCTTAAGTGATATCACTTTTCCTTAAGGGATATAAAGATTAAATGCACCATCTTGAACAGGAATTACAATGTCTTGCAAAGAACAATGAAAGAGTTTATGAAATTTCAACTGGTTGGAGTTGATTCGCTTTTCAATTGTTCATCCACTTTTCTCAAAATTGCTAGGCAAACCTAGATGTTGTGACTGTATATGATTGATTTACCTACCTATGGAAATTACAAAAAGATTTTTTAAAATGTGTACCAAAAATTATTTTCTTGAATTCAATAAAACTTTAATTTTCAAAGAACCCATGAATATAATGAAGAATAATTGACTGGAGTCTCTGTCTCTTCTTATTCCTCTTCATCTTCTCTTCTTTCCCTTTATCTTCTATTTTGAACAATTACCATTGAAAAGCCATGAGTTCTGGCCAGCAAGGTTGACTCAGAAGAGTACAGTGGGACCATCATGGCCCAGAGTGTGGCCGACAGACCAGTTGAGGGAAGAATAGTCTCTGTTTGGGGGTTGTGGTGTTGATTGTGAATTTGAGGTTCTTGCTTCAGAAAGAAAGAATTTGGACACAAAGTAATAGATAAGAAGTGGATTTATTTATAGAGAAACACTCCACAGGTAATGGAGGTGATGTAATTACAGTTGAGCTGTTTCAAATCCTGAAAGATGATGCTGTGAAAGTGCTACAGTCAATATGCCAGCAAATTTGGAAATCTCAGCAGTGGCCACAGGACTGGAAAAGATCAATTTTCATTCCAATCCCAAAGAAAGGCAACGCCAAAGAATGCTCAAACTACCACACAATTGCACTCGTCTCACATGCTAGTAACGTAGTGCTCAAAATTCTGCAAGCCAGGCTTCAGCAGTATGTGAACCATGAACTTCCAGATGTTCAAGCTGGTTTTAGAAAAGGCAGAGGAACCAGAGATCAAATTGCCAACATCCACTGGATCATGGGAAAAGCAAGAGAGTTCCAGAAAAACATCTATTTCTGCTTTATTGACTATGCCAAAGCCTTTGACTGTGTGGATCACAGTAACCTATGGAAAATTCTGAAAGAGATGGGAATACCAGACCACCTGACCTGCCTCTTGAGAAATCTGTATGCAGGTCAGGAAGCAACAGTTAGAACTGGACGTGGAACAACAGAAGGCTGTATATCGCCACCCTGCCTATTTAACTTCTATGCAGAGTACATCATGAGAAATGCTGGGCTGGAAGAAGCACAAGCTAGAATCAAGATTGTCAGGAGAAATATCAATAACCTCAGATATGCAGATGACACCACCCTTATGGCAGAAAGTGATGAGGAACTAAAAAGCCACTTGATGAAAGTGAAAGAAGAGAGTGAAAAAGTTGGCTTAAAGCTCAACATTCAGAAAACTAAGATCATGGCATCTGGTCCCATCACTTCATGGGAAATAGATAGGGAAAGAGTGGAAACAGTGTTAGAATTTATTTTGGGAGGCTCCAAAATCACTGCAGATGGTAATTGCAGCCATGAAATTAAAAGACACTTACTCCTTGGAAGGAAAGTTATGACCAACCTAGATAGTATATTGAAAAGCAGAGACATTACTTTGCCAACAAATGTCTGTCTAGTCACAGCTATGGTTTTTCCAGTGGTCGTGTATGGATGTGAGAGTTGGACTGTGAAGAAACCTGAGAGCCAAAGAATTGATGTTTTTGAACTGTGGTGTTGGAGAAGACTCTTGAGAGTCCCTTGGACTTCAAGGAGATCCAACCAGTCCATTCTAAAGGAGATCAGTCCTGGGTGTTCATTGGAAAGACTGATGCTAAAGCTGAAACTCCAGTACTTTGGCCACCTCATGCAACGAGTTGACTCATTGGAAAAACCCTGATGCTGGGAGGGATTTGGGGCAGGAGGAGAAGGGGATGACAGAGGATGAGATGGCTGGATGGCATCACTGACTCGATGGACCTGAGTCTGGGTGAGCTGCAGGAGTTGGTGATGGACAGGGACGCCTGACGTGCTGTGATTCGTGGTTTCACAAAGAGTCGGACATGACTGAGCGATTGAACTGAACTGAACTGAACTGAACACTCCACAGACAGAAGCTGTGCCATCTCAGAAGGTAAGAGAGAGATCTGAAATACAAAGTGATTATAAATGTATGGGCTGGTTAATTTCATATACTAACAAGTGAGGATTATTCCAACTATTTCAGAGAAGGGGCAGGAATTTCCAGAAACATGACCACTGCCCACATTTTGGCCTTTTGGTGATAGGCTTCAGATCTGTAATGTCATTGGTGGGTGTGCCATTTAGATGCTAATGTGCTGTAATACATTGAACATAGAATGAGACTCAAGGTCCACTGGAAGTCGAATCTTTCACCATCTTCAACCTTGTTGATTCTAACTAGTTTCTATCATATCCAGAAGGGACATGTCAAGTCCTAAAGGAAATCAACACTGAATATTCATTGGAAGAAATGGTGCTAAAACTGAAGCTCCAATCTCTTGTCCATCTGATAAGAAAAGTCAAGACCCTGATGCTGGAAATGATTGAGGGCAGGAGGAGAAAGGGTTGACAGAAGGAGATGGTTGGATGGCATAACCGATGAACATGAGTTTGAGCAAACTCTAGGGAATGGTGAAGGACAAGGAAGACTGGTGATCTGTAGTCCATGGGTTCACAAAGAGTTGGACACAACTAAGTAATTGAACAACAGCGACAATGATGGCTATGTCATTATTTTCAAAGTTGTGCCCTGCCCCCTTACCTCCTGTTTCAGTGGAAGCCTAGTGCAGGGTGTTGGATAGCATATGTACAGAGGCACACATGTCCATGGGAGGCAACCTGATATGAATCATAAGAACCCAAGTGGAGTGAGTAGAGTGGCCATATGTATGTAAAAGGACAGCAGAAGTGACCTGGCCTATGGGGTTAGGTTTCAAATAGGAAAAGGATCATCTTCTCACAGAGGGGTGTTCTGAGAGACTCCTCCCCAACCTAATAAGAAAACTGTCTTCACCAAAGGGTGGTCTAGATTAGGAAAGAAGAAAAAACATTTTCTTTTTCTTGTGGTGTTGGATTGGAATTGGAGCAATAATTCAAAATATTTAGCTCTACTACTTAATATCGGGCTTCCCTGGTAGCTCAGCTGATAAAGAATCCACCTGCACTGCAGGAATCCCAGTTAAGTTCCTGAGTCAGGAAGATCCACTGGAGAAGGGATAGGCTACCCACTCCAGTATTCTTGGGAATGTCTAATATAAGATAACCAGAGGATTGTATCAGTCAGTCAGTTGAGTCTCTCAGTCATGTCTGACTCTTGTCACCCCATGGACTGCAGCAAACCAGGCCTCCCTGTCCATCACCAGTTCCCAGAGCTTACTCAAACTCATGTCCATTGAGTCAGTGACGCCATCCAACCATCTCATCCTCTGTCATCCCCTTCTCTTCCCACCTTCAATCTTTCCCAGCATCAGGGTATTTTCCAATCACAGCTCTTTGCATCAGGTGGCCAAAGTATTGGAGTTTCAGCTTCAGCATCAGTCCTTCCAAAGAATATTCAGGACTGATTTCCTTTAGGGTTGACTGCTCCTTGCAAGAGGATTGAACCAGAGGACTGTATGAGAAGAATCAAACTTAGACTAGAGCACAGACACTCTCTGAAGTTGGTCTGTGGAAAGAGGAATGTTCTTAGTGTTCTGGTAGGAGAGAAGTGTCTGCATGCAGAAGAAGAGTTGAAGGGAGGGTGATGGATTTCACTTTTGTGAGTGTGGCATCCCCTGGGCTGGGTGGAGTTGAAGGCTGACCCCTTTGTGTGGAGTGCTGTCTTGTTTCTGCAGAACTGCCATGGCCTGGAGCTCTCATCCCGCAGGTGGGACACTCACTTTCGCTGTCTTCATGGGGCTCCCCACAGTGGTCTTAGTTGCTAGGCTCTTTTCACTCTTGAAGGTCCTTTTTGCCCTTCCAGGCAGTTTTGTTCCCCAAAGGCACTTCAAGAAAGCTCTAGAATGACTCACTCGCTCCTGCATTCCTTGCTCTCTCTCTCTCTCAGTTTCAATCACTGTGGTTGGCAGAAGGGCCTCAGCTCTGGAGACACAGGGCCTGGCTCTCAATCCTGAACACGCTGTGACCTGATTCTGCATTCTGAATAAGTTGCCTGAACACTCTGTGCTTCTGTTTTCCCATCTGCAAAACATGAGTTATTACAGTTCCTATCTCACAGGTTGTTATGAGCATCATCAGAATTAATATTTTTAATGAGTTGAATTAGTGCCTGCCAGAAAACAGATTCTAGGCTGCATATTCACAGATAAGTGCAGTTCTGTTTTTAATGTCCATCTCTTCATCGATAGCCAGGCACAGCTGAAATATCGCCAGCTTGCTGCTCTTCACTGAGATGCAAAAGTGTGTCTCTGCCCCGCTCTGCTGAAAGGTCACATGCTTGAGTCAGGACATTTATCACTATCCTCAGGTTTTAAATTATTTATCCAACAATTGCTCAGAGTTCCAACCTCAAATACTTTTCAGTTCTCATCACATCAATTTCTATAACTCTTGCCACTTTGATTTCTATTTAGACAAGACCTGCCCAATGCAGAGGTATAGCAAACTTCCTTGCAGGGTGCTCTGAAAAATGTCTGAGGCAGCTACTTTATTTTGGGAACTGGGCACACTTTTACATTTACCTTACTCTATCTATGATTCACCCTAGTTTCCACCTATCACAAGAGAGCATACATTGCTCTGGAACTTAGTGGGTGGGATGTGGGATAAGCTTTCTGAATTGGTTTGACAATGAGAATAGAGTTTTCTTCTTTTTCTTTATTGAAATTATTGATAGAATTGAAATATTGACTCTAGGCAATGCATTCAAACTGGTGCTCTTGCTGCATTTAACTAGTGTGGTTGCCATTTAACCATTCTATTGCTAATATCAAATAGAGTAGATAGGTATGGATCGATATTCTGGAATTCATTAAAAATCATGGGAGTTGGCAAGAAATGAACTAGCAGAAAAATGCTAAGTCTTTCTGGATATGGTACTTGTTTTGGATACACTATGTTATTTGTTGGTTTTATACATTTTCCCATCCCATTTCTACTAACAATGATGCTCAGAGTCTCATGATTAGAATTTACACTTGACTAGAAATCGTAGGTAATTCTGCAGTGATTTAAACAGAATAAAATTTCTTCTGTGAATTGTTGCAATATCTTTCTTTTCCCACTTTTTATGTGGGGACTTAATAGAAATGTTTCCATGAAATCCAAGATAACCTTGGAAAGAGTCTACTCTCTTAGTGTATATGTTCTCCTTGGACATTTATTAGGATTCTAACATTTTATTCTGCTGTAAATTTTAGTTGCTACCCTATCCTTTACAACCAACTTTTCAAGGTTTAATGGCAATTCCTAATTTGACTTTAAACCTGGCAAGTTTTTGAGTGAATGTGATACAATATGAGCTTCCAACTTCCCTCGTTAATCTTCCCTGCTTTTGTTGAATTCCTTGGGGAAGCAGAAAAGACAACAAGAGGCCCATCGACACCAACTGTAATGGTTATTTATTGGGAGGAGATTGCTCAGATTCTTGCTTAAAGGGCACTGTAGCTAGCCCTTAAGTGAGGAACAGCATAGAGAAATATCTGTTTGGAAGGTAAACTTTAATTGGTTTTTTAAGTCATTGATTTGTATGTTTTCTAAATAATACAGTTCATTTTATCAAGTATTATCTTACACATGCTATCAAAGAAAAGAAAAGGAAAAAACTTTTTCAGCATATAACTTTGATATTTAAAACTACAACCAAGACTTCTGAAAGAAGTAAGATCCCATGTCTGCTTTGGGTTGTATGCTTGAAATTCACAATAGGGCAAAATCATATGAATAAGGTATAGACCTGAGATTTCCTTTAGAAATAATTTTATATTTAACAGAAACAAGAATAATAACCTAGTACAGTATAGAAATGACTACAAACATCATATTTATCCGGAATAAATTCAAGATTTTATACTATATAGTAAATATGTAAAATGAGTCTATTAAACATGGCACACTCATAACCAACCATAGACTTTATTCTAACATGAGACTGATGTATAGTTTATATACATAATTTTTATCTTATTCCTTTATAAATATGGCCTTAATTATAATGCAGTGAATCAGAGGAATTCTTTTATCAAGGTTAAGAAATTCAAAAAAGTTTTCTTGGATAGATTTTGATAAATATCTTTAGGGGAAACTGGGCAGACTTAAGAGCATTCCAACATTGATAAGAAAATGAACTGATTAGATTACTACTCTGCAATAGTACTAATTTATCTTTAGAATCCAGTGTCGATCTTTCTAGAGACCTTCAGTTTCATTGCCCTCTTTTGTTGCCCTCTCCCATGCTCTTAACTTCATATTTTCCATAAGGGCTTCCCTTGAGGCTCAGCTGGTAAAGAATTCACCTGCAATGTGGAAAATCTAGGTTCAATCCCTGGGGTGGGAAGATCCCCTGGAGAAGAGAAAGGCCACCCACTCCAATATTCTGGCCTGGAGAATTCCATGGACTGTATGGTCCATGGGGTTGCAAAGAGTCGGACATGACTGAGAGACTTTCACTTCATATCTTACCTATATTAATATTAACAAGGCTTACTGGGAACTTAATTTCATGCCAGATAATCTGCTGGTTATTGATTGATGCCCCAAGACCCCAAAGTAGCTACTATCACTATTATTCTTCTAGCAATGAAGACAGTGACCTTTGAGAGGGCAAGGAAATTTCCTAAAGTCTCAAAACTAATGATGACTGTGATAAGAAAACTCAGACAAACTGGTTGCCAAAACCTTGGATTTTACTGCTCTACAATTTCAATCTTATTTTCACTCAAAGTTTTCCTAAAACCTGAGAGCTGGGAACTGCTTGAACAATGCAACCTGGACAATTTAGCATATGCTTGTGTGCCCAGCCATGTCCAACTCTTTGCGACCCCATGGAGTGTAATCCTCCAAGCTCCAAAAGCCACACAATTTCCCAGGCAAGAATTACTGAAGTGGATTGCCATTTCCTCCTCCAGGCCATCATCCCAAATGACACAGGGATCAAATGCTCATCTCCCTTGTCTCCTGAATTGCAGGCTTATTCTTTACCATTGTGCCATTTGGAACACCTTAATATACTTTGAACTATATGTCATGGTTGAAGCCTGAACAGACGTCACCAGGCCCACCAGTACCCAGTGAAGCCTGCTGATTGTCCTGGTCAAAGCTCTTTGACAGTACATGAGCTATGAACTTCCAGATGTTCAAGCTGAATTCAGAAAAGCCAGAGGAATCAGAGATCAAGCTGCCAACATCTGCTGGATCATTGAAAAACCAAGAGAATTCCAGAAAACCTCTACTTCTTTATTGATTACACCAAAGCCATGGACTGTGTGGATCATAACAGACTGGAAAATTCTTCAAGAGATGGAAATACCAGACCACCTGACCTGCTTCCTGAGAAATCTGTATGCAGGTCAAGAAGCAACAGTTAGAACTGAACATGGAACAACAAACTGGTTTTAAATCAGGAAAGGAGTACATCACGGTTGTATATTGTCACCCTGCTTATTTAACGTGTATGCAGAGTACATCATGAGAAACTCTGGGCTGGAGAAAGCACAGGCTGGAATCAAGATTGCCAGGAGAACATTAATAACTTCAGATATGCAGATGACACCACTATTATGGCAGAAAGTGAAGAAGAACTAAAGAGCTTCTTGATGAAAGTGAAAGAGGAGAGTGAAAAAGTTGACTTAAAACTCAACATTCAGAAAACTAAGATCACGGCAACTGGTTACATCACTTCGTGGCAAATAGATGAGGAAACAATGGAAACAATGACAGACTTTATTTTCTTGGGCTCCCAAATCACTGCAGATGGTGATTGCACCCATGAAATTAAAAGACGTTCGCTCTTTGGAAGAAAAGCTATGTCCAACCTAGACAGTATATTACAAACAGACATTACTGACAAAGGTCTGTCTAGTCACAGCTACGGTTTTTCTTTTTCTTTTTTTTTTTTTTTATTTTACTTTACAATACTGTATTGGTTTTGCCATATATTGACATGAATCCACCATGGGTGTATACAAGCTCCCAATCCTGAATCCCCCTCCCACCTCCCACCCCATATCATCTCTCTGGATCATCCCCATGCACCAGCCCCAAGTAGTCATGTATGGATGTGAGTGTTTGACTATAAAGAAATCTGATCACTGAAGAACTGATGATTTTGAACTGTAGTGTTGGAGAAGACTCTCGAGGGTCCCTTGAACTGCAAGGAGATCAAACCAGTCCATCCTAAAGGAAATCAGTCCTGAATATCCATTGGAAGGACTGATGCTGAAGCTGAAACTCCAAAACTTTGGCCACCTGATGTGCAGAACTGACTCACTGGAAAAGACCCTGATACTGGGAAAGATTGAAGGTAGGAGGAGAAGGGGACAACAGAGGGTGAAATGGTTGGATGACATCACCAATTCAATGGATATGAGTTTGAGCAAGCTCTGGGAGTTGGTGGCAGACAGAGAAGCCTAGCATGTGCTGCAGTCCATGGGGTTGCAAACAGTTGGACACAACTGAGCGACTAAACTATACTGGTATGTCATGGTTTCTAAATTAATGAAATCATCCATCTTCTTTCTTTCACTGTTTGCAATAATCTCCTGTCTTTGCACCATTTGGTTCTTCCTTAAGGCTTAAAAGACTGTGTCATATAACTTGATGAACTAATTCCCTTTGCTACTCATGGGTCTTGGTGAAATCAGGTGTAGGTTCTAGCCTGATTGCCTGACCTTGGTGCAGAATGTTGAGATCCAGATATTTTTGGTCCAGGGCACAGATTAGAAAAGACCATTCTGCCCAGAGTGAAAGCAGTTTACTGTTGGCTGGCGATCCTCTGTAAGTGGTAGCTGAAACTCAGAGAATGTGTCCAATTTTACTCCACTGTCTAAGCAGAGATTCTTCACACTCACTTAGAAAGGAAATACTATTTATATCTTGATTTTTCACATGAAGAAATTCAAGTTTAGAAAGGTGATGCAGCTTAATTTTTCTGTTCTTAGTTGCTCAATCTTGTCTGACTCTGCAACCCCATGTACTAGAGCCCACCAGGTTCATCTGTCCATGGGGATTCTCCAGGCAAGAATACTGGAATGGGTTGCCATGCTCTCCTCCAGGAGATCTTCCCAACTCAGGGATTGAACCTAGGTCTTGTTTATTGCAGGCGGATTCTTCACCATCTGAGCCCCCAGGAAAGCCAGTGCAGCTTAATAGGGTCACTGAGTTGTACATGGCAAAGTTGTGATTCTATATCAGTTGTTTTTGAATTTGAATAAATTACAAAGGGCTACATACGCCACACAAGACATATTAAAGCAAGGGGCAACTCAAGATCTAGAGAACATATGAGATACCCAGAGGCAATAATTCTGCTCTCCCAGGAGAGACCACCAAAAGAATGAAGAGGGAATGCATTGTCAAGAAATAAACTCCCACCTACATCTGAAAAATTTCATGCTTATGTTTACCATATGCATTGCTTATATGTTTTTTATACTTACCTTAATGCAGTTGCTCGTGATAGCCCTGTTATGATTAAGTTGCTGTAGAAGACTGTAAAGATAATGATGATATTGTTAATTATTCATTTGGGAAATGAAAATGCTAAGTTGAATCCAATTATACACAGAAACAAATGATTTTCCAAAATGTGTGAAACTGCCTTTTTAAAATTTAGATCTGAGCTGTGTTTGCCTTTGCCATTATATATGTGAGTTTCTATTTGTTTATTTATACAATAGCTGTTCATGTGAAATCTACATCCTGTGGAGTGACTGCAGGTGCTTAATTGCTTGCCCGTAAGCAAACCATTATTGCAACTAGAATTCTATTACAGTATTCAGAGAAAATGCTACGCGTAGAAATAGCTTTTAAGTAAAGTTTTACACCCTATTTTGCAACCAATTCCTGTTCCATCTTAAATTTATTTCATCTAATGCTGCTTTTTGTTCTCCACGGACCAGGAGATATTGGAGAATTCAGTTATTGTACTTTGCTTGTCATGCCTCGTTAGAAGTCAAAAGAAAGAAAAAATCTGCTTTGCATCACATGTAAGGGTACAGAATGAGCTTATTAATACACAAACGGATTGATTGTGAGCATGAATCAGGCACATGTTAATCATTAAGTAAAGTGTGGGGTGGTAACATAGTATTTCCTGAAATATCAGTATCCTTTTGGTGGCTTAGCTTATCAAATTCCACTGTTCAAAATAATAAACGGCTATCATTTGCTTCGGAGAAGGCAATGGCACTCCACTCCAGTACTCTTGCCTGGAAAATCCCATGGATGGAGGAGCCTTGTAGGCTGCAGTCCATGGGGTCGCTAAGAGCCGGGCATGATTGAGCGACTTCACTTTCACTTTTCACTTTCATGCATTGGAAAAGGAAACGGCAACTCACTGCCTGGAGAATCCCAGGGATGGGGGAGCCTGGTGGGCTGCTGTCTCTGGGGTCGAACAGAGTCAGACAGGACTGAAGCGACTTAGCAGCAGCAGCAGTAGCAGCATCATTTGCTTAAGTTCCCTGTAAAGTATTCAATTTCAGTTTGTTTCAGTGATCAATCATTTTCTGATAAGCACCTGAAATAGAGTTTATGTATATATATTTGTTCCTTATCTTCTGAGTCTTTTAATTGACGGTTAAAAAAAAAAGACGAAGAAAAAGGAAGAGACATTAGAAGGAAGCTAATAAGTAAAATCACCTTTATTTACTAGGAAAGCCACAGCCACACTCTCCTAACAAAGAAATTATATGATGTGTATTTATTTATTTACTTATCTATTCATTTGTTTATTTGTTTTCCTTTCTGAAGCCAAGGTGATCATTAACATTCTTAGACTAAAATTAGTGTCCAACTGTTGCTTTTGACCAAAAATGTTTTAATAAGGCAGAGTCTGAAAAAAGTATTATAGCTTTCCTAAATGATTCAAGTTTAAAAAAAAATCATTGACAGCAAGAAACGAATGCACTAATGTATCAGGAGAAACATGTTTAGTATTGGAATTTTACTTTGTTTTTCTTTTTTAAAATCATCTGCTCTCTTGGCAAAATCATTGGCAACACTGCATCCACTCAAGGACTTTCAGCCTTCAAGGTGTTCTCTAAGTTCTTTGAGTCCTTTCTAATGGAGCTTTCAGCCCTGCAACCCTCTCTAGGATCTACTAAACAGTATTTTTTTACCCCCACCATAAAATCTGGTAATGTATAATGTAAAAATTTTTTTAAAAAGAAGGATGGAAATTGCACCTAGAATATTGGAAAAATGTTTGGTCTCCATACTAATGCAACACTTAAAAGAAAGACTTAAGTAATAAAAATAAATGTTATTTTAAGTTATTTTTTAATAATTTTTAAAAGTTATTGGAAACAAATCTGATAATTTCATGATTATATGCTGTGATTATTTTAATGGTATTGTGAATTGGTACAATCTTTGGAAGCTCAGTGTTCAGATCTTCTGATATAGGAATTCCAGTTCCAAAAATTTCATAGAAAGAAAATGTACTAAAATTTGTTACATCATTATCTATAATTAGGGCTTTCCTTGTGGCTCAGCTGGTAAATAATACCCTTGCAATGTGGGAGGCCTGGGTTCTATCCTTGGATTGAGAAGATCCCCTGGAGAAGGGAAAGACTACCCACTCCAGTATTCTGGTCTGGAGAATTCCATGAACTGTATAGTCCATGGGGTTGCAAAGAGTCGGACATGACTGAGCAACTTTCACTATTGTTAAAATTATGAATGCTCACTATCTATGATTTTAAAAAAAAGAAAAGGAAAAGGAAAAAATCTACAATGACTATATTTTGAATATACTTTGAGTTTTCAATATCAGCTTGATTAGATATTATGCACTTTACAACATGACAGAAAAGTTTACTTAGAGTTACAGATTCAAAAATCTGTTTAAATACCTATTTGATCAACATTATATTAGACACATCACATTTTCATTCTTATGCAATCCTTAAACATACAGTAAAATTTTCAAAAACAAAAACATTCACTAAATTTTGTAAACTATGACAAATATTATGTGCATATTTGTTTGAAAAGGCAAAAATGAATATAGGTAAATGCAAAGTTTTTGCTGTGATGCTGGGAATGTATTATTGATTTTATTTCAAAATTGTCTTTAATGTACTTGTCATCTTATTTTCACAATATGGGAAAAATAGGGCTAGAGAAGAACAAACCTGGTAAAAATACTGTTTTTATAAGATCTAAAATGGTAATTAGATAAGTGTGGATAGTGACAGAAGACACAGATGCTTAGACAATAAGTAATGAAAAACAGAAACACTCTTTACAGAAAATTACACAATTCAGAGAAGCATCTTATAAAATATAGACAAATATAAATGACCCATTTTAATTTTTCTTTTTGCAACCTGGTTGAGTGTGAGAACTTGACTTTTTCAGTTGAAACCATCAGTTAAAAACTAAGAAAATCAACAACAACAAAAGACAGAGCTGGAAATATCCCAGGATTTTTTCTTTTTTCTTTTTTTTTGGTGGGAAGAGCGAGAGGGTCAGTTAATCGTCTGTAAAAAAAATAATCAATCACAAACATATATTCTATCCAAGTTATTTACCAGGTTTTCCAATAAGGTATTTCCTGAATTCAAATTCTAGTCTAAGATGGTGGATTGAATGGAAAAAGGAATACTTACCCTTTGAAATTCAAGAGAATGTCCCTATTTGGCTTATAGTGGAACTATAACTTTTGAAGTCAGAATCTTGCTTCTCATTCAGATCATAAACTGGGCCAAACAACACGTTCTATTGGAAACTCTGGCCCTGGCAATTGCCAGAGTGGAAATCAACTATGAAAGTGATTTGAAGAGAATGCCAGATACTAGAAAACCAGTACCACCCTCCAATCATAGAGGAATAAATAAAACTGAAAGACTACTTTTCCAGGTTGCTCAGTAGTAAGTTGAGGCTAGTAGAAAAATTAAATACCTACTGGGAAAATGATACTACATTTTTTAACTTATTCTTGACCATTTTCTTAATAACAGGATCCTTCTTCAGGATAAAGAAATCTGGGATCAAGATTCAGGATAAATTTGGGATAAAATTCAGGGTAAAGAATTTGTTTTTATCTACAGCAAGTAGAATAAGAAGAGGTTTGAAAAAATTGTTGAGTGGGCAGTATTACTAAGAGGGAAATCTGTGTTACAGAACAGGAAAGGCTGTTGGGGTTAGTAGCAATAGAGCAGTAGTCCAGTAAATATAACAGTCTGAGCAGAGATCACTCAGACTTTCTAGAGAGGAAGACAAAATAAGGAGAAAGGAACCAAAAAGTGTTTACATTCCTACAACCACACACGAAAATGCAGCTAAAGGCAGAGCTGACTATTGACCTAATGGAAAAAGGGCTTCAAGTGATTAAACTGAACACTTTCTAAGCCTAGTTCCTCTGCATTGAGGTTGTTTCCAAGGTGATGCTGCTGCTGTTGCTCGGTCACTTCAGTCTTGTCCGAGTCTATGTGACCCCATAGACGGCAGCCCACCAGGCTCCCCCGCCCCTGGGATTCTCCAGGCAAGAACACTAATGACTTTGAAAAAGAGACAAACTACATTAAAATGAAGTAAACAGTCATTGGAGGCACAGTCACATGAGTTCCACGGAGATTCTCTCTGAAAGGAATCCTGGGGAATGTCTAGAGGTGTTGCCTTTTTGTACTCAGTCAGTTCATCATGTCTGACTTTTAGTGACCCAGCGGATGGTAGCCCACCAGCTTCCCTTGCCCATGGAATTTTCTAGGCAAGAATATTGGAGTAGGCTCCTTCTCCAGTTTTTAGGGTAGAGTAACAAAATAGTGTACAAGAGATCATGGATCAAGGTCTGACTGTGATCATGAGATGGTTTCTCGGTTCAGCCATTCCTCCTCCAGAATCTAAGTCTATGCAGTTAATAAACCTAGTAAGTAAGAGCTCCCCATATTGCCTCAGTCATTTATGGATATGAGCATCTGACATCAGTGGTGGACTACAAAAAAGGCTACAGGGAGGAGAGATTTCCCAAGATCAAGTTCGCAAACTAACAGAAAGTAGGCCAAATATGCCTCACATGTCTTAAATATTGTCCAGAGCAAATGTTTCCTAAAGAAAATCAAGTTTACTGAAATTCAAATTTAACTGAGAGTTCTCTATTGTATCTGTCAAGCTTAAAAAAGAGACATGCAAAGGCAGACTTAAGGCCTAGGTAATTCAGGACTCACTGGAAAAGACCCTGATGCTGGGAAAGAATGGAGACAGGAGGAGAAGGGGAGGACAGAGGATGAGATGCTTGGATGGCCTCCTCGACTCGATGGACATGTTTGAGCAAGCGCCGGGAGATGGTGAAGGACAGGAAAGCCTGGTGTGCTTGCTAAGTAGCTTCAGTCGTGTCCAGCTCTGTGTGACGCTACAGGCTGTAGCCTGACAGGCTCCTCTGTCCATGGGATTCTCCAGGCAACAATATTGGAGTGTTTCCTCTTCCTCCTCTAGGGGATCTTCCTGACCCAGGGATCGAACCCGTGTCTCTTAGTCTCCTGCATTGGCAGGTGGGTTCTTTACCATTAGCGCCAGCTGGAAAGCCCTACTGAATGCGCATATTCTTTAGCATCTGAGCTGCCAGAGAAGCCCGTCGACATATCCTTGTCCAGGAGAATCTCATTCTTTTTAAGAATGGAGAAAGGAAAGAATCCAGATGTTGAAGGAGTACAGAAAAGAATACCTATTCAAGAGTTGATTTTTCAAATCTATCATTCCCAAAATAGTGCTATGAAATACAGGTGAATGGATACACATGCTCCCTTCTGTGGAAGAAATAAGGCTGAGCTGGGAGAGAAGATAAGGGAAGAGGAGGAGGAAGGAGAAAAATTCATAAAACCACTCAGAATTACCTCTAGACAACCATGCCCTTACGTTGTCTCCTAATCCATATGGCTCCTCCCAGGAGGTGAGGAAAGACAAATTTATCACAAAGAAATAGCCAGAAGCACTTTGTAGAGCACAGTACCCCCTCCCTCTTGTATGCCTTCTCTCTTTCCACCTGCTATGCTGTGTTTCTTACTACCATATTCCTGTCTCATTCTTTGCTTCGATCATCTATCTATCTATCTATCTTATATTTATTTTCTTCCACTGTCCCCTGCCTTTGGTCTTACTCTGCATGCAGCTTTCAGTTGTAACTGTGCTTTCTCTCCCCTTTTTACCTAGACGAGGCACCCTTGCTTAGTAAGGATGACAGATGGAAGACCCCCCGTCATCAGCACACTGACCTGCTTTTTGTACAACTTTATATATTGTCTCTATCAGCCAGTATGTGAGTACTCAGAATAATAAACAAAAATCATTTTAATGTACTGTTTAAAAATTAATACTTAACCTTAAACAATCAACCCTATAACATAATCAGAGAAAGCAGAAAACTTTTTAGCCATAAAATGATATTTTAAGGCTCACAAATATCATGACTGGATTCAGTTCAGTTCAGTTCAGTCGCTCAGTTGTGTCCGACTCTTTGCGACCCCATGAATCCCAGCACGCCAGGCCTCCCTGTTCATCACCATCTCCCAGAGTTCACTCAGACTCATGTCCATCGAGTCTGTGATGCCATCCAGCCATCTCATCCTCTGTCGTCCCTTTCTCCTACTGCCCCCAATCCCTCCCAGCATCAGAGTCTTTTCCAATGAATCAACTCTTCGCATGAGGGGGCCATAGTCCTGGAGTTTTAGCTGTAGCATTATTCCCTCCAAAGAAATGCCAGGGTTGATCTCCTTCAGAATGGACTGGTTGGATCTCCTTGCAGTCCAAGGGACTCTCAAGAGTCTTCTCCAACACCACAGTTCAAAAGCATCAATTCTTCGGTGCTCAGCCTTCTTCACAGTCCAGCTCTCACATCCATACATGACCACATGACTGGATAGATATGCATATTTTGTGTACTATGATCATATTATTTATACTGTTACTGAACAGAGCATAGCAACTTGTCTTACAGATTTGATTTTGAGGTTTGCATAGGAAAAAAAAAATACGTTCAAGCTGTCTGAGGAGACAGTATGGAACTCTTGATTTGTAACCTTGAAATTTGCTATTCAGGGTAACCACCTACATTCCTAGGAGAGAGTTAATTGGTACAAACTTTCAGGAAAACAGTTGAGAAATGTGAACTGTGAGTCCTGAAGGTGTTGATTTTCTTTGACCCAATTAAATTCACCTTTAAAAATGTACCCTAAAGCAATATTCAAAGTAGGAAGCTTTCTATATAAAAATATTCATTTTAACATTATTTGTACTGGTAAAAAGGAATAATTCCAAACAACTTAGTCAGAAAAAAGAAAGAAAAACTTTGTGTAAATATGGAACATTCAAGTGATTAGATATTACATTTTCAAAGATAAATAAAAATATAAAATAGATATATAGATGTGTGCATTTGTATATTTTAATATTTATGTATATCTACACATACCTATGTGTATAAAAGTATATGTATGAGAGTGCATGTGTGTATTAGTACACATGTACTGATTTACTTAAAGTACATATTACTAAACAATATATTTTTTCCTTGGACAATTTGTGAGTGTAAATGTTATTTTTCATAAACAAAAAGACTGATAAAGGTACATAATTGGAAGATTATGTACATAATTGTATATAAAATACATAATTGTCCATACTTGGTATCTCTGGGTGGTAAGATTCTGAGTGCCTAAAAGCTTCATCTATGGCTACATCCTCAAATTATTTACTGGAACCAATATTGTCTTGTAATGAAAAAGAAAAATTACACTAAGAAAAAAGTCTCACGTATACAGAGCTTATATTGCCAAATTCCATCGCTGGCTTTCATCAGCGATTTCTGGACTCAGCTCAGTTCAGTAAATGAGCAAGGACGCTAAAACCACTTTCAGAGTCACCCTTCCGGCAGCATTCCTTGGGGCTTATTAGGGTGATAAACACCTTTGTCCAAAGCTTATGGTCAGCAATACTCTCAGCAAAATCAAATGCCCCTGTTCCTTTTATTTCTCAAGTGCAGGTAACAGGGACTGCCCACACAGCTCAGGGGAGCAGCCTCAGTGTTCATCCTCATGCTCGGTGGAGCTTTTAAACGAGCCCAGGTATGTTTTAATAACCTTGGAAGTGGGAACTCTCTTGCACCATTCTCATATCCAGCCAGTTGCTGTGTATCTTGGCAGAGGCAAGCTTCTTGCTAAAGAAAGAGAAATATTTCCATTCTTTAATAAGTCATTCCAAGTTTCCTGTGATGGTATAAATAATCCAGCAAACAGCCGGCTTTATTCTGCTTAATTTGATATGGCAGGTTTGAAATGTCAGAAAGTTCACTCTCAACATAAGCCATGCAACTGGACTCTGACTAACGCTTTCCTTCCTGATGGGATAAACTTGATCATCAAGCTCACTCAGGAAGGCAGCTGAGAGCCCGCCTGGTCTTCACAGGCGCGCACTGATGGGGAAGGCTGTGTTGGCCGTGCATGCTGTGAACATGAGGTCAGCCCTTCCTGGTTTGCTCTGGGGGACAGGCCACTAGCCTGACAAATTTAGCTAATATACCTGCCAGTCAAGGATGGGGAGAGGCTAGAAAAACAAAGCTGAAACAAGCCTGTGAGTGACTGGAAGAAGAAGAATTCAATATAAATTCAGGGCAAACAATTCGATAAGAGAGACATATTTAGTCTCTCTAGAACACTCCATGTCAAATGTCTTCTCATGACCAAGTTCAAGGGCTGATTTACACTTCGAAAGTCTGTAGAGAGCTGAATGCTGGGCATACAGATGAAAGCCACCTGACAACAGTGATGAAAGATAAAACTACCATAAATTCAGACACTTGGCTGAGATTTTTAAATCTGTTGAAAGAGCTCAGAGGGCATTTTGCCAATTAGTCTGCTTTTTAATAGGATGTTTTTGTTGTTTTTATTCCTTGGCCTGTATTTACAAATCAAACGTACTCTGAGGAAACAGCTTAAGTGCTGGTTTGCACTGATTCAGAAAAGAGTTATTTAAAGGGGAAAAAATGACATGGGAATGTGATTTAATGAGTTTGCATATTAAGCCATTTCCTTTAATAATGCATTTGTTTAAAGGAAACTGTACAGAGCTCATCTGGTCTTATTTTTTAGATTTGTTATTTTATCTAAATCTGACCTCCTTTTCTTCCCAGTTTCTCATTATCTTTAAGGTTGTTTGTGTTCCAATTAAGGTCATTTTAGGAAATGTTTTCTGGGAATTAATATATTGAGCTGATTAGGACTGGCTGAAACCGAATGGATGATTAGGACTGGCTGAAACCAAATGTGAAATGAGAGATCAAGTTTTTAATTTGGATAATATTTAGAATATATATGTTTGCAATTTTCTTGAAAGATCAAAAAAAGAAAAAAAGAATTCATCTTTTGTAAAAATGCAAAAGAACTTGTGCTTCCAAGTCCTCTCTTGAATGATTACTTTTCTGAATAAATGCTGCTTTTTCGTTATGGAACAGCTGTAAATATTGTGGATAATCCTGCACTTGAAGGGGAAAAACACATAGATGGGTCACACAGAGCTCTTGAGAGGCAGGTGAATCCCTCAGGATTAAAGGTTCCAGCCTCATGCCACATGGCTTTTTATCCATGGTTTCTTTTTCTCACAGGGTGACACTGAGTTCTAAACCTTGCAAAACCTTGTCAGGCAGAAGCAACACCACCTCCATCCCTGCCTAATGCTTTCTAAGCTGCCACGCATTAGGCAGCTATCAGATCTTCATCTTGAGTTCCTGTCCTGCCTGGGTCCTTTGACTTCATGCTTCCCTGGTTCAGGTACTTTATTTTATTTTTTTTTTATTGGTTTATGTTCATTATTAATTTTTTTGTTGTTTTTAATATAAATTTATTTATTTTAATTGGAGTTTAATTACCTTACAACATTGTATTGGTATTGCCATACCTCGACATGAATCTGCCACATGTATACACGTGTTCCCCATCCAGAATTGAAAGAGACACGTGTACCCCAATGTTCATCGCAGCACTGTTTATAATAGCAAGGACATGGAAGTGACCTAGATGTCCATCAGTAGACGAATGGATAAAAAAGCTGTGGTGCATATACAAAATGGAATATTACTCAGCCATTAAAAAGAATACATTTGAATCAGTTCTAATGAGGTGGATGAAACTCGAGCCTATTATACAGAGTGAAGCAAGCCAGAAAGAAAAACACCAATACAGTATACTAACGCATATATATGGAATTTAGAAAGATAGTAACAATAACCCTGTATGCAAGACAGCAAAAGAGACACAGATGTATAGAACAGTCTTTTGGACTCTGCGGGAGATGGAGAGGGTGGGATGATTTGGAAGAATGGTATTGGTTCAGGTACTTTAAATGGTTAGGGAGTGTCTTAGATTCTCAGAGCTGCCATAACAAAGAACCACAAAGAGGTGGGTTAGCACAATAAAAAGTTACTGTCTCACAGTTCTAGAGACTGTAAGTCTGAAATCACAGTGTTGGAATCTGGGGTTCAATGCTCCATCTGAAACCTGTAGGGAATTTTCTTTGCTTCATCCTGACTTGTGGTGCCTTGCTGACAGCTTTTGATATCTCTTGGCTTGCAGCTGTATAATTCCAATCTCTGCCTTCATTATCACCTGGCATTCTTCCAGGGTGCTTCTGTCTTTCCTATGGGTATCTTCTTAGAAGGACATCAGTCACATTGGATAAGTAGCCCCACCTTCCTCTAATTTGGCCTCGTATTAATTAAATATACCTTTAAAGGCTCTATTTTGGGGAAAAAAAAAGTCACCTTTGGAAGGATATGGTGTTAGGATTTCAACATACAGTTTTTGGGAGAGACAGCCAAACAGCCCATAGTTCAGCCCATAACAGGTAGTGAACGGGGAGTATATATATATATAACTGCAGAAATGTCCCTTATAAAATGTTGGTTAATAACTATATATTGACAGATTTAATAGCTGTCCATTGATAGATCACCTTTTTTTATTAATTACAAGCAACAATACTTTCTTGACATGACCCCAGGGGTACAGTCATAGCAGTGTTGAACACATCTTAAAGACTGATCCTTGAGATTTGTTTTTCTATGCAAACTATAGGGAGACAAGAAAAAAAAGTCACCTCATATAATGCTCTCAGATTTGGAATCAGTTGAGATGCTCTTGTTTAACTGGATACTCTTAAGTGAGATAATAAATAGATATATATATATTTTTTTGGTCCAAACAGATCTAATGTCAGATAAAGGCAAATATGATAAAAATGTCAGGATGCTTCTCTGGACCAAAAGGTCATTATGCATTTACGTTACTTAGGAAGGTGAAGGGCAGGGTATAGATTATACCTTGAAATGCTACGTTTTTTAGATTTCCGGAATTCTTTTTTTCTCATTTCTTTGCAGATAATCTACTGAACTAATAATAGGTTATGATTAGATGTTATCATAATTTCCTTTTTAATCATGAAACAATTTACTTAAAATGTTCAAGTGCTGAGCCAATTCTGTTGATACTCTAAGCATTTCATACCAGTAAAAACAAAATCAACAGTTCCTTTTTCTATCAAGGACCAAATAGAGATTTGAAAGAAGATCCTAGAAATTTTTAACCGTCCTTGTTCATTAAATTAAATGTCAGTTATTCACTGTTATATTCAAGTCATTATTTGATATTAGAATTACAAGTGGAATCAAATATTTCTTTAATTTCTATAAATAATAACTTCAGAGATACATGTATAGAACCAATTTTAAAGTGTCCTACAATAATACCAATGTCCTACTTGTAATACAGAAACACTGATACTAAACAAAGGCAAGAAGAGCTTAATTTACACTGAATGAATCAGAGAGTCAGAAGGTAGAGTTAAGACAGATTAAGCTGATATCAAGCTATTCCAAAATCTCAGTGCTTAACACACACACACACACACACACACACACACACAGACGTTTGTTTCTCGCTCATGACACACTGAGTAGTGTGGCTCAGCTGTAGGCAGGCGACAGCTATACTCCTGGTAACACTGAAGGAGTCTTGCTTTGGTGCTTTCATCACCATCAAGACACAAACAAAGAAGGTAAGAAACACAGAAAAGCATGCGACGGTTCTTCAAATTTCTATCCAGAAGGGCCTGCATCACTTCTGCTCAAGTTTCTCTTGTTAAAGCAACTCAGGGGACAATGAAAGATATGACCTGGGTGAGGGAAAGAGGTGGAATAGTAAGAAGTACAATGGTCTAGTGTGCCCAGATGCTGGAGGAGGGCTGGGGGGGCAGTGTTTGCTTATACTGTTATCATCTGGGAGATGAGGCTTAGAACTTTGGAAAGTGGCTACTGTGGCAGGGTTTGAATTGCCATTCAAAGTAACAGAAAAGAAAACTTGGAACTAGTTCATAGAACTTTTGTTTGAAAAGTGGTAAATATTTGTGCCTGACCAAAATTTAGGTTACGAAGTTAAGGGCATTGGAGAAGCATCAATAGAACAATAGCAAACTGTTACTGGATCCGGGTTTTGTGTTCATTTGGGTTCTCCCATAGCTGACCATAAGACTGGAGGTGGGTGGAAATTAGTTTATTTGAGAAGTTGTGATGACTTTATTGATCTGTCAGCTGGACTGGACTACAATTCACAGTTATTCTTTAAATGACTAAAGTGTTGTTGTGAAGGGATTTGCAAATGTATACAGGAAATTAAAATTATTTGGTGTGCTTACAAAGTGAAGGGATAAGATAGATAGATCAAAGGCAAGGAATTAGGTGGTTGGTGAGGCAGGCAAGTACTGGGTTTTGGAGTTCAGTTCAGTTCAGTCGCTCAGTCCTGTCCGACTTTGCAACCCCATGAATTGCAGCACGCCAGGCCTCCCTGTTCATCACCAACTCCTGGAGTTCACGCAGACTCATGTCCATCGAGTCAGTGATGCCATCCAGCCATCTCATCCTCGGTCGTCCCCTTCTCCTCCTGCCCCCAATCCCTCCCAGCATCAGAGTCTTTTCCAATGAGTCAACTCTTCGCATGAGGGGGCCAAAGTACTGGAGTTTCAGCTTTAGCATCTTCCTTCCAAAGAAATCCCAGGGTTGATCTCCTTCAGAATGGACTGGTTGGATCTCCTTGCAGTCCAAGGGATTCTCAAGAGTCTTCTCCAACACCACAGTTCAAAAGCATCAATTCTTCAGCACTCAGCCTTCTTCACAGTCCAACTCTCACATCCATACATGACTACTGGAAAAACCATAGCCTTAACTAAACAGACCTTAGTCGGCAAAGTAATGTCTCTGCTTTTGAATATGCTATCTAGGTTGGTCATAACTTTTCTTTCAGGGAGTAAGTGTCTTTTAATTTCATGGCTGAAATCACCATCTGCAGTGATTTTGGAGCCCCCCCCAAAAAAAGTCTGACACTGTTTCCACTATTTTCCCATCTATTTCCCATGAAGTGATGGGACTGGATGCCATGATCTTCGTTTTCTGAATGTTGAGCTTTAAGCCAACTTTTTCACTCTCCTCTTTTACTTTCATCAAGTGGCTTTTTAGCTCCTCTTCACTTTCTGCCATAAGGGTGGTGTCATCTGCATATCTGAGGTTATTGATATTTCTGCCGGCAATCTTGATTCCAGCTTGTGCTTCTTCCAGCCCAGCATTTCTCATGATGTACTCTGCATATAAGTTAAATAAGCAGGGTGACAATATACAGCCTTGACGTACTCCTTTTCCTATTTGGAATCAGTCTTTGTTCCTTGTCCAGTTCTAACTGTTGCTTCCTGACCTGCATACAGATTTCTCAAGAGGCAGGTCAGGTGGTCTTGTATTCCCATCTCTTTCAGAATTTTCCACAGTTTATTGTGATCCACACAGTCAAAGGCTTTGGCATAGCCAACAAAGCAGAAATAGATGTTTTTCTGGAACTGTCTTGCTTTTTCCATGATCCAGCGGATGTTGGCAATTTGATCTCTGGTTCCTCTGCCTTTTCTAAAACCAGCTTGAGCATCAGGAAGTTCACGGTTTTGGAGAGGACTCTTAATTTTTTCTTTTTAAGATCTCTATGTCCTAGATAGCTCAGCGGTAAAGAATCTGCCTGCCAATGCAGGAGACACAGGAAACATGGGTTCATTCCCTGGTTGGAGGAAATGACAACTCACTACAGTATTCCTGCCTAGAGAATCATATGAACAGAGTAGCCTGGCTGGCTACTTTTATTTCCCCTACTGTCTTCAGGAAGATGTTCCTTTAGAGAAATGAGAAGTCTCCACATTTGCTCTTTCTCTATTTGGCTTGGTGCTGATTACTAGCTCAGTACACATACCTTTTAATTTTTCACCCTCCACTTTTCATTTCAGGCTTCCCTGGTGGCGCAGACACCAGGGAAGAATCTGTCTGCTATGCAGGAGACCCAAGTTCAATCCCTAGGTTGAAAAGATCCCCTGGAGAAGGAAATGGCAACCCGTTCCAGTATTCTTGCCTGGAGAATTCCATGGACAGCAACCTGGTGTGCTACAGTCCATAGGGTGGCAAGAGTCCAACTTGACTGAGCAATTAACGCCTCCGCTTTTCATTTCATGTTGGTATTTGGGGGAACCAAACAATTCACGTCTGTATCTAAGCTCCATCTTTCACTTGCTCCAGCCTCATGTGCTGCAGGTGGCCAGATCTTTTTGACGGCAGTAAGCACTCACCTAGAACTAGCGGGAGGGAGGAACCAGTGCCCAGAAGTCCCCATAAAGCCCAGCATACCCGTGGGTCCAGAGGTTCAACATTCCTTGGCAAAATCCAGGCACGTGGCTGCCGCATGCTGGATGAAGGTACATGTTTCATGCCCAATTCTGTGAAAAATTAAGAAATGTCAATTTAAGAATCACGGTGTTTCATTTCTCAGCGGGCTGACCTAATTATTACCAGCAGGTAGAATTGGCCAATAACATGACTTTTGTTTTTCTCCTTTGGCCTCGAAGGAAAAGGCATCAGTCTCTCCCTTGTTTCTTTTCATTTGGATACTGCTGAAGTAGTACAAGCCAGCTCCTCTTCATACCTTCTTTCCCCGGTTATAAGCTTCGGTTCACCTGTAAAACACATTTTTACAAAAACCAGAGCATAAAAGTTGGTTATAAAAAGCTCCCATGCCCTAGTGTGGTTCTTGTTGTTAGGGATCCAGGGAGACCTTGTGTTCATAGCATGCCTTGCATGGTAACTTCTGCCCCTACTTCTTTTCTTGTCCAACCATTGTGCTCACAAACCTGGCAGGGTCAGCACAGCTCCAGGCAATTATATATATACATATATATTATTTGACAGTGTCTTCATAAAACCTCCAAGTTTTAAAAACAAAGTGATGGCCCTGAGGGAGTTGTCTTGACAGCTCACAGATGGGTTCATGTTGTGTCTGAAGGGGTCAGAAGAAGCAGGAAAAATAAAGAGAAGACGCATCATGCAAATGACCCTCAGATCCATGCGTCTTTTGCATCTGCAGAAGCCACATTGATTTTCTATTTGATTTTTTCCTTTGACTCTGTCTAGGGAAGTATCTGGAGAATTCAGAGGTGGGGAAAGTGCACTGCCTACACGTATTGCTCTAGTTCTTGCGAGGAAAGTCTTAAGGAAGAATTTGCTTAGAATCTATCTCTGCAGATAAAATGTCAAACCCTTCAGAAAACGTAGAGTTTGGTAGATGGTGAGAATCATCTTTGCAAAATGCTAGCATGTCAAATTTTATGATGTCCTATTTACTCTGTATCTCTTGTTTTCTTGGTAAAATATATGAGCACTCATGAATATATCAGTATTATAAATATCCCTGGGAAATTATTTGAATAAGAACATATGATATAAATCAGTTATATCTGATTTATATATTCAAATTTTGTTTTCCAGAAAATCAATTTAGTGAGATCTTCTCAGCCTTTTTCTGAGCAGAGGAGTCATAGTCAATAACTTGTGCTAACATGGTTAACTGGCTTCTATTCTGGAAGATTTTTCAGTGTTCTAAAGTCTCAAGGAGCTAGAGTTCTCAAACACATAGTTTGGAAAGCATTTTGGAAAGTAAGATGTACTTGACAGTTTCAAGAATTCAGATTTTTAACTCCAATTCTGACTTCTGAGCAAAACTCCACATGTATATATTATCTACTGACAATTAAACATCTCTTAACAGGGGAAACTGGGTCTTATTCAGCACCTACCTCCACTGCCTAACACTGTGCCTGGCACATAGTTTATAGATATTTGAATGGTTTATTAAATATCTGGAGACGTGAAAATAAATGTTGATCTTCTTATTTAAAAGTTTAGTCTGAAAATCCAGAGCTTAGAAGCTACGAGTGAATGATTGGGTTAGAAGAAAATCAATGAACATATAAATGAGTAGAGAAATGAAAGCTCAACATAATAGACTTGCTTTAAATATATTATCATATGGAACCAATTATTTGAGTCCATTGGACCACGGATGCATTTCAACAGTATCTTTGAGACAATAATTTTTAAGCTTGCCTTAAGTGGATCAATCAAGTTCTCCCCTGCTCTAAGACACTATGGTAGCATAAGTCTGTTGAGGAATCAAGTTATCTAGAATGATTGGAAAAGCTTTGCTATTTGTCTTTTTGACTCATTCTTTTGGCAGGAAACAATGTAAACATATCAGAATATAATCTAGGGGACATTAACATCCAGAGCCATGGCTTCTACTAGAAACAGGGGTTGGGTGGATGGGGAGAGCATGTTTCATGTTAGAGGTTTTTCAGATTTGTTTACGTATTTAACACCAATCTCCACAGGGTCTTCAAAAGAAGTTCAGACAGAATGAAGTAAGTGGAAAATGGAAGAAAAGAAAGGGAGAAAGCGAAATGGAGGGAGGAAAGCAGAGAAGAAACAAAGGGAAAAGAATTCTGAACACACACGGAATAATAGAGGGGATAAAGCACTATTACTTAAAAACAACTGAGCTGTCATATATAATATTTAAAATTTGAAAGAAAAAAGTCTTTGACATTTTTAAGCTGTTTGTAATCTGGGAACTTGCAACCTCTGTTTTTCACTCTTTTTCTTCCTTCTACTTATTTAGCTCAAACATATTAGATAGCCTCTTTGCTATGGTTTGAATATTCCATCACTCTTCATTTGTAAAACTTTGCCCTAAAGACAATCCTTTAATTTTAGCAGGCAAAAGGGGATTTTTTTTTTTTCCTTTTTTTTCATTTGGACTTCCCTGGCAGCTTAGCTAGTAGCTCTGTCTGCAATGCAGGAGACCCGGGTTTGGTTCCTGGGTCAGGAAGATTCCCTAGAGAAGGGATAAGCTACCCACTTCATTATTCTTCAGCTTCCCTTGTGACCCCAGACACTGAATTCTAAGCAACATACTTACTGGTATGTATTGGGTTGGCTAAAAAGCTTGTTTGGGTTTTTCCATCACATTTTTCCAAACAAACTTTTTGGCCAACCCATTACTTTGGAAAAAAGTACAAATGGCTTGAGTTATGACTATACACAGAATCCTGGACAGTGGAAAAAAGTTTAGCTTTTTAGGGCTCTAGAAAGAATAAGATTGACAGATCAGAGGCAGGGAAGCTTTGGGAAGAATCATATGAATGGGGATGTGGGAATCAATACAGTGTGTGCAGATCTTTGGGTTTCATGACAATAACCTTCAAAGTGTGCTCACGGCAGAAGTGTATTCAAAATCCAACTAGACATGAGTCCAGGTGGGTAAGCAGCTTCCATCCTTGACATAACAAAGTCTAACTATTGGAACAGAAATAAAACATCTATAATGGGTGGCATATATATATATATATGCCCATCAACCCAAAGCATGGATTCCCCCTTATGACGGCTAGCCAAATTACTACTGATGCTGAATCCCCAGCTTGCTAACAGCAGAAGTCAAAGTTGCGTGTGCCCTTGGTAAGGTAGCATCACACAAAGAGTCCAACTAGCCACTTAATGGAAGGCTGGTTATGTTGGACATTTTCCATTCAAAAGGAGACAGTAGTGGGTCCTTGCCTGCATGTTTGCTAAGTCACTTCAGTTGTATCTGCCTCTGTGCGACCTTATGGACGATAACCCTCCGGGCTCCACCGTCCATGGGATTCTCCAGGCAAGAATACTGCAATGGAGTGTCATGCCCTCCTCCAGGGGATCTTCTTGACCCGGGGTCAAACCTGCATCTCTTAAGTCTCCTGCACTAGCAGGCTGGTTCTTTACCACTGGCGTCACCCGGGAAGCCTTTACCAGACCTGATATATGTCTGGATACATGTCAGTACCACTGTCTGACAGCTTTATGAAATTCCTGATTTTTCAAGACTTGTATTCCACACATTTTTTTCTGCAGACCATGTGATTCTCTTACACCAAAAGAAAAAGGACAAAAATCTTTTTTTTTTTTTTTTTACCATGGGGTCCACTGCTCCTATGATATAGCATATCGTTCAGAAGCTGGAAGCCTAGTAAAATGGTAGAATGAAGATCAGATAAGATGCCAACTCTAGGATAACTCACTGCATGATAGAGGCAGTGCCTGTGGCACACTGGTAAAAGTCCAACAACTGGTTTTCCAAAAATAAATAAAGAAATGTCCTAAAGACGCAGTTGTCAGCTTTCAAGGTACAGATACTCCCATCATGGCTGATTTAAAGCCACCAATCTTAGGTCACTGAAAATCATCAACTGGGATAATATTTTCGTAATTGATCCTCAAGATCTCCTTCCATTAATCCAGTATAATCAATCTCCAGCAAAAGCTCTGGGCACTGTCTGGCGTACAGGACATACACTGAGCCGATGCCTGACACATGATGCTATGTCCAAAGTAGCTACAGAACACAGGTCCACAGCCCAAGAGTTTGAAGTAGGGCTGTGTATTCTCAGTGACACTCATTGTTTTTATTTTCAGAATTTGTATTGTTGAATCCCATGACTTGAGCACCAACTGAATTGGAGAGCCTGGCTCCCAGAGAGGAAACATCTCCAGGAAATAACCCAGGAAGGATTCCAAGGAACTTGGAGGTAAGATCAGCATCGGGTCGTTTTGATTTCTTCACGGCAGTACAGTGACAGGAAAATAGGAAAGGCTAATGATCCTATTACCACACGATTCTAGAGTTGTTGCAGACAGGGAGCTTTAAGGAATTCATCTGGAATTCATGAAATTCACTCTCTATCTATCGCTGCTTCAGTGCTCAGTTATAACTAAACAATCAATTGCACTAACCACAGCCTGACCAGAGCAAACAACTTGGAACTTGTAATAAACTTGACAAGGAAAGTCTGGGTGATCCCAGGAGGTAAGTTCTGGCTGACGGCAGAGCGAGAGGATGAATACCAACCACGGCTTCAAGCCAGTGACAGGTAGGGTAGGAGTGTATTTCCTTGACCTTCCTCAATCAGTCACTCTATAGTGAATGTGGCCAGTCAGCATCTTGAAGGATTGGACATCATGGGGGCCAAGAGGCAAAAATAAATTCAAGTGATATGAGAAATAGCCTTCTTTGGACATGTTTTCTGCACTGATCAGTTCTCACCCTACCCCTTACTCCTGAAATTGCTGCTACCACCAGACAAAAGCACACATTTTCCCTTATATTCTTTTGTATTGAAGGAATCTCACTCATTTACAAAATATACATGCATTTTTATTAGTGAAAACCAACAGCAGCAATGAGTTGGGAAAAAAACAAAATAAAATAAAACCTCTTCTAGTTCAATCTACCCACATCATCTTTCTCAATGAACTCTATATACCTTGTCCTAATTTTGACCAAAATCCTTTGATGAGCACGCAGTTAAAATAGCCAAATTAATTTCCCCAAGGAAATTTTTGTTACTGATGATTGCCTCATGATACAAGTAAAATGTCTTCGTGAATTTTTACCATCATTAATCACCACACACACTCTTCTCCACTTTCCTAACTTCACGTTGTCTTATACAATATGTTTTAAAATTGAGAAATTATAGTATGCGATTTATACCTCCAGGGCAGTTTCAATTTGTTTAGAGAAGAATGTCTAATTTCCATAACAATAGCATGTAACTATTAAACTGTGAAGCTCTTAGTGTTTAGATGGTTAATAGGTGCAAAGAAATTAAGACGGTATACTGACTAAAGATGGTGAATCAGATTACCAAGGATGAGAACAAATAAGTGAGTATAACAGGCAGATGGAATAGGTTATTAAAAACAGGATACACTTCGAAGGTATGGAAGATGAGAATGGCCAGGCAAAGCGGTTCAGTATTATGATGCCTGGTGACATACAATCAGAATATTTGAGAATTACTGCCCTTGGTGATTGGAGTCTGTCATAGATTTTTTGAGTAGAGTGGTAATGCTGGGAAAGATTGAAGGCAAGGGAAAAGGCAACAGCAGAGGATGAGATGGTTGGAGAGCATCATCAATTCAAAGGAGATGAATCTGAGCAAACTCTGGGAGACAGTGAAGGACAGGGAAGCCAGTTGTGCCACAGTGCGTGAGGCTGCAAAGAATCAGACGTGACTTAGTGTCTGAACAACAACAACATGTGGAATGCGGTGTTTTGTAATAACAGTTTTATAGTCTGAATGAAAAGAGTTTAAATCAAGATGGAGACAGCAAAAAAGTTGTGGGAGGTAAGCTCAGTCTAAGGAAATGCAAAAAGCAAACAAGGTTCAAATACATTTCTTGTACGAGTTATGGCAATCAGCCAATTCAAAGATAGCAGATAGTTTCTTCCTGACACTTTATGAGCTATCTCGTTAATTTTCTGTTATAGATAATCTATTTTAATTACGTGGTGACATTTTTCTTTTTTCTCCTCTGAGAAAAGCTAGAATTGTACTGTGTGTATCCAGTCTTCAGCTTCTATTTAGAACTTGTTGCCCTGTGGAGTTTCAAATCTCTAGCTAAAGTGTTTTCCTTTATTTGTTCCTTGTTCAGGGAAAGATCAAACGGACTGAGGACACTAGAAGGTGAATCCCTTCATTACAGAGACAACCCTGAAATGTACTAAAACACCTCTCTAACGTGTAGAATAAAGTCTGACAATATTGTGCACAGAAGAGGGCTTTCACGTTCTGTGAAGCATTTATAGTGTGAAGCATTAATAGAATACTGATGACGTTCTCCTAAGACCCGTTTCTTGGCACACAGAGCAGTTTGTAACAAATGCCAGGAGCAAGTTGACGTTCGCATTCAAAAGGAGGCTATGGCGTTCCTTTGGCATTTTGAGCTTAGGCAGCATGTCTCAAAGACTTCTCTCAACTACTTTTTTGTCTAGTCTTTGGTGTTTTAAAGGAAGGACTCATAAGGGAGGGAGAGAGGAGAATTAGATGGATTAGGTTGTTTATTTTAAACAACAAACTCAGGGTTTTGATGGGGTGATCCATGCACTAAGTGGAGGAGTGGAATGATTCTTGACCATGTTTTGCAGCCAGACCCGAGGAACGTGGCCAGTGTCAATTTCTGCCTTGCCCGACAGGGTTTCTTTGATGTCTGGGGCAGCACAGGGGGTGTCACATTCTGAGGACCACCCAGACAAAAAGCCCACAGTCAGCGTTGGGGACTTTGTCTCATTATTAAAATGCAAAGGATGCCCTCAGAATGTTCCATACCATGAAGTAACAAACAAAATGTCCCAAGGAAAATAAATAACAATCAAAACATCTCCATACAAAAAATAAGCTAAAACTAAAATATTTTACCTCGTGGCTGTAAAGCTGATGTTAGCTTCTGACCAACACTCTTCATGAAAGAGAGAGCTGAGAAGCCATATTTTACCAATAATGGTGTATTTATTTAATTAACAGAGACATACCTTCAAAAGGAATAATACACGTGACGGGACCAACGGGTATTAGTTCCATTTGCCTCTGGCATGTGTAACAAAAGGAAACATTTTAATTACGGAGCAGGTTTCTTGAATAACAGTGTTATGCACCTTACATAAAAAATAAAACCCAGATGTATTAAAAAGTTGAATGTCATAAATCATTCAACTATAAGAAAATATGGGCACATATGTAGTAGTTCATGAGACAGAAAGAAGTTTCCTATATATAAAGCAAATGGAAACATTCAGAAAAGAATTTTTCTATTCATCAAAGAATAAACTATAAAACTATAAAAAGCCATGAAAGTGAGAAAAATAGAAATAAATGATGGAATACAGACTAATTACTATACCCACACATATACCGCATACATATGAACACACACTGAACCATTGCTTCTAGGAGAAACATAGGATTAGGCTTTTGCAAAGCTCTGGTCACATTTTTACCAAGCAATCAATACATAGCTGTTTTTTAGGTGTGTTTCTGTTTAATGCCACCTTATTGTTCATTAACATTGAACCCACAGCCAACAGCACGACTCATGAATGCATGCAGTTTATTAAACACACTTGCTTTCTAGTCATTTCCTCCATAAAGCATCACAACCTTCTTTCAAAAAGAAAGCAGTAGACAATACTATGCTAGGGGGGCATTTTAAACAGCATAAAAATGCCCAAAACTTTGCACTAAATAATCTGTGACTATGAAACCTATTCACAGTTTGAGAACTGAACTAAGGAGAAAAGAATGCAGCCCTATTTGTCTTCAGCTGGAGTGTGCAAGTGGTAACCCTTTTCTCAACCCTGAGTGACTGCAAATTCTCTGCAGTCATTGATTTGAGGATTACAAATACATTTGATTCTTGATTCCATGTGTAAAATAGATGGCTAGTGGGAAGCTGCTATGTAGCACAGGGGGCTCAAATTGACGATCTATGGTGACCTAGAGGCAAGGATGGGGGAAGCAGGTGGGAAGGAGTCCGAAAGGGAGGGAGATATATGTACACCTATAGCTAATACCTTTCATTGTACAGCAGAAACTAATGCAAAATCATAAAGCAAGTACATGCTAATACAAATAAATAAAATTTAAAAACCAAGCAAAAAATAAATACATTTGAACAAACAGGAATATTTGCAAACACAGAATCTATGAATAATGAGATTGAAAAGGTATATGTGTTTATATATATATATATATATATATGAGTGGGAGAAGAAGAGTGAGGGGAAAAAAATACAGGCAGGTATAAATACGGAAAAGATGTCACAAAAATTAGTATTTAATAAAAAATAATTTTCAGTATTGGGAAATGTAAATTAAAGCAAACTTTGAGGTTAACTTATTATTTATATTTAAAAATATTTAATAAACTATATGCTTTGAAAATTATCTGATTACTTATTTGAAAAAAAGATATATTTTATTATTATAATATTTTATAGTATTCTTATGTGCTATATATTATTATTCAGTCTTGTTATAATTGTTTAGAAAACATTATTAGGTAAAAGTGGTGCATTCATTGTTACTCTATTCGTAACAGTAAAAATATTAGAATAAATCTTAAGAGAAAGATTTTCAATTTATAGTATTGCATAAAGTAGAAAACTATGGTGCCACTAAAAATCACAGTGTAAGAGAACTGGTCCCCAGATGCCTGAGTAGAAATACCCTGAATTCCCCTCTTCTCACAGGCAAAACATAATTATAACTATTTATAGAACAACCATCTATGGAAAATACTGGAATCTACCAGAAAAGAACACTGACAACTAAAGATATAAAGGAAGAACCACGATGAGATGGGTAGGAGAATGGGTGCCTTGGGTGGGTGACCCACAGAAGCGGGAATGGTTACCATTGCAGGGGCTCTCCCCAAGGAGTGAGAAGTCTGACTGCACATCAGGTTCACCAGCACAGGGGTCCCACACTGGAGAGACAGTCTTGACAATGCTTGACTTTGAAGGTCACTGGGGCTTATTTTGGGAGAGCCAGAGGGTAAATGAAACAGTTTCTAGTCTTAAAGCTCAGTTCAGTTTAGATCAGTCACTCAGTCGTGTCCGACTCATTGCGACCCCAGGAATGCAGCAAGCCAGGCCTCCCTGCCTATCACCAAATCCTGGAGTCTACCCAAACTCATGTCCATTGAGTCGGTGATGCCATCCAACCATCTCATCCTCTGTCATCCCCTTCTCTTCCTGCCCTCAATCCCTCCCAGCATCGGGGTCTTTTCCAATGAGTCAACTGTTCACATGAGGTAGCCAAAGTATTGGAGTTTCAGCTTTAGCATCAGTCCTTCCAATGAACACTCAGGACTGATCTCCTTTAGAATGGACTGGTTGGATCTCCTTGCAGTCCAAGGGACTCTTGAGTTTTCTCCAACACCACGGTTCAAAAGCATCAATTCTTTGATGCTCAGCTTTCTCTATAGTCCAACTCTCACATCCATACATGACTACTGGAAAAACCATAGCCTTGATTAGACAGTTCTTTGTTGACAAAGTAATGTCTCTGCTTTTTAATATGCTGTTTTAGGTGAGTCATAACTTTCCTTTCAAAGAGTAAGCGTCTTTTAATTGCATGGCTGCAGTCACCATCTGCAGTGATTTTGGAGCCCCCCAAAATAAAGTCAGCCACTGTTTCTACTGTTTCCCCTTCTATTTGTCATGAAGTGATGGGACCAGATGCCTTGACCTTCATTTTCTGAATGTTGAGCTTTAAGCCAATTTTCTCCCTGTCTTCTTTTACTTTCATCAAGAGGCTTTTTAGTTCCTTTTCACTTTTGGCCATAAGGGTGGTGTCATCTGCATATCTGAGGTTATTTTATTTCTCCTGGCAATCTTGATTCCAGCTTGTGCTTCATCTAGCCCAACGTTTCTCATGACGTACTCTGTATATAAGGTAAATAAGCAGGGTGATGATATACAGCCTTGACGTACTCCTTTTCCTATTGGAAACCAGTCTGTTGTTCCATGTCCAGTTCTAACTGTTGCTTCCTGACCTGCATACAGGTTTCTCAAGAGGCAGGTCAGGTAGTCTGGTATTCCCATCTCTTTCAGAATTTTCCACAGTTTATTGTGATCCACACAGTCAAAGGATTTGGCGTATTCAATAAAGCAGAAATAAATGTTTTTCTGGAACTCTCTTGCTTTTTCCACGATCCAGCAGATGTTGGCAATTTGATCTCTCGTTCCTCTGCCTTTTCTAAACCAGCTTGAACATCTGGAAATCCACGGTTCATGTATTGCTGAAGCCTGGCTTGGAGAATTTTGAAGATTCCTTTACTAGAATGTGATATGAGTGCAACTGTGTGGTGGTTTAAGCATTCTTTGGCATTTTGGCATTCTTCTTTTAAAGGGAACACACAAAATCTCACCTCCTCTGGGACCCATGGCAGACAAAGTAACTTGGAAGGGGCCTATGTCAGGCCTACCTACTGTTCTTGGAAAATCTCCTGAGGAGGCACGAGGCAGCTGGCACTCACTCCCGGGACCCAGTCCCTGCTAGCAGCCATTCTGAGGGAGCCCCTTCTATGGCATGGACACTGGCTCTCACCAGTGCCATTTTGGAAATCGCCCTCTCGCTTTCCAGCCTCAGGACCTGGCCCTGCACACCAGCCTATAGGCGCCAGTATTGAACTTCCTCAAAACAAGCAACTAGCTGAGAGGAGACACAGCCACACCCATCAGCTATTTTCAAAAATATAGCAAATAACACATTTTGGTGAAGATGTGACTAAAAGAGATTTTTTCTGCACTCTTGGCGTCAATGTAGATTGGTGCAACCACTATGAAAAAACAGTATGAGAGTCCTCAGCAAATTAGAAATGGAACAATCACATGATCCAGCGGTTCTACTCCTGGCTATTTATCTGAAGAAAACAAAAACACTTATTATGAGAGATATATGCACACCTATATTCTTCACAGCATTATTTACTATAACCAAGATACGGAAGCAACATAAATGCCAGTGAATAGATGAATGAATAAAGCAAATGTGATATAAATGCATATGTATATATATTATATGATATCTATGTATCACTCAGCCATAAAAAATGCAACCTTGCCATTTGTGATAACATGGATGGACATAGAGAGTATTATGCTAAGTGAAATAAGTCAAACCAAGAAAGACAAGTACTGTACGACTGCACTTATATATGGAATCTAAAAAACAAAACAAATGAACAAACAAAAAAAACAACAGAATTATAGGTACAAAGAACATATGGATGATTTCCAGAGGGAACGAGAGTGGTGGGGAGGAAAGAAACAGATGAAGAAGATTAAGGACGTACAAACTTCCAGTTGCAAGACAAATGAATCATGCTTATGAAATGTATGGTGTAAGGGATATATTTAGTAACCATGCCATATCTTTGTATGGTGACATATCATAATTAGACTTATAGTGATCATCATTTCGAAATATATAGAAGTTATCTTGTGTAACAGGAACCAACATTGTGCTGCAGGTCAATAATACTTCAAAAACAAGCTTACAGAAAAATATATATTTTGTGGTTACCATAGGTAGGTGATTGGGAGATGAGGGCAGTAATAATGAACAAACTTCCAGTTATAAGATGAATACATACTGAGTATTTAATGTACAGCATGCTAAATATAATACTTATATGTGTTACATTTGAAAGGTAAGAGTAATTCCTAAGAGTTCTCATCACAAGGGAAATGTTTTTTCTATTTCTTTAATATTTTATCTATATGGGAAGATAATTCAAGTTCATCAAGTTATTATGATAATCATTCCATGGATATATGTAAGTCAAATCATTATATTGTACATTTTAAACTTAGTGCTGAATGTCGATTGAAAAGTGAAAGTTGCTCAGTCATGTCCGACTCTTTGCGACCCCATGGACTATACAGTCCTTGGCATTCTTCAGGCAACAATACTGGAGTGGGTAGCCTTTCCTTTCTCCATGGGATCTTCCCAACCCACGGATCGAACCCAGGTCTCCTGGATTGCAGGTGGGTTCCTTACCAGCTGAGCCACAAGGGAAGCTGAAGAATACTAGAGTGGGTAGCCTATCCCTTCTCCAGGGGATCCTCCTGACCCAGGAATCGAACTAGGAGTCTCCCGCACTGCAGGCGGATTCTTTTCCAACTGAGCTATCGGGGAAACCATAGAATGTCAATTATATCACAATAAAACTAGAAGACAGAAAAGTGATACAAATATAAAATCAAAGAAATTTTAAGAAATAATAGGAGTTTCTGAGGTGAAACTCAAGTTATATAGAGCAGTAGAGACAATGGATAATATCATTGACAATAGTTCCACAGAAGGGCAAGTGTGGTTGGAAAATACTATTTTGATGAGGAAATTATGCTAAGTGAAAAAAAAAAACCAGCATGAAAAACAAATTCTTAGGCTAATAAATGGAAGATAATTACAGAAGGCACATTTTTATTAACCTAATCTCTGCACTGTGCCATATTTCAAAATGCAAACATTATGTAATGTGTTAATAAGGTCTTATTGTGTACTTATCAATTTAGATGCAAAGCTCAGGAAAGTGAAACTGTTAGTCACAACCCCATGGACCATAGCTGGCCAGGCTGCTCTGTTCATGGAATTCTTCAGGCAAGAATACTGGAGTGGATTGCCATTTCCTTCTCCAGAGTATTTTCCTGACCCAGGGATCAAACCCAGGTCTCCTACACTGCAGGCAGTTTCTTTAACATTTGAGCCAAGGAAGCCCAATAAGATAAGGATGTAATAAATTTGTATATCCAAAAGTACTTTTTACCCTTAGTCCATAAGAAAGACTCCAAATTATGTTTTCTACTGACAAAAAGAATAGTATGACATGCTGCAATGAATTAATTTTATATTAATATGTTATCTATTTAATATACAGTATATAAAAATATTGTCATTAATATTAAGTAATACCAGAGTAGGCATCATGCATTTCTCACAAAAGTAGATGCTTTAACGGTGACTTAAGAAAAACGTTGGAAGAAGTCAATAACTGACAGTAATAAGATTATGTGTCCACGGCGCCTATGCAAATGAGAATCTGACCATAAAAACTAGATAATTACACATCTAATAGCTTGGAGTTGATGCCAATTTTGTAGATAGATAGAAATGTATAATTAGCAATAGTTGTGTGGATATAAATTTTAAATGCAACTTGAGAGTATTGGGTAATGTAATACTTTGAATGAAAATATCTAAACAGGAAATGTTTTACACAAGCGATTAGATGTTCAGTATAAATATTAGATAAGAAATGAATAATTTATGAGACAGCAAAAAAGTACAGTGATTTCTTGTTCCTAACTTCATTGAAGCATTGTTTGCATACAATTAAATAAACCAATTTAGAATTAAAATTTATATATTTCTGCAAATATAACCACAATCAAGTTATAAAAGAACTTCCATTATGCACTAAATAGCCCTTATGCCCCACACTGAGGCAACTCTCCATACCACCTCCCCACTACACACACTCATAGTCACTGAAACTGCCACAAAAAAGTAGATTTTTCCCCTTTTTAGAGTTTCTTATAAATGGAATTGGGATTCCCAGGTGGAGTTAGTGGTAAAGAATCTGCCTTCAGTGCAGGAGACACAGGTCTGATTCCTGTGTCAGGAAGATCCCTTGGAGGAGAGCATGGACGCCCACTCCAGTATTCTTGCCTGGAGAATCCCCATGGATAGAGGAACCTGGGAAGCTAGGGTCTGTAGGGTCACAAAGAGTCAGACACGACTCTAGCAACTTAACATAAATGGAATTACGTGGTACATGTATTGTGTTTTGACAATTTCATTCATATGTTTGGTTTTGTTACTCTTTCACTTTTTTCCCCTAATTATTACAATAACAACAGCTATTATTTTATTGTGTGCTTAGTATGGATAAGATTTGTATAAAGCTCTTTACATGTATAATGAGAAAAAAAAAACCACCCTCCACTCCATAAAAACAGGGAGGTGGATGGCAACTTGTCCAAAAACTGAATTAGGTCCTTCTAGGAGATATTGGAAAAGGCAATGGCACCCCACTCCAGTACTCTTGCTTGGAAAATCCCATGGACGGAGGAGCCTGGTAGGCTGCAGTTCATGGGATCGCTGAGAGTCAGACATGACTTAGTGACTTCACGTTCATGCATTGGAGAAGGAAATGGCAACCCACTCCAGTGTTCTTGCTGGGTAATCCCAGGGATGGGGGAGCCTGGTGGGCTGCAGTCTATGTGGTTCAACAGAGTCAGACACGACTGAAACAACTTAGCAGCAGCAGTAGCAGCAGCATAATGTATTTGTGTTTGTCTTTCTGGCTTACTTCACTCTTTATAATAGGCTCCAGTTTCATCCACCTGATTAGAACTGATTCAAATGTATTCTTTTTAATGGGTGAGTAATACTCCATTGTGTATCTGTACCACAACTTTCTTATCCATTCATCTGCTGATGGACATCTAGGTTGCTTCCATGTCCTGGCTATTGTAAATAGTGCTGCAATGAACATTTGGGTACATGTGTCTCTTTCAGTTCTGGTTTCCTCAGTGTGTATTCCCAGCAGCAGGATTGCTGAGTGTATGGCAGTTCTATTTCCAGGTTTTTAAGGAATCTCCACACTGTTCTCCATAGTGGTTGTACTAGTTTGCATTCCCACCAACTGGGTAAGAGGGTTCCCTTTTCTCCACACCCTCTCTAGCATTTATTGTTTGTAGATTTTTGGATAGCAGCCATTCTGACCAGTGTGAGATGGTACCTCATTGTGGTTTTGATTTGCATTTCTCTGATGAGTGATGTTGAGCATCTTTTCATGTGTTTATTAGCCATCTGTATGTCTTCTTTGGAGAACTGTCTGTTTAGTTCTTTGGCCCATTTTTCCATTGGGTCATTTATTTTTCTGGAATTGAGCTTCAGGAGTTGCTTGTATATTTTTGAGATTGATTCTTTGTCAGTTGCCTCATTTGCTATAATTCTCCATTTGAAGGCTGTCTTTTCACTTTGCCTATAGTTTACAACCTTCAGAATGTCTTTCACTTTTGTCATTCAAGCACATCTGGCTTTATCTTCAACAGTAACCTTCTTCTGAAAACACCCAGATCATACTTGTTATTACAACATGAAATATTTCAGTATATAATGATAAGTTTTTAAGGCATATTTATATGATAGGTTAATGAAAATGCAAGAAAAAAGTTAAAAGGCACAAATCACATGGTTCAAAGCAAGCACAATATTAACTTTATCTGCAGGATATAATTAATTTTGGTGGATTGTGAGAAATTAACATGTTTTGTCTACTGTCATGAGTAACAACAGATCTTCACTCTCAAGAGAAGTCAGAGTTCTGAAAGCCAAGCCCTGTTTATTTATTTATTTATTTATTTATTTTTCCTGTAAACTGAATATAATCTCCAGGCCTCCAGCTACTGATTTAGCAAGAAAGAGAATCTCAGGCATTACTGGGACTGTCTCCCTGTGAATCTATTATTATCCACTCTACTGTCCCCGTGGGTGTCACACAGAGGCTAATCTTTGATGACATACTGCTCACTCTTGACCAGCACTGTGCCTTCTGACACTCAGTGTTAACGTTGGTTCCTTTGTATGACCATCTTTCCCAATGTCAGTGCAGATTATGCTGCTGAGGTAAGGGTTTACTACATGCCATTTTCAACATTAAGGCCAAAAGAGTGTTGCCCATCTTTGCTTACTCACTGCTTCCTGCCTCACTGATCCTGGCACTAACTCTATCCTATTTGCAGTTAGAATGGGTGTTCATTGAACCTGCAACTTACTAACCTTGTGCAACTTTGTCCAGTTCAATTCAGTTCAGTCACTCAGTCAAGTCCAACTCTTTGTGACCCCATGGACTGCAGCATGCCAGGCCTCCCTGTCCATCACCAACTCCACCCCAATTTTTGTCCAAGGCATTTTTTAATTTCAGTACCAAAACTGATCAATCCACTTTAAAGTGTATAAGTAAAACTAAATTACCCTACATTTACTAAGTAATAAACTTTATAGCACATTGATTTTAGGGCATAATAAATAACATCATTACTTGCATTCATGAAACATTCTTTTGAAAGAAAGTGGTCAATTTATTTGTTAAGTTCTGCAGCAAAACTTTCTTCACTTTCATTACAATTCTTTTCTCCAAGTGTGGCATTCTGGATCAATGCTATGATCAGCAAGAACCTAATCTAATCAAATCACAAGCCAAGCTAAACTGTACACTTTAATGTTTCCATTAGAATATTTACTTGAAGTATTTTTTTCAAAATATATATAAATAGTCATAAAAATGAGTGCTAATAAAATTTAAGAAATCAAGTATGTCACCAACTTTTGTTGTTAAAATATGTTGTCTAAGAAATTTTGAAAGAACCATTTCTTTAAGTATCAAATGGGATTAAGCATCCCAGATCAGAAAAAAAGAAGGGAATCTATGTTTTACTTATTTCAAGGCTTAGAGTACAAGAAAGTAACAGCTTTATAGAAAGGGAATAAATGCCTGGTATGACTAGCAAGATGGAATCATCCATAGCCTTGCAGAAACCTTTGTGTTCCAGCCATCTGAGGGATTCAGCTGCTACTTCAAGCATCTTACAGATGTAGCTGAAGAGCTATCGGAGCTGAGGTAGCCAAGCATTTGGAAAAGAACCACAGCTCAGCGATGGTCCATCATGCTTTCAGATTCAAGATCAAATGGGACAAGGTAAGTTGCAGGGCTACCTAGATAGTCAGGTCACTCAAGAATCATGATACAAAATATTCCACGTCCTTGTTGTTGTTCAGTCCCTCGGTCGTGTCCAACGCTTTGCGACCCCATGAACTGCTGCACACCAGGCTTCCCTGTCCTTCACCATCTCCTGGAGCTTGCTCAAACTCAGGTCCATTGAGTGGGTGATGCCATCCAACTGTCTCATCCTCTGTCATCCCCTTCTCCTCCGGCCTTCAACCTTTCCCAGCATCAGGGTCTTCCTACCTACTATAGTACCTTAAAACCATGAAAATTCCTAGAACCTAAACAAAGCCTTTGACAAATGTAGGATATATTATGGTTTTCCACATTGAATGCAAATAAAATTGCCCTGCTCTTCAGGATTAAGGGCTTAATATGGAACTTAAATTAAGGAAAGTAAATAATTTTTCCTACACATCTGAATTTAATGGAATTAAACCATTCATTTACTTTTCCCCATAATTTCACAAAAACAGCTATATGATCTTTGTCCTTTCTTTCCTACCAAAGTCTTCTCTTTTGAACACAATCTTATTTGCCTCAACTGTTTCTTATAAAATATGGTTTTGTGATAACTCTTCACTCTATTGTTCTAAATGTGCTTGTTTATATTTCTCTTAAAGAGAAGTGCCCTAAATTGCTCACAATAATCCAGTTGGTTTAACAAAGTATGGGTACAATGTGACCAGAACCTCCTTTGTGTAAAACACTCTACTCTTTGAACTTAAATAAAGTCTAAGAATAAGTTATTCTGGCTGCCATACTCCATGTGGATTCCCATTGGTTTCATCATCATTTAATGTCCTTAAGTTCTTCTCCTCCTGGTATGTTAATAAATATTGTCTCTGTCATCTCATTGGGCTTCCCTGGTAGCTCAGCCTGTAATGCAGGAGACACGAGTTCAATCCCCAAGTTGGGAAGATCCCCCGGAGAAGGGATCGGCTACACACTCCAGTATTCTGCCCTAGAGAATTCCATATACTGTATAGTCCATGGGGTCACAAAGAGTCAGACACGACTGAGCAGCTTCACTCTCATCCCATATTCATAAAGATGAAAAACATAGCATTTGGAATTTTATATTTAGCATAACTAATGTTCATTCTATTAGCTATAAATCCATGTATTTACAATTACTTAGTATTGACTGAAATAATGATTTGGTAATAATATTTTCATCAGTACCTCTCTAAGTGTATAGCCATTTATTCAGAAAGGTGGTTACTTGGAAAGAACTTGAGAGGAGAAAGGGATTGAATGTGGAGTTAAAGAAAAAATTGACTTGCTGCTCTTGCTACACTTGCTAGTTTTTAGTTTTGTTTCAATGGGAAGTAAGAGTAAGTGGATTGGGCTTCCTTGGTGGATTAGTGGTCAAGAATCTGACTGCAATGCAGAAGACTCAGGAGACACAAATTCGATCCCTGGGTGAGGAAGGTCCCCTGGAGGAGGGTGTGGCAGTCCACTCCAGTGTGCATGCTGGGAGAATCCCGCAGAGAGAGGAGCCTGGCAGACTACGGTCCATGGGGTTGCAGAGAGTCAAAACTGAACACGCTTGACTGAGCATGAGCATGAAGAGTGAGTGGAATAGATGAATTTTATTTCACTACAGTGTGGAATGGGTCCATTAAGAATACATAATGTTATCCCTTTCCTTATTACATGGTGAGAGCCTTAACAGATATAGGACATTTTAGAGCAGCACGTGTCTTTGCTGCAACAAAGTGAGCAGAATGAAGGCAGGGGGCCAAAATATGGATTTATTTATGATTTTGCCAAAGGGCAAAGAGCTATTTAGTGAAAGGCACACATCTAGGAATATATTAACCTGTAATGTTACTGACTAGGGTTTTAGACACTTTAATCAATGGAGTTATCAGAAGCTAGACAAGAAATTCAGGGAAGGCTTTATTGGGACCCCTGCTACAGCAGCAGAGACCGAGAATAAGTAACTGGTTCCCTGAGGGAATTTGAACTAAAACCACAGTAAGATACCACTTCACCACTACTAGGATGGCTATGATCAAAAGAAGAGAATAACAAGCATTGGCGAGGATGTAGAGAAATTGGAAACTTACAAAATGCTGGTAGGAGTGTGAGATGATGAAGCTACTTTGGAAAACAGCCTGAAAGTTTCTCAAAGTTTAAGCAATAGAGTTAATGTACTGCCTAGCATTTCCACCCTAGGAACATACTCATGAGGAAAAAAAAAAAAAATGTGTGTGTGTAATCTACATATATTTGCTGACACAAAAATGAGTAAATGATTCTTTATGGCAACACTATTCAAAATAGTAACAAAGTACACAAAATCAAAATGCTCAGATGTTAATCCAATGATGAATGGATAAATACTATGTATTATAATATAATATAATATAATATCCATTCAGTGAAATTTTATCTAGCAATAAAAAAAATATTTAAGTACTGATACATGTCACCACCCTGCTTATTTAACTTATATGCAGAGTACATCATGAGAAACGCTGGGCTGGAAGAAGCACAAGGCAGAATCAAGATTGCCGGGAGAAATATGAATAACCTCAGATATGCAGATGACACCACCCTTATGGCAGAAAGTGAAGAAGAACCAAAGAGCCTCTTGATGAAAATGAAAGAGGAGAGTGAAAAAGTGGGCTTAAAGCTCAACATTAAGAAAATTAAGATCATGCATCCTGTCCCATCACTTCATGGGAAATAGATGGGGAAACAGTGGAAACAGTAGCTGACTTTATTTTTCTGGGCTCCAAAATCACTGCAGATGGTGATTGCAGCCATGAAATTAAAAGACGCTTACTCCTTGGAAGGAAAGTTATGACCAACCTAGGCAGCATGTTGAAAAGAAGAGGCATTACTTTGTCAACAAAGATCCATCTAGTCAAGGCTATGGTTTTTCCAGTGGTCATATATGGATGTGAGAGTTGGACTATAAAGAAAGCTGAGCACAGAACGGATGCTTTTGAACTGGTGTTGGAGAAGACTCTTGAGAGTCTCTTGGACTGCAAGGAAATTCAACCAGTCCATCCTAAAGATGATCAGTCCTGGGTGTTCATTGGAAAGACTGATGTTGAAGCTGAAACACCAATATTTTGGCCACCTGATGCGAAGAGCTGACTCATTTGAAAAGACCCTGATGCTGGGAAAGATTAAGGGCAGGAGGAGAAGGGGATGACAGAGGATGAGATGGTTGGATGGCATCATAGACTCAATAGAGATGGGTTTAGGTGGACTCCGGGAGTCGGTGATGGGCAAGGATGCCTGTCGTGCTGCAGTTCAGGGGGTCGCAAAGGGTCAGACACAACTGAGCGACTGAACTGAACCGATATGATTTCACAACGATAAATCTTTATAAAAATAAATACAATAAACCAGTCACAAAACATCACATAATGTATGAATTCATTCATATGAAATGTCTGAGAAGGCAATGGCACCCCACTCCAGTACTCTTGCCTGGAAAATCCCATGGATGGAGGAGCCTGGAAGGCTGCAGTCCATGGGGTCGCTGAGGGTCGGGCCCGACTGAGTGATTTCACTTTCACTTTTCACTTCCATGCATTGGAGATGGAAATGGCAACTCACTCCAGTGTTCTTGCTTGGAGAATCCCAGGGACAGGGGAGCCTGGTGGGCTGCCGTCTATGGGGTCACACAGAGTCAGACATGACTGAAGCGACTTAGCAGCAGCAGCAGCAGCAGCAGTCCAGTTTAGGCAAATCTATAATGACAGAAAATATATTAGCATTGGCCTAGGTTCAGGATTTTGGATCAGATGAAATGGTGAATGACTCCTAACAGACACAGAATTTCTTTTTGAGGTGACAAAAATGTCCTAAAATCATTTGCAGTGGTGTATGAACAATTCTGTGAATATTGCATCATTGACTCAACATATATGAATTTGATCAAACTCCAGGAGACAGTAAAGGACAGGGAAGCCTGCTATGCAGCAGTCCATGGGGTTGCAAAGAGTTGGACATGACTAAGTGACTGAACAACAAATACACACACACACACACATACACACACACACACACACAAAGATGTATACATTTGATATCCTTGTCTGCTATAATAAATAAGTACCTGGGTTGGTTAATATACTATAAAATTTTCATATAAACAAATATTGTGCATCTACCTTGAAGAGAAATACCTCTGAAAGTGAAAGTGAAAGTGAAAGTGAAGTCGTGCCCGACCCTCAGCGACCCCATGGACTGCAGCCTACCAGGCTTCTCCGTCCATGGGATTTTCCAGGCAAGAGTACTGGAGTGGGGTGCCATTGCCTTCTCCGTGTGAAGCTGCTGCTGCTGCTGCTGCTGCTGCTAAGTCGCTTCAGTCGTGTCCGACTCTGTGCGGCCCCATAGACGGCAGCCCACCAGGCTCCCCCATCCCTGGGATTCTCCAGGCAAGAACACTGGAGTGGGTTGCTATTTTCTTCTCCAGTGCGTGAAAGTGAAGTCGCTCAGTCGTGTCCGACTCTTAGCGACCCCATGGACTGCAGCCTACCAGGCTCCTCCGGTGGGATTTTCCAGGCAAGAGTACTGGAGTGGGGTGCCATTGCCTTCTCCAAAATACCTCTGAATACATATCCAAAACATCTTGCTCAGGTTTTTTTTTTTTTTTAAATTAGTCATATTTCAAGTGATTATAGTATATTCATATTTCTATAAAAATAGTATATCCAATGTAACCATCATTTAGGAATATATGACTTGAAAAAATGTCTTTAAAATTTTTCTCCAGAATATTAACAGCATAAGTTGAAGGAAGTGGGATATGAGAAAATACCTACATATTCTTAGAGTTACTTGGAAATTAATAGATCAATAAGAGTTTTTTGAGCAAATAAATGATCTAATCTAGGATATGAAATGTATTAATGTTATTAAGTCTGATTTATAAGTGGATGAAATTTGTGTGCTGGAAGTCAAGGAAAATCTGATGGCATTTAAATTCCCTCTACTATGTGTCAGATTCTTTGCTAGTACTTTTCCTAATTATTGAATTATATCAATAACTCTACAGGACTACTCATATTGTATGCATAAAAACTGAGACTCAGGGATAGCAATGTTAAACAGTTTCTCTAGATAATGGGATATTTATTCCCTGGCCTACCCTTGACTCCAAGATTTTTAAAATGAAACTATAGTGAGTATTAAAATTAGGTAGTGACTAAAACATGTTTGAGAGTCTTGAGTATGGAGACCACATAGGAGCAGCATTAATGGAATTTTATTCAGTAACTGTGTGAACAGTGATTAGAGAATCAGATATGGGAAACAAGAAACGCATTTATGACTATGTACTTTGTAGATGAAAAAAAAAATACTATTATAAGAGATCATACCTATAAAAGCTGCCAGACCTAACCTGAGTGATGAGTTAATGGTTAAGATCATAATAGTAAGAATTGGGTGAGGAGTTAAGAAACTTATTAGAATGATCTATTATTAGGACACCAAAGGGTGAGAGAATATAGCAAAGATAAAATATTTGACAACTATTTCCTCAAAATTTCCCATGAATCTCTTAAATTGGAGTTTAGATTTCTTTATGAAGTTTTTACTATTTATTCAATAATGATATTGATAGGAGTCCATCCGCACTTTAAAAAGTTGGCCAAGCAAGGGTGTGTTAAGTTGAACTTTTCAAAGTTAGCTGTTTTCACTCTCATTAATATTTTTCTTTCTTTTTTCATGGTACTCCATGAACTCACAAATTACTTCATTGTTCAAACTGACAATTTCAAGATTGCATAATGTTTGTTTATACCTTTGGGGTATTTTGGAGAAACAATAATCAACCAAGTTACTTACTTAAATTCAACTTCCAATATATATGTACAATTCACTATTTTTTTTAATTGAAATGACCTGAGGGTTTTAACATGAAGAGTTATTCCTTTCATAGATCATAGTAATTATTTCAGATCAACTTTTGAATTCTTTTAGGTCTAACTAGAAAATAGACCCAGGAACTCCAAAAAATAGCATCACAATCAATTATTGAATATTGAAAAGACTTTGGAAGAGATCTTGGAAAAAATTTGTTGTCTATTGATTGATTAGATTTTTGCTTACTTTTGGTCATGTAATTCCAACAGCAATTGGAAGTCTTATGTGATTATAGACAATGTATTACTATGGTCCATGGTTAAAGGAAGGGAGGTGAAATAGGAATGTCTTCTCTAATAGAAAAGGCAAGGAATCATTTAGTATAATTATTTTAGTAGGGCTTTTTCTAGATCAATGGGTACAGATAGCTCATTCTTTAAGAACTGTATCTTGAGGTCATAAGTTACTTCAGATGGCTCAGAGAGCCTTGAAACTGAATGGCATCCAAAAGAAAGATTAATATGACAGGTTAGAATTGTTTGAAAGCATGGCTATGGTCTTTTGATTAGATAATATATATATGTATTCATTAAGCTTCTTAACTTCCATGTATGCTTATACTACTTGACTCTAAATTGAAGAGTATTAAGTAAAATTCTAGGAAACATAATTTTTAGTGAGATGTGCAATATATCAAAAATACTCTGGTGACCAACTTGGAAAAGAATAGAAGTCTTATTCATATTGAAGAAACTTAGTATAGTGGAAAGAACATTTTCAAATTAAAAAAAGTACTTATTGTTTAGTCACACAGTCATGTCTGACTCTTTGCAACCCCATGGAGTGCAGCACACCAGGCCTCCCTGTCCTTCACAATCTCCTGGGGCCTGACTCATGTCCATTGAGTTGGTGATGCCACGCAACCATCTCATCCTCTGCCATCCCAGCATCAGGGTCTTTTATAACGAGTCAGCCCTTGTCAGGTGGCCAAAGTATTAGAACTTCAGCCCCAGAGATCAAATGATATTTAATAATGCTGCTGAGGTGAAAGTAAGTAAACACTTTACCTCCTTGGCACATACACTAAGACAATGACCATTTTTAAAAACGCCTCAAATGTTTCACTTTTGGATACTTATTATTTATCATTATCAGGGATTGTGTTGATCACTGTATATTTGCTGAATCTCTATGTTGTGGATAGTCTTAAAAGATAGGCCCCAATATTCTATGCTTTCTGATTTTCACCCTCATGCCTGCATTAATTCATGGATGGGTTTCTGCTTTAATTAAACTAGTAGAATCGGTGGAAGTGATGCAATGATAGTTCTAGATCTAAGTCTTAAGAAAGTCTGGAGCTAGCACATAGGGATTTTGGTCCCACTGAAGAGATTACACAGGTAGCCTGCACAAAAAGAAGGGACACCAAGCAGGCACATACTGAGAATAAGGGGCCCGGCTTTCCCAGCTACCCAGCTTTTGAATTAAATTATAAGTTAAACACAGCATATCAAAAACTTTAGAGTAATTATTAAGTAATCTTTGGATGAAATTTATTTAAATGCTTGTATTTGGGAAACATTGAGTTTGTTTAATATTATTAAAAATTTCTTCCTTAAAATATTTGGTAGAATTCTGTAGTGAATCTGTCTCAGCCTGGAGTTTTTAATTATGGAAAAGTTCATAACATAAAATTAAATTTCTGATAGATAAAGAGATTTTCAAGTTTCTTTTTTTTTTGTCATTTTTGATAGCATGAATCTTTCAAAGCTTTCTAAATTGTATCTATGAGTGAAAATTATCGGCATAAAATCATTGATGGTGCATCTTTTTTTATCCTTTTAATATCTTTAATATTTATAGTAGAATTTATGTTTCTTTAAATAACTATCAGCTCCAAAGAGTACTACCAATGCCGTCACCACAATCTTGTAGTAAAGAAGGATATTCCTGCTCCTCTTCGCTCTTCTTCCTCATGTGCTGAACACGAGAGGAGTCTACAATTATGATTATCAAGTTGGGTCAACATGGCTGATGCAGACAGCTTTAAATACTCTTGGCCTCATCATCTTAGTCTTGCTCTGTATAGTGGTCTGATAGATTTCAGTCAAGACTGAACTGGAAGAAACTTGCTTCCTGCCTGTAAGGGGACGCAAAGGCTTTATATTGATATCACTGCAGATCTGCCTTCCCTCATGGCCATTCTCAAAGTGGAAACCACTGAAATACAGGATGGTGAACTCCTTGGTTAGAAAGTGCATGGCCAATAGATACTCTTTTATTCTATCTTCCCCTCCTAAGCTGTTGAGGTATGGATTGTAGGGCCCAGCCAAGAAATTATTGAACAGTCAGTTATGCTTGCACCAACTTGAATCTTGATACTTCCTATTATAGATGGCTAGGAAGTGGTTGCTTTCCAGTGATTTCTTCCAGTCACATTTTCTCCCACCCTTTAGATAGATAACCAAAGTTAGCATACTCTTTCATATGAAGTAAAAAGCATGAGAATTTTTCTTTTTTTCACAACAGGGTTGGGAGAAAGCTGTGAACATGAAGAGGTGATAAAGTGTTTACTGCGGTGTGCGTATTTAAGTAAAGATGGGAAGCTAGTAGCTAGACATAAGAATCTGGAGCAAAGATAAAATGTTTGGCAAAAGGTTGACAAGGTGTGGGAGGGAATTATTATGCAAATGAATGGATCAAACAACCTTTTTCAGAACCCTAAAACCAATCTCATGAAGTCAATGAATACAGACAAAAAATCTCGTAAGCATATTCAAAAGTAATTGTCATCAATATAGGTGTAAGCCCAAAGAGGCCTGCTGTTGAAGATCAATGAGAACTCTGAAGAGAAATGAAACATTAATTATGTCAAAGGATATGGAAGTGACATGTAGACATCTGTCAGTGAAAGGAACTTTAAAATGTCTGATAACATATCATTGTTTTCTTGGAAGCAAAAGAAATTTAAAAAAAAATCAGATTCCATCAGAGTTTGGGAGATGAAAATGTCAAAAAAATACTGAAAGCAAGATTGGCATAAACTATGAAGAATTTTGATTCCAAAGAAAAGAAAAATAGCAGTACACATAGGGATGCATGGTTTCTAAAGGAAGATTTTTATCCCTTTATTCAGAGAATATGAACCCGCTTCTGTGTTCCAAAAGAAGGCAGGAAGAAACTTTTACAAGAGATTCATAGAAGGAAGAGAAAGGGTGTTGATTCTGTCAACTTCTTAAGATAGAAAATGGTAAGGTAAATATAGATGAAAATGAGTTTGTAGGTAAGGCCAGGAAGATTAGTTGATCATATCCCAGTGTCTTCATCTTCTCTCTCAGATAAATATCTGCAAATCTATCAAGTTTTAGGATAGGAGTTTTGAAGAGCAGGACAAAAATCTATCTTCTGAGAAGAATGGGAGACTTAACCAGGGATATGTAAGAGCTGACTCATTGGAAAATACCCTGATGCTGGGAAGGACTGGGGGCAGGAGGAGAAGGGGATGACAGAGGATGAGATGGCTGGATGGCATCACCGAGTCAATGGGCATGAGTTTGAGTGAACTCCAGGAGTTGGTGATGGACAGGGAGGACTGGCATGCTGTGATTCATGGGGTTGCAAAAAATCGGACATGACTGAGTGACTCAACTGAACTGAACTGAATGTAAGAAATGTCCAAGAATGTTCCAGGTTCCAATGCAGTATTGCTCTTTACAGCATTGGACCTTGCTTCTATCACCAGTCACATCCACAACTGGGTGTTGTTTTTGCTTTGGCTCCATCCCTTCATTCTTTTTGGAGTTATTTCTCCACTGATCTCCAGTAGCATATTGGGCACCTACCATCCTGGGAGTTCATTTTTCAGTTTCCTATCTTTTTGCCTTTTCATACTGTTCATGGGGTTCTCAAGGCAAGAATACTGAAGTGGTTTGCCATTCCCTTCTCCAGTAGACCACATTCTGTCAGACCTCTCACTATGACCCAACCAGAAAGTGAAGAAGAGCTAAAGAGCTTCTTGATGAAAGTGAAAGAGGAAAGTGAAAAAGTTGACTTAAAGCTCAACATTCAGAAAACGAATATCATGGCATCTGGTCACATCATTTCATGGCAAGTAGATGGGGAAACAGTGGCTGACTTTATTTTTTGGGGCTCCAAAATGACTGCAGATGGTGATTGCAGCCATAAAATTAAAAGACACTTACTCCTTGGAAGGAAAGTTATGACCAACCTAGACAGCATATTCAAAAGCAGAGACTTTACTTCGCTGACTAAGGTCCGTCTAGTCAAGGCTGTTTTTTCCAGTAGTGATGTGAGAGGTGGACTATAAAGAAAGCTGAGCACTAAAGAATTGATGCTTTTGAATTGTGGTGCTAGAGAAGACTCTTGCAAGTCCCTTGGACTGCAAGGAGATCCAAAAAGTCCATCCTAAAGGAGACCAGTCCTGGGTGTTCATTGGGAGGACTGATGTTGAAGCTGAAGCTCCAAAACTTTGGCCACCTGATGTGAAGAGCTGACTCATTTGAAAAGACCCTGATGCTGGGAAAGATTGAAGGCAGGAGGAGAAGGGGACACCAGAGGATGAGATGGTTGGATGGCATCACTGACGCAATGGACATGAGTTTGAGTAAGCTCCAGGAGTTGATGATGGACAGTGAGGCCTCGTGTGCTGCAGTCCATGGCGTCACAAAGAGTCAGACACGACTGAGTATCTGAAATGAACTGAACTGATCTGATGTAAGAATATTGCTGGATGACAATGAATACTCAACTGCAATGATTTTTCTATTTCTGGATTTTTTTTTTCATTTTCTATGATGCTAATTTATATAAAAATTATGCATTAGTTCCTAGTATACAAAAGAGACAGGGATAATGGTCACATTTTAAGATTCACTGAACTGAGAGATTTTAAGACACAGTATCAGTGGAACTCTACATTTGGTGAAGTTAGCAAAAAGATTCACATAACTAAACAATGGGTCAGCCTATCTAAGGTAAAAATACTGGCAGAATGGTTCTGACCTACTGAGAAAAATAATGGTTACAGATAACGATAGTGTAAAATAGAAGTGCCAGAAATATCAATATCGAAGACAATTTAATGTGAGGGATGGGGCAGCCAATAGTGTCTATGAGGAAAGATGTTTCAAATTATTAGAGGGGAAGGCTACTGGGGTTTGATTCCTCAGAAATAGGCAAAGCGAGGCAGCTGTGTTACTTTGTGGGTGAGAAAGCCGAGGACAACAATGCCAGAAGAGGGATGGAATGAAATAATGCCATCCTAGAACCAAAGTCCGTGGATAACTAGGAGCTCTTTCTCTTAGAGATGAGACAGAGGGTCCACCAGATATTCTAGTGGGGTTTCAGCTATTTTTGTTGTTGTTTATTTTATAGGGAGAGAAATTGGAATAGGGACCAAGAATCAGAGGCTTATATAGCACAGCCTTCCTGACCTGTGTCTGTAACGAGTCATACATATGAATTATTTTTAAAGTAGATAAGAGTTGATACTTGATGAAGAATTTTTAAAAAAATGTTCAATAAAGAAGAGCTTTGAATAAATAATCACAGTTATTTTAAAGTCAAAGACAGAGCAATGGTATGGTGAGCACTTACAGAACAAATGAGCTTGTCTTCTTCCCATCCCCAAATCAGTGAGCTATAAATGGCACGGTTAACAAAACATAGAGGTTAGTCATCACTGCAGTTGCAAAGGCATACTTATCAACTGTCATTAATTTACATGATTAAGTGTCAAGTGGGTGATTCTAAATTTAGGTTCATTTTCAAAGGCAAACTCATCTCCCAGTAGGGGTCAGGAGCTGAGTAGCGGTAGATTAAATTCCATCTAATCTTCCAAGAGTTCTAATTCTGTGCCAGTAATTTTGCCTGCCGTCTCGGTCCATGTTGCGTGGATCCTCTACCTGCCTGTGTGTGAGCTCAGTCGCTTCGGGTAAGTCTGACTCTTTGTGACCCTGTGGACTGGCACTCCGGGCTCCTCTGTCCACGGGGTTCTCCAGGCAGGAATGCTGGAGTGGGCTGCCATGACCTCCACCCAAGGATCTTCCCAGCGCAGGGATCAAAACGGTATCTTCTGCATCTCCAGCAATGCCAGCAGATTCTTTACCACTAGCACCATCTAGGAAGCCCATGGATGCTCTACAAACATCTCAAAATTCAAGAAAAAAATGATAAGTGCATCTGCATTCTGGAGAAATGTTGCATCCTTAGGCACTCAATATAGGTCATTTAAAAAATTCTCATGTCATTGAAGTAAGTTGATTTTACCTAAAGATGATGCCTTAGGATAACTTGATTAAGGGAAAGAAAAGAGAAAAAAAATGAATAAGAATATACACAGAAAAGCTTATCTCCAAGTAAAATGAAGAGTTTTAAAAATCTCTTTAATACCCATCCTGTATTCTTGCATAGGAACAGGTTTCTGTCAACCCAGAATGTCATAGATATTCAATAAATATTGCATTTTGTAGCATTCTTCTGTTGAAAGACTGAGAAGTTTTTATTACTCTATTGCTCATTTATTAAAGCATTTTCCAGATTTTGGCTGAAGTAACTGAAGATATGAGAAATATATAGCTGGTAATTTATGGGAAAAAATAATAAGTGTTTTAGAATATTTGAACCAGTTATATTCGAGTCCAAGGAACTACTTCAGGTTCATGAAATGCTGGATAAATTGCTATTGGAAACATGAAGAAATGCTCACATTGAAAGCTTCTCTCTCGTTTTAGTTTTTAGAATCGTATTAACAACAGCAGAAAAGCTCCTTTTTTTTTTTTTTTTTTAGATGTGCTTTGGAGATAATGTGTCCTCTGCTCCGGCTCTGCCTTTATTCCTTAGAATCTTCCAGTTCTAAACAAGCAGAATTGGGCTTTTCATGGTTAACATTTGGCAAAAGGACATTTGTATTTGCTTTCAGTCGAAGTTGCTCATCACTTTTTTTAACAGAAACCCTTCTTCTCTCCCTCTCTCCCAACTTCCTACTGTTCTTTCTCTCCCTCGCTCCTTTTCTGTCAATTTTTTCCTTTTTTCCAGTGTAGACCCTTTACAGACATGAAGCACAATGGAAAAAAGTGCAGAAAATAGGAAGTAAAATGTGTTGAGTTGTAGCTGAATGGATTGGATGGAAAAGTTTTCCCAGGAGCTCAGTTTTGTTCTTTGTTAGAACCCATCAGAGTCTAGACACATAAATCTCTGAGTCTACAGAGTTGATTTGTATGCTAACCTAATCCTGGAATGCTCTGATTATAGAATCTGGAGGTGAACATATTTCTAAATAAAGAGGAATGGTGAAGCCCTTGGTAACAAAAACTTCAGTACAAGATGAAGTGAATGAGAAAACAAGGGCATCAGCTTAACAAATCAGCCTCTCAAAAAGGGAGTTTTCTGCCACTGTTGGGCTTTCCAAAAATATTTTTGAACGTTTCAACTGATGCATTGGTTACCTAGGACTGTTGTTATTAGACAGCTAAACAGAATGGAAATTTATTTTCTTACTGTTCTCGAAGCTAGAAGTCTGAAATCAACAGTGTCTCAGGATCGTCTGAAGGTTCTAGGGGAGAACCTCTTCTTGCCTCTCCATAGTTCTGGTGGGCACCAGAAATCCATGGTATTCTTTGATGTGTAGAAACCACTGCAGTGTCTGTTGGTATAGTCATATGGCTTTTTCTTCCTGTGTTTTTTGTCCAAATTCCCTTTATCTTATAAGGATACTAGTTGAGAAAGCAACTTCTTTTAAAAGTGATAAATTTAGAGAAAACATCTATAACAGAGCATGCCTCTTTGCTTTATATCACATTTTACAGTTTCTTTCTTCATCTAAAATCTTTCTACCATCCAGGCTTTGCAATTTATCATCTTGTTTACTTTTACAGATGTTTGCTACAATTTGAAAACTCACATATTTTCCTCTTTCCTGCATTACTCAGTCCCTATATCCAAGCAGTTTTCCAAGAGTCTGCTTTCATCAGAATGCAATGTGGCATTTCTGCCAAGCCAAGAGACAATCTCTTATCAATGATCAAATAAACTACTGCTCAACAGAGAAGTAAAAACATAGATATATAGACACATATGCATAAATGATACATTTTCAAAATTTTTGGCCTGGGCAATTTTCTTTTGCCATTGCGTCCTACTGATTCATCTTTATTCATGAGCTTCCCAGGTGGTGCTAGTGGTAAAGAACCTGCCTGCCAATGAAGGAGATGGAAGAGGCCTGGGTCTAGTCCCTGGGTTAGGGAAGATTCCCTGGAGAAGGGCATGGCAAGCCACTCCCGTATTCTTCCCTGGAGAATCTCATGGACAGAGGAGCCTGGTGGGCTACAGTCCATAGGGTTGCAAAGCACTGGACACTATTGAAGTGACTTAGCATGCACACACATAATGTGCATAATCTATGTCAATTTTAAAACAAGAAAAACAGAAAATTCTAGGTTTGTAGTAAAAAGAGGGTAGGGTAAACCCTAAGGCCTGTGGGAATATACAATTGGCTCGTTTGAAAAATACTGTGGGCTGGTAGGGAACTGATGCCTTTTACTTAGAGACAAGCAGGCGCTATGCTTGATCTCCAGGATAAAGAAGGTTGTTTGACTGTAGTCACATCCATACATGACTACTAGAAAAACCATTGCCCTGACTAGATGGACCTTTGTTGGCAAAGTAATGTATCTGCTTTTTAATATGCTATCTAGGTTGATCATAACTTTCCTTCCAAGGAGTAAGTGTCTTTTAATTTCATGGCTGCAATCACCACTTGCAGTGATTTCGGAGCCCCAAAAAATAAAGTCTGACACTGTTTCCACTGTTTCCCCATCTATTTCCCATGAAGTGATGGGACCAGATGCCATGATCTTAGTTTTCTGAATGTTGAGCTTTAAGCCAACTTTTTCACTCTCCTCTTTCATCTTAATAGCTCTTAAATAATCCTCACTGTCTCCCCATTTCTTTCTAACAGTTTACCTTGCCTTTCCCCAGTCATCCATTAGAATTTGACTTAGCAATGAAGGTCACTTCTATGAACTTTCTTGAGATTGAGAGACGTATGGCTCTTGTGTCCAACATCCTTTGTGTATTTTATCATCAAATACACCACCTGGACACTTTATTTATTTATATAATTTTTTGTTCCATGCTGTACAGCAGGCAGAATTAATTCCACAACCAAAGATTAAACCTGTGCCCCCTGCAGTGGAAGAACAGAGTCTTAATCACAGAATATTCAAGGAAGTCCCTACCTTTCTTTTTCCAATATAAATTCCAAGCTTTAGATGTCAGAAACTGTTTTGTGCAGTATTCCTAATGGGTGGCACATAGGAGGTGCACACAAAATAGAGGCTAAGTTAAAAAAATGACACTGAGTTGAATGTACCTCTCTCCTAATGTAGTTGAATCAGCATGGTTACAATTGTTAATCCTGATACTCAAGATACTTCTGGTTTCTTATTAGAAATTTGCTTCCTCCCCTCTTCTCATCTTGCTGCTCAGTAAGTTTTGTTTTCACACGGAATGCTAGCTGGCACCATCAATGAAGGATTGGTTTTTCCCTGGTTCCTGGGAAGCACTTTGGTCTTCATGGAACAACATAAATTCTTGCTATTGGTCTGAGAACCCAATAGAGTAATGTGATTTATTTCTGCTTTCATCCCTCTGGCAGTCCCAGGCAGCACCTGCCAGGGAATGGCTGCTGTATCAGCAAACCAAATGGGAAGGAAATGAATGTGTATCTTAGTCCCCAAAGAGAAACCCATTTCCACTGCAGCTAAGCCTGACAGTTTAGGGCTCCCACTTGACTCCAAAGAACACGAAACACTCCACTACTTTTTGAAATCATTTGCTTATATGTAGCTGCAGTTCACACATCCCACTGTGTCCTTCTCCTTCATACCCCAAAGGGGAGAGAAATATGAACCTCTTCTATTCAGAGATCACTGAATAATGCTTGCTACTATCAGATTTCATTGGCTTCAACACTGCTATTTGTTGAAAATATGTGGTTCAATCACAAAGCCAACAACATTTCCCCGGGGTACACATTAGGCAGAAGGGGAGCACAGTTGTAAACAATCTGTTCGGAAAAACAGAGGTCTCTAGATGGGAGAGCATCAAAATTCTGTATGTTGAATATTTCATAGCCTAGAAAGAACAATTTACAGACAGGGGGGAGGCCTGGATTGCAGAGGATATTCACTCAAAATCACAGTATCTAGAAAAGATATTTTCTACCTTTTTTCAATAATTGTGTACGGGAAGCTAGAAGGTGAAGGAGAAGTGAAGGAGAGGAAATAAGTGGCAGGAGTAAAAAAAATGGGGAAAAAATTAACTTTTCAAATATCTTGGAATGGTGTTCCTTTTCACTGATTCACTGTGAAATAGTTTTATAAGTGTGTGCTTTGCCATAGGCTTGAGATAATGTGTTTCATGTTATCCAGTAAACAACACAGATGGACAGAAATCATAATCAAGGAGAGACCATCTGTGTAGGATTGCAAAGGTACAGTTTTTTCCTAGAGGTAGGAAAATGACTTGAGCCCAGATGTACTCAATTCTCAGCTCTACTCTGGTGCTCATGGCAGGTCCAGGTTTCAGGAGGCAAAGCCTCTATAATATACACACATACACATATATGTGCATATGTACATACACATATACATTTTATAAAAATGAGGGCATAACTTTAATCAGATTCTCACATATCCTCATTGCCACCTTCTTCAGATGTGTCACAATGATGTAGGAAAAAAGTGGATTGAAGCCCATAACTACAAGTGTTGATTGTTTTGTTTCCTCTTTCAGCCAGTCTGTGACTCGCCAGCTATTCCAGTTAAATGCTTTAGATGTTTTCTCCATTTTAAATTATATGATATATGTAATTGTTTATTAATAGTATTAGGTTTTCCAATAATAACTTATTTTCAGTATATTTATTTTTATTTTATGTGTATCACTTATTTTAGAAAACTGGTGACTTCTCTAAGGACCCATTATTGTTAAGTGGGTGAAAAAGTAAACCGCAGTGTAAGAGAAACATTTGCAAAACATCTGTCTGATGAAGGTTCATATGCAAAATATTTTCTAAAGCACCTAAAATAGCAAGAAAAACCCAGCGATTTAACAGAAAACAGTCAACATATTCTATCACTTTACAAAACAGAGTGCAGAAATGACCATTAAACAAAAACGAGATGCTCGATTTTACTAGCCATCAGGAAATTAGAGTCTAAGATCTTACTGAATACCATCCCACCTCCACCAAGAGGTGGTGCAACATAGGTAACACAAGGAGCTAATGAGGACGTGAAGAAACTGGAGCTCATATTGCAGATGGGGGGTTTGTAGCTGTTCAGTCGGTAAGTCGAGTCTGACTCTTTGTGACCCCATGGACTGCAGCACGCCAGGCTTCCCTGTCCTTCACTATCTCAAACTCATGTCCATTGAGTCAGTGATGCCATTCAACCATCTGATCCTCTGTCATCCCTTTTCCTCCTGCCCTCAAACTTTCCCAGCATCAGGGTCTTTTCAAATGAGGCACTTCTCATCAGGTGGCCAAAGTATTGGAGTTTCAACTTCAACGTCAGTCCTTCCAATGAGTATTCAGGACTGATTCCCTTTAGAATTGGCTGATTTGATCTTGCAGTCCAAGGGACTCTCAAGAGTCTTCTCTAACACCACAGTTGAAAAGCATCAATTCTTCAGCACTCAGCTTTCTTTTTGGTCCAACTCTCACATCCATACATGACTACTGGAAACACCATAGTTTGACTAGAGTGGTACACTTATTGGAAACAATGAACCTGCTTCAACACATCATTATCACTCAACAGTAGTAGTTTGCATTAGGGGGTTCACTCTCGATGTCTATTCTATGATTTTTGACAAGGTATAATAATATGTGTCCATTATAATATCCTACAGAATAGTTTCACTGGCCTAAAAATCCTCTGTATTCTGCCTATGTATGTCTCCCTTTCTTTTTACTCTAAAAACCACTGATCTTTTTACAGCCTGCATTGTTTTGCTTTTTCCATAAAACATATGGTTGAAATCATATAGTATTCAGTCTTTTCAGATTGACTTTTTTCACTTAGTAAAATGCAAATTTCCTCTATTTCTTTTCAATAGAGGACAGGTTCTTTTGATGTGACAGATTCTTTGCAATCCTTAATAATATTCTATTGTTTGGATATACCACAGAGTATTCACCCATTAGCCTACTGAAGAAAATGTTGGTTGACTCCAAGTTTTGTCACGTATGAATAATGTGGTTATAAAAAATTCCTGCAAGGATTTTGTTTGGACATAGTTTTCAGTTCCTTCTGGTAAACACCAATCAATCTAATTTCTGCACTGTATGATAAAGTAGGCTTACTTTTGTAGGAATCTGTCACTGTCCTCCAAAGTGGCTGTATCATTTTGCATTCCTACTAGCAATGAATGAGATTTCCACATCCTCTCTAGCATTTAACGTTGTCAGTGTTTTGGACATTGGTCATTCTAATGGGCATGTTGGAGAAGGAAATGTCAATCCATTCCAATATCCTTGCCTGAAACTCCCATGGAAAAAGAAGCCTGGCTGTCTACAGTCCATAGGATCACAAAGAGTCGGACGTGACTTATATACTAAACAACAACAACAGGTATGATATAGTATCTCATTCTTGTTTTAGTTTGCAATTCCCTAATAAGAAATAATGTTGAGCATCTTATTTTCTTTGCTTATTTGCTGTGTCTCTTTTTGGTGAGATATCTATTCAAATGTGTTTCCTTAATATGCTTTAAAATAAATCTGTAGGTTCTATGATTTTTCAAAGTGATAAATTAAAAAAAAAATAATTTTGCTTAATGTTTTCTCTTGTTACAAATTTTTGAAATGATTTTTTAAATTTTCTGAGTATGAAAGTTATATGCACTCATGTTAGAAATTTTAGATGTTATAGAACAGGATGAAAATCATGTGGAAATGTGTTATAACGCTAACACTCAGACGTAATTTGAACAGTATTAAAAACTATATATTATCTGTAGCTGTGGTTGTATAGTTGCCAAGTCATGTCCAACTCCTTCAGCCCCATGGACTGCAATGCAATAGGCTACCCCCTCTTTCACTGTCTCCCTGAGTTTGCTCAACTTCATGTACATTGAGTCAGTGATGCCATCCAAGCATCTCATCCTCTACTACCCCCTTCTCCTCCTATCCTTAATCTTTCTCAGCATCAGGGTCTTTTCCAATAAGTCGACTCTCTGCATCAGGTGGCCAAAATACTGGAATTTCAGCTTCAGCATCAGTCCTTCCACTGAATATTCAGGGTTGATCTCTTTTAGTATTGACTGGCTTAATTACCTGATTGTCCAAAGGACTCTCAAGAGTCTTCTCCAAAAATTCAAAAGCATCAATTCTTTGATGCTCAGTCTTCTTTATGGTCCACCTCTCATATCTGTACATCACTACTGGAAAAATCATACCCCTGATTATACACACATTTTTGTTGGCAAAGTGATGTCTGTACTTTAAATACACTATCTAGGTCTGTCATAGCTTTTCTTCCAAGGAGCTACCATCTTGTAATTCTAAGGCTGCAGTGACTGTCCACGGTGATTTTGGAGCCCAAGAAAATAAAATCTGTTACTGTTTCCACTTTTTCCTTTTATATTTGCTATGAAGTGATAAGACCAGATGCCATTATCTTAGTTTATTGAATTTTGAGTTTTAAGCCTACTTTTTAACTCTCTTCTTTCACTCTCATCCAAAGCCTTTTTAGTTCCTCTTCACTTTTTGCCATTAGTGTGGTATCATCTGCATATCTCTCATTGTTGATATTGCTCCCAAAATTTGATTTCAACTTGTGCTTCATCCAGCCCAGCATTTCACATGATGTGTTCTACATATAAGTTAAATAAGCAGGGTGACAATATACAGCTTTGAAGTACTCTTTTTCCAATTTTGTACGAGTCCATTGTTCCATGTCTGGTTCTAACTGTTGCTTCTTGACCTGCATACAGATTTCTCAGGAGACAGGTAAGATGGTTTGGTATTTCCACAGATGCTGTGATCCACACAGTCAAAGGCTTTAGCTTAGTCTGTGAAGCAGAAGTAGATGTTTTTCTGGAATTCCCTTGCTTTCCCTATCCTCCAACGAATTTTGGCAATTTCATCCTTGGTTCATCTGCCCTTTCTAAATCCAGCTTGTATATCTGGAAGTTCTCCATTCACATACTAATGAATCCTGGCTTGAAGTATTTTGAGCATTACTTTGCTAACATGTGAAATGAACACAATTGTACAGTATTGTGAGCATTCTTTGGCACTGCCCTTCTTTGGGATTGGAGTAAAACCTGACCTTTTCCAGTCCTGTGGCCACTGCTTAGTTTTCCAAATTTGCTGACACAATATGTGGAGCACTTTAACTACACTTGTTTAACTGCACAGTATCATAGTTTACGATTTTAAATAGCTTAGCTGGATAGAAGTTCACAACACTGTACAGGAGATAGTGGCCAAAACCACCCCAAAGAAGAAGAAATGCAAGAAGACAAAGTGGTTGCTGAGGAGGCCTTACAAAGAGCTGAGAAAACAAGAAAAACCAAAGGCAAGGAAGAAAGGGAAAGGGGCACCCAACTAAATACTGAATTCCAGAGCATCGCAAGGAGATATAAGAAGGCAAAATGAGCAATGAAAAAAGAGAGGAAGAGAGAGAGAGAGAGGGAAGCAATAGAATAGGAAAGATAAGATCTCCACAAGAAAATTGGAGAGATCAAAGGAACATGTCATGCCAGGATGGGCACAATGCAGGACAGAAACAGTAAGGATCTAACAGAAGCAGACGAAATTAAGTGGTGGCAAGAATATACAGAACTGTATAAAAAATGGTCTTGATGACCTGGATAACCACAATGGTGCGGTCGCTCCCCAAGAGTCAGACACCCTGGAGTGAAGTCAATTGAGCCTTAGAAAGCATTACTAGGGAAAAAGCTAGTGGAAGTGATGGAATTTCAGCTGAGCTATTTCAAATCCTAAAAGATGATGCTGTTAAGGTGTTGCACTCATTATCTGCAGAGGCAGAATGATTTTCTTGTCTTTATTCTTTCCTTTCTGCCTTTTTGTCTTGTTGATATAAAAGTGTCTAGAATCTTCTGGAGGCAAAAACATCATATAACTTAGAAATGTTTGCCTTGGGAAAAAGCTTCTTGGGATGTGCTTTCAAAAGTGTTAAGAGTAAGTGTTTTGACTTGACAAAGATGCTTTTCCAGGAGGCATGAATTTGCTTCAAATACTTTACTTTTTTTAACTAACAAATAAAGATATTCGTTTTAAGAGCAGTATACAAATACCAATATACGTAGAACCCTGGAAAGCTATGTAATACTTTTTGCATTTTTGTCAGAGAAGTTTATGACCATGAGGTTTGATGTAGATCATTACCAAGAAGAACAGTATAATTTTAGCACATACATCTGTATCAATAAAAAATATGCATTTTGCTTTGGGCATATTCAAATTTAGATGACACTTTAGATGATATCCAAGTTTAATAATAATTTCCAACTTTTTCTTCATATAATATTATGATTCTGTAATTCATCCATATTGACACAAATAGGCTATTTTGAGTATATTTCTATTCAAAAATGTGTTCCATACAAGCATGCATAATATATGCATTCTTAAATGCATAAATCATATGGATTTTTGTTGTTTCAGATATTTTTTCCCATACTAGTATATTGGGGGTATATCTTTCAATTGATTGCCTGCCGTTAATTCAAACTGGGTTTCTATGTTACTTTTTGTGAAATTATCTTGGCACTAGATACCTTAAGCTAAACCTATGCCTTTTCATTCCATTTTATTTCCAGCTTTCCAGAGAATTAGATGACAACTTAGGTAAATAATATATTTGATTTTACAAATGACATGGTGTTACATTGTTACTGGCTATGTATTTACATTTCATAAGTCTCTCATTTTCCAGGAAATCTCAGTGTGCATAAGTGAATCAAAGTTAATCAGCATTTTATAGGAAGCTGCAGGTAAATTTACTGTCCACTTCATAGTAAAGAACCTAAGATATGATACTTAATATATTCAACTAAATGCTCTGTGCAAAATATATCAAAGTTACAAAACAATTTTACTAGTGGATTAAAGTATATCCAGGTTGAATTAAACATAGAGTAATATGAGTTAATATATCTGGACGACATCAAAATTCTCTCCTGTGGCTTTTCCAAATTACAAACTGCTAACAGATTATGCCAGAGGCAATGGAGAATCATGGAGTGTTGTTTTCAGAGCTGTAACAATTAAGGTTGAAATTCCCTGGCCTTGCATTTATGAGCTTTCACAATGTAAATGGGATTTGCCTTTTTATATTCTACCTTATTCATGTTCATATACATGAGGCCCTAGCCAAATTGACTTGTTTGCAATTTCAGCACACATTCCTTTCCCCATATGTGTGCTTTAGCTCTTGATTTTCCATCTGCCTGGAATTTTCTTCTCCCACTGTATTTTCTTGTCTGTACCCTCCCTTTATGCAAAGCTCTGCATGAATACTAAGTTCTCACGACTGTTTACTTACTCCCCACCTTCCCTCTTTTAGAATAATTAATTCATTTTTTATTTACCTTGCACCTGATTGACGCTAGCCACTGTGCTAGACTTTGAGCATACAAAGAAGAAAATATGATGCTTATAAGAATTTGCATGTTAGACAGTGTGTTCGAGTAGACAGATTCTTTATGAACTAGCCATAACATAGGATGATTAAGTGCAAAGACTAAAACGGCGCAGCTTCTTTGTAAACATAAACAACTGCGACTAAATCTGTCTCAGGGCACAATCGAAGCCTTTTTCTGTGCCCAATATTTCAGTTGTTACTAAACAGAGAAGGTATATAAAAACTATGCAAGGGTAGTGTTCTGTGCACAGATCTCTCCCTCACCCTTTCATCCCACATGTTTAAAGCATGAGGCTAGGCGGGGAAAATGACATACACGAAGCTGTAAATTAAGATGTGACGAATGTATATATTAATGCAAAAAAAGGATGACTTGCTAAAGGACCTAACCATGGGGTAACATGATTTAGAAAAGATTTATCTGAGCAATACAGATAAGAGAGGGAAAGCGAGGATGCTGGCACAGGTAAGGGGCACTTGTGCGATCCAGCTGTGGGAGTCAGCTGCACTTCTTTTGCAGAATGGATTATGCCTTTGTATTAGAGCCACATGTGTCCATGTGTTATCTTTCTAGCTAGACTTCTGTATCTCATCATCAATATGGTTACTTCAAGAATCTTTTCTCCTTTAGAGCCTGAAAGATGAGGCATGGTTCACACACATTGTTCAGTGAAAAAGGCTTTTAGGAGTTTTCGTGGAAGTCATAACATGGTGTCAAGAATTGGTAAAGGTCTATACCCTGGGATGTGTGGACCTACAAGTCTTAATTTTTAGAAATATAGTAGATTCCCGGTTGTGTTTCACAATGGCTTCAGTGTTAATTTATATAGATAAACTGTGAATGTTATGACCAATAAAGTCTGCAGAGTTTCTAGAGGCCATGAAGTTGCATCGGCCCTTTATATATTTTGCCTATTTTAATCCTCACAACCACACTCGTGAGTTAGGAACTACTATTATTTCCATTTTTTTCATGATGAAATAGAGGCGCAGGGAAGTTGAACAAATTCTCTGGCATCTCACAGTCAGAAGATAGGTGTGTTGGATACTTAGACCCATTATTCTTAGTGCTTATACTCCTTATCTAAAAAACATTACAGGTTCTGAACAGCATACTTAATTGACAATTAAGAGACAGTTCAGAAACATTTTGATTGAAATTAGACAACCTGGCCGTAAAAACATTTTTTATTACTTTGCCAAGGCAGTTGTAATGAAGTACCACAAACTGAGAGGCTTAAATAACAGAATGTTACCATCTCACAGTCCCAGAGGCTGGATGTCTGAGATGAAGGTCTTAGCAGAGTTGGCTCCTTCTCCAGGCCTTAAGGGAAGGGTGTGATCCAGGCATCTCTCTTCGGCTGTTAAAGGACTATCTTCTCCCTGTGTCTTCACATCGTCTTTCTTCTCTATGTGTCTCTCTGTGTCTTAATTCACATAAAGACACCAGCCATATTGGATTAGAATCCATCCTAATGATCTCAATTCAAGTTAATCAGCTCTGCAGAGACTCTTCTTCAAATAAGGTCACACTCTGAGGTAAAGTAGTCTGTGTGTGCATGGCTGCTTAATCACTCAGTCTTGTCCAACTCTTTGAGACTCCATGGACTATAACCTGCTAGGCTTCTCTGTCCATGGAAGTTTTCAGGAAAGACTTCCAGAGTGCGTTGCCATTTCCTTCTACAGGGGATCTCAGGGACCCAGGAATTGAACTGGAGTGTCCTGAGTCTCCTGCATTGCAGGCGGATTCTTTATCCATTGAGCCATCTGGAAATTAACACTTCAATATACGAATTTAGTGGAATTAGTTGGAATTTTTATTTATTATATTTATGAACCATAGTCTGAATGAAATATCCATCTAAATTTTAAGTGAATACTATTTTAACCTTCTCCATTTTAAGATAGCTCCCTCAAAAATCATATTTTGCTATTAAAAACTACTCAAATTTTCTATTTTCAAATAATGATGTAATCCTTTGTATATTAATGCTAAACATTATTCGTACATCTTAAAATTTGGAGGACTTAGTATGACTCTCCTTTAAAGAACATATTGAAGTTAATTTAAAGCAAAATCTAATCTAATACTCTCTTAATATTAATGTGTTCTTAGCCAGTTCTGTGAGGTCAAAAAATAGCAGACAGTTGTTTTCTGCCTAAAAGTTACTTATCATTAAAATAATAGAAATGAACAATATGCAGAAAAGGGGAAATGGAGAAAAATAACCAATAGAACAACTAATATTCCACTTATGCAAATCACTCTCATTTCTGTTTCAATTCCAAAAAAACAGGGATGTCTGCAAGGCTGTTCCATAAACAATAGATAGCACAGCTGTTCCTCAGAAGGCCATTTTAAAATTCACTTGAATTAATTAGGAAGCAAGTTCTAGAAGGGGAAAAAAAAAAAAAAACCTGTTTAACCTCCATTGATCACCTAAGAACGTGCGCCTCTAAGTGGTGATGAACTCCCTTAATCATGGCAGACTAATGGATTTCACACTAAGAATTCTGTTGTCCCTGAGTTCGAACATCCATCATAGATTCCCTCTATCGGATTTGGGTGTCTCATTTTCCTTCAGAGCTGATTTGTTTAAAAAAGAACTTTGCTGCTAAAGCAACTGGTTCCATTTCTGAAGTGCACCAAAAACCAAAAATGAAAGGCTTTCTGCTTGGTTAATCTTGCATTCAGGTTTCTGGAAGCTGCTACTTCTCAGGAGAATAACTATTTTCCTGAGACAATCTAAACTACATTATGCCTCAAACTAATTAGCATAAGGTTTAGCTTTTCTTCCAACTGCATCTTACTTTGAAACTGGAATTACAGGATTATTCAGAAGTATCTTTGTTTTGCAAACACATAATATTAAATACTGTAGATGAAGTGGTACAAAGACTAAGAATGCAGAATAAAGTTAAATTCAAGGCTACATTCCATATTTTGAAAATGCTTGTGCTTATCTGTTAGGACCTCAAATACTCTTTATTCATAAAATCATCAAAACACATATTATAACCATCATCATAAATGATAAAAAAAAAAATCATCAGAGAGCAGGAACTGTCCAAAGATCTTACTGTTGCTCTTATTCTTAATTGAAGATCTTACTCTTTGAGTTTTTTTTTTAATTTTCAGAATAATTAGTGATTATGAAGGCAAAATGAATGCCAAGTCAGTGTTTCCAGTCAAATACATATCTAAAAGGGTTAAGCCTATACCAGTTTAGTGGAAATATTGTCAGATGAAATTTGTGAGTGGGTGAATAAAAACGAAGAGGGGACAGGGTGAAAGTCCTGCACTGATTTCAATGAAGGTTAATGTTTAAGGATATAGGGGAGGACAAATCATTCTAACACTTGGGCTAGTCCATTGTTTCCCTTTGAAAAAATATACGTTCAAATCTGATATAATTACTAACTCATAATGGTCCATAAATCAAACATAAATTATTCTTCTAAAATAACTGGTGGCTAAAATCAGGATAATTGGAAGATGTGCATTGTTTTCAAGTAGCTTAAATCTTTGGATTATTCATACTCTTTTATTCATGAAAGTTTATTTGTGTTAAAATTTTGCTTAGCTTTTTCTTTTTTTAAACAGGTGATTTTAATTACAGAAAGCCCTGCAATAACTTATGTTCTTTTAAGGTAAATAAATTAGATTTCTTATAGGTAGACAGGATTCTTTTTAAGATGTAGAGACCGACAATCTCTCATATCTCCTGGGATAATACTCTTACTTGATCTATCATACTAAATTTTGGGTCTCAGAAAAAAAAAAAAAATCAACAAATGAGATTACATTTCTGAAAATCGTTAGGCCTGGATGGGAAGTGCAAGAATCTTGGTTGGGTTTCATCCTGAAATATCAGTATTGCAGCTTTCTTTTTTTCCCTCATAAAATATATACATATTTAGAAGCATTTAGGAACTTCCAGTGGCCTGGTAATACAGAAGTTTATTGATTCACCAAAAACAAAACAAAACACAAGAAAGCAAGCAAAAGCATCCCACAATTCACACATGATTCCGCCAGTCCCGAGCATGTGTTTTGATGGCATTGGCATTCTGGGACCCTCTGGGTAATGCCTGTCTTCTGGTGCTTCCCTGGTGGCTCAGAAGGTAAAGCGTCGCCTGCAATGCGGGAGACCCAGGTTCGATTCCTGGGTAGGGGAGATCCCCTGGAGAAGGAAATGGCAATCCACTCCAGCACTCTTGCCTGGAAAATTCCATAAATGGAGGAGCCTGATAGGCTACAGTCAATGGGGTCGCAAAGAGTTGGACACGACCGAGAGACTTCACTTTCACTCTGATGGATTAGTGAGCATGAGAAGTGTGTTTCAATCCTGTACTTCAGATTCTTTCTTCAGACAGAACAGCTCTTCCCTCTTGAGTTTCACTAGCTCCTCACTTTAAGTTCTTCCCTCTTTCCCTAACCTTCTGCAATGATTTCCTCTTATACTCACAGTCCTTGGTCTCAACTTGCACAGCCTTAATCTAAGGGTCTCCTTACAGGATAACAATAAACCATTGTGATAGAGTGTTCTCAGACTGTGCTAAGTTTAAATGGAGATAGTTAATGATTCTTTTTTTCTTTTTTTCCGTGCAGAGGATGCGAATGCATTATAACCTCATATCATTTTTATGGAAAAATAAATGCTAACTTTACCAGATCAGCTAATAGCCGATTATAAATTATAGAAATATTCAGCTTGTATGAAAATGTGTACAGTATTTTGCATCAGGGTGTTAAATTTGCTCAAGGGAGGCACAAGATTTTTATCAAATAATGATTGAATCTCAAAGCTATTTGTGAGAGTAACAAGCTTTCCTTGATTTACATGCCAAATTCAAAAGTAAATTTTAACTACTTTGCCACAAGAGTACGCAATCTTTTTTTTTGATTTAATATTTTTGGAGTAGAGTTGCTTTATAATGTTATATTAGTTTCTATTGTACATCAAACTGGATCAGCTATTTGTAAATGTTTATCCTCTCTTTTTGGATTTCCTTTCCATTTAGATCACCACAGAGTACTGAGTAGAGTTTACCTGAGTTATATAGTAGATTCTCATTAGTTATCTATTTCATACATCAGTTCAGTCGCTCAGTTGTGCCCGACTCTTTGCGATCCCATGGACTACAGCACGCAAGGCTTCCCTGTCTATCACCAACTCCTGGAGTTTGCTAAAACTCATATCTATCAAGTTGATGATGCCATCTAACCATCTCATCTGCTGTCTCATCTGCATCAGAGTCTTTTCCAATGAGTCAATTTTTCACATCAGGTGGTCAAAAATTTCATACATAGTAGTGTATATATGTCAATCTTAATTTCTCAATTCATCCCACCCCTCTCTCTCCCCTTTGGTGTCCATATATTTGTTCTCTATGTCTATGAAAACAAGAGAAAAAAGGAAATAATCCTTTTTTGTGTTAGTCTCAAAAGGCCAAACATTTAGCAAATTTCTATTGAATGATCCCTATGTGCCAGGCAGTAAGATATGTGTTCTGGATATACTAGTGATCAATTCATGAGTTTCATCTCTTTCTAGGATGCATTATCTGATCAAGAAGATACATGTCAAATACAAATCTAATGAATACAATGTTGAAGAAGTCCAGGAACTAAGGCATTGATACCAGAGTACCAACATAGCCAAGTACAAGGCTAAGGTAGGGAGGAGGATTCTCCTGAAGGAGAATCATTTATTTTGAAATGTGAGTAAGTAATAGCTTGCTAGAGAAGGTAAGAAAGTAATATAAGTATTAGAAGTGGAAAGAGGGCTCCATGCAGAAAATACTTGTCCGAGGCCCAGAGGTGGGACTGAACAAAACAATCTGCAGCTTCATGATTTTCTTCTCGCACCAATTTGAGCCTAGAGGGATGTTGCAATGAAGCAAGAAACAGAAGGGTGTTCTCCAGTTGGACATCCTACACGGACCCTTGATGTATGAAATGCTGAAGAACTGAACACAGAGAACAATGCAGAAGACTGAAGCATTCGCACTCTGGAAGGCAAGGGTGTATGAAAGCCAGAAGTGAAGGTTTAGTGTAAATGAAGTGTTTTCACCTTCATTACATAAGTTTAATTTGGAATCACTTCAAATGTTGTTGCATATACTGTACTCAGCAGATGAACCAGAGTATTTCTTTCACCAATTCACTGATGTTTTTATTAAATCTTACTCAAAAGTGCATGTTCAATAAAACAGTAACATTTAAAAATGACTGTAAAGCTAGATTTAAAGCTTCAAATGAGAGCAAGAGATAGCATACACAACTAGATTAATTTGAGATATTAAAATGGAGAACATTACTCCATTCAAAAAAGATATGCTAAGTCATTGCTTTCCAACATTAAAAAAAAAAAAAAAAACTTAATTCTAAGTCATTTAACCAATTTGTCCTTAGCATGAGAGTTGTAACTTTGCTAGGCAATCTTTCTTTATTGTTTATTATTTATTGAACACCAAGTAGGCAGCACTATATAAATCGTCATAGACACAGTGCCTACCCTAAAGGCACACAGACTGCCAGACAGAGAAAGCAATTCAGACATAAAACATGTCAAATGTGTTGATTAAACTCTGAAGATTGAGATTCTTAATTATAAATACGTCTTCATAGCTTAGGAAGTGAAAACTATAAATACAACAAAAGGCAAAATGCTTGGGAAATCATATGCTAGGTGTGTTTTCTATCTATTATTTAAGAATTAATGATTATAATTTTACCTTGAAGTTCACCTTTACTAGGAGAAAAAGTAAAAAGCAAAATAATACAAAGGTGTTGCAAAAGTGATTCCACAATAGTCTTCTACATTCAATTAAAATCTTTGAACTTTGCTTTCAACTTGCTTGGAAGTGTTTGGGTCTATGCTCTGTGTTATCACAGGCTTGAAGATAACATTTAAAGACTGCCCTTGTCACAATGCTGATCTCCTGTAATATATTGGGAAGGTCATCACATTTGCCCAATATACAATGTCAAATGGATGAATAGAGGTGGATGGACAGAAAAATAGATCTGTCTATATCTAAGTTTATATCTGTCCATCTTCAACAACTGGCGCAGTGTAGTTCCTCAACATATATTTGCTTATTCAAATCCACTCAGTCTTTCTGGCTGCATTTTAAATTTAAATCCTGCTTTAAGAAATCTTGAATTCAAATCCTTGAGATCTTTTCTGATTATCTATTTATATATCAGTTCAGTTCAGTTCAGTTCAGTCGCTCAGTCGTGTCCAACTCTTTGCAACCCCATGGCTTCCCAGGTGGTGCTAGGGGTAAAAAATCTGTCTGCCAAGGCAGGAGACATAAGGGATTTGGGTTAGATCCCTGGGCCAGGAAGATCTTCTGAGGGGGTCATGTCAACTCACTCCAATATTCTTGGCTGGAGAATCCTGTGGACAGAAGAATCTGTTAGGCTACAGTCCATGGGGTCACACAGAGTCCTACATGACTGAAGTGACTTAGCGTGCATGCACAGAGTGCATACATGCTAATCTCAAATTCCTTATTTATCCCCACCCCCCCCACACACACACTTTTCCCCTTTGGTAGTTTGTTTTCAAACCTGTCAGTCTGTGAGTGTGTTTCCATTTTGTAAATAAGTTTATTTGTACAATTTTTCTTTTTTTTACTTTCCATATATAAGTGATATCATATGATATTTGTCTTATTCTGACTTATTTAACATAGTTTGATAATCTTTAGTCAAATTGATTTTGCTACAAATGGCATGATTTCATTCTTTTTTATAATTGAATAACAGGTGATATTGCTGTTCAGTCACTGAGTCATGTTGGACTCTATTTGACCCCATGGACTGCAGCATGCCAGGCCCCTCTGTCCTCCACTGTCTCCCAAAGTTTGCTCAAATTCATGTTCATTGAGTCGGTGGTGCTATTAAACTATCTCATCCTTTGCCTCACACTTTTCCTTTTGCCTTTAATCTTTCCCAGAATTAGGGTCTTTTTTAATAAGTTGACTCTTTGCATCAGGTGGTCAAAATATTGGAGCTTCAGCTTCAGCATCAGTGCTTCCAACAACTGTTCAGGGTTGATTTCCTTTAGGTTTGACAGTTTGATCTTGCAGTCCGAGGAACTCTCAAGAGTCTCCTCTAGCAGCACGATTTGAAAGCAACAGTTCTTCGGTGCTCAGCCTTCTTCATGGTCCACCTCTCTCATCCATGCTTGACTGCTGGAAAAACCACACAGGAGGTAATGACTGAGTAATAGTCCATGATGTATTTGTACCAATCTTCTTTATCCATTCTTCTGCTGATGGACATTTAGGTTGCTTCCTTGTCTTGGCTACTGTGAACAGTGCTGCAAAGAACTTTAGGGTGCATGTATCTTTTGAATTAAGATTTTCTCCAGATATGTGTCAAGGAGGTACAGCATAGGGTACTCTACTCAATATTCTGTAATTGCCTTAATAGAAAACGAACCTGAAAAAGAATGGGTATATGTGTGTATAAACCTGAATCACTTCGCTGCATGATTGAAACGCACATGACATTGTAAATCAACTATACTCCAACATAAAATAATTTCCTAAATTAAAAATACTCAGTTTTCACATATACAAAATAAAAATTGTTTAAATATCACAATGAGTAAACAATATATTCAGATATATATATAATTATACAAGTTAAATTAACATATGCTATTCAAAGAGTAGAAAGATTCAGAATCGGTGAACCTTTCTATCAGCATAATAGCTGATTCAATTTTGAATATCCAATTTATAGGGGGTAAGTAAAGCACATTTGTGAACTTACGAGAAAACCTTGTCATTTGAGCTTGTAGTTCTAAAGCAAAGGATGCCAGAACTGGAGGGCATGAATTTATTCTTTGTGTACTGCAGTTGGTCATTGATATCTTTGAAATATATGTAAATAGACATCTAAGAATTATTTATAGGAGCTGTCTTCATGCTTCTTAATAAATCTTATGTGCGTGCATGCATGCTTAGTTGCTTCAATCAAGTCCAACTCTGCTACCCTATAGACCGTAGCCTGCCATGCTCCTCTGTCTGTGGGATTCTTCAGACAGCAATATTAGAGTGGGTTGCCATGAGCTCCTGCTGGGGATCTTCCCAACCCAGGGATAGAACCCGTGTCTCTGTTAGTTCCCTGGGTTTGTCATCATAAAAGATATGTCTCTGAATTGAGACTCTATTGGATTAAGCAAATCTAGGACTAGAAATAAAGCTGAAATAATACAATTTTTAAAACCATTCATTAGCAGTCTGGGCCCTCACCACATGGTAATAAAGGGTGTTGTGTTTTTGGACGGTGATCTGGACTTGGAATGCCGTTTACTTCTTCAGTAATGTTTTATAACATATGTATAAGTGTAGTATTTGCAAAGAACTGAAGCACTTAACATTGTAATGCTGTTATGCCCATTCTATCTATGAGGAAACCCAGGTCACAGAGCTAAAAGTGACAACACCAGGGTGGGAATCCTGAGGGTATGATTCAAGGACTAAGGAGTTTAATGTCTCAGGCATTTACTCCCTTGGGTAGATCTTAACTAATATTACCTTCTAATAGTGGAAAAAGAGGGGAAGAGAGGCAGTATGAAATAGAGGAAATGGATCATGTTATGAACCCGACCAAATTCATCTGTTGAAAGTCTTAGTTCTTAGTACCTGCATCTCCCCCAGCCATCAGTTCATATGTTGAAAATCCTGGGACTTCCCTGGTGGTCGAGGGGTTGAGAACTCATCTGGCAATAGAGAGGACTTGAGTTCAAGCCCTGATTGGGAACTAAGATCTCACATGCTTCTAAGGTTGGTTAGAACAAGGAGGAAACAAGCTTTTCTTGTAAACTCAGTTCAGGGGAGCTCAGTTCAACTCTTGACTTAATAGAACGAGCACTCTTCATACAGGGGAAGAATATATAGAGTAGTAATGAGCTATGAAAATAAAGTATGGGAAACAGTTCTCTTTTCAAATGCCTGCAGGAGTGAAGTGAAGTCGCTCAGTCGTGTCCGACTCTTTGCGACCCCATGGACTGCAGCCTACTAGGCTCTTCCCTCCATGGGATTCTCCAGGCAAGAGTACTGGAGTGGGTTTGCCATTTCCTTCTCCAGGGGATCTTCGTGACTCAGGAATCGAACCGGTGTCTCCCGCATTCCAGGCAGCCGCTTTAACCTCTGAGCCACCAGGGAAGCTTATTTGCAGAACAGTTCCGTGGAATCACGCTCTGTCGTATCTTGCAGATGGGTAATGATAACCAGAGCATAGGAGGAAAAGTACGGGAGAAACAGAGCACAGTGGAAATCTGTTGTTTCCACTCACTCACTAGTAGCGACTAGTGTCTGCTAACTACCAGACTGCAGCCCTCGAGGTGCAGCAAGGAACAAAATGAACAGACTTTGCGCCTAACTAAGCAATTACAGGGCAGTGTCCTGAGAGGTTTTGAAAGTTTCTCAGTGTATTTCCCAAAAGGTTTCCTTTAGATTGAGATTCAGCAGAAAGAGAACAGATCTCAAGAGGGGTATGGAATATCGGAGTTCTTAAGAGAAAAAGTGGCAAGGTTATTTCATAGATGTAACTACACACTTCATAACAGAAATGAAGGCATTTCTGTTTGAATTAGAAATATTGTGTAAATTATTGCCTTGTTGCAGTTGCCAGTAATCATGCATAGTTACAAGCTTTGTTAATAAATCATTTAATTGATGAGGACAAGGTAAAGTGTTCCTCTGTTTTCTTATTAATAAAGTCTCTTGAAACCCCATCAATGTAGCAAAAGCAATCTGCACTGGCTGCTATTTAGCCCTTCTTTCCAATTCTTTGTGACCCTATGGACTGCAGCCCGCCAGGCTCCTCTGCGCACTGGATTCACCAGGCAAGAATACTGGCGTGGGTTGCCAACCCCTCCTCCAGGGAACGTGATAGAGGGCCACATAAAGCCTAGTTTGTGAAATGTGCTCTGGAAATAACATGAGAAGCAAAGAGTGAAATTTCTTATGGACAAAATAAGACACGAAGTATGCCTGTGGATCACAGCCACACTAGTTAATTACAACTCATCTGTAACCATCTTTACACAGTACGTCACAGCTAAAATCCAGAAGGCTAGGGTCTTGACAGAGGATGAGAATCCATGGCAGTCCCAACCTGTCTGATTTCCCACATGGCCCCACTGGTAGCTCTGCAGCCACACACCGCTGCAGAAGTTTCAGGTCAAATAATCTCTACTGCATTTACAAATATCACCTTAGAGATTAATTCAAGCTACAGCTCCTTTCTTTTGGTCATGATTTAGAAGACATCCCACCGGCTGATGATGGAGGTGAAGGAGAAGCACTCAGTCTGAAACAAGGACATGAAATGGGTGATGAGAGAATGTTACCTAAGTCTGGTGTCTTAGGACTGACTATTCTCTTCTCCACCCTCAATGGTCATCACCACCACTGCCACCTTCAGCAGCAGCTTCTAATAAACCAAATAAATAGAATGCTTAATTTGCATTGCAGATGTCTCAGTAAGAACTTCATCTGTAGGCAAAAATGGTTCTCATTCACTCAGTCCTCTCTAAAGACTCTCCTTGAAGTGTGTACTGTTCTCATGACAGCCTACTGAGGGGTTCTTTCCTAGGCTCTGAGCTTAATTCTGAGCTTTGGTGTCAACTTAAATATAGACAGAATGAGATTTTATGAAGTTACTGTAATAAGCCAAATTAAACAGATTCTATTCCCTCCACCCTCCCCAAAGAGGATATAAGTGTGTCTAGAAAATAGATTGTAATTTAAATGCATCAACCGTTATCTCAAATATATTACTGGGCATTAAAAGCCTCCTTCTAATTCTCAACTATGAAAAAATACATAGATAAACAAACTAAAACTTTTAGACACCAGATGACTTCAAAGGGTAAAACATTCTTATGGAAATAAAGAATCAAAAGTCATTAGATCTCTATTTGCATCAGTCTGGGTTGCAGTTAACTTACAGATTTACACGAAAGGAAAATGGATCAAAGCTTTGGAATTTAATAATGACGTTAAATAGAAAATGTTTTAATTAAGAACATTAGTTACCCAAACTTTGCACAATGAATCATATTCTATGAGTTACATATCCATCCTCTCTTTAAAAAATCATTTGCTGAGCATCACCAAGATACAGGAGAAATGCAGTTGAAAGAGGAGCTTTCAAGAGGTTTCTCTCTTAAGGAGCTCAGGATCTAGTTAGTAGTTGTGAAGTGAAATGTGAAAATGAAAGTCACTCAGTCGAGTCCAACTTGTTGTGACCCCATGGACTAAAGGTCCATGGAATTCTCCAGGCCAGAATACTGGAGTGGGTTCAGTTCAGTTCAGTTCAGTTCAGTCGCTCAGTCGTGTCCGACTCTTTGCGACCCCATGAATCACAGCATGCCAGGCCTCCCTGTCCATCACCATCTCCCGGAGTTCACTCAGACTCACGTCCATCGAGTCCGTGATGCCATCCAGCCATCTCATCCTCAGTTGTCCCCTTCTCCTCCTGCCCTCAATCTCTCCCAGCATCAGAGTCTTTTCCAATGCGTCAACTCTTCGCATGAGGTGTCCAAAGTACTGGAGCTTCAGCTTTAGCATCATTCCTTCCAAGGAAATCCCAGGGTTGATCTCCATCAGAATGGACTGGTTGGATCTCCTTGAAGTCCAAGGGACCCTCAAGAGTCTTCTCCAACACCACAGTTCAAACGCATCAATTCTTCGGTGCTCAGCCTTCTTCACAGTCCAACTCTCACATCCACACATGACCACAGGGAAAACCATAGCCTTGACTAGACGGACCTTAGTCGGCAGTATAATGTCTCTGCTTTTGAATATACTATCTAGGTTGGTCATAACTTTTCTTCCAAGGAGTAAGCGTCTTTTAATTTCATGGCTGCAGTCACCATCTGCAGTGATTTTGGAGCCCAAAACCCAGCCTTTAACTTCTCCAGGGGATCATCCCCACCCAGGGATGGAACCCAGGTCTTCTGCACTGCAGGCGGATTCTTTACCAGCTGAGCCACCAGGGAAGCCCAGTAGTTGTGAAAGTCTATCGTGATCATCTGTTTGCCTGTTCAGTAGAGTAGACGCATATACGAAACACTGAGTCTAAAGAAAGATGCAATTAATTACGGAGGATTATAGGATGTTGTCATCTGAACTAAGTCTTGAAAGTTAAGTTTAAAGCTGTGAGATTTTTGGAAATTCAAGGAAAATTATAGCCACAAATACCATTTTAGTTAGGTTGATTATAGTAAGTTATAGTAGTTTAGATTTGTTATAATAAGTTATACTCTTGTGGCTCAAAAGCAATAGAAGATTTTTTTTTTCCTTACTCAAATAACTGTCTACCATAATGACTGAGGTCAGTCATTGATTCTCTAAGTGGTGATTTGGGATCCAGATTTCTTTCATCTTGTAGCTCCATCAGCTTCTAGGGCCTTGTTGTGACAAGGAAAATAATAGGGCTTGGGACAGAATCTTGAATGAGATTTTGATGTTCCATGGAGTCATGATTAAGTCTTTCAAGCTTTGGTCTCTGTGTTCTAATTCTTTCAATTGAGAAATGAATTTTCTTATTGCTAAAGCACAAGCGTTAGCCTCTGGGGATTCAGGTCATAGCATAGAGTAGATTGCATTATATTTTAGAAAGTTTTTTATGAGGTCAAAAAGTTGGTTTCTTTAAGCTGGGATCACTTTTCTATAAATGAGTATTCAAGGGCTTCAACCATGAGAGATATATAAAAGCACATGAGGTTGCTTTTCTCTGTGGTTTTTTTTCCTTCTCCTTAATATACTCCCACCCTTTCTCTGTCCCCAGTTCTCATGCTGTTCATTACTTGTTCAGGGTTCTCCTGAAATTTATTAGCTAAGCATGCGAGTTTGGAAAGTGCTTTATAATTCTTTAGCTTCTACATCTTGATGAAAATACATTTTTCCTAATGTGCATAGAATCATTGCCTTTTCTAACCGTTCTGATATAATAAATGTGATTCTAAACACATGCTGCTTTTTTTTTTTATTAGTGATTTTGTAATATAATAGTCAGTACTGGGGCTTCCTCAGTAGCTTAGATGGTAAAGAACCTACCTGCAATGCAAGAGATCTGGGTTCAATCCCTGGATCTGGAAGATCCCCTGGAGAGAGGAATGGCAACTCACTCCAGTATTCTTGCCTGGAAAATTCCATGGATGGTGGAGCCTGGCAGGCTAAAGTCCATGGTGTCACAAAGAGTTGGGCACAACTGAGTGATTAACACTTTTTCAGTCAGTACCCTATCCTTTCAACTGGTAGCTGCATTTAATCTGTAACCTCTCATGCCTTAAATTGCAGAATGCTACAAAGTCCAAAGGAAATTTGGTTTGGAATGAAATGATCATTTGTCACTCAGAAAATTGTACTGTGGAGAAAAAGTTACTAATCTAACTTCATCTAGGGCTTGCTGAGTCTTATTGGCCAACTTTTATGATATGGTAGACATTTGAGTATTAAAATGTATATTAGAAAGAAAGTATATTGATTTTCTGCAATAATATTATTTATATAATTCAATTCAATTCTACTTAATGGTCTTTGAAAGCTTTGTTGCATCCTTTGATCTTGTTCCAGAACACTTAGCTTTATTTTAGTTTTTATTTTAATTGGAGAATTTAGAGGATTTACTTACAGATTGAGCAGAACAGATCTGTTACAAATAGAAATTTAAGAAGAGAAGACTTGATAGTGTGCATTGTATTTTATATAGATAGAATATGTTATTTATAGACATATATCACAAAGAGTTCTGAAAGAGTAGAAAAATACTGTATTAAAACTCTCTCTACATAGAAAATCTGCAGATTTGTATTAAGATGCCTATAGGAATCACTAGAATGGTATAGATTAATTAGAATTTGTTCTGATTCTGTGGACTTGCTTCTATATTTTCACAAAAGTCAACATATACCTATAATTTGAAGTTAAAATGTAAAAGAGATACTGTGGACTGTTGATTTAAGTTCTTCCACTGATAATAAAGGGCTTGAGTTTTAAGTATATATATATATATTTAATGAGGACTTTGTTTTCAGATTCAATGTCATGTTCCTGGAACCCTCATGCTCATATTAACCATGTGTATTGAAAAGGACTTGATTACCACTATGCGGCTCAAAGAAAGATCCCTGAATGGCATCTTATTAATCCTCTCTGCTTTTCTTAGGTCCTTGAACCATTCCCTATGGTCAGGATACTGGAGCATTCTGATTTAAATTACACTCTCTAACCTTAGATAAAAAAAATATCAGTAGTATCATCAAAGCAAGATTGGGAATGGGGTGGGGACTTTTGGTAGATGATGGACAGAAACTGATATACCTCTTAGGAAACAAAAGAAGAATGTGGAAAATTAACTAATTTCCAATATAGCTTGTAAGTTTGATTAAGACATATACTATAACATGTGTGATCTTAGGTTTTTTTGTTTTTTATTGTTATGACCTAAATAACAGAATTATAAAACAATGAAAGATGCTAATAATGGAACAGAATATGGTTTAGACATCTCCTCTTTTAACCTGTAGCCTTAGGTTTCAAAATAAAAGACAACAAAAACCCAAACTATAAAATCCCCAATCTTATGCTACTTCCAAATATTAAACTTCCCTCCATAAAACATTGAGGCATCAGAACTATTGCTCTATATCATTTTCTAGTTGAAGAGAAAAATTCTAATAAACATCATAAAGACACAAGGAACACCAGGACTGCATTTCTAAAAGTAGGGGAAATGTTTCTGTTTTCTTAATATGGTGACTAAACAATTGAACACATCCATTTATCTCTGTTGACACGTTCTCATTTCCCTACTCCAAATGGCTTTGGGTCAGAAAGAAAGCATTTTTGCCAGGAAAAAAAAAAAGAAACATTCTTTATTCATAAAGTTACAACTGATGAAAAATTGAGGACTCTAATAACTATTCTTTTGCAACTTTTCAATAATGTTTACAGTTGGTAGTGCTAAGTTATCAACTACACAAAAATTTGGAGATGAAAAAAACATTTCAAATGTACAGTCATATTTTAACAAGAAGTCATAGGAATTTCAAAGAACTTATGACTATAAATATGTTTCTCATGTTTTATTTTTAATGCCTATGTTCTTAGTGCATAAAAATCCCCTAAATGGAGAAGAGGATAATATAACCAGTGCACAAAGAAAAAAAAAAAAAAAAAAGGACTAAATGGACTCACAACTAGAACCCTGAATTCATGTTGTATATATATTTTTAAAATTTAAATTTATTTATTTTAATTGGAGGCTAATTACTTTACAATATTGTATTGGTTTTGCCATACATCAACATGAATCAGCCACGCGTGTACACGTGTTCCCAATCCTGAACCCCCCTCCCACCTCCCTCCCCATACCATCCCTCTATTTTATATCTTGGGAATTTTGTGGTTAGAAAGATTTTTAAAAAGTAAACAAATGTGAGCAAAGATGATTTGGATTAGTGGCTTTGCCAACTGAAACAGACTTCCCAAGCCAGCACGCAAAATCTACATCCAAGGAGGACACCATGTAGGTAATTTTTGAACTACCTTGCAGACAAATGTGATTATTGTCCCGCTGACCTTCAGGGTCTCATACACAGGTCTCACATCCAGCCCATGAGTGCTCCACTCAACCAGCTTCCTTTAGAAAGTCAGATCAGTCCATAAAACAGCTCTTGGCTGAAGCTCTGTGTGTGATGTGAGCAGAGATGGCCGTATCAGAGAAAATGGCACCTGGGACTTTGAATTGCTTAGTTCAACCCACAGGCCTGGAAAAGAAATGCACCTTTGCAAATGAACAGCCTTTCCCAGCTCATGGTTTTCTGCTTGACTTTCCTGTAAATGTAAATCAGCATTAAAAAGGAAGGAGGATCTGACCTTCAGTGTTTACACTCCTGTGTAGTACAAGATGCATTTTAGAAGAGAGAAGGGCAAACCTCAAGTGATTTGAGGTTTACATTAGTGCACCAAAGCAGCACTATTAATCGGCATCTTCTGCACACTCAGACCGCTTTCAGATGCAAAGCCTCTTTGGAAATATCTCCAGAGACCAGGCTTTCTTATCTCCTCTCAGGGAGTTCCCATTTTGGCTCTTGCCTGGAAATGGCCTGAGAACAGATTCTGCTTGCTGTTCCAGTATTTCTTCGCTTCCTAGGTGCAAAACCACAATCCACGGAAACTAATTTGTTAAAAGAAAAAAAAAAATTAAAATTACAGGTGTTATTAAATGCAAAAAAAAATCTTTTGTGTGATATGTTACCCACCATTTAATCTTTTTGAGAGTTTACGCTTGGGTGTGTCAGTCTAATCGGGACTGTGATGTTTAGACGGGGGCGCATGTTCTGGGGTTCTCCAGGAAGAAATTATTGCAACTCCCATCATCTGAAGTCAGGCTGAGTCAGGAAACCCTCAGCTGCTCTGCAGAAGAATCGGCCCCTCCTGGCCTGGCTCACTGCAGATGCTGCTGGCTAACAGGGCAGAGCTCCTGGAGACCAGGTTATGAAACTGAGGGATTAGAATTCTTTCCAGCACCTGTTTGCCTATGGCTTTGCTATGGAAATTAAGCTAGGAATTTATTCTATAAGTCTAGACATTGAAGTTTAAATTTACTCCATTTTGAAAATGTACAGAGAATATGAAGCTTTTTTCCCCTATTTCCTTTTCACTAAAAGGTTTTATTACTTCAGACTAATAGTGTTGTTGCCCTCAGGGAAATGCCATTATGAACCTTTTTGAGACCTGTCAGGAAGCATACTGGAAAATCTTACTGATGGATTACCCAGTGTGCACTGAGGTAGATTTATTCCCATTCATGTGAAGATGGTAGGGAAGGGGGTTGAGGGGGTGTGGGTGAGGATGGGGAACATGTTAGAAACTGCTTCAGTAAATGAACAGCATATTGAAGAATTCTCAGAGTTCTTTAATGATTGTATTATTAAGAAGAGATAATAATCAAGAAATGAAAAACCTCAAATCACTTGAGGTTTGCCCTTTTATCTTCTATTAACAATTGCATGTGTGTAAAGGCATATTATAGACAAATAGTATAGATTACTGTATCAGTCACAATATTTGTAAGCTTAAAATCTCCCTAGGAAACAGAGCTTGAAACAGGTATTTGCAAGAAGTAGTTTATTTTGAGACGTTTCAAGGAATAGTAGACCTGAAAAAGTATAGTGGCTCTTTCTAATCTAATAACTGTTTACAACATACTTCAAGAGAAAAGCAAAAGTATCTTGGAGTCAAAAGTCACTTATTTGCGAGATGAAAGACATATTATCAAATATTAATGACAATAATAACCCTGGGGTTTGCCTTCTAAATTAAATCAACATATCCTACTCAATTTTTGAACTGAATAAAAATAGACAAGGAGTAAGATATACAGATGCAAAAATATCAACTTTTTGTCTGATGGCAATGGATTTCCTGAATTTAAACCTTAGATGCATGCACGCTCAGTTGTGTCTGACTCTTTGTGACCCCATGTACTGTAGCCTACCAGGCTCGTCTGTCCATGGAATTCTTCAGCAAGCATGCTGGAGTGGGCTGCCATTTCCTTCTCCAAGGTATCTTGATGACCCAGGATCAAACTTGCATCTCTTGTGTCTACTGCATTGGCAGGTGGGTTCTATACTACCTGAACTACCTGGAAGCTCTTTAATCCCAGACATACACAGCTTATTCTTGCAATACTGGATATCTCTTGACAACCACAAGCTCTTTCAGTAGTGTCTGAAATAGTACCAAGCACAAAGTACACCCAAGACGTACTCAGCAAACAGAAAATGAAAGTTGATCAGTCGTGTCCAACTCTTTGCAACCACATGAATAGTCGATGGAATTCTCTAGGCCAGAATACTGGAGTGGGTAGACTTTCTTCCCAACCCAGGGGTCAAACCCAGGTTTCTTGCATTGCAGGCATATTCTTTACCAGCTGAGCCATAAGGGAAGCCTGAACAAATAAGCAGAACAGGAGACAAATTCTCTGTGGGCCACCAGGATCAAGATCAAGGAATATATGACCAAGCAAGTCAAATTTATTATTCCCACATTTAAATATTAAATATCAGTAATGTGTAGGAATGGCAGAAAGTGAAGAGGAGCTAAAAAGCCTCTTGATGAAAGTGAAAGAGGAGAGTGAAAAAGTTGGCTTAAAGCTCAACATTCAGAAAACGAAGATCATGGCATCCGGTCCCATCACTTCATGGGAAATAGATGGGGAAACAGTAGAAACAGTGTTAGACTTTATTTTTTTGGGCTCCAAAATCACTGCAGATGGTGACTGCAGCCATGAAATTAAAAGACACTTACTCCTTGGAAGAAAAGTTATGACCAACCTAGATAGCATATTGAAAAGCAGAGACATTACTTTGCCAACTAAGGTCCAGCTATGGTTTTTCCAGTAGTCATGTATGGATGTGAGAGTTGGACTGTGAAGAAGGCTGAGCGCTGAAGAATTGATGCTTTTGAACTGTGATGTTGGAGAAGACTCTTGAGGGTCCCTTGGACTTCAAGGAGATCCAACCAGTCCATTCTGATGGAGATCAGCCCTGGGATTTCTTTGGAAGGAATGATGCTAAAGCTGAAGCTCCATTACTTTGGCCACCTCATGCAAAGAGTTGACTCATTGGAAAAGACTCTGATGCTGGGAGGGATTGAGGGCAGGAGGAGAAGGGGACAGCTGAGGATGAGATGGCTAGATGGCATCACGGACTTGATGGACATGAGTCTAAGTGAACTCCAGGAGATGGTGATGGACAGGGAGGCTTGGCATGCTGTGATTCATGGGGTTGCAAAGAGTCGGACACGACTGAGCGACTGAACTGAACTGAACTGAATGTGTAGGAACCATTTCTCCCACCTCAACAATTATTAAACTATTTATAGTATAAAAAGTATTATAGCACAATTTATTCGTGTACCACAATTAACTCTTCTTGGATAGATGTATTTCTATAAAAAAATTCTAAGAAAACTCCAGATTAAAAGAATTTTGGAGTGAAACTGAAAATCTGAGGAGCCTGCCTGTGAGTAAAATCATATAGCCTGAGACAAGAAAATGATGTTTTATTGGCTATTGTTAAAACATAAAAGATTGTGGCTGCAGACACAGGAACTGGCACAATGCTGTAAGATATGCAGTTTATTAAATTCACCGATACTTTTGTGAGTAGAAGTGTGTGTGTGAAAGTAAATGAACTTGGTACCCACTTGATGAAGAACAGCCTGAGAGAGCATATAGAGATAACGTACTCGAGAAAATAAGAGGCATGAAGAAGTAAGCTAGCAGAGATGATCTGGAATCGTGCAACGGTTTCTGCATTCTTGTAGTTAAAGAAGCTGTGAGCTCGAACCAAGTTAACTGAAATCTGAAAAGTGAAGAAAGTTTCCAGGTGTTATTGTGTTATCAGTATTTGAGATCTGTTAACTCATTTGAATCCATTAGTAACTACATATTTTAATTTTTCTTTTTTTTTTTTTTAATAAATAAGAAGGCTAAAATTATTCAATGAGAACCTGACCAGAACAATCCTAAGAGAAAGTTTCAAAATTTGTACTTTTAACTACTGTACTTCGTATCATCAAATAACTAAACAAAACATTTAAAAGAAATTGAAAGCAAGCAATTATACAGCAACAACACTTTGGGTATGATCTAGCACTGAATATCCTGTAAAAGTGAAAGGCACCCTTTGGTCCGTTACATGCCTGATGCATGTTTAATAAGTGACGAGACATGCTGAGTGTCTCATCCTTCTACATCATGTTTATAGCAGAACCAACTTTGACACAATGAAGACTTTGTTGTTGCTGTTGTTCAGTTGTTTAATTGTGTCCAAATCTTTGTGACCACACGGACTGCAACACACCAGGCTTCCATCTTCGATCTTTCCCTGCATCAGGGTCTTTTCCAGTGAGTCAGCTCTTCACATCAGATAGCCAAAATATTGAAGTTTCAACTTCAGCATCAATCCTTCTAGTGAATATTCAGGGTTGATTTTCATTAAGATTGACTGGTTTGATCTCCTTGCAGTCCAAGGGACTCTCAAGTGTCTTCTCCAGCATCACTTTCGAAGGCATTGATTCTTCAGCTCTCAGCCTTTTTTCTTGTCCAGCTCTCACATCTGTACATGACTACTGGAAAAATCATAGCTTTGACTATATAGATCTTTGTAGGAAAAATAACGTCTCTGCTTTTTAATATGCTGTTTAGATTTGTCATTGCTTTTCTTCCAAGGAGGAAGCGTCTTTTATGGGAATTTACAACATAGTTTCTTGACTAATCCAGGTGATAGATTTGTATGTGTGTGTGTGTGTGTGTCTGTGCTTATTTTATTCACTTTTGTCAAATAGTCATGGGAAGTGAAGGTGTGTAACTTATTTTTGTTCATTGATCTTAAAAACAACCACCCCAAAATGGACAAGGTTTTTGTGGTTCAGTCTCCAAGCCACGCTCAACTCTTCAAGGCCCCATTAACTGCAGCACGCCAGGCTTCCCTGTCCCTCACCATCTCCCAGAGTCTGCCAAAGTTCATGTGCATTGAAGTGGTGATGGACAAGACTTATTTAAAAAAAAAGCAAGTTTGCCATCCCCACACCTGACTTTTTTAAAATCCAAATTGTAACCCCCTGATCTATGATACCCTCATCTCCAAGTTTCGATGTCATGAAATTGAAGCTCTGCTTTTTATTTTCTTCAAATCTCCTCCTCCAGCCTGGTCTTTCTGAAGCACATTTCTACATCTTGAGAGGGAAACATTTATTACATTTTCTAAGAATTCATTTTAAAACAGTTCCCAGAATAGCATCACATTCTATTTCAAAGATGATGACCATCTAACCAAAACAAAGAGCATTCCTGGTTTTGTAGTCCAAATCTAACACTCTCCTCCAAGCTTATCATTCCCGAAGGAAATGGTAACAGAATGTCTCAGAGAATATAAACATCTTTCTTGATTTCTGAGATGTGCAGGATATTTGTCTCAATCACTTGGAATGCTAGAGTGTTTTGTCATGTCCTCTTGAAAAAACAAACCTCTACTTTGGTTAAAATGATAACACTTCAGTAATATCAAAATACTTCTTATTTCTCTGTTGAATAATGAAATCTCTCCAATCCCTCCCCCGCAACAGAATTGGTTTATACATTTCTACCTAATTGACTTCTAATGATTTGTAGTTTTGCAAAATAGAATGATAATCTTTTATGATTAAAATGTTCTTTCATATTCCTTCCAATTCATGTAACTTTATAATGTTTGCTGAAAATTAAGGCACTTTAAGAAAGAAGACTTTGACAGAGATTAAAAACAAAACCTAGAATTCCCTGTACCCTAATTCTCCTTAAAATAGATAATGCTACCTCTTTCACTATAAGTAAAATAGCATGAAAGATTAAAAAAAAAAAGAATATTATGATAGGAAAAGATGGGAAGGAAGAGACAAAAAGGGAATAGAAGAGAGATATAAATTCCTTCCCTGTCTCATATTTAGTACAAGGACAGACTTTAAAATATATATAGAAAATGATTCTTTGATTTTGAGTGTAGGAATTTCAAGACACATACTAAAGAATCATTAGACTGCTTTACTTATTCTACTGATATTTATAAATGAATGGACATGAGAGAGACCTGTGGTTTCTGATCTTCAATATATCAGTCTGTGAAATGTATAAAATAACAGTATTTTTCTAATTTGTGTGTGATTTATAGATGTATTTCTAGCATGTTTAAAGTACATGGCCCATGACAGTTGTGTAATAATTATCTGTGAAATTAATAAAACATTGTCGTGTATTTCAAATACTGGCACAAGGAAGACATTCCCTAAATTATGGGTAAGTTTAGCACTGATTTTTGTGTTTTTACAAAGTGATGAGTCCTGGGGCTGCTCATCCTTCATTACAGGTTTTACTGCACTTGTCAGGACAATAATCGCATTGTATTGGAGAATATCATGTATGTATGGCTTGCAGATCATTTTAACATTACAAGAAAGATCCCTATCACCAACATCTCCACCTCCATCTCATATCCTTCAACTGGCTGACAATTCAACTTGGTGTGGAAAAAGCTGGTGATCAAAACTCATTTCTGAAAGGCTGTGTGACTCATCTCCTTACCTCAGTTTTTATACATGTACTGATTGAAGCTGTCTGCCACCCTTAAGTAGGAACGCTAAATGGGAGAACCTTCCTGAGGAGAACATGTGCTTATGGACGTTACGAGAATTGCAGTCATGTTACTGACTCCCCTTTGGCCAAGACAGTGGGAGAGTTGACATGAGAATTGGGCTTAGTGGCTGAGGAGAAACTACAGAAGAAAACAGCGAAGTCAGCTGTTGAGGAGACATATTCTGAAAATGAGCGCTGTGATATGGAATGGCGGTTGAATTAGCTTGTTCTGCCAGTCCAGAGCTGTGGATCCAGTGGGAATGGACGCAGTGATGGGTCACTTCAGAGGGTGTGTCTTCTAGTACTCTTTGGTCCAACACAGGTTTGGAGGGAAGTCTACAGCTTTTTGTTGTTGTTCAGTCGCTAAGTCACGTCTGACTCTTTGTGACCCCATGGACTGTGGCATATCAGGCTTCCCTGTCCTTCACTATCTCCCAGAGTTTGCTCAAACTCATGTCCATTGCGTTGGTATGCCATCCAAAAAACATCTCATCCTCTACAGCTTACAAGAAAGCAAGTAGAAGACACTGGGCATCATCAGCAGAAACCTGTGTGACCTGGTCCAGCTAGCAATCAGTATTTTCCACCCAAGCATGGAAGCATGTTGGGCATGCCACGCACACCTAGAAATAGTGTCCATTTGGAAGAATGGTGGCGTCATGGTGACTGCAGCCATGAAGTCAGAAGACGATTGCTTCTTGGCAGGCAAGTGATGACCAATCTAGACAGTGTGTTGAAAAGCAGAGACATTACTCTGCCGACAAAGGTCCATATAGTCAAGGCTGTGGTCTTCCCAGTGGTCACATAGGGTTATGAGAGCTGGACTGTAAAAGCAGAACACCAAAGAACTGATGCCTTTGAACTGTGGTGCTGGAGAAGACTTCTGAATGTTCTTTGGATAGCAAAGAGATTAAGCCAGTCAATCTTAAGGGAAATAAGCCCTGAATATTCACTGGAAGGACTGTTGCTGAAGCTGAAGCTCCAGTATTTTGGTCTTCTGATGTGCACAGGCTCATTAGAAAGGTCCCTGATGCTGGGAAAGATAGAAGGCTGAAGGAGAAGAGGGCATTGGAGGATGAGATGGCTGGATGCCATCACCAATGTAATGAACGTGAGCTTGGGCAAACTCTGGGAGATGGTGAGGGACAGGGAAGCCTGGCATGCTGTAGTCCATGGGGTCACAAAGAGTCGGACACCACTGGGCAACTCAACAACAACAACAGCAGAGTCATAGAAATAGTAATAGCTCTTATGACCCTCCTTTCTTTCCACTAAATATGCTCATCTTTCAGGGATGTATGTGACATTAGAAGCTGCTTCTGGTGGAATACTGTAGTATTGCACAGCATACTGCAGCATAACCAGATGGTGCTCCTTCTTTCCTTCCTCTTCTGCTCTCCCTCTCTCTCTCTCTCTCTGCCTTCTTCCCTCCCTCTTTCCCTCTTTATTTTCCTTCCTTCTCACTAAAACAGTTTTTTTCCTGACATTACAGTTAGCTGGCTAACATTTTGGGACTCTGATTCCAAACCGCACAGATGCTTAAAGGAAATCCGCCCCCCCCCCAATTTCTGAGTGGAACTGATACAGTAAGACATACAAAACCCCTAAAATCACTCAAGTTTTCCTGGCAGATACTAAGCGCATAACCCTCTAAGAACTATGAGAATCATAGTGCACTGTTCCTGAAAGGGAAATCAAAGATTAAATAAAGTCAGGTCCATATACAGCTCTATTGCATTCTTTCAAGAGCTTTGCTTTTAAACCTGGAGACAGACAGGATGCTGTTGATTTAAACATTACGAGAAGGTCACTTATTAAAAGTCTTTCTCCCACACATTAAAAAACCCACAAGAAAATATCTTGTTGAAGCTCAATTCCCAGTACCTCAAAAGTCCTATCTTTTTCCTGCTTCGATCCCTTGGCACATTCCTACTACCCCAATAGCCACTGAAAACCAACAGCTGCTTAGGGTGGAAGTGACTAAAATTCTCAGACAGCTGTTAGGGATAGTTTTCAACCACAAAGAAATGTAAGTTGAAAAGTTCACAGCAAACGTTTTCGCATTCTCAAAGAAGGAGACTACTGCATTTTTGATAACCATATAAAGGGGAGATCACTTGATAAGAAAAAAATATCATGTTTGAAATTGGTAAATTAAATTGTCACTAGTAAATTAACAAATATTTTAAGGATATAATACAGAGTTGTGAAGAAGCTACTGGTGCTTTTGTTAACTGCTAGTTGGGATACTAAAAAGAACATTTCAAAAGTTTAAGAATGCTTATGCTAGTTAAAAAAAAAATAGAAAAGGACGTTCTATATCACTGACTAAAATTTTGTACATAGAGCAGGACAAACTGTCTTCAGGGATGAAAGCAATTTTACAAAATAATATTTGAAGACTCTAAAGAACGTTCATTATATATTAAGTAAAATGATTATAAAATATTAAATAAGATTGCTTTATTTTGTATATATATGTGTGTAGATTGTATGTATATGTATGTATGTATATTGCTGTTGTTTAGACATAAGTCATGCCTGACTCTTACAACCCCATGGACTGTAGCCCACCAGGCTCCTTTGTCAGTAGTATTCAAGACAGATGCTCATTGAACTGCACTGCTGAGAGATGAAGAAGCCGTGCTCTATCCATTAACATCCATCCCTCACTGCTTGAGGGTCATTGTTCCAGAGTGTTAATGTCTACTTTGAAGGTGTGCTCCACAAAGTCCACAGACAACTGGCAGGGAAGAGGGCTGAGACACCACCAGAACCTCCAGTTAGCCTTGTAGGGTGTCTGCATTTATAAATGAATATGCTCTTTAGCGGGCTTCCCTGGTGGCTCAGTGGTAAAGAAACTGCCTGCAATGCAGGAGCTGCTGGAGATGTGGGTTCGATCCCTGAGTCAGGAAGTTCCCCTGGAGGAGGGCATGGCAACCCACTCCAGTATTCTTGCCTGGAGAATCCCATGGACCAGAGGAGCCTGGTTGGCTACAGTTAATAGGGTCGCAAAGAGTCAAACATGCCTTAGGATGTAGGCAAGCATGCTCTTCAGCAGAAGAAGCTATCCCTGGATTGAGAGGATGAGATGGGAGGGTAGAAATCTAACCTTGAGTTCCAGTTTTGCTTCTTGCTAGCCCTGGGGGCTCTGACAAACATTGAACATCTCTGAGTACTAATATCCTCATCTATGAAATATCAACAACACTGCCTACAGTCTGTCCTTAAAATGACACCAAACATAATCATGTTTCGGTAAGATGATAAGGAAATAAGATGTGTCTCATTTTTCCACCTCCGTTTTCCAACTGTGTTTGAAAAACACACACCAAAAAGTTAAAAGTAAATTGGAAACTTGTACCTGGAACAGAATCGGGATTAATAGGACGTCATCAATTTTATTAGCATTTTAGGAATGCATATTCTCTGTGTTAAGAGAGTATTGTCACCATAACTATTCGCATTTTGGTCTCAGTGGACTTCTGAACCTTAGAGTCTTTGTTTCTCTGGGGCTAGCATGAATGAAATCCTCTTTAGTAGCTTTATTCCTGGTTATTATAACCAGATCTCCTCTTTCTTTGTCTGATAAATTCCTTCTCCAAGAGTCTGCTATTTCTTTTTCAGATAACAGATATTTATTTCAATGTGTTTTAGGAAAAATTATCTGGACCACAAAACTCATAATCTATCCCTACTGTGGTTATATTTAGCGGAGGACTTTCTAAGTTCCATTTCCTCCCTGCAGGGGGAGAGTGTGACCCTCAGGTCCATGAGGAAGGTTCCCACTCTCTTCCCTCACCCCCATGCTCGATTTTTGCACATGCAGTCACACTCACCATGTTGGCCCTCAGCTCATCTTTCATGGCTGGCCAGCTGCCAACACTGCTTTGAACTGTGGAAAATCTGAGACATGCTTGATAGCTTTTTATATAGCTTGGTTTGATACCAATAACTCTTGAGTGTGGATGTCAAGGCAACAAAGCTGCAGCTCTCAAAAGACAGAAAAATAATAAAATAAATCCCCAAAGATATTAAGTGAATAATCTGCGAAATGCTCAGAAGAATTTTCTTATGGTTTCTCTGTGAGTTTCTCAGAGTGCCTTGTTAATTAAGGTTCAGGACCAAGAAGTGAATCTATCGTCAAGCCTCCGTCCCTCCTGCATGCATAACAAATTGCTCACATAAGCTGTCCCCAGATCTCATCATCTCTCACTTCCCTCCTCCAGAAACTTTAAAGCGTTGAGCCGGGTAGACTAGCCTGCAGTTGCATTATGTGAGAATTATGATTTGGCTTTAGCTGCAATTTTCAAATATTTATTGGACCAAGATTAGGGGCAGAACTGAACAGGATCTCTGAACAAGTCCTTTGAATTAATAGCTTCAGTAATTTAGGAGGTTGGAAGAGCAGGAATATTGGAGGGTTGAGAAGGTGGGACAGCAACCCCCCCAGATTTATAAAATAAATCGATATCCTTTTCTATTAGGATAATTTCCCTATAGATGCTACTAAACAGAAGAGCTGAAGCTCAGGCTTAGATCACTCCTTTTCTAAAGTCAAAGCATCCACAACAGGCCCAGCATTTGGACCATGAGTATTTTTTTTCCCCCAAAGCGTCCCCAGAGAGAGAAAGAGAAACATAGATGAGCTTTAAATAAATGGAGCCTTGCCAACGAATTCTGTATAGTCATTTGTCTATGGTACTTAAACAGAGCAGAGAAGGAAGTTCTTGAAGTAAACTCTAGGCTGAGCAGAACACTGTCAATTCAAAATAATTGGAATTTATTACCGGAAACTAAATAGGATAGGCAAGTGCATTCTTACTTGCTCCTGAACTTTTCTTTCGATGCAGTTAATCCTATCAAGCTATAAAATAAAATGTACATATTATCACGTTTAAAATTATCTTGGGGTAATTTTGTGAACTGTATTCAAGCTGTGGTACCTGACACTTTTAAATATATATATATATATATATATATTTAATGTGGGCCATTTTTAAAGTCTTTACTAAATTTGTTACAATATTGAGTCTTATATTTTTTTGTTTGCTTATTTTTTGGCTGTGAGGCTTGTGGGATTTCAGCTCCCCAACCAGGGGTGAAATCCACACCCTTTACATTGGAAGGTAAAGTCTTAACCATTGGACCATCAGGGAAGTCTTTACTACTTGACTTTATTTTTTTTTAACGTACCCCATTCAACTCTCTTTTGATTCATCTCTGCTAACACTTTCCCATCTTTCTTCAGCAGCTTAGTATCACAGTAAAGACATTAAGTAGTAATACTGAGAGATGTGTATTTTTCTATATTTTGGCTTGAATAATGCCCTTCATTCATATGTTGGAGTCTTAACCTCCAGTGCCTCAGAACATGACTTAATTTGAAAATAGGGTCTCTACAGAACTGAACAAGTTAAAATGAGTTTATTAAAGTTGGGCCTAGTCCTATAGGACTGGTGTTTGCGTAAAAGGGGGAAATTAGTACAGAATCATGCATGCATGGAGAATGCCACTTGCTCATGAAGAAAGCCAGGCAGAAACCAAGGAGAGAGGCATGAAACAGATCCTCCTTTCACAGCCCTTGGAAGGAACCAACCCTGCCAATACTCTGATTCCAGACTTTTGAACTCAAGAACTGTAAGATGATAAATTTCTGCTAAGTTTGTGGTACTTTGCTACACCAGCCTGAACAAACGAATATACATAAACATCACTTACTTCATAGGCAACACAAAGCATGCCACTTCTTGCCTCTGGATCTTTGTTTACTTAAATATAATATAGAATACTTATACCCACTTCATTTCTTTTTAAAGATAGTGTCGAATCTCAGATAACAAAGCCATAGAAATAGCTACATGTGTATGTAACTGTATATACTGCTTGGAGCAAGTATCACAAGTAAGTGTTTTTATGAATGAAATTAAATGGTGTAAAGATTTCCATCTTAATACTTAAGTATCTGAAATTATGCATTCTTTGTCTCTATGGTCCAGAAAACTTTTTAAACTACAGATGCCATTCAGTTCTGTTTAGTTCAGTCACTTAGTCGTGTCCAACTCTTTGCGACCCCATGAATCACAGCACGCCAAGCCTCCCTGTCCATCACCAACACCCTGAGTTCGCTCAAATTCACATCCATCAGATGTCATTAGGAACAATTCAGAGTCTAGGGGAATAGTCCAGATAGAGAAATGGGAACTAGAATAGAATAATGGTACAGCTATTTTGGAATAATAGTGATATTCAATTACTGATGAAGAAAAGGAAATTAATTATCATGAATATAGCTGGAATAACCTTATATCTGCTGAAAGAGCCTGGTTCTTGATTTGACTCTATGGAAGGAGGTTCATGACATTGTACAGGAGGCAGGGATCAAGACCATCCCCAAGAAAAAGAAATGCCAAAAAGCAAAATGGCTGTCTGAGGAGGCTTTACAAATAGCTGTGTAAAGAGAAGTGAAAAGCAAAGGAGAAAAGGAAAGATATTCCCACTTGAATGCAGAGTTTCAAGGAATAGCAAGGAGAGATAAGAAAGCCTTCCTCAGCAATCAATGCAAAGAAATAGAGGAAAACAATAGAATGGAAAAGACCAGAGATGTCTTCAAGAAAATTAGAGATACCAAGGGAGCTATTGATGGGATCAATAAAGGACAGAAATGGTATGGACCTGACAGAAGCAGAAGATATTAAGAAGAGGTGGCAAGGATACAGAGAACTGTACAGAAAAGATTTTCACAACCCAGCTACACAAGATGGTGTGATCACTCACCTATAGCCAGAAATCCTGGAATGTGAAGTCAAATGGGCCTTAGGAAGCATCACTATGAACAAAGCTAGTGGAGGTGATGAAATTCCAGTTGAACTATTTCAAATCCTAAAAGATGATGCTGTGAAAGTGCTGCACTCAATCTGCCAGCAAATTTGAAAAACTCATCACTGGCCACAGCACTGGAAAAGATCAGTTTTCATTCCAGTCCCAAATAAAGGCAATGCCAAAGAATTGTCAAACTACCTTGCAATTGTACTCATCTCACATGCTAGTAAAGCAATGGTCAAAATTCTCCAAGCCAGGTTTCAGCAATACATGAACCATGAACTTCCGGATAGTCAAGCTGGTTTTAGAAAAGGCAGAGGAACCAGAGATCCAATTTTCAACATTTGCTGAATCATTGAAAAAGCAAGAGTGTTCCAGTAAAAACATCTATTTCTGCTTTATTGACTATGCCAAAGCCTTTGACTGTGTGGATCACAATAAACTGTGGAAAATTCTGAAAGAGATGGGAATACCAGAACCCCTGACCTTCCTCTTGAGAAATCTGTGTTCAGGTCAAGAAGCAACAGTTAGAACTGGACATGGAAAAACAGACTGTTTCCAAATAAGAAAAGGAGTACGTCAAAGCTGTATATTGTCACTCTGCTTATTTAACTTATATGCATAGTACATCTTGAGAAACACTGGGCTGGAAGAAGAACAAACTGGAATCAAGATTGCTGGGAGAGATATCAATAATCTCAGATATGCAGATGACACCACCCTTATGGCAGAAAGTGAAGAGGAACTAAAAAGCCTCTTGAAAGTGAAAGAAGAGAGTGAAAAAGTTGGCTTAAAGCTCAACATTCAGAAAACTAAGATCATGGCATCCAGTCCCATCAGTTCAGTTCAGTCTCTCAGTCATGTCTGACTCTTTGTGACCCCATGAATCGCAGCACACCAGGCCTTCCTGTCCATCAGCAACTCCCGGAGTTCACTCAAACTCATGTCCATCGAGTCCTTGATGCCATCCAGCCACCTCATCCTCTGTCATCCCCTTTTCCTCCTGCCCCCAATCCCTCCCAGCATAGGAGTCTTTTCCAATGAGTCAACTCTTCACATGAGGTGGCCAAAGTACTGGAGTTTCAGCTTTAGCATCATTCCTTCCAAAGAACACCCAGGGCTGATCTCTTTTAGAATGGACTGGTTGGATCTCCTTCCAGTCCAAGGGACTTTCGACAGTCTTTTCCCATGGCAAATAGATGGGGAAACAGTGGAAACAGTGGCTGACTATTTTTGGGGGCTCCAAAATCACTGCAGAGGATGACTGCAACCATGAAATTAAAAGACACTTACTCTTTGGAAGGAAAGTTATGACCAAACTAGACAGCATATTAAAAAGCAGAGACATTACTTTGAAAACAAAGATCTGTCTACTAAAGGCTATTGTTTTTTCAGTAGTCAATTGTGGGTGTGAGAGTTGCACTATAAAGAAAGCTGAGTGCTGAAGAATCGATGTTTTTGAACTGTGGTGTTGGAGAAGACTCTTGAGGGTCCCTTGGACTGCAAAGAGATCCATCCAGTCCATCCTAAAGGAGATCGGTCCTAGGTGTTCATGGAAAGGACTGATGTTGAAGCTGAAACTCCAATACTTTGGCCACCTGATGTGAAGAAATGACTCATTGGAAAAGACTCTGATGCTGGAAAAGATTGCCAGCAGGAGGAGAAAGGGATGACAGAGGATGAGATGGTTGGATAGCATTACTGACTCAATGGACATGAGTTTGGGTAAACCCTGGGAGTTGCTGATCGACAGGGAGAGGCCTGGTGTGCTGTGGTTCATGGGGTTGCAAAGAGTCAGACACGGCTGTGCAACTGAACTGAACTGAACGGAACTGAAGTTTTTATAAAAAGATTTCATCAGCATATATGTGATAAAGTGTTTATAAATTAAAAATAAAGTATTAGGTTTACACATTTTTTTTTAGCACATCTTCTAGTCAACTGTGTATACCAATATACCTCTGTAGAATTTCCTTGAGAAACAGCAAGCTGATGTAACTGCAGCCCTTACTGAATAACTCACTGCTAGAGGGTATTCCTAGAGCATGAATCTGATGAGAAGAAGCTGGGTAGAGAAGTAACCTAACAACATGAGCAAGGTGACCCTTAATGGCTTTTTGTTTGAAACTCCTTAGAGGCGAATTAGAGAGGAGGATGATGTAATGGACTCTTTCTGCATGTTGGGTAAAGTGCTCATTATTGCTCCTCCTCCACTTCAGTTTAATTCGTTTCCTACACTGATAAATGCTGACTTTGGTTCTAAACCCACTTGCCAAGACTGACACAGCGGCGATGCTCTCAAGTGTCATGTTAACTCAGCCAAACTGTCATTTGCAGAAGCCTTTGTAAATTGACTTTGTATTGAGCTGGTAACATCTGACTAATTTCTACTAATACTGCACAGCAGCTATAACCACTTTTGTGGAGCCCATTAGCCTTGTTTAACTGGCATCATAAATAATAAATTCAAACTGCTGGGAATTGGCTTATATTCTGTACTGTTTTTGACGTATTTTTGGAGTCAGGTACATAGTTTCACACTAATGATTCTGCTAAACGCAGAGGCTTGTATCTGTTATTCTTACATCCCAACCAAATATTTTAAAGAAATAAGTCATCGGCTGCACTTCTCATATTTCTAATGTTCCAATTTTGTTTCTGGAAAATAAAAATGTGCAATTATCTAACAGTTCTTTGGCAGGTTATTTGACTTGCACCCTGGGCTGATTTTTCAAGTCTCCTTCAAACCATTCCCACCTTTATCTCCTTTCATCCTGGTTAGTATTACAGGTCCAGTATGAAAGTCTAAGGGCTTCTCAAACTTTTCAAGAAATAAAATGAAGGCAGCAATAAAGAGAGACTAGAGAAATAAATTATGGCCAACAAACGGAGAGTCAGCTTTGAGCACATTGACTTGCCACAGTGTAGAGGGCAAGTGTTCTGACTTGAGTTTGGCTCTTAGTGGGGATGTACTGGGAATGATATTTGTCCAACATATGTCCTTTAGAGATACAGAGCAAATGAGGATGGTGGTTTTTATTTTAGCTTTTTCTAAATTATTTGTATTGGGTATAGTTGCTTTATAACAAAGAGAATTAGCTACATATATCCCTTCTTTTTTGGATTCCCTTCCCATTTAGGCCACCCTAGAGGACTGAGTAGAGTTCCATTAACACAAATATGTGGAATATGGAAAACTAGTATAGAAGATCTTATATGCAAAGCAGAAATAGAGACACCGACAGAGAACAAACACACAGACATCAAATGGCGGAAGAGGTGTAGGATGAATTGTGTGGTTGAGATTGACATATATACACTATTTATATTTGTATAAAATCGATAACTAGTTAAGAAGATGGGCATTGAAGGAGCAGAAAAACAAAAATCAATTAATATGGTAGCATGGGCTATAGCAGCATGATGGGTTAAAGATCATTTTTCACTCTCACGCATTGGAGAAGGAAATGGCAACCCACTCCAGTGTTCTTGCCTGAAGAATCCCAGGGACAGGGGAGCCTGGTGGGCTGCCGTCTATGGGGTTGCACAGAGTCGGACACGACTGAAGCGACTTAGCAACAGTAGCAGCAGGGACTTTAAAATGTCCTCTTATAAATGCCAGTTATGAGGTAAGGAAAACACTTTATCATTATTATTATTACTAAGTTAAAAGACAAAAAGACAAGGGTAGGAAGGGCACATGGCACCAGTCCATTGCCCTAAACTACATGCTCCTCTTGCTCTGAGGAGGGTGCTGGCTGTGGATCTAGATTTCATGACACAATTATCAGCAGGAGTTGGCTTTGCTGGGTCTCATCTTTCTCTATTTGGGTTTGTCTTCTGGAAGGGCTCTTAGAGTGCAATTGATCACAAAGCATCATGGCAGCTCTGTCTCTTGTCTGCAGACTCACCAACCTCCTTCACTTATAACTTGCCACACCCTTCCACGCTCAACAACTTGTCTTTAGAACAAAATCTCATCTCATGTATGTGTAATTTCATGCAGTTTCATACAGAGGGTAGGCTTTGTATGAAAACTTGATACAGTTATGCAAATATTGAGGGACTGATACAGAGAATTAGGGATCTGCAAACCACATTTCCCATGTTCATTTGCCATTTGGCTTGTTAAATTCTATCAGCAAGAGGTGCTGGGGGCAGACTAGAAGCTGGAATTTCTTCCATTTACTCTTTGTCTTTTCCTTTCTTTCATAGAATCTCTGAAGGGAAGGGGTGTGAAGCTTCTTCAATCCCAACATTGGAGCAGGCGATTCTTGCTCCCAGATCTTGGTGCTGGAGGCAGTGGCAGTGTTTGAAGTTAGGAGCTTCTTCTGCTCCCAAATCCTGGTTCAGCAATCTTCCTTCTTTTAATTCCATTTCCTCCTAGAGTTAATAATCTTTGATTCAGCTCCCTTTCTCTTCTTCTCTTCAAATTTTGCCCACCTGCATAATCGGTCATTGTGCGACATTACTCTTATCTGAGATATCTGGCAATCAATCATTGTTACCACATCACTTCTATTTGAGATGCTCAGTTTCCTTCTTTCTAAGCTAGACTCTAACTACTACAGAGAGAAGATATGGGAGAGAAAAACGTGAGACTTCTGGGTTGATTAATGCATGAGAATGACGGGCAAAAGAGAAAAGTATGCTATTAATGTGTATAAAATAGAAAACTTTCCTTAAACTATTCTTTAACAATCTTAACAACATTTTTCCTTTGTTGCCAATGATTTTGTTGAAAAATGATTTTTGTTAAAATTATGAAATAATTATATGGTCATTTTTTGTTGAGTCACTCAATCATGTCTGACTCATTGCAACTCCATGGACTGTAGCCCACCAGGCTCCTTCCATCCACAGGATTTCCCAGGCAAGAACACTGGAGTGGGTGGTCATTTCCTCTTCTGGGGGATCTTCCTGATTCAGGGATTGAGCCACCTGGGAAGTCCACAAATATATATAAATATATACATTTGGTTGCCATACAATAATAATTAAGAACTATATTTGTCTGCTCACCTGATTAGGACATAGAGTAACCTGTGTGCTAAACTCATCACATTTCTCCCTCTCACTGTAATAGAAAATCACTATTCCAAATTTTGTTTATCATTCTCTTGGATTAATAGGTTTCTTGCATATGTATTTATGCATGCACTGCATAATACTTAGATATTTATGCTTTAGGTTCTTGAACATTATGCAACTAATAAAATTCTGTAAGTATCCTTTTGAGAGTTTCTCAATTTTATTAAAATTGTTTGTTGGGATCAGCCACAATAATAAGTGTAGCAATAGCTCTGTCCTCTATAGGATTGCCTCGTGTTAATATATTCTGATTTATTTATTCTTTCCCATACTGATACTCCCAAATTTTCACTTTCACCAGGAGACCTGTTAAAAATCTTCTCCAGCATGTTTCCCAGTGCACAGACTCAGCAGTTTCCCTGAAAAGTGCTATTGCTGGGTCACAGGATATATGTATATTCTATTTCATTAGATAATATAGCATTATATCCTACTGTAATAGTAGCAATTTATTTCTGTAATTACTTGTTTCTATCTTCCTGTCAGTCCATATCATTTCCATGACTTTATATTGTCAGTTTTTTTAAATTTGCATTTCATTGCTTGTGAATAATACAGTGAGAGACTTTACATGGGTTTTGATCATTAGTCTCCCTACTATCTCAAATACTTGTTTTTATTTTTCTGTTTGTTTCTTTATGTCTTATAGTGGTTACTTTATGTGTGTTATATAGCAATCTTTCATTCACTATATAGCTACAAATTTTTTTTTTCCAGTTTGTCTTTGGTCTTTTTACCTTAACTGTGGTGTCAAGTCAGGAATGGCCATTGCTAGTTTTAAATTAGCTTTATTTATCATTCATCTTATTTTTGCTTTTTTTTTTTTTAATCTAAAACATCTTTTCCCATTGCTAGCAACACAAAGATGTAAAAATGTTTTCCTATTATTTTTCCTAACAGTTTAGAGTTTTACCTTATGCATGTTGGATGAATAATATATTTTGAAATGTGTAGAATACACATTTCATATGCTTATGTACATGTAAACTATATATTATATGTATGTATGTCTCAAGTAAAATTTTTACTTTAAAACATTTCAAACTTGAAGCTTTTATGACTAAAGCTTTTCTATAATAGTTGGTAAGATTAATTCAGGAATATTTGCTTCCATTATATATGATCAAATCTATATAATGTTTGACATGTGGTGGTAATAGGAGTACCAAAGGAAGCATAGACACTGTGACAATATTTTGGAGTTTTAAAATTACTTTTTTCTTCTATTTTCCCATCTGTTTGAATTTACCAATATCTTGAATACACAAGTATTCAACTCTTGGTTAAAAATTACAATCTCCCACTGATATATTTTGCCTTTATTATAATAGTTCATCAGATTATGCTTTCATTGCACCTTTGTGATAGTTATAATAGATTTTGAGGAAGTCATGGAAAGTTTTTCCTTTGAATGGGGTCAGAACACTGTGCCAACAGTGCACAGAACACGGTTAACACACTCAGAAACTGTAAGAAGGCTACAAATGAAAGAAAGTTCCATCATCACCCCAGTGTGATCAGAGACTTTTCGCCAGTCTTGAACGGCGGAGTCAGGCTCCGCTCAGGGTGTCTATGATGCGGAATGCAGTGGGTAGGCATTCTTAATTGAACTGATAGAAGTGCTCGACAGGCTAATGGTTGTAATTGTTCACTATTTCACAGAGCAAAGACTTTGCTCAGTAAATAGGAGGCTTTGTTTCCAACCTAATTTAATGGAAACACAGAAGGTACAAGAAAGGAATGTGCCAACTGACACAGGGTGAAAATATGGCATTTCAGAGACTTTGGTGCAAATGTCCATCAGCTGACATCTGTCAAAGCAAGCTCCGGGGATGGCTTCAGAGCATACCCACTTGCCAGCAGCAAACATTTAGTGAGCTTCGTTCTCTGAGGAATGGGGTTGGTTTGTTTCACAATGAGAGCATTTGAATCAACCTACTTTTTCCCCAAACCCCAAACTACCACACAAACACCACAGAGCCTGCTTATGCAGTAAAAAGAACAGACTTTTATAGCATATGGATTTCAATCTTTAGATGAACTGAGAGGCTCTAGCAGTACATGAGAGAAGGCACATGTGATGCAGTTTGTTTTACTGTAGCCTGGATAAAGGCATTAAGGCCTAAAAAATATTATTTCCAATGAATACGTAAAATTAAACGGGCTCCACGCTGCCTGTGTGTGCACTCTATTAAAGCATCTTGTGTGTTGATGCTTCTGTTGGCTTGCCTGATTTCCATTTCAATTTCTGTAAGTACCATAAAGTCTCACGGAATGTAAAACTGTAAAATTTAACTGTTTTCTATCATTTTTAGTTCAGTCTTCAAAAGAGTCAGGGGAAAGAAATTCTGGCAGAGTATCCTTAGGGCATGATGTATCTATGTATTTTCTCTATCTTTCCTTACAATAATTGGCCTATGGAATATCTATTTTGTGGGTCAGTTCAATTCAGTCACTCACTTGTGTCTGATTCCTTGAGACCCCATGAATCGCAGCACGCCAGGCCTCCCTGTCCATCACCAACTCCTGAAGTTTATTCAAACTCACGTGCATCGAGTCGGTGATGCCATCCAGCCATCTCTACCTCTGTCATCCCCTTCTGCCCCTGCTCCCAATCCCTCCCAGCATCAGGGTCTTTTCCAGTGAGTCAGGTCTTCACATGAGGTGGCCAAAGTATTGGAGTTTCAGCCTCAGCATCAGTCCTTCCAATGAACACCCAGGACTGATCTCCTTCAGAATGGACTGGTTGGATCTCCTTGCAGTCCAAAGGACTCTCAAGAGTCTTCTACAACACCACAGTTCAAAAGCATCAATTCTTCAGTGCTCAGCTTTGTTCACAGTCCAACTCTCACATCCATACATGACCACTGGAAAAACCGTAGCCTTGACTAGATGGAACTTTGTTGGTAATAAGTGGCAAATTTAAATTTCCAATGTTTGGTAGAGTAAGCACCTACATTTCTCTCCCTGATCTCTACCTCCAAGTCCAATATCATGCCCTAATCTCCGGGCAGAAATTTAGAAGCAAATGCAGAATGTCATGGTAGTGACAACCTACATGAGAATCTCACTATTAGTGATACTAAATTGCTCAATTATGCAAATATTCTAAAATTTAACTTTGAGAAAAATATCTAACTCTATGCAATTCTTTGAAAAAGGTGTTGGTTTATGACTTAGCAAAATCATTTTTAATTCATTGTTTAATTTACAAAATTATTGAATTTCCTGTAACCATGGAAGTTTAGACTTGACCAATACTAAGTTTCATATCGAAACTCTTCATTCAATATATGAAGAAATTAAAGCCTGCTACAGGAATGTCTTTGTGCAAGAACATATACTGGAATATTCAAAGTTATTAAGCATGTTATAAGAGAGCTATAGTGATATTGAGGTATTTATAACATTATTATCATCAAGACCCAGATATCCGGGGTGAGAACTCAAGTCCTTTACATGTCTTCATTTTCTGCCAGATTCTTTCGGAGTTCAAATTTACAAGTGGAGACTAACCTCAAAATCAGCACTGTACAGCTTTTCCATATATAAATGACTGCCTATTTATCTGCTGTTTAAAATTATTTACACTTTAGTGACAGTGGTGCCTAAGGGGGGGACTTTATGAATATGTAAATGAATGGCTTTAATTTATGGATCCATTCAGATTCCATGCATTGAAAAGCATTGAACAATCATAGTGATATTCACCATTGATCCAGGATTTCCTTTTTCCTAGACATTTTGCACATATAGATTTTAATTATTGCAACTTTTCTCCTTTTGTGTTTTATGTAAGAAAAAAATATATAAGTCAAAGAATTGCAGGTAGATAGATAGACGTTACCGCTGAGGAAACTGAAGGCTTCGCTTAGTGGGGACTCGAGCCCTCTCCTAACCCTGAATGCACGTGCTCTTTCCTCTGACATACTTCCCACAAGTATTGTTCTCCTAGTGTCAGGAACTTTGCTGTAGCGATCTAATTTTTCTTAATGGTTCTTTCATCCTCTTTCTTAACCTCGTTCTCTCTGGTTTTCTTTCTTTATTTCTGTACATACGTGACCTAGGTGTGTCTATGGGTTAACCCAGTGTGTAAGGGTCACGGTTTTAATTTTATGGTCAATGAGCGATGTTTGTATCTTTAGCCCAGGCACACGGTAACTGTGCGAGAGGCGGAGTGAGAAAGTTTAGCCTAGTGCCAATCTTCCATTCCCCCTGGTATCCCCAGAGGCTGTCCCAGTGCCTGTCCTGCCAGGCTGACCTACGCATGCGCTTCCTCATAGAAGTCCATGCGCCCTAATAATTTTACACAAGAAGATGCTGAATGGCCAGATCCCAATTCTCATCCTTCCGTTTTGGGAAGTGAAATGAATCATAGGGCAAATTTTTTGCTGATCTCTGTGTAAACTCACTGGGTCACTTTCTCCATGGTGACCTGCCTTCAGTCTGGTTATTTGGGTATTTACCCACCCGATATTCTTTTTAGCTATGATTTCTTTTTAAAGATCATAATAAAAACCTGTGGACAATGCTACTTAATCACCAAATAACAAAGCCACGGCGAGCTAGGGAGTGATGGAAGTGAATCCTGGGTGAAAAAAATACCTTATTTTAGATCCTGACTGCCGGGGGCCAGCGTGAGGAATTCCGCCCGTGGCAAAGGTCATGAGGAAGGAGGCTTGGCATACGCAAAGGCGTGATCAAGCCTCAGGAAACCCCCTGTTCCCGAGCATCTACCCCAAAGCCAGAGTCTGTTTTATGCTCTCACCTACACTTCTGACTTTACGGGGGGCTCTCCCCCATAACCGTTTCTCTTGGAGAAGGAGTAAACGCGCAGCTCCAAGGCAATAAAAATTCCTGGGTGTGACAAGAGTGTTTCAGCTTACGGACTCCTCTGAAGGTTATCTAGCCCACCTGTATAGGTTTGTCTGGCCACATGTGATTGTTTACAGCCTCCCAACCTGAAAGGCACGAGATGTTTTAGACTTACTAAAGGCAAAATCTTTTGGGGAGTTAGAAATTATTAGTATAATGTGTTGGTTAGGAATTATATTGGTGAAGGGTTCTTCATTTGTTGTGTCAATAATTGCTGCTAATTCCCTGCTCTGGGTGGGACAAGGATGTTTCAGGTCAAACCTCTCTGCTGACAGACTAGCTTGTGTGACAGGATTATCCATACTGCTGCCACTAGGCACATGATTGTTTACTACCTCTCAACCGTAAACAGCACAGAGAGTTTTGGAGTATTTTGAGAGTCTTAATTAGCATAGGGCTTTTTCTTCTTGTTGAGTCAATGATTGCCGCCAGGCCTCCATATCCTTAGGCACCTGGGAATATATTAATCAATGTATTTGGAATATAGCAAAGGAAATATAGTAGTTTTTGATGTTAGCAATACTAGACTTTTTGAGTTAATGGATTTTCTCTTTTGTAATAGATCACTGTACTTTGTTATAAATCACTGTGTCCTTGCTATGTAAAAATGTAACTTTATCATATCTTAAGACTAAATAGATCTTAAGGGGAGCATTGGTGAAAGGATTTTCATTTGTTGGGCTGATGTTTGCTGCTAAATCTCCATGTTCCCTACCCTTATAATGAATATAACTAGCATATAGGAAGAAATAAGTATTAACCTTTAAGCATATAGGAGAAATAAGTATTAACCTTTAAGACTAATCATGTTAACCTTGAGTTAAATAAATTCCTTTCTTGATTGTAACTCACTACACCCTCACCCTATAGGAATGTAACTTTATTTGGAGGGTGGTGCCTGGTTTAAGAAAAAACACCCTTGGAAGAAATAAGTTTTTTGGTTATCAGAAAGAAAGGATCATAAAATGTCAGCAGGTCTCACTCATGGCCAGAAGATGATGTAATATCCCTAAGACCTTTTTTTATATACATTTATGTGAAGCACCTGATTTTGATAAAGGTCAGGACTGCTGACCCCCACGTGACTCTGTATTCATCCCTATGTGTAACAAAAGGTATATAAGCAAACCCCAAAATAAAGAAATCGGATCAGTTTCCGGAAAGACTGATTCCCCCATGTTGCTTCTTTCTTGCTCCCGTTTTTCTGGCTGAATTCCCATCTGGAGCATGGATGCTATTCCACGTAATCCAAGTTATTCAGCCTCCTTTTCTCCACTAATCTTCCTACTACACTATCCATTTCTAATCTCTCTATATCTGTGATTAAATAGGTATTTTTCCAAAGACGCCGACTCCGTCCCCACCTTCGAATCACCCTGGATCCACCGGGGCTGGACCCCGGCACTGACCTGAAATTACTTTAGACATCTATAGTGAAAGGCCCATACTACTTCCAACAACCAAGAAAAAAAAAAAAAAAAAGAGATACACAAAAGCTACAATAGTGTGTTTTAAAGCTGCCATCCATACTCTGAATATGTTTGCAGGTTGTTGTCATAATAAATTCCTGTTTTAAAAATGATACCATCTGCTTTAAGGGTCCCAATGTCAAAAGCAACATTACTATTCAGCACTTAGTACATTAGTGCTGCAAGACCTGAGCTCCAAAGGATAGCAGTGATCAATTTAAAAGCATGGATCAGATAACAAAAATAGAGAAATAAAAATAGTATTGAGAGTCTTCTTTACTGATAGTGCTGTGTGATTGGTTCAGAGAACAAAACCCTAATACACAAAATATGCATGACAAAGTCAAGCTTTGCTTTTCCACAACTACTGAGCTAGGGGATCAATTTTTTGTTAAATTCTGATAACATTCCACTTCCACTGGGCAAAGAATCACCTAGATGACCTACACCCAAGCTGACTATTTTAGCACAGGGATTTCACACAAAAACTGCTGTAGCTGCAGATCTCATGTGATAATATGAGAAAGGACACCCTGGAGACTGAGAATCAGAAGAAGTAGGGGTAGCCCGGAGTGCTCTCTTTCAGACTCGTGGTAAATCTAAGTGAACTTGACAAAGTAGGTTAAAGCTATAAAGTATATCTGACACATTAATGTTACAGATACATCAAAATCACAAGGTTGAGAAATGATGTCCAATTCTCATGAGCTTACCAGTTTACAGCACATTTAAATATGTATTATCCTATTTATTTTAGGCCTCTCACAACCATCTAATGTAGTAGGGCTTGTTATATTAATACTAACATAAGTCAGATGGCTGATACTCCTCTCATAGACTTAGTTTCAATTTGCCAAGAAGCCACTAACTGCATATCTTGTGCAAGGGCAAAGCCTGTCTTCTAATTTTTAGAAAATTTCAAGCAATGCATTCTCCCATGGTGGCATTTGAATCCTGGAACTTTAATGTGTGTACACTCTTGTGTGAGTTTTCCATTATGAACTCATATCTTGGTTTAGCTTTTCTCAGAAGCACATGATGAGACAAGAATTTAAATGCCAATTATTCGTGTGGGAGTTCTCTTTATCCAAGAGAAAGCTGGTAGAGGAGTGAAAAAAACAAAGCAGAAAAAGAAAAAGTCAATAAGGTTATGTAAGCCAGGTAGCTCTGTGAATAAATGGAGCTCAGTTCTGCCAGTGAACACTTGGAGGCATTGTAGCAAATATCTAAAGAGTCTGTCCCCACAGTCAGTGATTAGAGGGGCTACATTCAAGGACATTGATACTCCAATACCTGCAGTTTGCCATATGCATTGGGACAACAGTGATCCTGAAGACAATAAAAGTCCCTTTGGCAGAGGTTGTAGGTGTTCACAATGCCAGTTTTTTGGAGTAAATGAAGAAAGGATATGGATAAAGATATGGGTTCAGTCTTCTTGCTGCTCAGGTTATGGTAAAGTACATTCATTGTGAAAGATTTCTTTTTTAACTCATTATAATATATAATATTGATATCTAAACATAGCATATCCTTAATTTGAGTTTAAAATAAGAAATATTTCATATTGTGCACTTTATCAGTTTAAAAAATTTAAGTAAAAATTAGAGGTCAGAAGCAGGGTCATATTGTAGAAAGCAGAGTGTCATCTGACTTCTTTTTTCCTCTCCTCTCTCCTCTTCCTAGTTCTTCTCTTTATTAATTTGAACCTCCCATCTCTCTGAAGCAGAATACATTCTTCTTAATCATGCTAACAGAATTAATGATCATTTTCCCTTTTATTCCTTTTTTTGTGTATGTGTGTATTCCTTTAAAATTCATTTCCCTCACTTAAAAACAAACACAAACAAGCAAAAACTTTACACGTGTAGTGTTTTTCCCAAGAGTAATGCTAGTCAATAATATTTAACGATGTTCATCACAGCAGTTTGACAGATAAGGAAACCAAGGCGGAGGTGTCTCTGTTAGTTTTTTACTATTGCAAAGAGATATTAAAGGTCTTCCCCTGGAGAAGGAAATGGCAACCCACTCCAGTATTCTTGCCTGGAGAATCCCATGGACAGAGGAGCCTGGTAGGCTACAGTCCACGGGGTCGCAAAGAGTTGGACACGACTGAGCGACTTCACCGTCACCTTCACTTTCTGATTCTAGAGCCTGAGATTCTTCCCCAAACAAAGCGGCTTCTGATCTTGGCTTAAATAATGTAAATAAATGTATAACAAGACTCAGCTAGATGTGACCTAGCATTGGGGTACTTTCTCCTGCCCTACCTTGCCAAAGAGGTAGCTGGATGGGCAGAAGGTTGGAAAGAGGACTATTTGACTCCCAGTGACTCCCACATGACCTATTTGTCTTTAGGATTTGATACTGTATGTCAACCTTGCTTGAGCATTTCTGTGGTTTTATTCTCTTCCAGCTTCTTTGAGTTGTATTTCAAGATGAATTATGAATTACGATGAGAACCAGGAAGCATGATTTTGTAAGGAAATAGTATGTTTTGATGACAAAGCAAATGCTATTTTAATACATTTTAAAAATGTTACACAAAGTATACTTTGCTTATCTGCACAATTTTGAACTTTCATTCTTAGGCCACCATAGTCAAACAATGGATTAGAATATTTTTTTGTGAAAATTCTATGACTTTAGCCTTTATTATGCTGTTTTCTAGTTGCCATTGGCTTCCCAGGTGACTCAGTGGTAAAAAAAACCCACCAGACAATGTAGGAGCCGCAGGAAACGTGAGTCTGAACCCTGGGTCTTGAAGATCCCCTGTAGGAGGAAATGGCAACTGAATCCAGTATTCTCGCCTGGAAAATCCCATGGATAGAGGAGCCTAGTGGGCTACAGTCTAGGATTTGCCAAGACTCAGACACAACTGAGCACATGCCTACTGTAAGGATTCCCATATGTTGAGTGGAGAATGAAAAGTAATATATTTTGCTTACCTTGAAAGAATAACATATAAAGTAAAAAAAAAATGTCTTCATCCTTGTGCCTTGGTGACCTCACACATGTTCACACAGGCCACCAAGGCAGAATCTAGCACAGCAGCTTCTCTGAGACCTGGAGGAACTCCATGTGGTCCTCCCAGGACTTAAGAGCATGATGAACACGTGAAGGGATTCTAGGGGTTCATCTCCCATGCACTTCCCTACCTTCCTTGGGAGGCTACCATGAGATACTTTCTCATTGCCTCCCAGGTTCCAGTGACTATGAGGCTCTCTGCCCACCTCCTTCAGAGGAGAGCTGCAAGATATATCACCACTGGATGTGGCCCAGATTTGGCTGCACAGCACTGAGAGATGTCCAGCACCTCACTCTGCATTGATGTGTCCTCTATGGCAGGAGTCCCCAACCTCCAGGGTCTGATACCTGATGATCTGATGTGAAGCTTATGTAATAGAAATAAAGAGCACAATAAATATAATGCACTTGAATCATCCAGAAACCAGCTCCCCACCCCAGTCCATGGAAAAATTTTACACAAAACCCTTGCCTGTACCCAAAAGTTTGCAGACCACTGCTGTGCATTATTTGGCTTCCCTGGTGATTCAAACAGTAAAGAATTTGCCTGCAGTGAAGGAGACCTGGATTAGATTCCTGGGTTAAGAATAACCCCTGGAAAAGGGGATGGCTATCCACTCTAGTATTCTTGCCTGGAGAATTTAATGGACAGAGAAGCCTGGCAGACTACAGTCCACAGTGTAAAAAAGTGGGGCATGACAAGCCACTAAACACACACACATGCATGCTGTAGGGTGTACACGGCAGGGACCCGGAGGCTGGCATCTTTGTCTGTTCTTCCTTTTGATGTACCTAATAAACAGTCTAAAAGCAGCTTCATGTATCTTTACTAGCAGAGTTAGGCAGGCTTCGGCATCAAGCTTGTCTTCTGCTGCGAGCTTGATAGTGATAACTCCTTGTGAGATAGGGAAAGCCTCCAATCTATCTTCAAGACTCTCAGTGAGAAGCAACACTTCATTTTCAAAGTCCCTGACATTTTGTGATCTTCTAGAAAAAAATAAAAATCTAGCCAATTTTCTGTATTGTCATATCAGGGGGGAAACGTTAACTTTAATAAACTTTTTGATTTTAGCTAAGATTGTTTGGCTCTTTTTCCTTCACCAGGAATTCCCTTAGGATTGAATGACAGCAGTTCAATGGTAAAGACTGTGCTTTCCAATGCAAGAGACGTGGATTTAATCCCTGGGTCAGAAAAACCCCCTTTGGGTGGAAATGGCAACCTACAACAGTATTCTTGCTTAGAAAATCCCACGGCAAAGGAGCCTAGTGGACTACAGTCCATGGGGTCACAAAGATTCAGACACAACTTAGCAACTGAGCACAGCACAACTGGAGTCAAAATACCACATGGCTGGTATTCAGTGAACATTTTTTTTTTTTTAAAGAATATTGTGAATCAAGACATTTACACACAGCTTAACCAGAGGGATCAAATCGAAGTACATCTTCTTGAAATAACTATCTTGCCTTAAAAGTCTTATTTATGCAGATGTCCAGCTCTTTCATCTGATGTTAATATTCTATGTACAGGCTTTAATAATGCACATAAAATTCAACTTTAGCTTATTTTTAAAATCCTTTGAAATCCCCTCAAGTAGCCCATGGCCTTGAAATGGCGATGCCTTAAAATCTGAGAGCCACTCTTCTCAATTTCCCTATTGATTACATATTGTTTTGAGCACCTACTATGTACCAAGACCATTTTCATTGATTTTTTTTTAAATTTTATATTAGAGTAGAGCCAATTAGCTGTTGTGAGAGCTTCAGGTGAACAGAGAAAGGGACTCAGTCATATGTATACATGTATCCATTGTCCCCTAAACTCCTCTCCCATCCAGGCTGTTACATATCATTGAGCAGAGTTTCCCATGTTATACAGTACAACGTTGGTATTTATCTATTTTAAACACAGAAATGTGTACATGTCAGTTCCAAACTCCCTAACTGTCCCTTCTCCCCACCATTTCCCCTGGTAACCATAAATTTGTTCTCTAAATTTGTGAGTCTATTTCTGTTTTGTAAATAAATTTGTCTGTACCATTTCCTTTCTAGATTTCTCATATAAGGGGTATCATATGATATTTACCTTTGTCTGACTTCATTCAGTATGACCTCATTCTCTATCAGACTATGTACACCCATGTTGCTGCAAATGGTATTATTTCACTAATTTTAACGGCCAGATAATATTCCATTGTATATGCATAGCACATCTTTACCCATTCCTCCGTCGATGGACATTTAGGTAGCAACCAAGACCTGTAATATGTAGTCATTTACTTTGTATCATGTAATTATTGCCTCCCAAGAGGTAGAAATCATTGTCTTTATTTTTATGCCAAAAGAACTGAAGTCAAAAATATTAGGTGTTCTGGACAATGCCCCCAGCTAAACAAGGGTACAGGTGAGACCACAATTCTTGACAAAGAGCCTTTTTCTTTGCATTTGGCTTCAGTCTCATTTATGCAGCATTCATGTCCAAAGGGGATGAAATGGTTTTCACAGCAGTTCTTATAAAAGTGAGAGTAAAATTTACTTTGAACTAGATGCTTAGAAACAATGGTAAAGGGAGTCTCATAATTTAAAACATTTTAGTAATGAAATATGTTTGGTTTTCCTAAAATGAAAAAAAAAAATATCTGAAGATCTGGACTACATATTGGATTAATCAACCAATAAGGGAAATCTGGCATTCTATCACAGATATGACAATAGTGAATTTTTAAAAAAATGTATGGCAGAATTATTGCTGAAGTTAAGTTTCATAGTTGAAGCTTCATGGTTGAAGTTAAGCTGTAAACATCTTTTGGTTATAATGTGTTCCTGTCAGAGACTTTGGAAACAAACTCTATGCAGTAACCTTTGTGAAACACACCATGTTTCAAAAGAATCCTAGGAGACAATGGTTTCAAAAGAATGCACTAAAGCTTTTTTTAAAAGTTACATATCTAAATTATTTCTCTTAAATATTTATTGATTCACTACAGTGGCCCCTGTAACGGACCAAGAAGGTACTAGAATTTTGGGATTCACAAATGAATGATTCAGATAAAAGTGATCCCCCCAAATCATATGCAAGGCTAAGCATTTCCCCAGAAATAGCAGTTGTCACTGCATGAAATATTTCTAGGACTATGTTTGATATTTCCCTCAGATTCTTGGGGAGTACTCATATGGATACCTATCATCATGCCTGATCTCTGCTTTAAGGTTAAGTTTCATTTTCTTCTATAAATAGTCCTTCATAACTATTTGGAGACTCAGGCAGAGGTTAGCTACTTACTGCAAACTATTGATGAGAAGATATCACTTCTTCTTTCTAAACAGATCATAAAGATTATCAATTTTGATCCAGCATATTTAGGAGGGATGTGTGTTGAGCTGTGAGGTAGGAAGGCAATATCCACTTAGTGGGCAGATCATTTGAGTCAAGCCTGGCAATAAAAAGGGTGGCAGATTTCACAGTGTAAGTTCCTATGATTTGCGTCTGATATCTGAATTTGGAAAGTGGTCAAAAATCATTAAGAATGAAGACTGTGGGAAGTGCGCTCGGCGGCCCCGAGGATCTGTCTCTTGCTTCAACAGTGCTTGGACGGACAAGACCCAGGGACACCCCTTGCTCCAGCCTCCGACCACCCTCCAACCTTTTTTCCAGTCGCAACCTCCGGAGTCAGCCACTCAGCTGTCCGAGATCACCGGGACCAGCCACCATTTTTTAACTCCTTATTATTACCGACCAATCATGAGCTCCCAGATTCGTCAGAATTATTCTACCGAGGTGGAGGCCGCCGTCAACCGCCTGGTTAACATGCAACTGCGGGCCTCCTACACCTACCTCTCTCTGGGCTTCTATTTCGACCGCGACGATGTGGCCCTGGAAGGAGTGGGTCACTTTTTTCGCCAATTGGCCAAGGAGAAGCACCAGGGCGCAGAGCGTCTCTTGAAACTGCAAAACCAGCGTGGCGGCCGCGCCCTCTTCCTGGATGTGCAGAAGCCATCTCAAGATGAGTGGGGTAAAACCCAGGACGCTATGGAAGCCGCCCTTCCCGTAGAGAAGAACCTGAATCAAGCCCTGCTGGATCAGCATGGCCTGGCTTCTGCCCGTGGAGACCCCCACATCTGTGACTTCCTGGAGGACCACTTCCTAGATGAGGAAGTGAAACTCATCAAGAAGCTGGGTGACCACCTGACCAACCTCCGCAGGCTGGCTGGTCCCCAGGCTGGGTTGGGCGAGTATCTCTTCGAAAGGCTTACCCTCAAGCACGACTAGGAGCTTCTGGAGACCAGTGGCCATTGAAGAACCCACCTAACATCAGGGCTGCCTGAAGCCCCTCTCTGCAGTCACTAGGCAGCTTTTTAACACCCTGAAGCCCTCTCTCAAGCCTTGGACCAAATGGAAACAATAAAGCTTTTTGCAGCATTAAAAAAAAAAAAAAAAAGAATGAAGACTGTGAAAGAAAGTGAGCAATCTACTCTAAGAACGTTCACGTTTCTATGAAAAGGGCTCAGAAAAGATGTGTTGTCATTTTTAGCTGACATTTTCATTGACTTGAGTAAACTAATGGTAACTTTCTTTTCTCAAAAATGTCATCTGATTACAGGTTAAAAGAAGATGACTATTTAGCAAACAAGTCTGTATGTTATTCATTTAATAATTTATTACACTGTGATCCTTTCTTTGTGGACCTAGATTAGGAAACATTTAAATAGGGGTTTCCCTGGTGGCTCAGCCATAAAGAATCTCCCTGCAGTTCAGGAGGCACGGGAGATGTGAATTCAGTTCCTGGATCAGGAAGATCCTGTGGAGGAGGAAATGGCTACCCACTTCAGTTTTCTTGCCTAGGAAATCCCATGGACAGAGGAGCCTTGTGGACCACAGTCCATGGAGTTGCAAAGAGTCAGAAATGACTGAGCCCACACACACAAAGCAATGACAACTGATTTGAAAAGGAGATTTACTAAGAGTTATTTGATATGTAATTCTTATGCACCACTGATATCAGCTTCACTTGTTATTTTATTTACTCCTCTCAATAGCATTGGGCATGCATGCTCAGTTGTCAGTTGAGTTTGACTCTTTGGGACTCTACGGACTGTATCCCACCAGGCTCCTCTGTCCATGAGGTTTTCCAGGCAAGAATACTGGAGTGGGTTGCCATGTGTTCCTCCAGGGTGTCTTCCTGACCTAGGGATAGAAGCCAGATCTCCCACAACTCCTGCAATTGCAGGAAGCCCTAATAACATTGTCATTATATGTTATTACAACTATTTGATAATACATTGAGGTTGGTTTCAGAGAAATTATTTGCTAAAGGTTATACAGTTAACCTCTGATAATCCTAATATCAGAATCCAGGACTATCTGATTCTAAATCACAAACTATTTTTTTTAATCATAATTACTGTTTAAGATATAAGAGAGCTTATTTACATACATAGATATTCTAGTAGTACACTTTTTTAAAGTTCTTTACTTTGTGTAGACACTATATATAAACATAACTTGAGAACTTAGCTCTAGAATATCAACCTTACTCATGTGATTTTGTAAGTTTTCTTTGTTATTTCTAAAATGAGATACATGCTAAATGTTGGAAATTAGAACATATATTTAATATGCAAATATCTTCAATCTTGGAATTATTGACTAATTTTTATTCTGCAGTTATGTGAAGAACAGTGTTAAGCATTTTCAAGACCAAATGCCCTCCTTTTAAAATGCAATCCTCTTTCTAGCTCTCAGATTGTCATCTCTTCTCTGACACAAGCAGCCTGATTCCCACATGGCATATTCAGAGCCTGCCCTGTATAGACTCATTTACAGTGACTCCATTTAAGTCACACTTTAAATAGTTCCCAAGAGATGAAGCTCAAATAGAGCGGAGCCAACCACATTAGCCACCACACACAGCTGGGCTGAGTGACAGGCATGTTTAATCTGTTCATTTTGAATCTCTTTGGCATTTGTGTCTAACGATAGAAATTGAAGTCGTTCAGTTGTGTCCAACTCTTTGCGACCCCATGGACTGTAGCCCACCATGCTCCTCTGTCCATGGGATTTTCCAGGCAAGAGTACTAGAGTGGGTTGCCATTTCCTTCTCCAGAAGATCTTCCCAACCCAGGGATTGAACCTGGGTCTCCCACATGGTAGGTAGTGCTTTACAGTCCGAGCCACCAGGGAAGTACTGTATAAAATCTAGGCTGTTAAATCCCTGGACTCGGCTCCATCCAGGGTGGGGACAACATCTAAGGCAAGGCAAAGCAACGCAGGGCTAATATGCCCAAATGCTCAGCCCACCTCTTTTGGGAGATTATCATTTTGGCAAAGGCAATGGCCCTAGATAATAAGACTAGGGTTCTAGCTACTTGGGAATCGAAAGGCTTTCACAATCAGTTCTACTTCACATTGTGCTATTCACAGCCAGCATCCTCCACTCCACGTGACTTCATCATCACTTGTCATCTCATCCTTGCTCATTCTTGCCTGTACATTTCATGCTGTTCCTATTTAGTACTCTTACCATTAATATGAGTTTGATTAGATAGCCCCCATGACTATTTCCAGTGTGCATGCTCATGCTGTCCCTTGGTGTTCCTTCCACTGATGTATATTCTCAATACTCCCCTTCTGGATACTATGCTTGATGGTGCTCCAGGGAGATCTAAACAAAAAGACATGTATAAAAGCAAGTAGAGCTGGTGTCTTCAACTCAGCTGTCTCTCTTTAAATCTGAGGATAAATTTTTCATTCTTTGTAAATTTAATCCCGTAACATTCTCCATGGGATTCCCTTGTAGCTCAGTGGGTAAAGAATCTGCCTGCAGTGCAGGAGACCCGGGTTTGATCCCTGGGTTGAGAAGATCCCCTGGAGAAGGAAATGGCAGCCCACTCCAGTATCGTTGCCTGGAAAATCTCATGGACGGAGGAGCCTGGTGGGCTGCAGTCCAGGGGGTCGCAAAGAGTCGGGCACGACTGAGCAACTAACACTTAACATTGGTTTTATATCCATACTAGGTTTCTGCAGCAAGACTGAATCTCCTCGAAAAGGAGTGAACAACTTATCTAACATTCACATTTCCTCATTACTGTTTCTCCTTCTGGAAACTGAGCAAAACTTAGGCTATTTGTAAGAAGTGTTGAATTTTTTTTTTTCCCCTGTCTCCTAATATCCTCCCATGCCTATTTCCTACTTCTCCTGAATATGCAATGGCTTGCAATTCTACATAGTTAAAGGCAGATTTTTCACTGTGGGAAGTTTTAAAAATAAAAATCTACAAAATCAACAACTTTGAAATATGTTGGTTTTACTTATCATCTTTCCATCTCAGTAGAATTTATGTCTTAAGAGAAATACATCCGTATATTTCAGGACCGATTTTCAGTTTTACTGGATAAGAAAATCCTGGCTAAGAGAAACCAAGGAGTCATAACCATACCCTGAGACCTCATGGATATCTGCTTCTCTGCTTGGATGTCTCCTGCTCAGAAAAAAAAAAAAATAATAATAATAGTCACAAAAGTCAGTCAATTACAGAATTTCAATCATTATATATATAATATATATTATAAAATAATATATATAATAATAATATAAAATATTATATATATATAATAAAAGAAACTGTAGTATACCAGTATGCTGAAATTTAATGAAAGCTGACCTTGGTTCAATTTCTGATATTTCCACTTGGGCACAATATTTCGTGTCTCTCTACATCAGCTTATAATTTGTAAGACAGGCATAGCAGTAGCATTTCCCTCCTAGGATTGTTATAAGGATTAAAATTAGTATGACAAGTATACTTAAAACAGTTACTAGACAAAACAAGAACTCAGTTGACTTTAGCTATAATTTACATTTTGCTTCTTATAAGTATTATTGTTGTGGTATGCATGCTCTTGTCTGACCCTTTGCCAACCCTATGGACTGTAGCCCACCAAGCTACTCAATTTATGAGATTCTCCAGGCAAGAATCCTGGAGTGGGTTGCCATTTCCTCCTCCAGGGGATCTTCACGATCTAAGGACTGAACCCACATCTTCTGTGTCTCTTGCACTGGCAGGTGGATTCTTCACCACTGAGCCACCTAGAAAAGCAGTGAGTATTACACCTTCATATAATTTTGATCTTTCTATCTTATAGATGAGAATATAAGGGAGACTACATTAAGTTTGCAACGGCACACTGAACAATAATGTATATAAGAAAAAGTCAAGCTTTTTGACTTCCAGCTCTCTGCTCTTTCTTCATTGTGTGACATTTTGTCAAATGATATTTTTATTTTAATAGCAATTGCTATTGGTTAGTCACTAAGTCATGTCTGACTCTTTCGCAATGCCATGGACAGGCTCCTCTGTCCATGGGATTTCCCAGGCAAGAACACTGGAGTGGGCTGCCATTTCCTTCTACAGGGGATCTTCCGGACCCTGGGATTGAACCCATGTATTCTGCTTTGGCAGGAGGATTCTTTACTGCTGAGCCACCAGGAAGACCTTAATAGCAATTATCACTTTCTAAACATTATTTTTTACATAGTAATGTCTGTTGCTTCCACAACACCACTAATATCACTGTGATATAATATTGACGATGGCATGACATGCACTTGTTCTGTTTGTTGAAATCTCTCTGGAACCCTAAACAGCGTCTGCTCCATAAATATTCGTAGAATGAATGAGTGATTAAACTTTAGAGTATGTCTGTGTTGGGGGCTGGAGAGGCATTTTCAGCCTTTTCTCCTTTTGCAATGAAATTTATGCCATCTCTGCTAGATACCTCTTCACACAGCCAGGCCACATAGCAGAGAAGAGTTCTTGATATTGTGATTAGCCAGACCTTGGCAGGTTAAAGAACAGTTATTATTAGGGAAATAGGATCCACTCCTCACTTCCTCTTACATTTCATGCACCAGTAGATTAGATAAACCAGAGGCTTTATTGATCCACTCTTTTCTTTTTCTCTGTTGATTTCATGTGATTATGAATGTAAATGGACTTAAGCACTGACCTTATGAACTGCACTTTAAGATTTGACAAGCATTTTGACTGGGGCTTAGGATAAAGCTAAGCACTGGGACTGGAGTAAAAACTGAGTACAAGACCCCACTTAGGCCAAGTGTCAGCCTTAGTGTTAATAAGTCTTAGTGTCAGAGCTCTACAGCCAGTAATTAAGAAGCTTTTGGATTTCTATTTTGTCACTGGTCTTTGAATTTAGTTTCCTTAGAACTTTAAGATAGGTGACGGGATGCTTGGCTGGACAGGAAAGAATTTGGACAATTTTTGACCCTGGACCATAGCATCATTAAAAATAGTCAGCCCTCAGTATCAGCAAATACCAAACTCCATGGACACTCATATTCCTTATATAAGATAATGAAGTATTTGCATTCAACTTATGCACATCCTCTCATATACTTTAAATCCTTTCTAAATTAGTTATAATAGCCAATACAGTGTAAATGTTATATAAATAAGCAAGTATGAGACAAATTCAAGTTTGGTTTTATTAGAAATTTCTGAATATTTTTTTCAGTATTTTCATCCATGGTTGGTTAGATCTGTGGATATAGAACCCAAAGTTATGAAGGGTTGACAGGCTTTTTTCTCTAGCAGGGCTTCCTTCTTGCATCACAGTGACCCTGCTAAGAGTTGCATCAAACAACAGAGAACATTGTCCCTTTTGGTTGATTTTTGCTGCTTTCATTCAACAGATTTATACAAGCTCATGTATTTCTGAATCACACAAGGTACCCACACATAGGTACTCTAAGCTCATCGAGAAGTGTATAACTTAGTGATTAAAAGATCTAGGCCTTGATATCAGAAGAATATTGTGACTCTATCATTTTATAAATTGTGACATACATTGGGAAGGAAACTAAGACTTGATTTCTTCATTGGTAAATTGTCCATAATGTCTGAAATAAAGAAATTGGATAATGTTTGTAAAATGCTTAACATAAAGCCTGGTGCCTTCTAAAGGGAATCAGACTGGAGAGTACCAGTAAAGTGTCCACTGTGTGTGTGCATGTGTGTGTGTGTGTGTGTGTGTGTGTGTGTGTGTGTGGAGGTGGGAGTACAGGTGAAGTATTTAAAATAGGTTAGTATGTGGCAGCATGCACATACCAGAATCACCGGAAAATGTGAAAATTTGTAAAAGGCAATAACAAAGAATTGAGGAGGCATAAACCACTATGTAGAAATAAAAGAAAAGCAGAGTACAGTCAAAGCTATGGGTTTTCCAGTAGTTATGTATGGATGTGAGAGTTGGACCATAAAGAAGGCTGAGCACCAAAGAATTGTTGCTTTTGAATTGTGGTCCGGGGGAAGATTTTTGAGAGTTCCTTGGATTACAAGGAACACTTGTCAGAGCAAGTGTTATCTTAGCATATGACACTGGTCGTAGCAAACACCCTCTTCCAACAACACAAGAGAAGCCTCTACACATGGACATCACCAGATGGTCAATGCCGAAATCAGACTGTTTATATTCTTTGTGGTCAAAGATGGAGAAGCTCTATACAGTCAGCAAAAATAAGACTAGGAGCTGACTGTGGCTCAGATCCCGAACTCCTTATAGCCAAATTCAGATGTAAATTGAAGAAAGTTGGGAAAACCACAAGACCATTCAGGTATGACCTAAATAAAATCCCTCATGATTATACAATGGAAGCAAGAAATAGATTTAAAGGACTAGATCTGATAGATAGAGTGCCTGATGAACTATGGACAGAGGTTTGTGATATTGTACAGGAGGCAGGGATCAAGACCATCCCCAAGAAAAATAAATGCAAAAAAGCAAAATGGCTGTCTGGGGAGGCTTTACAAATAGCTGTGAAAAGAAGAGAAGTGAAAAGCAAAGGAAAAAAGGAAAGATATAAGCATCTGAATGCAGAGTTCCAAAGAATAGCAAGAAGAGATAAGAAAGCCTTCCTCAGCTATCAATGCAAAGATATAGAGGAAAACAACAGAATGGGAAAGACTAGAGATCTCTTGAAGAAAATTAGAGATACCAAGGGAACATTTCATGCAAAGATGGGCTCGATAAAGGACAGAAATGGTATGGACCTAACAGAAGCAGAAGATATTAAGAAGAGGTGGCAAGAATACACAGAAGTTTACAAAAAGAGCTTCATGACCCAGATAATCATGATGGTGTGATCACTCACCTAGAGCCGGACATCCTGGAATGTGAAGTCAAGTGGGCCTTAGAAAGCATAATTACAAGCAAAGCTAGTGGAGGTGATGGAATTCCAGTTGAGCTGTTTCAAATCCTGAAAGATGATGCTGTGAAAGTGCTGCACTCAATATTCCGGCAAATTTGGAAAACTTAGCAGTGGCCACGGGACCGGAAAAGGTCAGTTTTCATTCCAATCCCAAAGAAAGGCAATGCCAAAGAATGCTCAAACTACCTCACAATTGCACTCATCTCACACGCTAGTAAAGTAATGCTCAAAATTCTCCAATCCAGGCTTCAGCAATATGTGAGCCGTGAAATTCCAGATGTTCAAGCTAGTTTTAGAAAAGGCAGATGGACCAGAGATCAAATTGCCAACGTCCACTGGATCATGGAAAAAGGAAGAGAGTTCCAGAAAAGCATCAATTTCTGCTTTATTGACTGCCAAAGCCTTTGTGTGGATCTCAATACACTGTGGAAAATTCTGAAAGAGATGGGAATACCAGACCACCTGACCTGCCTCTTGACAAACCTGTATGCAGGTCAGGGAGTAACAGAACTGGACATAGAACAACAGACTGGTTCCAAATAGGAAAAGGAGTACATCAAGACTGTATATTGTCACCCTCTTATTTAACTTACATGCAGAGTACATCATGAGAAATGCTGGGCTGGAAGAAGCACAAGCTGAAATCAAGACTGCTGGGAGAAATATCAATAACCTCAGATATGCAGATGACACCACCCTTATGGCAGAAAGGGAAGAGGAGCTAAAAAGCCTCTTGGTGAAAGTGAAAGAGGAGAGTGAAAAAGTTGGCTTAAAGCTCAACATTCAGAAAACGAAGATCATGGCATCTGGTCCCATCACTTCATGGCAGATAGACGGGGAAACAGTGGAAACAGTGTCAGACTTTATTTTTTGGGGCTCCAAAATCACTGCAGATGGTGACTGCAGCCATGAAATTAAAAGACGCTTACTCCTTGGAAGGAAAGTTATGACCAACCTAGGTAGCATATTGAAAAGCAGAGACATTACTTTGCCGACTAAGGTCTGTCTAGTCAAGGCTATGGTTTTTCCAGTGGTCATGTATGGAAGTGAGTTGGACTGTGAAGAAAGCTGAGCACCAAAGAATTGATGCTTTTGAACTGTGGTGTTGGGGAAGATTCTTGAGAGTCCTTTGGACTGCAAGAATATCCATCCTGTCCATCCTAAAGGAGAGCAGTCCTAGGTGTTCACTGGAAGCACTGATGCTGAGGCTGAAACTCCAATATTTTGGCCAACTGATGCGAAGAGTTGACTCATTGGAAAAGACTCTGATGCTGGGAGGGATTGGGGGCCAGGGAGAAGGGGACAGCAGAGGATGAAATGGCTGGATGGCATCACTGACTCAATGGACATGAGTTTGTGTAAACTCTGGGAGTTCGTGATGGACAGGGAGGCCTGGCGAGCTGTGATTCATGGGGTCGCCAAGAGTCGGACATGACTGAGCGACTGAACTGAACTGAACTGGATTACAAGGAGATCAAACTAGTTCCATCCTTAAGAAATTCAATCCTGAGTATTCGTTTGAAGAACTGACGCTGCAAATGAAACTCCAGTATTTGGCCACCTGATGCGAACAGCTGACTCATTGAAAAAGATGCTGATGCTGGCAAAGGTTGAAGTCAAAAAAGGAAGAGGGTGGCAGAGGATGAGATGGTTGGATGGCATCACCAAGTCAATGGATGTGAGTTTGAGCAAACTCCGGTCTCCAGGAGATGGTGAAGGATAGGGAAGCCCGGGGTGCTGCAGTCCATGGGGTCACAAGGAGTCGCACACGACTGAGTGATTGTATAGCAGTAAGAAGTAGAAAGGAAATGGCACCCCAGTGCAGTTCTCTTGCCTGGAAAATCCCGTGGAGGGAAGAACCTGGTAGGCTACAGTCCATGGGGTCACAAAGAGTCGGTCATGACTGAGTGACTTCATTTTCACTTTCAAAAAGTATAAGGAAAAGAAGTATCTGCCAATTGCAGGGCCAGAAAGATGTTATGGTAGAAAGTCAGTCATGGCTTCAAATCATTGAGTGTCTACTGGGAATGGGTATGACTCTCACAGGCACATATTTTCCCCAGCTCTATTCTACAATCTAACCTTTATGCCCTGTTGACAAATATTTTCATTATGTAAACAAAGAAGTTTGTACTTTGGATGTGTGTAGGATTTGAAGTCAGTTGCATAGATTTATTGGATTCCTTAAGTTCCAAGGGCCCTGGCTGTGTTTGTTTACACTTTTGCACTTCTTGTTATTTCAGTGATGCAATGCGTCAGCACCTCTGAGAGAAGTCTCTTGAGGGATTTCTCTGAAAGTCAAGTTGTGAACTTCAAGACAGTTTTTCTAGAGAACTGTCAACAATTATGATTTGGGTCCTGTAACCTGCTTTATGTGAATGTGCAGAACATTTGTGGAAAAAGTCAATGTGCTGATCCTGATCACAGCAAGAAATGCTTCAGGAGAATTTCATCATTCATTTCTTATAATGTTGTGTGAGAGTTGTCATTGTTTGTGGTTGAACTAGCTCTACCGTCAGAATGATTTCTTTTTAAAGTTTATTGCTCCAAATATTTCCTAATTAAATCGAGAAAGGTGTTACAGAGCTATTCAATTACATTGAATTTGTAATCTTGAATCTTACAATTTATTCTTCTCAAAAACCCAGTGTTAGTGTTCCAAACTGTAAAAAGTAAGCCATAGATTAATACATCTTATTTTGAGGTTCTGTCAAAATTGAAAATAATTCTATAAATGTTTATTTCCTAATCAAACATCTCTTCTTGCTTGGCCCAAAGAGAAATAATACGTAACAAAATAAAGTATCTCCATTCTCATTAATTTTGTTGCATTTCTAGAAGAAAGGTGTTCTAAGGTGTGGCAACTTGGCTTCCTTAATAATCATCACTTACGGATCATTTAAATATGAATTACCTTCATTCCTTTGTCAGCCTAAACATTGATTTAAACCCGTGGAGGTCAACCTAATTTCTAGACAGAGAAACAAAAAAGATAATCACGACATAAGCTAGAAAATAAGAGCACTGTGATGTATCAGAATCATGTCTGGTTAATTCTGACTGGTTCTTTTCTCTCTGGGATCTTGAAAACGGAGAAGGTCCAACCAACTTTTGTCATATCATTTCAGAATATAAAGTTAAAATGCTGGTCAAGCAAGGAAATAAAAAGCAATTAATTTAAAGAGGTACCATCAGACAAAATGATTGAGTCAGTCCAGATTATCTGCAGGTTAATCCATTATGATTTGGAAGGCTGCTAATTTCTCATAGAGTCACTTTTAATCAGATACAGAGCAAGATCCTGATGGGCCTTCATCAAAGAAAGACATCTCTCTTTGCAATATTATTTCAAAAGTACATAAATGTATTATAGTCTAATTGCTTTAAAGGTTTGTAAATTCAGGTTTACTGATCTGTGTTTATACATCTTGTCATGTTTTGGTGTTGCAATTATGCTAGCTACAGAAACGAATCATTAAACATTTCCTTCTATCTTTATTTTCATAGTTATTATTTTGCCCTAAAATATTTGGCAGAATTTACAAATAAAACTATATGGACCTTGATTTTATTTTTATCAGAAGGCTATTTATTATAAATTAACATAAATATGTATATATATATACACACACATATATATATAGGTGCTAATCAGATTATTTATTTTGTTGTGTTAGTTTTGGCCATTTATGCTTTTAAAAAGTGTCAATTTCATCAGAATCATTGGATTAATTAGAAGAAAGTTGCTCATAACATTTATGTATTCTTCTTTCATTTCTATAGATGTTATAATGATATTTCCTTTGTTACTACTGATATTGGTAGCAGTTTTTCTTTCTTCTCTTGCTTTCTTCTGCCCTTCCTCTTTCTCTTTCTTGCTTTCTTCCCTCCTTCCTTTCCTTCCACCCTTTCTTCCTTCCTTCTTTCCTATTTCATTCATTTCCTTTGTTTCCTCAGTCTGCTAGGATTTGTGAGTTTGCTAAATTTTAAATTATGAGTTTTTTAGATTTTCTGTATTTTACAATCAATTTCATTGATTTCTACTTTTATTTGATTTTTTAATACCTTTTTAGCTTAAATTTTTTAGTTTAATATTTTTTAACACTGATTTTTCCAATATGGACAATTTTGTTATAAGTTTCCCTTTAAGCGTTTCTATGTCTGTACCTTAAAATTTGTGTATGTCATATCTATGTAATTCAAAACTTTCCTTATGATATCACTGTCATCAGTTACTTAATGATGTGCCATTAAACTTCTAAATTCCCTTGTCTTCTTTCAATATCTCAATGTCATTGATATCTAAATTAATTTTGAGACTTATTTTGTGGCCCAATATTCGGTCTATCTTAGAGATATTCTATGTACATTTGAAGAGAATGTGTATTCTTCAGTGATTGGATGTAATGCTCTAAAATGTTACACAGGTCAAGATATATTGTTCACATATCTTATAATCTTACTGTAATTTTTTTGTGTGTTTGGTCCATGTGTTTTATCTGTTACTGAGAGAAGGTTGGTTAAAATCGTCAATTATATTTGGGATTTGTCTATTTATATTTAGTTAACATTTGAAATGATCTTTAGAAGATTTTGAAAATGTGTCACTTTGTACATGAGTTCCTAAATATTTACTGAGTACTTCTTTTATTTTGTGATATTAATATATCAAACTTCCCTCCCCAAATCTTATCTAATTTATTTCATATTACCCACAAACCAACAAAACTACCCAAATATATTTTAGAAGAAATCATATATAATTTATGTTTAGGCTTTAGCTCTTTTACTTACCAGGGCATGTCACATTGGTTGTTGTTATTATAGTTTTATTTTTACATATTAATGAAATCAATAGCTATCTCTCTACTGTGAAAATATGTTTTGTGTAATTTGAAAAATACTGATTAAATTATAAAATAATAAGCAATTGGTACAGTTTGGAAATGCCATCAGTTAAGAGACAGAAAGCTAAAAGTTCCGTTACTTTTAAGCTTTATTCATCACAGAGAAGCTTCCAAGAAAATAAGAGGAAAAAAAAAAAAAACTGGCTTATGGGCTCTTTCTGCACTATTATCTATTATTTTCAAGATTTACTCAAATGTTCCAAAAGGACACATTAGTCAAAGTGAATACTCAGGTATAATTCAAGATTGTCCCTTTAGGCTATCTAATATCCTACTGTAATACTAATATGGTTCATAGAGCCATTTTATACTGAAAATACATGAATGTTGCTGGAAATAGAAAGTTCAAGAGGTTTTTTACTTTCCTTTGCCAATCATCCTGCTGCTGCTTCAGATTTGCTGTCTAAAACATTTGAATCACTATATAATGCTTGCTTGACTTTCAAATAATTTCTGGAATTCAACACTTTCTTTACTCCCTATAGATACAAACCTCAAATTAACTATGATAAAGGGGAACTCATTAGTATGCCATTGAAATCCATAGATAACAAAAAAATTAATCAATTTTAAGCAAAATTGATTGATTCTAATTTTATCTCTCAGCCAATTCCTCATTTACAAGAAGAGACTGACATTTATAAGCAAGAGACTGACATTTATAAGAAAACTCAAGGCCAATTTTGAATAAGCTCTACCTTATCTGAAAGGTAGAATGCAGATGAACATAAAAAGAGAAAACTTTGGATAACTTGCAAATTGAATCATTAGGTCCTGAATAGTACTGACCAGATAAAAATTATCTTCTATATTTCTCCCCTTTTTTGTATTATTTATAACCCACATAACTTACTATCATGCAGAATTTTAGAGCTGTAAGGGGTCTTACAACTCATTCAATCCAAATTTCTCCTTAAAAGGCAATTTGAAAACAACTGCCACGTATCCTGAGGATGCACTTTCGGTTTTTCACTGTTGAATTTTTCCACGCATCCTGTTCTGTTTTTTCGATGATGATCCTCTGTTTCTCCAAGTGTGATGGTAATTTTATATATCAAATTAAAGGGTGGTTTTGGATGAGATTAATCTTTAAGTCAGTGAAGATTGAGAAAAACAGATTGTTCTCTGTAATGACAGTGGAACACATCCAGTCAGCTGAAGGCTTGAATAGAACAAAAGACAGACTTTCCAGAATAAGAAGAAAATTCCCAGCCTTGCAGCCTTTGGGCTGGAACATTGGCTCTACTTTGTCTTTAGCTTATCAGACATTCTTTAGTCAGGAGATCCAGAGAAACATAAAAAATTACATATTAATATATATACACATATATATGTAAAACAACAGCAAATTATATATATATATTTTAATTTATGAAAAAAGTTTTGTGTATATAACATATACGCATGCATGCTAAGTTGCTTTCGTCATGTCTGACTCTTTGCGACCATATGGACTCACCAGGATCCTCTGTCCACGAAATTCTCCAAGCAAGAATACTGGAGCATGTTGCCATGCCCTCCTCGAGGGGATCTTCCCAATCCAGGGATCGAACCCACATCTGTTACATCCCCTGTGTTGACAGGCAGGTTCTTTACCACCAGAGCCACCTGTGAAGTCCAAATCTTATAGTGTGTATATATATATATATATACACACACATGCATACATAAGGTTTTGGCCCATGTGACGATGAGTCTGAGAAGTCGTACAATCTGCCCTCTGAAAACTAGAGAACCAAGAAAGTCAGTGGTATAGTTTGAAGGTCTAAGAGCTAGAGTGACGATGATATCAATTGCAGCTTGAATCTAAAGTCTGGAGAACCTGGATCACTGAGTGGTGAGAGAAGATTTATATTCCAGCTCAAGTAGTTGCCTGGATAGCTCAGTCAGTAGAGCATCAGACTTTTAATCTGAGGGCCCAAGGTTCATGCCCCTGTTCAGGCATTATTCTACCTTTCTGAGCTTCCCTGGCAGCTCAGAGGCTAAAGAATCTACCTGCAATGTGGGAGAGCCAGGTTCAGCCCCTGGGTTGGAAAGATCCCCTGGAAAAGGGAATGGCCACTCACTCTAGTAGGATCCTATGGACAGAGGGCCCACCTGTATCAAGTGGGCTACAGTCCTTGGGGTTGCAATGAGTCAGAGACATCTGAGTGACTTCACTCAAGTAGTTAGGCAGAGAGAAAGAGAAGCCTCCCTTCCCTACCTTTCTGTGTTATTCAGGTCCTCAGCAGATGAAATGATGCCCATCAAAGTTTCAGAGGTCAATTCACCTTCCTCAGTTTACTGATTCAAGTATACTGATTTCAGACACACCTAGAAGTAATGTTCACCAAACATCTAGGCATCCTGTTATCCAGTCTATGTTGACACATAGAATTAGTTGTCACAGCATCTTATTGGCTCTGTTTCTCTGGAGAATGCTGACTAATATAGTGAATTATAGAGTGACTAAATATAGTGACACATAGTGAACTTATGAAACAATTTCATAATGCTATTGATAGGTGTAGACAAAATCATCTAATCTAATGTAAAGGCAACTCACTTCCTAATGGAGATCACGTTCAGCAGAAATTCCTCATTTTCAGGACCTGCCATTGGATGTTACTCCATCTCTTCATATCCACATTTAGGTAAAAATAAGATTTTATTAAATGATTTGTAAGGTTGTGACCCAGAAGGCCAGAAATCATCCTCAAACAGAGCTTTGGTGAATAAAACCATTTTAATACACTTAGGCAGGTTTTCAGTCTTTGGAAGTTGTCTATCCTTTGAAAATGTGAACTGACTTCAGTAGTTTTGCTCTCAGTAAATTACTGATATTCGTTCAACAGACAGACCCTGAGATTAGTTTTAACAACAAATTTCAACAAATAGATATGGTACAATTTGGGTTTATCAAGTGGCATTCCTGTCAATTCAGGAGACATAAGAAACACGGGTTTGATCTCCTTGTCAGGAAGATCCCCTGGAGAAGAGGGTAGCAACCCACTCCAGTATTCTTGCCTAGAGAATCTCGTGGACAGAGGAACCTGGTGGGTTACAGTCGGACACGACTGAAGCACCTGAGAACACACTCATGCGTGGTGCGATTTGGAACACTGTGTTACATATATATATATATATATATATATATATATATATATATATTCCTATAACTTCAGACTATTTCTCAAATTCATGTCGTAACATAGATTTTGGCCATCAGACCAGGGATATCCAGGCTTAGGTAAAGTCAAAACATCTAGAGAACAGGGAGACCCTGGATACCGTGGGCATGACTTTTCATCACAATATCAGAAGATGGAGGTTCTTTCAAGAAGCTATTTCCCTATGAAGAACGATGAAACAGAAAATGGTAACCGAATCAGAAAATCCTCTTGCAGAAACATGTCCTCATTTCTTCCTTGCTCAGTGTAAATAGAAGGAATTAACAGACAGTGACTGTGTCTTATTCTTGTTCAATAATGCATTGCAATGTTCCGTGTGTCTTTTCTGAGAAAAGAATGTGTGCCTTTGTAGGAACATATGTCTACTTGAAGTTTCTGTTTTGTTAGAAAATTGTATGGCTTATGTCCTATGTTTCAATGATATAATAGAAAAATAAACCTGTTCCCCAAGTACCAAATGGAATAACACGTAGGTGGATGTTGCCACTTGACCTGGTGGAGACTGGTTTCAGATAGGCAGATACAGACACCCATTCTGTACACCATCCTCAAAGATTGAAAGAACTGAGTCAACACTGGGATCAAGGGCCACAGTCTTCACAGAACAAATTAAGACCAGTTTTCAGATAAAATCTAGATTCTATAAGCATACCAGTGTATTTTCAAAGAGAAAAGGGCATCAACACACTTCGGGCTGATTTTTTTCCCCCTCGGATGTCTTGGGATTTCCTTCTCTAAAAGCAAAATACTAAGGCCTAACACAGAAAAGAGAAACGTGTTGGCAAGTTCTGAAACTCAGTATTATGAAAATCTGTGGAATTCACCCAGGAAGAAGAGCCAAGCGAAGTCTGCTCAATAGATTTTGTGCATTTCCCTGATGACAGGTTTGATCATCAACTCAGGACAAAGGATTGTTACCAATGATGAAAATAGAAGTATCCAAAATGCACAGAACCTGTATTTACCATGAAAAATGTAAGACAGATGATCAATACACGGCTTTATTTTCCTCTCTTACTATTTCTTTGGAATTTTCTCTCAGTTTGGGGTATTCTTTCTATTTCCTAGGCAAAAGCTACAAAGGCTCACACTTGTCCTGCTCATTTCATGATAATGTCTTAAGTGGACTTTTAATTGCAGTTAAAGTATCTATTAGAATGCCTAATTCCTTGAAATAATTAAAGCATCCTCTGTCTTTTCAAGTGCAGGAGTCATATATTGATTTTCCTAATACTTACACTGAAGGTTCTCATTTAAGATAGTAGATACTCTAAACTCTCGTGTTGGCTAGAAAGAGGCTTCAGAAGAGGTTTCAGTTAAGATAGTAGATACTCTAAGCTCTCCTGTTGGCTAGAAAGACGCTTCAGAACAGTTTTCTATTAACAAAGTTATCTATGAAGCAATTTATATATTTTTCAGATGATTGAGGGTCATTAATAGGTCATTTGTTTTGAATATTTGTTTTTTGTTCTGGCACCTAAATTTGGTATTCACACCTATTGCATCCTCAAATTTCAGTTGAAATTTAAATGCAGTCATTCCATTTCATAATGATAAATTTTCTGAAACTGAGAAATCATTATCAAAGTAGGGCATTTCTGGGAAATGATCTTTAGAAAAACTTAGGTGAGTTCTCCAGATGAGGAAAATTCTGAGGATGTATTTCTTGCTCATATATTTGAAGCAAACTGCAATTCTCAAGAAGAAAGAAATCTTTGGAAACCTGAGACCAATTTGAGAGTCAGATCAATTCTTATTACAAAGCAGACAGTTGCTATAAGAAAGAAGTCCCACATATGTGAGGCATATGGAAAAGCACATTAAACACACTTCATGTCAAACTAAACATCAGAGCATTTATGCGGGCGAGGTTCCATGGAAATAATGAATGTGGGAAATCCCTCACCAAGAATTCAACCCTTGCAGAATCAGAAGATTTATATTGGAGATAAATGCTACACATGCAGTGAAAATTGGTAAGCCCTCAATCAAAAGAAGCAGCATTTTCAAAATGAGAGAATTCTTACTAGAGACAAACCCCCAGATGTAATGGATGTAGAAGTCTTTTGTGAAATGACTTTCTCATTAAGCATCGTGAGATCAACGATGTATTAGCTTCTTTTCATAATATTCTTCTATCTTCTTTTAAAAGTCAATCTGGAGCAATAATCTCTTTATGCCTGATAGGATGATAAGGATTATTGATCTGCAAAACACTCTGATTATCTAAGAATTAAACTGCATTCTGGAAGGATGTCCCTGGAACTGTTGTTTTATCTAGAAACAAGTTTTGGTACATAGAGATACCAAGTAGCTCTCCTTATTTTTTAGTACCTTGAATGTTAGTGTGGAAAAGTATAAATTAAATTATGCATTCATTAACTTGATCCTTTTATATCTGCTGGTGGTTCATGTGCCAGGTATTTTGTAGGAAGCAAGATACTGCTATCACATATTAAATAAACTTAAAGCTTATTAGCATGATCTTTTTGACTTTTCTCCTTTTTCTAAGAGATCTTTCAAGTCATTTCCAACACAGCCAGATAACACACTGGCATAATAGTAAGTCAGCTCTATAGCAGAAAGAATGACAAAACAGAGGAGGCTGAGGTTAATGAAGTAGACTCTGTCTCACTTTGCTTTTAAGCAGTTTCCCGAGTTCCATATTGGAGTCACCATATCAGAGTCTCTGGAGACAGGGCTCAGAATCTACATTCTATCAAGTGAGGCTGAAGCAAGTGGCTGAGAAGACTCTGAGGCCCTTGCATTGTCCACAGACTCATTTAGGGCAACAGTGGTTCAAGGTGCCTAAGACTATCATGAAAATACTTTAAAATACTGCATTGATGATTCTGTTTCCTAAGTAGTTACAACAGGCAGACCAGGAAAGAACGAGGAGTATAAGGGGATCATCAGTGGAGCAGAGAGAAAGGTGAATGTTTAAAGATCAGGCTTCTGCAGTTTTCCAGTCAAAGAATCTACAATTCACGCATGCATGCTCAGGGCTCAGCGGCTTAGTCGCACCCGACTCTTTGCCACCCCATGGATTGTAGCCCACCAGGCTCCTCCATCCATGAGATTTTCCAGGCATGAATCCTGGACTGGGTTACCATTTCCACCTCTAGGGCATCTTCCTGACCCAGGGATCAAACCCAAGTCTCCTGCGTCTCCTGTACTGCAGGCAGATTCTTTACCTGCTGAACCACCTGGGAACCCCCCCTGCAGCTTATGTGTTGTGCCAAAGTGTTTTTGTCTTTTGATTTTAAAAATTATTTATTGTACTGATTCTGAGTGTAAAATAAATGTTTATTGGACACGATACTTGATTTTGTGTACGATAATAATGTAGCATCAAAGCTTTGCCATAAACTTGTCATAGGCCCACAGTCTTGCCTCCCAGTTCTCCATTTGAGTCACCTTGCCATCCAAGTACAAAACTTGATTCTTGCTTATGTTCTTTAGTCACTTAGTCATGCCTGGCTCTTCTGTGTCCCAATGGACTATATCCCACAAGATTTCTCTGTCCATGGGATTTCCCAGGCAAGAATACTAGAGTGGGTTGCCATTTTCTTCTCTAGGGTATCTTCCTGACCCGGGATTAAACCCAAGTCCCCGACATTGCAGGCAGATTCTTTATCACTGAGCCACCGGGGAAGCCCCGGTCCTTGCTTATAAATCCGTCCAATTAGGAATGGTTTTCCCTTTCCTCTCTGCCTGCCTAAGTCCTACCAACCTTCCCAACCAGAGCCACAGTCCCAGAGTGACTGCATATAGCTTTCTTTCTTCCCGGAAGTGTGATGCTCACAGTGTTGTCTCATGTGACTTTAAATTACACTACCTGGCTCCTTCGTACTTGCCTTTTAGTAAAGTTTTTTTTTTTTTTTCCAATCAATTTGATTTCTATAGCACAGAAAGGACACTTTTTTTTTCCAGTTTTTCCAGGTTCCTCATGATTTATAGCAGAAACTTGTCATATTCACCTAGTCAAATCAGGTACCTATTCCTGTTTTTACTTGCTTTTGTAATTGTACTTTACACAGATGCTGCTGCTGCTGCTGCTAAGTTGCCTCAGTCGTGTCCGACTCTGTGCAACCCCATAGACGGCAGCCCACCAGGTTCCCCCGTCCCTGGGATTCTCCAGGCAAGAACCCTGGAGTGGGTGGCCATTTCCTTCTCCAATGCATGAAAGTGAAAAGTGCAAGTGAAGTCACTTAGTCGTGTCCGACTCCTAGTGACCCCACGGACTGCAGCTCACCAGGCTCCTCCGTCCATGGGATTTTCCAGGCAAGAGTACTGGAGTGGTGTGCCATTGCCTTCTCTGCTATCATAATGTTTTTGAACTTTTTCAGACTCCTGACTCACAAAAGCAAACATTTATTGAAATAGTCTATTAATTAAACATCAACAATATTATGTAATCAAAATGACTGCTTCTATACACTACAAACTTATTCTCAAAGAATCAACATTGAGGGGATTATCTGTGATCTTTGACAACCTCAAGTTGCTTTGTTTTTTATGCTCACAGTTAACTATGTCTTAAAAACAGAGCAAGACTGATTGATACAATTCAGACATAAGTCAGCTTCAGAAAAACAGACTCCCCCATTAGGTCTCAATTAGTTAGAGATATTATTCCTAATCTAGTTTTAGGAGATTATTTTGAAATATTTACAAAATGCAGGCATTTAAGTATGATTTGATGTGTTATTTAATAGCAGAACTGATCTATTGACATAAGATGTGAATGTTCCAGTTGACGAATTGTAAGCAATGTGATATCAGTCTCAGAAGCACTTAATATTTATTTTATCTACTATATAAACAGGATCTTGTTTTCCCTTCTCTGGTAGTAATTATAGAGATTCAGATGTTTATGAACAGTCTATAGAGGTCTTTATTTCAAAGCAACATATCATCAAAGCCCTACATAGGTTATCCTCCAGAAACACAATTTCCTGCACTTCTTTAAAACTAAGTGAAGGAATAAAATGGGGACAGTATCTGATACAAGAAATGTACATTTCACTTACCAGGAATGCGCACATCTATTTGTACAGCCCTCGAACTTAAGATCTGGCTCACAGATTTGATTCTCTAATCGAAGGAAGCAAAGGAGCTCCACTGATGGTTTCCTGAAATGTGATACAAATAATTTGTGCCAGTGAATAGACATTGATGCAAGGCTCTGAAACTAGAAATTGCAGCTGAAGTCAAGCACAGGAGGAAATTCAATAAAAATGCATTCTGACAAGAAATTACTTTTTATGGTATTTTAAGTTAGGAATAACACTGGAGGGAATGCAGAACTAATTAAGTATCACATTTTCTTCCCTCCCCACCACAGTAAAAGGAATATAGCTCAATGTATGGATGAAATAAGTAGGGACAAGTGTTTAGAAGTGGTAATAGGAGAAAAGTCCCCAGTAAACCAACTTCTGAAAAGAGAAGACAAAATGGGATTTAACCCCCAAACTCAAACAGTCTGAGCACAGTGGTAGAAAACAAATGCTATAAGAATCATACATTCATCAAAATGGGGGGGAAAAAAAAGGTGACATCTGGAATGCATGTAATAACTGGACTGGGCAATATGCATCATCCTAAATAGGTAAACCAGCCTCCCAAACTTAAAGCTTCTCTGGAAGTCCCTACCATGTCCTGGACATGGAATAGCCATAACATAGCGAAAACACTCTTCTAGTTTCAATATTGGGCTTCCCTGATAGCTCAGCTGGGAAAGGATCCACCTACAATGCAGGAGACCCCGGTTTGATTCCTGGGTCAGGAAGTTCTATTGGAGAAGGGATAGGCTACCCACTTCAGTATTCTTAAGCTTCCCTGGTGGCTCAGACAGTAAAGAATCTGCCTGCAATGCGAGAAACCTGGGTTTAATCCCTGGATTGGGAAGATTCCCTGGAGAAGGGTACTGGAGGAGGGCATGGCAACCCACTCTAGTTTCTTGCCTGGAGAATCCCCATGGACAGAGGAGCCTGGCGGGCTACAGTTCATGGGGTCACAAAGAGTCAGACATGACTGAGCTTCGTAGCACAGCACCTAGTTTCTATATTGAACCATTATTAAAATACTTTAAATGGTCTCTTTTATCTTTAGCTCTTATGTTGGGGCTAATAACGCGTGATACAGTCTAGGATAAACTGAATAACAGTGGAATCCTTTAAATGTTAGATAATGAATGAGCTTCATGGGAGACTCTTGTTTGAAGATCAAAAATCTCTCATTAAATGCTGTAAATATCATCTTTGATCAGTAAATAACTTAAATTTGGATTTTAATTAACAGGAATGAAAAACATTTAGTTCTGCTTCTATATGGCATTCACCACACTGTGGGCTCAGAACAGAACATGAAATGGTCTATAACCGATCCAGGCAGGAGTTGAGACTTCCATACATGTAGGGGGTCATTTTTTTATAACCTCTTTCTAACAGTGATACCAAGCAAGTTACTCTGAGATCCTAGAAGACTGTCTCTGTTCTACTTACCTACTGCTTTCCTTTCTTTCCCCAAGCTAGATAGAAGAAAGACACACTGTAAATCCCCAGTATTGCTTCTGTATGTTAGGAACCACAGAGTTGTAAGGGCAAGTGTTTCAAAGGCCAAGGCCTTGATGGTCATGCTTGTGATTAGCCGCTCAGCCATGTTCAGATCGTTTCGACCCCATAGGGCTGACAAGATCCTCTGTCCATGAAATTTCCCAGGCAAGAATACTGGAGTGGGTTGGCATTCCCTTCTCCAGTGGATCTTCCCCACCCAGGCATTGAACCCATATCTCCTGCATTAGCAGGTGGATTCTTTTCAGCTAAGCCACCTGGGAATTCATGATAAAGGGAGCCAACCTGAAAAGAGCCATCAGTTCAGAGGAGCTACCTCTTTTTATGTTGCTTTCTCACAGAGAAGGCTGTTGCTGCTGCTGTTGCTGCTAAGTCACATCAGTTGTGCCCGACTCTGTGCGACCCCATAGACGGCAGCCCACCAGGCTCCCCTGTTCTGGGATTCTCCAGGAAAGAACACTGGAGTGGGTTGCCATTTCTTTCTCCAATGCATGAAAATAAAAAGTGAAAGTGAAGTCACTCAGTCGTGTCTGACTCTTTGAAACCCCATGGACTGTAGCCTACCAGGCTCCTCCATCCATGGGGTTTTCCAGGCAAGAGTACTGGAGTGGGATGCCATTGCCTTCTCCAGAGAAGGCTGTTAAACTCTGACAAAATGGTTTTCAGGCACCTGGCATTTTAGATTGAGGAAATCCCATTTCAAAGCCTTGGAATATGTTAAAAAATGTACATGAGAAATCCCCATGGTGCCAGCTTTGCAGGCAGATTTCCTAGGGAATGGCAAGTCGATTCTCCCTTCTCTTCCTTGTCAGCCTGTTTGTCTCTATGGTATTAGGTTGCTGAAGACTTCTGGGTAAAGGCACTTAAATGCTATAGTGAAATGCCACTTTGAATCCTAAGGCTATCTTCTCATTGCCTTGAAAAGTAAACATGCTTTGGCTCTGCAAGAATTTTTATTGTTGGAGGACTCCTTTGGACCTCACTTGAGGTCATTTGGGCAGAGGGCTGCCAAGTTGACTTTGGCAGCCTCCCATATGCAGATTCTTTGCTGTCTGAGCCACCAGGGAAGCCCTCTATAAAAGACAGATCGCTGGAAGGTTTGAGCAGTTGTGAGCTGTATCAGAGAATATTGTGCCCCCTGGGTGTCTACAGTGCTGACCCAGAACGCAGCTTGGTTCTGCTTTTCTGAGACACTTGTCACATGTCAAATGTCAGGGAACTCTCAAATAAAGTTTGTAACATAGAAGTTCTAGAAGAGCTTTCTTTGAAAGTCTGGAGAGAGATGAATCACCTGCTGGGTCAGGGAATACAGGCGGGAGAGAATTCGGGGAGAAGAATCATGTTAGGGCTTCCCTAGTGGCTCAGACGGTAAAAATTTGCCTGCAGTGTGGGAGACCTGGGTTCAATTCCTGGGTAGGGAAGATCCCCTGGAGGAGGGCATGGCAACCCACTCCAGTATTCTTGTCTGGAAAATCCCCATGGACATAGGTGTCTGGCGGGCTACAGTCCATGAGGTCACAAAGAGTCAGACACTACTGAGTGACTAAGCGCAATCATAGACTATGATGAAACATCTGTGGAGCATTTGGCTGACAACGAGCAGGAGGCATGAGTATCTGCATTTCAAGAGAAGAGTTAGGGATGGGAATTTAGACTGAAGAGTCACGAACACTAGCAGAGATGATCACACACATGGTGACAGAAGGTGAGCATTCAGGTGACGTCATCCGAAAGAAAAGTACAGAATGATTAAAGAGAAAAGATGCCTAGGGAATCCTGACTTTTAGGAGCAGGTTGAAGAACAGAGTCACAGGAAGAAATCAGAAAGGAAGTTATATATGAAAACAAAAAAAAAGAAAAGAAAAGAAAAAAGAAAAGGGAAAACTAGGGAAAATAAATTGGTTGAACATATATGAGTGTAGAATTTCAGTAAGAAAATAAAGAACTATTGGATTTGACACTAAGGCATCGCTGAATTTGACAGAGGTTTTCTTATTTTTCTTTTAATTTTTATTGGCGTATAGTTGCTTTGAAATGGGGTGTCAGTTTCTGATATATAGCAAAGCGAATCAGTTACACATATCCATGCACCCACTCTTTGGGATTCCCTTCCCATTTAGGTCACCGCAGAGCACTGAGCAGAGTTCCCTGAGCGATACAGTAGGTTCTCACTAGTCACCCGTTTTACTTAGAGTAGGGCTTCCCTGTGGTTCAGAGGTAAAGTATCTACCTGCAATGCAGGAGATGTGGGTTTGATTCTGGGTCAAGGCAATCGCCTGGAGAAGGAAATGGCTACCCATTCCAGTATTCTTGCCTAGGAAATCCTACCAGGGGAGCCTGCCAGACTGTAGTCCATGGAGTCTCAAAAGAGCTGGGTGTGACTTAGCAACTAGCCAACAACAGTGTACATATGTCCATCCCCATCTCCCAATTTCATCCCACTCCCTCTTTCTCCCTTGGTAGCCATAAGACTGCCCTCTATATCTGTGACTCTATTTCTGCTCTGCAAGTAGGTTCATCTGGATCATTTTTATAGATCCTACATATAAGTGATATTTGTTTTTCTCTTTCTGACTTACTTTTTCTGTATGACAATCTCTTGGTCCATCTGCTGCTGCTGCTGTCTCTGCAAATGGCAATATTTTGTTCGATGAAGTATCAATGCCCATCTACCTGATACAATACTTAACTTTTAACAACAAAATATAGATAATTAAAAAGTTTTATCTTCAGTAGATTTTAATGGGGAGGAAGGAACGTGGGATTTGGCAGGGAGAATAAAAGGAGTTGATTAGTTTTTTGGATCTTGTATCCTAAAGAAAGTGAAAGTACATTTTTTCTTTCATTCTCCGATTATAGACAAGATATGAAGGACCTCTTCAGTCTCTGAGTAACCATAGTTCACTGTCTTTTGCTTTTCTTTAGAAAATACGTGTGTGTGTGTGTGTGTGTGTGTGTGTGTGCGTGTACATGTGTGTGTGCTCAGTCGCTCAGTTGTGCTCTACTCTTTGCACCCGCATGGGCCATAGCCCTCCATGACCCTCTGTCCATAAGACTTTTTCAGGCAAGAATACTGGAGTGGGTTACCATTTCCTCCTCCAGGGGACCTTCCCAACCCAGGAATCAAACTTGCAATTCCTGTGTCTCCTACACTGAAGGTCGATTCTCTACCTGTTCTAGACTATAAACAAACAAAAGGGGAAACAACAACCAGGTGTTTTACTTTTAGTGTGTTCAAGTTTATAGCTAGAGCATGATTTTTTTCCATCTTCCCTATATTCTTCTGACTAGATTCTGCTTTGTATTATGGTACAGGTATTTTATGCCCCCTAAATTTATGCTTTACAGATGCTTGGATTCATAGTAGCGTTTCCTCTTGACAGGTCACTGTAAGATGTGATATGTCAGCTATTGATTTTATGAGAACACATGTTTATCTGGTTAAGTCTTTCTAAAAGATAGTGCATGCTTTCACACTGAGGTCAAGGTCACCGAAATTTTCAGCGTCTTTGAAGATCCAAGTCATTTCAATCCTCAGAGATTAAATGCAAAAAGATGTAAAAAACACCCAAATGCTCAAAAGTTTGTTGCTTATAAGAATACCCACAACTGGAGCTATTAAAGTGCAAGTTAACACGGCAGTGAGAGGGATAGAATCAGCTGCGAGAAGTAAGAGAAAAATCTAATTCCAGAAGAGAAAATCAGACTCAAGCCTAAACTCTCTCATGAAATTTCACCTGAGCTTCCAGGTTACAGCGTTGCTTTGATCCTTGAAATATTAGCTGCATTTATGTGGAGTATGTTAAAGAGAACCCAAACTTTTAAGTCACGATGACCATGGAATTGTTTTCTCCAGGAGCATTGACTCTTGAACTACTGACTCCCTTAGTTCTTCAAACTTTTACTCTGAAGCACATGTTTAATGGACTTGCTTGGTGGTTCAGGGGCTAAGATTCCATGCTTTCAATGCAGGGGGCACAGATTTGATCCCTGATTAGGGAATTAAGATCCCACATGGCCAAAATAATAAAAGAAAATAAAGCACATGATTGTCCCCCAAACTCTTCAACTTTTATTTTTCTAGGTTTCATATAAGACAGATAATCCGTGATGACTTGGAAAATTATATGAGCTAATACATGAAAAATGCCTCGTGTTTAGGCAGTGTGTCATAACAGGTTATTATTATTATAAAACTCAGATAGATTGAAAAATGTGAAAGTGCTAGTAACTCAGTTGTGTCCAACTCTTTGTGGCCCCATGGAGCCTGCCAGGATTTCTCCATGGATTCTCCAGGTAGGAATACTGGAGTGGTTAGCCATTCCCTTCTTCAGAGGATCTTCCTGACCCAGGGATCAAACTCAGATCTCCTGCATTGAAGGCAGATTATTTACCATCTGAGCCTCCAGAAAACCTATAAAACAGGTTATTATTATTATATAACTCAGATAGATTATTTCCTCTTAAATATGTAGACAATGCATTTCTTGAACTATATGATGAGCCAAGCTAAGTAGTAGACACTTCAGTTCACTTGAGTTCAGTCTCTCAGTCATGTCTGACTCTTTGTGACCCCATGAATAGCAGCATGATAAGCCTCCCTGTCCATCACCAACTCCCAGAGTTCACTCAGATTCATGTACGTCGAGTCAGTGATGCCATCCAGTCATCTCATCCTCTGTCGTCCCCTTCTCCTCCTGCCCCCAATCCCTCCCATCTTCAAAGTCTTTTCCAATGAGTCAACACTTGGCATGAGGTGGCCAAAGTACTGGAGTTTCAGCTTTAGCATCATTCCTTCCAAAGAAATCCCAGGGCTGATCTCCTTCAGAATGGACTGGTTGGATCTCCTTGCAGTCCAAGGGACTCTCAAGAGTCTTCTCCAACACCATAGATCAAAAGCATCAATTCTTCGGCACTCAGCCTTCTTCACAGTCCAACTCTCACATCCATACATGACCACAGGAAAAACCATAGCCTTGACTAGATGGACCTTAGTCAGCAAAGTAATGTCTCTGCTTTTGAATATGCTGTCTAGGTTGGTCATAACTTTTCTTCCAAGGAGTAAGCGTCTTTTAATTTCATGGCTGCAGTCACCATCTGCAGTGATTTCGGAGCCCCCAAAAATAAAGTCTGACACTGTTTCCACTGTTCCCCCATCTATTTCCCATGAAGTGATGGGACCAGATGCCATGATCTTCGTTTTCTGAATGTTGAGCTTTAAGCCAACTTTTTCACTCTCCTCTTTCACTTTCATCAAGAGGCTTTTTAGCTCCTCTTCACTTTCTGCCATAAGGGTGGTGTCATCTGCATATCTGAGGTTATTGATATTTCTCCCAGCAATTTTGATTAAAGCTTGTGTTTCTTCCAGTCCAGCGTTTCTCATGATGTACCCTGCATATATGTTAAATAAGCAGGGTGATAATATACAGCCTTGATGTACTCCTTTTCCTATTTGGAACCAGTCTGTTGTTCCATGTCCAGTTCTAACTGTTGTTTCCTGACTTGCATACAGATTTCTCAAGAGGCAGGTCAGGTGGTCTGGTATTTCAGAATTTTCCACAGTTTATTGTGATCCATGCAGTCAAAGGCTTTGGCATAGTCAATAAAGCAGAAATAGATGTCTTTCTGGAACTCTCTTACTTTTTCCATGATCCAGCAGATGTTGGCAATTCAATCTCTGGTTCCTCTGCCTTTTCTAAAACCAGTTTGAACATCAGGAAGTTCACGGTTCACATATTGCTGAAGCCTGGATTGGAGAATTTTGAGCATTACTTTACTCGTATTTGAGGTGAGTGCAATCGTATGGTAGTTTGAGCATTCTTTAGCATTGCCTTTCTTTGGGATTTTTTCACAGGACCTTTTCCAGTCCTGTGGCCACTGCTGAGTTTTCCATATTTGCTGGCATATTGAGTGGAGCACTTTCACAGCATCATCTTTCAGGATTTGAAATAGCTCACCTGGAATTCCATCACCTCCACTAGCTTTGTTCGCGGTGATGCTTTCCAAGGCCCACTTGACTTCACATTCCAGGATGTCTGGCTCTAGATGAGTGATCACACCATCGTGATTATCTGGGTCATGAAGACCTTTTCTGTACAGTTCTTCCGTGTATTCTTGCCACCTCTTCTTAATATCTTCTACTTCTATTAGGTCCATACCATTTCTGTCCTTTATCGAGTCCATCTTTGTATGAAATGTTCCCTTGGTATCTCTAATTTTCTGGAAGAGATCTCTAGTCTTTCCCATTCTGTTCTTTTCCTCTATATCTTTGCATTGATCGCTGAAGAAGGCTTTCTTATCTCTTCTTGCTATTCTTTGGAACTCTGCATTCAGATGCTTATATCTTTCCTTTTCTCCTTTGCTTTTTGCCTCTCTTCTTTTCACAGCTATTTGTAAAGCCTCCCCAGACAGCCATTTTGCTTTTTTGCATTTCTTTTCCATGTGGATGGTCTTGATCCCCATCTCCTGTACAATGTCATGAACCTCATTCCATAGTTCATCAGGCACTATATCTATCAGATCTAGACCATTAAATCTATTTCTCACTTCCACTGTATAATCATAAAGGATTTGATTTAGGCCTCGTCTGTGGGCGCAGGAGAGCCAAGAGGAACCATCCCACATTGAAGTTCAGGAAGGGCAGCAGTGGGGAGATATCCCTCATCCAAGGTAAGGAATAGCAGCTGTGCTTTGCTGGAGCAGCCATGAAGAGATACCCCATGCCCAAGGTAAGAGAAACCCATGTAACATGGTAGGTGTTGCAAGAGGGCATCAGAGGACAGACACACTGAAACCATACTCATGGAAAACTAGTCAATCCAATCACACTAGGACCACAGCCATGTCTAACTCAATGAAACCAAGCCATACCCACAGGGCAACCCAAGATGAGGAGAGGTCTGACAGAATGTGGTCCACTGGAGAAGGGAATAGCAAGCCACTTCAGTATTCTTGCCTTGAGAACCCCATGAACAGTATGAAAAGGCAAAATGATAGGATACTGAAAGAGGAACTCCCCAGGTCAGTAGGTGCCCAATATGTTCCTAGAGATCAGTGGAGAAATAACTCCAGAAAGAATGAAGGGATGGAGCCAAAGCAAAAACAATACCCAGCTGTGGATGTGACTGGTGATAGAAGCAAGGTCCGATGCTGTAAAGAGCAATATTGCATAGGAACCTGGAATGTCAGGTCCATGAATCAAGGCAAACTGGAAGTGGTCAAACAGGAGATGGCAAGAGTGAACATCAGCATTTTAGGAATCAGCGAACTAAAATGGACTGGAATGGGTGAATTTAACTCAGATGACCATTATATCTACTACTGTGGGCAGGAATCCCTCAGAAGAAATGGAGTAGCCATCATGGTCAACAAAAGAGTCTGAAATGCAGTACTTGGATGCAGTCTCAAAAACAACAGAATTATCTCAGTTCGTCTCCAAAGTAAACCATTCAATATCACGGTAATCCAAGTCTATGCCCCAACCAGTAACACTGAAGAAGCTGAAGTTGAATGGTTCTATGAAGACCTACAAGACCTTTTAGAACTAACACCCAAAAAAAATGTCCTTTTCATTACAGGGGACTGGAATGCAAAAGTAGGAAGTCAAGAAACACCTGGAGTAACAGGCAAATTTGGCCTTGGAATGTGGAATGAAGCAGGGCAAAGAGTAATAGAGTTTTGCCAAGAAAATGCACTGGTCATAGCAAACACCCTCTTCCAAAAACACAAGAGAAGACTCTACACATGGACATCACCAGATGGTCAACACCAAAATCAGATTGGTTATATTCTTTGCAGCCAAAGATGGAGAAGCTCTATACAGTCAACAAATACAAGACCAGGAGGTGACTGTGGCTCAGATCATGAACTCCTTATTACCAAATTCAGAATGAAATTGAAGAAAATAGGGAAAACCACTAGACCATTCAGGTATGACCTTAAATCAAATCCCTTATGATTATACAGTGGAAATGAGAAATAGATTTAAGGGCCTAGATCTGAAAGATAGAGTGCCTGATGAACTATGGAATGAGGTTCGTGACATTGTACAGGAGACAGGCACCAAGACCATCCCCATGGAAAAGACACTTCAGATATAAAGATAAATTAAGCACATCCTTTCTTCTAAAAGACTTCATCAGCTAGTGAGGCAGACACGCCATATATAACTATAAACTTGTGTCACAGAGTAAGATGAAGGCCATCAGCACCATATTACGGAATATTAAAAAATTCATAGCTTTCAAACCAAGAGATTCAGAGCAAGTTGAGGACTGAGATTGGCAAACACTGAATAAAATAATTCTGGACAATGAGCAGGTGAGGGTCAAAGAGGGTCACCCAGCCTGAGAGGACGCCATGAGAAAAGGACATGAGGTGCAGACATTGGATGTTATAGCTAGTCTATCTGCAAAGCTGGGTGTGCCACAGCTGTGTTTTCATCTGTAAGCAGGACTTCCGATTTTCACATTAAGCAGTTTGGACTGTATACTTAATATACAACAGGAAGTTGTTGGAATGGTTAGCTGGGAGTTGGGGGCGGGGGTTCACATGGACAGGTTGGTAAAATTCCTCTGAAAACCGCATGGAGAATTAACCTCAGCGTCAAAAGAGGTAGGTTAAACACAAGAGAAGCAGTTGAAGTGCAAGGACCACCAAAGGTAGAGAAAGGCTAAGTGTTTTGTTTTGTTTTGTTTTGTTTTTTTAAAGTCGATTCTGCAAGCTTTTTCTTCGCTTGTGCCTGTAACCATGGCCTTCAAGAGGTAGAATTAGCAACTAATGGCTGTTTCTTGGATATAGGAGAAGGGAGAAAAACAGTAGGTGCTCACTAAATGTTGAAGATTAGAAGGAGGAAAGTGGATGGAAGAATCTTTATCCCCATAGATATTGAACCCAGAATGTTCTGGCAATTCTCCATGAAGTCCTAAATTTATGTTAAACAAGGATGTTTGTAGAATTGGAACCATTCTCAGTACAGGTAATATAACTGTAACACTTAACTTCATATAGCTGTATAAGAGAGGAATACACTAGGGGATAAAACCATTACTAATAAGAAATTGCACATGTAGCTAAGGTCTTTGAAATTACAATACATAAACATGCATTTTACCACCAAATTACTTTCTCAGTGTATTTCAAATGCTTAAGGCTATGGCACTAATTAACTTTGGGGTTTCCCTGTTACGGAGGCAACTTGGTTTAATTAAATCAATAATGCTGTATATTAATTATAGTACAGACTTAAATAATTTAGGAAGCACTCTTCTTTTAAAACCTTGTTTATTTTTCAACCCAAGGTGGCAGGATTAGTTTGCTTCAAATTTAACAGATACTACTAAGAAGTTACCCTTTCTTCCTTTCCCCCTTCCTGCCATAATGACAGTCTGGATGTGAAAGCTGGCGTCCTACCTGTGTGGCAAAGATTGGGTCCAATTCTGTGACAGCAAGGTAACTGATAGAAAAAAAAAATATATTATCTTTTTGTGGACAACTCTCTATTGAAATCTACAAATTTATCTTATTTTGCAAGTATATTCAACTCCATTCCTAAAGTGAATGTATTTGGTCTAGAGGTGTTTTGAATTAAAGTTTGCCTAACAGTGATGTTTGCCCACATCATTCATAGTTGATGATGGACGGAGAGGCCTGGCGTGCTGCAGTCCATTGGGTTGCAAAGAGTCCGACATGACTGAGCGACTGAACTGAACTGAACCCATTCATGAAGCAGCTGTGGTGTGGAATAAGCCACGATAAATTCAAGGAGCCCACAGACCTGGTTTAATCAGAAGTCTGTCACTTCCACAGATACACAATCTTATTTAAAATAATCCATGTCTCTTTATCTTGAGATGCATAAATAGAATAATATATTTCAAAGGAAAGCTGTCTTGGCATAGAATTCTTCCTCAGAGCACGTAATTTTAAAATTGTTGATTGTCAATTGAAAACCTACTAAACTTCAAACTCAGGTAACTGTAAAATTAAGGGAATGCAATAGTAAATCTCTATTTTATTCTCAAGGGGTTTTATTCTTAATTTACTCTTCAATCATTAAATTTTTCATGTCTAGAAACAAAATGAGATCTCATCCTACTGAAAAAGTTTCTCTCCCAGGGCATATTCGGTCTAGTAAGTAGATACACATTTTAATGTATTTGTCTCTTGGCATGTCAACTGTTATACTCTCTCATATCATCATTAAAATAACTGTGTGTGTGAGATCAAAATAAATAAAGTTTATTAATGGGAGAGTAAAATAAAGTTCTTTACAATGCGTAAAGAAGCAAGAAACTGCTTGACATAAATGTTATTAAAACTCAGAGGGGGAGAAATTTACTTGGATTGGGCTGAAACAGTACATGTTAACTCATCTCAAGGAAATGTAGTCTAGAAACTTGCTAATATGTTTTCATTATGAATTTTGTGTATCTATGACCCTAATGACCAATACTGGGCTTTTTTCTTTAGGATGTGAAAATAAGGTCTCATAATCATTTTAGTCAGCGAAGTCTTATAAAAGAAGACTGGAAAGTAACCGCAGGTCTTATGGTGATTCTGATTTGTTGACTATAAATCCTATGTACTGTTGTATGGATGAGAGCGTAAGGGTATTTGGATAGATGACCAGACTCTTTAAAGGTAATTGGCTCCTAACCCAGTGGTGATGAGCATTCTATAGAAAGGAAGAATTACTCTGCATAGGCTGAGATCTTGGGATGAAAGTCATAATCTAAATGCCAGTTTTTATTACCCTTTTGTTCAGTCAGCAGAATTTCTGAATATGAGCTGAAGAGGGGATGTTTCCAGTGACTTCCTTGTCCTCTTAGGCAGTGAAAACTAGTGGATTGCCTGTGCTGTTATCACCTTCGAATAGCAGGTGGACTGAAGACAGACCTGATTATAAAGGAAGCAAGCTGCCATTCACTTAGATAAAATGTATTCTTTCCTACAAGACTCTGGGCTGCCCCTGCTTCTCTGGTATATGCTAATTCAGCAAGTAAACAGCCAAGCTATACTGATAGACTCTCCTGTTTATAATATGTCATTTAATTGCTCAGCAGATAGAAACCAGCTCTATTCTATAACTCTTCAAACTACAATGGAACAAACAGAAAATTATACTAATACCCAACATAATAGTTATCTAAAGACAGATACAACCATGTAAAAAATATTTAGTAACTATGTTATGATTATGTTAGTGAGGTAAAGCATTATATCGCTAGAAGCAATTACAGCCTGTAATACAGAAGAGTAGTGACCTTAAAAAAACAGAATAAGCAGAAGACCTGGAGGGTATGTCTGTATGAGAGAATGGTGTTTGTTTCTCAGCAAAGAGTGAAAACAGGAGTTTAGCTCAACCTCCAAAACAAAAGGGCAGCATTTTTCTACATGGAATACTTTTACTTTTCAATGACAAAGAACATTATAAAGATTCAAGAGAAAATAGAAATTCAAGTGGGAAATGCAGAATGAGCTGTCTTTTAGAAAAATGGTTGAATAATAAATGAAACACTATAATTAAAATTTAAAACAATAGTAGTATTAACAATAAAACTGCTCTCACAGGAAACTTCATATTTCCTGTTCCTGCAGTGTTTCACTTCAGTTCAGTTCAGTTCAGTTGCTCAGTCGAGAGAGTAGCATTTCACAAACAGAATTCGAGCAATTACCTTCTGCTTTGCTATGGCCTGATGGATGAAGAGAGGGGAAATTGAACATGATATTAGTGTGAAAACTTAAAAAGCATTACTCTCCCTTTCTCTTCCCAATAACGAAAGGTACCCCAAACACAAAAGGACAATCTGCATTGAGAGCTGTCTGGGGAAACAACTTGAGTTTAAGGTGTCTGATGACACCTCCAGAGAGCAATTTTAAATTCTTATTATTGTATCCAACATCCCCAAATCCAGCAACACCTAACATTGCTAGTAGAATCCACTCTCTGCTTGCCTTGTGCTCCCACAGAACATGCAACCCTCTCAGCTTTTTACAACTGGAGGCCTTTGCACACCCAGAGACACATCCAGTGGACCTCCTTCAAGTCACAGACCTCCACTCACCCGGATGCAGGCTTCTACGTAAGTTCTGATTCTCAAACTGGGCTTCATGTAAAGCAAGGTGCTTCTCCCCAGTCTCTTCATTTTACCCAAGAATTTAGAAGCTTTGCTATAGCAATTAAACACATAAATTGTGAATGAGGGTAAAGCCACACTAAGTTTAAACTGAAACAAGCAATTGCAAGGAAAATTGTCTCTTAAAAACTAAGTATCCATTGTCCTACCCTAAACTTCCAGGAGAGCACTGATTAAAACTCCTGCACCACTAAATCTTTCTGGATTTCCTTGGACTGGATTATGAGTTTATTCTTAATGGGCTCATAAAGTTCCTCATATCCACATCATTAAGCTTATTTTGTATACTGTAACTCTTTCCAGTCTCCTTTCTTTATTCAGTTGGGAACTATTTTCTGGTTTTGCCCTGGGCCCTGAGAGTAAAATGATAAAAATGAAGCTGCAATTATTGATTGGCATTCAATCAAACAAATGTAATAGACAATTGGGTTTTCAAACTGGTAATGCCACTAAGTGAGGGTTATTTTTGACTGAAGCCTGTATTTAGCATATATATAAATAAGCATGGTCTCTGATAAAAGACAATATAAACGGGGTGAAGAGGAAGATGACAGGCTTGGGGTACAAAGTTCAAAACTCATTGGAGGAAAGGGCAAGGTGTGAGGTTTCTTCAAAGAAGGCATTGTGAATGGTTGACAGCATGGATGTCTTTGCCCATGATGTTATGGTACAGCCCTAATCCATTGGGATCTCTGCCTCTTATTACAGCTTCTCAGAGTCTCTCTTCTCATCCCCACGCTTCTTTGCATTTTTCCTTGTCATTATTTGTGTGTCTACACATACTACTGTCTTATTGCAAGTTCCTACCGCTCAGTCGTGCCCGACTCTTTGTGACCCCATGGACTGCAGCCCACCAGGCTCCTCTGTTCATGAGATCTTCCAGGCAAGGATACTGGGGTGGGGTGCCATTTCCTTCTCCAGGGGATCTTCCCAATCCAGGGATTGAACCCGGGTCTCCTGCACTGCAGGCAGATTCTTTACCGACTGAGATACAACTATTTATGAAATAACTTGCTCTTTCTTCCAAAGCATAATCATTTCATCATTTACTTTTTCTAAGTTAAAGTACCTGGATTTGAAATTTAGGTTTTACAATTAACTAATTTCACAACTTAGGGCAAGGGTCTTCATCTATCCAAGTTACGCTGTTGATATCTATGTAGAAAACAACATTCTAGTAAATTTTGGCTGAGATAAGGTTAATGCAGATTACTGATTAATTTATGAGATACTCTTAATACAAATTACAAATTCTGTACCTAGAACACAGTGGGAAATATATGTTAATGTGGTAGAAACATGGAAACATGATACTATTGAGACTAAGAACAAGGATGCTGGGCTCTTAAAGTTTTAAAATCCTGGCTCCGTCATTTATAAGCCATGTGCCCTTTGGCAATGTATCTCAGATCTCTTGCCTTAAACTCCTCATTTATAATGTGTGAATCTATTGGAATCTAATTAATGGGATTTTTTTTCAATTATTCAATGAGATAGTATATGCCAGTGCCTGGCATACTGTAAAAGTCTAGTAACTGTAAGCTGCTAGTATTATTACAATCAAGACAATTTTTAAAATCCACAGCAATATCAGAACAGACAATGAGCATAGGTAACTGGAACAGAGAATTTAAATTGACATTTTCAGGCTCTAAGGAAGGAAAAGCAACGTACTTTGACTTCATTCCAAATGTAAACTCTTGGTCAAAATTTATCAAGAACAATTGCATTTCACATCAGGCCCTGTCTCCTGAACCATCGTCTTACTAGGTACCCAGTGAGAACAAATGAGCTGTGTCTGATGAAGATCAGGACAGTACAGGAGGGCATCATCACTGCAAATTCAGGGATTATTTACATTAGCATATTTCAGCAACCTTGAATAGTGAGTTCAAATTCATTAAAAACAGTCTAACACTTGTTTGCAAATTTCATCGTTTACGCTTCATAAATGTCTATGGAAGTCTTTCATTGTGCTAAGCATCGTAAAGGTGTTGGGAAGTATTATTTCTGATGTGATGTTCATTCCTGGTAAAGCAAAGAACATATTAAAGGTGGGAAGTATGACAGAGCACGACTGATTTGGGGATTTCAAGGATATCATCCTAAGAGAAATCCACTGCGTGAGTATAGAGAGGATAAAGGAAGCAGGCTGGGAGGATGGCCAGAATCCAGATGCTGAAGGACTCTGTGTGCTATAACAGAGTCTGACTTTGTTTTGTGGACTAATGAAACACTTTATGACAGAGCTGGTGTGTTTGCAGTATGATAACATCTAAATGTAATTAAGAACTTTTATTAGATCTGCTTTTCTAGTCATTCAACTAAATGTTTAGCCCATTGGACGGTGAATGAGACTCACCTTTCCAATGATAATCTTTAGGGAGTTAACTTAAATATGTGATTTTACTTGTTCAAGACCTGCCAAGATACTAAATATTTTTGAGATTATGTCCTTCTCGAAAACTGTCGCTGCTACTGTTTTCTTGCTTTAAAATTTCCCCCCTTCACTACAAGTACTCACACGTCTGTTTTCTTTGCATTTTGCCTGGACAAGAAGAAACTTATTTTTTTTTAATTTTTATTTTATATTGGAGTATAGTTGATTAACAAAGTTGTTTTAGTCTCAGACATACAGCAAAGCGATTCAGTTATACATATTCATGTACCTATTATTTTTCAAACTTGTTTCCCATTTAGATTATTGAAGAGTGTTGAGCAGAGTTTCCTGTGCTATAAAATAGGTCTTTGTTCATTATCTATTTTAAATATAGCAGTGTATACATCTCAGCCCCAAACTCCCAAATCTATCCCTCACCTCTACCCTCCCCCCCAGTAACCATAAGTTTGTTTTGTAAGTCTGAGTCTGTCTGTGCCTTGTATGTAAATTCACTCCTTCTGAAACCTTGCTGATGAGCCACAGTCAGTTCAATTCAGTTTAATTGCTCAGTCGTGTCCAACTCTGCAATCCCATGGACTGCAGCACAGAAGGGTTCCCTGTCCATCACCAACTCCCGGAGTTCACTCAAACTCATGTCCATTGAGTCGCTGATGCCATCCAACCATCTCATCCTCTGTCATTCACTTCTGATCCTGCCTTCAATCTTTCCCAGAATCAGGGACTTTTCAAATGAGTCAGTTCTTCACATCAGGTGGCCAAACTATTGGAGTTTCAGCTTCAACATCGCTCCTTCCAATGAATATTCAAGACTGGTTTCCTCTAGGATGGTCTAAAGGAAAGATCCACTAGGTTGGATCTCTTTGCAGTCTAGGGGACTCTCAAGAGTCTTCTCCAACACCTATGTTCAAAAGCATCCATTCTTCTGCCCTCAGTTGTCTTTATAGTCCAACTCTCACATCCATACATGACTCCTGGAAAAAACCATAGCCTTGACTAGACAAACCTTTGTTGGCAAAGTAATGTGTCTGCTTTTTAATCTGCTGTCTAGGTTGGTCATAACTTTTCTTCCAAGGAGTAAGCATATTTTAATTTCATGGCTGCAGTCACCATCTGCAGTCATTTTGGAGAGCAAAAAATAAAGTCTGTCACTGTTTCCCCATCTATTTGCCATGAAGTGATGGGACTGGATGCCATGATCTTCGTTTTCTGAATGTTGAGCTTTAAGCCAACTTTTTCTTTTTCTTTTTTTTTTTAAGTATAAATTTATTTATTTCAATTGGAAGTTAATTACTTTACAATATCATATTGGTTTTGCCATATATCAACATGAATCCACCACAGATATACACGTGTTCCCCATCCTGAACCCCCCTCCCTCCTTCCTCCCCGTACCATCCCTCTGGGTCGTCTCAGTACACCAGCCCCAAGCATCCAGTAGCCAAGTTTTTCACTCTCCTCTTTCACTTTCATCAAGAGGTTATTCAGGTTTTCTTCACTTTCTGCCTTAAGAGTGTTGTCATCTGTATATCTGAGGTTATTGATATTTCTCCCGGCAATCCCACACTAAACCTAATTTGACCAATAGCCAAAGTTTAAAAACTACGATTTTTAGCTGCAAGTACCATGCGTTAGGATTCCAGTAGTCCAAATGATTTTGAGTTTCTGAGCTTGTTTTAAGTTCTGATCATGTATATATGGATGGTGAATCAAGATACCTGTGTTGGTATGGTATTGATCCAAATGCTGGAAACTTCATGACTGGACTGGAAATAAGAAGAAAAGCTTCTTGAGGAGAGGCCCTCTATCTATCCTCCTCCTCCAATTCTTTGATATTCTAACCCACATGTCTGTTTTGATTAGAGTAGAAAACTTTTAAAATACTTTTCTCGAGCAGTTCATTTCTTTCTCCTTTCACATTTATATCCTTCTTCTGGGGCATCATTATTTGGGCCACTGAGAAGACATGGACATTTTCTGTTTGGGGCCTTATCTTTAGAAAGGGTCATCAGCACCCCATGTGGAGTTCAGCTGAGAAAATGTTGAGAGTAGAGTTGGCTTTAGAAATCTGCAGGTTTCACATCCACAAAGTTAACTAACCTTTGATGGAAAATATTTGTTGAAAAATCCAGAATGTTACAAAAATTAGAATTTGAATTTTCCATACACTATTCTCCTATCCATAGGATTTCCCAGGCAAGAATACTGGCCATTTTCTCCTCCAGGGGATCTTCCTGAACCAGAGAGATGGAACCTGTGTCTCCTGCTGTGGCAGGGAGATTCTTCACCACTGAACCACCTGGGAAGTCACACAGGGGACATGCAACTGCGTATTTCCACCTATTCTTCTTCAAAACTACAACTTTACTATAGGCAATACAACTTTATTAAAGCAATTATCATATTAAAAGTATTAATTTTCCTTGTTTCTTGTTCTCTTCTGTACTAGATTGCAAGCTCCTTGAAGACAGGACTCTCTATTAATCCCTTCTGTGTGACCAAAGTCTGCAAGGATATTATCATTTAAGTAGAAAGAGCTAAAAATATTTGAAGAACAATTAGAAATTTGGGGCAATTTTGTGCTAAATTACAGTCCCTTTTAAAAAGTGATCTTTTATAAAATGTCAATTTCTGTGCCTCTCAAGATGAAAGAAACCTGCACCTCTATAAATAAGAATTGCAAATTTGATTTGCTGCATAAAATAGCTCTTATAACACATTATCAAACTGAAATATACATAAAGGACTATACAATTATTGAGGGTAGAAGGAGAGGGGGAGAGAGAGGATAAGATGATTGGAAAGATGGTTGGACAGAGGATAAGAGGAGACAGAGGATAATATGGTTGCAAAACAAGTTAATGGACATGAGCAAATGTCCATGTCAATGGACATAAATTTGAGCAAACTCTGGGAGCTGGTGAAGGACAGAGAAGCCTGGTGTGCTGCAGTCTATAGGGTCGCAAAGAGTCAGACACAACTTAGCGACTAAACAAAAACAAAAAACAACAAAAATAGTATAACTTGATGAAAGTAGTATACCTTGGTCAAATTTTTCCTTCAATTTTTAAAGTAAAAATAAAAGACTCATTTTTCATTTTCACTGAAAACTTTATTAAACAACATCTTCACCATTTGGTTCCAGTATATTTTGCCATTTTTCAGGCAAATTCATAATCTCATCTTCCCAAAACTTTTTATCCTTTTGAGCAAAGAACTATTCCAGGTGCCTTTTACAATCTTCCAGGGAATTGAAATTTTTTTCATTAGAGAATTTTGTAAAGACCAAAATAAATGAATATCTGAAGAAGTAATATCTGGTGAATATGGCAGAGGAATCAGAACATCCCAGCCAAGAGTAATAGTTTTTGCCTGGTCATCAAAGAAATAATTGGTCTTGTGTTATCCTGGTGGACCACTATGCATTTTCTGTTTACTTATTCCAGACACTTTTTTTCAAGTGCTGCCTTCAGTTGGTCTAACTGGGAGCAGTATTTGTCGAAATTAATTATTTGTTTTCCAGAACCTCATAATAGAAGACTCTCTTCCAGTCCTACGTATACACAACCTCATCTTCTTTGGCTGAAGACTGGCCTTTGTTCCAGTTGGCAGTTCATTTCCCATGCCCCACAATTTTTTCCATTCCACATTATTGTACAGTTTCCATTTTTCATCACCTGTCACAATTTGTTTTAGAAATGGAACATTTTCATTACATTTAAGTAGAGAATTGCATGTGGAAATATGGTCAAGATTTTTTTTTTCCCACTTAGCTTATGAGGAACCCAAACTTCAAAGTGATTAATATAACCAAACTGGGTGGAAATGATTTTCAACTCTTGATTTGGATATTTTGAGTCTTTCAGGTATCTCAGGCATGGTAGAGCATGGATTTTTCTCCATCAATGTCTTGATTTGATTACTATCAGCTTCAACTGGTCTACTTGATGATAGAGCATCATCCAGTGAGAAACCTCCAGCACAAACTTCACAAAGCACTTTCGACACTTTTGATCAATCACAGCACCTTCTATGCATACACTGCACAAATCTTTTTTGTGTGTATTTCAGTTGTGTTTTTACCTTTCTTGAAGTAATCAAGCATAGCATGCAGCAAATGTTGCTTTTGCTTCCATCTTAAATATTAAAATAGCTAAACAAAAATTCATCAGTTTTGATAAGTTCCTTTAAAATGAATGCTATGGGAGTTGTCACAATACAACCTAACAAAATGGCTTTGAATGAAGTTAAAGACAATTAAGAGCTACTCAAGCCATCTTACAGAAAAAAATAAAAAAATGAACATTTTGGTCAACCAATATAAATATATATTAAAGGTTATATATATAAAAGGTTAAATATATATAAAAGGCAATACATGTAGAGAGATTTATATTCACATGAAGTAATTCAAAGGTATTTTAAATGATTGATCTTATCATATCCCTTTCCTTCATTTTAAAAATAATCTAAGTCCTCATTTTTCTTGTTCTGTTTTATTTTCCCCCAGATAAACTAGCTTTCAAGAACCGTAAAGGTGCATGGTAGAGTGAATGACCCAGAAGGTCAGGATTTCTGTCCTGAGGCAAATAAAGCAGACAAGCGCAAACACTCTTAAGTATGAGATTTCAGGAATGGAGAAGTGAAAGGCACGCTGGCTTGACTTTCAGGAACGCTGCAATGCACTTAAGATTAAGGTCAAAAGGCATGCCTGCCGGATTTCCCTTACCATTCCTGTGTAGCAGGATTAGGCAGGAACAGATAATGCATTCATTAGGGCAAGAGGTAGGACAAGAATAAATAAACTTGGAAAACCCTCACACGAGGAATAAAATAATACTTGCTATTTACCCTGAAAATGAAACAACTTATGGTTATAATTACATAATAAAGTAGACTGGTATTTTAAGAAAAATGACACCAGAAAGACATTGCTTCCTCTTCAAACTCTTAATCATTATAAATTGATTCAAACGCATAGTTTAAGCTTCGTGTTTAGACATTGAAACTTTATGTAACGGAATATGTGTTCTCGTGTTTACAACTAGAAGGGAAAATAGATCTCTTTTCTTAACTTTCATAAGCAATGACCAAAATGTGGATTAGGGATATTGATTTTGCTGGAACTTTAGAAATAAAACTAAGAAATTTTATTACCCTCACTCTTCCTCTTTAATTATATCATATTGGAAAAGTTTATTGGTAATAACCTGGTTGGGCAACTTTAATCTGTCCACATCTTAAAAAGAAACTGAAAGAATTTTCAAAATGACTGTTACCACTTAGGGAAATTCTGTTCACGGCACCTAATCCTCAGTACAGTTCAGTGGCTCAGTTGTGTCTGACTCTTTGCAACCCCATCAATCGCAGCACGCCAGGCCTCTCTGTCCATCACCAATTCCCGGAATTCACTCAGACTCGCGTCCATCAAGTCCGTGATGCCATCCAGGCATCTCATCCTCAGTCTTCCCCTTCTCCTCCTGCCCCCAATTTCTCCCAGCATCAGAGTCTTTTCCAGTGAGTCAACTCTTTGCATGAGGTGGCCAAAGTACTGGAGTTTCAGCTTTAGCATCATTCCTTCAAAAGAAATCCCAGGGCCGATCTCCTTCAGAATGGACTGGTTGGATCTCCTTGCAGTCCAAGGGACTCTCAAGAGCCTTCTCCAACACCACAGTCCAAAAGCATCAATTCTTTGGCGCTAAGCCTTCTTCACAGTCCAACTCTCACATCCATACATGACCACAGGAAAAACCATAGCCTTGACTAGACAGACCTTTGTTGGCAAAGTAATGTCTCTGCTTTTGAATATGCTATGTAGGTTGGTCATAACTTTTCTTCCAAGGAGTAAGCGTCTTTTAATTTCATGGCTGCAGTCACCATCTGCAGTGATTTCGGAGCCCCCAAAAATAAAGTCTGACACTGTTTCCACTGTTTCCCCATCTATTTCCCATGAAGTGATGGGACCAGATGCCATGATCTTCGTTTTCTGAATGTTGAGCTTTAAGCCAACTTTTCCACTCTCCTCTTTCACTTTCATCAAGAGGCTTTTTAGTTCCTCTTCACTTTCTGCCATGACGGTGGTATCATCTGCATATCTGAGGTTATTAATATTTCTCCCGGCAATCTTGATTCCATCTTGTGCTTCTTCCAGCCCAGCGTTTCTCATGATGTACTCTGCATAGAAGTTAAATAAGCAGGGTGACAATGTACAGCCTTGACGTACTCCTTTTCCTATTTGGAACCAGTCTGGTGTTCCATGTCCAGTTCTAACTGTTGCTTCCTGACCTGCATACAGATTTCTCAAGAGGCAGGTTAGGTGGTCTGGTATTCCCATCTCTTTCAGAATTGTCCACAGTTTATTGTGGTCCACACAGTCAAAGGCTTTGGCATAGTCAATAAAGCGGAAATAGATGTTTTCCTGGAACTCTCTTGCTTAGTACTCCATGTGTTGCGGTCACTTCAAATATGAATACTGTTTTCAAAACTGTAAACCAATATTTTAAAGTATAATTTCAAATAATCAAAATGTCATGATCATAAGTCCTTCTTGTCAGAACAATAACACTCATAGTAATCATCCTTCATTAGTGGTTATTTCCCAGGTGGTGTTCATGGTAAAGAATCAGTCTATCAACGCAGGACACACAAGAGACACAGGTTCAATCCCAGGGTCGAGAAGATGCCCTAGAGTAGGAAATGGTAGCCCACTCCCAAAGTACTGCTTGGAAAATTCCATGGACAGAGGAGCCTGGTGGATTATAGCCCATAGGGCTGCAAAGAGTCAGACATGACTGAGCACACACAAGTGCACACATACATCAGTTATTAGGATTTGTGATCATTACTAGTACTAAAACTAAGAAAACAAGAAGTTCTATGTAACATTTCCTCCATTTTTCACAACCACACTGAAGTAAATATATTATAGTCTCTGTTTTAGTGTTTTAGAGATTGTTATATACAGTCAAGGTTATATAACCCATCACCCAGGCCAGCTGATGCCAAAACCTGTGCTATAAAGCATATTTTTTCTATTATGTTGAGTGCCAAATGTGTGGCTAGTCTCCCTAATCCTTAAAATGCAACATTTGTAGATGCAGAAACTGAAATCCGGTCTATAGATACTTCATTCATGATCACACAGGCAGGAAGTGAATGATCCATGGTTTGGACCCAAGTATTATTTCATTTTTTTTCCCTTTGATGATACTGATATCACAGTTGAAACACAATAAAGATCACCTCTCCCTTGTAGAGTTTTCAAATTAATAACAATTCAAAACAAACTTAATTCTTTCACTTTTTATAAAAATGATCATACTGATTACTGAAGTCAAGACTTCATAAAAATTATTGAGTAAGTTGTCATATCTTCAAATATTTGGCAAGAATTTCCAGGATAACTGAATTCAGAGAAGTTTGTATTCCAAGCGAAGAATGATATTCAGAAAAGTTTTGACTTCAGTGAAGCATCCACCAGCTAAATGTGGATTCACATTTGATTCTGCCAGTGTTCCTCACTATAATGGTTATTAAATTCTGGTTATCATGACAATTTTATGAATCTATTGTTAGAGAAACTATGTGTTTGTTCTGAAACAGAGAGATCCTGGCTATAACTCATGAAATTAGTTTTTAGCCACCAGAATAATTTGAATAAGAGAAGCTCCTTTACCCTAGTCAGTGTCTATCATGGAAGTTTTACTTCACAGAAGCATAGATTCAGTCATCACAGACTGGCAAACGAACCATAATTCTGTTACGTTAGACTGTGACAATGTTTCTGATCGCCAGTTTTCAGATTTGTAAAACAAGCACAGCAAAGTCTATTTGAAGAATGTGCTTCCTCTTTTCAGTTTAAATAATGTATAATGTTCACAGCAGCAATGACTTACGCATGTGTGTAAATAAGCATACGTATGCATACAGATATGCATATGAAATACACATATAGGACATGTAATATCACATTAATAATAACACCCATATAATACATATAGTATTGTAACAGTAGTAATAATGCTGATGATATTTCATAATAATGATGCATTATACAATGTAGCAGGTAAATATATATACAAGCCACAGAAAAAAATAATTGCAGAAATCATATGAAGAATTCGAAATCCCATCTGCTGACATACAAAATATTGCACAATCCACAGCCTGAATCCACTTTCAGACTCTTTCTCCATGAGGTCAACGAAATTCTTGTACCCATGTATATAGAATTGCACAAGAGCCATGTGCAATCCCCTGACCCTGCTCATCAGAAATCTTTGGGAACATCTTCTCCTAACCCTTCATATCTTCAGAGATGATAGGTTTAATCTGCCATTTAAAACCCCAGGACAAGCTTTACCTATTCCCGAATTCTCATTCTGCAGTGATCGGTATGTTTTCCTCTTCTTTGCACTCCCTTAGTTTCTTGCAACATAGTATTGCTGTCCCTGATATAAGTTCTTTGAAAGTGGATACCAGACCATGTTCTCATATGATTTCCTGATGTAGGAAAGTACTCCCTTATAATCACAAGTTGAACATCATTTCAGTTGAATGATTTAGTTAAATACTTTTCACAATTTTGCAACAAAGGAATACGGTTGAGCCCGACCTCAACATGGATTAAGGAAGAGTCTTACCTTACTGCCAATTAAATTTTGGTATATTTCAAGACATGATAAGCAATAAAAAAGATGGTTTTCAATGGTACACATATACAAACATTCTGTATTTTAATGTTTAAGCTGTTATATTACTGTTTATTTACTAATGAATAAACAGTAATTAATGTTTACAGTAATTAAACAGTACTTATTACAGTAAGCAATAAATAGTAATTAACAGTAATTAATTAATTACTGTTTATTATACAGCTTAATTAATATTTAAGGTGTTACATTTAAGCTGCTATAATACTGAAAGATGTATTATCAGCGTATGCCTATTTGTTTAAAATTTATCAATTTAATGAAAAAAATTAAGTAACACTACAAACGATGAAATGTGTGGATGATACATGGTTAAATGAAGCTTTGGAAATTAAGTTCCAGGATGATGTGGTTAGAGATGAGTCATAGGAAGGAGAGAACTGATAAGTCAGCCCATTCTCCAGGTAAAGTATTTGTGGTCTGGAGGCAGCTACTGTGAGCCAGTAACTTTCTCAGACTCTGAGGCCGTGGGAGTTGGTGATACGCTGACGGAGCTCTCATACATTCGTTATACCACACACAAAAGCCAGCAGACAGTAATGAGACTCATGCCAAGGATAAACATCTCTATCTACTTGTAAGAGATCTATAGTAAATCTGAATCAGTGATTAGATTAACATATTTTGGTCATTTAGTTCATTTTAAAGGTGCTAGTGTGAATGTGAATTTTAGAAAGTACCTTTTAGGAAAACTTCTGCAAATAGCTCCAGCTGTGCAACTCTAACTACTACCCTTGAAAATATCTCTTACTGCAAAAAAGTCACCGATTTATAGTGTATGTAAGTCAATGCACTTGCATTGTACATTGTATATAGTTATATATGTAAACTAACTGGCATTATGGTGTTCTTTTTCATATACATACAAGCCATATTTTACTTCTTGTAGAGTTTTTCTTCCAGAAGTAATACAATATGGTGTACTTCTCTGTCATCTCTCAATTTTCCTGACTAGGAGCTTAAATAGACTCTACAGCGTGACTCCCTTAGAGAATACACATATGCACAAGGAGAAGTTTTCTGTTAGGAAATCTGAAAAAAAAAAAAAAAGGCAAAAACACAAGCATTTGACTGAACAAAGTCCATGTGTAAACCTACTTCTACAGAGCAGATAATATATGAAAGACTATCTTTAGAGAACCTTCCATTAAATTACTGAATACTAAGAAGCAAATGGTAAATAGTCCCTTTAGTGTATTGTTCAGTCATTCTATGGCCACCAATATCTCTCTGGGTGACACCTGACCATGCCTATTATGTAAATTGAAATCAACAGTATCAATCTCAATTAGAGGTAGCAAAGCATGCTTGATAGACTAAGCATTTGATCATGGTTGTGTTTTTGAAATGCTGTCCAAATTGGCCTGATTATTGTTATGACTATTTCGAATTGCACTTGAAATCACTAGTAATATAAAGATGGGTTTCTAAATGGATAAAACATACCATCATGGACCCAACACAAGCATTGAATACCTCAGCACAGGTATGAAATTTCATGTTGTCACTTAGAATGAAAATAGATTTCAATTTAATTAAAGAGAATCATTGTGGTCCTTAATTATCTCCAGATATTTTTGAAACTATTATGTATATTTTCTGTTCACTAATCTTACTCAATTTGATTGAAACTCTAAAAGTTTTTAAATTTAATTTCTAGCAGATTTCTAATTATTTTGCAGAGAAAAACTCTGCAACCTATCTCCCTTGATTCTTGGTTCAGACCAAGTTTGCTAGCTTTATTTAACTTAACTATATATATGGGCTTCCCAAGTGGTAGAATGATAAAGAAACTGCCTGCCAATGCAGGAGACACGAGTGATGCGAGTTTGATCCCTGGGTCAGAAAGATCCCAGTGAGTAGGAATGGTAACCTGCTCCAGTATTCTTGCCTGGAGAATCCCAGGGACAGAGGAGACTGGCAGGCTACAGTCCATGAGGTCACAAAGAGTCGGATATGACTGAGTGACTAAGCAGACATATACGCACATTGTATCTGTGTGTAGGTATCTGTATCTTATTTCTCTTGCTTGTGACATTTACCTCATACATACCTCTACTCTTTACTCTGTAAACTCTACACATCCCTGAAGACTCCGTTTTAAACTTGCTGCATCTACACTATCTCTGTTATTTCCTGAGTGACTTCATCAATGGAGAAAATATTATTATGGTTGTATCAAGCTATCTCAGTTCCAGAAATTTATAGTTTTATTTTAAGAGTTTCTGTCTTATATTGTTTTGTTTCAAAAATCTTGAAGTCATCTCTTATTTTCTCAAATACTATATTCAGTCTATCATAAAATGGTGCTAGCTTTTCCTTCAAAATATGTCCTAAGCTTCTCATCACTTCTAGGGAGACTAACTTCTTACTACATCCATCCCTGCTACCCATGTCTAAGGCTCCATCATTATTAACAAGCATTTTTGCTGTGTTCTTCAACAAACTTTTTGGCAAAAACCATTTTCCCCCTAAAGTTAGATAATATACTCTGAAAAGGCCTTTTTATTTCTTCCGAAAGAAAAACCAGAGAACTTACAATGGCCTAAGAGACCCTACAGAAATTGTCAACTAATGACATGTTTTGCCTTATTTCGTATCAGTAACACCTTGCACACGTTGCTACAATAAACTGGTGTATTCTCCATTTCTTTATTACAAATACGCCAGGTGATCCCACCTCAAAACAGATGCTTCGTTTGCTCCAACTTCCCACGGCACGAATCAGCAAGGTGTCCAGACGCTGCTTTCTCATTACACACTACCTCAACCACACATCTCAGATTGAAACCCCGTACGACCACCAGCACTTTCCATCCCCCTGAGCCTGTGAATATTTCCACAGCACTTAGAACTTACTAAGTATGTCATTAATTATTTATTATATTTATTCTTTATTGTTTGTGTTTCCTGCTTAAATATAAGGCACCCCAAAATGAGGATTTTCTTGATCTTTTTTGTATATTGCCATTATCTTAGTGTACAGAAAGTATAAGGTAGGAAATATTTCATATTTTGTTAAAATAAGAATATGTAATCTTTTTTATGTGCATATTCCAGTCTCCTCAAATGGAGTGAATAATTTTTAAGGTCAGTGAATGCATGCTAAGATAGTTTAGTCACTTCCAGCTCTTTAAGACTCTATGAGCCATAGTCCACCAGGCTCCTCTGTCCATGGGATTCTCCAGACAAGTTTACTGGAATGGGTTGCCATGCCCTCCTCCAGAAGATCTTCCAGATCCAGGGATTGAACCCACAGTTCTTATGTCTCCTGCATTAGCAGGTGGGTTCTTTACCACTAGTAACACCTGGGAAGTCCCTTTAAGATGAGTGTGCATGCGTGTGTGTGTGTGTGTGTGTGATAGTCAGTCAGTCATACCTGACTCTTTGTGACCCCATGGACTATAATTCATCAGGCTCCCCTGTCCATGGAATTCTCCAGGAAAGAATATGGGAGTGGGTAGCCATTCCCTTCTCCAAGGGATCTTCCCAACCCAGGGATCAAAACGGGGTCTCCCACATTGCGATCTGATTCTTTACCATCTGAGCTATCCCTGGCTCTAATCCCCATTGAATTTCACTGCAAAGAAGACTGCCACACTTCTCACAAAGAGGATTCTCATTAACTGTGTGCTAATGAATGGATACTGTGGGTGTCTTAGGCTGTGGAAACAAGCCTCCAAAAAGTAGAGCTGCCTCTTTGGAAGTCTCCCCATCATGCAGCATGACTTGATTTGATTGGAAAAATCAAAGGAATCGCTTAGCCAAAATACATAGCTTATGCTGATAATAAATCAGAGTTGAAAGAGAGTGGAGGTAGAAAGTGTTAAAAAGAGGAAGCCACCTTGTTTAATGGTGAGTAATGAGGACCAGGTAAAAGAATAACTGGAAAAGAAAAACAAAAATGATTCCAAATGACAGTAATTGCCAAAAATGTGCTCATGCTGAGTCCAAGTTTCAAAAGCTAAAGATGAGTAAAAGGATGAAAGTCATTATCTTCTGTATAAGAATTAAATAAGAAAAAGCCCTACTTTATCTCTTTTCTTTGGCTATTAGCATTGGAAGTAGAGAAATATTCATGAGTTTTAGAAAGAGCCATTAAGAGGAAAATGATTCTAGACACCATAAGATTTTTATATACTTCTCCTCAGTGCTTTAAATGATAATTTGTTTTGATTTAAAATTCCTTGATTTTTTATATACACACTATTGTGAAATTAAATATATTAACATTATTTTAATAATGACCTGCGTTTTAATTCTAGGCCTGCTATTAATAGTTGAATGTCATTGGGAAATATAGTTAACCATCTAAAATTTCTGTCGCCACCTACAAATTAAAAGAGTAGAAGCACACTTCCTTCCCAAGGTTGTTTTAAATTTGACAAAGCAAGGGAATTTGTAGGATAGACAAAGCAAGGGAATTCCAGAAAAACATTTACTCTGCTTAACTGACTATATTAAAGCTTTGACTTTAGTATACTATACTAAAGCTTTGACTTTTGACTATATGGATTACAACAAACTGTGGAAAATTCTTAGATATGGGAATACCAGGCCACCTTACCTGCCTCCTGAAAAACCCATATGCAGGACAAGAAGCAACAATTAGAACTGGTCATGGAGCAACTGGTTCCAAATTGGGAAAAGATGTACTTCAAGACTGTATATTGCCACCCTGCTTATTTAACTTACATGCAGAGTACATCTTACAAAATACCAGGCCAGATGAAGCTCAAGCTGGAATCAAGATTGTCGGGAGAAATATCGATAACCTCAGATCTGCAGATGGCATCACCCTTATGGCAGAAAGCAAGAAGGAACTGAAGAGTCTCTTGATGAAGGTAACAGAGAAGAGTGAAAATGCTGGCTTAAAACTCGACATTCAAAAAACAAAGATCATGGCATCCAGTACCATAACTTCATGGCAAATAGAGGGGGAAACAGTGAAAACAGTGACAGACTCAATTTTCTTGGGCTTCAAAATCACTGCAACCATGAAATGGTGACTGCAACCATGAAATTAAAAGACCCTTGCTCACTGGAAGAAAAGATGTGATGAACCTAGACAGCATATTAAAAAGCGGAGACATTACTTTGCCAACAAAGGTCTGTCTAGTCAAAGCTGTGGTTTTCCCAGCAGTTATGTGTGGTTGTGAGAGCTGGACCAGAAAGAGGTTGAGTGTGAAGAATCGATGCTTTCAAACTGTGTTGTTGGAGAAGACTCTTGAGAGTCCCTTGGGCTGCAAGGAGATCAAACCAGTCAATCCTAAAGGAAATCAGTCCTGAATATTCATTGGAAAGACTGATGCTGAAGCTGAAGCTCCAATACTTGGCCACCTGATGTGATGATCCAACTCATTAGGAGAGACCCTGATACTAGGAAAGATTGAAGGCAGGAGGGAAAGGGGACAACAGAGAATGAGTTGATTGGATGGCATCACTGATTCAATGGATATGAGTTTGAGCAAACTCTGGAAGATGGTGAAGGACAGGGGAGCCTGGTGTGCTGCGGTCCATGGGGACACAGAGAGTTGGGCATGAGTTAGTGACTGAACAAAAACAACAACAAAAAAATCTTTTTATTATCAAAAAATACAATCAAATGAATAGACAAAAGTAAACTAATTATCCAAAGGAAGATATTATTTATAGATGGTGAAAAGATGCTTAAAGAAAATAACCCACAAAATCGCACAGGTAGAGTGTAGTAGAAATGGAACTGAATTCAAATATTTTTAAGGTTAATTTTATAGTTTTCAACAGGTACATTTTTGTGAAACATTTGCTTATTAGATAAATCATCACCCCAAATTCATATCTGCATTATTCATATTTCCTGGAAGGAAATGTTCTCAGAGGGGAAAAAAAAAAGGCAGCTATAAAGGTTTAGGGAAAATCAGATTGGTGAAAAGGACTTCAAAAAAAGTTATCACATTTCAAACAACTTGAAAGCTACATTCTAGAGATAAAATTTAAAGATAAGATTCAGAAAGTGTGCCTAGAGCCTGGGGGAGGTGAGTTATAATTCCAGAAAATAGACCTTACCTTCTCAGATATGCTTAGCTTCACTTTTAGGTTTTTATTTTCACGAAAATGTGTAATATTGCCAAACTTAATCCTTCTCAAGTTAAGAACAGATTTCATGTCATATGTCTTCATTTACTATCATTGTTCACTTACAATTTGGCAGTTGACTGTCACATGTTGACAAGCTGTTTCTGTCTTCTCTTTTTTGCTATGCGTTATATTTAAATTTAAAGAAATGTCATATTTTTACTAGGCAAGCTTCAAGTTGCATACCATGAAATTGTTTTTTAGCTATAAAAATATAAATCACATTATTTAAATTGTCCTTCTATATCTCCCAGTCCTTGAAAAAGTGTTTTTGTACTCCTCTTAAGTTTTTCCTCAAATTTATATTTTTTTTCCAATTTATTTATTTAAAAGTGTATCCAAGGTCCATTGTATGAGTGGAAACTGGGTCTAAAGTTTCTCTTTTGACCTTGTTGTTGAGTATTCTCTTTTCCAAAAAGACCCTTCCTTTTCCCCATTCTTCCGTCTTAGAGACAACTCAGACATGAGGCTCAGTGGGAAAGAATCCACCTGCAAACGCAGGTGTCACAGGAGACTTAGGTTCAGTCCCGGGGCTGAGAAGCTCCCTGGGGGAGATCCCATTTCCTAAAGGCAATCCACTCCAGTATTCTCTCTGGTTCAGGAGCCTGGTGGGCTACAGTCCATGGGGTATTAAAAAGTCATAAGTGACTGAGCCCACACGTATCATTTATTATTACGATGATGATCGATAAACCAATGTAGATATCCAGTGTTTTTTTGTTTTCTTTTTCTCCCCAAACTTTACCAATCTATTGCTTAGAGAGCTCTTTTGGATAAAATTCTAAAGAAGAGTTCATTCATTATCTACTAGTTAATATCATGGATAAACACAATAATCATTACTCTTTATCAATTATTGAGGTCCTCCTGTGAGCCAAAATCTGTTATATACGTTGATATATAATTGATTTAAATCTAGCAATATTCTAGGAAAGAATGCTTCATTGTCTCTAATATTTAGAAAAAATAAAAATTCAAAGCAGTACTTTGGCTACTGTCACAAGGATGGTAAGTAATTGAGCTAGGTTGAACTGAAACAAGACATATGTCTTTCTGACATCCAGGGTTGTCAGAGCTTGGCAGTGCCTTTGCTGACTGTGCACCCCTAGGGACGCTGGTTCTATTAACCCTGCTCCTAATGCTACGTGCATTGGGCCTCTTGACTGCTACTATAACCTTTTCACTAATTATAGAAGTTTCAGCCTGCTGGATGTGAAGCACCAATACTTGGTCTTTACTGCTTGTAATCCCTATCATCCCAATTGCCATGATACAGCCAACATGGTAAAGGTCCTTTCCCCAATCTGCTCAGCAGCAGAGGGTAACAACTGAAATTCTTGTGGATATCGGGACCTCCTTGATTTACACTGACCTTAGCCAGCCCTTTAGTGAACTCTGGGACAAATATGTCGTAACAAAGTTGTGTCTCATGAGAATTAAGGGCAGGGGTTTGACACTAATCCCACCAGCTATTAAATGTGGGCTATTTCAGGAAAGGATGTGACCTTGGGTGAAGCATCTCTCTACAGAGAAGAAAATCCTGAAGATCCAAAGCATGAGCAGTCTGGCACATAACAGTTGTATAATTATTATTTAACAAATGAGTGAATGAATGAGTAATACAATGAAGGCATGATAGGAAAGAACTTTCAGTAAACAGAATATATTCATTAAATAATAATAAAACAAAATAGTAAAATAAAAAAGACAAAGTTGCTATCTTCACCAGTACTTATTTCTGAACTGCTAATGTAAAGTCTCACAAAAATTTCCAAACCAATTCAACCATTGCTCATGTAATGACAAAACCAAGATTAAAATGGAACATATAGTGAATCATCTGAAAGCGTATCCAAAACTCCACATCTGGCTACCCGGGACTCTTTCAATGTTGAACTCAGTGGAACCCTCCATTACGGCATTTTGGCTCAGTGTAGACACAGCTGTGTTATTCTGCTGGAAAGTCCCAACTGTGAACATAAGATAGCGAAATCCTTATTTACAAACAAAATGCTAAGCTTCATGCCAGCACTTCTTAAAACTTCTAGGAGACACTTTAATTATTGAAAATTTTCACAATTATAGTCATCTTCCTTTAGTTTCCTTTCATTGAGAACTGATTAGAGTGAAAAAAAAATGCCAAGTTAAAAATGGTCTCCATTTAAATCTTCTATTTTTATAGGATTTTGTTACTGAAAAATGACCTTTTTTCCCCCTAAATTCTAAGTCAGTTTTGAAAATTTGATTAACCATCTTCACTAGCCTTGTAACTGGAAATGCATTTCTGGAAATGTGTCTCTACCATCAACCAATGGTCATTCAGAAGGTTGGAAGAAATGAATGGTAGTAGGATTCTCTGATTTAAAAATGCAGTTGGATCTTTCAAAGCATATTATGGATTACAAAAACACCGTTGAGTACTGGTGGGTGTATTCATTTTCTAGGATTGACAAAAAGTGAGGTTTCAAACAATAGAAATGTATTGTCTCACAGTGTTGGGGGCTTTGAGTACAAGATCATGCTTTCAGCAGATTATGGTCTCTCTGAAGCCTCAAGGGGAAGACACTTCCTTGTCTCTTTCTCTTTTCTGGGGATTGCCAGCAATCCTTGGCATTCCCTGGCTTGTAGCTGTGTCACTACAAGCAATGTAATGGATAATAGAGCAATGTCTGCCTCTCTTATCACATGACATTTTCTCCTTGTGTCTATCTGTCTAAGTATTCCTCCTCTTATAAGGACATCAATGGATTATGACCTTCCGTAGTTCGACATTGACATTGAAGTCACTCAGTCATGTCCAACTCTTTGCGACCCCATGGACTGTAGCCTACCAGGCTCCTCCGTCCATGGAATTTTCCAGGCAAGAGTACTGGGTTGCCATTTCCTTCTCCAGGAGATCTTTTCGACCCAGGGATCGAACCCGGGTCTCCCGCATTGTAGGCAGACGCTTTACCATCTGAGCCACCAGGGAAGTCAGTTTCCGTAGTTTGGCATCCTCTAAATAGTTTTATCTTAACTAGACTATATCTGCAGAGACCCTATTCCCAAATAAGATCACAGTCTCAAGCATAAGGATTAGGATTTCAACAGTTTAGACTAGGAGTAAGAGATACGACTGAATCCCCAACAGGCTATTCACATTCATAGCTCAAAGTCACATTTAATTCGCAAATCACTTCAATTCTTTCATGTTTTCTAAACACCTTTGCTTTTAGTCATGTTTTACAGTTGTACAGTGAAATAACTGTGCCATCTTATTCTGTCTTCTTTCTAAAAATAATTTTTAAAAGGCTGTATATTTCAATGGAGAAACAAATTGTTGTATGGAAAGAAAACTCAAAAAGCTTTAAAACTGCAGGAAAGAAAATTCAAAAGCCTTCAAAAAGGCAATGTATGCATGTGTGCTAAGTCACTTCAGTTGTGTCTGACTCCTTGTGACCCACATGGATTGTAGCCTGCCAGACTCCTCTGTCCATGGGGTTCTCCATACATGAATATTGGAGTGGGTTGCCTTGCCCTCCTCCAGGGGATCATCCTGGCCCAAGGATGAAATCTGGGTCTTATGGGTCTCTTGCTTTGGTAGGCAGCTTCTTTACCACTAACACCACCTGGGAACCTCCAAAACTGTAACATTTGTATGTAAAAGGTGGAATGTTTTAGCTTATTTACCACTTTATTCATTTATTCAACAATTATTTTTAACACACCTAAAACAACATAGAATTCCTCTATCATGCTTTCGATCTAACTGAGAAAAATGATAATGAATTTTTAAATGAAAAGACTTGCTAAATTACAAATTATAATTAAGTGGAGGGAAGAGCAATGCAGATGGTGGAAATAGCATGTGTAAAATCCCTTGGATGAGAAGTGCATAAGATGCTTGGGATCTCAAAATAAGCTTCTAGAGGCAGAAGAGGTTGGGGTCAGCCTTGGAAGGATAGAGAGGTAGGCTAACAGAGAACATTTGAGAACAAAGCTGAGATCGTGGAAGCTAAAGAGGAACATATTATGTGAAAATGATAGCATAGGAATTATTATGAAGCCATGTAGGTTTCTTTAAAAGTAACACTTATGTTTACCATAATGAAAGCGCATATTGCAAATACATTTCCATTACGCTAATCCAGGAATGTTTCCAGCAGTGTCCTTTGTTAAACACAAATGTGAAAACATAGAAAATATCGGTTTCTGCTCCCTTTTCCTCTCAAAGAGCAGAGACCAATAAATAAATTTTATTCATCTATATTCTTAATATCCTAAAACTCTTGTAGATTCCTAGATGATAAGAGCACAAGGATCTTCTTTGGCCCTAAGAGTTGGTTTTTGAACCTGTTTCCAGAAAGAGAACTCCAAATCCTTTGGAATTTCCAGGGTAAAAGAAGTGTCTTTTACTCTAATGATATGACCCTGGGTGAGCTCTTGGAAAGCTTCAGGATTTGGACTGGCCCCCAGCAGAAGTAAGCCGTGATTAGAAAATGGAAACCTTCAACCCCACCCCATTGTCCAAGAAGAAAAGAGGGACTGAAGATTGAGACAATACTTCATCATGACTATACAGTGAGGCTTCCATAAAAATCCTCAGAGTATGGGTCTGGGAGGGTTTCCAGGTAGCTGAACACAAGGAAGTTCAGGGAGGGTGGCAACCCAGAGAGAGCATGGAAGAAGCCCCTTCTGCTTCCCTGTACCATGTCCTACATTTCTGTTCATCTGGCTGTACATCTGTATTCTTTAATACACTTTTTTAAAAATGCACTTATTTATTTTTGGCTGTTCTGGGTCTTTGTTGCTGCGAGGGCTTTTCTGTAGTTGAGGCAAATGTGACTACTCTCCGGTTGAGGTGTTTAGGCTAATTGTGGTGGCTTCTTTTGTTGCTGAGCATGGACCCATGGCTCTTGGGCTTAGCCGTTGAAGCTCCCAGGCTCTAGAACACAGACTCAATATTTGTGATGCATGGTGTTAGCTGTTCTGAAGCATGTGGGATCTTCCCAGACCAGGGATCGAAACTTTGTCTCCTGAGTTGGCAGGTGGATTCTTTACCACCGAGCCACCAGCGAAGACCCTTTACTATCTTTTATAATAAAGTGGTAGATGTATTCTCCTGGCTTCTCTGAGTACTTCTATTGAATTATTAAACCCAAGGAGGGGGAGTTATGAAGCCCTGATTTATAGCCAGTCAGTCAGAGGTACAGTGGACAACCAGGGGACTGGTGATCTGTGTCTGAAGGAAGTTTTGTGGGACTGAGTGTTTTAATTTATAGGATCCGAGGCTACCTACAGACAGTAAATGTCAGAAGAGTTGATGTGGAAAAACCATCCATCTGGTGTCATGAATGTGAAAGTAAGCTGAGTCTTTCTGAAACAACAAAGTAGAAAAATTCCATCAGGCAAGTGAGCATATATATTTTACATTTAGCTGCTAGAATCACTTACATCATAGAAGTCATTTTTATTTATTTTTAGATGAGTATAGATATATACAAATAAAAGTTGCCATGATAAAGTTAATCTACTTAACTTTACACATTTCTCAGTTTAGTTCCTAAGTCTCAGAATTGTAATGGACTTGTTTTCGCGTTTATTGAAACCACATTTCATTATTTATAGATGAGAATTCTAGGCTTCTACAAGTTAAAGGAGTTTCATAAGGTTATAGAGATTTGTATCAGCAGATCCATGCCCAGTGCTAGCCAATATGTCACTTTTGAATAAATTAGAGAAAGAAAAGAGAAAATCAAAACAAAACATCTTTTTTCTGGGAGGTTGCAGGCAGAGGGATGTGTGGAGCTGAAATCTCACATACCCTCCACTCACCAAGCCATCCCTCCCTGTGTGTGACTGAACTTTGTATCCTCATTTGGGACACAGCCTACCTATGTGAGTACTCCTGAGCAGAAAGAAAATGAGAACCTGTTTTCTGATGTGCATCCAAACAGCTCCACAATTTCTGCAACTACACTTCGAAAAATATTTTTCACAGAGAAACAGAATGACAATGGTACTGATACAGTAACTAAAATTTTTCTAAGTGCTTTGCTCAATTTTTTCAAAACAAAAATATAATTATTCCAGTTCATACTACTAGTTAACACAGGCATTCATGTCTGCACACAGTCCTTTGGCAAGTTCTGGTATTCCATGTACTGTCATAAATGCTGAATAAAATGGAAATGACTAAGTCTTCTGAGAAACGTGGGAGAGACTGTGCAACTGAGACCTAGAACAGAACTCTCGGCACATAACTCTGTCCAAACTCTGAACTAAGAGATTGGACCAAACTTTAACATGGTTTCTAGCAGCCCGAGTCCAAGTTGTGTGGACAAGCCTGGGACTTTTGGAGTTCCTACCTGAAAAAGCATTGTCAAAAGAATTTCATGCTGGGTCTGGTCAACACCTGATGAAAACCCCTTACCTTCCTTTCTTATCATTTGCTAAGAAGGTATTACAATTGTGGATTCTTCCCCTATCCCTTTGAGGTATTATGTATTTTCTACAACTCAGGAAGGATAAGACTTCTGTCTCCAGGTCTCTGTGAAAGGAAGCAATCCTAAGTTAGGTAACTGACAGCTAGCAGACACAACTGACCAAATCAGTATTCACACCAATCAATCCTTTGTAATTTTTCACTTCCTTGACTCTAAATCAGCACCCACTCCCTCCTCTGTGCTCCATCCCTCTTCTTTTAAAATGCCAGGTCATATCTATGCAAAGCAGAATGGAGCTCAGCTCTTTCTCCTACTGTTAGCAGTTACTGAATAAAATCTGTTCTTACCACTTTATAAAATGTTTGACTTGTTTTTTTCTTTTTTTCCTTTTTGACACATCTAATAACTTTCAGAAGGAAGTATACATCCTGCAAAATACATAACTTAACCATCCCAGCAACGTGTGATAAAAGCAAAAAGGAAGATACAATAAACCCTGTGGTTGCTAGGGAGCCCATGGCTGGCATGAAACGAGTGCTTTTCCATAAAGGGATGCTCTGTTTTTGAATAAGGCTGATGAGCAATCAAATCCTCACATTTGAGAAGGCTGAACACAGATACAGAAAAGAGAGGGACCCTGCACATAGAACTGTAAACAGAGAAGGTGGTAAGTTGAAATGGGAAAGGAAGAGGTAATTAAACAAGGAAAATTGAAACCAAGAAAAGAAGAGACCATGAGAGTTGAAGACAAAAAAGGAAAATGATAGAAATGATAGTTAATTGTGAGCAGAAAGGAAACACGGGCAGAGACAGTAGTAAGGAAGAGGTGGGGAGAGGAGACGCACATTTGTCTAGCAGAACTCCTTTGTGTACTGAGATGAAGCCCAAGGAAGCCTTCCAAGGGCTCAGGACACACACTTCTTCTCAATCTCATCACTTCTCCATCTATTCTGATAATATCTTTTCTGTTAACCAAAGGAAACTGGATGATTTTAAGACTTGCCCCTGACAGAGGCTAATTAACACCCTTAGAATTTAAAGACAAATAAATCTCTTGCCCTAAAGGAGTTCTCCGGTTAATGAGTGAGAAATTATTAATATTATCAATAGATGAGTTCAGTTGGAACCTCTGGTCACTTTAGCAACCTGTCATTTTGCTCTTTATGGAACCAAGTTCTCAATTCTAATACATTTGTGAGGATGGCTAGAGAGTAATAGATGATTTGAAGTTGGGTAGATAGGAGGCCTGGTTGATTATGCAAAGCAGCTCATAGCTCATGTAAAAGGTCAGTCTCACAACAATTATGCAGTCTCTTTTTATAGCCTTCATGCTTTATTGCTGACTTTCAAAGTTAGACAAGAGCATATGACAATGACAGAGATATGTAGATTCCATTAATTTGATCATTTGCTTGCTTGTCTAATCCAGCCAAATTTTTGGAAAGCAATCATTTTAAATGTCCATCACTCAAAACAGAAAGCACCAATTCTAAACAAAATTTTAAATTGCTTGAGATAAGTCTTCAGTATTCTTTTGTATTTTTTAATCCCTTTTTTGTCTCAAAATAAAGGCCTCAAATTTCTTCAAGGTGACTGCCTCAAGTCTGAACTTCCCAGTTTCTTGAAATGAAACCCATTGTCTTATTCTTTATTCTTTTGGAAGGTAAATCGCTGGTCAATGTCAGCCTTTAATAAATCTTGAAATTTTCATGGAGATAATCTTTTCAGACAGGTATATTGCTTTGTAAGTGACCTTGAAAATCCTAAATCAAAGGAATAATAGTGGGAACTAAAACCACTATTAGAAGATGTTGTTCAGCAGGATTCGAATACATCAGGCTAGGTAATACTTGAAGAGCTTGAAAAATCATATCCAGAAATAAAGCCTATGTGTCCTTTGACTACAACAACCAAATTTATCTTTTGATTTCTGTGAAAGGCATTTCTACAAGTATTGTACTATTATTATTATGGTCAAAATTAATGAAAATACATTTCTATTGTTCATTTTTATCACTAATTATATTTCACCTATGAGTTTTAGCATGATAACTTCTATTTTTTTTAGTTCCAATTTTATAAAATGTAAAATTGAGGTACAAAAGAGGCCAAAAGTTTTTTGGAGGTTATACAATTAAAAGTCAGATCTGTGAAGCCAACTTCTACTTTTCTGCTATTTATGACAGTAGGAGGTTTATCAGGGCACAATAACTTCTCTCAGGCTTTGAATTAATGATCTAATAAAATAGAAACTCTACTCTCCTTTTGTAAGAGCAAACAGAAGCTGTTCTGTAGAAGAGAGATAGGTGAAACAAAAGACGGTATTTTACTTACTTTCAATTTTCTTCAGATACAATGGATAAGAAAGACAAATGTATTGCTACAAATAACTGCATATGTTTTAAAGAGTCAATTAATTTTACAAACAATTAATATTGGGCTGGCCAAAAAGTTCATTTCGGTTTTTCCATTAGATGTGTGGGAAACCTGAATGAACTTTTGGGCCAATCCAATACTTCGATTATTGACGACTGAAATCTACTGAGTGAATGCATACGGAGCAATAAAGTAGAAATCTGAAGCAAGGCCTCAAGGTGAGACCAATCTAACCTGCATTTCCCAGAGTTTTCATGGAAACATTAATATTGCCTTAACGTTATTAAGTATTTTTACATAAATATTTATTTTTTCCTTATACTTTTGATGAGGGGGCATAACTGAGGCAGAGATTTGAGTATCCTATTGGGAATGTAGAAATGCACTAAAGGCTGAGATACTGATTCAGTCAGGTCATATCAGAGAGAGGGGAGAACTCTGATCTCCAGACTAGAAGATTAGCATTCTTTCTAGGAGCTCATCTAGAGAAAGGTGGGACTCAGTTAATGGTGACCCAGGAACCTGCCCCTGAGGTTCACACCTGAAAGCTGCTGCCTTCCAAGTGTACAGGGGCCCAATGTACATCTACACGTTCCTTTCTCTTGGAATCAGAACCAGTTTGAAATGGTTTTCCAGCTATCACCTCTGGTCCTGTGGGTCCAGCCAGATGCCATTCTCTGCCTCTACTGATGATTGCATTCTTTGTGAGTCGCAAAATAAAAGAAGGCCTCTTGATGGAAGCTGTGATGTTCTACTCAGATACCTACCCCACAATGCAGGAGTTTAAGTCTTGGCTCTCTTCCTTGGGACAGTTACAAAGGATTATTTCATCTTTTGGATCCCCTCTAGGGTTTGCTGAAGCTCCCTTGAGGCACTGCACTCAATTCCTTTAGCTCACCCTTGCTTTCTTCCTTTTCTTCCCCCCTTGTTGCTCTCAAGAGTCCTCCCTAATAACCTCCCTGTGTACTCTGAGTCTGCCTGTCTCAGGACCCAGCTTGTGGCAGAACAGGGGAGACCAGGGGGCAGTGGGCCAAGGCAGCTCATCCATAATTAAATTCTGCAAGTCACTTGATCTCTTTGGGTCTACATGTTTTTATTCACCAATGCACATCAAACGATGTCTAATTTTCAGTAGTCAAAAAGAATTTCAAAATCTTACATTCTGCACTATGAGCAGCACTATCTTCTGGCAAACAGTAATATACCTATCCTCTACTTTATTTGGACCCGGGAGCTGGGGAAGCAGGGAGGTAATGGAGACTTTCTCTCTATTGTTTCCTTTTCCTCGTCCTCTCTCTGGTTTCCCCCTGGTCTGATTTCCGTAGATTTGGTATTTAACAAACCACAGCCTGTCTATTCTTGTCCCCATTTACTTTGTGCCCTGGGACCAACAGTCTCTGTCTTTCCAAGTCTCACCCAACCACCAGCCTGGGTGCTCAGTGGCAGACTAGGTGTCAGCCAGCCTGCAACCCATTCTGCATAAACCAGTGTTACACCGAGTGCTCTAGTCTTGGCTTGGGTTATGCAGATCAGGGGAGTCTGAACAACCCAAGTCTGCATGTGGGCTATTCAGTTTGGGACCTGAGATTCCACATACTTTTCATTTTTATCTTTTCCCTATTCCTTCTCCTATATCCACATTCCTGGGTTTCTGCCTTTGCTCCTATGAATTACAGTATGTTTTTCCTTAAGAATAAAGTTTTATTATAAATTCTAATTTAGTTGTCTGGGGTCATAATGTAACTCTACCAAAAAGCACCATTTACTTGAAGGAGGGTTTCTGCTCTTTCCCACTCCATTTTACTGTACAAGATTTAGTTAGTTGTTTAGATTTGGTGAAATATGAGTATGGAACATGCTGAAATATGGTCTAATGTGAAGAATAATAGAAACCATAGACCCGATTTTGAGGCTTATCTTTGAGTAGGAGCTATTGCATTCACCCCACCTTCCAGCTCAGACTCACATAGCTTTTATCCCTGGTGATACCATGATTTAGATAGCTGACCTTTTCCCCCCGACAGAGGATTTCTACAGTATTTTTAATTCATATGAGTTCTCTTCCCATGTTTATAGTTAATTTTTATAACATTTCATAAAAATAAATAATGTGTATTATTTCATAATAATATACTGTTCATATCATTAATATATGAATGTTTTCACGTATTTCATTACAAAATATAAATGATTTGTATGAGTTTCATCAATTTCTGCTTCTAGGCAGATGTTTATTATACATAAGATTGATTAGACTTTAGAATTTCAAACAAAAGGTTTTCATCTTCATTGGTAGTATTTCCAGAATAGTGTCAGTTAAAGAAAGAGTAACATTGCAAGACATGGGGTTTACTGCCTACTCTGGACCAACATAAGATTACAGTGTGAAAAAGGAAGACGAATAACGTGTAGATGCTCAGAGAACTACATGTGGGGAAAATGAAAACCTTTGAGCTTTTAGCCCAAATATAAACAATCACTAATCAAAACAATATATTTGCATTCAACCAATAATACTAGAGTTTAGCTTATTGTGATATGAGGAACGGATACACTTACAGTTAGGAAGAAAGAATATAAATTAATGTGGCTTCATTTTGCAGGGATGAGTTAAGACAAACCAGTTAGTAATATAGACAAGTTTTCTTTGATCTTCTGAAAAAGTGGGTCAACAGTTTTAAGCAATGCTGGAGAGAAGATAACTTACACGGGCATGTGTTGGCATTTCCATGACTTCAGCTCACAGATAAGGCTGAATTTAGAGAGAAAAAGCATTTCTCCTTTCATATGATCTATCTCTGCTTCTAAAAGATGGCTAGAAATATGAGAACATTTGTGAGATACGGGTGATTGCTGAAAAAATGATATCAATAATCCCATTTCATGTCTTAGAAAATGAAAGACAGAGTGAATACTCTGTCAGTACTGACTTAGGTACATCCATTAGTTTGATCCAAGCCTTTGTCCCTTTTGAAAAGAGGCTAATCCTCAGAGGGAAATGCTCGAGTGTATGATGGGAGTGGATAATCAGACATTGTTCATCCTGACATTTGGGGAGAGGAAAGTATAATCTTGACTTTAATCCAGACTCCATCCTTGAGAAAGTCAGACTTTGCATAATTACACAGGCTGGAACAAGGGAGCATAAGTAACTCTTGGCTTTTTCAGTATTTTGTGACTACTCACTGGGGACAGATAAACATTTTCTGTACAACAATCACAGACAATTACCCTATTGTCTGGTTTTACAAAATTGTTTCTACTATAGGGTTCCAAATGTCTTCTTGATTTAATAAGACCTGTAAGAGTGCAGAAATCCGAGGGAGAAGATACAGACCTTTTGTGGATAAAAGAAAGATTCAGAGAACACAATCAGTAACAAAATGATAGATTTAGGGTGAAATTCTCCATAGCAAAAAGAAAAAAAAAAAATCTCAGTTCCAAGGAAAATACAGTGTTAAGGAAAAAAGTATAGACCGAGTATTCATATTAACAAGATTGAGAGTCTCAGCACCACACAGCTACAGATAGCATCTTGCAGAGCATATTAGAAGGAAGGAAAATGACAAAAGTAAATACAAACAAGGCCATTTACAGCAAATGTGTAAGGAAAAACAAAGGCATTCACAGAGAAGAAAATACCCTTGGCACATACAACTTGGTCAAAGCAGAATAGGATTTACAGATGAGGACCCAAAGGAATTAAAAATGATCAGAGATATCATTGAATTAATGTCCACCATGCTTTTGATGGTTTCCTATTCATTTGTCCTTTGTGTGTTTTTTACTTTTTCTTCTCTCTGCCTTCTCTGTATTTAACTGAACATTTATAATTCGATTTTCTCTCCTTAATTAGCATACCAATGGCACTACTTTTTAGATAGGGTTCACATAGAATTTGCAATTTACCTTTCCAACTAATTGAAACCCACCTTCAGATAATACTAGACCACTTCAAAGCAGAAATCTGATAATGCTGTATTTCCAGTTTCTCCCTTTTGTCCCTTAAAGCAGGGCTGCCAATCATTTCATTTTCCCATATAACTAGTTTATACATGGGTGGTCTCAATACACCAATGAAAAGGCAAAGACTATCACTGTGGATAAAAACCAAGTTGCAACTATACTTTTTCTATGTGAACCTATGTTACAAAAACAAAGGGGTCAATTCTTTAAGAATTCATAAAATACTGCGCATCTATCTAACAATGACATTGTCAAATACATGAGGCAAAAACTGGTAGAACTGCAGGGAGAAACAGACAAACTTCAGGGAAAAATAGAGCTGCAATATTAAAAATAAATAGAAAACTTATGTATTTTGGGGGGAATAAATAAAGCTATTTTTGCTCATAAATGAAATGAATGTCTGTATAGAGACAAATAATAGACAAAATTCACAATTTCACAAAGAACAGACAGAAAATTACATAAACTCAACAGTGATTATAGCAAGGTCACAAGACACAAGATTAATGGAAAAAAATGTGAACTGCTTTTTTTAGTATATTAGCAATGAATAATTGAAATTTGATGTGTAAAGACAGTACCAGTTATATTAGTATAAAAATGAAATACTTAGGTTGATTTTAACAAAATATATATAGAATCTTTATGAAAAAAAATTAACAAATTTAAAACAAAAAGCAAAATACAAAACTCTGATGAGAGAAGATCTAAACAAATGGAAAAATATACCATGTTCATCAACTGGAAGACTCAATAGTGTTAAAATGTGAATTCTTCCCAAATGGTCTGTAGATTCATAACAATCCAAATCAAAGCTCCAATGAGCCAGTTTACAGACCTACAAATTGATTGTAAAGTTTACATGGAAAGACAAAAAAAACAGGATAGTCAAAAAATACTGTATGAGAAAACGTTTGGAGAACTGACTTGAACCAGATCTAAGCAATGTGATCTTGACAAAAGAACATACAAATTCATTGAATTCATTTCAGTTCAGTCACTCAGTCGTGTCCGACTCTTTGTGACCCCATGAATCGCAGCACACCAGGCCTCCCAGTCCATCACCAAATCCCAGAGTTCACTCAGACTCACATCCATCCAGTCAGTGACGCCATCCAGCCATCTTATTCTCTATTGTCCCCTTTTCTTCCAGCCCCCAATCCCTCCCAGCATCAAAGTCTTTTCCAGTGAGTCAACACTTCCCATGAGGTGTTCAAAGTACTGGAGTTTCAGCTTCAGCATCATTCCCTCCAAAGAAATCCCGGGGTTGATCTCCTTCCGAATGGATTGGTTGGATCTCCTTGCAGTCCGAGGGACTCTCAAGAGCCTTCTCCAACACCACAGTTCAAAAGCATCAATTCTTCGGTGCACAGCTTTCTTCACAGTCCAACTCACATCCATACTTGACCACTGGAAAAACTATAGCCTTGACTAGACAGACCTTTGTTGGCAAAGTAATGTCTCTGCTTTTCAATATGCTATCTAGGGTGGTCATAACTTTTCTTCCAAGGAGTAAACGTCTTTTAATTTCATGGCTGCAGTCACCATCTGCAGTGATTTTGGAGCCCCCAAAAATAAAGTCTGACACTGTTTCCACTGTTTCCCGATCTATTTCCCATGAAGTGATGAGACCAGATGCCATGATCTTTGGTTTCTGAATGTTGAGCTTTAAGCTGAACAGAATATAGAGCCCAGAAAGTTGTCAAAACAAATATAGTGAAGTTGTCTTTTTGAAAAGAGCAAAGGAAAGTTGATAAGGAAACAATAGGTTTTTCTAACAAATGGTGGTGAACAGATATTCATATGTTAAAAAAGAAAAGAAAAAAAATAGTCTAGACAGGATTTTTACTTTTCACAAAAATTAACAAAACAAATCCCATAAAAGTAAAATGCAACACAATAAATTTCATAAAGACAACAAAGAAGAAAATCTCTATTTGATTATGAGCATTTAGATACAGCACCAAATACATAATTAATGATAGAAAAATGCATAATTGGCTGTTGAAGACTTATGATTATAGTCAATTGTATGTTGAAGGCATACATTTGAAGACTACTACTCTGTCAAAGATACTATTAAGGGAATGAAAAGACAAGCTAAAGAATGGGAAAAAATATGTGTTAAATTTATATCTGATAACTTCTATTCAAACTATACAAAAAGTAATTTTTTCTTAAATTTTTTAAAATTTAAGTACAGTTTTTTTTTGTAATTTTAATAATTTCAGGTGTCCTACATGGTAATTCAATATCTTTATTGATTATCCTACATTTAAAATCATTATAAAATACTGACAATATAGTCCCTGTGCTCTAGGTTACATCTCTGCAATTTATTTATTTTGTACTTAGTGGTTTGTACTCTTAATCTCCTTTACCTATTTTGTCCCTCTCCCCAACTCCTCCTATCTGGTTACTACTAGTAACACTCTGTATACTAGTAACTTTCTCAAAAATAAGGGAAAAATAGTCAATTAGAAGATGGAAATAAGATCTAAACAGACACATGACCGACAATGATAGATAGATAGATATCATCTCTTTCTATCTACCTGTGTGATATAGAAATATGAAAAGACTCACATCATTAGGATACTTCATATGAAATTAAAAAAATAAATATACCACTAAACATCTATTAAATTGCCTAGCTTCTTGATTAAAGTGAAAGAGGAGAGTGAAAATGTTGGCTTAAAACTCAACATTCAGAAAACTAAGATCATGGCATCCAGTCCCATCACCTCCAGGCAAATAGATGGGGAAACAATGAAAAGAGTGACAGACTTTATTTTGGGGGGCTCCAAAATCACTGCAGATGATGACTACAGCCATGAAATTAAAAGATGCTTGCTCCTTTGAAGAAAAGTAATGACCAACCTAGACAGCATATTAAATAGCAGAGACATTACTTTGCCAACAAAAGTCCATCTAGTCAAAGCCATGGTTTTTCCAGTAGTCATGTGTGGATATGAGAGTTGGTCTATAAAGAAAGTTGAGTGCTGAAGAATTGATGCTTTTGGAACTGTGGTGCTGGAGAAGACTCTTGAGAGTCCCTTGGACTGTAAGGAGATCCATCCAGTCCACTGTAAAGGAAATCAGTCCTGAACATTCTTTGAAAGGACTGATGGTGAAGCTGAAGCTCCAGTACTTTTCCCACCTGATACTAAGAACTGACTCATTGGAAAAGACACTGATGCAGGGAAAGATTGAAGGCGGAGGAGAAGGGGGTGACAAAGGATAACATGGTTGGATGGCATCACTGACTCGATGGACATGAGTTTGAGTAACCTCTGGGAGTTGGTGATGGACAGGGAGGCCTGGCATGCTTTAGTCCATGGGTTTGCAAAGAGTCAGACATGACTGAGCAACTGAACTGAAGTGATATGAAGTTGCTCAGTCATGTCTGACTCTTTGCGACCCCATGGACTGTAGCCTACCAGGCTCCATCCATGGGATTTTCCAGGTTGCCATTTCCTTCTCCAGGGGATCTTCCCAATCCAGGGATCGAACCTGGGTCTCCCACATTGCAGGTGGACGGTTTACCGTCTGAGCCACCAGGGACTGAATCTCAACTCTGCTTTTTTTGCACACACATAAACACAAACACGTTAGAGGAATTTCTCACTGATTACCTTTGCTTTCAACTCACGCACAGAAGGTGGAAGGGTGTCTCCCTCTCCTTCCTCTGCGTCACACACTGCCATGTTGTGGGTTTGCCAGGTAGACTCCCAGATATGTAGTCTCATTGGGATAGCCATCTACAGTGTGTCTCTCGAAGAGCTACTATGCAGTACAGTTTTCTTTACTTGATTTTGGACATGCTTTAAAGAATTATAAATAGGTTCAGTGCTTCTGTGTGTGCCCAGTCATATCCAGTGTTTGTGACCCTTTAGACTGTAGTACACCAGCCTCCTCTCTCCGTGGAATTTCCCAGGCAAGAATATTGAAGTGAGTTGCCATTTACTTCTCCAGGAGATCTTCCCAAAAGTGTGTGTTAATCGTTCAGTCATGTCCAACTTTTTGACACCCTATGGACTGTAGCCTGCCAGACTCCTTTGTCCATGGAGTTCTCTAGGCAAGACTACTGGAATGGGTTGCCATTTCCTCCTCCAGGGGACCTTCTTGAGTGTACATGAAGGCGACTTCATCAATGTGCTTTAGAGGATACCCCAGGTTAACCTGTCGTAGAAAACTGTCTCTTGAGCCTTTAAATTATTTTTTTTTAATTTAACTGTATTTATTTTAATTGGAGGCTAATTACTTCACAATATTGTATTGGTTTTACCAGTTCTACACCTCTGACACGCCGGTTGTTTGTTTATTTAGGTTTTAAGGTGAAGACCTGAGGCTGTTATTTTTCCATCAATCTGATTGCAAATCTAAAGGCAAAGTTGAAGTGCCTATTTTTCTTGCTATCCTTAGAAGAGGTGGCTGCAAATCTACTCTACGATTCTCATCCTGTTCAGCTCATAAGCAGCTTATTATTTTTTGCAACATATGTCTTATGATAAAGCAGCACAGAAAAATTAAATAGAAGAAAGTTCAGTTGCCGTACAGGCTGCGAAAATGATTTGCTGGTGGTGATTTTTAAGCTTGATTCTAAATAGATTTACTAAGAAGGGCACCTGGAAGATGTGATTCAAATTTTGCTCTGTTAAGATATCTTGAAATCATAGGTTCACTCTCCTAAAATTTTTTAAAAGTGCATAGCTTAGGCTCTTACGGGTATAGCAGTGATAAAATCTTTCATAGTCATTTCTAAAAAGCAACACTTTATAGTTTTGTCTTTCCAGTGGTTCTCCAATATACTTGTAGAAGGAAGGCAATGGAAAATCAAGAATAAAAATAGCTGAGCTCTCTACAACTGGGCTTCCTGCCTCCTCTCCCTGTTCAGAGAAGAGAGGAGATACCATCCTGCAATAGAGGTTTCACAGACAACTGGGCTTCTCCAGTGAGTCAGCTTTTGGTGCCCCGTATCTCTTGGTTCTCTTTGTTGCCAAATGCTGGCCTAGGGCTGGTGGTGAAATGGGAGCAATTAATCTGTAGATGAGGGAGGGCTTCCTTTAACAGTTGAAGGGTGCTGACTGGCACAATTCCAAAGACTTGTAGTGTTTTTAGTGTGGGAATTTCTCCAAGTTCAAGTAAAGTTTCAGGCATTATGTCATAGCACTGACTGAGTGATAGGTGTTGGAGGTAGTTCAGTTGGTAAAATTCTGGAAAGCAGTCATTTTTCAGCATGACAGGGACCAAACCCTCATTTCCTGAGTCTCCTGCTTTGGCAGGTAGATTCTTTACCACTGAGCCACATGGGAAGTCCCAGGCTCAGTGCTTCGTGAGATGCTAATTCCACAACTCCCTATATTAAAAACACCTTGTAATTTAAAATAAATCGACTGTAATATATATTTAGAAATAGACATGGGAATTTCAAGATCCCCATATCTTATCTTCCTAATTATTTGATCACTTTCAGTCCCCAAATATCTTTTGTTTCCTTCAAAAATAGTTTTAGCAATATCTGTCAGTTCAACTCCCTATTTTGTTTTGCTTGCTTATTCAGCTTTCTCTGCTGGTAGCTAATTTCCCTGGAGTGAAAATACTTGTTTCCCTTTAAATGCCTTCTATGTGGATTTAGGACCCTGGCTGGATTGACTACATTAATTTCTTGTAAATTTCTTGATTTTTCACACATATTATTTCTCTTTCACCATTCCTGATAGAAACGCTACTTTACTTTTTTGTTTTACTAGTAGTTGAAAATATTTCAGTGACACACTACAAAGACTTACGTGATCACCACTGCCTCCACCTTCATTTTTGAAATCTTTCAGTGGCATAACAAACCTCTTAGAAATAAGTCAACATTCCCTAACATGACTGTGCTAGGCAGAGTTTTAAAAATCCCTCCTCAAGATGTCCACCTTCTGGTTCTTCAATTAAAAACTAACTGCTGGAAAAGGACTTTGCAGATATAATTAATGTTGCTCATCAACTGACTTTAAAATAGGGATAAGACCATGGATTATCTGGGTGAGCCAATGCAAACACATGAGCCCTTAAAAGTTGAAGAGGAAAGCAGAAGCGTCAGTCAGAGAGGTGCAGGTGAAGGGTAAATGAGGAAGTTGCAAAGCATGACAGACTTTGACCCACGGTTCCTGGAAGATGCTATTTGGGAAAGCTGGAAAGAGGTGCAGGTGGCCTCTGGGAGCAAAGTCTAGTATAAAGATGACAGTCGACCAGGAAACAGGACCCCATCTTACAGCTGCAAGGAACTGAGTTCTGCTAATGACCTAAATGATCTCGGAAGCAGGTTTTCTTCCAGGGCCCCCAGAAGGGAAGGCAGGCTATCCCAGAGAGATTTCTGCTTAATGAGACTCTGAGCAGAGTATCCAGCTGAGCCCCCCAGGCTTCTGACCTACAAAACTGTGAGTTCATATATGGATGTTGTTGAAAGTTCCCACCTTTGTGTTTGGTTGTTAGTTGCAAGAGAAGATGAATTCCAGCCCCTACAGCCCACTCTTAGGGCTTCCCAGGTGGCTTGGTGGTAGAAGAATCTTCCTGCCAATAGAGAAGACACTGGAGATGTGGGTTTGATCACTGGGTCAGGAAGATCCGCTAGCGAAGGAAAAGGCAACCCACTCCAGTATTCTTGCTGGGAAATCCCATGCACAGAGGAGCCTGACTACAGTCTACACGATCGCAAAGAGTGGGACAAGACTGGGCCATGAGAGCCTACTCTTAGTCTCCCTTGCTCGGCCTGAGTCACTCTGATTTTCTTTCTGTTTTAATCTTATTTTTCTATTTGTTTTTATTTGCCTTTTTTTCTGTTTGTTCAGATTGGAATATTCTTTTGAGTTCATCATATGTTTAGCCTTTATCCATTCAGATGCTGGGGAAGACTGAAGGCAGGAGGAGAGGAGAAGGGGACGACAGAGGACCAGATGGTTGAATGGCATCACGGCCTCAATGGACATGAGTTGAGCAAACTCTGGGAGATGGTGAAAGACAGAGAAGCCTGGCATGCTGCAGTCCATGGGGTCGCAAAGAGTTGGACATGACTGAGCGACTGAACAATAAGAATTCTTCAAATCAAATAAATACATTTAAATGAAAAAATGAAAAAAAAATAAAGGCAAAAAATACATTTACTTTGAAAATTTCTTTTTTAAAAAAGTTGAATTATCCTCATATTGGCATGTCGCCATGCATTTATTTTAGCACTTTGGTGAGTTGTCATTGTACATTTATTAGGCAGTTATGTTATTGATTGATCCCTTAACTAGACTGCAGGCCTCAGGAAATGAAGATCATCTGCGTTTAATCACCGTTACATCCTCAGCCTCTAGTATGGGCTGAGGAAGTCTGAGGTAAATGAGAATGAGCTAACGAATTGAGGTATTGTGTAGGAAATTTGCAAAACCAGATCCGTCGAACATCAATTTAAGTTGAGCTCCCACCATGACTAGTCATCATTTTAGGGAGGGTGAAAATCCTATTTTCTATGATCTGACATCAGGTCATATTTTCTATGATCTGATAAGCTTTGCGTCCTTTTGATTATACATTTGAAAATATCCAGGTCTAAATTTAAATAAACTACATAAGATATTTCTATTCTTCCCAGTAAGATGACAATATAGTCAGAAGAAGTATAACCTTGCTTCACATGATACTAGATTCATATTTATGTCCCTCACATATTCCCTAATGAGACATGTATACGTTTGAAAATATCCAGATATAAATTTAAACAAACTACATTAGATATTTGTATTCTTCCCAGTAAGATGACAATACAATCAGAAGTACAACATTGTTTTACACTGCACTAGATTCATATTTATATCCCTCATGTATTCCTTAATGAGATGGGGCAAAATTTAACTGTAACACTGTGAACAGACAGCATCACTGACATTAGAGATGGTGACGGGAGTAGAAAGACAATGGAGAAAGAGAGAAGCTAGTCAAACAATCTAACTAAAACACGGATATGTCTGAAAAGGCGTAAGTAGGCAAACAGTATTGATTCATTGTGTTTATTGTATTTATAGCAAGAAAAATAAATGGATCTAAGCTCCCACAGTAGGCAACCTAGGAATTGGCAGCAGTGTGTTGGAGAAACAAAGAAAGGAGGCCATGCTGATGGATTCCTGGTCTTTGGTTCACCTGGCAGAAAGCGGAGGCAGGAAGTGTTGCCAGCGCTCCTTGAAACCCTTGAATGAAGAGAAGGAAATACTGGGCTTCCCCCCTTTCTCATATATTCCAACCTCCACCAGTCAATTCAGTCAGTTCAGTCGCTCAGTGGTGTCTGACTCTCTGCGACCCCATGAACTGCAGCACGCCAGGCCTCCCGGTCCATCACCAACTCCTGGAGTTCACTCAGACTCACGTCTATCGAGTCAGCCATCCAGCCATCTCAGCCTCTGTCATCCCCTTCTTCTCCTGCCCTCAATCCCTCCCAACATCAGAGTCTTTTCCAGTGAGTCAACTCTTCGCATGAGGTGGCCAAAGAACTGGAGTTTCAGCTTTAGCATCATTCCTTCCAAAGAAATCCCAGGGCTGATCTCCTTCAGAATGGACTGGTTGGATCTCCTTCCACCAATACCTCACAAATTCAGATGTAAACAAGCTGACATAGGAACAGAGTGGGAGCAAAGGCCTGCAGAGTTCAGTTTTCCTGTAAGACATAGCAGCATAAGGAAAAACAGAGAAATGTGTCCGGCAAATATAGGCTGGATCAATGACTTCTAACAGCAAGATCCTGCCTCTCATTTTGTTTTTGTATGAAAAAATCCATTTGCTTTATATTTTAAATGCAATAGAAATAGGATTAACTCAAAAATTAGTTTTTTTCTTCATCTCCCTGGGAAGGACAAACTATAATCTAGCAACACTTAGTGATAACATATTGCTATTGTTCAGCCAAGACTTGATTGGCAATAACCTGATTCATGAAATTTCACTTTGAACTCTCATGAAAAGACACAGGTAGTCATAAGTTTGGCTACAGTCCATGGGGTCACAAAGAGTTGGACACAGCTGAGCTACTAAGCACAGCACAGCAGCAGTCATAACTTTAAGGAAAACTGATAGTTATTATACTAGACTAGATACTGTTAATATATCTAGAATGGACTGTATGAATAAATAGACTTATTTAATTTTTATATTCACAGTATATCTAATATATTTCCTTAAACTGAGGAAGAGAAGGTTCTTAGCATTAGGAATAAATTGAAGAGGAAAGTAAGGCGAGAATATGATCTCTTTATTCAATCTAAGTTTATACTAGTCTTTAGATCAGATTCCCTCTCTTAATGCTTATACGCATCATTTAGTGATAACATATTGCTATTGTTCAGTCAAGACTTGATTGACAATAACCTGATTCACCAAATTTCACTTTGAATTCTCATGAAAAGACATAGGTAGTCATAACTGGCTAGAGTCCATGGGGTCACAAATAGTTGGACAAAACTGAGCTGCATGAAATGCATAAAATTCTGTTCCAGAATATTTACTTTTTAAAAAAGATTTTATTTATTTAGAGACTTTTCAGAGCAAAATTGATAGGAAGACAGTGAGATTCCCAATTCATTTCTTGCCCCCATACATATTAGTACATAGCCTCCCCTATCATCAATATCCCCTACCAGAGTGGTACAGTTGTCACTATTGATGAAAACACACAAAAATACCATATCACTCAAAATCCATAGTTGATATTATGTTTCACTCTTGGTGTTATACATTGTACAGTTTTGGACAAATGTATAATAACACGCACTTATTGTTGAATCACAGAATGTTTTCACTACCCTAAAAATTTTCTGTGCTCTGCTCACTCATTCTTTACTCACTCATGATCCCTGAAAGCCACTGATCTTCTTACTGTCTCTGTGTTTCTGCCTTTTACAAAATGTCATGTAGTTGGAATCATATAGTATGCAACCTTTTCCATTGACATTTTTCTTTGAGTGAAGTGAAGTGAAAGTTGCTTAGTTGTGTCAAACACTATACAGTCCGTGGAATTCTCCAGGCCAAAATACTGCAGCGTCCTGTTCCCTTCTCCAGAGGGTCTTCTTGACCCAGGAATTGAATTGGAGTCTCCTGCATTGCAGGCAACTTCTTTACCAGCTTAGCCACAAGAATAATATACATTTAGGTTTACTTCATGTCTTTTCATTATTTAAGTTCATTTATTTTTAGTATTGAATAATATTCCATTGTTTAATGTACCACTGTTTGTTTATTCACTGAAAAACATGTTGGTTGCCTCCAGATTTTGATAATTATGAATAAAGCTGCTATAAACATCCACGTGTGGGTTTTTGTGTGACTGTAAATTTTCAGCTCCTTTGATTAAATGCCAAATATACAATTGCTGAGTTATATGGTAAGAATGTGTTTAGTTTTTTTAAGAAACCACTGAACTATCTTTCAAAGTGGGTGTACCATTTTATATTTTTACCAACAGTGAATGGGAGTTGCTATTGCCCTGTATCTTCACTAGTATTTTGAACAGAGTTCTGAATTTTGGCCATTCTAATAATCATGTAGTAGTATCTTGTTGTCATTTTAATTTTCATTTCCCTGATGACATATGATATGGGGCATCTTTTCATAGGTTTACTTGACATTTATATATTTTCTGTGGTGAAGAGTCTGTTAAGGTCTTTGGCACAATTTATAATCATGTTGTTTTATATCTTATCGTTGAGCTTTAAGAGTTCTTTGCATATTTAAATAATAGTCCATCAGATCTCTTTTTTTGCAAACATGTTTAACCAGTCTGTAGCTTTTCTTCTCATTCTCTTGATATTATCTTTGCAGAATAGAAGTTTTAAAAAATTAATCAAATTCAGCCTGTTTTTCATGGATTGTAACTTTGGTGTTGTATCTAAAAAGTTATCCTCAAACTCAAAGTCATTTAGATTTTCTCCTACATTATCTTCTAAGAATTTTATAGTTTTGCATTTTAACTTAGGCTTGTGATTAATTTTGAGTTAATTGTTGTGAAGAGTGTACGATCTGTCTCTGGATTCACTTGTTTTTTGCATGTGGATCTCTGTTGTTCCTGTGCCATTTCTTGAAAAGACTATCTTACTTGTACGGCTTTTCCTCATTTTTCAAATAATGGTCTACTCCATTTGTGTGTGTGCTAAGTCTCTTCAGTTGCATCTGACTCTTTGTGACTCTATGGACTTTAGGCCACCAGGCTCCTCTGTCCATGGGATTCTCCAGGCAAAAATACTGGAGTGGGTCACCATGCCCTTCCCAAGGGGATCTTCCTAGCCCAGGGATGAAACTCACAGCTCTTATGCCTCCTGCATTGGTAAGCAGGTTCTTTACCACTAGTGCCACCTGGGAAATTCCATCATTCTATTTATTTTTAGTCTATTTATGGGCTCTCTGGTCTTTTCCACTTAATCTTTTTGTCTACTTTTTCATCAATACGATGTTGTTTTAATTACTGTGGCTTTATAGTAAGTCTTGAGGTCAGGTAGCATAATTTTCCAACCATGTTCTTCTCTTTATAAATCAAGTTGGAAGGTATTAGTATCTTGACATTATTGAGTATTCCTATCAATGAACAGGAATATCTTCCATTGATTTGGTTCTTCTTTGAGTTTTTCCATATGAGTTTTCTCATATAGATCTTTTACATGGTTAGATTTTTACCTAGGTATTTCATCTTGTGGATAGTAATGTAAGCAGTATTGTTTACAATTTCGAATACCATATAGTCATTGCAGTTATGTAAGGTATTTATTGACTTTCATATGTTAGCCTTTAATCTCACAAATTTTCTATAATTAATTATTACAAAATTTATCTTTCTTTCTTTCTTTTTTTTTTTTTTGCTAATTCTTTTCCTATATATTCAATCAGGTCATGTATGAATAAAGACAGTTTTACATCTTTCTTCTCCATCTGCATACATGTTCTTTCCTTTCTGGTCTCATAGCATTAACTAGAACCCCAAGTAAGGTGTTAAAAAGACAATGGTGAGAGGTAACACCCTTTCTTTGTCCCTGATCTTAGTGAGAAAGCTTTTAGTTTCTCCCCACTAAGAATGATGTAGGCTGTGGGTTTTTTGCAATTATTCTCTCTCAACTTGAGGAAGTTCCCTTCTAGTCCTACTTTTCTGAGAAATTTTATCATGAATGGGTGTTGGTTTTTGTTAAATAGCTTCTCTGAGTCTGTTAATACAACCTTTAGATTGCTGATGCAGTGGATTGTATCAGTTGCTTTTCATATGCTGAGCCAGCTTTGCATTGGTTGCCGTTGTTTAGTTGCTAAGTCATGTCAGACTCTTTGTGACCCCATTGGCTATCAGCACACCAGCTTGGCAATAAAATACTAAGTGGTTGTGGCAGACAATTCTTTTTATACATTGTTAGATTTTTTTTGGCTGATATTTTGTTGAGGGCTCTTACATCTATGCTCATGAGAGAGATTGGTCCAAAATTTTCTTTTCTTGTAATACCTTTTTTGTGTTTGTATTTGGGTGATGCTCTTTTTTTTTTTTTTTTTTTTTAGTGGACTTCCTTGGTGGCTCAGATGGAAAAGCATTCACCCTTCGGTTCAATACCTGGGCAGGGAAGGTCCCCTGGAGAAGGGCTAGACTACCGTCTCCAGTATTCTTTGGCTTCCCTAGTGGCTCAGACAGTAAAGAATCCACCTTCAATGTGGGAGATCTGGGTTTGAACCCTGGGTTGGGAAGATCCCCTGGAGAAGGGAATGGCAACCCACTCCAGTATTCTAGCTTGGAGAATCCCATGGACAGAGGAGCCTGGCAAGCTACAGTCCATGGGGTCACAAAGAACAGGACATAACTTAGTGACTTTCACTTCACTAGTTTAGCTAATGGCTTATCAATTTTATTCATCTTTATTAAGAAGCAATTTTTGGTTCAGATAATTTTAAATCGGATTTCCTGTTCTCAGATTTGTTCATTTCTGCTCAAATTCGAATACTTTCTTTTTTCATATGCTCACTTTAGACATGGCTTGTTCTTCCTTTCCTGGGTTTCTAAGGTGAAAGCTTAGATGATTGATTTCAGATTTTTCTGGTTTTCTAGCACATATTTTCAATAATAGAAAATCCCCACTCATCATGTTTTTGCTTCATTCCACAAATTTTGGTAAATTGTATTTTTATTTACTTTAAAATATTTAAATTATCATCTTGATTTTTCCTTTGACCTATGTATTATTTAGAACTGTACTGTTTAATTTACTTGCATTGGGGATTTTCCATTTATTCTTCTATTTTTCATTTCTAATTTAATTTCATAGGTCTAAAAACAGACATTATATGGTATTTATCATTTTAAATTAATTAAGGTATGTTTCATGGCCCAAAATGTATTGTACTTTCATGGATGTTCATGGGAGCCTGAGATAATGTGTATTATGTTGGATTAAATAGACTATAGATGTCAATTAAATTGAGTTGATTGACAGTGTTGTTGATTTCAATTATGTACTTACTGATTTTCTGCCTGATAGATTTGGCCATTTCTAACAGAGGAGTTTGAAGCCTCTGTTGAACTCTCCTACCACAATAGTCAGCTCATCTATTCTATTTGCAATTATGCTAGTTTTTGCTTCTCATATTTTGATATTTTCTTGCAAGGCATATCCACATTAAGGATTGTTATGCCATATTGAAAATTTGAGTCCTTTATTATTACATAATACTCCTTTTTTTTTCCCTGATAATTTTCTTATCTTAAAGTCTTCTCCAGTGGACTCCAGAAAGTCCCTTTGACAGCAAGGACATCAAACCAGTCAAACATAAGGGAAATCAACTCTGAATATTCATTAAAAGGACTGATGCTGAAACTGAAGCTCCAGTATTTTGGTTATCTAATTTGAACAACAGGCTCATTAGAAAAGTCCCTGATGCTGGGAAAGATTAAGGGCAGAAGAAGAGGGCGTCAGAGTATATGTCTGGATGGCATCACTGATGCAATGGACATGAACTTGGGCAAACGTCAGAAGACCATGAGGGACAGGGAGGCCTGGTGTGCTGCAGCCCATGAGGTCACAAAGTGTCGGACCTGACTGGAATCCATTCAGACCAGTTCAGTTGCTCAGTGGTGTCTGACTCTTTGTGACCCCATGGATTGCAGCATGCCAGGCCTCCCTGTCCATAACCAAATCCTGGAGTTTACTCAGACTCATGTCCATCAAGTTGGTGATGACGTCCAACCATCTCATCCTCTGTCATCCCCTTCTCCTCCAACCTTCAATCTTTCCCAGCATCAAGGTCTTTTCAAATGGTCATTTCTTAACATCAGGTGGCCAAAATATTGGATTTTCAGATTCAGCATCACTCCTTTCAACAAATATTGAGGACTGATTTCCTTTAGAATGGATGGGTTGGATCTCCTTGCTGTCCAAGGGACTCTCAAGAGTCTTCTCCAGCACCACAGCTCAAAAGCATCAGTTCTTCTGTGCTCAGCTTTCTTTATACTCCAACTCTCACATCTATACATGACCACTGGAAAAACCACAGCCTTGAGGAGACAGACCTTTGTTGGCAAAGTAATGTCTCTGCTTTTTAATATGCTGTCTAGGTTGATCATAACTTTTCTTCCAAGGAGCAAGTGTCTTTTAATTTCAAGGCTGCCTTCACCATCTGCAGAGATTTTGGAGCCCTGAAAAAATAAAGTCTGTAACTGTTTCCACTGTTTTCCCATCTATTTGCCATGAAGTGATGGGACGAGATGCCATGATTTTAGTTTTCTGAAAGTTGAGTTTTAAGCCAAGTTTTTCACAATCCTCTTTCACTTTCATCAAGAGGCTCTTTAGTTCTTCTTCGTTTTTTTCTGCCATAAGTGTGGTATCATCTGCATATCTGAGGTTATTGAAATTTTCCCCAGCAATATTGATTCCAGCTTGTGCTTTATCCAGCCCACTGTTTCTCATGATGTACTCTGCATATAAGTTAAATAAGCAGGATGGCAATATACTGCCTTGATGTACTCTTTTCCCCATTTGGAACCAGTCTGTTGTTCCATGTTCAGTTCCAACTGTTGCTTTAAACCTGCATACAGATTTAGGTCATCTGGTATTCCCATCTCTTTCAGAATTTTCCACAGTTTGCAGTGACCCACACAATTCAAGACTTTGCCATAGTCAGTAAAGCAAAATAGATGTTATTCTGGAACTCTCTTGCTTTTTCTGTAATCCAACAGATGTTGGCAATTTGATTTCTGATTCCTCTGCCTTTCCTAATACCAGCTTAAATATATGGAAGTTCACGGTTCACATATTGTTGAAACCTGGCTTGGAGAATTTTGAGCATTACTTTACTAGCATGTGTAATAAATGCAATTGTGTGGTAGTTTGAGCATTCTTTGGCATTGCCTTTCTTTGGGATTGGAATGAAAACTGACCTTTTCCAGTCCTGAGGCCACTGCTCAGTTTTCCAAATGTGCTGGCATATTGAGTGCATCACTTTAACAGCGTCATCCTTTAGGATTTGAAATAGCTCAACCAGAATTTCATCACCTCCACTAATTTTGTTCATAGTGATGCTTCCTAAAACCAACTTGACTTCACATTCCAGGATGTCTCTCTCTAGGTCAGTGATCACTGCATCGTGATTATCTGTGCCTGAAGACCTTTTCTGTATAGTTTATTACATCTTTTTTGGGCGTTAGTTCTAAAAGGTCTTATAGGTCTTCATAGAACCGATCAGCTCCTTCAGCATTACTGGTCGGGGCATAGATTTGGATTTCTGTGATATTGAATGGTTTGCCTTGGAAATAAACCGAGATCATTCTGTCGTTTTTGAGATTGCATCCAAGTACTGTATTTTGGACTCTTTTATTGACTATTTTGGCTACTCCATTTCTTTCAAGCAATTCCTGCCCACAATTGTAGACATAATGGTCATCTGAGTTAAATTCACCCATTCCAGTCCAGTTTAGTTCACTGATTTCTAGAATGTCAACATTCACTCTTACCATCTCCTGTTTGACCACTTCCAATTTGCCTTGATTCATGGCCCTGACATTCCAGGCTCCTATGCAATATTGCTCTTTACAGCATCAGATCTTGCTTCTATCACCAGTCACATCCACAACTGGGTGTTGTTTTTTATTTGGTTCCATCCCTTCATTCTTTCTGGAGTTATTTCTCCACTGATCTCCAGTAGCATATTGGGCACCCAGGGAGCTCATCTTTCAGCGTCCTATCTTCTTGCCTTTGTATAATTGACCCATATGTGTGTGTGTTAATTTCTAGTCTCTCTATTCTGTTCCATTGATCTATGTTTCTATTTCTGTTCCTGTTGTTTTAATTACTGTAGTTTTGTAATACAGTCTGAAGTGAGAGAGAGATACCTCCAGTTGTATTCTTTTTTCTCAATATTACTTTGGCAACACTGGGTCTTTTGTGGTTCCATATAAATTTTAGGATTATTTGCTCTAGTACCGTGAAAAATATCATGGGGATTTTTGTAGGAATTGCACTGAATCTGTATGTTGCTTTGAGTAGTATGGCCATCTATCAATACTAATTCTTCCAATTCAAGAGTATGGGATATGTTTCTTTTTCTTTGTATCACCTTCAATTTCCTTCATCAGTGTTTTACAAGTTTCAGAGTATAGGTCTTTCATCTCTTTGGTTCAGTTTATTCCTAGGTATTTTTTTTTAATTTTTAATTGAAATTTTAAATGGAATTGCTTGCTTTTACTGTCTCTCTCTGATAGTTCATTATTAATATATACAAAAGTTCCTCCCGGCCACTGCCCTGACCTCCGACACGGGGTGTCTCCTCCCAGCCACCACTGACCTCGGACGCGGAGTAGCTCCTCCTGGGCGTTCCTGCACCGTCGCAGCCTGGCACTCTTGGTCGCTGTCCCTGACTTCGGACGTGGGGCAGCTCTCAGCTGCACTTGCTTAGTGCGCTGGCCCGCCGCTGCCACCTGCACTTAGTGCCCCGGTCCACCAGTGGTGGCCAGGAGGAGACACCACACGTCCGAGGTCAGGGGCGGTGACCCTGAGGAGCCACCCGAGCCCGAGGCCAGGGGCGGCAGCTGGGAGGAGCAACTCTAGGAGCAGTGGCTGAGCAGGCACAGGAGGGCGTAGAGGAGCTATCCCACATTGAAGGTCAGGAACGGGGGTGGTAAGGAGATACCCCTCGTCCAAGGTAAAGAGCAGTGGCTGTGCTTTGCTTGAGCAGCCGTGAAGAGATACCCAACACCCAAGGTAAGAGAAACCCAAGTAAGATGGTAGGTGTTACAAGAGGGCATCAGAGGGCAGGTACACTGAAACCATACTCACAGAAAACAAGTCAATCTAATCACACTAGGACCACAGCCTTGTCTAACTCGATGAAACCAATCCATGCCCATGGGGCAACCCAAGATGCGACGGTCATAGTGGAGAGGCCTGACAGAATGTGGTCCACTGGAGAAGGGAATGGCAAGCCACTTCAGTATTCTTGCCTTGAGAATCCCATCAACAGTATGAAAAGACAAAATGATAGGATACCAAAAGAGGAACCCCCCAGGTCATTAGGTGCCCAATATGCTACTGGAGATCAGTGGAGAAATAACTCCAGAAAGAATGAAGGGATGGAGCCAAAGCAAAAACAATATCCAGTTGTGGATGTGACTGGTGATAGAAGCAAGATCTGATGCTATAAAGAGCGATATTGCATAGGAACCTGGAATGTCAGGGCCATGAATCAAGGCAAATTGGAAGTGGTCAAACAATAGATGGCAAGGGTGAACGTCGACATTCTAGGAATCAGCGAACTAAGATGGACTGGAATGGGTGAATTTAACTCAGATGACCATTATATCTACTACTGCAGGCAGGAATCCCTCAGAAGAAATGGAGTATCCATCATGGTCAACAAAAGAGCCTGAAATGCAGTATTTGGATGCAATCTCAAAAACGACAGAATGATCTCTGTTTGTCTCCAAGGCAAACCATTCAGTACACTGTTATCCAAGTCTATGCCCCAACCAGTAACACTGAAGAAACTGAAGTTGAACGGTTCTATGAAGACCTATAAGACCTTTTAGAACTAACACCCAAAAAAGATATCCTTTTCATTATAAGGGACTGGAATGCAAAAGTAGGAAGTCAAGAAACACCTGGAGTAACAGGCAAATTTGGCCTTGGAATGCGGAATGAAGCACGGCAAAGACTAATAGAGTTTTGCCAAGAAAATGCACTCGTCATAGCAAACACCCTCTTCCAACAACACAAGAGAAGACTCTACACATGGACATCACCAGATGGTCAACACTGAAATCAGATTGATTATATTATTTGCAGCCAAAGATGGAGAAACTCTATACAGTCAACAAATACAAGACCAGGAGCTGACTGTGGCTCAGATCATGATCTCCTTATTACCAAATTCAAACTCAAATTGAAGAAAATAAGGAAAACCACTAGACCATTCAGTTATGACCTAAATCAAATCCCTTGTGATTTATACAGTGGAAGTGAGAAACAGATATAATCGCCTAGATCTGATAGATAGATTACCTGATGAACTATGGAATGAGGTTCGTGACATTGTACAGGAGACAAAGATCAAGTCCATCCCCATGGTAAAGAAATGCAAAAAAGCAAAATGGCTGTCTGGGGAGGCCTTACAAATAGCTGTGAAAAGAAGAGAAGCAAAAAGCCAAGGAGAAAAGGAAAAATATAAGCATCTGAATGCAGAGTTCTAAAGAATAGCAAGAAGAGATAAGAAAGTCTTCTTCAGTGATCAATGCAAAGAAATAGAGGAAAACAACAGAATGGGAAAGACTAGAGATCTCTTCCAGAAAATTAGAGATACCAAGGGAACATTTCATGCAAATATGGGCTCGATAAAGACAGAAATGGTATGGACCTTACAGAAGCAGAAGATATTAAGAAGATGTGGCAAGAATACACAGAAGAACTGTACAAAAAAGATCTTCACAACCCAGATAATCATGATGATGTGATCACTAATCTAGAGCCAGACATCTTGGAATGTGAAGTCAAGTGGGCCTTAGAAAGCATCACTACGAACAAAGCTAGCGGAGGTGATGGAATTCCAGTAGAGCTATTTCGAATCCTGAAAGATGATGCTTTGAAAGTGCTGCGCTAAATATGCCACCAAATTTGGAAAACTCAGCAGTGGCCACAGGACTGGGAAAGGTCAGTTTTCATTCCAATCCCAAAGAAAGGCAATGCCAAAGAATGCTCGAACTACCACACAATTGCACTCATCTCACATGCTAGTAAAGAAATGCTCAAAATTCTCCAAGCCAGGCTTAAGCAATACATGAACCATGAACTCCCTGATGTTCAAGCTGGTTTTAGAAAAGGCAGAGGAACCAGAGATCAAATTGCCAAATCTGCTGGATCATGGAAAAAGCAAGAGAGTTCCAGAAAAACGTCTATTTCTGCTTTATTGACTATGCCAAAGCCTTTGACTATGTGGATTACAATAAACTGTGGAAAATTCTGAAAGAGATGGGAATACCTGACCACCTGACCTGCCTCTTGAGAAATCTGTATGCAGGTCAGGAAGCAACAGTTAGAACTGGACATGGAACAACAGACTGGTTCCAAATAGGAAAAGGAGTAATTCAAGGCTGTATATTGTCACCCTGCTTATTTAACTTCTATGCAGAGTACATCATGAGAAATGCTGGACTGGAAGAAACACAAGCTGGAATCAAGATTGCCGGGAGAAATATCAATAACCTCAGATATGCAGATGACACCGCCGTTATGGCAGAAAGTGAAGAGGAGCTAAAAAGCCTCTTGATGAAAGTGAAAGAGGAGAATGAAAATGCTGGCTTAAAGCTCAACATTCAGAAAATGAAAATCATGGCATCTTGGTCCCATCACTTCATGGGAAATAGATGGGGAAACAGTGGAATCAGTGTCAGACTTTATTTTGGGGGGCTCCAAAATCACTGCAGATGGTGACTGCAGCCATGAAATTAAAAGACGCTTACTCCTTGGAAGAAAAGTTATGACCAACCTAGATAGCATATTCAAAAGCAGAGACATTACTTTGCCGACTAAGGTCCGTCTAGTCAAGGCTATGGTTTTTCTGTGGTCATGTATGGATGTGAGAGTTGGACTGTGAAGAAGGCTCAGCACCAAAGAATTGATGCTTTTGAACTGTGGTGTTGGAGAAGACTCTTGAGAGTCCCTTGGACTGCAAGGAGATCCAACCAGTCCATTCTGAAGGAGATCAGCCCTGGGATTTCTTTGGAAAGAATGATTCTAAAGCTGAAGCTCCAGTACTTTGGCCACTTCATGCGAAGAGTTGACTCATTGGCAAAGACTCTGATGCTGGAAGACATTGGGGGCAGGAGGAGAAGGGGACGACCGAGGATGAGATGGCTGGATGTCATAACGGACTCGATGGACGCGAGTCTGAGTGAACTCCGGGAGTTGGTGATGGCCAGGGAGGCCTGGCATGCTGCGATTGATGGGGTCACAAAGAGTCGGACACGACTGTGCGACTCAACTGAATGTATAGAATAACAAGTTTCTGTATGCTAATCTTGTATTATGCAACTTTATTGAATTCATTTATCAGTTCTAATAGTTATTTTCGTGTAAACTGCCTTTTGTGGTTTTAATTGAGCATTGTGTATGATTACATTTCCTTTCCTTCCTTATCATATCAGAATCATAACTTTTCTAATTCTGTTTCTAATCATAACTTAAAATAAAATTAGTTGTTGCCGTAGAACTCTATGACAATATACAATTTCAGCTAATCCAAGTTTACTTTCAAATAGTTAGTGTGAATGCTTTATAATGACAAAACAATTTTATTGCCTCTTCTCATCCCTTATATCATTGCTATAGTCCATTTCATTTACATATATGTATAATCACATACATTACTTTATTATTATTTTGAACTAACCACTATCCATTAGGTCTATTAAGAATAAGTAATTAACCTCTAATTAAAATAGATAAATATATATTAAAAAAGAATAAGTACTCTTATTCCTTTATCTATGCTTTTTTCTTTCTTTACATAAACCTGAATTTCTAACCATGTAATTACTTTCTCTCCATGAACTTCTTTTAACATTTCATGAAAATCAAGTCTACTGTTGACAAATTTTCTAAAATTTTCTTTTTCTGTAAAAGTCTTTATTCTTCCTTAACTTTTCAAAATAATCTCATAGGGTACTAATACAGTCGGTGGAATTTTCCCTCATCACTCTATATATTTCACTCTACTCTCTTCCTTGTGTGGTTTCTGAGGAGAAGTAGATATGAAATTTTTATTTTTTTCTTATCTATAAGTAGTATTTCACTTTTCTTTGGATTTATTTCAAGGTATTTTCTTCATCTTTAATTTTCTGAAATTTCAAGATCCTCCTTGGTGTTCTCTGAGTTTCCTGGATTATGGTTAAGTCTGACATTAACTTGGGGATGTTCTTAGTGATTACAATTTCAAATATTTCTTTCTCTCTTTCTTCTGCTGGTATTCCTATTATGTGTAAGATACACCAATTGTAATTGTCCCACAGGTTTTATATATAAGATAGTAGATCTTATATATAAGACAGTAGATCTTATATACAAGATATTATATATATATATATTTTTCAATTTTGTCCTCTTGTTCTTTTCAGTTTTGAAGGTTTCTGTTGACTTATTCTTAGGCTCAGATATTGTTTTCTCAGCTATGTTCAGTCTAGTAATAAGCCCATCAAAGGCGTTCTTTATTTCTGTTGCAGTATTTAGCTCTTCTATCTCTTTGCTTACATTATCCATCTGTTCTTACATACTATCTACTTTATCCATTAAAGCCCTTCACAGATTAACCATAACTGCTTTAAATCCCCAGTCTGATCATTCCAACAGCAGTGCCAAGTCTGGTTCGGATTCTTGTTCTGTCTCTTAAAAATGTGTTTTTTTTTGCATTTGGTTATAACTTTTATTTTTCTCCTTGATATCTAGACATGATATACCAGATTCAAGAAAGTTATGTAAATAAGATTTTAATAATGTGGTGGTGAGATAAGGGAAGCATTGTATAATCCTATAATAAGGAGTTAATCTTTTTAGTGAATCTGTACCTCTGGACTGTGAACTTCACAAGTGTTTTTTTTTCTTTTCTTAATTTTTTTACTCCCCACCCCCAGTTAAGTGAGACAGGATGACTAGATGACTAGTGTGGGCTGCAGTTGTGTAATTACCTCCCTCCAGGTCAATTAGCTCTGATAAAATCCCTACAGTTTGGATTCTACATAACTAATTTCTTCTGAGAGCAGACTTGTTAAGGACAAAGTTTTTCTGTGTACAGTCAGCTTTCTATGCCTGTGGTTTCCATATGAGCAGATTCAACCAATTGCAAATCAATACATCTATATGTGCGTGTGTGTATATATGTGTGTGTATATATATATATATAAATATATATATATTTAATTCCAGAAACTACCAAAATGCAAAACTTGAATTTGCTGCTATTTATATATCACTGTGATGTTTTAGATTTTATAAGTAAACTAGAGATGATTTAAAGTATATGGGAAGAAAGTGAATGTGAAGTTACTCAGTTGTGTCTGACTCTTTGCAACCCCATTGACAGTAGCCTACCAGGCTGCTCTGTCCATACAGTTTTCCAGGCAAGAATACTGGAGTAGGTTGCCATTTCCTTTCTCCAGGGGATCATCGCACCCCAGGGATCAAACCTGGGTCTCTCGCATTGCAGGGTAAAGCAGACGCTTTACCGTCTGAGCTACCACAGAAGCCCTAGTATATGGGAGGATGTATGTAAGTTTTATGTAAATATTGCACTATTTATATAAGGAACGTGAGCATACTCACATTAAGGGTGCCCAGTCCCCAGGGGATACTGAGGGATGACTGTATTTCAAAATGATTCCTTTAAATCCCCCTAACATTTCATGCAAAGATGAGTTCAGTAATGGACAGAAATGGTAGGGACCTAACAGAAGCAGAAGATATTAAGAAGAGGTGGCAAGAATACACAGAAGAACTGTACAAAAAAGATCTTCACGACCCAAATAATCATGATGGTGTGATCACTCACCTAGAGCCAGACATCCTGGAATGTGAAGTCAAGTAGGCCTTAGGAAGCATCACAACGAACACAGCTAGTGGAGGTGATGGAATTCCAGTTCAGCTATTTCAAATCCTGAAAGATGATGCTGTGAAAGTGCTGCACTCAATATGCCAGCAAATTTGGAAAACTCAGCAGTGGTCACAGGGCTGGAAAAGGTCAGTTTTCATTCCAATCCCAAAGAAAGGCAATGACAAAGAATGCTCAAACTACCACACAATTGCACTCATCTCACATGCTAGTCAAGTAATGCTCAAAATTCTCTAAGACAGGCTTCATGAATACCCGAACCGTGAACTTCCAGATGTTTAAACTGATTTTAGGAAAGGCAGAAAGACCAGAGATCAAATTGTCAACATCTGATGGATCATCAAAAAAGCAAGAGAGTTCCAGAAAAACATCTATTTCTGCTTTATTGACTATGCCAAAGCCTTTGACTATGTGAATGACAATAAACTGGAAAATTCTGAAAGAGATGGGAATACCAGACCACCTGATCTGCCTCTTGAGAAATCTGTATGCAGGTCAGGAAGCAGCAGTTAGAACTGGACAGGGAACAGACTGGTTCCGAATAGGAAAAGGAGTACGTCAAGGCTGTACATTGTCACCCTGCTTATTTAACTTATATGCAGAGTACATCATGAGAAATGCTGGGCTGGAAGAAGCACAAGCTGGAATCAAGATTGCTGGGAGAAATATCAATAGCCTTAGATATGCAGATGACACCACCTTTATGGCAGAAAGTGAAAAAGAACTAAAGAGCCTCTTGATGAAAGTGAAAGTAGAGAGTGAAAAAGCTGGCTTAAATCTCAACATTCAGAAGACTAAGATCATGGCATCTGGTCCCATCACTTCATGGGAAATAGATGGAGAAACAGTGGAAACAGTAGCTAACTTTATTTTTGGGGGCTTCAATATCACTTCAAATTGTGATTGTAGCCATGAAATTAAAAGATGCTTACTCTTTGAAAGGAAAGTTATGACCAACCTAGATAGCATATTGAAAAGCAGAGACATTACTTTGTCAACAAAGTTCCGTCTAGTCAAGGCTATCATTTTTTCAGTGGTCATGTATGGATGTGAGAGTTGGACTATAAAGAAAGGTGAGCACCGAAGAATTGATGCTTTTGACTGTGGTGCTGAAGAAGACTCTTGAGAGTCCCTTGGACTGCAAGGAGATCCAACCAGTCCATCCTAAAGGAGATTTGTCCTGGGTGTTCATTGGAAGGACTGATGTTGAAGCTGAAACTCCAATACTTTGGTCACCTGATGTGAAGAGTTGACTCATTTGAAAAGATCCTGATGCTGGGAAAGATTGCGGGTAGGAGGAGAAGGGGATGGCAGAGGATGAGATGGTTGGATGGCATCACTGACTCAACGGACATCGGTTTGGGTGGACTCTGGGTGTTGGTGATGACAGGGAGGCCTGGACTGCTACAGTTCATGGGGTCACAAAGAATCGGACATGACTGAGCGACTGAAACGAGCTGAACTCCCCTATCAGAATCCCAAGTTTTCTTTATTATTTACTGTGAGAATGTGGTTGACATCTTTAATTAGAGTTAAATCTCACAAAAGCATGCTAGTACCCCAGTGACTGGATCGCTTTAGAATTTTTAACACAAACTGTCCATGGTAAGCCTCTAGCAATTGCTCAATTATATTTCAGGTTTTCCTAACCAGGCACTGATTCCTACAGAGTTTTCTTATAACAGGATATTATGTATTTTGTATACCTCAACCTATGAGAACAGGGGCTTTATATTCCTTGTTTAATTTCTTATGCCAGCTCCCCAAATAGTGTCTGGCATATAACAGGTTCTTATTAAATATCTGCTAAGTGAATAAACTTATTAAATCCTAGTACTCTACATCACATATCCCATCAAGATTTCACTAAATAACCTGTAAGTCTGAATTTCAATATATTTTACTTTATATTTCTCCTTGATGGATTTTAGGGCTTCCCTGGTGGTTCAGTGGTAAAGATTCTGCCTGCTAAGCAAGAGAGGTGGGTTCAATCTCTGGGTCAGGAAGATCCCCTGGCAAAGGAAATGGCAACCCACTCCAGTCCTCTTGCGTGGGAAATCCCACGGAGAGAGGAGCCTGACAGGCTACAACTGATGGAGTTGCAGAGTCAGACATGACTGAACAGCTAAACAATAACAATGAATTTTACATTGAGAGAGAAGGAAAACAATTCATCATTACTATTTAATTGTGGGAGACCACTAGAATTTACACATGCCTTTTTTGTTAGGCTGTATGTTTCAAAATCACTCAGATGGTGATTGCAGCCATGAAATTAAAAGACGCTTACTCCTTGGAAGAAAAGTTATGACCAACCTACATAGCATTTTCAAAAGCAGAGACATTATTTTGCCAAGTAAGTCTGTCTAGTCAAGGCTATGGTTTTCCCTGTGGTCATGTATGGATGTGAGGAGTTGGACTGTGAAGAAGGCTGAGCGCCGAAGAATTGATGCCTTTGAACTGTGGTGTTGGAGAAGACTCTTGAGAGTCCCTTGGACTGCAAGGAGATTCAACCAGTCCATTCTGAAGGAGATCAGCCCTGGGATTTCTTTGGAAGGAATGATGCTAAAGCTGAAACTGCAGTACTTTGGCCACCTCATGCGAAGAGTTGACTCATTGGAAAAGACTCTGATGCTGGGAGGGATTGGAGGCAGGAGGAGAAGGGGACGACAGAGGATGAGATGGCTGGATGGCATCACTGACTCGATGGATGTGAGGCTGAGTGAACTCCGGGAGTTGGTGATGGATAGGGAGGCCTGGCGTGCTGCGATTCATGGGGTCACAGAGAGTCGGACATGACTGAGCGACTGAACTGAACCGATAAATATATTTCAATGTCTCTATTATTACTTCTATTTATTAGGGACCATGTAACAAGAACCTCCTCTTAATAACATTAGTAGGTTCAAACTGGCTTCTCATCTCTGGACATAGTTGCAAAGCCAAACCCTCTCTGAAAGTGAAAATTACTCAGCTGTGTCTGACTCTGTGATCCCATGGGCTATATAGCCTGTCAGCCTCCTCTGTCCATGGAATTCTCCAGACAAGAATACTGGAGTGGGTTTGCCATTCCCTTCCCCAGGGGATCTTCCTGACCCTGGGACTGAATTCAAGTGCCCTGCTTTTCAGGCAGATTCTCTACCCTCTGTGCCATCAGGGAAGCCCAAACCTTCTCTGTGAAGGGTGGACAGAGAATCAAGCAACCTATCTCTACTTTTTCCACCCATCTCCACAGAACCAAAGGGAACTCTTGATGACACATTCAAGAGTATGTGAAGAAATATATTGCATTACATTAAGACAGAAATACATATTGTTCTAGTTCTCCATGAAGACCCACATGTAGGCCAAAGTCTCACTCTAATATCTGCCTATAAGAACTGTTGGAATTGGATATATATTTGGTTTGCCACTTTTGTACTACTTAAAGTACTCAATAATTTAATTCACCCACACACAAGAATTTGTTTCCAAAGACATCCCTACCTCTAAGTAGGCTTTAGTGGTTTAGTTGCTAAAACGTGTTCAACTCTTGCACCCCATGGACTGTAGCCCTCCAGGCTCCTCTGACAATGGGATTTTCCAAGCAAGAATACTGAGGTGGGTTGCCATTTCCTTCTCCAGGGCATCTTTCCAACCCAGGAATCAAACCCGAGTCTCCTGTACTGCAGGCAGATTGTTTACCAACTGAGCTACAAGGGAAGTCCTCAAGATCTTGCAATTTAAAACACTAATCAGAACCAGAAAACTAGGGATATAGTAGAGCTATTCACATACAAAAAGAGCAGATTTAGGAATTCCCAGTTTTCTGAGATGAAAAGATTATACCACTGTACTTGTGTTCTGAGTCTATTAGTGAATTCAGTTTTCTGGCAATGAAGAAAAACTTTTTGTTTTAACTGATGGAACAGATTGGCTTTCAGAGTTTCTTTCTTCTACAAAAGATACTCTACAAAAGCATGTGTTCAGCAGTTCCAATTTTTTTCTTCTAGCAGCACAATTTAGGCAAGAAATGAACACTACAGTAGATTAAATTATTGGTCTCAAATTTTCACTCCCTGTTATAGACTAATACATCGATACAGTTTCCGTGGCCTCATGGTAGGCATGTTATTTTTGCTCTATATCTCATTCTCTATCTGTTCTGTATACTTGACTTTGGCTGTAGCCTCCTGATGGTCTATTCAAAGTAATGTTAGGACGTGATAGGAAGTAGTTGGAATGCTCTCTTTTGTTTCTGTGACTCTCATGAGAACGTGACCCATTTAGGACCTACAGCACCAGCCTGGGTCCAAAGACCAATAATGCAGAGACCCCCACCAGTCTGCAGAGCAGCAGTTTGGAGCAACGCTGATGCAGCCCATGCACCGTGTATATGCACATGATGACTATGGCAATAGCTAGCTAACACACGTTTCTTCCTTAAGGCACAAATGGAATTTATACAGAGGAAACTGAGTACTAAAAAGAAATCTGTTTCTACATATTTCAGAACCTCAGGCTACTATCTTTAGATGAGCATAGCAAAGGCAAATACGAAATACCTATGTGACCACTGGTTTTAGGGCATGTTGATACTATAAAGCAATGTTTCCACCATCTATCTTACAAACTGTCAAGGTCAAGTTTGGGTTTAGTTCAAGCTGACTTAGAGAGTGAGGAAGAGATCTGCCCCACAAGTTTCCAGGCACAAATATTTTCTGTATCAGTGGAAAACAAATGGGCCTGGGAGCTGGGGATTGTATGGTGCCAGTCTTCTTGGGGTGTAAGAAAAATCTTACTTATGGAGGAGGACACTGAATTTTCGCTTAACACATAAAGTGAGGATACTACAAGAAGCAAGCATAGCAAGAGTATTTTATACACTGGTTTGATCTGAGCAAAGCCTTAAAGAATGCAATAGTAAGCAAGCATGAAATATATTATTTAGAGAAAGAAAAAAAGCCAACAGGCGTTTTTCAGTCCCAAAGGTCAAGGACTAACGTGACCAAGAGAAGCTATTTGATAAGACCCCAAGAGAGGAACGTTGTCTCCTAACATAAAACATCCAAGGGCACCAGGCACAGGACCATGTTTTAAATTGCACTTCAATAGCTAACTCATGGTCAGTTATTTGCAGCCCCATGGTCTGAAGCACACCAGGCATCCCTGTCCTTCACTTCAGTTTAGTTCAGTCTCTCAGTTGTGCCTGATTCTTTGTGATCCTATGAACTGCAGCACGCCAGGCCTCCCTGTACATCACCAACTCTCAGAGTTTACTCAGACTCATGTCCACTGAGTCAGTGATGCCATCCAACCATCTCATCCTCTGTCGTCCCCTTCTCCTCCTGCCTTCAGTCTTTCCCAGCATCAGGGTCTTTTCAAATGAGTCAGTTCTTCGCATCAGGTGGCCAAAGTATTGGAGTTTCAGCTTCAACATCAGTCCTTCCAATAAATATTCAGGGTTGATTTCCTTTAGAATTGACTGGTTTGATCTCTTTGCTGTCCAAGGGACACAAATGTTTTCTCTAGCACCGCAATTCAAATACATCAATTCTTTAGCACTCAGCCTTCTTTATGGTCCAACCCTCACATCTGTACATGACTACTGGAAAAAACATAGCTTTGACTATACAATCCTTTGCCACCAAAGTAATGTCTCTGCTTTTTAATATGCTGTCTAGGTTGGTCATAGCTTTTCTTCCAAGGAGAAGGCATCTTTTAATTTCATGGCTGCAGTCACTGTTCTCAGTGATTTTAGAAACCAAGAAAATAAAATCTATCACTATTTCCACTTTTTCCCCATCTACTTGCCATGAAGTGATAGGACTGGATACCCTGATCTTAGTTTTTGAATGTTGAGTTTTAAGCCTGCTTTTTCAACCTCCTATTTCACCTTCATCAAGAAGCTCTTTAGTTCCTCTTCACTTTCTGCCATTAGAGTGGTATCATCTGCATATCTGCAGTTGTTGATATTTCTCCCAGAAATCTTAATTCCAATTTGAGATTTATCCAGCCTGGCATTTTATATGATGTTCTCTGCATATAAGTTAAATAAGCAGGGTGACACTAACTTTGGACCAGTCTGTTTTTCCATGTCCAGTTCTAACTGTTGCTTCTTGACCTGCATACCGATTTCTCAAGAGGTAGGTAAGGTAGTCTGGTATTCCCATCACTTTAAGAATTTTTCACAGTTTGTTTTGATCCACACAGTCAAAGGCTTTAGTGTCATCAATGACGCAGATGTTTTCTGGAATTCCTTTGCTTTCTTTATGATCGAATGGATGTTGGCAATTTGATATCTGGTCCCTCTGCCTTTTTTAAATCCAGCTTTTACATCTAGAAATTCTCAGTTCACACACTACTGAAGCCTAGCTTGAAGGATTTGAGCATTATCTTGCTAGTACATGAAATGAAAGCAATTGTGCGGTAGTTTGAGCATTCTTTGACATTGCCTTTCTTTGGGGTTAGAATGAACATTGACCTTTTCCAGTCCTGTGGCCACTGCTGAGTTTTTCAAATTTGTTAACGTATTGAGTGCACCACTTCAACATCATCATCTTTTTAGATTTTAAATAGCCCTGCTGAAATTCCATCTCCTCCACTAGCTTCATTTGTAATGATGCTTCCTAAGACACACTTGTCTTCACATTCCAGGATATCTGTCTCTAGTTGGGTCCCCACACCATCATGGTTGTATGGGTCATTGAGACCTCTTTTGTATAGTTCTTCTGTGTATTCTTGCCATGTCTTCTTAATCTCTTCTGCTTCTGTTAGGTCCTTGCCTTTTCTGTCTTTAATTGTGCCCATCCTTGCATGAAATATTCCCTTGTTATCTCCAGTTTTCTTGAAGAGATCCCTAGTCTTTCCTGTTCTATTGTTTCCTCTATTTATCTGCATTGTTCACTTAAGAAGGCTTTCTCATCTCTTGCTATTCTTTGGAACTCTGCATTCAGATGGATATATCTTTCCTTTTTCCTTTGCCTTTTCCTTTTCCTTTGCTTCTCTGTTTCTCAGCTATTTGTGAGTCCTTTTCAGACAACCACTTTTCCCTCTTGCATTTCTTTTTCTTGGGATGGTTTTGGTCGTCACCTCCTGCTCAGTGTTGCAAACCTCTGCCCATAGATCTTTTGGCATTCTGTTACCAGATCTAATCCTTTGAGTCTATTGATCACTTGTACTATATAATCATAAGGTGTTTGTTTTAAGTCATACCTGAATGGTCTAGTGGCTCTCCCCACTTTCTTCAATTTAAGCCTGAATTTTGCAATAAAGAGCACATGATCTGAGCCACAGTCAGCTCCAGCTCTTATTTTTGCTATCTAGAGCTTCTCCATCTTTGGCTGCAAAGAATATAATCAATCTTATTTTGGTATTGACCATATGGTGATGTCCATGTGTAAAGTCATCTGTTATTCTCACTACAAAAAACACTGTGAACATTATGTTTTCAGGGTTTCTTCACATTGATTCATATAGGTGTACTAATTTGGTAGCACTTAGAGTAGTCCATTCAGTGTTTTCTTCTTTCTATGTCAAAATATATTAAGATAGTTTTTTAATTATCTTTTTAATTACAGCTAGTGATGCAATATAATTTCCTAGTGCTGAATTATACATGCAATAGAAAACATTTTAGATGAATTTTAAAACATAACACAAAATATAATAGTTTACTTTGTTTATGGGTGATTAAATATATAGTAGAAATTAAACAATAGACAGGAATGAAGTACAGACAATTTATTATAGTAGTTGTTGCTTCTGGGGAGAGTGAAGGGGAATACAACTATGCAAAGGAACAGGATAGCTTTCAGAAGGATCTGTAGTGGTCTTATTGTATATGATGAAATAGGACTGACTATAAACAACAACTAATTCAGGGTTAATAACTGCATGTGTGCAGGTTGCAGTATTTTTGAAAGGTTTTTGAGTTTTAAAACTTTCAAAATAGGTTAAAAACAAAAGCATGTATATCTTATGACTTAAATAGTCACTTTTGATATATAAATGGTAAGAAATTCTGGCTCATGTATAGTATAATCTGTATAAAGAATGTCCATCAAATGTAATGATTATAAAAGGAGAATAATCCATAAATTAATAAATAAATGTTGAAAAAATTTGAACAAAATTTGGAAAATTCAGAAAACTACGAGGGGAAATAATTGTATGTTTCACTATGTCTCAGAGTCTATGAGTGTCGACATTCTATTTCCTGTCTGAATTGTATGTGTAGAGGGGACTGGGGGTATTTGAACAGTTAAAGTTATAACTGTTAAGGATAATTTAGCAGCTTGGTGTTTTACCAAAGATTTATATTTTATCCCATAATTTTAAAACCTATTTTTAGTTAGCAGGGACTGCTAACATGTTTCTCAGATCACCTTAATCTCTTTCTCTTTACAATGACTATTTCAAAATTTCTCCATTCTTTTCAAATGTCTCATCTTCCTATATATTTTCTCACCTTCCCATTTTCTGACAATTACCTAACCTCAGACTGGAATCCTTCACTACTTGGGTTCCAAATGCACATGGGCGTTCTTATTATTCTTACTTTTTGTTATGGTGAAGGCACTATTGGTTTGGTGAAGGCATTAAGGTAAGTGATCAATGCCCCTCCTGGCTTCAGTAGCACACCCTAATAACTGTTATCCCTTATGCATTTAATCTCACGTTGGTAGTGCATTCCCAATAGTTGTTTAAAATACCTTACATTTCACATTAAAATAAAAATTAAAAAGACTTATTATGAACTCCCCACCTATTTCACTGCTGCTTTCCCTGCTCTCTACACCCTTCTTTGGAAGGAATAATGCTAAAGCTGAAACTCCAGTACTTTGGCCACCTCATGCGAAGAATTGACTCATTGGAAAAGACTCTGATGCTGAGAGGGATTGGGGCAGGGGGAGAAGGGGACAACAGAGGATGAGATGGCTGGTTGGCATCACTGACTTAATGGATGTGAATCTGAGTGAAATCTGGGAGTTGGTGATGGACAGGGAGGCCTAGCATGGTGCGATTCATGGGGTCACAAAGAGTCGGACATGACTGAGTGACTGAACTGAACTGAACACCCTTCACAGCCAAACTGATCAGAAGATCTATCTAAACCTGCTCTTTCCTTTTCCAGTACCAATCACAGAAATCTAGCTGTGTTAGTACAAACCACAGCAATGTAGCTGCTAGCCCTATCATGTCACTGAAATGTCTATCCAACTAGCCTATTTGCTGAATCAAATCTGTTGCATAAGTAACTAAATAAGAAAGTATCCATACAGCAGCAAGTGTTCAAAAATACTCTATGATTGAACAATCTGAAGCTATTCAGCCATTTAAAGCAATACAATAACTTGGCACTGCTAAATCTCTTTTCCTTTCGCATAGTTCTGAAATTTTCTTATAGTTGTAATATAAAGAAACTGTATATTTCAGGGATTGTGTGCCCTTTAGCCTCTCAACCCTGGTTCATTCCATTCCCAGTAGAGAACTTTCCTCTGTCCCCTTGGATAAAAAGCAAAAAAACACAGTTCTTTACTATTATAAAAGGGACCCTTCATAACCTTGCATGTCACAATCATTTTAGGCTTAAATCTTTCTGAAATCCATCAGGCTTTAAAAAATTGTTTTGTAACTAACCACTGTGGTCACCCATACATAACCATGTTACTATGAATATCATCAAATGTGTCAAGTCCTATTTTGTGTATTCATATGTCTATTTCCTCACATTTGTCATTAGAACTTAGAGTTATTTCTTATCATATATGGATGTTTAATAAATATTTACTATGTAAATAAGTAAGTGAAATAATATTGTGTTACGCTCCAGATAAAAACAGTGGCATAATTTGCTTATTTAGTACAATATGGGCAAGCAGATCTATGAAATTAAAGAGGTGATATAAGCCTAAGCATTAGAATCTAACTTTGCATTCTCACAGTCCTTTCTTATTGATAGATCTTTCCACCTGTAATTTCTCTTCCCTGCTACATTTGCCAGTGTTCATGGCATTTGTGACCCATTTTTGGAATTCCAGGGAGATTAATAATTCATATGATATTCTTAACCCTCTTTTTTAATGAAACATGAAGGCAAGAAACAGAAGAAATGGAAACATTTTGTAGTCATAATATATGAATTACTTAATGGGAAAAAGAATAGCTTAATAATTAAGTATAAAATCAAGAATGAAAGTACATGGCTTAAATGCCAAGCCAATCAGTATCTAACCATGTGATTTTCTGGAATTGATCAAACCATCTCCCACCTAGTCCCTTCACTTTTAAGATGGTAGATACTTTAGAGCACTTATCCCTCATATGGGAGCTTCCCAGGTGGCCCAGATCGTAAAAAAATCCGCTTACAATGCAGGAGACCCAGGTTTGATCCCTGAGTCAAGAAGAACCCCTGGAGAAGGGAATGGCTACCCACTCATATAATTATACAGTATAAAAAAAAAAAAAGAAAAAAAAACAGTTAATATTGTCTATATTCCCATTTTCTGTGAATTATTTTTTTAAACTGCAATGAACTATTATATACAATAAAAAGGGCCTTTGGTTAGGAGGTATCATTTAATTTTCAGGTTTATAAGTACTACTTAAATGTGGCCCTTATAGACTACCCTTTAATTCTATTGAGTGTCCAAAATATCTATAAGTTGAAAAAATGTTATAGAAATTGTAAAGTAAAAAATGGAAAATTTAATTAAAATAGAAATATATAGTTTACCCTGAGGGAAAGGGAGACAAGAAAGTTCCTCTTAAAAGCAAGATTTATTTCCAAATCACCCTTAACTGATACATTTCACAAAGTACCTTTGGTTTAGCCATAATATGTCTCAAATGAGAGTAACTCAATGGGCTTAATCATGACCATGTTTCTTATTAATTTTAAGCTATAGGTTGGCCTCCTTTTCCTTTGAATCATCCAGCTGTAGTTTTTGCAGAAAGATAAAATCTTTTAATGTGTCATAAGTATGTCTTCAATTCAGACAAAAGCCAAAAGTGAAGACATAGCCTTGGCTTTAATGCTGGAGGAAACAATAAATTTGGAGTGCCATTGTTCTTCATAAGGGGATTCTTCCTTTATAGCATTAAAGAAGAAAAAGAAAAGAAAAGATTTGGAAATTATGGCATTAATCCCATAAGGAGACTCAAAGTTACACATATTTAAAAAGCTAAATTAACATCTAAACTATGAGAGAAGCAATTTTGTTATGTTCAATTGCTTTGATGCTGCCAAGGTAATTTACCATTCATTATTAATAATAAAGGTAGTCCTGTCAAATATATAAGGGGGCTTCCATAACTCAGATACTTGCATTTATTCTGCTGGAAATGCTATAGCATCTTATCAGTTTAGATCTACTTCCATAGATATTGTCGTCTCGTAGATGATAAAAAGCAATAGATACATTTCCAAGAAGGTGATTAATATGTTACATTCATTCAGCATATTGCTCTCAACTATTATTTTTATTATTGTCACAAAATTAACTTTTAAAAGGACAAATGAAGGAATGTTTGTTTTATTTGTATATCCACTGCACACACATGATTCCTCTTAAAAAAATATAATATATATATATATATATATATATTTCCAACAAACAGCAGTGGAGGTGTAATTCAGTGGTCAAGAACATGGACATAGAACCCAATAGCTTAGTTTTAGAGACCATACTAGTAGTACAATTTTGGGCAAATAAATCAGTTTCTTCATGGGTAAAATGAGACAGGCCTCATTTCATAGGCTATTCAATACGAGCTTAAAAAATACATTTATAATGCTTGGAATTCTTCCTGGAATACATTTTTGCTCTTAAAAAAACTCAGTAGGGAGAAGACACACAGAGAACGTTCTGCTTGTCAACAACTGCCAACCACTGGCTATGAATGTCAACAGCGACGAAACTAACACAATGGCAATTGAAAGTTCCCAGAATCCTCCTGCCAGTGTAGGAGGCACCGGAGAGTGGGTTCAACCCCTGGCTCAGGAAGGTCCCTGGCGGAGGAAATGGCCACCTACTCCAGTATTCTTGCCTGGAAAATCCCATGGACAGAAGAGTTTGGGGGCACAGTCCATGGGGTCACAAAGAGCTGGACATGACTGAGCAACTGAGCAATTCAGCAATTGCTAAGTTGTACAAATATTAATTTAGTAATTCACACAAAACACGGCTTCATATTTTCTATTGCTATCACCATTCTGTCAATGATAAATATAAACTTAGAAAACTCAGATAAATTGACAATTGTCCTATACTAAATTAATGATAAAAAATATAACTGATATCCATTTTTAAATGTTCTTACCTACTCTGAATATTTGTGATAAATTTATTCCTAGAAGTCCTGGATAAAGCTGATAGTTGATCTTAATTAGATTATCCATTAGTTTTGTTCTTGCATCTGGGATTTTTTGCAGAAGAAGCAAAGAAGGGTAAGGCAATCTCTTAATATTATGGCTGAGAGGACAAACTTGTCATCCTTCTGGACAAAACATACTTGCTCTGTTAACTCAGTAGGAGGTTGCAATTAAAAGTGAAACAGTAAGCAGATGCATCTCTACTTTGAAAATTGATATCACACCATTGATCTTATTATTATTGTAATAAATATTTGCTAAGCATGTTCCTTATGTTTTAAACTGTGCTTGGCAGGAATGTAAATTACAACAATCTGACTCATGAGTCTTATAATCAACGTGCAGTGTGATAAGGCAGTGATAAAACCTGAACACTATGTTATGGAAAAACAAGAAAAAAGAATCTATCAATATCATGATGAGAGGAGAGTGATATCCAAGGTCAATGTTGTTAAAGAGTTTCTTAATAACATAAAGTGATATAAACAGCAAAGGCCATATGTTCAAATCCATGAGACACTGAAAGAAATATACATAATTTGGCATACCTAAAGAGTCATTGGCACAGTGATAAAAAGATCTGTCTGCTAGTACTGAAGACTCAGGAGACATGCGTTTAATCTCTGGGTCGGGAAGATCCCCTGGAAAAGAAAATGACAGCCTGCTCCAGGGTTCTTTCCTGGGAAATCCCATGGACAGAGGAGCCTGGCGGGCTACAGTTGATGGGGTTATAAAAGAGTGGGACAGGGCTGAGCAACTGAGCACACACACACAGAAAGACACAAAGTGGCTTTGCCATTATGGGGAAGAAAGTAGAGCAAGACGTACCTATGGAAGAGAGATGCTACAGACTTAGGCAAAGCAAAAGTGATGCACAGTCGTGATAGCACACACGAGATTTTCTTGGCTGATCCCTTTGGTTACGGGAAGTGAATGAAGACTGTGAAGCAGAGAATAAAGTGGTCACTTTGAATTTTAGAAATATAATTCTTGTGCGAGGGTTTAATGATGAATACCTAGAGATAGTAAAATGTTCAGAACCTTTTAAATAGCTTTTAAACATATGTATTTAAAAGACAATAAAACATAAGGTGGCAAAAAACTTTGGCTAAGAACAGATGTCTGCTTATTATTGCTGTTTATCTGTGTGGCCAGTCAGGGCACCTCTGATGTAAGATGTCTTTGGTTAATTGTGAGCTACAGCAAAGCAGGAGATTTGCCAATTTTGTCTACAGGTAGATAGGAACAGATTAGTTATGAATTATTTAGAACATATAAACAATATAATGACTAATTATAGAACACTTTTAAGCTTAGAAAGCAAATGTGTACAAATAGATGGAATGTGGTAAAGAATCCGCCTGCCAATGCAAGAGACATGGGTTCAATCCCTGGATCAGGAAGAGCTTCTGGAGAAGGAAATGGAAATCCACTCCAGTATTCTTGCCTGGAGAATTCCATGGACAGGGGAGCCTAGTGGTCTACAGTCAATGGGCTCACCAAGAGTGGACCATGACTTAGCAACTAAATAGCCGTCATATGTGTAATATCATACGTGTCCTTTGCTGGCATGGGTAATCCTTCTAACTGGCATGAACACTGTAGAGGTTTTCATTTGTATACATACCATCATACTTTCAGTGCATATATGTGTATCCACAGAAAATAATGCTTTTTTATTCAATAATATATATTTATGATATTTACATGATGTTAAATGTAGCTCTATTTGTTCATTTGAACTTACACATACTAATCTTCATTTCATGAGTACATAGAATATATATTTATCATTCTCTTGTTTTTAGGCATTCACAGTTACAAGGTTTCACTTTTACAAATACAGTTATTAACAGTCATATGCATGCTAACTGATGCAATGCTCCAGAATGTCTTGCTCTGTATTTTTGTCAGAAGTTGATGTCACCACACTTTTAAGTGCTCATCAACATCTCATGTGTAAAAGAAAGAGTATGTCTTTTCACTATTGATCCTTAAAAAACTTTAATTTTACTCAATTCCCATCAAAATGAATAGCTCATACTGGAAAGACCATACTCCCTAAAATCTGGTGGAAATTTATCATTTAACTAATGTATCCAGCAAAACACCTTTCATATTCCTTTTTATTTTTTTGTGAAAGGAAAACTCCAGAGGTGGGTGAATGTAGAATTTATCCAGGCTGTTACTGTATAATTCATACAATAAAAATTTGGATTCATCCTTGTTAAGAAAAAGTAATACAGTTCTAGGATTTATTTAATGGGAATGTTTATTTTTCAAATACCCATTTTAAACCATTAGACAAATGTCAATTTATCCTACTATAAAATGTGATATATGTTTTTGTAGTGAGCTTCAGATTAATATTTTTTGACAAAAACCTCAATGTTAAACAATATGATTAAACTCTAAATGAGAAAGTGATGGTGCAAATAACAGCAAATTTCTTTATACAGATCATGTGTCAGCCCTAAATTAGGATCAAAATGGTGATCTTAGTTATGTAAGGCACTTATTGTTATGTAAGACACTGCTACTTTTGTGAATGTCCTTTGTCCACTGTTTTATACTCCCAAGTTCTTTTTTTAAAATTTTTAAAATGATTCAATGACTACTAGAAACATATTGTTCTACTGTTTTCTTAACATCTTGCTGCTGACAGTACAGTTAATTTGGGAGTTTTAGGTGTATGTTGCTGTCTTATTTTAGGTAATGTATTATGATGGCTTTAGGATCTGTAACATCCCATGCTTATGCAAAAGTTATAAAAATATGCCAGTCAGCTTTGGTTGAAAATTAGCACTCATTTTTTGGGAGGTTAGGGATTTTGTGTTTTGTTGTTGTTGTTGTTTTTTCCTAGCAAGAAGAGTTGTCTGAGGAACAAGGCATAGAGACAAAGGAGAAAGAGAATGCACGTACAAGTCAAATGACTTACCATCTGAGTTACCTACACAAACAATTACATATCTCAACCACTATTGCTTTTCTGAAAATAAGAATGATGCTCACTTCACAAAGTTTCACTATGTCTCTTCAGTGTCTTTTTGATGAGTGTTCTAGTCAGAATATTAATCCAATACAAACTAATGCTGTTAATAACAAATGACATAAAATAACAAATTTGTAACATGTTGCACTATACCACAAAATGCTTTTAAGTGCAAAGTATTTTCCTACAACAGAAATTTATAAATTAGTATGTATTAAACAGCTTTCTAGATGCCAAGGATCTGGCAATGTTTTTTTACTTTCATGTCCATACAATTCAGACCAAAATTAATTACATATATTCTGAATTATCTGAACAATCGGGACATAAGCTCGTGTAATTATGCTGGTTAATGCATATTTTTTTTGTTTTACTTATATTAGATATAAATATTAAGAGTATTAATTTCTTGGCACAAGTTAATAATAGACATAAAGGTAAGTATATATTGATGGTTAACTAAATGAGTTCACAAATTTGATTCCAATTCCATCACTTCATGGCAAACAGAAGGAGAAAAAAATGGAATTAGTAACAGATTTTATTTTCCTGGGCTCCAAAATCACTGTGGATAGTGACTACAGCCCTGAAATTAAGACACTTACTCTTTGAAAGGAAAACTATGACAAACCTAGACAGTGTATTAAAAAACAGAGATAGCATTTTGTCAACAAAGGTCAGTATACTTAAAGCTATGATTTTCCAGTAGTCATTTATGGATGTAAGAACTGGACCATAAAGAAGGCTGAGGACTGAACAATTGATGCTTTTGAATTGTGGTGCTGGAGAAGACTCTTGAGAGTCCCTTAGACTGCAAGGAGGTCAAACCAGTCAATCCTTAAGAAAATTAACCCTGAATATTCATTGGAAGGACTGATGCTGGAGCTGAACTTCTAATACTTTGGCTATCTGATACAAAGAACCAACTCATTGGAAAAGACCCTTAGGCTGGGAAAGATTTGAAAGTAAAAAAAAGAAGAGCACTGTAGAGAATGAGATGGTTAATTAGCATCACAGACTCAATGGACATGAATTTGAGCAAATTGCAGGAGATAGTGAAGGACAGGACAGCCTGACATGCTGCAGCCCATAGGGTCACAAAGAGTCAGACACAGGTTAGTGACTGAACAACAAAAACTCTTCTTCTTTTTTTTTTTTGCAAGAGTTTAAAATATATATATATATGGTAGAAAAACTGTTTCCTATAGCATAAGCCAAAATGGACATAATCCAAACAGCTAGGCATTATCTCAGCCATTGTCATAATCACATATGAGTATCAACAGATGATACAAAGCTTAGATTCCACAGCTGAATTGTCTCATTAAAAAAAGAAATGTATTACAGGAGCCAGTTTAAAAAGGAAGTTTCATGTTCACATCTGGGAAAATTAGAGCATCAAAATAATTAAGGACTATAATGAATCACAAGTCTGTAGAAAAATAATGAAATGATGAGTCTGCACAACTAGTAAGGTGAATTAGTAAACAGAAGAGAAGGAAAAGCTCTTACTATAGTAGAATGTTGAGTGCTGCAGTAGATGCCCCATCAGTTTGTATGTTTATCAAATCCACCACTTATATTCCAATTTTTTACTTGAAATATTATTATCATCATGGTAAATATTGGATCACAAAAGGAAAATAAAAAATTAGATGCCGAATCTGGGTCAGGGTTCCCCAAACTCTGGACCAAGGGCCAGGATCTCTGGTCAGATCAGTGGCAGCAGCACAAATCATTGCAGATGGTAACTGCAGCCATGAAATTAAAAGACACTTGCTCCTTGGAAGAAAAGCTATGACTAACCTGCACATAACATTAAAAAGCAGAGACATTACTTTACCAACAAAGGTCCGGGTGGGGAAGATTCCCTGGAGAAGGAAATGGCAACCCATTCCAGTACTCTTGGCTGGAAAATTCCATGAACGGAGGAACCTGGTACATGACAATCCATGGGATCACAAAGAGTTCGACGTGATTGAGCAACTTCATTTACTTAGTCAAAGCTATGGTGTTTCCCATAGTCATGTATGGATGTGAGAGTTGGACTATAAAAAAGGCTGAGCACCAAAGAATCGATGCTTTTGAACTGTGGTGTTGGAGAAGACTCTTGAGAGTCCTTTGGACTGCAAAGAGATCCAACCAGTCAATCCTAAAGGAAATCAGTCCCGAATATTCATTGGAAGACAGGTGCTGGAGCTGAAGCTCCAATACTTTGGCCACCTGATGCAAAGAACCGACTCGTTGGAAAAGACCCTGATGCTGGGAAATATTGAAGGAAGGAGGAGAAAGGGACAACAGAGGATGAGATGGTTGGATGGCATCACCGATGTGGTAGACTTGAGTTTGAGTAAGCTCCAGGAGTTGGTGATGGACAGGGAAGCCTGGCATGCTTAGTCCATGGGGTAACAAGGACTTAGACACGACTGAGTGACTGAACTGAACTGAACTGAAAGTGCACAATAAATATAACATGCTTGAATCACCCTGAAATAATCCCCTATCCTGATCTGTGGGAAGACTGTTTTCCATGAAATGGGTCCCCACAGCAAAAAAGGTTAGGGACCACTGATAAGGGAAATCTTTGGTAAGGAGCGAAATATTTGCATGACTCAAATTCCTTTGAATTTGGTGTTCAGTAGCTTGATGGGATTTGAATATAGTTTAGACAGTATAAAACAGACTCTGTTGAATAAATCTAGGTTGATGAAATCATTTCATTCACTCATTTAAAAGTATTTATTGAGTACTTAGATGTATCACGAGCTGTTCTAGTCACTGGATACCAGAATTTTGTCTTCTTAACACTCTTTGCTTTGTTGCAAAGTCTTGGCTTATGATCAAAAAGACCTTCTCATCACCTCTTTCATTAAAAGCTTGAGAACATATTCTCTGAAAGAGGCACTGTATTGCTAAGTGTGCATTGCATAATTCATTCACTGGAGAGACAAGACATAAACTTAAGCCAATGTATTAATATGTGCTAACAAACTTTAAAGAAAAACAAAACAAAATCTGACAGTTTATAAAATGAAGTGATCCTTATTGACTCTAATAGTTCCAACCTTGAAAACCTGCATGAAAACTGAGTATGTATATGCCTGAATGGAATTTCACTCAAAGCCTCTGCATTGAATCCAGCAATGAACCCTGTGGGTGGGTTTGGTTCATAAAATGTGGTCACTTTCAAAGGCATTCACAGAGGCTTGAAGCTCTTATTACTGTCCCTGTACAACACAATCAACTTTGGAGGTGGTATTCCATTAGTCATTCTGGCTGAAAGCTAATGTATTGGATTTAATTGAAAATTACCATAATGCAAAGCTCTAAAAAGCAATATTCTTCCAATCAGACTTTATGTAAATATGCGTGATGCTGATTAAACATTGAGTATAAAATCTGCTACTGCCTGAGTACAAAATTCATAGACAGGTTGGTGAGACTGTCATCAACCACCTAATATAATTAAGCAATATAAAAAAGTAAAAGAAGACACATCAAGAAAGTCATAATTACATTTTGCTCTTAATTTCATTAAAGCAGCATATAGCTCCCTGATTTTCCAGGAAGGAAGGGAGTTGAGTTTTCTGCTATGTTTAATTTGTGTTCTGCCGATGACCTTTTAATCTGCACTATGACCTTTTAGTCTGCACTATGACCTTTTAGTCTGCATGCTTAGTTTATCATCTCCGTGTTCTCCTCTGTTTTTTTTTTTCACTAATAATTTACTAGAATACATTTATTATCTTACAAATTATACAACATTATAGTGTGATGCCTGACATTTTTGTAGCTGTATTAAGCTTTAAGGATGTATCACATTTTGCGGACTGTGTGTAATGAGTAATGAAATATTCCAATACTTTTTGTACATACAGGTTTAGTAAACTAAATTTCCAGACTCTTTCTAGATAAGACTAATTAATTATTAACATTACTTGTAGCTATATCATAGCCCAAATGATGGAATCATATATAGATATGCATGTGTTTGTGTATCTATTTATTTCTGTATATATATACACATTTATATATTCATACTATTTTATATAATTAAAAAAACTTTAAGCATTTAAAGTTATTCTGTTATGCATTGTTCTTTCTTTTCTTCCTCTACTTCCTAACATACTCCAGACGTCTTCCTTACCCCAAAACCAAAGAGAAAATCTTTGCTGTGTTTTACTGAATATTTATTTTTCAATCCAGCATTATGCATAATCATAGAGAAAATGATTTTTCTGTAACAGTATTTTCTGATTCTATATTCATACTCCATAACAAACTCATCCTTTTTCAGTTATATCTTCAAATTGAAAAAATAATAATAAAAAAGTGAATTAAACAAAAATAAAGCAAAAATACTCTTTTTTGTTCAGTAGAGATTGGATTCCAAATCATAACTTCTGGAATAGGAGAAGCTCAATGACAGATTTTGTTGACTATAACCCTATATATTTGTCATAAAGTAAGATTCTAATGAGTTTTACATATTTTCACAGAGATGACAAATCTCAATGCCCGAGGATATCAGCCTCATATGTAATATTTGCAGGATTATTACTTTAAGCTTTAAAGATTTTTTAAACGACATAGACATAAAGACTAAATCAAATACATTAGTTTCAGTAAAGACTTGATCGAATGGCACAATAATACTCTTGAAATCCTGATTTCAATCAGCCCTCACTGTGCCTTTGTATGTACATTCCAGATGCCTTTATTAAATCCAAAGCTACATACTTCCTTGTTCACGTCCAGTGAGAAAGAATATTTGTCTTCCCTCTGCTTTCAGTGATCTTTTGACTAGATGGTCCAAAGTTGGCTTGTTCTGTGTCTTATCAAAATAATCATTAGAGAATTCCCTGGCAGTACAGTGGTTAGGACTGTATTCTGTGCTTCCAAATCAGGGAACGCATGGGCCATCCCTAGTCTAGGAACTAAGATCCCACATGCCACATGTTGCGGCCAAAGAAAGACAGAAAAAAAAAAATCATTAGCTAGTGCAATGGAGTGCATTGATTCATTCTTGTCCCAAGTTCCTACATCCCTGTAGTATATGGCATATAAGCACTTTCTCTCCTAGAGCCACATGAAGCCTGGAATGGAAACTCAAGATGTTAGGAAAGACAATGGGAGCCTAAATGCAAAATATTTCTACGGTAGACACTATTTAACAAGACATGTTATATGGCTATGCTTATTTATAGAAACAAAAGCACCTCTCCTTAATAAGAAAAAAGGCACTCAATTCACAAAGTCTTTATGTATCACACAGTGCAATGTAATCCAGGTTCAGTTCAGTTCAGTTCAGTCACTCAGTCGTGTCTGACTCTTTGTGACCCCATGAATTGCAGCACGCCAGGCCTTCCTGTACATCACCAACTCCCGGAGTTCACTCATACTCACGTCCATCGAGTCAGTGATGCCATCCTGCCATCTCATCCTCTGTCGTCCCCTTCTCCTCCTGCCCCCAATCCCTCTCAGCATCAGTCTTTTCCAATGAGTCTACCTCTTTGCATGAGGTGGCCAAAGTACTGGAGTTTCAGCTTTAGCATCATTCCTTCCAAAGAAATCCCAGGACTGATCTCCTTTAGGATGGACTGGATGGATCTCCTTGCAGTCCAAGGGACTCTCAAGAGTCTTCTCCAACACCACAGTTCAAAAGCATCAATTCTTCGGCACTCAGCTTTCTTCACAGTCCAACTCTCACATCCATACATGACCACTGGAAAAACTGTAGCCTTGACTGGGATAGATAAGACCTCACAGATCTTCTAAACATGTCACATTATGAACAAATAATGTAACCATTAATCCAGGGAGATAAAATTTGTCTAAAGCCAAACATCTAGATGGTGGCAGACTAGAGCCTATTCATTCTCAGACTGATACTCCTTATATTAAGTGTCTCTTGAGAATTATTTGGAAGCAATGAATACAAGACAGAAAATCTCTTCTGCTGCAGTTGATGAGAACAAAAACACTTGTATCCTCCCTTTGTCAGTGGGAACTGGAATTTCACATGTAAGTCCTTCACATAATGGTCTTCTAGTTTGGAAATCTGTTGTTGTTTAATCACTAAGTCATGTCTGAGTCTTTTGATATCAACATGGACTGTAGTCCACCAGGCTCCTCTGTCCATAGGATTTTCCAGGCAAGAATTCTGGAGCAGGTTGCCATTTCCTTCTCCAGGAGATCTTCCTGACCCAGGAATCAAACCCACATCTCCTGTGCCTCCTGCATTGGCAGGCAAATTCTTTACCACTGAGCCACTACTATTTCAGTTTGGAAATAGCTCTAAGTATAACTTTCCAAATTAAGAGCATTGACTTAAAATAATGAAACCATATGTACTCTTTAAAAGAAATACAAGTAATCATTATGAAAATACATTTCCTTGTACTTAGGAATTAACTTGTGTTAGTAATAGATCCACTATACAAGCACATAATTTTTTACTTGGGGATTAACTAGTGTAAGGAGGAAAAATGATTTTTCCATTAAATTGGTTTATTTGTTAACTGAGTATAAGTACATCACTTTGGAAAAGACATGTATTATTTCAAAGCAAAAAAGAACAGTTGGTTAATAAATAATTCTCTTGTGCAATGATCTCTAACCTTTCTGGAATTGCCTAGAGATAATTTATCATAATTTGTTTGATTTTGTGATTTCCTCCAGTCTTTCTCTTGGGTCCAACTGAAATTCTACTTCTCTATGAAGCTTTAGAAAAAAAAAAATTATTTAAACTGACAATTCCCAACTTATCTGTTCTCTCCCAGATCTAAACTTTGCAAAACGTGAAACTTATGTACACACAGCTTGGCATTTAATTGTATTTTATTGACATCATGGGACAAAATCTTGAATCTAAAATGCAATCATAAGCTAATCTATTTTCTAGAAACTATTTCTCTCCAACCTGACAGCTCTTAGATTTTCACAGTATTTAGAACATAATATACAACGAATACATGGTGAATGACTAAGTGAATCTAGAGAAAGAGAATGGTTTTGGTTTTCTTTCTTTCTTTTTTTTTTTTGCAAAAAAAGTAGCCATTATTTTGTTATATTTATTAAGATTTTTGTGACCTGAGAGAAATAAATACATCCAGTAAGTGTCACAAAAATAGATGAGGCTTTCTTAACTAAAAAACAACCGAACAAAAACTTGAAATTGTATTTATGCATACAAATATTTGAAGCATTTTTCAAAATTGGGCAATACAAGTGTAGAAATGTGCATAAAATATAAATGTAGATTTTAATGAATCATTTAAAACTGAACACTTGAAAAAGAACCTCCCTTGAGTAGAAACAGAGTACTGTTAGCATCCCTTCACATCACCCCTCCCCTCTCCCTAATGACTTTTAAAGCCTATTTCCTATCCTTATTTTTCTCATTATTTTCGCTACATAAATATACATGACTGAACAGTACCAGCATGCATGGCTCTCTGCCTCCCTTGCTTCGATCAACCTTATGTTTATAAGGTAAAATCATGAGTTGTGTGTAGCTAGAGTTTGTTCGTTTTTGTGGCTGTGTAGACTACCAACTGGGCGACTGAACAAGAATACCATAAGCATGGATTTACCACCATTTGCCTATTCTATAGTCATTAGACATTAGACTGGTTCCAAGTCTAGACTCTCATAAACACATGACGGTCTTCTATGCGTCTCCTGGAGCACGTATACATGCAGTTTTGTAGATTTTCTACTTAGGACACATTTTCTCAATGGAGGCATATTTGAGTATCTCGAGCACTATAATCTTTTCCATTTTTTTCCTTTTTAAAGTTTTATTTTCAATTGGAGAATAATTACTTAATAATATAATGATGGTTTCTACCATACATCAACATGAATCTACCATAGGTATATATATATCTCCTCCCCCTTGACAATAATTCTTTTTTCTTAATGAGCTATTCTGTGAATTACAAAATGTCTGGCCCCTACCCACTGGATCCCAGTGTTAGTATCACTACCACCATCACCCCTAGATGTGAACAGCCAAGGATGTCTCTAGGCACTTCCCTAGAGTCCATGCTTCTGCTTCAGGGGGCATGAGTTCAATCCCCGGTCTGGGAAATCTCCCACATGCAATGCAGAGTGAACAAAACACAATGCCTCCAGATACTAGCAGATGTCTGGGGGGAGAGGTGAGTGACAACGGCCCCAGTTGAGAAATGCTGACCTTAGGAGAATTTCTATAAATAATAGCAAATATACTTTTCTAAGAGAAATTCCCAATTTTCTCTTCAGCCTGAGATTTCCCATTACTCACCCTTCTCACCGGTGCTTAATGGGATTGTTTTCTAGGACCGTCATAACAAACCCACAGACTGGGCAACAGAAATTTATTTTCTCAAGTTCTGGGGGCTGAAAGGCTAAGATCAAGGCACTGAAAGGATCGGCTCTCCTGAGACCTCTCTTTCCTTGGCTTTCTGATGCTCACTTTCTCATTGTTTTCTCACGTCCTTTTCTCTGTACGTGAGAATCCTGGGTGTCTCTTCCTCTTTCAAGAACACCAGTCTGACTGGATTAGAACTTCACATTTATGATCCCAAATAATCTTAATTACCTCTAAAAGGCCCTATCTTCAAATACAGTCACATTGAGGGTCAGAGCTCAGACACAGGAATTTTGAGAAGAGCCACTACTCAGTACATAACACTTTGTATTATCAGTGCATCAGTCTGCAATTCTGGATATGTCTTCTCTCCATAGTGAGTCACTCAGTTATGTCCACTTCTTTGCAACCCCATGGACTGTAGCCCACCAGGCTCCTCTATCCATGTAATTCTCTAGGCAAGAATACTGGAGCAGGAAAGCATTCCCTTCTCCAGAGGATCTTCCTAGCCCAGGGATCGGATCGACCCAGGTCTCCTGCATGGCAGACAGATTCTTTACCATCTGGGGAAGCTCCCTCTATTCGTAGTAATTTAGATTTTTGTTTTCTTAATGGTTAAGGAGCTTGACACTTTTTCAAATGCCAATCGCTTATGCCAATTCTTAAGTAGGTGACCTTTCTGTTTGAATCTTTAAGTCAATTGGCTTTTTATAATATCTTTTGAATATCTTTTTGTTTTGTTTTTTTTTTCTTATTGATTTTTCAAAGTGCTCTAAACATTCCCTTTGTCAGTTATTGTCATTACAGGTATCTCCTTCTGCCTTGAGGCTTTACTTTTTATTCTCTTAATTGTGTTATTGAAGAAGTAAAATTTTAGTTTAACTGTAGTTAAGTTCTTCAGTCTTTTTCATTCTGTCCCTTGATTTGTGTATGTGGCACACCGTGTGACGTTGGAGTCAAGTTTTACTTTTTCTTTATGGGTGTCAATGTGACAGATACTATTTAGTGAAAGATCACCCTAGCATGTTTTCTGTCTTGTCTAACTGTGTCACAAATCAAACTGAAGCAACTAAAATTACTTTGTGTCCTATGTTTTTAAAACACATAAAATTATTAAACCTTGGAATGTGAAAACTCTCTTCAACTTGCTTTGAACAGCATTCAGTACATACTTCTAAGCAGAAGTATTTTCGGCAGCATGATTAGGTGGAAATTTTGATAAATTACAAGAGATTGTCTCTCCTTTTACATGCTTAGTCTCTGAGCTCAGTGGTCTGTTTTATTTCAACAACATTGGAGAGAGGTTAAATTCCTAACAATTGAAAACTGTATGGAAATTTCATTCCCAGAAGTTGGACCAAATTATTATAAGCCAACTTCTAGGTCATAAAAGGGCTTATGTGAGGGAGTTCATATCATGTCAGATATTACTAAAGCTATGTTTTTTTTTTTTAATTTTAAGATTTGTGTCTTTTTTTTGGTAACCCTCAAAGCAGCCCAATAAATTAGGTCATTATTATATTAGACTTGCTATCTGGTAGGAAACTTGTGTGCCCAAAGTTTTTTCTGCTAGTAATGTAAAGTCCAGATTCAACTCTTTTCTGCCTTAATCCAGAGTCTACATTCCTGAACAGTTATTTACAATGTATCCAGATTGATAGGAAAAAAAGAAAAAAAAATACATGAGGAAGCCTCATTAAGTATTTTGGAATATTTGAAGCTTTCATCACTGAGAAATATTGTAATATTCCAGTAATTGGAGACCAATTATTAAGAGTTTTAAGATGCTAGATTTTGTCTCTCTTAGAAAAAAATCAAACTTAATTGAATAACAATTCTGAAAACAAAAACAGCTCCCTTAAGACTCAACAGTTTTCTGGCACCAGTGGCATTTTAATTAAAAACCTAGAAGATTAAAAACAAAAAGCTAGAAGAGATTTCTTCATTGGATGGGATGTCTTAGTAGAGGACTTCTAAGTATTCTCTAGATTAAAGGTGTTGCAATTTATATTATTAAATACTATATATATATATATAATATTTTACTTAGCTTTGTGTGCATGGGATGAATATTCTGTAAAAGAAAAACAAGCATATATCTACCTCCCATTGACTTATGATAAAGAATTCACAACTATAATTGGTAAAAGTTAGATAATAGATTTAAACTGAAATATTTAAAAATAGCTACTATCCTTGATTTAGATACTTGACAAAGATAACTTTTAAAATTTATCTCATTATGTTCATGAGGAATTTCCCAGATGGCTCCGTGGTAAGAATCTTCCTGCCAGGGAAGGAGATGCAGGAAATACATTTTCAATCCCTGGGTCGGGAAGATCCCCTGGAGAAGGAAATGGCGACCCACTCCAGTATTCTTGTCTGGGAAATCCCATGGACAGAGGAGCCGGGTGGGCTACAGTCCATGGGGTCGCGAAGAATGGGAAACGATTCAGGGACTGAGCACACTTGTGAATGAGAGATAATGGAGATTCATTTCTCCCACTTGTGCTGTTTACAAAATGTTGCACTGTTTAAAATGTAAACCAAAAACCCATGCCATTAATACCATGCTTATCAAGCTAGAAAGTTTATTTCATTAAGGCATTGATCAACTGGAGATGTTATACAAAGTAGAATTACAATTTAAAAGGAGTACAATAACAACAAAATTAGACCCTAATAATTTTCCTCTAATCACTAAATCCATAAAGATTACAAATATGACATTAATAAAGACTTACACTCTCAAACATTTCTGAAAATTTATAATACCTTATCATATTAAAATAATTACTATCTATACATTTTTCCATATAGGTTAATCCATTAGCTACTGATACTGTGCAGCAGGATATTGATAAGACTATACTTTTATAACAAACATCTCCTGAAACTAAGAATATTTACTGAAATGTATAACTTACACTATGCCTACTGTAGATTGGGACTTCTCTATGGGACAGCTCTCCCCTTTTCAGGGAACTAGACAATTGATTAAGCTTCGCATTTTTGGTTCCATTATATGAAAACACAATCATAGCAAGTGAAGTGATAGATTCCACCAATTACAATTACACAAATTTGTTGTTGCTGTTCAGTCGCTAAGCCTTGTCTGACTCTTTGACATTCCATGAACTGCAGCATGCTAGTCTCCTCTGTCCTCTATCTCCCAGAGCTTGCTCCAATTCCTGTCCATTGAGTCACTGATGCTATCTACTATCTCATCCTCTGCCACCCTCTTTACATAAATTGTGTAAATAATTCAATAGTGAAGTGAAGTCGTTCAGTCCTGTCCGACTCTTTGCGACTCCATGGACTGTAGCCTACCAGGCTCCTCCGTCCATGGAACTTTCCAGGCAAGAGTACTGGAATGGGTTGCCATTTCCTTCTCCAGGGGATCTTCCTGACCCAGGGATCAAACCCGGGTCTCCCACATTGCAGGCAGACGCTTTACCATCTGAGCCAACAGGGAATAATTCAATAGTTAATGCCAAATCATGATTATAAAAACGTTTAAAAAGGAAGATTCATCTATTTCACATTAAATTGCTAAAAATATGATCAAAAACAAAGACCTTGATTGCTTTGAACCAGAGAATATAGTTTTCATCTGTATCTTGTGTTTTGATCGAATATGAAAGGAAAACACAAGGATTTATAAGAATTAAATTCTTATAAAATTTATAAAACATAAAATTTATAAATTCTGTGCATTAAGGAGAAAATGATCACGTGAATAGCCATAAACATCATGGATGAAACATATTTGTAAATTCTTGGCAATCATACTATTTAGGGTTACAATCATAGAATTGTACTTATCCTAAATAATAGTGACATCCATTAAGGTCAAAATCATTAGACTAAATCTCTTGTTTCATCTGGTAAATTTCAGTTAAACTGTCATTCAGTATTTTTTAAAATTGTATCACATATTAATATTACTACTTAGGTAATAAAATATAAAAAGAATTTAAATACACTTTATTTTTGTTCCATAAGAGACAACTTATTAGATTTAAGGGAGACATAAAAGTGGAATGTGCCACCAAATGAGGTAATAATTTGAAAAATTGTTTTGCTAAAGTATCATTTCAGTAAAGTTTAAAAGAAAAGATAATCCATAAAATGCCAGTTCACACTCCCTTTCTGAAAATCAGATCTGATGTGTTTCAGAATTTAGATTTTTCTGATTTGAGAAAGATGATGTAGAATTCAGCAGCCAAACATTTTGAAATTTCTCCAGCAAATATAAGAAAATTCAATATAAATATCATGCATATGCAACACATTGCCATATCTATGCAGGACAATTTTTTTCGACATGAGTTTTGGTCAGGTCAAATTTGCCAATAAATGAATTAAAAAAAAAAAAAAACACCTGGATTTTCTGAGTGTTTTTGGATTTTGGCATGATGGATACAATTTGTAGATGTGTATTAATTTGTGATTACTGTCTGTTAAATGCATAGCTATTTTTGTTGGTTTCATAGAGAGTAGTGATTAATTCATGTAATTGATCAGTGAGCTGAATTGTCCTTAGTGGCAATCAGCATCACTTTCATCTCCACCTTGTAGAGCTAGAGTGTGATAGATTGTTCCAGAGAAGAGTCTGGGACTACATTTCCCGAAACTCCCTTCTTCTGCTTTTGACAAACAATCATACAACATTTAAAGGTTGGGAGGGAAAGATAACTGTTTCAACATGAAGTTTACTGAGTGGGTGAATGAATGGCAGTAGTAAATTTCTAAGTGGTTTGTTGATGAGCGCCTGAGAATCACACATCCAACTGCTGCATTCCAAAATAGGATAAGACTCTTCCTAGACTAACACATTCACTTTCAGACGTTCCAGCAGACCCAGGGAGTTTCTCTGTGAGCTCTGGAGGACCACCCCACCCATCCCTCTGAGGCTGCAGGTGGAGACCCTGGCAATGGTTTCCCTGTAAATCTAGCTGAAATCTTTAAAACCAAAGTGACTTCTGTTTTTCTGAGTGAATCCTAAGTACACTTAATAAATCAAATATACTCAATGAAGGACCAGTTTCAAATAGTTAAAAGGGCTACAGTTTGTTATGTTAATTTTTAAATTTATTTAAAAGCAAATAGAATGCTAATATAATAATCTCAGATTTTCTATATTTAACTTATCTAACCTATTTAAACAAGGGAATTTTCATTGAGTATTCTTTCATGCCCACAAGGACCTTCATTGCAGACTCATGCCTCCAATTTTTTTTTTAATAAAATTAATCTGTTGTGGCTCAAACAAACAAGAAATTGTTAGAATTATAAAAATGCTGCTCTCTTAAGGCATTTGTTATTATTATTATTTAGTGAAAAATACCCTCTTGCCATTGACCTTTACCAATCAACCCTATTGTTTGCTGTTTGGTTGCTAAGTAGTGTCCCACTCTTTGCAACCCCATGGACTGCAGCATGCCAGGCTCCACTGTTCTCTCTCATCAAGAGTTTGCTCAAATTCATGTCCATTGAGTCACTGATGCTATTTAACCATATCTGCCTTCCCCTTCTTCTTTTGCTGTCAGTCTTTCCCAGCATCAGGGTCTTTTCCAATGAACCAGCTCTTTGTATCACGTGGCCAAAGTATTGGAGCTTCAGCTGCAGCATCAAAAGTTCTTCCAATGAATATTCAGGGTTGATTTCCTTTAGGACTGACTGGTGTAAGCTCCTTGCAGTCCAAGGGACTCTCAAGAATCTTCTCTAACACCATAATTTGAAAGTATGAATTCTTTGGTGCTCAGCCTTCATGAACCCTATGATGAATCCCAAATCAAAATCTTCAGTATAATTTTTAAGTTCTTTAGGGTTAACTTAGACATTAAAGAATTTTGCTGAATGATGATTGTATTATATATCTGAAATTGCTAACACAACGCTCTTTAGGGTTAACTTAGGCTTCAAAAGGATGTTGCTGAATTTATGAAAGTGTATTTCTCTATTCCAAAATGAGAGTTTGTAAAATGAAGTGCTAATCAAAGTTAAATGCTTCCAAAGACCTCCATGTGATATTACTGCTAATTTAAGATTTATGCTACTAAATATATGCTGACTAATAAATCAGCCCTGGAATGATAACTCCACAGACTATTTGGCATAGGGACAAATATTCACAGCTGCATGCAAGATGCCACTGAATGAAAAGTGGCATAACTAGTTATGTTTGGCATACTGTTAACCACCTCCTGTCAAAAATAAAATAAATCTACCAAATCCTCTTTTTTCAAAGAGTTTTGAAGAGGGGAAAAGAACCACAGCCGAAGAAAAAAATAAAAAGGAAAATATAAGTTCTACAGACATGTTGGACAGAAATTACTTAATTGGATATTTAAAAGGCTCATGGACACCATCTCTGTCTTTGTTTCATAATATAGACTGGATTCCTACCATAGGAGTGCAATGCTAACCTGAGATCAGAGACTAACAGAGGTGGATGAACAAGTCCCCTCTGGGTAAATGTCACCTTACTTCAGGTAAGTGAACTCATTGACTGTTTCATGTAATCTTCAAACCCTGTTATAAGGTTAATTTTCTCGAGATTATATTTTATTTTCATTTGTTGCCAGACTTATCTTCTCACATTGCTTTTATATTCCTTCACTCTTCCGCAAAATTCACTGTGATCTTTTTTGGAAAATAGGAAGGGGTTTCCACTGAGAAAATGTCTGGGCTGTGTTTTAGGTTTGTTTTATTTTAGGTTAAGAAATAAATTACAAACTGTATTTCAATAATGTTTTGGTAGAAATTAAAACCAACTGGCAACTTTTGAAATAAATGCTAAAGAAAAAAAGTATGTGCCAAATGTTTAGCTGTTAACTTCAAACAATGACCTTATTATAAACACCAAGATGACCTTTGAAACTTAAAGTCTTTTATTTAAACATCTCACAACCTATTGCATGACTATTAACTTTCTCAGACAAATCAGTAGCTTTTTCAACATCATATCATTCTGAAAAATTTTTTAAAAATGGTGTAGAATATACCATTGAGAATATACTTAACAGTGATCGTAATAAATTATATTCTATATTGCAAGCAGCTGCTTTTTCTTTCAATGAGTTGACCTCCTGTTTGAGGAGAAGGAAAGAAACAAACACACACAAAAAGTATTGTTTTATTTTGGAGTTAAATGGTGGAAAGCAAAATAAGTCCAACTAAAGTGAACCTTTTTTCAAATGCATTGAATTTACAGAACAGGCTATGGGAGAGTTGGCTGTCAGCAAGCTGTTAGGGTTTATTGTGTGTTGAACTTCACACAATTGTGAAGTTATTGTGTGTTATCACTTTCCTAAAATGACCTTGATGGAAACTACAACTTGAAAAACTAGAGTAGTTAAATAGAAATAATGCCATCTCCAAATCAGATTTTATATTATTATGTGATATTACCAAATACCAAAACTATTTTTAAAAATAATACTTACATAAGAGTGATTCACTTTTGCCCTTAGCAAATGGTTTTTGAATTTTTCAAGGGGGCTGCCTTGTGCAGAAAATATCATTCATGGGGATTTGGCTTAGGTGAACTTATTATCCACTGGAGAACAATAGCAATGGAAAGACAGGATACTGATAAAAGATTTTATCAAGTGTTTCTGGCTGAAAATCACATTTTTCTCAAGATTTGGGATAATAAATTTAACACATTTTGTGCTGATTGTAGGATGAGAATAATGCATGGATGTAAATTTCTGTCATCACTCAGTATAATGGCTGCTGTGAATTGACCTTTGATGATGACACTTTACTCTCAAGAAAATGTCTATTCTCTCAGTCCACTCAAATTTGTTGTTATTGTTATTTAGTTACTAAGTCATACTGGACTCTTTGTGACCCCCCGCATAGACTGTAGCCCACCAGGCTCCTCCATCCATGGGATTTCCCAGGCAAGAACATTGGAGTGGGTTGCCATTACCTGCCTCTGAGACTCTTCCTAACCCAGGGATTGAACTTACATCTCTGCTTTGGCAGGTGGGTTTTTTACCACTAAACCACTGGGAAGCCCAGTCTTTTTTTCTTTTTTCTTTTTTTTCCTTGAAATCTTTTTGTCACTTTGCAAAAGAAACCCTTAGTTCTCTACTTTACAAGCACTGAGTTGACATCCTCCTGTGACTCTTTAAAGGGATTTTGTTTTAAAGTTCTGGCAGTGTCAGTAGTAAAAACAGAGACAGATGACATTGACCTGTTCTAAGTTGATAAACAGTGATTTTTCTTTTAAATGTTTACAATAAAGTTGAATAGACAAGATTGTAGCCAATTATTTAAAACTGCTTTTTTTAAAAAAGAACCTTGACTAGCTCTAATGCCAAATAGAATATATTTTGATATCACCATGTGTAATAAAACTGAACTTGATGCTCTTGACCTGCTACCAATGGGACAGGTAGTATTTTCTCCAGGTTTTGTGACATCCCTAGAAAGACCAATATTCAATAAATGGCCAGTTTGAGTGAAGACTAAATTCATGGAAAAGTCCCCTGGACTTTCTGGATGCTAAGTTGCCCCATTTCCAGTATATAATCAACTGAAATATCAGGCATAATTCAAACTTAAAATAAGCATAGATGCATATATTTTCTTCTGATAACCAACCTAGACAACATATTAGAAAGCAGAGACATTACTTTGCCAACAAATATTCATCTAGTCAAGGCTATGGTTTTTCCAGTAGTCATGTATGGATATGAGAGTTGGACTATAAAGAAAGCTGAGCACCAAAGAATTGATGCTTTTGAACTGTGGTGTTGGAGAAGACTCTTGGAAGTCCCTTGGACTGCAAGGAGGTCGAACCAGTACATCCTAAAGGAGATCAGTCCTGAGTGTTCATTGGAAGGATTGATGTTGAAGTTGAAACTCCAATCTTTTGGCCACCTGGTGCGAAGAGCTGACTCATTGAAAAAGACTCTGATGCAGGGAAAGATTGAAGGCAGGAGGAGAAGGGGATGACAGAGAATGAGATGGTTGGATGGCATCACCGACTCGATGGACCTGAGTTTGGGTAAATGCCAGGAGTTGGTGATGGACAGGGAGACCTGGCGTGCTGCAGTCCATGGGGTCACAAAGAGTCAGACATGGCTGAGTGACTGAACTGAACTGAACTGAAAGTGCACAATAAATATAGCAGGCAAATTTGGCCTAGGAGCACAGAATGAAGCAGGGCAAAGGCTAATAGAGTTTTGCCAAAAGAACACACTATTCATAACAAGCACCCTATTCCAATTACACAAGAGAAGGCTCTAACTCTGAGTTTAGGATTAAGAGGTTAAAACCACAGTATCTTATTTAAAGGTCCTTAGAACGTCCCTAGCTACATGGGGCTTCTATCGCTAGACATTTTCTATGTACAATCCCTTGATGGGTAGTTCCTTTTAAAAATATATAGTTAAATTACAAGATATTGGCTACCCTCAAAGCAGTATGTTTTTCTTTTTTTGCAAATATAATGTTTATATTTTATTTTTAATGATGTACTAGTACAGGCTAATTGCCCTTTAGTCCTCTCTTTTGACCATTGCCCTTAGTCCTATCTATTGAGTGTCAATTATGATTTTATTACAGGCAATGGCGTTCACATAGCTGTGGAACTGGTATGACCCTGTGTACCAAACTGAACTGTGAAACAAATATTGACAAAAAAAGAAAAGAAAGAAAAAAAGATAAGAATAATAAAACGAGGATACATTGGATCATCACATAGCCAAACACAGGCAGGGCAGGAATGCCACTATTAGGGAATTATGGGAACAAGAATTGATGCCACTGGAGCTCTTTCTCTGGACTGTGCTTCTCCATGTGGTTGACTGAAGTCCCAGTCTTCTTCACTTAAACTGTTGTGGATTTTTAACCTATGTGATTAATCTAGAAGGAGGAACTTACATTCATCTATTATCACAATTTAGTTTTCAGAAAAAAATCAAATTGCATTAAAAATGGTTGAAATGAGAAAAAAGGTATTTCTCTCTCTAGTAAAAAGAAAAAAAAAATCAGAAGTTGCTGATATGGGGATGGCGTGATCAACTATCATTCATTAGAACCACAGATACCTAGGTGAAGAAAGATGCTGGGTCTCCAGCTCTGAGCTGTATTTCTGCCAGCAGAATGGAAGTTCCAGAAGTACAACATGCCCCACTTTGATAGAGAATTTCAAGAAACTTCATATATCATATCTCTCAGCCCTTGCAGCTACAAGGGAGCCTGAAAAGTGTCACCTTTTAGGTGCAGAGCAATGTATTGGTTATAAATTTGTGTTCTGTTGCTAGGGAACCAAAAGAGAATAGATGTGAAAACACTGAGTGGTCTCTGAACCATGAAAATATGAATGTATGTGTTTTTTGATACATTTCTTATTTTAAAAAGTTGTAGTGAAAATGTATAATTGAATTTTTCATGGCACTTAACTGAGAAACTTTCAATAAAGGAACTCTAAGAAAGGTTTTTTTTGAGAAAGCAAAGCTCTGAGTTCCTTATTAGTTTTGTTTAGTTATAAAAGTTAGTCTAGAAAACATTTACATTTTAGTTACTATAAAATTTAAATCTATGTTATTTGTATTTTTTATCATGACTTCAATTTTCTGGATGTTTTCTCAAATGTCCAAAAACTGCATAAATAATTTCAAGGATCATTAATTTGTTAACTTCATATTATTTAAGATATTCAATTTATTAGAATATATCTATAGAAAACTTTGCATTTTTATTTAAAGTTGGGACTATATTTGAAATAGGAAGTTTATTTTACTTGCCCTCTTTGTAATAATTAACAAACTGACTACAAACTCATTAATCTTTTATGGGTGGCAACTATTATATAGCACTAGAAAATTTTTGCAGAATTAGTTTTATATATGTATACATATGGGTTTCCCAGGTGGCACAATGGTAAAGAATCCACCTGTCAAGTAATAAGATACAAGAGGCACATGTTCCATCCCTGGATCAGAAAGATCACCTGGAGTAGGAAAGGACAACCGGCTCTTATATTCTTGCCTGGAAAACTCCATGGACAGAGAAACCTGGTGGGCTACCACCCGTGGGGTCACAAAGAGTTGGACACAACTGAGCACACACACATACACACCCCCCCACACGAGTGTTATTATATATGCATGTGTATATATATACATGTAAACATAATGTACAGGTATACATTTTTCAAGCAAAATAATTTTACTGTATTAATTTTGAAACAGAACAGAATCTTCATTTTCTACAAAATTAATTGTTAGTTTGGCAAGACAAAATTTTCGTTGCGTTGTCAAGTACATATGAGATGGTTTAATGGCATCACCGACTTAATGGTCATGAGTTTGAGCATTCTTTGGGAGTTGCTGATGGACAGGGAAGCCTGGTGTGCTGCAGTCCATGGGGTCACAAAGAGTTGGACATGACTGAGCAACTGAGCTGAACTGAATATTAAGAATCTTTGACATAGGAAAGGGAGAGAGTCTAGGTTGCTGGATTCATCTGTGAACATATGTTGAGTATAATCAGTCAACCAACACTGACACTTTGCAACTGTATTATCAGTCAGCCTAGATTCATGATATTATTCAATAGTCATGCTGTTATGCAAAAGCTTATCATAATTTGGTTTATAAAATGCCTTGCTGAAATGAAAGTGAGCTACAGATGCCATTTTTCTAGAAAAAAAAATCTATCCAAAAGAAATAAGATCAATTTGAATTACTCTTAATGAAACAATGATGACCTTTAGTAATTGAACTTTCATTGCAAACCCTTATAAAATATCAGTTCAAGTTCCATTTTATAATCTTACCAGGCATTGTGTCCACTGAATTAAAATGATTTGCAAGTTTTATTGTTGTTGAAGTATAATTGATTCACAAATTATATTAGTGTCAGGTGTAAAACATAGTGAATGAAAATTTATATAGGTTATACTCCATTTAAATGTATTATAAAATATTGCCCATATTCTCCATGCTGTCCAATATGTCCTTGTAGCTTGCTCATTTTATGCAAATTAGTTTGTACCTCTTAATCCCTTACCCTATCTTTCACCTTCCTCTTTCTCTCTCCCCACTGGAGACCACTAGTTTGTTTGGAGCAGGATAATTTACAACAGCCAAGACAAGGAAGCCTCTTAAGTACCCACCAAGAGATGAATGGATAAAAAAGATATTATTTATATATATATATATTGCAAAGCCATAAAAATAATGAAATTCTGACATTTGCAGCAACACAGACGGACCTAGAGGGTGTTCTGCTTTAGTGAAATAGGTCAGATAAAGACATATACTGTATGTTATCATTTAAATCTGGAACTGAAAAATAAAGCAACCAACTGAATAAAAAAAAAAAAATAGAAATACACTGGTCCTCATTTAAGGACTGACCTACCTCAGTTCTGCCACTGTTATAAAAATCATGCTGCAATGGCCGCAGTGCTACTTTCCAGACAGAGAACTTCCTCTGCCAGGGGTCAGGGCTGTGACTGGATGACAGCTGCAGCTTTCACCCTCCCTTTGAGAACTGCCCTTGGCTAAAGAGAAAACCTGGTTCAAGGTTATCCTTTTGCTTCCAGTGGTAGTATATTTGTAATGACTTGTTGACATGGCGATAGAAAGGCCCAAATGTTTGGACCCTTAGTCCCATGTGGGCACAACTTAGATGGGCTAGCCCCGCCTCAAACTATATCTTATGGTTTCCCATGATTGCAACTGAGTGTTCTTTATTACTTAGAAATCAATTTTCTTGAAATGACAAACTAAAGCTCATTTAATATAGTAACAACTTGACATTATTTTCTCATAATTATGTAGATGGAACAACAGACTGGTTCCAAATAGGAAAAGGAGTACCTCAAGGCTGTATATTGTCACTCTGCTTATTTAACTTTATGCAGAGTGTGTCATGAGAAACGCTGGGCTGGAAGAAGCACAAGCTGGAATCAAGATTGCCGGGAGAAATATCAGTCACCTCAGATATGGACTTCCCTGGTGGCTCACACAGTAAAGCCTCTGTCTACAATGCGGGAGACCTGGGTTCGAGCCCTGGGTTGGGAAGATTCCCTGGAGAAGGAAATGACAATCCACTCCAGTACTATTGCCTGGAAAATCCCATGGACAGAGGAGCCTGGCAGGGCTCGTCTATGGAGTCTCAAAGAGTCGGACACAACTGAGAGACTTCCCTTCCCTTCAGATATGCAGATGACACCACCCTAATGGCGGAAAGCGAAGAGGAACTAAAAAGCCTCTTGATGAAAGTGAAAGTGGAGAGTGAAAATGTTGGCTTAAAGCTCGACATTCAGAAAACTAAGATCATGGCATCCAGTCCTATCACTTCATGGGACATAGATGGGGAAACAGTGGAAACAGTGACAGACTTTAATTTTGGGGGCTCCAAAATCACTGCAGATGGTCATTGTAGCCATGAAATTAAAAGACGTTTACTCCTTGGATGGAAAGTTATGAGCAACCTAGATAGAATATTCAAAAGCAGAGACATTATTTTGTCAACAAAGGTCCATCTAGTCAAGGCTATGGTTTTTCCAGTAGTCATGTATGGATGTGAGAGTTGTACTGTGAAGAAAGCTGAGCACCAAAGAATTGATGCTTTTGAACTGTGGTGTTGGAGAAGACTCTAGAGAGTCCCTTGGACTGTAAGGAGATCCAACCAGTCCATTCTAAAGATCAGCCCTGGGTGTTCATTGGAAGGACTGATGCTAAAGCTGAAACTCCAATACTTTGGCCACCTCATGTGAAGAGTTTACTCATTGGAGAAGACTCTGATGCTGGGAGGAATTGGGGGCAGGAGGAGAAGGGAACGACAGAGGATGAGATGGCTGGATGGCATCACTGACTCAATGGACATGAGTTTGGGTCAACTCAGGGAGTTGGTGTTGGACAGGGAGGCCTGGCGTGCTGGAATTCATGGGGTCACAAAGAGTGGGACACGACTGAGTGACTGAACTGAACTGAACTGAATTATCTCTATTATTAACTTCATAATTTCCAGTCACATTTGCTTTATCTTGATTACAAAAGCAAAAAAGTAGATTAAACTATTATTCTCCTTTATTCTAATAAGAAATATCTATCTTCTATCCTCTATGCATTATACAAGGCAAAATTTTCCAAGAAAATGAAAGGTTGTCTTAACATCTGAAAATAAAGCAATTGAATTTAACATTTCAACAGAAACGAAGGAAAAAAGCTATTTCTATAGAGGCACAAAATAGCATTTATTAAAAGCCCTTTCCCTGCACCAAGCCCCTGCCCTGAAACACACACACAAGCAAACAAAGAAAAGACATTCTCAGTAAATAAAAATTAAACGGGCACTTTACAGATGTGAAGTTTACCTACAAAAAAAAAAAAAAAAAAAAACAAAAAAAAAAAAAAAAAACTACAAGCCTACAAAAACTCTATAGCTAAGATGATATTTAACAGGGAAAGGTTGAAAGCTTTCCCCTTAAGCTAGGGACAGGACTAGGGTGTCTATTCTTACTATAGCTACTTGTAGGGGTTCTTCTGCTGCTGCTGCTAAGTCGCTTCAGTAGTATCCGACTGTACAGTTCCATAGACGGCAGCTCACCAGGCTCCCCGTCCCTGGGATTCTCCAGGCAAGAACATGGGAGTGGGTTGCATGAAAGTGAAGTCACTCAGTTGTGTCTGACTCTAAGCGACACCATGGACTGCAGTCTACCAGGCTCCTTCATCCATGGGATTTGCCGGTCAAGAGTACTGGAGCGGGGTGCCATTGCCTTCTCCATCTAGGGGTTTCAGGCATCACAAAAATAGAAATAAAGGGCATCCTGTTTGTAAAAGAAGAAACAGCACATTTCTTAATTGTCTATTTAGAAGATTCGTGAAATCAGTAGAAAAGCAACTAGAACTAATAATAGCTTTTGAATGGATATGAGATCAATATACAAAAACTGATTATATAACTACATATTTGCAACAGACCAGATTAAAAATCTAAATTCAATTTTAAAAATGCCATGTAAAATAGAACCAGATTCTGATACCCTAAGACATGCGAAGAGTTGACTCATTGGAAAAGACTCTGATGCTGGGAAGGATTGGGGGCAGGAGGAGAAGGGAACGACCGAGGATGAAATGGCTGGATGGCATCACTGACTCAATGGACGTGAGTTTGAGTGAAATCCAGGAGTTGGTGATGGACAGGGAGGCCTGGCTTGCTGCAATTCATGGGTTACAAAGAGTCAGACATGACTGAACTACTGAACTGAACTGAACTGAAGACATTAAGCGGACAATGGCTGTGTAAAAGCTGTGCATTGAAAACCGCAAAATTTGCTGAGAGAGTTTAAGAAGATATAGTTCAGTGGAAGACATTCTGTGTTTTTGGGTCAAAAGAATCAATTGCTAGGATGAAAATTCTCAAGTTATTTCGTAGATTCAACAAAATTTAAATAAAAAATCTGAGAGCATTTTGTGCTAAAGATTATGTGCTGTGCTTAGTTGCTCAGTCATGTCTTACTCTTTGCAACCCTATGAACTGTAGCCCACCAGGCTCCTCTGTCCATGGGATTCTCCAGGAAAGAATACTGGAGTGGGTTGCCATGCCCTCCTCTAGGGGCTAAAGATGATGAACTGACTCTAAAACTCATATAGAAATTCAATGACGTAAAAAGAAAAGGCAGTTTTTTAGGACTTATATTATCTGAATCCAAGTCTCCTTACAAGTCTGCAACATTCAAGAGGGTATGTATTGGTGTCAATTTAGACAGGTAAATAAAATTCAACACAGAAATAAAATCCAGAAAAAGACCTACACATATCTGGTTAATTGATCAATTCAGCTGGAGCAATTAACTGCTGCTGCTGCTGCTGCTGCTGCTAAGTCACTTCAGTCGTGTCTGACTCTGTGCAACCCCATAGATGGCAGCTCACCAGGTTCCCCCGTCCCTGGGATTCTCCAGGCAAGAATGCTGGAATGGGTTGCCATTTCCTTCTCCAATGCATGAAAGTGAAAAGCGAAAGTGAAGTCACTCAGTCGAGTCCAACTCTTTGCGACCCCATGGACTGTAAGCCTACCAGGCCCCTCCATCCATGGGATTTTCCAGGCAAGAGTACTGGAGTGGGTTGCCATTGCCTTCTCTGAGCAATTTACTAGCAATATATAAAAAATACAGTCATTAATCCATGCTTCATACCATTTAAAGATGAATTTAAATGGATCATAGATCTTTACAAAAAGTGTATAATTGTAAAGCTTCTACAAGAAATAAAGGAAGAAAAGTATTTTGATTCTTGAGTTCTTGTGTAACACAGAAACAAAATTCATAAGAAATCATTAATCGAGTTGCTTACATTTTAAACCATCTGTTCTTTAAAAGGGCTTTCCCCACGACTCAGATGGTGAAGAACCTGCCTGCAATACAGGAGACCCAGGTTTGATCCCTGGGTCAGGAAGATCCCCTGGAGAAGGGAATGGCTACCCACTCCAGTATTCTCACCTGGAGAATTCCATGGACAGAGGAACCTGGCAGGGGTCACAAACAGCTGGACACGACTGAGCAACTAACACTTCACTGTTAACAGAATGACATGACTGTCCTCATACTTGGAGAAAATATGTGTAAATGACATATCTGGAAAAGAATATGTGATTCTAAATACATAAAGAAAGTAAAAAAATAATAAAACATAAATGGCAAAAAAAATGCTTATCATTCTATACTTACAGTCTTTTACTTCCTTTTCCTCTCTTTATGGTACATCAGTACCAAATGGTTTTGATTTTATATATCATAAACTCTGGGAATTTTGTCCTAGCTGTGGCGTAGCATTCTGTTAATAACGCTCATCCACCCCTAGTCTTCATTTAGCTAATTAACACTTTCTCCTCAAGTGGCAATCCATCTGTCTATGACTCACCCAAGCTTGTTTTAGATGATTCTCTTCTGTGTTCTAATAGCATTCTCTGCATATTTCAAGCAAAATTCTTAAAGGCTACGTATGGTTCCTTTACTGTACTTTTGGCTTCCTCAAATAGTGACCCTGAATCCCATCGCCTCTAGCAGAGAGAAAAACGCAAAGGGGGCATCCTTTGAACGTTTGTTCAGCTGAACTCAACTCCACTTCCTTCCCGAATTGCTCTGTTCCTCGGGGAGAATCAATAAAATTGATGTGAGTTATTTTCAATGTATGTGCATTATTAAATATCCAACTATTATATACATCTATAGGCTCTTATTTCCATAAAACCCCAAGAACTAGGATTTAAAAAAATCACATAAGATATGTAAAGTAAAATGAGACCATGTGAAGGAAGTAGAAAAAAATGGTGTTTTGATTACATAGATTAAGCCACACACAAATCAGGAAACATATTTTATTGTCAAATGGATTGATAAAAGAAACAAGCTAGATTTAGTGATTTTTTGATGATGACATCTATCAAACATTCATGTGCAAAATTTTATTATTTCACTCATAAATTATGACATTAATTCTTATATTAATAAGTAATTAGTAGTATTAAAAAGTGATACATTAAAAGAAATATAAGCATAAGTAATATAAATAATATAGTTAATGTTTAATTAAATTATAAATATTTTATAATTTATGGAAAATAATTCAGCCTATATTCATTACTTTTGTTTTTGAAATATAAGTCATGTAATGGAAAGTATAGTGGACTAAAATACTCCTTTAATCAGATCATTTTATATTAATTGTACTAATAAAAAATTAGATATTGGCTCATAATACTGGGAAGACATATCTTGGAGCTCCTGTGAGCATACCTACATCTCTTCTATTTCTGATAATGTAACAACAGTAAAGGAGAAAGTGGATTGCTGGTGACTGCCAAAGTCACGTCCTTGTATTAATACTTTAAATCATAGAAATATGTTTGTGTTATTTGAATTCCCTTTATTTGTACTACTCAACCTCAGTTTCATAAAGTAAAAATAAAATTTAAAAGTGTGATTTGACAGAAAAAATGGTAAGGGATACCAGTATCCTAGCATTTCTGGGGCCTTCCACTGGAAATGCCTCTCTAGTCCCATTGGGAAATTTGCACAAGTTTCAGGAATCAGATACGTCCTTGAAAGTCTCTTCTGTGTATTATTAACTGGAAATGAAAGTGAAAGCCACTCTGCTGTGTCCAACTCTTTGGGACCTGAGGCCTAAGAATGATGGGATGGGTAGCCTATCCCTTCTCCAGAGGATCTTTCTGACCCAGGAATTGAACTGGGGTCTCTGGCATTTCAGGCGGATTCTTAAAAGCACCAATACAAATAATGTACTGTTATGATATTTTACAACAATTCCTCTTGGGCAAATGTTCTGAAGTCTTTATCATGTTTTTGTTGTTGTGATCTGCTCACCTGCATGTCCTCTGATGGCCAGTTTGAGCCACCCTTCTCACATAAAGTCTCCCTGCTCCTGCTATACTTCCACTGAAGTACAGTTGTAGCTGAATAGCCATCATGATATTGTTGCTGGCTAAAATCTTGACCTTCTCTGCCCACCAAAGCTGAATGAAGAATACTGAGATGGAATTTAGAGGAAATAGAGAGGCGACTTTAATTTTCAGCCTAAGGAGAGGGGAACACTGTAGGCTCATGCCACAGGAACTGTGCCCCACCCCTTTCCATGGGATTTTCCAGGCAAGAGTACTGGACTGGGTTGCCATTTCCTTCTCCAGGGGCTCTTCCTGACCCAGGGATTGAACTTGGGTCTTCAGCATTGAAGGCAGACACGTTACCATCTGTGTCACCAGGGAACTCCCCATGGGAGCCTTAGTCAGTTCAACTCACTCACTCAGTCATGTCCGACTGTTTGCAACCCGTGAATCACAGCACGCCAGGCCTCCCTGTCCAACACCAACTCCCAGAGTCTAGTCAGACTCATGTCCATCGAGTCAGTGTTGCCATCCAGCCATCTCATCCTCTGTCATCCCCTTCTCCTCCTGCCCCCAATCCCTCCCAGCATCAGAGTCTTTTCCAATGAGTCAACACTTTGCATGAGGCGGCCAAAGTATTGGAGTTTCAGCTTTAGCATCATTCCTTCCAAAGAACATCCAGGACTGATCTCCTTTAGAATGGATTCGTTGGATCTCCTTGCAGTCCAAGGGACTCTCTAGAGTCTTCTCCAACATCACAGTTCAAAAGCATCAATTCTTTGGCCCTCAGCTTTCTTCACAGTACAACTCTCATATCCATACATGATCACAGGAAAAACCATAGCCTTGACTAGCTTTACCTTTGTTGGCAAAGTAACGTCTCTGCTTTTAGATATGCTATCTAGCTTGGTCATAACTTTCCTTCCAAGAAGTAAGCGTCTTTTAATTTCATGGCTGCAGTCAATATCTACAGTGATTTTGGAATTCAAAATAATAGTCTGCCACTGTTTCCCCATCTATTTGCATTGAAGTGATGGGATCGGATGCCATGATCTTGGTTTTCTGAATGTTGAGCTTTAGGCCAACTATTTCACTCCCCTCTTCCACTTTCAAGAGGCTCTTTAGTTCGTCTTCACTTTCTGCCATAAGAGTGGTGTCATCTGCCTATCTGAGGTTATTGATATTTCTCCAGGCAGTCTTGATTCCAGCTTGTGCTTCTTCCAGCCCAGTAGTCCTCATGATGTACTCGGCATATAAGTGAAACAATCAGGGTGACAATATACAGCCTTGATTGTACTCCTTTCCCAATTTGGAACCAGTCTGTTGTTCCATGTCCAGTTCTAACTGCTGCTTCCTTACCTGCATACAGATTTCTCAAGAGGCATGTCAAGGTGGTCTGGTATTCCCATCTCTTTCAGAATTTTCCACACTTTATTGTGATCCACACAGTCAAAGGCTTTGGCATAGTCAATAAAGCAGAAATAGACGTTTTTCTGGAACTCTCTTGCTTTCTCCATGATCCAGCAGATGTTGGCAGTTTGGTCTCTGGTTCCTCTGCCTTTTCTAAAATCAGGTTGAACATCTGGACGTTCACATTGCTGAAGTCTAACTTGGAGAATTTTGAGCATTATTTTACTAGCGTGTGAGATGAGTGAAATTGTGCGGTAGTTTGAGCATTCTTTGGCATTGCCTTTCTTTGGGATTGGAATGAAAACTGACCTTTTCCAGTCCTGTGGCCACTGCTGAGTTTTCCAAATTTGCTGGCATATTGAGTGCAGCACTTTCACAGCATCATCTTTTAGGATTTGAAATAGCTCCACTGGAATTCCATCACTTCCACTAGCTTTGTTCATAGTGATGCTTCCTAAGGCCCACCTGACTTCACATTCCAGGATGTCTGGCTCTAGGTGAGTGATCACACCATCATGGAAATCAGCAGGAAATGGAAGATGTTAACTTAATGGAGCACTTAATGGAGCACTCTTCATTCCAGAGAAGATCAGTTTGCCCATCATCACCTGGCACCAGATGATTTCTGGAATGAAGAAATGTGGACCCTCCAGGGCAACCTGATCCTTATCGGCAATCCCTCCCACTTGAATATAAAACTCAAGGGACACACAGTTTTGAGGGGTTTAGCCTACTATGGCCTCCGTTGTCCGGCAACCGATCAAAGTTATTGTTTTCTACCTCACCCACAACTCTGCCCCTCTGATTTAATCCTGTGTCTGGGGTACAGAAACTGGAATTGACTTCAGGATCATAGTTAGAGCTCAAGGCCAATGAGAGTCTCATTGTCTGCCTCCATGTTTGGGTTGACAATAAGTATCTTGCTATTCTTCATAAAGTCTCATGTAGATTCTTATCTGAGATGAGCAGAAAAATATATCTCTTGCTTTTGTACACCTCTCACTCACATAATATATGGATTTTTAAAATGATCTCAAGAAGATACATTGCTAAAACTGAGATGTATGCACGTGTGCTCTGAGACCTGTCTGACTCTGAGACCCTAAGTATTATATCCCACCAGCCTCCTCTGCCCTTGGGGTTTTCCAGGCAAGAATCCTGGAGTGGGTTGTGATTTCCTTCTTCAGTCTTCTCCGACCAGGATTCGAACCTACATTTCCTTCATCTCCTGCATTGGCAGGCAGATTCTTACCACTGAGTCTCCTAGGAAGCCCAAAATTGAGATACCTTCCAAGTAAAAACAACAACAACAAAGAAACATGGAAAACGGAGCACAATCAAAGATGGATTTACTCGACTATTTCACAGTCTGTGCAAATATCATCTGTTTATTTTACAGACTTTTTTTTTCAAATCTCTTCTTAAATAATTTTTTTACCAAATAGAAGATCAAAAGTAAATTCCTTAATTGCTAGATAATTATTAAGATTAAGTATACCTGTTTGTTAGCAAGGTCTCTCAAATCAACCCAATTGGCAAACTTTGAAGGAAGTGTGTCTATAGCGCAAGTGTCATTTATGCTGCTGCTGCTGCTGCTAAGTCACTTCAGTGGTGTCCGACTCTGCGCAACCCTATAGACGGCAGCCCACCAGGCTCCCCTGGCCCTGGGATTCTCCAGGCAAGAACACTGGAGTGGGTTGCCATTTCTCTCTCCCATGCATGAAAGTGAAAAGTGAAAGTGAAGTTGCTCAGTCGTGTCTGACTCTTCGCGACCCCATGAACTGCAGCCTACCAGGCTTCTCCATCCATGGGATTTTCCTGGCAAGAGTACTGGAGTGGGGTGCCATCCCCTTCTCCAGTCATTTATGCTAGTTCAAGCCAAACTGCTCTAAGGCAAATACACGTTAGAATGTACCTATTGAAAATTAGAATTTGATAACTTTTTCTGATAAAACTAAGTATTGATTGAATTTTTTTCAACTGAGTGGGTCTCATCATTTTATCTTTACATTTTGCATACATGCTAAGTCACTTCAGTTGTGTCTGACTTTTTGTAATCCTATGGACTGTAGCCCACCAAGCTTCTCTGTCCATAGGATACTCTAGCAAGAATACTGGAATGGGTTGTTATTTCCTTCTCCAGGGGAACTGCCCGACCCAGGGATCAAACCTGTGTCTCTTAAGTCTCCTGCATTGGCAGAAAAATTCCTTACCACTAGTGCCATATCTTTTCTTTCAGTTCAGTTCAGTTCAGTTCAGTTCAGTCTCTCAGTCGTGTCCGACTCTGCAACCCCATGAATCGCAGCATACCAAGCCTCCCTGTCCATCACCAACTCCCAGAGTTCACTCAGACTCACGTTCATCGAACCAGTGATGCCATCCAGCCATCTCATCCTTGGTCGTCCCCTTCTTCTCCTGCCCTCAATCCCTTCCGGCGTCAAAGTCTTTTCCAATGAGTCAACTCTTTGCATGAGGTGACCAAAGTACTGGAGTTTCAGCTTTAGCATCATTCCTTCCAAAGAAATCCCAGGGCTGATCTCCTTCAGAATGGATTGGTTGAATCTCCTTGCAGTCCAAGGGACTCTCAAGAGTCTTCTCCAACACCACAATTCAAAAGCATCAATTCTTCGGTGCTCAGCCTTCTTCACAGTCCAACTCTCACATCCATGCATGACTACTGGAAAAATCATAGCCTGTCATAAGTAAACTGCTATTAGAATGTACCTATTTGAATGTACCTTGATATAAGGGCTTCCCTGGTGGCTCAGATAGTAGAGTTTACCTGCAATGAGGGAGACCCAAGTTCAGTCCCTGGGTTGGGAAGATTCCCTGGAGAAGGAAATGGCAACCCACTCCAGTACCTTGCCTGGAAAATCCTGTGGACAGAGGAGCCTGGTAGGCTAAAGTCCATGGGGTCACAAAGAGTCAGACACAACTGAGCAACTTCACTTTCACTAAACTGCTATTACTGCATCATAAAACTGTTATTGGTTGGGCTTCCCTGATAGCTCAGTTGGTAAAGAATCCACCTGCCATACAGGGGCCCTGGCTCAATTCCTGGGTAGGGAAGATCCAGTGGAGAAGGGATAGGATACCCACTACAGTATTCTTAGGCTTCCCTTGTGGCTCAGCTGGTAAAGAATCCACCTGCAATGTGAGAGACCTGGGTTCGATCCCTGGTTGGGAAGATCCCCTAGAGTAGAGAAAGGCTACCCACTCCAGTGTTCTGGCCTGGAGAATTCCATGCACTGTATAGTCCACAGGGGTCACAAAGAGCTGGACACAACTGAGCGACTTTCACTTTCACTTTCATACTGTTGCATTAAAGTTGAGCTGAACAAGGATGAGCTAGACAGAGCCAACTAGAAATTATTAGGCGAGAAAAATTACAGTTGCTTTTCCTCTAAAATTCATTACTCTTTTAAATTTTAAATGAAAACCAAAATTTGTTTTTGTGATATATCTATTTGTAATACTAGTTTCTGTTCTTTCAAATTCGTTTAAGGAAAAAAAAATTAGCATAATACTGTAGAAAAGTTCAAAGGCTTTATAAAGAGTAATAAATGTAATATTTATTACTGTAAATGAATGTGACTTTATTAGAGTAGCCAAAAACTTTCTTATTACTTAAGATATGCCACCTTAAGCTGCCACCCTTCTTGTCTGAGGTCATCAGTGATTTGCTGAAAGAGCACTGTCCACAGAGAAGAGCAACAGGGACGCATAGACAGCCTTAACAGTAGCTGCTTCACTTTATCCTGGCTGTTTGGTATTTTAATCTCGAACTCCCTCCAGGAAAACAACAAAAAGTCCAAAATCATCATCGTATTTAGTTACAGGTCCAATCCTGTTCCCCACACAAAGTGAATAGCTTACCTTAAATGTGAATCGAATACATCTCTTTTAGATAGGCATATTTCCTCATTGTTGAGTCATATTCATATTCTTGCCTATGGATTCACCTGAGAATTCAAAGACAGGTTTAAAAGCTTATTTGCCTAGGAAGAAATAAACAAAATTTAACAAATATTTGAGCCAGAAGTCAGAAAAATGAGATATTATATGATGTTAGATTAAGTGCTCTGTAGTAAATACTAGGGTTTCCTTATGGGCCAAAGTTGTGAAGAGTCCAGCTCTAATGCAAAAGACCTAGGCATGATCCTTGGGTCAGAAAGATGCCCTGGAGAAGGAAATAGCAACCCACTCCTGTATTCTCAACTGGGAAATCCCACGTACACAGAAGCCTGATGGGCTACAGTCCATGGCATCACAAACTAGTCAGACATGACTTAGCAAAGATCTTCACGTAACTATCTTTCTAAATAAAAGAAGTTAGAAATTAATATGAATAAATACAATTAACGTTGAAACTCATATGTTACTTTCATATAAGTTCTTGAAAAATGTACATTTATGACTGATCAATTTATCCTACTGAAGTGGAATATTAATTGCTACATACATTACTACTCTTTGATTCTGTAATCAGTCATTTGCAATGGGCTATTTCAACCAGAGAAATTTGGACCACCCTGGAGGTCAGAGGAAATTGCAGTTGCTTCTGCTTCCCCAGAGCAATTTTAGCAGCTAAGTTGCCACCCAGGGAATGACATTTTTATGTTCCATTAGTGATAAGTGTTATTTCTATATAGCTCATAATCATTTCTCACTCTACTTATATATGTGCATTTATCTACATTACCCTCTCCCCATACCAATTATTTCCAATAATAAAAACTATGTAGTACATCTCAGAAATTCAGAGGTGGATGAGAAGCTAACAGAGGGTAATGTGAAAGCTGTGAGTGCACAGAAATGAACTATTATATAGTTATTGACATATAACTATTGTATAGTTATATCATCCAGTACCTTTTGTATGGAGAGCTTTAGTAGAGAAGACAGTTTCCATTTTCAACACATTTTTGAATCTCATTATTGCCCTGAAAATCAGTTACAAGTATAGAATTATCCAAGCTTGTAAATAATATTTTTTTTTTTGCTTCAAACGTACCTTAAAATATAGATGCATATGGACAGAATAAGATAAATATTACCTTAGGTGGAATTTAACTAAAATTTAAATAGGTACAATTTTTAAGCCCCTATAGTAGTCCAGAATTTCTGCAGTGGGAATGATCTTTTTGAGTTTATGCAAAATGAGAACCTTGCATCTATACAACTGTTTATTGGACTTCTACACCTAAAAATATATGAAGCAACTCAGCTCAATATGCTCCATACTACACTCGGCATTGTTTTCCTCACATACAGCCTCCTTCTCATAATGCTTAACTTGCCAAATAGAAGGGCTACCATCAATCATCCACTTGCCCAAGGTAGGGGTGTTTTGAGCATCTTTTCCCTCATCTCCATTGTCATTCTTTAATCAATTCCTATTGACTCTACCTTATTAAAAATTCACTGACAATGATCAGAAACTATACTGAATACATGTATTATTCCATTCAATTCGTATAACAACTATATGAGGTAGACATTACTGTTAATTTTGTTTTAGATGGAGAAAATGATATATAAAAAATCTGCCTGCAATGCAAGAGACCGGGGTGCAATCCCTGGGTCAGGTAGATACCCTGGAAAACAGAATGACTATCCAGTCCAGTATTCTTACCTGTAGAATTTCATGGATGGGGGAGCCTGGTGGGCTATAGTTCATAGGGTCCACAAACAGTAGGACATGACTTTCACTTTTCCCATTCAGAAAAGTTAACTACCCCCCCAAAAAGGAAAGTTAACTACCAAATCAAATGTCATGTAACTAACAATGGTGAAGTCTAGATTTCAGCTGAGTCAACCTGACTGCAGATTGCATATACTTTCCTACTAAATATAAAACTTTCAAGATGTGCTGATGAGTTATAAGCAGACAGCTGTGGTTCAGAGGGGGTGCAAAGTGTCCTTTTACTCTTTGCTTGAACAACTGGACAGACTTACTATCTGTGAGGACAACTGGGAGAGTTAGTGCAGGGGCAAGAGATATCAAATGTAAAATTTGACATCTATATTGGAAAATCATATGACAGTTGCATATATGAGTCTGATGTCCCTGTAAAGGTTAGGGCAGGAGGTAGATATTTGGCAGCCGTGGACATATATAAATTGTATTTAAAACTATGGACCTGATGAAAACTTTTAGAGCTAATGTAGATGGGAATAAATTTTTTCACTCTTTGTATTTATTCAGTTCCTAAACCAAAACAAGGGCTTCATAATCTTTGTTGAATAAATGAACATGTAAATAAAATTCCATTATGTGCCAGGTACTAAGCCCATATTAGGACATAAAGAGCTCGTATATTTAGCTGTTTGCCGTTCTGCTTATGAGCTAAGCAGGTGAAATAAAATATGTCATACAGTAAATTAAAAAGAGCCCAAGGACATTGTTATAAAATTCCAGTTTAGAAATCAGATACGATATTTGATTTTTGGCAAGTAACTTAACGATCAATATCATGGTTGTGGATCAATAAGCTGAACTGGATGGGCTTTCTAAGTTTAAAATTTTAGGAAAAGGAGATAAAAAAATATAAACTATCTAAGGTGAAACAATAAAACTACATTTAATAGCAAACGTAGACAGCATATTAAAAAGCAGAAACATTACTTTGCCAACAAAGGTCCATCTAGTCAAAGCTATGGTTTTTCCAGTAGTCATTTATGGATGTGAAAGTTGAACTATAAAGAAACCTGAGTGCTGAAGAATTGATGCTTTTGAACTGTGGTGTTGGAGAAGACTCTTAAGAGTCCCTTGGACAGCAAGGAGATCAAACCAATCCATCCTAAAGGAAATCAATCCTGAATATTCATTGGAAGGACTGAAGCCGAAGCTGAGGCTGAAACTCCAATACTTTGGTCACCTGATGTGAAGAATTGACTGTCGGAAAAGACCGTGATACTGGAAAGATTGAGGGCAGGAGGAGAAGGGGATGACAGAGGATGAGATGGTTGGATGGCATCACTGACTCAGCAGACATGAATTTGAGCAAGCTCTGGGAGTTGGTGATGGACAGGGAAGCCTGGTGTGCTCCATCCATGGGGTCACAGTCAGACATGGCTGAGCAACTGAATTGACTGAATCAATGACACAGTGAAAGGAGGTGAGTGTGTCTCAGATATCAGAGAAGTGATTTTAATTAAAAAACATAACTTTTGGTTTATATAAAAGACAAAGATTTCAGAAGAGAAAGGGAGTTTGTTGTTGTAGACTGATGATCTCCATCAGCCTTATTTCTTGGGATGCATGCCAATAAATAATCTTTTTAATCATTGGAAAGAAACAGTATTATCACAGAGATGTATGTATCCCCTGGTAAAGGTTTTGTGAATTGACAGCCACCACTTTTGCCTCCATGGTTGTTAGATTTATTCCACAAAACAGTCCTTAGGATGATTGGGATCCATCATGGCTAATGACATTGCTATCAATTTCCTTTCTATATTGTTAGGAGAAGAGCAATTTCTCTTGTGTTTACATTTTGAGTAACTTTTGTTGATAAACCCAGAAATTACTGAGATATGATCATTATTTTTATCTGATAGTGAAGAGTATTTGCCCATTCTTAAATTTAGCTCAAGGAGATCCAAACAGTCCATCCTAAAGGAGATCAGTTCTGGGTGTTCACTGGAAGGATTGATGTTGAAGCTGAAACTCCAATACTTTGGCTACCTGATGCAAAGAGCTGACTGATTTGAAAAGACCCTGATGCTGGGAAAGATTGAGGGCAGGAGGAGAAAGGAATGACAGAAGATGAGATGGTTGGATGGCATCACCAACTCAATGGACATTGGTCTGGGTAGACTCCAGGAGTTGGTGATAGACAGGGAGACCTGGTGTGCTGTGGTTCATGGGGTTGCAAAGAGTCAGACACAACTGAGCAACTGAACTGAACTGAACTGAACATTAGCTCACATATACATTAGCAGAAATACATGGTTATCAGGAGAAGAAATGTCTTCTCACTCCTGCAAAAATCTCCCCCAAACTGGAAATTTCTCACAAAGGATTTAGAAGAAAAGGAAAGAATCGGAAGTCATAGCTGTTATTTTCCAGCTATGTCTTTTATCCATTCAGATCTTTTTCAAACATCTCATACTTATAGATAGCATAAACATAGAAGAGTACTTACTTAGAAACAACAAAGTGTCAATTCAGAAAGTGCTTACCATACACTACTTCCGAAAAAGGATCTGTGATAGATCTCTATTCCTTTTATTTGGACTCATATTGGACTAATAATGGGCCTAAATGAGGAAAATTCCACTCAGATATAAAATTTGAGTTCAAATTATTCTCTTTTCCATCACAGCTGCCAAATTCATCACAAATCTATAGTGTATTACTTCTATCAAGGCAATTACTTGTTTAGTTTTCTCTTGCAGCATCATCAAATGGTTAAGTCTGTACAGTGATCTATTATTTTTATTAATTCTTCTTGGGTGTTATTAGATGATGTGGACCCCAGGGATTTTATCTTAAATTTAGTGCAAGTTGTAAAATAATGAATGGGCGGGGGAGAATAAGCAAAGCTCCAAGGATCAGAAATGTATTGAAGATTCCCTTCTACTCTTCTTTGACCTCTTCAATGACTGTGGGAATCAGTGATTCACATATATACATATATAGCTGGATTATATCATTCTGCATCTAATCATCACAGACAACATTCCTCAAATGGGAACCTGCCAGGCTAGGGAGCAATTAAAACAATTTTTTTTTTAAAACAGATTTCACAAACTCCTCAGATTTTGGAAAACTGAATTTCAATTGCTTTAGTGTTTCAAACTTCTTTTCTTTCAAAACATTCATTTTTCACTTAACAGTAGCAAATATCATTAATATAATAAAATATTATTCTGCTACAATGTTGTGAGAATGATCTACCAAATAAGAAGATTCATCAGCTCCAATACAAATGAAATATCAGATAGCCATACCTCTGCCTGCTTAGATTTTGGGGGAGTTGTAATATGCAAAGAGATGATGTGGAGAAAAGAAAACATGCTACACCAAGAAAGACAAAGTCCACTGTAGGATGTGCATTGCTATGAATTAGGTCAAATCTATTTACCTGGTTATATTTATTTAAAAGTGTATTTGTTTTTCTAGTTGTTTATGTTATCCGTATATAGTTCTTGATTTAAATTTACTCATCATAAAGTTCTAGTATTGAGCATGATGTTTCATGCAGAGTCTTCTAGGTTATGGAAACCATTTAGATTCTCATTACATTATGAGATTTTTATCTTACATATTTATTTAAAATTATGCCAAATGTTCTATTTTGAATTTTTTGAGATCCTTATTTTTCTTCTTTATTCTAATTAAGTAATAAAATTCACTAATTCATTTTTCTAACTTTGAAACAACCTTACATTGTTGGAATAAACCAACTTAGTCATGATATTTTATTTTGCTTCTACATTACTGAATTCAGTTTCTCTTTATAATCCCTTCTATTAACATTTTTTGGAGAATATATACATGTCTAATTTTATCGTTTATTTATGTTATTGTTGGTCCTCAGTCCCTAAGTCCTGTCTTTTTTTGTGTGTGTGTGACCCCGTGGACTACAGCCCATCAGGCTTCTCTACCCTCTACTATCTCTCAGAGTTTGCTCAAATTCATGTCTATCAAGTCAGTAATGGCATCTAACTGTCTCATCCTCTGCTATCCTCTTCTCTTTTTACCTTCAGTCTTTCTCAGCATCGGTGTCTTTTCTGATAGCAGCCCTCTGGAGAAGGAACTGGTAACCCACTCCAGTATTCTTGCCTGGAAAATCCCATGGACCCATGAGCCTAGCAGGCTACAGTCCATGGGGTCGCAAGAGTCAGACATGACTTAGCGACTAAACCAGTAACCCACCACCACCATCGTTGCATCAGGTGACCAAAGTACTGGAGCTTCAGCATCACTCCTTCCAGTGAGTATTCAGGGTTGACTTCCCTAAGATTGGTTGGTTGGTTTGATCTCCATGGCTACAGTCTATGGGGTCGCAAAGAGTCAGCACACAGCCCAATGGGATAAGGAATTATCTGACACTGGCCCCTGAAGAATGGATGGTACTGTCTGCCCATTTTGTCAACTGTCAATATCCATCAGTTTTCTTTGAATATTTAGAAGTGATGTTGAGTAAAAACAATGCAAATAAGAGCTATGCACTCTTGGATATCAGTAATTTACTTGATATTACTAAGAACACATATTCATAATACCTTCAGGGCTGTGCATTTGGACATATGTCTGCTGATAAAATGTACAAATAGAAAGCTTTCTATTTACTTTCCATGGACAGAAACAAGACAAAAATGTGAAATTCAACTCTACACAGAAGGTCAGTTGTGTGTGTCTTGTTGTATCATGGGCTTCTAATGGTTGTTTTGAGTTTAAAAAATGTAGACAAAAAAAAAAAAAGGAAATAAATACCAAGTGTAATACAAGTTATTCAAGAAAGATTCATATCTTAAATGGATCAAAACCCAGAAAACAATGTAGTCTTAAAGTGAGACAAAGTTTATTATCATATTTCCTAAATTTTTTTGATACCAAAAATTTTGAGATGCACTAATGATTTAATGACAGGTTTGTAGAGGAAAGCAAAAGCAGAACAAATTAATAAATAAGCACGCTGCTAAAACACATCTTTGATTTCAAATGTTTAAGATGATATTGCATGTTATAATATAGGAAATATACATTTGCCACACACAAAAAATCAGAAATTACTCTTATGCTGAATCACAAGCATGTAAATAGAAAGCACAGAATGCTTAGACATACATTCAGAAAAGACAAAGCATTCCAGTTTAGTGGGAAATTGAATAACTGTCTCATAAAAAGTCATAAACATAAATTTCAGGAATCACAGAGTCATGTGACTGAAGAAACAAATAGAGACAGCAGATGAATAAATAGAAAAAAATATTCAGGGTTTGTAGAAGAGGAATTTTGTAATCTAGATGCCACGTTCCCTGTTGGTGAGGTAGCCACAAATAAATGCTAGCTGTGTTGCCTTAATAGGGTGCTGACCTATTTAGGGCACCAAACAAAACATGCAAATGAGCCCAAAAGAGTTGTCCTTGCTCCAATTCTCAGGTCACTTCCTGCGATCATTAGTTTTATGTGTCAACTTGAGTGGCTATAGATTGCCCAGGTTCAACATTGTTTTGGGGAGGTGAGAGTATTTCTGGATGAATTTGACTTGGTAGACTCAGAGAAGGAAGCACCGCTCACCCCAGTGTGGGTAGGCGTCCTTCAATCCATTGGTATGAATACTACCACAGACAGAAGAAGGACAACTTTGCCTTTTTTTCTGCTTTACTGGATGAGCTGAGACATCTCATCTTATCTTCTACCTTTGAGCCAGAATTTACACCATCAGCTCTGGTGGTTCACAGACTTTTGGACTCAGATTTCCCCAAGTCTCTAGCCTGCAGACAGCAGTTTGTGAGACTTCTCTGCTTCCATAAATATGTGAACAAATTCCTCATAATAAATCTTCTTTTATATTGGTTCTGTTTCTCTTGAGAACCTAATCCAACTTGGAAGGCACATTGAATGCTTTGTTAATGGTTGCTGCCAGGAGACATACTATTTTTAGTCATCATCATGGTCCTCTATAGGCATTGGAAATATTTCCATTTTATTGCCCTCCATAACAGGGGTTCTAAATCTGGGTTCTTTGTCCACCAGTACTGTTTAGAGTTTCCAGTGATGTAATCTCTCCCATTTTTGACTATTCCTTGATCTCTATCTGAGATATACATAGAGAACTAGGCAAATGAATTGGACCATAAAGAAGGCTGAGCACTGAAGAATTGATGCTTTAGAACTGTAGTGCTGGAGAAAAATCTTCAGAGTTCCTTGGACAGCAAGGAGCTCAAACTGGTCAATCATAAAGAAAATCAACCCTGTATATTCATTGGAAGGACTGATGCTGAAGCTGAAGCTCCAATACTTTGGCCACCTGATGTGAAGAGCTGACTCCTTAGAAAAGACCATGATAGTGGGAAAGACTGAAGGAGGGAGGAGAAGGGGACGATAGAGGATGAGATGTTTTGGTGGCATCACCAACTCAATGTACATGAATTTGAGCAAACTCCAAGAGATGGTGATAGACAGGGAAGCCTGGCATGCTGCAGTCCATTGGGTCTCAAGTTGGACCTGACTTTGCAACTGAGCAACAGCAAATTATTCAAGATACAAGGATTTCCCCATATCTAACTTTCTATTTATCTGAACTAATGCTCCTAATTTAGCCTTATCTCAGATGACTATTGTTCTGTTGCTGTCATGAATACCCATATGTGTTTAATGTTCTGGAGCCTTTGAATATTAGTTATATCCTCCATCAATCATAAGACCAAAGTTGTGTTCAGCTTGAGAGATTAGTGAGAGCAAGTGATGGGGGTGCTTTCTTTGTTTCTATTTCATGGAACTCATTTTACATTCTAATTCCTGAGAAAATTATTATCAACATGCACATTTGAACTTTCTGAAAAACTGAGGAGGTGATGAGCAGGTCCTCAAAACTGTTACTGACAGCCTTGATGATAGAAAGTCCACCTGATAAAGGATTGTGCCAAATGATTGATACATTTAAAATTTGGCAGTGTACATAGCCTTGTTCTCATGTTTCCTAACAGAACATACTGGAAGTATTCAATATGATGATATAAAATATAAATGAAGTTGTTTATTAGGTACTGCAATTCACACTTTACCTCAAATCACTAATATAAATGAGATTTATGCTTTGTAGACCTTCATATATCAGCAAAGTAAAAATAGCTGGATCATACTTTATCTGTATTTTTTATGAAACCTTAAACTTATCATTCGCTCATTGAAAAAAAAATTCTAATATATAATTATCTGAATGGCATAAAAGAAATGACATAAATGTTAAAGTAAATTAATTTGGAAAACTTACTACCCAAAGATGTGTACAGTAAAATTAGATTTTGAACTGATCTTTGAAAGCAATTTTTGTCTCTATCCCACAGCTTAAAAAAAAAAAAAATTTGTGAAACGTAGAATCCATATAAACAATGCAAATAAGGTTTTTGTCAAGGTCATGGAAGAAATGATAATAGTTTAGAAATGAAACATCAAAATGGATACATACAATGCTCAATTAAAATCTGTGATACTCATCAAATGACAATTCATCTCAACATATTTATATTCAAATTGAATTGAAACTACTTCCAAATAAGAACTGCTTATTGACTATTGCCTATTGCCTGATGAAAACCAGGACAAAGAATAATTAATAAAATTATATTTGCTGACACTTTTTGTTTTGTTCAGTGGTTGCAGACTCACTTGTACAGAGTCGTAAAATGATATGTTAAACCACTTTAATTTTATAAATATTTGCTACATACCACAATATCAGTTCAGTTCAGTCACTCATTCGAGTCCAGCTCTTTGCAACCCCATGGACTGAAGCATGTCAGGCTTCTCTGTCCATCGCCAACTCCCGGAGTTTATTCAAACATGTCCATTGAATTGGTGATGCAATCCAACCATGTCATCCTCTGTTGTCCCCTTCTCCTCCTGCCTTCAGTCTTTCCCAGCATCAGGATGTTTTCCAATGAGTCAATTCTTTGCATCAATGGCCAAAGTAGTAGAGTTTCAGCTTCAACATCAGTCCTTTCAATGAACACTCAGGACTGATCTCCTTTAGGATGGACTGGTTGGATCTCTTTGCAGTCCAAGGAACTCTCAAGAGTCTTCCCCAACACCACAGTTCAAAAGCATCAATTCTTTGGCACTCAGCTTTCTTTATAGTCCAACTCTCACATCCATACATGACTACTGGAAAAATCATAGCCTTAACTAGACAGACGTTTGTTGGCAAGGTAATGTCTCTGCTTAATATGCTGTCTAGATTGGTCATCACTTTCCTTCCAAGGAGTAAGCATCTTTTTTAATTTCATGGCCTCAGTCACCATCTGCGGTGATTTTGGAGGCCAAAACTATAAAGTCTGCCACTGTTTCCCCATCTATTTCCCATGAAGTGATGGGACTTGATGCCATGGTCTTAGTTTTATGAATGTTGAGTTTTAAGCCAACTTTTTCACTCTCCTCTTTTACTTTCATCAAAAGACTCTTTAGTTCCTCTTCACTTTCTGCCATAAGGATGGTGTCATCTGCATATCTGAGGTTACCGATATTTCTCCCAGCAATCTTGATTCCAGCTTGTGCTTCATCCAGCCCAGAATTTCTCATGATGTACTCTGCATATAAGCTGAATAAGCAGGGTGACAGTATACAGCCTTGACGTACTCCTTTTCCTATTTGGAACCAGTTGTTTAAAACAGTTTATTTCTATTTACAATAGCCAACCTAAGTACAATATATCTGAAATATGTTCCACTGGAAATTTGAGTCAATCAAAGCACGGGAAAAGAAATTTAGAGCTTTTGTGGCAAACAGCTGCTATGTCTCTAACTGTAAAACATTTGTAGTATGCCAGACACAGTGCTAGATGGCCAAGATTTGATCGTCAATGAGACGTAGTTTCTAGTGTTCAATAGTAGTATATGGTTACAAAAACACACTTGCACTATGTGTTGAATTTTCATTCAGTAGAGTCAGGCAGTGGAGAATGGATGAATGCAGTAGAGGCTAACCCCAGGGAACTCTGTAATTAATTGCAATGTAAAGCCAAAGAAAGTCATAACTCGTTATGTCTCATGTATCATAATATTTTTAGTGCCTTCCAGAGTATCTGGCACTTGGTAACTCACAGCTGATACTCATGAAATGAATAAATGAATGAGTGATTTATTTTTCTAGAATGGTAATGAATATCCTTTCTAAGGACATCACTTAAGTATAGACTTGAAAGATCAGGTGGAGTCCCACTTGAGAAGAAGGAAAAAAAAATGTTCAGAAAAAAGATACAGTAGGTAAAATTGTCAGATAGGAAAGACTGCAAATTTGAAAGGCTAATGTGGCTTGAGTAGGTTTATCAGCGGGGAATATAGCAGAAGTTAAGCTGGAGTGGTTATCAGAGCTTCTTTTATGTATAGTGTTACAGGTCATGGCAAATTTAGATGTTTGTCAAAGTCATCAAGGGAAATACATTGCTGTTAAAAAGCTTCTGACAATTTTTTATTTATGAGATGGTCCCAATGGATTATATTGGATTATACAGCCCACAAGGTCACATAGAGTCAGACACATGGATTATAAAAGAGAGGCTATTGTAGGCCTTAGGCTACTGTCTACCTCATCCCCTTCTCTTACCCACATCTATTGAATATCCTATTTGAATAGCACAAGTTTAGGGTGAGTTTGGGTAAAGAAATATGGTATTATTTATTTTTTAAAAAATTTCTTTTTTGAGTGTGAAATAGTAAGTAGTGGGATGCCAGATAGTAAAGATTTCATTGAAAAATATAAAATCAGTTGAGTCCTGATTTCACATAGTGAGAGATTAAATAACAACATTTGGGATGACAAAGGTTCTCTGAGAACAAATTATACATAAGAAGTTTCATCCAGGAAGAGGATAAGGTTTTTGAAAAAGGTGGGATTTTCACTGAATCAGTGACCATGTGAATATATTTCATAATTCAAGATGACAGTCTGTTGGGGAGAAACAACTGTATCCTAGAGGAGTTAAAAAATACCTTTTACTTTTTAATTTATTAATTTTTTGCCATGCCATATGGCATGTGGGGTCCTTCTTCCCTGCCAGAGATCACACTTGGCCCCTGCATTGGAAGCACAGAGTGTTAACCACTTGACCACTAGGGAGGTCTTTGCATTTTAAAAGTTGGTAGATGGTTTAGTCTCCAAGTCGTGTCTTACTCTTACAACCCCATGGACTGTCGCCCACCAGGCTTCTCTGATCCCCTGGTTTCTCAGGCAAGAATACTGGAGTGTGCTACCACTTCCTTCTCATTTTAAAAGAGAAAGGAATGATCCACTTACACACGATAGAAATGGAGAAGGAAAGGATTAGACAGGAGACGGAAGGGATGAGATCTTCAAGAAGAGCTGCAGAACCGTTGTATGGACATAGCAATCAGATGGAAATTCGAACTGTTGTATAGAGCAGAAATTGCAAATTGGGCCAAATCATGTCTTACTGAATTTATATATATATATATATATATATATATATATATTTTAAGAATTGAGGCCCATGGGGAAATATGGAAAACTGAGCAATGTCCACAGGACTGGAAATGATCAGCTTTCATTCCAGTCCCAAAGAAATTGAAGGTCACTCAGTCGTGTCCGACTCTTTGTGACCCCACAGACAGAATACTGAAGTGGGTAGCCTTTCCCTTCTCCAGGGATTGAATCTAGGTCACCCACATTACAGGAGGATTCTTTACCAGCTGAGCTACCAGGGAAGCCCAATCCCAAAGAAGATCAATGCCAAAGAATATTCAGACTACTGCACAACTGCACTCATTTCACATGCTAGAAAAGTAATGTTCAAAATTCTCCAAACCAGGTTTCAACAGTACATCAACCAAGAACTTCCAGATGTCCAAGCTGGAGTTAGAAAAGGCAGAGGAACCAGAGATCAAATTGTCAATATCAGTTGGATCATGGAAAAAGCAAGAGAGTTTTGCCAAAAAAAAAAAAAAAATCTGCTTCTGCTTCACTGACTATGCCAACGCCTTTGACTGTGTGGCTCACAATAAACTGTGGGAAATGCTAGGAGATGGGAACACCAGAACACTTTACCTGCCTCCTACAAAACCTGTGTACAGGTCAAGAAGCAACAGTTAGAGTGAATATGGAACAATGGACTCGTTCAGAATTGGAAAAGGAGTATATCAATATTGTATATTGTCACTCTGCTTATTTAACTTATATGCAGAGTACATCAGGTGAAATGCTGGGCTGGATGAAGCACAAGCTGAAATCAAGATTGCCAGGAGAAATATCAATAACCTCAGATATGCAGATGACACCACCCTTAATAGCAGAAAGTAAAGAGGAACTAAACAGCCTCTTGATGAAGGGGAAAGAAAAGCTGACTTAAAACTCAACATTCAGGAAACTAAAATATGGCATCTGGTCCCATCACTTTATGGCAAATAGATGGGGAAACAATAGAAAGAGTGAGAGACTTTATTTTCTTGGGTTCCAAAATCACTGCAGATGGTGACTGCAGCCGTAATATTAAAAGATGCTTGTTCCTTGGAAGAAAAGCTATAACAACCTAGATAGCATATTCAAAAGCAGAGACATTACTTTGCCAGCAAAGGTCCATCTAGTCAAAGCTATGGTTTCTCCAGTGGTCATGTATGGATGTGAGAGTTGGACTATAAAGAGAGTTGAGTGCCAAAGAATTGATGCTTTTGAACTGTGGTGTTGGAGACGTTTGAGAGTCCTTTGGACAGCAAGGAGATCCAACCAGTCAATCCTAAAGGAAGTCAATCCTGAATATTCATTGGAAGGACTGATTCTGAAGCTAAAACTCCAATACTTTGATCACCTGATGAAAAGGGCTGACTCACTGGAAAAGACTCTAATGAAGGGAAAGATTGAAGGCAGGAGGAGAAGGAGACGGCAAAGGATGAGATGGTTGGATGGCATCACTGACTTAATGGACATGAGTTTGAGCAAGCTTGGGGACATGGTGAAGGACAGGGAAGCCTGATGTGCTGTAGTCCATGGGGTCGCAAAGAGGCAGACATGACTGAGGGACTGAACAACAGCAACAAAGTTTTAAGCTAAAGTTTCCCAGATGGGGTTAGTGGTAAAGAACCTGTCTGCCAATGCAGGAGACATACGAGACTGGGTTCCATCCTTGGTTGGGGAAGATCCCCTGGAGGAGGGCATGGCAACTCACTCCAGTGTTCTTTCCTGGAGAATCCCATGGACAGAGGAGTTTGGCAAGATACAGTCCACAGGATCGCAAAGAGTCAGACACAACTGAAGAGACAGCACACAAGCTTGAGTTAATCATAAGGTTTATCATACTTTATGATTTGCACCATTTCAGTCTTATATATTTAACTGACTTCCTGGCTATTGCTAACACCTGAGTTTATAAGCCTGGAAGAGGAACTGAAAGAAGAAAAAAAGTATATATAAGGATTGATGCTTTTGAACTGTGGTGTTGGAGAAGACTCTTGAGAGTCCCTTGGACTGCAAGGAGATCCAACCAGTCCATTCTGAAGGAGATCAACCCTGGGATTTCTTTGGAAAGAATGATGCTAAAGCTGAAACTCCAGTACTTTGGTCACCTCATGGGAAGAGCTGACTCATTGGAAAAGACTCTGGTGCTGGGAGAGATTGGGGTCAGGAGAAGAAGGGGACGACAGAGGATGAGATGGCTGGATGGCATCACTGACTCAATGGACGTGAGTCTGAGTGAACTCCTGGAGTTGGTGATGGCCAGGGAGGCCTGGCATGCTGTGATTCAAGGGGTTGCAAAGAGTCAGACACGACTGAGAGACTGAACTGACGACTCTATGTGAAATCGATGTGCTCAGTTGCTCAGTCCTATCGGACTCTTTGAGACCCTTTGTACTGTAGCCTGCCAGGTTCCTCTGTGCATGGGATTTTCTGGCAAGAATACTGGAGTGAGTTGCCATTTCCTCCTCCAGGGCATCTTTCTGAAAGCCAGTGGGGATTTGCTTATGACACAGGGAGCTTAGCTTGTGGCTCTGTGACAACTTAGAGGCTTGAGATGGGGTGGGAAACTGGAGGGAGGTTTAACAGGGAGGGGGCATATGTATACCTACGGCTGATTCATGCTGATGTATGAGAAAAACCAACACAACATTGTAAAGCAGTTACCCTCCAATTAAACTTTTTTAAAAGGAGAGTTTTCAAATGCACTCTACGTACTACTACACTAAGTAAAAGGCACGATTCCTAAACATTTATTCTACCTTTAGAAAGAACCTACACCTGAGTTCAGCAAACTCTAACTCAAGGGCCTTTTTGCAACTTTCTTGTGTTTTTTAAAGAAAGTTTCGTTGAGACACAGCCATGCATATTCAATTGCATATTATCAATGGTTGCTTTCACACTACAGGGGCAAAGATCATATTGTCTGTAAAGCTGAAAATATCTAATATTTTGTCTTTTCAAAGACAAAGCTTGCCAATCACTGAAATGATATAGACTTATTTAATTATGTATTAATATTGATACTTTCCCATCAATATACATAATATGCAGGGAACTTCCAATGTCCTGTGTGTCTGTGTAGATAGATCCTTTATGCTCTAATTTGTCCAAAGATTTCCTGCATGAATCTAGAGACATAAATGGAGCTCATTTGCTGGTGTATCAACAACAGCTCTATTAGTATCATTCTCCAATCCACCTACATGCTGTTTGGTGGAATCTGAAGGGATCACTGCGGAGATGATCAAGCTCTTCACATGTCTGCTTAAGATAACACCCCACTTGCACAAAACATAAATACCTGAAGTTCAGTACAAATAAGAATGCTGAATTTTAAATTACATTGAAAAATAATAGTGTAAAAAAAAAGTATGGCTTGAAAATAAAATAGATTTGAAAAATATAACTATATGCACACCCTGACCTTAATATCTCCTATAGATACTGGCAAGTAGAAAGAGAGATGAATAAATCATAGCACCATCATTCCAACTTCATTTTTAGTGTCTGTCTGTCTATCCGTTTGGCTTTTTAAAATAAAGTGCAGGCACATATTTTAAAGCAACCCACAACATGATTAATAAGGGCAGCACAGTAACAAAACATAAAAGGCCCTGTCTCCTTCATCTGTTCTTCTGGTGCAGTGATTAACCTTTGAGTTTATGAGTATTTTTGCACTTGCTTCAGATAAAGTATTTTATGAGTTCTTCCCTCCCAGGCAACTTGGATTAAACTTATCAGGCCCAGAAAGATAGTGACCCATAATGGCTGTTCCCTTTGAAATCTTAATCTTCCCCCTTGCTACATTATCTGAACATTCCTTGCACAAACCAGATGGAAACATCAAGGCAGAGATAAGACAACTTGTTAAGGTCACATTCTACACCATATACATCATTCATGCTTAATTGATTTGCAGCCCCACCTAAAGACAGATTGCCATACATTATGAAGGCTGAGAATATGAGAAAGATCATTTGTGTTCCCCATTAATTCCCATTTGGAATGGCTCCTGACTTTACAAAACTTTTTGGCAGCACACTCACTGATGACGGATCACTCCTTTTCAGAGTAGAAATAGGGCAGATGTAGGGAGATTTATCTTTCAGTAAATTTCTAATGAAATAACATAGTATGTTAGACAGACTCCAGTACCATACAACCCTACAAAAACAGCAAGTCAAAAATGCCTGACTTCACCACTAGTCTGAAATTCTGCAGACTCTCATTTAAAGGGGCACTTTCTCAGCTAGCACCTCGTCATGATAAAGGAATTCGGTTAGTCTCTGTGTTCACATTCTGAGAGTCTGCATCTTTATGTGTGCCATGCACGTTCATCAGCCTGTTCCCTCTCCCAAACCTGGGCTTTCACCAGGATCATTGCGCATCTGATCTGAAGTAACTCAGGACCTCCTTAGCATTAAATGGACCCTGTTGACTGTCCCTGCTCCTCCTCAACATGGATAAAGGACACCAACCAGAAAAATAAAACTGAGGAAAGAATGTCCATGGACCTCTACTATCATCTGTGCTTTCTAGTGAAGTAGTCTTCTAGGAAAAAAAGAAAAAAGAAAAAACAGACAGAGAGAGAGGCTTACAGTAGTCAGATGGGATGACTCCTAAGGCAAGCAGAGATGAGACTTTAAAAATAGGGTTGCAGAGAATGCTGCATCATCAGAAAAAAATGAAACAGAGAGGATTTCCTGGTGGCACATATTGTATCTCCAGGAAGAGCTTCTGTTGAGAAAACAAAACCAATACACACACTAAAAATGATTTTTTTATAAGCAGCATGTCATAATAAAGGGGATGTGTGAATGAGCTAAGAGATGATTCCAAGCCAGAAATTCAGAAACTGAAGACATAACAGAGGCCAGCATGAGCAGCCTTATAAACCAAGTGCTGGTTTCTAAGATGCTGACTTGACTTATATCCAGTGAGATTGTGAATGACAGTCATTATTATGTTTATATTCATCACACAGAATCATGCAATTGATTTTTGTCTGATGATACTTTCTAATAACTCAACCTCTTTGAAAATATCACTTTAAGAAGTTTTGTCTATAAGCAAAACAGGTCTCTAACAAAAGGATATACAAATTTAGGTTTTTAATAGAATTTCTAATTAATTGTTGGTCTCTCCGTGGTTAAAAAAAAAAGATCTAAGTTCTTCTACCCAATTCATGAATCACAGAAGGAAAGTATGAAAAAAATTCTGGGGCTAATTTTAAATACTTGGAGAACAGATACATAAACATTTGTCAAAATTGCAGTGTTTGTTTTCCTGAAAAAAAAAAATCAAGCCAATATATCCAAAAAGAAATCTATTGTGCCAAAATGTATTCTGCTAGTATAAACATCACATACACACACCTGTTTCCATGTTGTTGTTGTTCAGTTGCTCAGTCGTATCCGAATCTTTCTGACTCCATGGATTGCAGCACGCCAGGTTTCTCTGTCCATCACTACCTCCCTGAGTTTGCTCAAACTCATGCCCATTGACTTGATGATGCCATCCAACCATCTTATCCTCTGTCACCCTCTTCTCCTGCCCTCAGTCTTTCCCAGCATCAGGGTCTTTTCTAATGATTTGGCTCTTCACATCAGGTGGCCAAAGCATCAGAGCTTCAGTTTCAGCATCAGTCCTTCCAATGAGTATTCAGGGTTGATTTTCTTTAGGATTGACTGGTTTGATCTCCTTGCTATCCAAGGGATTCTCAAAAGTCTTCTCCAGCACTATAGTTCTAAAGAATCAATTCTTTGGTGCTCAGCCTTCTTTATGGTCCAGCTCTCACATCTGTACATGACTACTGAAAAAACCATAGCTTTGACTATGTGGACCTTTGTCATCAAAGAGATGTCTCTGCTTCTTAATACAATGTAAGCTTGGTTTATTAGAGAACCATATTGGTCTGATGGGAAAGTTAAAGGGGATAAAGACATAGTTCTGGTTTGGAGTTTGACAATCTTACATGGGCAGACAATAAGACTGTGTCTGTGTTGTCTGGGAAACACTCCCCTCTAGGGCTGCTACAACTTCTATCAGCTGAATCTGGTGGACAGCAGAATTTTATATGCCCCTGAAAGGGAAAATTCCATCAACAGACTTCAGAGTCACCACTACTCTCTGTTTTAGAATCGGCAGGACAATTACTTCTTTCCTTTATCAATGTTCTCACCAATCACCATTAAAACAAACAAACAAACAAACAAAACCTTGTAAAAAACAGGTCATTCAGATGATGGTGTCAACCATTGGACTTTATAAAGCCATCTCTTCCTAACTCTGAAATTTCTTCCTCTGTTCTCTCTGATAGCCATTCTCAGTCATCAGCAAAATCCCTTACAAACAAGAAAATGTATCTGAAAGTTTTCTTTATCATCTGTTTTTAGTGGAACCTTGATGCTCTGAGTTGATCTTGCCTAGGAGTCTTCTATGTAAAGTTGATTTTTCCTCTTACTCCACCCCCACTACTTCACTTGAAGTAAAAAATAGCAACCTTTGAAATTCATAGCATCAGGTAACAACATACTCATCTCTGCTTATAGAAGTCATCTGCCCATTCCCAGGACACTTCTCTTCCTTTGTGGATATTTTACCTCCAGGATCACTGTCCCTTTTCCTTACACTATTTCTTCCAGAATACTTGGTGATTTCAACATCCACACTGAAGAAACTTCCAGCAAATTGTTATTGTTGTTCAGTCGTTAAATTGTATCTGACTCTGTGACTCCATGGACTGCAGCATGCCAGGCTCCTTGTCCTCCACTATCTCCCAGAGTTTGCTTAAATTTCTGTCCTTTGAGGAAGTGATGCTTTCTAACCATCCCATGAATTGATCTTTCAAGTTAGTTATATTCTTGTCTCTCATCCCACCAAAACTACTCAATATCATCATGATACTCTAGTAGAAACTGTTTGTAACTTTAGTCCTCCTTAAACTGAATTACAAAATCTCCACTCTCTGACAAACGATTTCCGTCTAGCCTAGTTTACTCCATCTACTTATTTCTGTCCGATAACCTTTGCGGCATCTGACATATGTAAAATTGCATTTCACTTATTTCCAATATTTCACTCCTCTCGTTCCAATCATTATTCTCTCTCTTCTCCTTACTTAGCCTAAATTCAATATTCAATCATATTAAACACTTTTTTTCTGATTCCTTGAAATTCCTCTTGTTCTGCATTTTCACTTTAACAAAATCACAACTCTGATTTTACCTTTTTTTTTTTTTTCCTTACATTGTTCCTGTGCTAGTGGCAAGCAATTCAGAGGGGTGGAAAACACAACTATGCTGATTGCTCTGACGTTAAATGCAAAATCTTGCAGGGGGTCAGATTAACGTCTCTAAATTCTATACTTCTCTTATTTATTTAATTCCTAAATCATCTGAATGATTATTCCATCTTACTTCAAAAAACTTATCTTTCTTTTCAGCTTTTCATCAGTTTTCCTCTTTCATTTATGAAAGCATTTCTAGGAAGGAAACCCTTTATATTGCCAGGAAGGAAATGATCCTCAGTTTACTAAACTTTCACCATTGCTATTCCCCAGGGTTTAATCACTATGCCTCTGCGCTTTTCTATCTTTGGCCTCATCTAACCTTTTTGTTTTAGAGAATATCTATTTGCTGATAACAAATACAGAGCCAAGAAATACCATGATGCTGGGAAAGATTGAAGGCAGGAGGAGAAGGGAACAACAGAGGATGAGATGGTTGGATGGCATCACTGACTCAATGGACATGAGTTTGAGCAAGCTCCAGGTGTTGGTGATGGACAGGGAGGCCTGGTGTGCTGCAGTCCATGGGGTTGAAAAGAGTTGGACACGACTGAGCAACTGAACTGAGCCAAGAACAATTTGCCCTTGAAATACAGACTTTTAAAATCTATCTTGTACTTGATGGCAATCTCCACTTAATTTTCTAATGGTTGACTTGACTTTTGCAAATTCAAAGTTTGAATCTGCTCCTCTCCTCCAAAGCTATTCTTTCTATGCCTTTTCTGTCTCAGTTTGCAACAGCTCCTTTCTTCTAGTTGCCCAGGATGAAAACTGTGATGTAACCCCTTCTTCTTTTTCCTTTTTAATTATACATCCAATCAATTAGCATATTGAGTTTTTATTCAGAATACTCCCAAAATTCTCCTACTTTTGCCATCTTTAGACTATTGTTCTGTCCCTGTACACCATGATCTTTTGCTCCGTCACTTGCTATCACCTCCAAATTGATTTTTGTGTTTCTACGTTTGAGAACCTTTCAGTTCACTTCATTCACTCAGTCATGTCCAACTCTTTGCAACCCCATGAATCATAGCACATAGCACTCCAGGCCTCCCTGTCCATCACCAACTCCCAGAGTTTACTCAAACTCATACCCATTGAGTCAGTGATGCCATCCAGCCATCTCATACTCTGTCATCCCCTTCTCCTCCTGCCCCTAACCCCTACCAACATCAGGATCTTTTCTAATGAGTCAACTCTTCTCATGAGGTGGCCAAAGTACTAGAGTTTCAGCTTTAGCATCTGTCTTTCCAATGAACACCCAGGACTGATCTTCTTTAGGATGGACTGGTTGGATGTCCCTGCAGTCCAAGGGATTCTCAAGAATCTTCTTCAACACCATAGTTCAAAAGCATCAATTCTTCGGCACTCAGCCTTCTTTCCAGTTCAACTCTCACATCCATACATGACTACTGGAAAAACCAAAGCCTTGTCTAGACGGACCTTTGTTGGCAAAGTGATGTCTCTGCTTTTGAATATGCTATCTAGGTTGGTCATAACTTTCCTTCCAAGGAGTAAGCGTCTTTTAATTTCATGGCTTCAGTCACCATCTGCAGTGATTTTGGAGCCCCCCAAAATAAAATCTGTCACTGTTTTCACTGTTTTGCCATCTATTTCCCATGAAGTGATGGGACCAGATGCCATGATCTTCGTTTTCTGAATGTTGAGCTTTAAGCCAACCTTTTCACTCGCCTCTTTCACTTTCATCAAGAGGCTTTTTAGTTGCTCTTCACTTTCTTGCCATAAGGGTGATGTCGTCTGCATATCTGAAGTTATTGGTATTTCTCTGGGAAATCTAGATTCCAGCTTGTGCTTCTTCCAGCCCAGCATTTTCTCATGATGTACTCTGCATATAAGTGAAATAAGCAGGGTGACAATATACAGCCTTGACCTACTCCTTTTCCTGTTTGGAACCAGTCTGTTGTTTCATGTCCAGTTCTAACTGTTGCTTCCTGACCTGCATATAAGTTTCTCAAGAGGCAGGTCAGGTGGTCTGGTATTCCCATCTCTTTCAGAATTTTCTGCAGTTGATTGTGATCCACACAGTCAAAGACTTTGGCATAGTCAATAAAGCAGAAATAGATGTTTTTTTTTTTGTTTTTGTTTTTGTTTTTTTTTCTGGAACTCTCTTGCTTTTTTGAAGATCCAGCAGATGTTGGCAATTTGATCTCTAGTTTCTCTGTCTTTTCTAAAACAACCTGGAACATCTGGAAGTTCGTAGTTCACGAATTGCTGAAGCCTGGCTTGGAGAATTTTGAGCATTACTTTATTAGCATGTGAGATGAGAGCAATTGTGCAGTAGTTTGAGCACTTTCTGGCATTGCCTTTCTTTGGGATTGGAATAAAAACTGACCTTTTCCAGTCCTGTGGCCACTGCTGTGTTTTCGAAATTTGCTGGCATATTGAGTGCAGCACTTTCACAGCATCATCTTTCAGGATTTGAAAGAGCTCAACTGGAATTCTATCACCTCCACTAGCTTTGTTTGTAGTGATGCTTTCTAAGGCCCACTTGACTTCACATTCCAGGATGTCTTCGTCTAGGTGAGTGATCCCACCATCGTGATTATCTTGGTCATGAAGATCTATTTTGTACAGTTCTTCTGTATATTCTTGCCACCTCTTCTTATTATCTTCTGCTTCTGTTAGGTCCATACCATTTCAGTCCTTTATCAAGCCCATCTTTGCATGAAATATTTCCTTGGTATCTCTAATTTTCTTGAAGAGATCTCTAGTCTTTCCCATTCTGTTGTTTTCCTATATTTTTTGTACTGATCACTGAAGAAGGCTTTCTTATCTCTCCTTGCTATTCTTTGGAACTCTGCATTCAGATGCTTGTATCTTTCCCTTTCTCCTTTGCTTTTCACTTCTCTTCTTTTCACAGCTCTTTGTATGCCCTCCTTAGACAGCCATTTTGCTTTTTTGCATTTCTTTTCCATGGGGATGGTCTTGATCCCTATCTCCTGTACAATGTCAAGAGCCTCATTCCATAGTTCATCAGGCGCTCTATCAGATCTAGTCCCTTACATCTATTTCTCACTTCCACTGTATAATCATAAGGGATTTGACTTAGGTCATACTTGAATGGTCTAGTGGTTTTCCCTACTTACTTCAATTTCAGCCTGAATTTGGTAATAAGAAGTTCATGATCTGAGCCACAGTCAGCTCCCGGTCTTGTTTTGCTGATGAAGAGCTTCTTCATCTTTAGCTGCAAAGAATATAATCAATCTGATTTCGGTGTTGACCTCTGGTGATGTCCATATGTGGAGTCTTCTCTTATGTTGTTGGAAGAAGGTGTTTGCTATGAGCAGTCCATTCTCTTGGCAAAATCCTATTAGCCTTTGCCCTGCTTCATCCATATTCCAAGGCCAAATTTGCCTGTTACTCTAGGTGTTTCTTGACTTCCTACTTTTGCATTCCAGTCCCCTATAATGAAAAGGACATCTTTTTTGGGTGTTAGTTCTAAAAGGTCTTGTATGTCTTCATAGAACCATTCAACTTCAGCTTCTTCAGCGTTACTGGTTGGGGCATAGGCTTGGATTACTGTGATATTGAATAGTTTGCCTTGGAAATGAACAGAGATCATTCTGTCAATTTGAGATTGCATCCAATTACTGCATTTCAAAATCTTTTGTTGACCATGAGAACTTTTAGTCTAGTCTCAATATTGCATAGTCCTAGTAAGAATAGGTCAGATCCTATTGCCTCTCTGCTGGATGCTTTCCCATTGTTCTTCACATCATCCAGAAACAAAGTGAAAGTCCTTACAATGGCACATAAAGCCTTCCAGGGTTTGAACCCAGTCCAGGTCTGACTCATATTCACTGCAAACTGAATCTTGGTCTGTTGTTTGAACATGCCAGGCATTTTTCATCCTCAAGGTCATTGCACCTGCTGTTCTCTCTGCCCATCTCCTAAACATCAACTTCACTCACTTCCTCACCATCTCTAAGTCTACAACAATAACACTTTTTCATAAAGACTTCCTTTATTTCCTACATAAAACTGGACCTAGCATAGCCCTTGATTTGTCTCCATAGTAGTTCATATTAATATAAGGTAATATGCATTTTATTATTCTTTAAAAGTATTTTATCTGTCTCCAACACAAATGTGAATTTCATGAGGGAAAGCATTTTAGTCTCTTGTGTTTCTTTCCGTATCATGCTCCCCACCCACAGTCACACCTAGAATGGTGCCCAGTTCATAGAATATTCTCTGTAACTATTATCCGAATGAATGAATAAAAATACTATTTGTCCTTCATTCAGTCCATGCCCAGTTTTGAGTTTCAAGAAGTAAAAGAGACAGAACGTTTCACCTTAGAAAAGACTTTGTGAAACGTTGACTACAGAAGATTCAACGAGTTACAGAACCCAAGTAAAAATATATGCCACACACATGAAGAGAAAGCCCTTTCCCCACTTCTCTCCAGACCCCCCCACCCAGTTTATCTGGCAAACCTAAAGACCAGCATCATTTTGAAAATTTCATTTTTGGTGATGAATGATTGTGACAAAATTTTCTACTTTATATTAAAGGGCAGGCTGTATGACTCTGTGGAAAAGGAAAAAAAATACAAAGACATAGTGTGTGGATCTTGCAAATGACAATTTCTATGTTAACATACACAAAACCAGAATTTTGCAATCTCAGAAACAGCTAGTAACTTTCTGAGAGATAGCTGATCTCCAACAATACAGCCTGTGGGGGTTCATTCCAGAGTTTGAGGACAGCAGTAACTGTCCCCCTATAGACATGTAAAGATAGGGTCAGTAATAATGGTTTTGCACAGTGTATTAACTCACTGAAATTTCATTCATCCAGAAGTAAAGACCTTAGTTCAGAACAAAAGGGATGTTATTACTGAGGGCACTTTCAGAAGCTTCTCCCCAGAGGCAGGAATACTGCAGACAAGCTGACACTGTACTTTCAGGGGAGTCGGTCACATCTAAATCTTGTTGACGTGATTTAGTTGGAAGGTTAGCTCATCCTCAACAACACATATTTAGTTCATGATTTAAAGAATACAGAATTTTTTAGGAATTTGCTTTAAAATTATAATACATAGCTATAGGACATTTGCTTTATAGTCTTAAAAAATCTGTAAATAGTTTTTTCCTTAACAGAAGTATTAAAATACATAGTAAATCATGAGTCATGAGGTTACCTCCAGTTATGATATGTGTTTCACTCTTTGAGACAGGCTCTGATCATTTGTGTAGGGTTTGTTTTCTTACTGTATTTGTAGGCATCAAAATATTATTATGTATACATAGTTGTTTACATATGAGTGGGAAACTCATATGGAACTTAGGGAAGAGAACCACTCCCATTTTTGCATACCAAATACATTGACAAGAGATTTTTTTGGTTGTTGTTTGAAAGTTACAGATAGTTTGGAAAAAATATTTTTTCTTGCCCTTACTGAAAAAGCGTATTGCACATCATTGTAGTATGAGGAAAACATAGTTTGTAGAGGTCTGGTTATGAGTTTTGTTTATTTGAAGCACCATCCACATTTAAAAATCTTTCTTAGTGGCATTAGTGCTAAAGAACCTGCCTGCTTGTGGAGGAGACACAAGACACAGATTCAATCCCTGGTTCACGAAGACCCCCTGGAGAAGGGAATGGCAACCCACTCCAGTATTCTTGCCTGGAGAATCCCATGGACAGAGGAGCCTGGTGGGCTACAGTCCATGGGGCCACAAAGAGACATGACTGGACTGAGCGATTAACACTTTCACTTCCACATTTAAAATAGGATTGTTACTATTTCAAGTGGTAAATTCCATTGTAATACCAATTTTACATTTTACTTAGGGTTGATTTAAGTGATAATTCTGTGGCAGGGGTAATTTTTGAAATAATCTAAGGTTGTATTTACTGAATAAACAATTTAAGAACAGTAAGATGACTGAGGCATCCTCCTTCGGAGAAAACATTTTAAAATTCAGGGTTACCTACTTCAGTAAAGAAAAAAGACACCTTTATAACTAAAGTTCTTTTCTTTTTAGAAAACATGTTTTGTGAGACAAAAGTCCTCATGAGACTGGGGACTCTGTTTTACTCATCACAGTGCAATCTGGTGATCAGGAGAGACCTTTAGTAAGAGTTTGCATCCAGGAAGGAAATTGCTATCTCTGTGTCATGTGTTTGAGTGGAATAGCACTGTTCACGCAATCAGGCTGGGAGAGAGAAGGGTCCAAGTTAGCATGTCTATGTCACCAGGGCCACTTGTTCTATTACATCCATCCCCTTCTGAAAATGTGAACCAGATGGTCTCTGACCATGTAAGACCAGGACTCCGCATCCAGGAGAAATCTTTCCTTTTGTTTGTGTCTGCAGCTAACACATGCCTCATTACCTTTAACTCTCCTAAGAGCCTTTTGTGTGGCATTCAGGGATAAAAAGCAGAAAAAACTGATATTGGGAAGAGGGGAATCTGCCTTTCTGCAGTTTTTCTGACAACTGCAGAGATGAGATGCTCAATCCCACTGAGGAGAGGCCAGGGTAGAGCATTTAATGCAAAAGAGAGTTTATTTATTGAGCTCCACCCTTTAGATATAAGCTCTCATTTCTTCATGGCAAGAAGTCCTCTCTTCCTTTCCACTTTGCTCAAAGGAGCTGTCAGGTCAGGACAGGGGGAAAATGAAGCAGATGCTTTTCCCTTGTCAATTTCCCAGCGGGGGAAGCCCTGTTGAAATGCCAGGCACGCCCTGCTGCTTTCTGCATCAACAGATGGCAGGTGGCTCCATTCCTTGCGTTTGTTTCCCATTCAGCAAATTGCAGGTCACATCTGGTCCAGCCTCTGCTTGGTCTGAGCAGATGGGAGTTCACATTCTTTATAGGTGGCTGACTTAAAAAAAAAAAAAAAGGTAAAAAAGGGGTGCAAGAGGATAGAAATAAACGAGAAAGACAGAGAAGCCTTTAAAATGGTGACAAGAAAATCTGAACAGCTGGTGTGATTTCAGTATCAGCAAACCATTTAGCTAGACCCCAGCCAACAATGAATGGAAGAGAATCTCACTTAGAGACAGCCAAGCAGTCCAGAACAGTGAAGAGCAAACTTCCAGAGGTGGCAAAGGAGATACACACTCAGTTCAATTTACCCTCCAGAGATGCTGAGCTTTCTTCTACCCTGATGTTTTATGAGTAAGTCTTAGGAAAATCGCTTGTGCTTCAGAGTGTTAAAATACACTTCTACTGTATTGTTCTAATTGACTCTGGCTCTGGCTGAAATTGACGAGCATTCTGCTAAATGACCATCCAGGCAAAACAGTAGACCAAAGAAGTCATGATGATGTGCTTCAGGGAAATAAGATTGTTCCTGAGCTGAATTTGTGTTGTGAAAAAACAGTTGTCAAATTTGGATGTTCATGATAAACATCAGTTGTGGTTATTAGACATGCAGACAGCAGAGTCCCAGCCTAGCTATTCTGATTCAGTGGGTTTAAACCAGTGTTTCTAAAACTTGGGTGTGTGCTCACTGTGCTCCTTGTGACCAGATGGACAGTGGCTGGCCAGGCTCCTCTGTCCATGGCGTTCTCCAGGCAAAAGTGTTGGAGTGGGTTACCATATCCTGCTTCAGGAGATCTTCCTGACCCAAGGATTAAACCCCTGTCTCTTATGTCTCATGTACTGGGAGATGGGTTCTTTACTACTAGCACCACCTGGGAAGCCTTTTCTAAAACATACTTTGCACAAACATCACCTTATGTGTTTGTTAAACAGGTTTAATAAACATGGGTTCTGGACCTCAAGTATATCTCCTAAGACTCTGCTTCAGTGGTTCTGGGAAAACAGTAATGCACATTTTTAATAAATATTCCAAAATAGTTTATACCAATGAAATTTGAAGACCTCTGGTTTAGAAAAAGGCTTTGAGGTCTTGCTATATTAACAGTCACATGGGTAGTCCAGGCGTTCAGAGAAGTTCATCGGTTTCTGACTTACAGGTTAATGTTTGGCAATACAGTTTAGAGTGTACAACATCAAGCCTAATATTGGTATTTAATCACCAAAATATCACTTATTAACCCTGGTCATTTTCAGACACCATGAAATTTCCTAAAGAAGAAACAAGGGACAGGAGAGTATAATTAGTAAGTAAGTTACTTCTGTGTAACAAAAGATATAAGCATGCATATCTGTATTCATGTTTGCTTGTACAGTCAGCTGTGCCATAACACTTGTTTTGAAAATGTGAATTTGTTCCAATGCGTTTGACATATTAGAGAGCAATCTGAGCATAGCTTGAATTTCACATTTGCTTAGGCATGATTTGTCTGCAAAAAACACTATAAAAATGCAGAAAACAGCGTCTAGCTTAGCTAAGTAGGAATGTTCAAGATATGAAGGTACACGTGCATGCAGGCATAGAAACACAAACATGCACACACACCCCTACAGCAACTGTGAGCTACAGGCGCACTGTTCACCTCTTCCATTATGAGCCACACCTACCCACATCTGGCCTTAAAGCTTTCGATCCAGTTTCACTTAACCCACATCTGCAAACTCACAACAGCTCACAAGACACAGACCTTCAGACACAGCCAAAGACCTTCTGCCCTTTTTAATTCGATTCATGTTTTTATCAGCTTGTTTTTTTCTTTCTTTCCATCAATATTTTTTTCTATTTTTATTTCTCTCTCTCTCTCTCTATTTTTAGTACACGAGGTACCAGATATGGGAGTCCAGTGGGCAGCCCATAAGAGAATGGGTGTCCTTTCCACCAGGAAGCTAAGGTCACCTTTGAGGTAACGAGCAACTTATTTCAGTACTTAGGACTTTCTTAGCTATTCAATATGTGTCAAATTGTACTACCTTCCTGTAAGTTTCCTAAGTCTTTTTTTTTTTTTTAACATGTTTCTATCAAAGTTTTTGAATGTTGCACTCTAATCTCATATTCAATTTAAGTCTTTTGTACTTTATTTATTTATTTATTTTTGAGAGGCAGGGAGCTTCCCTGGTGGCTCAGATGGTAAAGCATCCACCTGCAATGCGAGAGACCTGGGTTCTCTCCCTGGGTGGTGAAGATCCCTTGGAGAAGGAAATGGCAACCCAATCCAGTACTCTTGCCTGGAAAATTTAATGGACGGAGGAGCCTGGTAGGCTACAGTCCATGGAGTTGAAAAAAGTCGGACATGACTGAGCAACTTCACTTCTTCACTTTTTTTTTGAGTAAATTTTCATTCCAGCAACAGTTTTAGATTAACAGAAATTATGAAAAATGTGGGGAGAGTTCCCAAATATGTTAAACCCAGTTTCACTTACAATTAACATCTTATGCTAGAATGGGCTTCCTCAGTGGCTCAGAGGTGAAGAATCACCCTACAATGCAGGAGTTGCAGGAGATATAGGTTCCATCCCCAGGCTGGGAAGATCCCCTGTAGGAGGGCATGGCAGCCCACTCCAGGATGCTTGCCTGGAGAATCCTCATGGACAGAGGAACCTGATGGGCTACAGGCCTTAGGATCACAAAGAGTCAGACACAACTGAAGAGACTTTGAATGCATGTATGTTAGAATGGTCCATTTGTCATATATATGTGCCAGTATTGATACATTATCATTAAATAAAGCTCATACTTCATTTTCATTTCTTTAGTTTTTCCCTAATATCTTTTTTTTTAATTGTTTTTGCCCCAAGATCCATTCCAGATCACCACATTGCATTTAATCCTTATGCCCCCTAAATTGCTTGACTTGGACAGTTTCTTAGATTTTCCTTGGGTCTTACAACTTTAACGTTTTAGAAGCATTGTTCAGGTGTTTCGCAAAACACCTGTCAACAGAGATATACCTAATGTTCCCCTATGAAAAGACTAGAGATGTGTGTTTCTGAAGGAAAACCACAGACGCCCAAAAGGTAAAGAGCCTTTCATCATCTTATGTCAAGGATGTATACTATCAGTGCAGTTTATGAATGTATTAACCTACATCTTCTGGATGAGGTTTGACAGATTTCCCTATCATAAGGCCTCTTTTTCACCCCCTTCTCAGGCTGTGTTCATTGAAAGGATGTTATTATCTGTTGTTGTTTAGTCGTTAAGTTGTGTCCAACTCTTTTGTGACCAGTGGACTGTAGCCTTCCGGGCTCTTCTGTCCATGAGATTTTCCAGGCAAGAAGCTTGCAGTGGGTTGCCGTTTCCTTCTCCAGGGGATCTTCTGGACCCGGGGACTGAACCCTTGTCTCCTGTGTCGGCAGGCAGATTCTTTACCTCTGAGTCACTGGGGAAGCCCTTACTATGTGTATCACACATTAAGGAGTTAAACTCTCCTCCTAAGAACAAAATATCTACACAATTTATTTGGAATTTTTCTAAACAGGAGGTTTTTTTTTTTTTTTTTCTCTTGTCTTTCATTATGTGTTTATTCAATCACTTGTTTTTACCATTTTCTGTGTGTGTTTCTAGCACTTATTTTTGTTGGTTTTTGTTTGTTTGTTTTGTCTTTTATTTAAATTGATTTATTTTAATTGGAGGCTAATTACTTTACAATACTGTATTGGTTCTGCCACACATCAACATGAATCCGCCACGGGTGTACACGTGTTCCCTATCCTGAAAGCCCCCTCCCACCTCCCTCCCCGTACCATCACGATATTTTAAAGTAATTAGCATCCAATTAAAATAAATCAATTTATTAATTTTAAGAAAACAACATGAAAAGATGTTTTAATATTACTTTAAAATATTTTGGTGGTTTTGCTATACATCGACATGAATCAGCCACAGGTGTACATGTGACCCCCATCCCTAACCCTCCTCCCACCTTCCTCCCCATCCCATTCCTCTGGTTGTCCCAGGGCCCTGCTTCATGCATCACACTTGGACTGGTCATCCATTTCGCCTACTTTTTTTACTTTCCAGTATTAGAGACACTCCAGGCTCTTCTTGTGTGCTTTATCATTAGTCTTAGAATTGGTCATTTCTCCAAGGAGACCTGGCTCTTCTTACTGGAGAACAGTATTAAAAACCAAGGCCTAGGTTCTCACTGTGCTGTTGCCACAGGGTGTCCTAGTTTGTAGGGCCTCCCTCTCAGCTAAGATACCATGAAAAATATCTGTGTATATTAACTTGTATATATGCACATGCCTACAAGCATGCCTAAGTGTAAAGCTCTGTGTCAATACAAAGCAAAACGAGAATTGGTACTGATCTTTCTAACTGTAAAATATTATCACATGGGTCATTTTAGCCTCCTTCCCTTCCTTATCTGTAACTTCCCAGTACATCAGTGAGAAATCTGGTTCCTACCATCTGCTTTTCATTTACTGAATTGTTCCTTTTCAACTTAAATGAATGGTAGTACCAGATTTGTTAACCCATACACAGGAAATAATTTTATCGAGTACAGTCTTAATGTCTAGTCTCTTTTGTCTCTACTTTTCCAAACTTCACTTATTTTTCAGGTCAGCAACTTCAGTGAAATTATTTTATGCATTTGTAATACACCGCATTACATTACATTATACATTGTAATGTTGGGGGCTTCTGAGGTGGACTAGTGGTAAAGAACATGCCTGCCAATGCAGGAGACATAAGAGATGTGGGTTCAATCCCTGGGTTGGGAAGATCCCCTGGGGATGGGCCTCTGATATTCCTGTCTCCAGAATCACATGGACAGAGAAGCCTTGCAGGCAATGGTCCACAAGGCTGCAAATAGCTGGATATACCTGAAGCATCTTAGCATGCACACATACAATACAGGTAGGTTGTTTTATCATATCCTGTCTTTAATTTTGAACACTGAATCTACTAAATGTTTTCTGTAAATTTATGTGAAGTTCACTCTACTTGATGTCAGGTTCTATGGATTTTGACAAACGCGTACTGTTATATACCTTTAATTACAGTATCACATTTAGTTTTACTGCCCTAACAAATCCTGTGTTCACCTATTCATTACACCTCTGTGCCCCTCAAGCTCCTAGGAACTGCTAGTATTTTTATAGTAGCTATAAGTTTTCCCTTTCCAAAATGTTATATAATTAAGACCATATATTGTATAACATTTCAGATGGACTTCTAACATGAAGCAATACCCATTAAAATGAATCTGTGTGTTTATGTGGCTTGATAGCTCACATGTTAAAATACCGATATTATCCACAGGGATATTTCAGTTGTTTATCTGTTAATTCTAGGGCAAGCTAGCTGCTTCCTTTGTTAGCAGTTATGAATTAAGCTCTATAAACACTCGTTTCTGTGTGTGTGTGTGTGCACGTGTACACGCATGCACGCATGTAGCTGCACTCAGTCACTAAGTCATTTTTGACTCTTTGCGACCCCTTGGACTGTAGCTCGCCAGGTTCCTCTGTCCATGGAATTTTCCAGGCAAGAATACTGGAGCAGATTCCCATTTCCTTCTTCAGAGGATCTTGACCCAGGAATCGAACTTGCATCTCCTGAGTCTCCTGCATTGGTAGGCGGATTCTTTTACCACTGAGCCACCCCATGCAGGAAGATAAATTAGTTTAATAATAAGAGCATAAGTACTGGATCACAAGACAAGACTTTGTAAGAAACTATGACATAATCTTTCAAATTGAGAGTATAATTCTGAATTTTAAAAAGTAATAGATGAGAGGTTCCAGCTGTTTTTCATCCATGCCAGGAACTGGTACTCTTAGGGTTGTTTATGTTGTTGTTGTTATTATTGTTTTTCTTCCTTTTTCTTTTAGGGGTTTTTTTGATGGCTCAGATGGTAAAGAATATGCCTGTTATGTAGGAAACCCGGGTTCAGTCTCTGGGTTTGATCCCTGGTTTGGGAAGATCTCGTGGATCAGGGAATGGCAACCCATTCCAGTAGTCTTACCTGGAGAATTCCACGGACAGGGGAGCCTGGCAAGCTACAGTCCAAAGGGTTGCAAAGGTTGGACATGACAAAGAGACTGTCACTTTCACTTTAAATAAATGATAATATCTTACTGATTTTTTGTTATTCCATAAAGAAAAGGCATGTTAAATGTCTTCCTATACTTATTTTCCATCTGAATGTTTTCTTTGGTGAAGTGTCTGTTCAGATAATTTGATCATTCTTAAAATGAGTTATTTTCATGTGATGGCTTTTAGGAGTTATTTGTGTACTTCAGATACTAAAACCTTATCAGATGTTTGTTTTGAAAAATCTTCCCAGCCTACTTTTTTTTTTTAAATTTTAGTGATGTCTTTTACATAGTCAAAAGTTTTAATTTTAATAAACCCCTACTCAATAATATTTATTTCATAGAATGTGATTTGATATTCTTTCTAAAAACTCATTAAGACTTAATGTCATTAACATTTTATCTTATTTTATCTGCTAGAAATCCTATAATTTTTATTTTACATTTAATTTGATGATTAATTTTGAGTATATTTTTGCAAAAGTGAAAGTGCTGTGTCTAGATTCATTCTTTTGCATTCTACATCCGATTGTTCCATCACCATTTGTTGAAAAGAACATCCTTTCCACATTATATTGACTTGATCCTTTATCAAATATCAGTGCCTTCCATTTGTATGGGTTTATTTGTAGGCTCTCCATTTTGTCTTACAAATGCAATTGTGTGCTCTTTCGTCCAAACCACACTGTCTTGAACACTATAGTTTTATAAATTGGGTGATGTCAGTCCAAATCTCTTCTACTTTTTCACACCAATGTTTGCTATTCTGATTCTTTGGCTTTTTATGTAAACATTATAATCAGTTTGTTGATATCCACAAAATAGCTAGCTCAGGGTTTGATCAGGATTGAAATGAAACCATGGATCAATTTGGGAAGAGTTAACATCTAAGCCATACTGACTTTGAATACAGAATATCTCTCTAAGACTACTAAAAATAAAAAATACAACCTAAGAACACAAAATATCTTTTTATTTATTGGATAACTTTGATTTCTTTCATCAGAGTTTTATAGTTTTCCACATATGGACCCTAAAATAATTTGTTAGATTTATACTTAAGCATGTTGCAGTTTTGATATTAATGTTGTTCTGTTTTTTCAAGTTTTAAATTCTAATTGTTCATTGTTGTCATAAGAGAAGAAAAAACTTTTTTGTATATTAAATTTATATCCTGATAACTTGATATATTTGCTTATACATTCCAAGAATTTTTTTTCTATTATTTCTTTGAGATTTTCCATAGACCATCATGCATTCAGGGAACAAAGCAAGTTTTATTTCTGTCTTACCTATCTCTATACCTTTTCTTTCCTTTTCTATTTTTCTTCATAGTTTTATCAGATTCTTTTCTCATATATTTTGACATTTATATTAGTTGAATAACATTAAAGTAATAATATCTTCTTCTAGATCAGGCCCAATTACCATTAGCATATGCTTCTATTTGGAGAAGGCAATGGCACCCCACTCCAGTACTCTTGCCTGGAAAATCCCATGGACGGAGGAGCCTGGTGGGCTGCAGTCCATGGGGTCGCTGAGAGTTGGACATGACTCAGTGACTTCACTTTCACTTTTCACTTTCATGCACTGGAGAAGAAAATGGCAACCCACTCCAGTGTTCTTGCCTGGAGAATCCCAGGGACGGGGGAGCCTGGTCAGCTGCTGTCTATGGAGTCACACAGAGTTGGACATGACTAAAGTGACTTAGCATGCTTCTATTTTTCCCTAATAACTTCCTTGTTCTGAAATCTGCTCAGTCTGAAATTATTATAGCTGTTCTTATTAAAATTTAATTGGTGTTATCATGATATACCTTTTTCCATTTAAAAAATTCAGAATCTTTTTATTTTAAGTAGTTACTTACAGACAACATATAGCTATCTTGTTTTAATATTATTGTTGCTTATTAATGAATAATATTATTTTTGTAGGCTACTATATTATTTTATGACTGAAACACTCTGCTTTTTAATTTTTGTATCTAGACAATTCACATTTAAAGTGATTATGTAGAAACTAATATTTATGATGTAAATGTTTTCTGTTTGTTGCATCTGTTTCTCCTTTCCATTTCCTGTGTTCTGTTGCTTTAACTGCAAATTTTAAATGATTCCATGTTATTTCCTCTTGTATCACATCACAATACTTTTTAAAACAATGCTAACATGTATACTGTCATGTAAGAATTGAATCGCCAGTCCATGTCTGACGTAGGGTGCAGCTTGCTTGGGGATGGTGCATGGGGATGACCCAGAGAGATGTTGTGGGGAGGGAGGTGGGAGGGGGGTTCATGTTTGGGAACGCATGTAAGAATTAAAGATTTTAAAATTAAAAAAAAAATAAAAAATTTAAAAAATAAATAAATAAATAAAATAAAAGTAAAAGGAAAAAACAAACAAACAAACAATGCTTTCTACAGAACATGCAGTATACCTTATCAATTAGTCTAGATCCACTCTGAAATAACATTATGCCATATTTACACATAGTACAAGCCTTAGAGTATTCCTAATTATTTCCTCCTGTTATAAGATGGCTGTGATTCATTTCACTTATCCTTATGCTAAAATCGTAACAAACTTAAGTAGATGGCTCTACTACTAGAGTGTAAGATATTAAAATTTCCTTTCCTTGAATCAGTGTTATCTATTGATATGTAAGATCTTCAAAGGAGCAATGTAAATAGGGCATCCATCGTACACAAAAATAAACTCAAAATGGATTAAAAATCTAAATGTAAGACCAGAACAGACCTCAACATAATAAAAGCTATATATAACAAACCCACAGAAAACATTATCCTAAATGGTGAAAAATTGAAAGCATTTCCCCTAAAGTCAGGAACAAGACAAGGGTGCCCACTTTCACCGCTACTATTCAACATAGTTCTGGAAATTTTGGCCACAGCAATCAGAGCAGAAAAAGAAATAAAAGTTATCCAAGTTGGAAAAGTAGAAGTAAAACTCTCACTGTTTGCAGATGACATGATCCTCTATATACAAAACCCTAAAGACTCCACTAGAATATTACTAGAGCTAATTAATGAATATAGTAAAGTGGCAGGATATAAAATCAACACACAGAAATCCCTTGCATTCCTATACACTAATGAGAGAATAGAAAGAGAAATTAAGGAAACAATTCCATTCACCATTGCAATGAAAAGAATAAAATACTTAGGAATATATCTACCTAAAGAAACTAAAGACCTATATAATGAAAACTATAAAACACTGATGAAAGAAATCAAAGAGGACACTAATAGATGGAGAAATATACCATGTTCATGGATTGGAAGAATCAATATAGTGAAAAGGAGTAGACTACCCAAAGCAATCTACAGATTCAATGCAATCCCTATCAAGCTACCAATGGTATTTTTCACAGAGCTAGAACAAATAATTTCACAATTTATATGGAAATACAAGAAACCGTGAATAGCCAAAGCAATCTTCAGAAAGGAGAATGGAACTGGAGGAATCAACCTGTCTGACTTCAGCCTCTACTACAAAGCCACAGTCATCAAGACAGTACGGTATTGGCACAAAGACAGAAATATAGATCAATGGAACAAAATAGAAAGCCCAGAGATGAATCCACACACCTATGGACACCTTATCTTTGACAAAGGAGGCAAGGATATACAATGAAAAAAAGACAATCTCTTTAACAAGTGATGCTGGGAAAACTGGTCAACCACTTGTAAAAGAATGAAACTAGAACACTTTCCAACACCATACACAAAAATAAACTCAAAATGGATTAAAGATCTAAACGTAAGACTAGTAACTATAAAACTCCCAGAGGAGAACATAGGCAAAACACTCTTCAACATAAATCACAGCAGGATCCTCTATGACCCACCTCCCAGAATATTAGAAATAAAAGCAAAAATAAACAAATGGGACCTAATTAAAATTAAAAGCTTCTACACAACAAAGGAAACTATAAGCAAGGTGAAAAGACAGCCTTCAGAATGGGAGAAAATAATAGCAAATGAAGCAACTGACAAACAACTAATCTCAAAAATATACAAGTAACTTATGCAGCTCAATTCCAGAAAAATAAACAACTCAATCAAAAAATGGGCCAAAGAACTAAACAAACATTTCTCCAAAGAAGACATACAGATGGCTAACAAACACATGAAAAGATGCTCAACATCACTCATTATCAGAGAAATGCAAATCAAAACCACAATGAGGTACCATTTCATGCCAGTCAGAATGGCTGTGATCCAAAAGTCTACAAGCAATAAATGCTGGAGAGGTGTGGAGAAGAGGGAATCCTCTTACACTGTTGGTGGGAATGCAAACTAGTACAGCCACTATGCAGAACAGTGTGGAGATTCCTTAAAAAACTGGAAATAGAACTACCATATGACCCAGCAATCCCGCTGCTGGGCATACACACCGAGGAAACCAGAATTGAAAGAGACACATGTACTCCAATGTTCGTTGCAGCACTGTTTATAATAGCCAGGGCATGGAAGCAACCTAGATGTCCATCAGCAGATGAATGGATAAGAAAGCTGTGGTACATATACACAATGGAGTACTACTCAGCCATTAAAAAGAATATATTTGGATCAGTTCTAATGAGGTGGATGAAACTGGAGCCTATTATACGAGTGAAGTAAGCCAGAAACGCCAATACAGTATACTAATGCATATATATGGTATTTAGAAAGGTGGTAACGATAACCCTGTATGCAAGACAGCAAAAGAGACACAGAACAGTCTTTTGGACTCTGTGGGAGAGGGCAAGGGTTAGATGATTTGGGAGAATGGCATTGAAACATGTATAATATCATATGTGAAATGAATTACCAGTCCAGGTTTGATGCATGATACTGGATGCTTGGGCCTGGTGCACTGGGATGACCCAGAGGGATGGCATGGGGAGGGAGGTGGGAGGAGGGTTCAGGATGGGGAACACGTGTACACCCATGGTGGATTCATGTTGATGTATGGCAAAACCAATACAATATTGTAAGGTAATTAACCTCCAATTAAAATAAATAAATTCATATTAAATGAATAAATGTAAGACCAGAAACTATAAAACTTAGAGGAAAACATAAGCAGAACACTCTCTGACATAAATCACTGCAAGATCCTTTATGACTCACCTCTCAAAATAATGGAAATGAAAACAAAAATAAACAAATTGGACTTAATTAAACTTAAAAGCTTTGTACAACAAAGGAAACTATAAGCGAGGTGAAAAGGCAGCCTTCAGAATGGCAGAAAATAATAGCAAACAAAGTAACTGACAAAGAATTAATCTCCCAACTATATAAGCAGCCTATATAGCTCAATACCAGAAAATAAACAACCCTATAAAAAAATGGGCCAAAAAACTAAACAGACATTTCTCCAAAGAAAGCATACAGATGGCTAACAAATGCATGAAAAAATGCTCAGCATCACTTAGTAGCAGAGAAATGCAAATCACAACCACAGTGAGTTACAATCTCATGCCGGTTAGAATGGCTGCTATCAAAAAGCAAATGCTCCAGTAAATGCTGGAGAGGGTGCGGAGAAAAGGGAACCCTCTTACACTGTTGAGGGGAATCCAAACTAGTACAGCCACTATGGAGAACAGTGTCAAGATTCCTTAAAAAACTGGAAATAGAACTTCCATACAACCCAGCAATCCCACTACTGGGCATATACAGCGAGGAAACCAGAATTGAAAGAGATGCATGTATCCCAATGTTCATTGCAGAACTGTTTACAATAGCTAAGGCATGGAAGCAACCTAGATGCCTATCGGCAGATGAATGGATAAGGAAGTTGTGGTGCATATACACAATGGAGTATTACTCAGCCATTAAAAAGAACACATTTGAATCAGTTCTAATGAGGTGGATGAAACTGGAGCCTATTATACAGAGTGAGTGCAGTTCAGTTCAGTCATTCAAGTCATGTCCAACTCTGCGACCCCATGGACTGCAGCACATGAGGCCTCCCTGTCCATCACGAACTCCTGGAGTTTACTCAAGTTCATGTCCATTGAGTCGGTGATGCCATCCAACCATCTCATCCTCTGTTGCCCCCTTCTCCTCCCCGCTTCAATTTTTCCCAGCATCAGGGTCTTTTCTAGTGAATCAGGTCTTCACATCAGGGGGCCAAAGTATTGGAGTTTCAGCTTCAGCATCAGTCCTTCCAATGAATATTCAGGACTGCTTTCCTTTAGGATGGACTGGTTGAATCTCCTTGCTGTCAGAGGGACTCTCAAGAGTCTTCTCCAACACCACAATAGAGTGAAGTAAGCCAGAAAGAGAAACACTAATACAATATATTAACACATACATATGGAATTTAGAAAGGCAGTAACAACAACCCTATATGCAAGACAGCAAAAGAGACACAGATGCAAAGAACAGACTTTTGGACGGTGTGGGAGATGGTGAGCGTGGGAGGATATGAGAGAAGAGCGTTGAAATGTGTATATTACCATATGTAAAATGGATGACTAGTGCAAGTTTAATGCATGAAACAGGGCACTCAAAGCTGGTGCTCTGGGACAACCCAGAGGGATGGGGTGGGGAGGGAGGGGGGAGGGGTTTCAGAATGGGGGGACACATGTGTACCTGTGACTGATTCATGTCTATGTATGGCAAAAACCACCACAATGTTAAAACTAACCTCCCATTAAAATTAATTAATAAAAAAAATAGCCCAGCCAGGCAGGCAATAGATGACAGAAGACAGTATAAATCAATAAAGTAGTTTAAAGTAAAGTGTCACTAAAATTCTAAAGTAAAATAACATTCTGCCTCTCAGATCCTATATATCTCTGTTAAAAGAAATAGTCTTTGGGTTTATATTTGGTAAAATGTGACTGACAACAGCACTGAATATTTTTGTAAGAATAAAACATTCTTACAATACAGTGCCTGATGATATGTGCATGCGTGCTAAGTTGCTTCAGTTATGTCTGTATCTTCGTGACCCTGTGGACTATAGCCTGCCAGGCTCCTCTGTTCATGGGATTTTCCAGACGCAAATACTGGAGTGGATTGCAATGACTTTCTCTAGGGGATCTTCTTGATCCAGGGATTGAACCTGGAAAGCCTGATGCCATGGTGCCTGATGGTATAGTACAAAAAATAAATAAATAAATAAATAATAATAATGATTGTAATTATTTTAGTGCGATTTAGCATATCACTGGGGACATATCTTCCCTTTCTATTATCCCTTCCACCAAGATTATGATTGAGGGCTATACTTTCCTAATTGTTCTTCAACATGCTCAAACTCTTTCTTCTTCCTCACTTTTGCTTCTCCTATTTTCTAAGACTCAATATTCTTCAAAGTATCTAACTGAGGTACTTATATTCTAGATCCCTTGTTTAACCATTTGCTATTACCATTTTTACCTAAATCTAATATATAGCACTTAACCATTCCATGATTGGCTTTCTCCTCTGTATAATGGGGGAACTTGTAGAACTTATACCAGAAAATTTTGTAAGTATGAGATGAAAAGTCCATACATGAGATGCACAAAAACAATCACATACATCAATTGAACATAGTAGAGAACCAAGAAATAAACCCACATGTAAAATCAATTAACCTACAAAAAGGCAAGAATATGAAGGCGGGGGGGGCGGGGGGGAAGACAGCCTATTCAGTAAATGGTACTAGAAAAACTGGACAGTTACATGCAAAAGAATCAAAATGGATTATTTTTTTCACATCATATTAAAACAAACTAAAAATTGATTAAAGTCTTGACTGTATAACCTGAAACAATAAAAGTCTTAGAAGAAAATATAGTCAGTATTGAAAAGATTTTCAGCAATATATTTTTTGGTTCTGACTACTTAGTCAAGGGCAACAAAATTAAAAAAAGTAAACAAAATGGACTTCATCAAATTAAAAACATTTGGCACAGTGAAGGAAACCATCAATAAACTGAAAAGACAAACAACTGAATGGGAGAAGGTATTTGCAAATGATATTTCTCAGAAGAGGTTAATATAAAAAATATATAATGAGCACACATACCTCAATATCAAGAATGCATTACTAATTTACAAATGTACAGAGAACATAGATTTTTTTTCAAGGAACACATACATATGGCCAAGCGGGACATGAAAAGATGCTAAACATCACTAATCATCAGGGAAATATAAATTAAAACCACAATAAAATATCACCTCACACCTGTCAGAATGGGTATTATCAACATGATGAAATAAAAAATGTTGGGGAGAATGTAAAGAAAAGAAAACCCTCATGAACTTTAGATTGGAATGAAAATTGGGGGAGCCACTAGGGAAAATAGTGAGGATGTTCCTTTAAGAAAAAATGCAAATAGAACTACTGTAAGCTTCAGGAAATCTATTTTGGGTATTTATGGGAAGAAAACAAAAACACTAATTTGAAAAGATGTATGCAACCTCAGTAGTCAAGTACGGATGCCACAACTGGACCATAAGGAAGGCTGAGTGTGAAAGAATTGAATTCCTATTAGAAATACACATCTGAGGTCAGGATAATTACCTTTGTTCACAAGTGAGCATATTTGCACTGAAAAAAAGTGCTATTCTCTTTTGTGATCATTTTTAGCAATCATACAAATAACACTTTTAACAGGAAAAATGGTAACTTTCTCAGTAATATAGCAGGGATTTTTTTTTTTTTCTCCTACATCATTCCTTATGTTATTCTCTATTCCAAGAGTATACTCCCCTTTGTGTCAGTGTATTCTATGTTATGCGATTAATATTGCCTGCAAGGAATGAGATTAGCTCATGCTAAGTAGTTTAAAGTTATTCAAGCAGTCTTCTTTGTTATGCACAGAAGTGAAAAGCAGCATGAAAGTCCAACCCAGCCATCATAGATTCTATTCTGAGTATAGGAGTTACTAACATTCCATCAATGCAAATAATGTATCAAGAGATGCAATTCCTGGAACCCTGCCATTTACCACTTTCCCATATATATCACTATAAAATAAAACAGCACAGTCTTTTGTAAGAAGGGAAAAGGAAGATGTAGGTACAGATGATACACAGTCCTTGCTTGTTCAACAATAAATGAGTTCAGAGAATCACCAAACCACCATAGGGAGTGAAACAATAAACTATAGATGATAGATAGGTATCAATTTACAGTGTTGAAATTCTGTACTATCATTGCTGTTTTCATTAATTGTACTAACACTAAAATAACTTTTGTATAGCCCTCTAGGGGCTTTTAAGTATATTTCAAATTTATAGAAAGAACAATCTCAGTAACTGTAACCATCAACAGATACCTTAACTGATTTTATTTTCATGGGTTCTTTTAAGAACACAATCAGAGTTTTCTCTCCTTGGGAGGAATCATGGGAATGGAATTTTTAAAAGATTGCAAATTCTTGATGAGAAATGGACTTAGATATTTTCTTTTGGGGGTTTTATTTTATTCATAATTAAGATTATTCATCCCCTATAATGTTTTCCCCTATATATAAGAATATCTAACAAAGCTTATACTACATCTATGCATGGATATTAGTTGTTAAGTACATTTTTGCAAAGATTTTTTAAAATTAGTGAATAAATGAAGTAGAACATTAATTACATATGCATTTTATACATTCTGTTTCAAAATTGGAAAGAGATTATTCTGTACATTTTTAGCTCCAATTTCTGACATCTTAAACACAGAATTCTAAAGTTAACTATGAATTATACTGCAATTCATATGTTACACAGCGAACATATGTTAAATTCTGTCTAATAGTTTTTACTCAGTGGGAAATTAGTTGATTTACTTATAAAGATCAATTTTCTAATATATAAAAATGCTTTATGTAAATTCATTCAAGTTTGGATAAATTGTGTATGAAAATGGCTACCAAAATTTTGTCCATCTTTATGCTTTTATACCTTGTCTTTAATCAGACTTGGAGACTATTTCTGTGTCAGTTGAACCAAGGTTGTCTATATTTATATTGCCCACCAGAATATGGAAAAAGTGATGAAGTGTACATTCTAGAGACTAGCTCTTAAGATATCTGGTAGCTTCCTTTTTGTTCTGTGGAACCAAAGCTATTCTGTGAAGAAGCGTATCTAGTTTTCCAAAGGAAGAAAAGACAAGACATATGTGGCCTTGCCTCAGCCAATTTTCTTGCTTAGTCACTAAGTCCAGTCCAACTCTCTTTGTGACCCCATGGACTTCGGGCCACCAGACTCTTCTGTCCATGGGATTTCCCAGGCAAGTATACTGGAGTTGGTTGCCATTTTCTTCTCCAGGGTATATTCTTGACCAGGGATTAAAGTCACATCTCCCACTTGGCAGGAAAATTCTTTACCACTTAGCCCCGAGGGAAGACTTCAGCCAGTGTCAATGTCAGGCATGTGAATAAGGGTATCTTGAGATCAACAGGACCAAGTGCTCCCATTTGCAACTTCACAAGTGGTTAAAAGAGAGACCAGCAAAATAACTGACACAGCTGAGACCATCCATCACTGGCCTCATGAAAAATCATAGATTGGTTTTACTTTAGGTCACTGTGGACTTCCCTGGTGGCTCAGATGGTAAAGCATCTGCCTACAATGTGGGAGACCTGGGTTTAATCTCTGGGTCAGAAAGATCCCCTGGAGAAGGAAATGGCAACCCAACTCCAGTATTCTTGCCTGGAAAATCCCATGGACAGAGAAGCCTGGTGGGCTACAGCCCATAGTGTTGCAAAGAGTTAGACACGACAGAGAGACTTCACTTTCTTTCTTTTCTTAAGTCATTTTACTTTGTGATAACTTGTTGGCTAATATGCTATCAGGATTGTAAACTATTGCCTTTTTAAAAGACATCCTTCCACTGCTAAAATCATTCCTGATGAATCCTGAGTAAAACCATGAAGTTTCCCCTTTATGCCTTGGTAGCCACATGCTACTTCCAGGCTTTCACCATGAGAATGTCATGCGACGCCTTCTTCTTCCAGAGTATCTCAGAGTGCTGCCTGGACCAAATGTGTCAGATTTATCTGGGGTGATTGTAAAATTTAAAATCTCAAACCACTCCCTTGACCTGCTAAATCCAAATGATAGGAAAGTGTATTTAAAACCAACACAGTTTTTTGCATCTTTTTTCTTTTCAGTGAATTATTGGCAATAACTACCATCTGATCCACACATTTTATGAAAGCTAGTTTGTGCATCACAGTCAAGCTAAGATGTTACTAAAGGATAAATATTTAATTCAGAAAGCTTCCAAAATACTATTCACCTTTTAATGTTAGCCTACAGTGACTTGCCCTTGTAATGCTGGATTTACATACTGTGGGTAAGAAAGCTTTGAGGCTGGGTGCTGATTTTAGGTTTCTCTTCTAATTTTGTAATATAGTATGCAAATCACTCTTAGAGAACCTACTTACCAGGTCAATGAGGAAGGAGGTTTCCACCAATGATTCTTAACCTCCGGAAAACAGTAATTTGTTTTAGAAATAAACACTCCTGATGTGTAACACTGCACTCAGCATACTCTGAAACATGACATGTTGTAGATCCACTTCTTATGTGGACCAGTGCCTATTGCAGAAACAAGGATGCAGCTGGCTTGATTAAGCTGACAGCACCAAGATATGTGAGAATTTATGATGTGATGATTTTTATATATACTTCATCAGCCAAATATGAAGATAAATTGTATTGAACTAGCAGCTTTCCAGCTGAAGAGTTTAAATTGTTAGTGTGAAACTGAAACTTAATAATGCTGGGATAAAAACCAGGTTTTATTACTGGTGATAGAGTTTGGGTGGATAAATTCTAACCAATTCATTTAAACTTTCCAACTTTATATTATGCGTGAGATAGAATGAAATGGAAAAAATATAGCAATAGGGGAATGTGAAAATAAAAGAAATTTTTAAAAATTCAAAGCACTACAAAGGTTAGCTTCTCTAGGAGAAAACAAATATTTCTGTATTTTAAATTCAACCATGGAGGTTGAGAAGAAATTTATATCATTTGGTTCTACCCTAAATTTACAGAAAAGAGAAGATCAACTGAAAAAACTGATTTGCTTTCTGACTTTGTCAGTACTTTTCTATGAATCCCAGGCATATTATGCATCTCTCTGGACTACAGTTTCCTTTTATTTAAATTTAGCTCAGTAAATAAGATTATGCATCCCCATGGATTGTAACCTGCCAGGCTCCTCTGGTCCATAGAAATCTCCAGGCAAGGATCCTGAAGTGTGTTGCCATTCCTTTCTACAGGGAATTTTCTTGACCCAGGGATCCAACCCAGGTCTCCCACATTGCAGGCAGATTCTTTACTCTCTGAGAGGCTGGCGAAACCTGAAAAGATGGGTGAAAGCCCTTGATTTTGGAGAATTTTCTTGATAATCTATAGAGACTTAGTGTATATAAAAAATAATTTTTAAAATAGGTTCTATACTTAATATCTAAGATAGAAAAAGCCGGCTCAATAAATTATGAATTTTCTCGAGAATTTTTAGTTTACCAATCACTGTGCTAAGCTATGGATATACATTTTCTATTTTTAACATTCACCTCAAGAATAAGTTGTAGTGTAATCTGCCCACAGTTTCACAGTTGGTAAAGTTGTAGCTTGAATACCCCAAAGATTGTGATTATGAAGTTGTGGTCTTAAAGATGTTGCCATTATAAATAAGTTAGCACCTCACTGTGTGTATAGTGAGTGCTTGTGTCAGAATAATGAAACCATCTTTTAATTCTCTAGCAAATGTTTGATGGAATAGATTCCAAATCACAATTTTTGTTTCCTTGTCTGCTATCTGTCCTTCTTAAATGTTAGTGTCTGTCAAGCATGTCCTGAGAAAGGAAGTGATGAAGGTTGATTAATTCTACCAGATATGTGAACATTCTATAAAATCTATGAAATTAAAATAGTATAGAACTATACTATTCTATACTACTATGTGTGTAGGAATAGACAGACCAATTATATGGAATAAAAAATTCAGAAAGAGATCCAAGAATATTTGAAAATTTTATGTAAGATTGACATTTCAAATACTGCAAAAATAGATTAACATTTCAACAAATAGCATTGGAACAGTATATAGTCATTTGGGCAAAGAAAAAGTTGGATCCATAACACACTCTATGCACCACAGTAACCCCCAACAACTTCAGTGACATAAATATAAAGTCATACAAGCAGGGGAAGTAAACATGAGAAAAATGTGTTACCTGAAAACACCCGAGGAAGTAAAAGATAATTGGTTCCATTAAAGCAAAACAAACAAACAGAATAAAAAAGTTTTGTGTGACAGGAACACTGGAGTCAAAATCAGAAGACCATAAGCTGGAAGAAACGTATCTGTTGCCTTTTATTTCTATCTTAAAAAAGAAACTAATAGACCCAAGAATAAAAATACTAAAAGTCGCTTAGCAATAATTTTACAAAATAAAGTACAGATTTCAAAAATTAAAAAATGTTTAAAGACTTATGAGCATCTGAGTAGATGCTCAGATACAAATTAAATTTTTCCAGAGATGAGATTTTATATTTCTGATTGGCAAGATCCAAAATTTGTCAACACATACTCTTTAGCAAGATGATAAAAAGTCTGACATCTTCAAAACTGCTCAAGAGAATGCAAAATGAAAAATATATTATGGATATTATCTGGAAGTATTTAATGAACATCCACAGCCTTTTAACATTTTATCTAAGAATTTCATTTCTAAAAAAATTTTCATGACCATATTATGCCAAGAGAAAATGTATACACAAATTTATTTGTAAAAGAAAATATTAAAAACAGCACAAACATCCTCCCAAAAGAGGCTAATTGAACATACTCCAGCATATTCACACAATTATATACTAAAAAATTCATTTATTCAAAAAAATTGAGGACGGTCTATAATTATCTTAAGATTTGTGCTTAATAATTTTTTTCTCTCACTGCCAATAAAATTTATTTTTGAATTGTTACACAAGGGAAAAAAAAAAGAAATAGACTTTACAATTCTACATACATATACCTCCCTTTTATTTCTTGATTTTTTTTTTGCATTTGACAACATTCAGAAGGAAAAAAATGAGTGAAATGACAGAAATCGCTACTCCTTATATATTTATGGGTGATGAGAAAAAACCAATAAATACAATAGATCTTAAGAGAAAATAAGATTAAAATGTCAATAGCTATGACACATACATGTAAAAAATTTTTAAGCAAATTTGCTAAATTGTGATTTGGTGGCTTTTCCTATTAACTGAACCAGCTCCACCAATGTTCAGAAATTTAGAATAGTTCCAAGAACTCTCCACTATCTCTGTCAAGGCTTGTTTTATTTTGCATTTGTGTAAATAAGTATGAGATTAGAAATACCATAATTATTTAGTTTATGTTGTAAATATAATTGAAATAAAGCCAAAAATAGTGTTAGATTAGAGATATTTTAAAAGTATTTAGGAGAACAAATAAAAATCAGTTCCAGTTAATAAACAATATTTTTTGTTTGTTTTAGCAGTCACAGAAAGAGGTTAAAATCTAGATTGAATGAAATATAGACTGATATCAATAAAATGGGTGTTAAAAACTCCAAAGTCCATTCCTCAATAAAAGAAACTAAAATGCTGGCAAAACCATCAGAATCAACTTGCTGTAACTCTATCAAAAGTGAGTTGGAAAGCAATTTTTTAAAAATGCCTGGAGAGCAGTAAAAATACAGCTTTGTACAGTTTTAATTTGCCCTTATCCCATTTCCCACTCCCAACCTCAGTGGTAGACTCAAAAATAACAGCTCACTGTATCATAGCAGTACAAAACAAATTTCTAGAAGTACACACTCAACCAACACCGAGTCAGAGAGAAATAGAAAATTAGAGTGACTCTGTAACAAGTAAAAGGATTGAATCAGTTTAAATAAACAAACAAGCTTCCAACAACAGAGCACAGGACCAAGAAGACTTCATCATTGAATTCTGCCAAGCGTTATGATGAAAAGTTAATGCCAATCTTTCACACACTTCAAAAGAATAGAAGAGGTAGGCATACTTGCTAATGCAATCTATGAGGCAAGCATTGCCCTGACACGCAAGCCAGACAAAGACATCACAAGAACAGAAATCTACAGGCCAATTATCTTGTATCTTGTATAAATATTAATCCCTTGACAGATCCCAGCTAACCTAATCCAGAAACATATTAAAATTATTACACACCATGACCAAGTGGGATTTATCCCAGAATTTCAAAGGTGGTTCAATACAGAAAAAACTGGTCAGTGTCCATACCATAGCAATAGCTTTAAGAAAAAAAAAAGTAATTTCTATAGATGCATGACAACCTTGATAAAATGTCACATGCTTTCATGATAAATAAACGAAAAAAATAAGAATAGAAGGAAATGTTCTCACTCTGATATGAAAACTCCACACAAGTACTATTATACCTAATAATTAAAGACTCAAACTTGTCCCTTGAGGTCAGCTCTAGTCACTTCCATTTAATGTAATAATAAATGCTCCAGCTGTAGATATGCAGATGATACCATTCTAATGGCAGAAAGAGAAGAGGAACTAAAGGGATGCTTGATGAAGGTGAAACAGGAGAGTGAAAAAACTGGCTAAAACTCAACATTCAAAAAAGCTAAGATCATGACACCCAGTCCCATCACTTTATGGTGAATAGGTGGGGGAAAAAATGGAAGTAGTGACAGGTTTTATTTTCTTGAGCTCCAAAATCACTGCAGATGCTGACTGCAGCCATGAATTTAAAAGACACTTGTTCCTTAGAAGGAAATCTATGACAAACCTATACAGCATAGCAAAACCAGAGACATCAGTTAGTCAGTTCAGTAGCTCAGTTGTGTCTGACTCTTTGAGACCCCATGGACTGCAGCACTCCGGTCCATCACCAAGTCCTGGAGCTTACTCAAACTCATGTCCATAGAGTCGGAGATGCCATCCAACCATCTCACCCTCTTTTGTTCCTTTCTCCTCCTGCCTTCAATCTTTCCCAGCATCAAGGTCTTTTCAAAGGAGTCAGTTCTTCACATCAGGTGGCCAAAATTATCAGAGTTTCAGCTCCAGCAACAGCCCTTCCAATGAACATTCAGGACTGATTTCCTTTAGGATGGACTCGTTGGATCTCCTTGCAGTCCAAGGGACTCTCAAGAGTCTTCTCCAACACCACACTTCAAAATAATCAATTCTTTGGCATTCAGCTTACTTTATGGTTCAACTCTCACATTCATAGATGACTGCTGGAAAAACCATAGCTTTGACTGGACGAACCTTTGTCAACAAAGACAGACCTCTGTTGGGAGAGACACCGCTTTGCTGAAAAAATTCCATGTAGTCAAGGCTATGTTTTTTCCAGCATTCATGTACATATGTGAGTGTTGGACCATAATGAAGGCTGAGCACCAAAGAATTGATGGTTTTGAACTATGGTGCTGAAAAAGACTCAAGAATCCCTTGGACTGCAAGATCAAACCAGTCAATCTTCAAGGAAATCAACCCTGAGTATTCTTTGGAAGGACTGATACTGAAGCTGAAACTCCGATATTTTGTCCACCTGATGCCAAGAGCTGTTCACTGGAAAAGCCCCAAATGCTGGGAAAGATTGAAGGCAGAAGAAAAGGGTGGTAGAGGACGTGATGGTTAGATAGCATCAGTGACTCCATGGACATGAATTTGAGCACACTCTGGGAGATAGTGGCAGACAGGGGAGCCTGTCATATTGCATTCCATGGGGTTGCAAAGAGTTAGGCATGACTTAGTGACTGAACAACAACCACAAAGCTAGCCAGAACAAGTAAGTGGGGAAAATGGAGATTGGAAAGGAAGAACTGAAGCTAGTCTAATTGCAAATAACATGAACGTATATAGTGAAGGACAGGAAAGCCTGGCGTGCTGCAGCTCATGGGGTCACAGATTTGGGCAGAACTGAGTGACTGAAGAAAAAATGAACTTATATATGGAAAAGTCTAATAAAGCCATACTTAAAAAAATCTGTAACAGATAATCAGCAAAGTTGTAGTATGCAAGATCAATGTTCAAAAACAGTTGTTTCTATGCTTCGGAAATGAGTAACTCAAAAATGAAATGAAGAACGCAACTCCGTTTACAATACCATCTAAAAGAATTGTCTAGTAATCATATTTTAAGAGAAGAAAAAAGATAAAATGTTTAAATAAAAATATTTTATTCTAAACAAATGTTCAAAATAGTACCATCTTAACAGATCATCAATGTAAAATTGTTAATGAGAATTTTGCGTTCATTTTTCATCATACCTTCAATATATGATGTGTATTTTACACTTCAAGCATATCTCAATTTGCATGAATCATATGTAAGTTGCTCAATAGCCTCTTGTGACTAGTGGCAATGTATCAAACAGTGTGGATTTAGATGTTTCAGGAGGATTTCTCAACCTTAGCCCTACTGATATTGGTGGACAGATAATTCCTTTTTCTTGGGGGGATATCCTGTGCATTGTAAGATGTTGGTAGCATCTGCGGCCTCTACTCACTAGATTCCATCAACCTCACAACCCAGTTGTGACAAACAATATGTATATACACAAACATTGCCAACTGTGTCCTCAGGAACAGAATTATTGCCAGGCAAGAATGACTGCTCAGGGGGAGAGCTGTTCTTTCTTCTGAGACTGCTGGCCATAGGAATGAAATAAGCCTAGAGTCCCTGGGGCTATCAAGTGGACACCAAGTATGACGCCAATAGAGCAGTAGCCAAGACACAAAAATGGGAAGATAGGAGTCTTGGTGACATTTTTTAGTCACTTGATCAAGACTCACCTGAAAGCTATTATAGTGTCTCTGGATCTTTCTGTGAAACAAACACATTTCTTACCTTGACCTAAACCACTTTGAATGGCTTTCCTTTAATTGACGGCTGAAATAATCTTAAGCAATTTGTCATTACAACCTAAATACATAAATGCTCCCTTTCACATGATTTTTGATAGCTTTCAGTTTCCTTCCAAGAGTTACCATCTACAGGATGAACATTATTTTGCATGCTTTATGTTTCAGGTAAAAGTATGCAACTGTAAACTTGGCTTCTTTGCTAAGGTATTTGCTTTAACTAGGTCTGTTGTTAACAAAATTTATTCACCAAAACTATGATAAGAGAGACTGCTTGTATAACCTTAACTGACTATTGCTTTATTTATTTTCATACCTTCAAAAGATGAAAATTATACATCCAATGTGGCAGTTACTACTGGGAATAAAATTGTAGTATTTCTTATATGATCCAATTCACTTTTATCTGAGTTGTACTCAAGAATTATGTTACCCTTGGGTGGTTCTAAAAAATGGAGCTGTAAACTGGATAAAGCTTTAATCATGGAGTAAGCATGTGCCACCTTCACTGTGTGTGGAGTTCTAAGAAAGATATTGGATTTTTCTCTCAAGGGTCTGCTTGATTACTGTTAAAAATTGAACACACTTCTTTGAAATAGATGTAGATAAAATAATAATTATTTTAAAAGTAAAGATGGATAAACGTGTGACTTAAAAGAGGAAATTTTATCTTAATTATGTCACTTCTTAACTCAATTTCAGGTATTTTAACTCAATCACATGATTTTTTCCTCCACATAAACTCAGCAGTACTTTCACATGTACTTATGCTTCTCAACATGTAATATATGCAAATATTTTTCAAAATTACATTAGAAAATTTAGTAGAGAGTATTTTCAATGAAATATAATGTGTCATCTTTTCCTTCTTAAACTTAATGTATCTACCCACAGCGAAAGATTTTACTTTCTTGAGCTCCAAAATCACTGCAGATGGTGATTGCAGCCATGAATTTAAAAGACGTTTACTCCTTGGAAGGAAAGTTATGACCAACCTAGACAAGATATTAAAAAGCAGAGACATTACTTTGCTGACAAATGTCCATATAGTAAATATTATGGTTTTTCCAGTAGTCAAATATGGATGTGAGAGTTGGACTATAAAGAAAGCTGAGAACCGAATAATTGATGCTTTTAAATTGTGGTATTGGAAAAGACTCTTGAGAGTCCCTTGGACTGCAAGGAGATCCAACCAGTCCATCGTAAAGGAGATCAGTCCTGGGTGTTCACTGGAGGGACTGATGTTGAAGCTGAACCTGCAGTACTTTGGCTACCTGATGCGAAGAGCTGACTCATTAGAAAAGACGCTGATGCTGGGAAAGATTGAAGGCAGGAGGAGAAGGGGATGACAGAGGGTGAGATGCTTGGATGGCATCACCAACACGATGGACATGAGTTTGAACAAGCTCCAAGAGATGGAAACGGCTACCCACTCCAGTATTCTGGCCTGGAGAATTCCATGGACAGAGGAGCTTAGCAGGCTTATAATCAGATTTAAAATTCTAGAGGGTTTTATCTTTTAAGAATATGGTATATTTAAATTATCTTAATCTTATGCCTTCTAAGAATATGTATGTATGTATGTATGTATGTATGTATGAATGTATCTCTCTACTTACTTATCTCAATCTATCTATATCTTTATCAGGGTGCCATTGATCTAATATTTTGCAAAGTTTACATGATTCCCCATATGACTGCTCATAGCAGAGCTTACATTGTAATGAAATTGTTAACAAACATGCTAGGTTTCTCCTATGAAATATCTGTATCCAATAAAAATAATTTGAAAGAATAAAGAAGCTTAAAGATTTTCAAAGAGCAAGAGCTGGAAAAAATGTAATTCCTGTGAGGACGCCTTGTTATTTTTTTGAAAGTGACATTTTGAATCCAGCTTTCCATTCTGTTCTCTCCTTCTCACTATGTGTATGTGTGTGCGTATGTGTGTGTGTGTGAGTATTTGAGTCTAGAAAAAGAAAAAAAGAACATGACAGAAACGTCCCACGTAATGGACTTTCAGGGAAACAACTGTAGAATGGTAAACAGCTGTGTCAGAGTTGGAGATTTAGCTACCTGTTTCAAACACAACTTTCTAAAAGGAAGCTACTAGATACCCTTTCATTTCCAAAAGGAGGGGGATCCTTGACACCTCAAACACAGTTCATTGCTTCTGTTATCTGGATAATTTAGAATGAATTTTGAGATTCTCTGAGAAGAGTAAAAAATAACAACAAATATCCAAAAATGCTTATTTTGTCTAATTCATAACAAACTCACTCAGACAGTCAAAACTGCTAAATTAAATTTAATGGGTGTCAAAAAAAATAAAAAAAAAACAGAGCATGTCTTTAATTACCAAAATTACAGCCATAGATATAGTGTCTCATATTAAGTGCGTACATGAGTTGGATGAAAGAGAAAATTATATAATGGAAAACATAATGTATTTAAATAATTTAAGTGGTTTTAAAAAGAGTGAAAAACCTCCTATTCTTACCCTTAGCGGAAGCATATGTGTTGGTGGTGCTGCGCCCTGGTGTAAATTGCTGAGAGGAGGAAGAAAGAGGCGCAGGAATGGGTGTGGCAGTATAACCTGACTACCTGCTTTTTGTTTCACCAATTTTCTTAAACAATAAAACGTTTTCATGTGAAATATTCTCACTGGTTATAAACTGCAATCATTAAAAAAGATCACATACAAAGCACCAAACAAGGACCTGAAAATTCTGATTGTCAAAATTTTCCATTTTCCATTCAAGCATGCTATATAGTGATGCAAGCTAAAAACAGGGTTTCCCTGGTGGCTCAGTGGTAAAGAATCCGCCTGCCACGCAAGAGAGGCAGGTTTAATCCCTGGCTCTGGAAGATCCCTTGGAGAAAGAAATGGCATTTTACTTCAGCATTCTTGCCTGGTCAATCCTGTGGACAGAGGAGCCTGGCAGGCTACAATTCATGGGGTCACAAAGAGTTGGACATGACTTAGCAACTGAGTTTGCACACAAGCCACCATACTGAAAAGACTGATAATCTGACTCAAGTTATAGATTGGAAGAGGTTCTAGAAGACAAGGATTCCAAAAAATAAGGTTCCAAAAGAAATTACCTCTTTGGGCTTAAATTTCAGGCAAATTTTAGTTTGACCAGGAAGTTATTAATTCTAATCAAACACCTGAAAGTCTGATGTGTCCTGATTGAAAATCATGTTGGTAACTAAGAGATATTTCTGAGCAGAGTATTATTTGTTCTTAGCTGTTTTGAACCTAAATATTTAAAAGAAATGCTTCCCTATGTGGTGGGGGAGGGGGGAGGAAAAAAAGAGTATCTTATTACCCAGCTCAAGCCAATTTTCGTATATGGTTTTCTCTACGTTTGTTGCAATGAATATTTATTTCATAATACTGTTCAGATTCTATGTAGAGGAAAACTAATCATTTCTAAATTCAGTCTCTCTTAACCGATTCCTCAGAGACTAGAGAAAGCCAGGGCAGAAAAGGAAGGATGACACAGGTGCATGAAATAAGTTTTCCCTTGAAAGGCATAAGACCCATTTTTGCTGTTCCTAGAAATGTAAATTTTAAATATTTTTGCTTACAAAAGCATGAGATTTTTACCTTTTTATAAATAAGCTTTCTGAATTAATTCATCTATTTTCTCCTTCTGGGATCATTTTATTGAATCTTTAAATTTAAGGTCCAAGGAATGGTGAGCTTCAAATGGAGAGCATATTTCAAATGTTATGCATTAAAAAAACATTTAAGCTCATGGAACATTTTTTGAATAAATGGGAAATGTTTCAGCATTGATCCAGCTTTGTATTTCATAAAAACACAAACTTATGTCACCTTCAGGTTTTCATACGTGTTACTAGTAGAGGAAACAAATGATTTTGAGACATGCAAAATTATATTTATGATATGTCAGCCATCATATTTACAATATAGAAAATCAAATATGCCAATTCACTAAATAGTGATTCAGATGGGTGACTTTTACATGGATTCAATGGTTTAAGGCAAAATGTTATGATTTAAAATAATAAACGTAAATTGGCCTCCCAATAATTCTAGGATCTTAATACATTGAGCTTACTGTGTATATATATAGTTGTTAATTTTTGGCATCAATGTTTTTAACAGGTTGGACTGATTGGCGTTACATCCATTGAACATTTGATTGCCAGTTTTCTTTTTCAGTGAAGAACAAATGAGATGCTTATTAAGGTCAGTAAATTATGATTATTAGATCTCAGAGCATATCATCTATCAAATGAGACAGTTATATAAAGGGATAATTAAAGGAGATAGAGATATGTGCTGGATAAAGTGTACACACACAAAAGCTTTGCATCCACAAATAAGGTAGTGAATTAGGAGTTTGTAGCTCACTGCGAGCCTTGCTAAGGAGGCAATTCTTGAAATAGTCTTGCAAGAAATTATGCTTATCTAACCCACTTCTTTCTCTTACCCTACTCCTTCCTGCCCAGAGCCTTTGTTTTAGTTGCTTCCCTAAATGTGGTTTCTCAGCTCTTCCAGAATTATCATAGATCATGCTTGATACTTTTACAGCACATCTGCATGTATGACAGTATATTTGAGTCACAATGTCAATCTGCCTCATCACACCGATCTTCTTGATGACTAGAGGAAAACAGTTTTATTTTATACAGCAGCAATATAGAAAAAATGCCTGTGCTGACATTAAAAAGAATGAATGAAGAAATTAATATAATATTACGGGAAAACTAGGAGAAAGGTCTTTCCTGAAAGCTGGAATGGCACCTACAAAATGTGATGAAGAACACAGCAAAAATTATTTTATGACACTAGAACTTAGTATGGTTGGAAGTGCCTTACCTTCTTCTGCTTTATTTTCCAGAACATCAACTTTGGATAGTTTATGTAATTTATATCGTTATTGCATTAATTTTCTCACCCAATTAAAACACAAGATCATCAGAGTAAGGATCTAGTTCTCTTTTGATTTTGATGTCCCACCCGAACCAAGAAAAAATCCAAGGACAATTTTAATTCGACAATATTAGAACTGAATTCAAACTCAGGTCTCAGCTATTCATAAAATAACTTTTTGAAACCAACACTCAAAAATAGACATAATAACTAAGGATACTCTTCATAATTTATTTCAACTAAACAAATGCATATTGATAGTTTACTATCTTCAAAATGAATTCTAATAATAAAATGTGCAAAAATGAACAAAGTAGAATCTATTATCTTGAGTTAATCATGTTCTACTGTGTAATTCAGATAATTACAGGTCCAGTTATAGGCAGAAGAGATATTAATTATGACCAGGATAAGAAAGCATTCTATGAAAGAACAGAAATCAATCCTATTTGGGATGATTTTTAAAAGGTTAGTAGATGGGATTGTACTTGAGCTAAAACTTTGAAAATTTGCCTTATTGATAAAAAATAAATCCATGCTCTCTAAGGCTAACACCAAACTAATTTATACATGATAAGAGAAGTTGTAGATACATTTTCTGCTCATATGTTTATCATCTGAGGTTCATCATTCAGTTATTTATTACCTGACAACACTTATTCTTGTCTCAGGGATGAAAAATGAGGAGTACCGTATGGAAAGACAAATCATGAGAAACAGAATCTTGCCTAAACTTTTTCACTTCCCATGCCTTGGTGAATTTTCTCCTTGTGGTGAAAGTTTCTATAGCATTTGTTTTATTATTCTTTTCTAAAGAAATATGATAGTTTCTTTACAACATGTAAAATTTTAAAAACAGAAACATGGCATAGACCTGTCAGCCTGAAGAAATCAGACACAAAAACACAACCCCGCAAAGAAAACACTGGCAAATGGAGGACGATTCCAAAGTTACCATGTGGGATAGCTGTGATAGTGTGTAATGGGAAAGTGGGGAAAGTAGATAAAGAGTGTGTTTCTAGTGACACTGATATGTTGGATTTGATTAAACAAGCAATGGGGAGTTAGGGATATGTGCCAATTTCCAGTGTCACAGTTGAATTGAAGAGATCGGAAAATAAACACGTAGATCCTCAGGATAATATTTCAGCAAGAAGCTATTGCCCCAACTAGGGCCATAGAAGCCAAGTAATGCGTGTGAGAGTTCTGTGCACTTTCTGTAAAACTTCAAAACGATAGTCACAGGAACACTGAAGAACAGACAGCAGTGTGTGGCTTGTCTTCTTCTGTATTGTGTCCAGGAAACTCCAGACAGACAACGTGAACGCAGAAAAGATGTTAGGGCTAAAAGTTATCATAAAATTATCTCAGTAGTTTTATAATAATGAGATGAATTTCAGAAGGTCCTTATGAAATAACTGAATCCCAATATAAATCGGCCAAGCAAAATCACAGACATTGTGAACTTGATAAAGAATTTTCTTTCTAAAAATCCTCCTACCAAAGATTTTCAGTTAAGAATAGCAAAACTAACTTGAAAAATAAAAAAAAGAGAAGCAGTCATAGCTTAAAACCCCAAATATGTAAATCCTCTCTATATCTGAATGAAAATCTTAGTAATGTAATAGTAAAAAAATCAGTGATAGACTCCAATGAGATGACTTATCAGATACATAGAAAGAAAGAAAGTGAAGTCACTCAGTCGTGTCTGACTCTTTTCAACCCCATGAACTGTAGCCTACCAGGCTTCTCCGTCTATGGGATTCTCCAGGCAAGAGTACTGGAGTCGGTTACCATTTCCTTCTCCAGGCGATCTTCCCGACCCAGGGATCACACTGGAGGCAGATGCTTTAACCTCTGAGCCACCAGGGAAGCAGTTTACTTGATATTTAACTTTGTTTACTTTTTGACATGCAAACCTTTCATGGGTGATTAATTATTGTTCTGTCATTTGTAAAATTTTATGTACACTGAGCCATCTATATTTCTACTTTTGCTTTCATAAATAGAAAAGCAGTCATCAACTTGAGGTGAAAATACTGGCAATTAATCACAGATTTTTTTTTCTAGTTGTATTATTTTAGATGTATGTGTTTACCCTTTTTAACTAAGTGACAAACTATTTTCTGATATGTTGCAAGATAAGAATCTGGCACTATATTTCAAAATGGTTAGCTTTAACATCAACATCATTTAGCCAGTGTTCTATATCTCCCTCATTGAATTCAGATACGTTTTTGTTATGTAGTGGCTAATTGCAAAAACACTGCCAAATATTGTTATTCACTGATAAATTAAAAAGACCATTCAAATGAATATACTGAGCATATAGGTAAGACCTTACAAGACAAAAATGTGAAAGATTATCAGTCTCTCAAAAATATTCAACTTTTTTATGCTAATGGAGTCTTTTTAATCTCAGAATGTGTTTAGAGCCACTGAAATGCTTTTGATCTTTGTGCCCTTTTTTTGTAGGGGCAGGGGTGATTGCTTTTAATTGGAGAAAGAAGGGGTCATTTGACTTGGAAAGAAAAAGACAAGAAGTAGACACACTGAGGAAGATATAATTTAAGGGATGCTATCTCATTTTCTGATCCTAGGCAATTTTTTGGTCTGCTTTAGATATAAGAGAAAAGATTCCAAAGAGACAGAACTGTTCATGATGGACTTTGGAGACTATTCACATAGCAAATCAGCTTTGAGTGCAGATGATAGACTGGGATGAGAAACTGCTCTGACTGCCTTTTAGGAATCTAGCAGCCTTCAGAGGTTTGAAAGATTTAGGCAAAGCCAAAGATCAACCTTGGTGGACACTTCATTTCTTACTTTGCCCAGCGGAAGCACATAGTTTGTACTAAGTGCCTTAGGAGGGGAGAAGGCAATGGCACCCCACTCCAGTATCTTGCCTGGAAAATCCCAGGGATGGTGGAGCCTGGTGGGCTGCAGTCCATGGGGTTGCTAAGAGTCAGACACGACTGAGCGACTTCACTTTCACTTTCATGCATTGGAGAAGGAAATGGCAACCCACTCCAGTATTCTTGCCTAGAGAATCCCAGGGATGGGGGAGCCTGGTGGGCTACTGTTTATGGGGGTCGCACAGAGTCGGACACAACTGAAGCGACTTAGCAGCAGCAGCAGCAGCAGCAGCAGCAGCAGCAGCAGCAGCAGCAGCAGCAGCAGCAGCCTTAGGAGGAGGCATCCCAGTGGCTCAATGGTAAAGAATCTGCCTGCCAATGCAGGAGACACAGGGGACATGGGTTCAATACCTGGGTTGGGAGATGCCCTGAAGGAGGGAATGGCAACCCATTCTAGTATTTGGATTGTGCATGATGGACAGGGGAGCCAAGTGGGCTACAGTCCATAGCATCATAAAGAGTCTGACAGGACTGAGCCACTGAGCATGCATGCCTTAGTAGGATTAGAAATAGGAAAGGGAGAATAAAATGTTACTTAGCAGGCGCATTTGAGGCCAACCCTTGAGAATTTGAGCAAATAAGTGGACGCCCAGAAGTCAACCTTCTCTCTTAGCATATTGGCTCTTGGGGTGGGAATCACCATAATTTTGCCTGTAATGTCAAGTGCTATTCTATTTCAGAAATCTGAAATCAAAGAAATCCTGAGGAAATTATGGATGATCTTAATAGCTAATATGATTTGAACTTTCATTTTGCTAGACGGTATTCTATGCACTGTGACTATAATTCATTCTTCTCATATCCTTATATGGAAATGGCTGTCTTAAAATATGTGATGACAGTAGGTTTGTGGGTTTGTGTCAGACAAATGCCAACCAGTTATACTTTAAGTATCTATAGTAGCCCTGACATTTAGAAATTTTAAGAACATAATTTAGAATCACATGAAGCAGTAAATAGGCTAGTTGAATTTACCAAACAGTAGAGCTGTCTAGGTTGGTGATACTCACTGTAATCTGATCAGAAAATTAGGTAACTGGATGGCTTATTCTCAAGTATGTGGGTTTCTACTTTAACTTTTAGAATTTAAGAACATAGTAATTGTATAAAAAAGCTTAACCTGACATATTTATATTAAAAATCTCTTTAAAAGGGATAGTTTTATGAAAAACTGAAAGTTTCGATAAAGTGAAACCTTCCCTTACGTTGGAGCAATCCCACTCCTAGGTATCTACCTTAGATAAATAAATACTTATGTTCACATTAATTCCATACATAAATGATTAGAATGGCTTTATTTATAATCATCCCAAACTGAAAACCATTCAGTATATTTCAGGAGGTGAAGGAATAAACATATTTTCTTCATCCATACAATGGAATATTAACAATTAAAAGGAAAGAACAATTTATAAACACAAACAAGGGTTGAATCTCAAAGCATTATGCTAAGAAAGTAATCTCGTTTCAAAACATTGAATTGTATACTGTATAAGCTCTTCTATACAGCTTTCTAAAAAGCAGAACTATGGTCCAGGAGAAGAATTTGGTGGTTTATGAAAGTAAAGACTGGAGAGAATGTGTGACTAAAAAGGGCAACTCAAGATAATTTTGGAGGGTGTGATAATGGAAATCTGTGTCCTAATTGTCTGTACATAATTCTATACATGCATTAAAATTCATGGAATTGTAGATCACAAAAGAGTCCATTTTATTTAGAATTAACTTTAAATAACCTGTGTCTTTTAAGAACTTAAAACATTATATTAATATGATATGCCCCAAACATAAATATTTACTTATAAATGAGCAAATTTTAAATCAGGAAAACTTAGAATTGAATGAAGAAATACTTGAGAAAAACAAATACTTCATTACTTTATTAGAGAAAGGAAATCTTTTCATCTGAGATAAATTGAGTACAAGTAATTACTTCATAAGAAAATCTAGTCTATAAATTTAATGTAATAGCTTCATAACTATAATTTCAAATATGTTGTGGGAAAGTGAAAGTGTTAATCACTCAGTAATGTCCAGCTCTTTGTGACCCCATGTGCTATAGCCCACCAGGCTCCTCTGTCCATGGGATTTTTCAGGCAAGAGTACTGGTGTGGGTTGCCATTGCCTTGCTTCACAACTAACCAGCCTCTATTTGCAAGGAGCTGAGAAAAGGTTGGCACTCAGGATGGAATTAAGACTGATACTGACTGCTGTGTCATAGAAGAATCTACTGAATAGCTCTCGGTCCAGTGTTTTGAAAGTTACATTAGAACAAGGGCTTTCACCTTTTAAAAATAGAAATAAAAAATACAACAAAATATTCCAATCTAGTTTCACCTTCCATCTTATATATTGGAGAGTGTCATGGTGGATTTCGCTACTATTTTTTTTTCCTAAACTGAAATTTTCTTCTGAACAAGTTGTGTGTGAATGTGTGTGTGTGTGTGTGTGTGTGTGTGTGTGTGTGTGAGAGAGAGAGAGAGAGAGAGAGAGAGAGAGAGATTTTGGGTTGTATCTGTTGTACCGTTGTTTCTTTATGTCTTCATGGTTCATGTTTATCACTTGTGACATCAGTTTAATGGGTTAAGTAGAGTGTAAAGTCCTTTCCAGCTCATTAATATTATCAATTTTACCAGTTCCTTGGTTAAAGACACATAATGGGTTATATTAGCTAAAGTTTGTCAGAGAAAATGATTTCTTGTTTGATTTTCATATGCAATATAAAAGAATTTACATCCTTTTAAAGGTAAAAATAATTTATACATGAAAGTCAATTTTTTTTCTGACAAGCTAGGGAAATATATGAAAGTTTCTTTAATAAAAATGTTTACAAGAGATTTTTGTTAATAATAGAATACTGTCCTGCAATTTGTTGCTGCTCACAGTTCTTTAAACAATCAGCAATTTGCTGTTATTAACAGTGACTGCTCCATTTTGCCAAATTCTAATAACTGATTAATGTTAACTGTCCTCTTTTACAAACTTTACAACCTGATTGGTTAAATTATTTTAATTTAAATTTATTTATTTTAATTGGAGGTTAATTACAATATTGCATTGGTTTTGCCATACGTCAACATGAATCCGCCACGGGTGTACACGTGTTCCCCATCCTGAACCCCCCTCCCACCTCCCTCCCCATGCCATCCCTCTATTCATTTGATTAGTATTGAGCTTAATTTCAGAACTTAAAGATTTTTTTCTCTAATTTCTGTTCATCTTTCTTATCATTCTGGTATTCACATATTATTTATTTATGAGTTTATGTGTTAGAATATCACTATGTTATAATCATTTATATGTATCCAGATTTTTAAAACAACTTTAATGAAGTATGATTTACATGCAAAACGCTGTACATAGGTAATGTGTGCAACTTGATGAATCTGGAGACAACCATCACCACAGTCTATGCCATAAACATATTCATCACTTTCAAAAATTTCATGTCATCTTCTTTATTTATGTTTACTGCTGTTTTGTTATAAAACAACATAAGACTTACTCTTACAAACTTTAAAGTATACAAAGCAGTATTGTAAAATATAGACACTGCTATACAATAGATCTCTAAAACTTATTCATCTTATATAACCCAAGTATTATTCCTTGACTAACACCATCTCAATAAACCCCCGTCAGTTCAGTTCAGTCACTCAGTCATGTCCGACTCTTTGCGACCTCATGGATCGCAGCACACCAGGCCTCCCTGTCCATCACCAACTCCCAGAGTTCACTCAAACTCACGTCCATCGAGTCAGTGATGCCATGCAGCCATCTCATCCTCTGTCGTCCCCTTCTCCTCCTGCCCCTAATCCCTCCCAGCATCAGAGTCTTTCCAGTGAGTCAACTCTTCGCGTGAGGTGTCCAAAGTACTTCCCCTTAGACCAGCCCAACCAACCTTCTACTGTCTGCTCATCTAGATTTTCCATCTTTAATTTTTGATTGTAAATTGATACCTAGGGTAGATTTTCTGTGGTTCTGTATTTCTGATCAAATTCTCTTGATAAGATATATGTTATAGATATTAAAAAAAGATTTGGGATCTGACTATATAGTATACACATATTTTCCATCTTGAACCTTCATTAATATTACATAATAGATATTTTGAATGTCATTGTTCAAAGAAATCCTTTATTAATAATTTATTTTATGCACCATTTTCTGTCATGAAATGAATGGTCATTAATTTAATATTATCTATATAGTGTTTCCATAATGAACAAACTTATGAAGGATTATTTGTGCAATTTCTGACTATGTCCTTATGTTACATCTCTGGATGCAGATTACTAGATTAAATGCAAGGACTTTTAAAATATTTCTGTACAAATTGCATTTCAGAAGTGCTAATATTTGCATCTACATTATGAGAGCTCATACTATACCAATAGTTTTTATTCTAGTTCTTTTTCTCTCATTTTTATTCTAGTCTTTTTCTTTCAAGATGCAAAGTATATTTATCTGCATTTCATTTTACTTTATTTTTCAAACCTTATCCTGCTGTTTAGCTTACTTTCAATTATTTAAAATATGTGAAATTTCTTCTTATTTAAAGTAAAAATAGTTTTATTTTAACCCAAATACTTCACCAAATATTCCACCACCTGAACAGTTGTTTTAAAATCATCAGTTCAGTTCATTCGCTCAGCCATGCCTCACTCTTTGTGACCCCATGGACTACAGTACAAAAGGCTTTCCTGTCCATCACCAACTCCCTTAGTTTACTCAAACTCATGTCCATTGAGTTGGTGATACCATCCAACTATCTCATCCTCTGTCATCCCCTTCTCCTCCTGCCCTCAATATTTCCCAGCATCAGGGTCTTTTCTAATAAATCAGTTCTTCACAACAGGTGGTCAGAGTATTGGAGTTTCAGCTTCAGCATCAGTCTTTCCAATGAATACTCAGGACTGATTTCCTTTAGGATGAATTGGTTGGATCTCCTTGCAGTCCAAGGGACTCTCAAGAGTCTTCTCCAACACCACAATTCAAAAGTATCAGTTTCTCAGTGCTCAGCTTTCTTTAGAGTCCAACTTACATCCATCATGACTTCTGGAAAAACCATAGCTTCGACTGGATGGACCTTTGTTGGCAAAATAAAGTCTCCGCTTTTTAATATGCTGTCTAGGTTGGTCATAACTTTTCTTCCAAGGAGTAAGCGTCTTTTTATTCCGTGGCTGCAGTCACCATCTGCAGTGATTTGGGAATAACTGCAAAATAAAGTTTTCCACTCTTTCCACTGTTTCCCCATCTATTTTCTGCCGAGGTCCAGCCTCAGCAGAGTCCAGGGATATCCTCGGGATGGACGACGTTGGCGAATGAAGAAAGATAGATAAAGAGATAAAGAAAGAGACACGGGGTGACCAAGCTTCTTCGAGCGAGGCCCATTACTTTATTCTTCTCGGGGCTTTTATACCCTGAGTTATACATACAGCAAGGTGAAAAATGCAGAGTCAACTCAACATTCCATTAGTAATAACTTTTATTGATATCAGGTTCCTTCTTGTAAGAGTCTTATTCTCTGTACATCATCTTCTGTTCCGGAGGCCTGTTGATATTCCATGACCTCCTTTTGATAAAAGTTGGTCAGCCAGAACACCAGAACAACGATTTTTCCTTAAAGTGTTTCTTCTTAAATTCTTAGCTTGCCTCACTCTTAAAGTACAGAGTTACATTTTTATGGAGCAAAGATTCAGCAGGTTACAGCAAAGAAAGAACTTATTAACTCAAAGTCTAATGTTGCTAATGCTAAGGCTATTACTTGTTTCTTCTACATCCTGACTATATGCACTCCCAGGAACACAATGGATAAGGGATGTGAGAACTTGGCAGTAAGCATAGGCTCAACAGTGTTGTAAGAGTCTAGATAAACCTGCCAAGTAAGCTAGAATGCTAAGAGAGGGTTTGAAACACTCCTTTCATGCCCAAGAGATTTAACTAAAGCCCTAAGTTAACTCTTTTGGTCAGGGACAGCCCCCTGCTAATGTCAGAAGAGTTGGTGAAGGACATAAAATAGTAAGACAGACAGATTCTGGTTCAGCGGTAGATGCTCGAGCAAGTTCAGGGGATCCCTTGAGTCCTGATCTCACCTTTGCCCATCAGGCCTCTTTCTCATGACCTTGGCCATGTGTGGGATTCTCAAGCTGGCTCCTGGCAATTTTCCATGAAGTGATGGAACCAGATGCCATGATCTTAGTTTTCTGAATGTTGAGCTTTAAGCAAGCTTTTTTACTCTCCTCTTTCACTTTCCTCAAGAGGCTCTTTAGTTTTTCTTCACTTTCTGCCATAAGAGTGGTGTCATCTGCATATCTGAGGTTATTGATATTTCTCCTGACAATCTTGATTCCAGCTTGTGCTTCACCGAGCCCAGTGTTTATCATGATGTACTCTGCATGTAAATTACATAAGCAGGGTGACAATATACAGCCTTGACGCACTCCTTTTCCTATTTGGAACCAGTCTGTTGTTCCATGTCCAGTTCTAACTGTTGCTTCCTGTCTGCATATAGATTTCTCAGGAGGCAAGTCAGGTGGTCTGGTGTTCTCATATATTTAAGAATTTTCCAGAGTTTGTTGTGGTTCACACAGTCGAAGGGTTTGGCATGGTCATTAAAGCAGAAGTAAATATTGTTCTGAAACTCTCTTGCTTTTTCAATTATCCAACCAAGAGGGTGTTTGCTATAACCAGTGTATTCTCTTGGGAAAACTCTGTCAGTTTTTGCCCTGCTTCATTCTGTACTCCAAGGATAAATTTGCCTGTTACTCCAGGTGTTTCTTTTTTTTTTTAATTTTTATTTTTACTTTATTTTGCTTTTGTATTGATTTTGTCATACATTGACATGAATCCTCCACAGGAGTACATGAGTTCCCAATCCTGAACCCCCTTCCCACCTCCCTCCCTATATCATCTCTCTGGATCATCCCCGTGCACCAGCCCCAAGCATCCTGTATCCTGTATTGAACATAGATTGGCGATTCATTACTTACATGATAGTATACATGTTACAATGCCATTCTCCCAAATCATCCCACCCTCTCCCTCTCCCACAGAGTCCAAAAGTCAGTTCTATACATCTGCGTCTCTTTTGCTGTCTCGCATACAGGGTTATCATTACTATTTTTCTAAATACCATATATATGTGTTAGTATACTGTATTGGTGTTTTTCTTTCTGGCTTACTTCACTCTGTATAACAGGCTCCAATTTCATCCATCTCATTAGAGCTGATTCAAATTTATTGTTTTTAATGGCTGAATAATACTCCATTGTGTATATGTTCCACAGCTTTCTTATCCAATCATCTGCTGATGGACATCTAGGTTGTTTCCATGTCCTGGCTATTATAAACAGTGCTGTGGTGAATATTGGGGTACATGTATCTCTTTCAATTCTGGTTTCCTCGGTGTGTATGCCCAGCGGTGGGATTGCTGGGTCATAAGACAGTTCTATTTGCAATTTTTTAAGGAATCTCCACACTGTTCTCCATAGTGGCTGTACTAGTTTGCATTCCCACCAAAAGTGTAAGAGGGTTCCCTCTTCTCCACACCCTCTCCAGCGTTTATTGCTTGAAGACTTTTGGGACGCAGCCATTCTGACTCGTGTGAAATGGTACCTCATTGTGGTTTTGATTTGCATTTCTCTGATAATGAGTGATGTTCAGTATCTTTTCATGTGTTTGTTAGCCATCCGTATGTCTTCTTTGGAGAAATGTTTGTTTAGTTCTTTGGCCCATTTTTTGATTGTGTCGTTTATTTTTCTGAAATTGAGCTGCATAAGTTGCTTGTATATTTTTGAGATTAGTTGTTTGTCAGTTGCTTCATTTGCTATTATTTTCTCCCATTCTGAAGGCTGTCTTTTCACCTTGCTTATAGTTTCCTTTGTTGTGAAGAAGCTTTTAATTTTAATTAGATGCCATTTGTTTATTTTTGCTTTTATTTCCAGAATTCTGGGAGGTGGATCATAGAGGATCCTGCTGTGATTTATGTCGGAGAGTGTTTTGCCTATGTTCTCCTCTGGGAGTTTTATAGTTTCTGGTCTTACATTTAGATCTTTAATCCATTTTGAGTTTATTTTTGTGTATGGTGTTAGAAAGTGATCTAGTTTCATTCTTTTACAAGTGGTTGACCAGTTTCCCCAGCACCACTTGTTAAAGAGATTGTCTTTAATCCATTGTATATTCTTGCCTCCTTTGTCAAAGATAAGGTGTCCATAGGTGTGTGGATTTATCTCTGGGTTTTCTATTTTGTTCCATTGATCTATATTTCTGTCTTTGTGCCAGTATCATACTGTCTTGATGACTGTGACTTTGTAGTAGAGGCTGAAGTCAGGCAGGTTGATTCCTCCAGTTCCATTCTTCTTTCTCAAGATTGCTTTGGCTATTTGAGGTGTTTTGTATTTCCATACAAGTTGTGAAATTATTTGTTCTAGCTCTGTGAAAAATACCACTGGTAGCTTGACTTCCTACTTTTCATTCCAGTCTCTTATAATGAAAATTACATCTTTTCTGAGTATTAGTTCCAGAAGGTCTTATAGGTCTCCATAGAAACACACTGGTCATTTTAAACACCCTTTTCCAATAACACAAGAGAAGATCCTACACAAGGGCATAACCAGATGCTTGACACTGAAATCAGGTTGATTATATTCTTTGCAGCCAAACATGGAAAGCTCTATACAGTCAGCATAAACAAGACCAGGAGCTGACTGTGACTCACATTGTGAACTCCTTATTGCCAAATTCAGACTGAAATTGAAGAAAGTGGAAAAACCACTAGACCATTCAGATATGACCTAAATTGAATCCCTTATGGCTATACAGTGGAAGTGAGAAATAGATTGAAGGGACTAGATCTGAAAGACAGAGTGCCTGATGAACTATGGACAGAGGTTCATGACATTGTACAGGAGACAGGGATCAAGACCATTCCCAAGAAAAAGCAATGCAAAAGAGCAAAATGGCTGTCTGAGGAGGCCTTACAAATAGCTGTGAAAAGAAGAGAAGCAAAGAGCAAAGGAGAAAAGGAAAGATATAAGCATCTGAAGAATAGCAAGGAGAGATAAGAAAGCCTTCCTCAGTGATCAATGCAAAGAAATAGAGGAAAACAATAGAATGGGAAAGACTAGAGATCGCTTCAAGATAATTAGAGATACTAAGGGAACATTTCATGCAAAGATGGGCTTGATAAAGGGCAGAAATGCTATGGACCTAACAGAAGCAGAAGATATTAAGAGGTGGCAAGAATACACAGAAGAACTGTACAAAAAGAGATCTTCACAGCCCAGATAATCACGATGGTGTGATCACTCACCTACAGCCAGACATCCTGGAATGTGAAGACAAGTGGGCCTTAGGAAGCATGACTACAAACAAAGCTAGTGTAGGTGATGAAATTCCAGTTGAGTTATTTCAAATCTTGAAAGATGATGCTGTGAAAGTGCTGCCCTCAATATGCCAGCAAATTTGGAAAACTCAGCAGTGGCCACAGGACTGGAAAAGATCAGTTTTCATTCCAATCCCAAAGCAAGGCAATGTCAAAGAATTCTCAAACTACCACACAATTGCACTCATCTCACATGCTAGTGGAGAAGGCAATGGCACACCACTCCAGTACTCTTGCCTGGAAAATCCCATGGATGGAGGAGCCTGGTAGGCTGCAGTCCACGGGGTCGCTAAGAGTCGGAGACAACTGAGCGACTTCACTTTGACTTTTCACTTTCATGCATTGGAGAAGAAAATGGCAACCCACTCCAGTATTCTTGCCTGGAGGATCCCAGGGATTTGGGAGCCCGGTGGGCTGCCATCTGTGGGATCGCACAGAGTTGGACACGACTGAAACAACTTAGCAACTTAGCAACATATGCTAGTAAAGTAATGCTTAAAATTCTCCAAGCCAGGCTTCAGCAATACGTGAACCATGAGCTTCCAGATGTTCAAGCTGGTTTTAGAAAAGGCAGAGGAACCAGAGATCAAACTGCTAACATCTGCTAGATCATTGAAAAAACAAGAGAGTTCCAGAAAAACATCTATTTCTGCTTTACTAACTATGCCAAAACCTTTGACTGTGTGGATCACAATAAACTGTGGGAAATTCTGAAAGAGATGGGAATACCAGACCACCTGACCTGCATCTTGAGAAACCTATATGAAGGTCAGGAAACAACAGTTATAACTGGACATGAAACAATAGACTGGTTCCTAATAGGAAAAGGAGTACGTCAAGGCTGTATATTGTCACCCTGCTTATTTAAATTGCATGCAGAGTACTCCAGTGTTCTTGCCTGGAGAATCCCAGGAACGGGGGAGCCTGGTGGGCTGCCGTCTCTGGGGTCGCACAGAGTCAGACACGACTTAAGCGACTTAGCAGCAGCAGCAGCAGAGTACATCATAAGAAATACTGGGCTGGAGGAAGCATAAGCTGGAATCAAGTTTGCTGGGGGAAATATCAATAACTTCAGATATGCAGATGACATCACCCTTATGGCAGAAAGTGAAGAAGAACTAAAGAGCCTCTCGACGAAAGTGAAAGAGGAGAGTGGAAAAGTTGGCTTAAAGATCAACATTCAGAAAACGAAGATCATGGCATCTGGTCCCATCACTTCATGGAAAATAGATGGGGAAACAGTGGAAACAGTGGCAGACTTTATTTTGGGGGCTTCCAAAATCACTGCAGATGGTGATTGCAGCCATGAAATTAAAAGATTCTTACTCCTTGGAAGAAAAGTTATGACCAACCTTGATAGTATATTCAAAAGCAGAGACATTACTTTGCCAACAAAGGTCTGTCTAGTCAAGGCTATGGTTTTTCCAGTGGTCATGTATGGATGTGACAGTTGGACTGTGAAGAAAGCTGAGTGCTGAAGAATTGATACTTTTGAACTGTGGTGTTGGAGAAGACTCTTTAGAGTCCCTTGGACTGCAAGGTGATCCAACCAGTCCATCCTAAAGGAAATCAGTCCTGGGTGTTCATTGGAAGGACTGATGTTGAAGCTGAAACTCCAATACTTTGGCCAACTGATGTGAAGATTTGACTCATTGGAAAAGATTCTGATGCTGGGAAATATTGAGGGCAGGAGGAGAAGGAGATGGCGGAGGATGAAATGGTTGGATGGCATCACTGACTTGTTGGGCATGGGTTTGGGTGGACTCCAGGAGTTGGTGATGGACAGGGAGGCCTGGCATGCTGTGGTTCATGGTGTCACAGAGTCGGACATGACTGACCGACTGAACTGAGAACCATTTATTTATTTTTTTTTAATTTTTATTTTTTTTAAATTTTAAAATCTTTAATTCTTACATGCGTTCCCAAACATGAAATTCCACTTCTTCAGCATTACTGATCGGGGCATAGACCTGGATCACTGTGATATTGTATGGTTTGTCTTGGATACTAACAGAGATCATTCTGTAGTTTTTGAGATTGCATTCAAGTACTGCATTTCAGACTCTCTTGTTGACTTTGACTAGCCCATTTCTTCCAAGTGATTTTTGCCCTCAATAGTAGATACAATGGTCTTCTGAGTTAAATTCACCTGTCCCAGTCCATTTTAATTCACTCATTTCTTAAATGTCAACATTCACTCTTGCCGTCTTCTGTTTGATCACTTCCAATTTGCCTTAATTCATCAACCTAACATTCTAGGTTCCTATGTAATATTGCTCTTTACAGCGTTGGACTTTACTTTCATCACCAGTCACATCCACAGCTGGGTGTTGTTTTTGCTTTGTCCCCATCTCTTCATTGTTTGTGAAGTCATTTCTCCATTGATCTCCATTTGGATATTGGGCACCTACCGACCTGGGAAGTTCATCTTTTAGTGTCTTATCTTTTTGTTTTTCATACTGTCCATGGGGTTCTCAAGGCAAGGCAACTGAAGTGGAATCATCAGAGCATTTTATAATATTAACTATATGCATAACAAATAAAAAATAACCTATGTTTCCATTTTCTGATAAAAATAATTATTCCCAATCTGATTATTATGTTCTTTTGGCATATATCTATTTGCTAAATCAATTCTCTAGAGAGTGGTGAGTGGCATGTGTACACGCAATGTGTGCATATATGCATTTTTAGTTGTATGTGACGTGTGTTAGTCGCTCAGTCATGTCCCACTTTTTAAGACCCCATGAACCAGGCTTCCTATGGAATGCCCCCTCCCCTGCCCCATGTACCCCATGGACCAGGCATGGACCAGGATCCTCTGACCATGGAATTCTCCAGGGAAGAATCCTGGAGTGGGTTTCCATTTCCTTTTCCAGGCGACCTTCTCGACCCAGGGATTGAATCCGTGTCTCCTGCATTGCAGGCAGATGTTTTACCATTTGAGCTACTAGGAAAGCCCAATAGTATGTGATAATCATGATGTATATCTTTTCTACCGTAGTCCTATTAGTTACTTCTTATTTTAGCCATTGTACAAATTCTAAGATGAGTCATATGCATATGTAAAGTTTTGGACATATCCTCTAATATTTCCTCCGGTTAACTTTGAGAACTGAAATAATCAGAATAAATAATTTTTCTTTTCCTTGAAACTCCAAAATTTCACAGCAGTATTTTAAGAGTTCAGATTTTCAATTTTTCTCGGGTCAATGAACCTATTTATTTGCAGATATAGGTCTCAAGCGCTGGATAATTTTCTTTTGTTGTATATGATTTCTTTTATTCTGTTCTAATGCCTATAAATGTTATGTGTTTTATGTATACATGTTACATACAACACACACATGTGAACATATGCACACACATGCAACATATGAATACAATTCTTCATAGATTACATTTTTGCTCTCACCTTCTTTGACGTTTTCCTGGGAATCTTCTCTATCATGTCTCACTCCCAATTGCTTTGCTGTTCAAATCACGTCTCATGACTGGTTTACATCTCAAGTTGCAATGGTCTGTTTCTGCCCCTGGATATGGAGCAGATATGCACTGTCAGAGGTGTAGCCTTTAGATGGATGTTGATGTATATGATACACCACGAGGCAATGAGATGAGTAGGAATCTGAAATGCTCATGGCCCACTTAGAAATCAGTTGCTTAAAGGTTGTTATGTATACCTCAATTGTAAAGTGGCAGAAAATAAATTAGATGCAGTAGGTGAGAACATTAATTTTTTTATCAGCATTTTTATCAAATGCTGGAATCCTCTAGAATATTCTGTGAAATACCAAAGGCTAAGGGCTTATTTTCAGATATCAGTGATGAAAACAGAAACCCAAAGACTTTAGTGATGCATCCAAAGTCACACAAAGAGGGTGATCCAACTGAGACTAAATATAAGGTGACAGATTTGGTAATTTATACTGGCCTTAGCATAGCATGCTATAGAAAATAAAATAAGCCTAATCATCATGTTTTATGAGCTTTACTTCCTATTGGAAAACATTTTATGACAGTCTGTATACCATCATGCCCCATATTTATTTTTAACATGAAACCAAAACCAAATTATTTGAATTGCCATCAAAATATTCATTTGATTATAAACATAGTTACAGCTTTTGAAGATCTTTAAGGTAAACAAAACAGAGTACTTCATTTTTAATTTATTGCTAACAGTATTGTGCCATTCCCTAGGTCTAGGTGCCTATGGATGGTTGTTAATAAGGCTGAGGTGAATAAGCTTGATTCCTTTATGAAATGTGTAGCATTCATGATCACAACTGCACTTCCATTTCTGGACAGAGGTCTTATGACTGCTGCTGCTGCTAAGTCGCTTCAGTCGTGTCCAACCCTGCACAACCCCATAGATGGCAGCCCACCAGGCTCCGCCATCTCTGGGATTCTGCAGGCAAGAACACTGGAGTGGGTTGTCATTTCCTTCTACAATGCATGAAAGTGGAAAGTGAAAGGGAAGTCGCTCAGTCGGGTCTGACTCTTAGCGACTCCATGGACTGCATCCCACCAGGCCCCTCCATCCATGGGACTTGCCAGGCAAGAGAACTGGAGTGGGGTGCCATTGCCTTCTCCAGGTCTCATGATTACAAAGCTCAGATAGGTATTCTGTTAATTTCAGAGAGCAAAAAAAGAGAGTTGGCTATTGATCAAAAGCTAGCTCTTCATATTTGTTGCTTAGCTACAGTTTTTCTCTTGTTGGTTCATTATATACACTTACATATAGAGCCCCTTCTTTTGTCCAAGATGATAATCCTAGGAACTTTAAATAAAATATTTAAGAAGATTTTCTGTCTTTGCTATAAATCAGAAGAATGTAGATTTTTTAAATTGTGATTTTACATGCTTTTATTGATGTTTGTTTTATATTTAGTCATATATACTGTTGGAAACGGTTTAATTACAATCAACTTTTCTACTTCATAGAAGCTTATAATTGCACTTTAAATATTGTAGCTGTAGAAGATATATTATTAGTTCATTCTTTCATTAAATAAACTTGAATATATATATATATATATTTATTCCCAGAAACATAGATATCTACATAGAGAGAAAGAGAGGTTACACATAGATTATAGCTACAGTGTGCAAGCACTTTGATGTATGGCAAAACCAATACAGTATTATAAAGTAAAATAAAGTAAAATATATATATATATATAAACATATTGCTTCAACACATTAGAAAAAAAATCTTGGTATATCACAGCTTATCTTCACAGGGCAAGTCAAAACTTATTTCTAGCTAAATAGTAATTTATCTGCAAACATTTTCCCTGTCAACCAAGATTAAAGATGTAAAAGGGGTTTTCTAATATTCACACAAATAGCTGAGCAGACAAATGTACTATCTTTTAATAAACGAGATTCCCTTTGCATGTGACTAAGCTTTTGTTACAAATATAAAAAGCTATATGTTTTGCATCTGTTTGTGGGTCATTGAGCTGAACAGAAGTTTCAATCAGATTGAGGAGAAATGTGCTTTAACAGCTGACACTGCTTAGATTAAGACCTATTTCGTCAGAATGATCTGAGTAGAGCTTCAATAAACTGAGAACTTGTGGCAGATTATGCATAGCACTACAGTGTAATTCTTTGTCCACAGTGACTTACAATTATTTAAGAGTCTATTTCAGAATGCTAATAAATAAGCTTCTAGTTACCCCATGTAGTACATTTCCTAACTTTATTTCTTAGTTTACAAGGTGTTAACTTGAAATTGGTGGGGTTTTTCCAGCAAATATTTGAATAAAGTAGAAAATTATGCCCAGGTTGATGTTTGGAAACAAAACAAGATGACACTTCAGTCAGAAAATTAGGATATATTTGCACAGTCTTTATAACTTTACTTATTTGGGAAATGAAAGATCAAGTGTTAAAGTGCTTCCCTGGGTGAGTGCTTTGTTTTTTGATTCATGAAAGGATAATTATATTACAGTGACTAAATATTTATATTACTGTTTCACATATTTGGGCCACAGATTTGATAAGACATAAAAATATATTAAAATATACTAACACTAAAGCATCTAATAAGTAAATGGTAGTTGCTCAAACTTTGTAAAAATCTAGAAAGTCTGCCAGATTTAGATTTGAACTAAATGATGTGAAATCATATTTTTGCTTCTATTGTTTTGACTCACACTATTAATTTAGTTTGGAAAATACTAACATGATTGGGCACAGATTTTTCTTTTTCTTTTTTTTCAAATTTGTGTTGAGGACCCTTTCTCAGAATTGATCTCTCTTTTTGTATGCTTGTCTCATACACTCACTTCAGTTTAATGCACATGATGATTGTCGATGCATATGTCTTCTCCCATACATTTGTATATTCCCTATAAAAATGAGTTATTCTTTCCAGCTACCCAGAATCAAATATGCTGCTGCGTGAAGATCATACACTGAATCTTTGTTGAAACTTCCTGAATTTTTTCTTCATTGAAATAAATGTCTAGATCACATGTCACCAATTAATACTTATTAAACACAGTGAATATTATTAAAACATTTAAGCCGAGAGAAACAGTATGTATTCCTGACACCCAGTTTAATCCTGTCATTTCATAAATCTTTCATGAAATCTCCATAATCCTAGTGCAGGCAATAATTTAGCAAACATAAGTGACAATAAACACTATACATTTTCTCTGTTTGTTGTTGTTTACTTGCTAAGTCATGTCTACTCTTTACTGACCCCATGGACTGTAGCCCACCAGGCTCCTCTGCCCATGGGATTTCCCAGTCAAGAATGCTTGGAGAGGATTGCCACTTCCTTCTCCAGGGGATCTTTCCAACCCAGGAACTGAACCTGTGTCTCATGCTCAGCATTTGGACTCTTTACCATCTGAGCCACCTGGGAAGTCCTTTATACTTTGTTAACAATGTTTTATTCTCATAATTCTATGGTTCTTTCCTATCTGACCCTTGACATCAATAGATGAGACAAAGGTTTCCAAGAGTGAAAGTTAATTTTGCTAAAATTCAAGCTGTTAACAAATGGTTAAAATTGTACTAGTTACTGTTTCAGTTTGAGTTATGATTTACCTGCAATGCTATTTAGGGTTTTATGAACTTTGAATAATATGGACAAGGGATACACTTGATAGGAAGGTTGCCAACCTCCTTAACCTTATTAATTAAGGTAATGCTGTATTGAAAATAATCACAGAGAAAGTGTTACAGGAAATAATCAGGACAGAAACTGGGCATAGATTTTTATGACCTATATTTTTTAAAATGCTGTTCATTTATTTATTTATGAATTTATCCATAAGACATTTATTAAACATCTATAATTTGAAATCCATTATGCATTGTGACTAAATACAATTGTCTGTTCTACATCAAAATATTGAAATATAGGAGCTTTATTTATTTAATTGGTTTATATCACCACAAAACTAGAGTAGAAATGGATTTATTAAATATGTTCATTGTTATTTGTTCAAAATAAACGTAGTTGTATTTCAAAAAGAAAGAAAGAAATACTAGGAATGAGAATAATCTCAAAAATTTACATAATCAAAAAATTTGAGACACGTTTTTATAAAGTATTTTTATTTTACTTACATGCTTTGTTAGTTCCTTAGAAAGTATGACTCTTTAGAAAAGACCCTGATGCTGGGAAAGATGAATGCAGGAGGAGAAGGATATGACAGAGGATGAGATGGTCGGATGGCATCGCCAACTCATTAACATGAGTTTGAGCAAGCTCCAGGAGATGGTGAAGGACAGGGAAGCCTGATGTGCTGCAGTCCATGGGGTTGCAAAGAGTCAGACACAACTGAGCGACTGAACAACAGCAACAATAATGTCAAAAGTGCATTATAAACTGGGGTTACAACAGTGAGCACAACAAATACAGTCTGATTTCATGGAAAATTCAGACTACTGGAGGAGTTCCATAATGATTATATTTTAAGGGGAATACATAATTAGTTATATAATATTTTAAGTTTTATATAAGTTAGGTATAGAGAGCTATAGAATTATATGATACAGCCCCAGAACTTAATGACTAATTGTATGTGGGAGAAAAAGGTAAAGGATTAAACCTTGGTTCTAGGCTGCATACACTGTTGGAGACATTCACAGATACAGGGATCTTAGATCATTGATTTCACATTTTCATAGGGTAGCATTCAAAGGTTTGCATGAAAATCATTAACTTTGGTTTTGGACATAAACTTGATATGCATTTGAAAGCTGTACGTTTGACAAGGAGACAATTGTATATATGTGTTGTAAACTTCAATAAACAAATAATCATGTAACTTATGGGCCACATAGAATAAATGAAACCATAAGACTATAGACAAAAGATACAGAATGAGAATAAAATAGCACCTCAGATACTGAAATATTTTCATTTCTAATAGTGGTCCTGAGCAAAGAATACAGACTTAAAATAGCCAGATAAATAGAATGGAAATCAAGACAGTACACTGTTAGCTTGATGATGTGAATTATCTCACAATATATTAAAGTATCACATTGTACACATTTTTGGTCAGCGATGCCTCAATAAATTTATTCTTAATTAATCTTAGTTAGATAAAATTTCTTTGCTAAGGTCAAGTTTTCACTGTGACAAGTATAAGACATTGTACTCCTACTTAATGAATTAGATTTGTGTACCAAATTGCCTTTCTCTAGCCTTCACTCAGAGGAACTACATTTCACAACTCTGGTGTTCAAATTAAACTCTTGATATTAAATATAACCTTCACATAACCATTCTTTCCATGTCTCCTCCTTTCTGTTTGTTTGTTTTTTTTTTTTTTGACTGCAAATATATTTATTTGGAAAGTCATCCAGAAAATACTGTGAGGGAGCGAAAATCTGAGCCAGAAACAGGAGAAAAACCACTAACCTAGAGGTATATGAATGAGCAGGTTCCCACTAAAAGCCACAATCTATGTATTAATTGCTCAAGATAAAGATGAGAATATGTTGTTAGCAAGGAGACATTTGTGCCCTATATTACATATATATATATATATATATAATTTTACCATGACCAAGATTTTTACTATTTCACAAATGCTCCAATAACATTATTTTTGAAAATTAACAATTCTCTTCCCCTGAAATATTTTGATCAAAGTTGACCAAGCTGCTCCAATTCTGGAATTTTAAACAAAATCTAACTAAATCATAAAGTTCTCTGAGTGGGGTTAGGCTGTTTTCTGAATACACACGACTCTTCCGTTCTGCCTGTAAAGAGCTCTCAGCCTTGTGTTCTGCTGACTTTTCCTCCGGGCTGGCCCTTGATCACTCTTAAGGAGCTCCAGCTGTATCATTTCCCTGTGCTTTAACACCAGTTGGCCTGGCCTCACAGGCCAGACTGAAGAGTCTGGGGGACTAATGAGGCCAATGTGACCAGCACCTCCTTAACGTAGTCCCCAATAATAGGTGGTAATAGACATGTCATCATTTATTTTGTTTCTCTATACATGCTATGACAATTAATAACCTGTAGTTTTCTGTTGTTGTTTAATCAGGAATAAAAGATAACAACGTAGTGTGTTTGTCAGTCTGGTTGCAGCTGCTAAGTTGCTTAGTCGTGTCCGACTCTGTGCAACCCCAGAGACAGCAGACCACTGGGCTCCCCTGTCCCCGGGATTTTCCAGGCAAGAACACTGGAGTGGGTTGCTATTTCCATCTCCAATGCATGGAAGTGAAAAGTGAAAGTGAAGTCGCTCAGTCGTCTCCAACTCTTAGCGACCCCATGGACTTCAGCCCAGCAGGCTCCTCCATCCATGTGATTTTCCAGGCAAGAGTGCTGGAGTGGGGTGCCATTGGCTTCTTCGAGTCTGGTTGCTGCTGTAGCACTATTCCTAACCTCTCTCACCCACTTCGTTATTTTAAATATGTTTATAAACCTGCCAGCATAGCATCGCGGCTGTGGCTGAAAGGTAGTGAAAATCTGTTCAGAATTGGCCACAGATGGGCGAAGGCCTCAAAACCCATGTGTACCTCCCCTATGACCTACTATTTCTAAAACTGACCCTTTCTAGGAGATACCTATTCATGAAAATCAGAGACTGTATTATTAGTAGGCCATATTAATTTATTCACGTTAACATTAAGAAAGTATCAAAAATCAAGTGGTACGCCTGAAGATTGGCAAAGGGTGAACTTGCAGTATTCAGTTCTTAACCTTTATCAGAAAGGAATCAGGACCCTCTGTCCTATGTGCAGATATTAACAGATACAAACTTAGCTGAAGGCCGGGAGGTTATATGCAGTCCAGGGACTACCGATAAATAAATAGCCAAAACTTGCAAAGATACCCCTTGAATGTTATCCATCCTAGCTAATGTCAATCAGCTGCCCAACTTTGCTCAAATCATCAGTTTATAACTGCACTGACGCAGTCTCACACGGTGTTCATTCTCATTAGAAATTGTCATTATTGTTGAGTTTCAATTTTTTTTTCTTAAAACATCAATGGTAAAAAGGAAAGAGATCTAGTTGGTCACTTTCCCAGCTCAGGAGACAGTTCTGATTTGCCAACAGCTTCATGGGTACCATAATCATCAACCAAAAGTCAGTCTTCACGATTAGCCTTAGCTGCAATACTAGAACATGCTGATGGAGAAAAGAGAAATCATGGACTTGAAAAGAAATGTTTTAAAATACCATCCATTAATTTTCCTAAGAAATTCTGTTAGCATGTGTCATAGTAATATAATAAGCAAAACTTTATTTTTAAAAATGTATCTGATACATACATTTTATTTTGTTCTTGATAACCAAGGACAGATAATTTGCAAAGTTGAAGATATATATGTGTTTGTTAAATTCAAATTTCATTTACATGTATGCTTTTATTCTACATGTAGTTATACCTGTTGTGTGTATGTGTATACATATATATACACATGTATATGGATGGACTACTTGCATCTCTGTTATTGTATTATTATTATACTGGTTAAGACTGAGTTCCAAAGTGTTACCTGTTCATATTCACTTTGAAAATATTTTTTAGAGATAATCTCCCTTTGAACAATGTTTCCAGATAGATATACACTTATTTATAATGCTATGTGAATTTATTTTTGGTCTTTTGAGTTATGTGAAAAAAACCTGAAATTATTAAATAACATTATTTGAATTAATCATCTTGCTGCCTTTTCTATAGAAATCAGATTTATTTCATGTACTTGTGTACCAGATATGATTCTTCACTTTGATATTTATGCCACAAAACTCCTCTGAAGACTGAACTGAAATCACCAGGAATAGAATTCAGCTTAAAGTTTCCACATAGCTGGCTGGCAGAAAATTTACTTATAACCTTATCCTCGTGATATCACAGTTGGCTTCTCAGTGAAAGATTTTCCTGTGAACACTGATTTCTACGACCGAGGGAAAAGGGTGTCTTTTTTGTTTGCGTGTGTGTGTGTGTGTGTGTGTATGGGGGGGTTAATAGTATGAATTGTTTTATTTCTAGCCCCCAAGATTTTCTATTTATATCTACTTAAATCAGTAGTACTGCCTTGCATAGTACTACTATGTAAAGCATTTTAAGCCAAATTCAGACTTAAATTGAAGAAAGTAGGGAAAACCTGTAGACCACTCAGGTACGGTGGAAGTGACAAATAGATTCAAGGGATTAGATCTGATAGGGAACCTGAAGAACCAGTGATGAAGGTTAATAACATTGTACAGGAAGCAACGATAAAGACCATCCCCAAGAAATACCAAGGGAACATTTCATGCAAAGATGGGCTCGATAAAGGACAGAAATTGTATGGACCTAACAGAAGTAGATGATATTAAGAAGAGGTGGCAAGAATACACAGAAGAACTATACAAAAAAGATCTTCATGACCCAGATAATCACAATGGTGTGATCACTCACCTAGAGCCAGAGATCCTGGTATGTGAAGTCAAGTGGGCCTTAGGACATCACTGCAAACAAAGCTAGTGGAAGTGATGGAATTCCAGTTGAGCTATTTCAAATCCTGAAAAATGATGCTGTGAAAGTGCTGCACTCAATATGCCAGCAACTTTGGAAAACTCAGCAGTGGCCACAGGACTGGAAAAGGTTAGTCTTCATTCCAATCCCAAAGAAAGGCAATGATAAAGAATTCTCAGACTACCACAAAACTGAACTCATCTCACATGCTAGCAAAGTAATGCTCAAAATTCTCCAATCCAGGTTTCAACTGTATATGAACTGTAAACTACCAGATATTCAACCTGGATTTAAAAAAATGCAGAGGAACCAGAAATCAAATTGCCAACATCAGTTGGATTATCAGAAGAGCAAAACAGTTCCAGAAAAACATCTACTTCTGCTTATGACTATGCCAAAGTTTTTACTGTGTAGATCACAACAAACTGTGGAAAAGTCTTCAAAAGATGGGAACACCAGACTGCCTGACCTGCCTCCTGAGAGATCTGTATGCAGGTCAAGAAGCAACAGTTAGAACTGGACATGGAACAACAGACTGGTTCCAAATCGGGAAAGGAGTACATCAAGGCTATATATTGTGAACTTGCCTCTTTAATTTACCTGAGGAGTATATCATGAGAAATGCTGGGTTGAATGAACCACAAGCTGGAATCAAGAATGCTGGGAGAAACATCAATAATCTCACATATGCAGATGACACCACCCTTATGGCAGAAAGCAAAGAAGAAATAAAGAGGTTCTTGATAAAAGTGAAATAGGGGAATGAAATAGTTGGCTTAAAGCTCAACATTTAGAAAACTAAGATCATGGCATCTGGTCCCATCACTTCATGACAAATAAATAGGGAAACTCTGGAAACAGTGGCAGGCTTTACTTTGGGGGGCTCCAAAATCACTGCAGATGGCGACTCAGTTCATTTCAGTTCAGTTCAGTCACTCAGTCATGTCTGACTCTTATATCCCATGAATCACAGCATGCCAGACCTCCCTGTCCATCACCAAGTCCCAGAGTTTACCCAAACTCATGTCTATCGAGTCGGTGATGCCATCCAGCCATTTCATTCTCTGTCATGCCCTTCTTCTGCCCCTAATCCCTCCCAGAATCAGAGTCTTTTCCAATGAGTCAACTCTTCACATGAGGTGGCCAAAGTATTGGAGTTTCAGCTTCAGCATCAGTCCTTCCAAAGAATACCCAGGACTGATCTCCTTTAGGATGGACTGGTTGGATCTCTTTGCAGTCCAAGGGACTCTCAAGAGTCTTCTCCAACACCACAATTCAAAAGCATCAATTTTTCGATGCTCAGCCTTCTTCACAATCCAACTCTCAAATCCATACACGATCACTGGAAAAACCATAGCTTTGACTAGATGGACCTTTGCTGGCAAAGTAATGTCTGTGCTTTTTAATATGCTGTCTAGGTTGATCATAAATTTCCTTCGAAGGAGTAAGCATCTTTTAATTTCATGGCTGCAATCACCATCTGCACTGATTTTGGAGCCCCCCAAAATAAAGTCTGACACTGTTTCCACTGTTTCCCCATCTATCTGCCATGAAGTGATGGGACTGGATGCCATGATCTTCATTTTCTGAATGTTGAGCTTTAAGCCAACTTTTTCACTCTACTCTTTCACTTTCATCAAGAGGCTTTTTAGCTCCTCTTCACTTTCTGCCATAAGGGTGATGTCATCTGCATATCTGAGGTGATTGATATTTCTCCTGGCAATCTTGATTCCAGCTTGTGATTCCTCCAGTCCAGCATTTCTCATGATGTACTCTGCATAGAAGTTAAATAAGCAGGGGGACAATATACAGCCTTGACGTACTCCTTTTCCTATTTGGAACCCGTCTGTTCCATGTTTAGTTCTAACTGTTGCTTCCTGACCTGCGTATAGGTTTCTCAAGAGGCAGCTCAGGTGGTCTGGTATTCCCATCCCTTTCAGAATTTTCCACAGTTTATTGTGATTCACACAGTCAAAGGCCTTGGCATAGTCAACAAAACAGAAATAGATGTTTTTCTGGAACTCTCTTGCTTTTTCCATGATCCAGAGGATGTTGGCAATTTGATCTCTGGTTCCTCTGTCTTTTCTAAAACCAGCTTGAACATCTGGAATTTCACCAGGTGGTCAACACCAAAATAAGATTGATTGTATTCTTTGCAGCTAAAGATGGAGAAGCTCTATACAGTCAGCAAAAACAAGACTGGGAGCTGACTGTGGCTCAGATCATGAACTCCATATTGTCAAATTCAGACTTAAATTTCAGAAAGTAGGGAAAACCACTGGACAATTCAGATATGACCTAAATCAAATCCCTTATGATTATACAGTGGAAGTGAGAAATAGATTTAAGGGGCTAGATCTGATAGACAGATTGCCTGACAAACTATGGACAGAGGTTCATGACATTGTGCAGGAGACAGGGATCAAGAACATCCCCATGGAAAAGAAATATAAAAAAGCAAAATGGCTATCTTAGGAGGGCATACAAATAGCTGTGAAAAGAAGGAAAGTGAAAGGCAAAGGAGAAAAGGAAAGGTATTCTCAATTTGAATGCAGATTTCCATAGAATAGCAAGGAGAGATAAGAAAGCCTTCCTCAGGGATCAATGCAAAGAAATAGAGATAGAATAGAAATAGAAATAGAATGGGAAAGAGTAGAGATCTCTTCAAGAAAATTAAAGATACCAAGGGAACATTTCATGCAAAGATGGGCTCGATATAGGACAGAAATGGATGGACATAACAGAAGCAAAAGATATTAAGAAGAGGTGGCAAGAAGACACAGAAGAACTGTACAAAAAAGATCTTCATGACCCAGATAATTACGATGGTGTGATCACTCACCTAGAGCCAGACATCCTGGAATGTGAAGTCAAGTGGGCCTTAGAAAGTATCACTATGAACAAAGCTAGTGGAGGGGATGGAATTCCAGTTGAGCTATTTAAAATCCTGAAAGATGATGCTGTGAAAGTGCTGCACTCAATATGCCACCTAATTTGGAAAGCTCAGCAATGGTCACAGGACTTGAAAAAGTCAGTTTTTATTCCAATCCCAACGAAAGGCAATGCCAAAGAATGCTTAAACACCATACAATTTCACTCATCTCACATGCTAGTAAAGTAATGGTCAAAATTCTCCAAGCCAGGCTTCAGCAATACGTGAACTGTGAACTTCCAGATGGTGACTGTACTGTCTGATTGAAAGATGCTTTCTCTTTGGAAGAAGCTATGACCAACCCAGACAACATATTAAAAAGCAGAGACGTTACTTTGCCAACAAAGTTCGGTCTAGTCAATGCTATGGTTTCTCCAGCAGTCATGTGAGAGTTGGGCTGTAAAGAAAGCTGAGTACCAAAGAACTGATGCTTTTGAACTATGGTGTTGGAGAAGACTCTTGGTAGTCCCTTGGACAGTAAGGAGATCCAACCAGTCCACCCTAAACAGAGTCAGTCCTGAATATTCATTGGAAGGACTGACACTGAAGCTGAAACTCACATACTTTGGCCACCTGATGCCATTTGAAAAAAACTAACTTATTTTGAAAAGACCCTGATGCTGGGTAGATTGAAGGCAGGAGGAGAAGGGGAGGACAGAGGATGACATGGTTGGATGGCATCACCGACTCAATCGACTTGAGTTTGAATTAACTCTGGGAGTTGGTGATGGACAGGGAGGCCTGGCACGCTGCAGTCCATGTGGTCACTAAGAGTCAGACACGACTGAGCAACTGAACTGCCTGACTGAGCTAACTATGTGAAGCATTTTAAGTCTCTGTATTGCAAAGGACTATTGTAAGTGCAAGAGTTATTTGGTTCAAACCAAATCCTTGATAACTAAACATAACCTTCACGTAACTTTTCTTTCTATATCTCCCTTTTTTAAGTTTATCTTTAAATCCTGCTTCAAAACATTCTGGATTTTTCTATTACTGCATTTTTTACTATGCCCATCATAAACTGGGACTTCACTGGTGGCTCAATGCTAAAGAATCTGCCTGCCAATGCAGGAGATGCTGGTTCAATCTCTGGGTCAGGAAGATCCCCTGAAGAAGGAAATGGCAGTCCACTCCAGGATTCTTGCCTGCGAAATCCCATGGACAGAGAAGCCTTGCAGGCTACAGTCCAAGAGGTCAAAAAAGAGACACACGTGGCTTGGTGATTAAATAACAGCAGCAAAAATCATAAACTAAGCCTTTGCTCCTTGCCTGGGCAACTACAACAACTGCTCATTTGATCTTCCATGGAATGACCCTTGTCACAAACACTCAAAGCCCACACTACATTTGTAACAATCTTCTGGATACCCAGCTTCTAGAAAGCTTTCCTTTTATTGGGCCAAGTCATATTTGCCAGCCTACCATCAAGTTATAGCATCTTGCATGACTTTCTATCACAATTAAAATAAAATCTAAATGCAAACTCCAGACTTTCATGTCATTTCATTATTTTAAAATGCCCTCCAACTCAACAGATGTCCTCAGTTTGTTGAAAATGCCAGACTCTTCATTGCCTGAAATGTTCTCCTTGCTCTTATTAGTCGGTTTTCCTTTCTTTTACAGGTCTTATTGTTACCTTTCCTAATCTCCCACTAAAATGGAGCCTGTTTTGGTTCTTATTATAAAGTGATGATTGACTCCATTGTATCATGATTTCTAATCATTGTTTTCCTTTATTTAGTTTGTTCTATTTTTTATCAGATGTGCCTCAAATCTTTAAGCTGCGTAAACAAGGGACAAGATATCTTTTGTTGTCTCTCATCTTTTGTGTTTAGTTAAATGCCTATATATTGTAGAGGCTCAATAAATACTAGCTAAAAGGCTAAATGACAGTTTCTCCCTACACCTCAGTTTATTAATCTTTTTAAAATAAAGGCAAAGAACTAGATAATCCATATTGTTCTTTTTCACACCAGTGAGAGTAATGTAGTATACTTGAATAAAATAACAATGTTTAATTAGTTTATCCATATTAACTGTTGAAATCATCCTATTTGAATCATATTTAATTAATATATTTGTTGACTTCGTGGGGTGGGTTAGGGTAAATGTTCATTCCAGTCCAAACCAATTACTATATTGCTTTTATGAAAAGGAGAAACGGTTCGAGGAATGCTGTGCTCTTGCTATTTTTCATTTCACAGTCTTCACTCTGACAGTTTTGAAACTAAAGTGCTGATACACTACTTCCAGTTCACTCAAAAGCAGGAAACAACAAAAATATTGCAGGATGGGGGTACACTATTTTATCAGGTACTGGTTTACTCTTGCTGACTCTAAAGTTTAGATGTTTCAGGTTGGAAGTGAAATGTGGTTTTATCCATGTAATCTACAACTGAAGTATAAACTTCAGTAGCTGGATCCTGAAGAAATGGAACCAATTTAAAATATCAAATAGATAATTTTTGGTGAATCAGACCATGCACTCTAAATTTCTCCTCTCAGAGTAAGGCACTCCATGCCTTAGGTTGCCAGAAGTATTAATATTAGTTCTCAGAGCTCAGGTCTAAGTTCTTCTCCAAGAATTCCTCCATGTTCTCCCTGAAAGATATCCCTTCACCCAATACTACTCATTTCCCAGAGTAGATCCACATTCAATCACCAGTAAATGTACATGATAGGGTCTGGTACTCAAGGAAGAACTAAAGGAGAAATTAGAATATCTGAAGATCTTGGATCGGTTCCCTGCTGACATCCAGCTCAGTACATGATATTAGGAAACATTTTAGATAATGTAATTGGTCTTTATTATAATTGGTCTGGTGGGGTGGGATGGGGAAGGAGGTGGAAGGGAGGTTCAAGACGGAGGGGACATATGCATACCTATGACTGATTCATGCTGTTGAATGGCAGAAGCCATCACAATATTGTAAAGTAATTTTTTTCTAATTTAAAATAAAATAAAATTTAAGAAACAATGCACAAAGAAAATTTCCCACAAACCAGGTATGCTAAAATACAGAATAATGGAAAACAGAACTACCCAACCTAAACACAACACGGGGGCTGATACTACTCTCAGTGTTAACATTACTGTTAGTTTTACATATTCAGGCTGGAAGATTCTATTTTCCTACAATATTAAACTTACAGCCAAGAGCCTATTTGAAGCAAAAGATTATGTGATCCATATACATAAGCTTGCAAACTTGCCTTCAGGTTTCTAGAGTTGGAAATTTAAACATCTTCTCATTTTTGTATATGATTATATTGATTGACATGTCTCTCAAATCATGAACTATATCCCATAGACTTCTATGCAACAATACATTAACAAAGAGATTGCCTTGACCTTCATTTACATTACAGCAGGCATTACATTCACAGTAGGCATCTTTGAAAGCCTGTGCTACAAGAAAGGGCTCTGGTTACCTTTTAATTTTCCTGTGGATTTGAATGAGGAGAGCTGCTGATGCCAAGTGCACAGGGTGATTTTGCACATTTCAAGAGCAGGCAGACGGTAGCAGCAGATGGGACATATTTATAATCCTGAACATCCCCATTGAGCAGCCATTTAAACATCTGGATTTGAGAAAGGGTCACCACTGTTGGAATGAGTTCAAATGTGATAGAACCTGTTTCCTATATCCCATCATGTACACAATGATGGTTAGCAATTCTCAAAAGCATCAGGCTTCTCCTGCCTTCATTCTGATTTTTATTTTTTTCCTGAAGCAAGATATCCTCACTGAGCTGAAAAAAAAAAAAAAGAAAGAAAGAAAAAAAAAAAAACCAGGATTATATAGTTAGTACTTCCATAAAAGCAAAGCATAGCCTTCTATACACGTAGTATATGCCAGACACTGTGATATTTTTCACTTAATCCACTAAACAATCCTCGAGGTAAACCCTACCATCACCCTATTCCCTAGATTCTTCAGAGTAAAAAGACATATGAAAAGAAATCCAATAACTTTGCAATAAAGTGAATTCAAGTTTTCTTTGGCCTTTGCTTCTTCTCCCCTGGGATACTGTAATAAATTTTCAAATTATTTAATCAATGTTACACCTGGATTTCCCTGGTGGCTCTGAGACTGTCAAGCATCAGCCTACAATGCGGGAGACCAGACTTCAATCCCTGGGTCAGGAAGAATTCCTGGAGAAGGAAATGGCAACCCTCTCTACTATTCTTGCCTGGAAAATCCCATGAATGGAGGAGCCTGGTAGGCTACAGGCTATGGGGTTGCAAAGAGTCAGACATGACTGAGCAATTTCACTCAATGTGGATTAAGTAACACTGGGACAGTTTCCTAGTGGAAGCACCAGGAAAAGAATTTCACCATGGGAAGAATTTCTTACGTGAAAATGACTTCTCTCTACTACCCTAAAAATATCTTCCTTAAATACTGAGATACAGTTATTTACAAAGATTACCATCCTAGACTCTAACAGTAAATATCACTTCAATTTTCCAACATTTTTTTCCCAATGTCATAAAACCCTAGCACTATCTATCTATATCTACAATCAGTTCAGTTCAGTTCAGTAGCTCAGTCATGTCCGATTTTTGTGACCCCACGAATCGCAGCACGCCAGGCCTCCCTATCCATCACCAACTCCCAGAGTTCACTCAGATTCACGTCCATCGAGTCAGTGATACCATCCAGCCATCTCATCTTCTGTTGTCCCCTTCTCCTCCTGCCCCCAGTCCCTCTCAGCATCAGAGTCTTTTCTAATGAGTCAACTCTTTGCATGAGATGGCCAAAGTACTGGAGTTTCAGCTTTAGCATCAGTCTTTCCAAAGAAATCCCAGAGCTGATCTCCTTCAGAATGGACTGGTTGGATCTATTTGCAGTCCAAGGGACTCTCAAGAGTCTTCTCCAACACCACAGTTCAAAAGAATCAATTCTTTGGTGCTCAGCCTTCTTCACAGTCCAACTCTCACATCCATACATGATCACAGGAAAAACCATAGCCTTGACTAGATGGACCTTAGTCAGCAAAGTAATGTCTCTGCTTTTGAATGTGCTATCTAGGTTGGTCATAACTTTTCTTCCAAGGAGTAAGTGTCTTTTAATTTCATGGCTGCAGTCACCATCTGCAGTGATTTTGGAGCCCCCCAAAATAAAGTCTGACACTGTTTCCACTGTTTCCCCATCTATTTCCCGTTAAGTGATAGAACCGGATGCCATGATCTTTGTTTTCTGAATGTTGAGCTTTAAGCCAACTTTTTCACTCTCTTCTTTCACTTTCATCAAGAGGCTCTTTAGTTCCTCTTCACTTTCTGCCATAAGGGTGGTGTCATCTGCATTTCTGAGGTTATTGATATTTCTCCCGGCAAACTTGATTCCAGCTTGTGATTCCTCCAACCCAGCATTTCTCATGATGTACTCTGCATATAAATTAAATAAGCAGGGTGACAATATACAGTCTTGATGTACTCCTTTTCCTATTTGGAACCAGTCTGTTGTTCCATGTCCAGTTCTAACTGTTGCTTCCTGACCTGCATATACAAGCTGGAATCAAGATTGCTGGGAGAAATATCAATAACCTCAGATATATCTATATCTATATCTATCTATCTATCTATCTATATATATATATAGATATATAGATATATATATATATTTACCCCTGGGGATAGGGAGAGGGGAGAATAAATCACTCATCTTTCAGAGTTTTAAGGTTGACTATTTGACTCATCACGCCATTAAACAAAATTCAAAACAAACCAAGATTCTTGAAAATGGTTAAGCCACCTAAACATGATACATCAAGTTGGCCAAAGATTTGTTTGTGTTTTCCCATAATATCTTATGCAAAAATATGAGCAAAATTGTTGGCCAACCCAGTGGTAACATGTACTATATTTGTTGTTGTTTAATCACTCGGTTGTGTCTGAAGCTTTTGGGTCTCCATGGACTGCAGCCTGCCAGTATCCTCTGTCCACTGGGACTCCTCAGGAAAGGGTGCTAGAGTTTGTTGTCATTGTTGAGCCACTGGGAACCTCATGTATTTTATTATATATCTCTTCACTCATGTTGCAGCCTTGCCTCTAAATATATAATACACATAATGTGTAAAATATATGTATATTATGCACACAGCCATACCTCAGAGATATTGCAGGTTTGGTTCCTGACCACCACCCCCAATTAAACAAATGTCACAATAAAGTGATTCACAACATTTTTGGTTTTTCAATGCATATAAAAATTATGTGTACACTATAATGAGGTCAAGTAAGTATACAGTAACATTATATCTATGTATGTAACAAACCATTAATAAACACTTTATTGCTAAAAAGTGGTAGTCATCATTCAAGCTTTTAGTGAATGGTAATGCTTTTGCTGGTGCATGGTTTGAACTGTTTCAAAAATAATAAAAATATGACAGAGAGACATGAAGTGAGCAAATGATATTGGAAAAGGGAGCCGATAGATTTGGTTGACTCAGAGTTGCCACAAACCTTCTTCTTCTCCATTTTTTAAGGAAAGCACAGTGTCTACAGAGCACAATAAAACAAGATATTTGTGTATACACATCTATCTCACTTTCTCTCTCTCTCTATGTGTGTGTATGTGTGTGTGTGTGTGTGTGTGTGTGTGTGTGTGTGTGTGTGAATTTAGGGTTCAATTAACTTCATTCTCTCAGTCATGTCTGCCTTTTTGCAACCACATGGGCTGCCACATACCAGGCTTCCCTGTTCATCAGCAACTCCTGGAGCTTGCTCAAACTCATGTCCATCGAGTCGGTGATGCCATCCGATCATCTCATCTTCTGTCATCCCCTTCTCCTCCTATAGTCAATCTTTCCCAGCAACAGAGTCTTTTCCAATGAGTCAGTTCTTCACATCAGATGGCCAGTGTATCGGAGCTTCAGCTTCAGCATTAGTCCTTCCAATGAATATTCCTTTCAAAGGGCTGATTTCCTTTAGGATTGACTGGTTTGATCTTCTTGCTGCCCAAGGGACTCTCAAGAGTCTTCTCCAATACCTCACAGTTCAAAGGGATCAATTCTTTACACTCAGTTTTCTTTATGGTCCAACTCTCACATCCATACATGACTATTGAAAAACCATAGCTTTGACTAGACAGATGTTTGTTGACAAAGTAATGTCTCAGCTTTTTAATATGCTGTTTAGGTTTGTGATGACTTTTCTTCCGAGGAGCAAGCATTTTTTAACTTCATGGCTACAGTCACCATCTGCAGTGATTTTGGAGCCCAAGAAAGTAAAGTTGTCACTATTTCCATTGTTTCCCATCTATTTGCCATGAAGTGGTGGGACCAGATGCCATGATCTTCATTTTTTTTAACTTTATATATATATTTTATAAATATAAATATATTTATTTTAATTGGAGGTTATTACTTTCCAATATTGTATTGGTTTTGCCATACATCAACATGAATCTGCCACAGGTATACACGTGTTCCCCATCCTGAACACCACTCTGTCCTCCCTCCCTGTACCATCCCTCTGGGTCGTCTCAGTGCACCAGCCCCAAGCATCCAGTATCATGCATCAAACCTGGACTGGCAATTCATTTCATATATTATATTATACATGTTTCAATACCATTCTCCCAAATCATCCCACCCTCGCCCTCTAATAGCAAATGAAGCAACTGACAAACAACTAATCTCAAAAATATACAAGCAACTCATGCAGCTCAACTCCAGAAAAATAAACGACCCAATCAAAAAATGGGCCAAAGAACTGAACAGACATTTCTACAAAGAAGACATACAGACGGATAACAAACACATGAAAAGATGTTCAACACCACTCATTATCAGAGAAATGCAAATCAAAACCACAATGAGATACCATTTCACACCAGTCAGAATGGCTGCGATCCAAAAGTCTACAAGCATCAAATGCTGGAGAGGGTGTGGAGAAAAGGGAACCCTCTTACACTGTTGGTGGGAATGCAAACTAGTACAGCCACTGTGGAGAACAGTGTGGAGATTCCTTAAAAATCTGGAAATAGAACTGCCTTATGACCCAGCAATCCTACTTCTGGGCATACACACCGAGGAAACCAGAATTGAAAGAGACACGTGTACCCCAATGTTCATTTCAGCACTGTTTATAATAGCCAGGACATGAAAGCAACCTAGATGTCCATCAGCAGATGAATGGATAAGAAAGCTGTGGTACCTATACAAAATGGAGTATTACTCAGGCATTAAAAAGAATGCATTTGAATCAGTTCTAATGAGGTGGATGAAACTGGAACCTATTATACAGAGTGAAGTAAGCCAGAAAGAAAAACACCAATACAGTATACTAACACATACATATGGAATTTAGAAAGATGGTAACGATAACCCTGTATGTGAGACAGCAAAAGAGACACAGATGTATAGTGTTGAGTTTTAAGTCAGCTATTTCACTCTCCTCTTTCACTTTCATCAAGATGCTCTTTAGTTCCTCTTCACTTTCTGCCATAAGGGTGGTGTCATCTGCGTATCTGAGGTTATTGATTTAGGGTTGAAGCGAAGTGAAAATCACTCAGTCATGTCCAACTCTTTGCAACTCCATGAACTATATGCAGTCCATGCAATTCTCCAGGCCAGCATACTGGAATGGGTAGCCATTCCCTCTCCAGGGGATCTTCTCAACCCAGGGATAGAACCCAGGTCTCCCGCATTGCAGGTGGATTCTTTACCAGCTGAACCACAAGCGAAGCCTAATTTAAGGATAGGATTACTCTATCAGAGGAGTGAGGGACATAAATCTATTGACATATTAATGCATTTATAACTAAACCTAGTTTGCATAGCTATTTACTTAATCAAATATCACTGTTTAAGCTGAAAACTGCGTGGGTTTCATGAAATGATGGCTAAGCTGTAAGAGGACAGAAATATCCTCTACAGACATCATATCCCTGAGTGTTCTTGCCTGGGATTACCTCCTTCTCATCTGGTGGCTGTGAGCTTAGAAGCTTCCATCTCAGCCTCTTTTGCTTGGACTGGCTGCTTTTCACACAACAGCCCTTTGATGACTTCTGTAGCAGGAACTCAGCAGAGTGCAGGGCATGAACACAATATTGCCAGCAGTTGAATTAGCCCCATCTTCTCACACAAGAAAGCTTTTTCTTTCTATAATATATATTCTGACAACCATTCATCTAATTTGTCTCAGTGGAATTCTCGTTTCATTCATATGGGCTTCAGAAACATTAATCATTTTCTAATAACAGTCTCTTATAGCAATTGACCAGCAAGTGTAACCAACAGTTACTTGCACCTCTGAGCTATCTACTAGATGATGCGCCATGATGATACAATGATAAAAACTGGACACAGTCTACTGAGAAATCTGGCGGTTGTTTCCCAGTCTCTCAGTAGTGTCCAACTCTTTGTGACCCCATGGACTGCAGCATGTGAGGCCTCGCTGTCCCTCACCATCTCCTGGGGTTTGCCCAAGCTCACATCTACTGCAGTGTTGGTGCCGTCCAGCCGTCTCATCCTCTGATACCCTCTTCTCTTTCTGCCCTCAATCTCTCCCAGCATCAGGGACTTTTCCAATCAGTTGGCTGTTCGCATCAGGTGACCAAAATACTGGAGCTTCACCTTCAGCATCAGTCCTTCCAATGAGTATTCAGGGTGGATTTCCTTAAAGATTGACTGGTTTGAACTCCTTGCTGTCCAAGGGATTCTCATTTCTACATCACCGAGAAATGTAAACATACACAAACAGATATCAAAAAGTTTCACATAAGGTATTTTTTAACATGTAGACTATAAAAAACAATCCTGTGTCAAAGCACATTTTAGGGACCAGAGATAATCTTTAAATGAAACAGTAGGAGGACTGTCCTAACATATGGCAGGAACGGGGAGCATTGTAGTAGAGAAAACAGAGAGAGTGAGAAAATGATGGAGGGAGAAGGCAGGAAATTTGTGAGACCTATGTAAGAATAAATACCTCATCAAAATGCTTTAATTCCTTTGACATTAACCAACACTAATTCAGGCTAAATCAGTAAAGAATGGAAAATTATAACTTAATATTTCAAATGTAATAATTATTCATTTTATTTTTATTGATTTTGTGTTGTAACTAAAAGACATTTATACTTGACTTCTACAACGTTTGATTTTATTTTAAAATCAATACCAAGAGATTTGGGGGGAGACAAAATTCTTTTGCAGAATATTGAAGGATTAAATTTGACTTCCAAAGTTTTATTATCCCGTTAAATAAATCTCTACAAAGTAATCCCTGTCAGTCTTACAGACTACTTTATCTTTTATGATGCAGAACAAATGATGCATTTGTCAATATGCCCCATACTTAATTTTCCACTGCCTATTTTTCAACTCTCAAAAGATTAATTTTTTTAAACATCACTTAACTTTAAGATTTGACACTGACCAGGAATTTGTTAGTGCTCCATCACTAGTCTATTCTCTGCTCATCACCAGGGAGCAATGGTTATTTCTTTCCAAAGAAAGAATCACATACCCTGAAAGTGGCCAGTAACAATTCTTGTGACATTTCTCTTTGACTATTAATGAAAGGAGAGAAGATGGGAGAGTTATTCACGTCAATCTACAACAAAATCTCAGTAAACTAACAGCTCCCTCAGGACAAAATTTGCTGCCTTAATGAGATAATCACCCAAGCAATGGGGCCTGTCATTGTGACTTTCTTTCTTTTCTTTTCGTAATTTTCACTGGAGTGCATAGTTGTTTTACAACATAAGTTTCTTGCTATACAACAAAGTGAATCAATCGTACTTATACATATATCCACTCTTTTTCACATTTCCTTCCCATCTAAGTCACTACAGAGCATTGAGTTCCCTGTGCTATACCATAGTTTTTAATTAGTTATCTATCTTATATATAGTAGAGTATATATGTCAGTCCTAACTTCCAATTAGTCCAATCCCCCTTCCTCCCTTGGTAGTCATAAGATTGTTCTCTACATCTGTGACTATTTCTACTTTGCAAATAAGTTCATCCATACCATTTTCCTAGATTCCACATATAAGTGATATATTATATAATATTTGTTTAATCTTCCTAACTTGCCATTGTAACTTCTAATTTTTCTCAAATAACTTCATTTGACCAAAATGAAGCTTTAAATATTGTAATATATACAATTCACCTATAGACTAATTGCACATGGATTAGCTATTTTTGGCAATAATTAAAATGTCTCCCATAGCAGGACTTGGTTCTTTTCACTCTATACTTTCCCAACAGGGTATATATCTATAATCCCTTAACTGAAATTTGAAAATCCATAGGCTTTTAAAAGCTTCAATTTACATGATTTGAGACAAATTTATTTTAAGGCTAAACCTGGTTTGAGCTGCTGTGAGCCTATTTTTGATCTTTGTCCACTTAGTGTGAACATGTACACATTTCAGCTCAAAAATATTAATTATTTGGTATGCATTCAGATTATTTCTGAAATACATTAGAACCATTGCATAAGCGAATGAGGCCCTTTACTGTTGGAAGAAAAACATATTTGCCCTTCAACTGAAGCTTTATTACTTTTAACTTGAGGGCTCCCTTTGTCTCAATATGTTGTTAGTTCATGTTTTCTTATATAATAATGATTATCCATTTGTGAACTTACTATGAGAAAGGAAAAATTATTACTTTTTTCAATCCTAAAGGAAGTCAAACCTGAATTTTCATTGGAAGGACTGAGGCTAAAGTTGAAGTTCCAATGTTTTGGCCCCTTGATGCGAAGAGCTAACTCATTGGAAAAGACCTGATATTGGGAAAAATTGAAGGCAGAGGGAGAAGCAGGCAACAGAGGATGAGATGGTTGGATGGCACAATTGACTCAATGGACATGAACCTGAGAAAATTCCAGGAGATAGTGAAGGACAGGGAAGCCTGGTGTGCTGCAGTCTATGGGGTCTCAAAGAGTTGGACATAACTGAATGACATAACAATTAGATGAGAAAAGAGCCTTGAGAGGCAAAATAACAGAACCACAGCACCACAACTAGAAATTAGAAATTAGGGGAGGCAAAGTTCAAATTCCAGGAATGTGACTCGAAAATGCTCCATCTTCACCTATTTTCTGACCTTTGCTCCAGGCTTTCTAACTTTAGAAGGTAACTTAAAGAAAGAAAGAATATCTCAACTTTGATGTTAGAAAAAGCATTTAAATCTATTTAAATAAATAGTTCAGTTCCTTAAATAGACTACCTTAAAATATATCTAATTTATATTGAAGAGACAATGGGACTTTATCCTGTTCAGGATACAATGTGAGCGTTTCCATGACACATGTACCAACCACTTGTATGGACAACATTCTCTAGCTTATATTTCCCTCCCCTTTGTTATTAATACTCCTTTCTTATTATTTCCTACTTTATAATTCTGAGCATTTTCAGACTTAAATCATCCTCACTGGGGACTAACTGGTCAGATAAACAATATTTTATTCATGTTTCTTTTGCTATTCAGGTGCAATAAATATCATAGCTAACATGTTGAGCTCTTTCACATCAATAGTCATTAACTAGCTTCTACCAGTTGCATTATAATATTCTTAGCTTCATGTAATTAACAAGCAGTATATCAAAAGAGAACACATCTCTCTTAAGATGTATATGTATTAGTGAAATAATGGAATGGCTCCTTGACTAATAGAAATGCAAATTTCAGTTGTCCCTACATTTTTTTTAAGTTTCTAAATATTAGTAAAAATACCATTGTTTAGTACTTGAAAGAAAAATGTGTGTGAGAGAAAAAAAAAAATAGCCTAACATCTGGCCTCTTAACAAATGGGACACAGGGGTAAAAATTATTTTGTCGTGATTTCACCAGATATTAATTTACAGATATTTTAGTGTCAGTGACATGTACAGAGACAGAATTTTGTAATGCTGATTTTCTAAGGTAAGTGTAGATAATTTATTCCGGAGGCTAAGGGTTTAAACAGAAAGCATGGAATGGCTCAACTCTATACTTCAGCATTGAAGTGAGTTTTAGGGTCATATTTTTTATGACATTTGTACTTTGAGCAATAATATGGGGCCACCTGGACTTGATTACCTCAAAGTATAATAATATCAGAAAAACCTTTCATGTACCTTTTGCTCCCAGCCTCCAATCACCCAGGGTTCTTCCTCTACCCTTAGACAGATGGTTACTAGCATTTAGCCAATCTAAGCAACATTCCCCCAAGAAACTCTGTATGGTTTTGGCTAAACCACCTCTGCCAATATTGTGACCTGAAGTAAAAGAGTACTTGGCTAAGAACTTATTATTATTTTTACTCACAACTGAAACCTGTAAATGTCAGGGAAATAAATTCTAAATGGGAAACAGGATCACAAGGAGTTAATGGATCAATCTCTAACTTTGGTAGACTTGTGAGAAGTTCTGGAACATGTTAAAATCTGACCTGAACTTGTTGAACTTTCACCTCTTGTTTTAAATCTCTATGCTGGGCACAGTGGTTTCAGAATATACTTGCTTATACTTAACTTCAAGGAGAAAAAAAAAAAAAAAAGAAAAACCTGGGGGATTTAAGGCCTCTCTGGGATGAAGTCTAACTAATAAGGGAATCAACATGAATCAGACCTAGACACACACAATTTGTTAACAAGCAAAAGCCATGAAAACTGGGGTCATCTACTATAATCATTAGACATCAAGAGACCTGAGGATAAAACTTTATGGAGCTCAAAGGTCAACATTAAATTGATCATCAGCTTTCACCACCATGTCATTCACCAGCTGTGATCAAATTAATTTTGCTTATTTAACTTACACTGATTGTTTTTCATATCTCTGTGAATGAAAGATCATAAAATGGGGTGGCATATTTTTACTTTAGTATTGCATGAACTCATTAGGGTAGTAGATACAATTCATTTTTGCAATCTTCAGTTTGATGTTCTAAACTTATTCCATGGCAAAACATCACCATCTTATGTAGCTTTAAGGAAAATGTGACTCTTAAAAATGGCTATTATTAATTTCCAAGTATCAAAAAAGTTTTGTTTTTTATGTTAATAAATAAGCAATAAAAAAGGCATAGCAACCTACTCCAAAATTCTTGTCTGGAGAATCCCAGGGACAGAGGAGTTTGGCAGGCTACAGTGCATGGGGTCACAAAGAGTCCAACACAACTGAAGTGACTTAGCATAAAAAATGTTAAAGTGTAAATACCCATGGATAGAAGAAGGCAATAAGACCATTGATGTCTTTTGATTTGCAAATTGATAAAACTAATTTTAGAAAGTAAGTTTACTGCTTGTCAATAACCATCAAAATAACTTTATTGAGCTTTTGATTCAGTAATCATACATTTTAGAACTTGTCCTGGTTAATAATATTAAATATATGAACTTACATATTAAATACTATTTATAATTATAAAATGTTAAATATTCTATATATCTTAAAAGAAATAGGCAAATTATTTGTATATCTATTTGATGGACAATATTGCTACTGTAAAAATAATGAACAGTATGCTATATAGAAGCTTAATAGCTATAATGGTATTGTAACATTTCCATAATAATTATTTTGATGAAACTTACATGGAAAATCATGTAAATCAAAAAATACAGAATATATAAATATATCAACAATACTAAATGAACATAGAATTACACATAAAGACCAAAAATACATTTGTGATGACGATATATTCTGAAAGTGTAAGTTGCTCAGGGGTATCTGACTCTCTGTGATCCCTGGACTGTAGCCCTCCAGGCTCCTCTGTCCATGGAATTCTTTAGGCAAAAATACTGGAGTGGGTTGCCATTCTCTTCTCCAGAGGATCTTCCTGACCCAGAGATTGAACTTTGGTCTCCTGCATTACAGACAGATTCTTTACTGTCTGAGCCATTACGGATGGTAAAGTAAGTGGGTTTTTTTTTGTTGTTGTTTTGTTGTTGTTGTTGTTGTTGTTGTTGTTTATGGTTGAATCGCAAAGCATGGTATATTATTTTCCATTGTGTTGAGTACAGGTGTATGTTAGTCACTCAGTCATATCCAACTCTTTGTGACCCCATGGACTGTAGCAGGCCAGGCTCCTCTCTCTATGGGATTTCCCAAGCAAGAATACTGGAGTGGGTTGCCATTTATCCAGTGTTAAATGCAAATGATACATCACCAAGTCAAGGAAATATTTAGTGTAGTTAAATATAACCCACAGAGTCTCAGGAAATGTTAAATGGCAATAATAATAGAGATTATGAATTATTAGACATATAAGCAGTCTAAGAAACAAAATACTGCCCTAAGCCTTATTATCTTGAAAGTAAAAGTGAAAGTGTTAGTCGCTCAGCTGTATCCCATTCTTTGTGACCCCATGGACTGAGCCCTCCAGGCTCCTCCAACAGTGGAATTCTCCAGGCCAAAATACTGGAGTGGGTAGCCATTCCGTCTCCCAGTCTAATATGCTGACCTGGGGAATTCCATGGACTACATAGTCCTTGGGGTTGCAAAGAGTCAGACACGACTGAGCAAATTTCACTTTACTTCACTTCTCCAAGGGATCTTCCTGACCCAGGGATGGAACCCAGGTCTCCTGTATTGCAGGCAGATTCTTCATTGTCTGAGCCACCAGGGAAGCCCTGCTTGTATTACTCTGTGCAAAGATAAAGTCTTTTGAAAATGAGAAACAAATAATCATAGCAATTCTCTAAAATTAGAAACTAACTAGAAGAAATTTCTAATTAAGTGAGATTTGGCAGAGGTCATAGTCTAATTTTAACGCAATGTACAAAATGATAAGCAAACAAATGCTATTGATATTTCAAACTAAAAATTATTTGGAGATTGTTCTTATGGGTTAGTGAGCATTCCGAATTCTTCCAACAGCAACAAAAACAACCAAACAAAAAGACCACATAATTTTGACACACATTTATAATAAATGTCAAAGATTGCAAAAACCTAGATATAACTTACTTTATGTAGTAATCTTTCAGCTCTGTAATGGCAGAGTTTAGAAAATCTTTCTATATGGGAATAAAAAAAGTATAAAATTAAATTTTAAATTATTTTATTCAAGAGATAAGCTGTAAACCACTATGCTCTAGAGTCTGCCCAAAGTCATATCCATTGAGTCAGTGATGCTATCTATCTCATCCTCTGCCACCCCCTTCTCCTTTTGCCATTAATCTTTCTGAACATAAGGGTCTTTTCCAATGAATTGGCTCTTTATATCAGGTGGCCAAAATATTAGAGCTTCAGCATCAGTCCTTCCAATGAATATTAAGGGTTGATTTCCATCCAAGGGACTCCCAAGAGTCTTCTCTAGAATGAAAATTCAAAAACATCAGTTCTTTGGCCCTTGGCCTTCTTTGTAGTCCAGCTATCACATCCATACATGATTATTAGAAAAACCATCGCTTTGACTCTACAGACCTTTGTTAGCAAACTGATGTCTCTGCTTTTTAACATGCTGTCTAGTTTTGTCATAGCTTTTCTTCCAAGGAGCAAGTGACTTTTAATGTCATGGTTAAATTTTGACATCCCCACTTGCTGGTTATGCAATTATGAGTAAGTTATTTAAACTTTCCAAACCTCAGTTTTCATGTAGATAAAATAGAATTTATAGTAATTCTTTCACATTGGTTTTCCTGGAAAGAAACTAGGGCTTCCCTGGTAGCTCAGCTGATAAGGAACCCACCTGCAATGCAGGAGACACCGGTTTGAATCCTGGGTTGGGAAGATCCACTGGAGAAGAGATAGGCTACCCAATCCAGTATTCTTAGGCTTCCCTGGTGCTTCAGATGGTAAAGAATCCACCTGCACTGTGGGAGACCTGGGTTCTATCCCTGGATTGGAAAGATCTCTTGGAGGGGGCATCGCAACTCACTCCAGTATTCTTGCCTGGAGTATCCCATGGACAGAGGAGCCTGGTGGGCTTCAGTCTGTGGGGCCACAAAGAGTGGGACACCACTGAACGACTAAGGACACCACAGGAAGAGTGAGCGACAAAGGATGAGATGGTTGGATGGTGTCACAAACTTAGTGGGCGTGAGTTTGAGCAAACTCTGTGAGAAAGTGAAGGACAAGAAAGCTTGGTGTGCTGCAATGTTAAATCACAAAGAGTCAGACACAATTTAGCGACTGAACAACAACAAATGCTCAAACTACCACATAATTGCACTCATCTCACACACTAGTAAAGTAATGCTCAAAATTCTCCAAGCCAGGCTTCAGCAATACATGAACTGTGAACTTCCAGATGTTCAAGCTGGTTTTAGAAAAGGCAAAGGAACCAGAGATCAAATTGCCAACATCCACTGGATCATCAAAAGCCCAAGAGAGTTCCAGAAAAATATATATTTCTGCTTTATTGACTATGCCAAAGCCTTTGACTGTGTGGATCAAAATAAACTGTGGAAAATTCTTAAAGAGATGGGAATACCAGACTACCTGACCTACCTCTTGAGAAATCTGTATGCAGGCCAGGAAGCAACAGTTAGAACTGGACATAGAACAACAGATTGGTTCCAAATAGGAAAAGGAATTCATCAAGGCTATATATTGTCACCCTGTTTATTTAACTTCTATGCAGAGTACATCATGAGAAACGCTGGGCTGGATGAAGCACAGGCTGGGATCAAGATTGTCAGGAGAAATATCAAACACCTCAGATATGCAGATGACACCACCCTTATGGCAGAAAGTGAAGAACTAAAAATCTTCTTGATGAAAGTGAAAGAGTAGAGTGAAAAAGTTGGCTTAAAGCTCAACATTCAGAAAACGAAGATCATGGCATCCAGTCCCATCACTTCATGGGAAATAGCTGGGGAAACAGTGGAAACAGTGAGAAACTTTATTTGGGGGGGTCCAAAATTACTGCAGATGGTGATTGCAGCCATGAAATTGAAAGACATTCCTTGGAAGGAAAGTTATGACCAACCTATACAGCATATTTAAAAGCAGAGACATTCCTTTGCCAACAAAGGTCTATCTAGTTAAGGTTATGGTTTTTCCAGTGGTCATGTATGGATGTGAGAGCTGGACTATGAAGAAAGCTGAGTGCTGAAGAATGGATGCTTTTGAACTGTGGTGTTGGAGAAGACTCTTGAGAGTCCCTTGGACTGCAAAGAGTTACAATCAGTCCATCCTAAAGGAAATCAGTCCTGAATATTCATTGGAAGGACTGGTGCTGAAGCTGAAACTCCAATACTTTGGCCACCTGATGCAAAGAACTGACTCATTTGCAAAGCCCCTGATGCTGGGAAAGATTGAAGGCAGGAGAAGGTGATGACAGAGGATGAAATTGATGGAATACATCACGGACTCAATGGACATGAGTTTGAGTAAACTCTGGGAGTTGGTGATGGAGAGGGAGGCCTGGCGTGCTGCAGTCCATGGGGTCACAAGAGTCAGACACAACTGAGTGACTGAACTGTACTGAACTGAACAACAACAAAGATATCACAGAGCTAATAAGTCAAAGATGAGTTATGTTTTATGTGTAATTGCTACATCCAAGGAAAGAAAATCTGAAAAGTTGAGGCCAGTATTGAAAACTGATTTTATCCTGGAAGCATCTGCTATTTCCTGAAGAGATGATTGAGATGTTGAAAAAGCACACAATGCTTTTGACAAATTTGTCTTGTTAGTTATATAAAGGTTAGGATCTAGGGTCCTGGATTTTGAGGCCTTGGTAAAGTTTCTGGGAAAAGTTATTAGGATTCCAAAAAATCACACTCTATGAGTTAGGATTCTGAAAGATTATGTTCTGAGAGTAAGGGTAATCCAAATATAAGTAAAATTGCAAAGATTAAAGACTAGATTTGACTTTTTTTAGAAAAATTAAATTACTAATACTTCTTAGACATTAAAATTATTTCCTTCATTGCATTAAAAACATAGTAACTGAGTAGAAGAAAAGCTCACATATCAAAAATGGGGAGGAATCAGACACAGTAGAAAAAGCACTGTAAACTAGCTTTGTTAAGCATAAAGAAATAGAAGAAAATGTGCTATAATATTAATTAATATCCAGAAGGGCTATTATGTGTGTTAGGCTTTTAATTTCTGAATGCTTAAGTTTTTTGCTCATTCTATATTTTCCATATTTCTCTATTCATGATTGACTATGGATACTTTTACGACCTTTCTTCAGGATTATTAGGTCTAGGTTTGGCTGTGTCATACATAATTTTAAAATAAACCATCCATTTATTTACACTAAATTTTAGTCCTGATTTTTATTTTTTATAGATTCTAGATTTTGCCTTATTTTTTTTTCTTTTATCTCCTTATACTTTGTAAATTTATCTATTTAATGTCTTTTTCTATTGTGCACAATTTATTCCCTTCCTTTTTTCTGATACTTCATCTTTTCTTCTCTTCTTGGTTATTATGTTTTTATCTGATAATATCATTTTTAAGTCTGAGAAAGGTTTATAATTTCATTTTTTTGAAAAAAAAATCAACACTGTCTTTCACTGTTGCAATTCCACCTCCTTCTGGTTCATTCTTACTCTCAAAATATAATCTTCTTCAGTTTTAACTCTTAGGGTGTTATTCTTTGGAATCCTAATCTGACTCAGGGGAAACTGTCCAGAACCTCCACATCCAGCTCCATGGATTCTAATACTTGAACTATCAACAGCATAAGGTTGTCAAAAGCAATGAGCAGTTTCCCATCTTCTGAGTTATCTCTCAGGAAATGGGAGATGCCATCTGACAAATACATAGTTGCTCAGTGGATACTAATGATCTAACACCTCAATATGTTTGCCAACACAAAATTGATGCTTTGATAATTACTTGAAATATGAGATTTCAGGATAATGTGATGAGTCCAGAGAGAGATGATTTAGAACAATAAAAATTGTCTTTTGTATATAAAATGTGCTCTTAGATGAATTTTTTATTAGTAATTTAATCCATTTATATCTCTAAATATGTTATTAGTTTCTAACAAAGGAGACAATGTATAATTTTACTTATGGATTCTTATATTGTAAGCTTGATTCCCACAAAATTTGTTTTATTTGTTAATATAATAGGTCTCACTTAACAATAATCATCTTATTTTTAGGAAGCATCAGTACACTTCAGTTGCTCAGTCGTGTCTGACCACACCAGGTCTCCCTGTCTATCACCAACTCCAGGAGTTTATTCAAACTCATGCCTATTGAGTCGGTGATGCCATCCAACCATTTCATCCTCTGTCGTCCCCTTCTCCTGCCTTCAATCTTTCCCAGCATCAGGGTCTTTTCCAATTAGTCAGCTTTTTGCATCAGGTGGCCAAAGTATTGGAGTTTCAGCTTTAACATCAGTCCTTCCAATGAACACCCAGGACTGATATGCTTTAGGATGGACTGGTTGGATCTCCTTGCAGTTCAAGGGACTCTCAAGTGTCTTCTTCAACATCACAGTACAAAAGCATCAATTTTTCGGCTCTCAGCTTTCTTTATATTCCAACTCTCACATCCATACATGACTACTGGAAAAACCATAGCCTTAATTAGATGGACCTTTGTTGGCAAAGTAATGTTTCTGCTTTTTAATATGCTGTCTAAGCTGGTTATAGCTTTTCTTCTAAGAAGCAAACTTCTTTTAATTTCATGGCTGCAGTAACCATCTGCAGTGATTTTGGAGCCCAAGAAAATAAAGTCTGTCACTGTTTCCATTGTTTCTCCATCTATTTGCTATGAAGTGATGGAACTGGATTTGATGATCTTCGTTTTCTAAATGTTGAGCTTTAAGCCAACTTTTTCACTCTCCTCTTTCACTTTCATCAAGAGGCTCTTTAGTTCTTCTTCGCTTTCTGCCATAACAGTGGTGTCATCTGCATATCTGAAGTTATTGATATTTCTCCTGGCAATCTTGATTCCAGCTTGTGCTTCCTCCAGCCCATCTTTTCACATGATATACTCTGCATATAAGTTAAATAAGCAGGGTATATTACCATTAAGTACTCCTTTCACTATTTGGCATGAGTCTGTTTTTCCACGTCCAGTTCTAACTGTTGCTTCTTGACCTCCATTCAGATTTTTAAGGAGGCAGGTAAGGTGCTCTGGTATTCCCATCTCTAGAAGAATTTTCCACAGGTTTTTTTTGTTTGTTTTTTTTTTTTTTTTTTTTTTTAATCTATACAGTCAAAGCCTTTAGTGTAGTCAGTAATGCAGAAGTAGATGTTTTTCAGGAACTCTCTTGCTTTTATGATGATTCAACAGATGTTGTCAATTTTATCTCTGGCTTCTCTGCCTTTTCTAAACCCAGGTTGAACTTCTGGAAGTTCATGGTTCACATACCGTCAAAGCCTGGCTTGGAGAATTTTGAGCATTACTCTGCTAGTGTGTGAGATGAGTGCAATTGTGCGGTAGTTTGAACATTGTTCAGCATCACATTTCTTTGGGATTGAAATGAAAACTACCTTTTGCAGTCCTATAAGCCACTGCTGAATTTTCCAAATTTGCTGGCATATTGAGTGCAGCACTTTCACAGCATCATCTTTAGAATTTGAAATAGCCCAGCTGGAATTACATCATCTCCACTAGCTTAGTTTGTAGTGATTCATCCAAAGCCCATTTGACTTTACATTCCTGGAGGTCTGGCTCTAGGTGAGTGATCACAGGATTGTGGTTATCTGGGTCGTGAAGATCTTTTTTGTACAGTTTTCCTGTGTATTTTTGTCACCTTTCTTGGTCTCTTCTGCTTCTGTTAGGGCCATACAATTTCTGTCCTTCATTGTCCCTATCTTTGTATGAAATATTCCTTTGGTATTTCTAATTTTTTTGAAGAGATCTCTAGTTTTTTTCCATTTTATTGTTTTCCTCTATTTCTTTGCGTTGATCACTGAGGAAGGCTTTCTTATCTCTCCTTGCTATTCCCTGAACTCTGCATTCAAATGGGTATATCTTTCCTTTTCTCTGTTGCCTTTGGCTTCTCTTCTTTTCTCAGCTGTTTGTAAGCCCTCCTCAGACAACCATTTTGCCTTTTTGAATTTTTTACCCCCTTGAGGATGGTCTTGATTCCTGCTTCCTGTACAATGTCACAAACCTCTGTCCATAGTTCCTCAGGCACTCTATCAAATCTAACCTTTTGAATCTATTCATCACTTCCCCTGTATAATCGTAAGGGATTTTATTTAGATCATACTTGGATGTTCTAATGGTTTCCCCTACTTTCTTCAGTTTAAAGTTTGGCAATAAGGAGTTCACGATCTAAGCTACAGTCAGTTCCTGGTCTTGTTTTTGCTGATTGTATAGTATTTCTCCATCTTTGGCTGCAAAGAATATAATCAATCTGATTTAGGTATTGACCATCTGGTGATGTCCGTGTGCAGAGTCTTCCCCTGTGTTGCTGGAAGAGAATGTTTGCTATAACCAGTGGGTTCTCTTGGCAAAACTATGGTATCCTTTGTCCTGCTTTGTGTTGTACACCAAGGCCAAATTTGCCTGGTACTCCAGGTATCTCTTGGCTTTCTACTTTTGCATTCTAGTCCCCTACAATGAAAAGGATATCTTTTTGGGGTATTAGTTTTAGAAGATCTTGTAGGTCTTCATAGAATCATTCAACTTCAGCTTCTTTGGCATTAGTGATTGGGACATAGACTTGAATTACAGTATATTGTATAGTTTGCCTTGGAAACAAACAAAGATAATTCTGTAATTTTTGAGATTGCATCCAAGTACTGCATTTCAGATTCTTTTGTTTACTATGATGGCTACTCCATTTCTTTACATTCCAATGTTAACTTTGATGATAAGAACTGGTGAACAATCTACAAAACTGGAAAAGCTTTTATAGTGTTTTTTGCCATAATATTATAATGGATACTAAAGTTGCTAATTAATTTTTAAATTCAGTGTTTTGTTAGAAAATGGAAAATAACTCTACAGAATAAAATTGCTAGTGTCTTTTTCAGTTAGTTTACCTAAAATGTGCTTTTGCTCATTTACTAAGTTGTGTCTAACTCTAAGCAACCCCATAGACTGCAGCATGCCGGGCTCCTCTGTCCTACACTCTTTCCCAGAGTTTGCTCAAATTCATACCCATTTAGTCAGTGATGCTTCTAGCCATCTCATCCTCTACTCCCCTCTTCTTTTGCCTTCAGTCTTGCCCAGCATCAGGATCTTTTCCAATGAGTTGGTTCTTTGCATCAGGTAGAGCTGAAATCAATCTATATGTATTATATATGTATGTATTTTGATGTGTGAGTATATATACACACTTATACACATATACATATATATACACATGCATGCAAACACAAACATGCACCTATGCATAAATTAATTTCACAGACATAATTTTAAAGCAACTATATTAATATGTCAAAACCAATGATATGGAGACTTTGGTTATCAGGGTGCTTTTCATTTAATATATTTTGTCTTTTATTAACAGTTTGTCTTTTATTTGTTAGTGCTTTTTAGAAAACAAACATAACACCCAAGGCATTTGCTAAGTTTAACTTACCTTTAATTCAGTCTCTATGACTCTCCAAAATCTTGTATAATATTTAGAACTACCCTATGAAATGGCTCAATTCTGACCAATTAATACAACAGGTAGGTGTATTAGACATAATATAATCTCAGAGGGAAAATAGTTTTATTGCTAACTTTAAGAACCATGGTATTCTATAAGTAAACTAAATTCTGAAGGTGTAGCACATTTCCAATAATTGTGGGTTTCTTTTATTTTGCTTCTGATCTAACTAATATACCAGTTTACAAAAAAAGAAGCAACTTTCCTTTTTTTTTGTCATCAAATTTACGTGGGTATCTAATAATATAACAGATGCATAGAACAATCTTTTGGACTCTGTGGGAGAGGGAGAGGGTGGGATGATTTGGGAGAATGGCATTGAAACATGTATAATATCATATAAGAAATGAATCACCAGTCTAGGTTCGATGCAGGATACAGGATGCTTGGGGCTGGTGCATTGGGATGACCCAGAGAGATGGTATGGAGAGGGAGGTGGGAGGGGGTTTCAGGATTGGGAACACGTGTACACCCATGATAGATTCATATTGATGTATGGCAAAACCAATACAGTATTGTAAAGTAAAATAAAGTAAAATTTTAAAAAAGTGCATTAAAACTGTTCAAAAATACAAGTTAAATATAATATGTTTTAAATTTTGCATTCACAAAAAACATATGCACTTTAAAGATCTGAAATAACATTGTATTCTATCTAAAACTACTAATTAACTCTAAAGTTGTTCTTAAAATGTTTGTTTAATTATTACTCAAGATCACATTCAAGATATCCAAATTTATGTTTCTCTTCTTACATCTTCCAAGATGGGACAGTTTCCCTAAAGCTCATTTGTTGTCTGCTCATGGCTTCCAATATTATTAACTATTTTGATACATTATTAGTTGCAATAATTCAGTTCAGTTCAGTTCATTTCAGTCGCTCAGTCATGTCCGACTCTTTGTGATCCCATGAATCGCAGCACGCCAGGCCTCCCTGTCCATCACAAACTCCTGGAGTTCACTCAGACTCACATCCATCGAGTCAGTGATGCCATCCAGCCATCACATCCTCGGTCGTCCCCTTCCTCTCCTGCCCTCAATCCCTCCTAGCATCAGAGTCTTTTCCAATGAGTCAACTCTTGGCGTGAGGTGGCCAAAGTACTGGAGTTTCAGCTTTAGCATCATTCCTTCCAGAGAAATCCCAAGGCTGATCTCCATCAGAATGGACTGGTTTTAACTCCATGCAGTCTAAGGGACTCTCAAGAGTCTTCTTCAACACCACAGTTCAAAAGCATCACTTCTTCGGTGCTCAGCCTTCTTCACAGTCCACCTCTCACATCCATACATGACCACTGGAAAAACCATAGCCTTGACTAGATAGACCTTTGTTGGCAAAGTAATGTCTCTGCTTTTGAATATGCTATCTAGGTTGGTCATAACTTTCCTTCCAAGGAGTAAGCGTCTTTTAATTTCATGGCTGCAGTCACCATCTGCAGTGATTTTGGAGCCCAAAAAATAAAGTCTGACATTGTTTCCACGGTTTCCTCATCTATTTCCCAGGAAGTGATGGGACCAGAGCTTTAAGCCAACTTTTTCACTCTCCACTTTCACTTTCATCAAGAGGCTTTTTAGTTCCTCTTCACTTTCTGCTATAAGGGTGGTGCCATCTGCATATCTAAGGTTATTATCTTTCTCCCAGCAATCTTTATTCCAGCTTGTGCTTCTTTCAGCCCAGCATTTCTCATAATTGACTACTGTTAATTTACTGCATAATAGGTGTATGACAAGCTTCCCAGGTGGCTCCAGTGGTAACAAAAAAAAAACAGAAAACACAAAACAAAAACCTGCCTGCAAGGCAGGAGACATAAGAAACATGGGTTCCCTCCTTAAGTTGAGAAAATCACTTGGAGGAGAGCATAGTAAGCCACTCCAGTATTCTTGCCTGGAGAATCCCATGGACAGAGGAGCCTGGAGGGCTACAGTCTATAGGGTCACAAAGAATCAGACATGACTGAAGTGACTGAGGATGCAAGCATGCAAGAAAGCACTTTCCAAAATTTTTATTTTATGTCTTCATTCACTGTTAATATTCTTATCCTCAACTTGCTGATGAAGGAACTAAACCTAAAAGAGAACATGTAATTTGTCTAAAGACATAAAGCCAAAAAGGCAGAATTGAAATCCAAGTTCAGATAAATTTGACATCAAAGCCTAGGTTCATAGTTACTACATATCAACTTCACATTTGTACTTCATTAAAGATAAATCTAAGAGACACTTAGCCTTTTGAAAAGAATACAGGTTTGAGAGAATAGCTTTGAAACATGTAAATTACCGATGTGAAATAGATTGCCAGTCCAAGTTCGATGCAGGAAACAAGGCTCTCAAAGCCGATGCACTGGGACAAACCGGAGGAATGGGAAGGGGAGGGAGGTTCAGGGTGGGGGACACATGTCCCCCCATAGCTGATCATGTATGGCAAAAACCACCACAGTATTGTAAAGTGATTAGCCTCCAATTAAAACAAATAATTTAACTAATTTTTAAAAAGAATGCAGGTATGTCACTGATGATGTGATCTACTCTTTCTAGGAAATAAGTAAAACTTCTTAGAATTGAAAGCCATCAGATTGTCTGTGCTACCGAGACAAGTCCAGTGAACTGCAAAAGATACCACTTCTATGAAGATTTTGCTAATATGTTAACACTGACAACATTGGTTATCAAAATAATCACTTAACTTTACTGAGTTGTATCGGGCAAATAATACTAGACAGAGATCAAAACAAAACGAGAAAAGGGAAAATGACATATAAAAAGTAGCAAAACATTTTTTGGCAGAGTCTGACTTTCACTCTTTTTTTAATAAATTCTGGGGGCAGGGGCAGGGGGAACTAGACATATAATTTCACCATGGCCTCGAAGAGTTTATAGTGGGAAATGCCTGTGATATTAACTCAAACGTTTAAACTAATAGGCTAAAAGAGGGGAGGAAATTTGTGGAGAGAGAAATAAATCCCTCAGTCACAAAGTTATGTGATGCCAATTAAAATGCAATCCCAGGTTGCAAAGCAGCTGCCAAACTGCTGAGTGTTTTCAGAAAATAATTCTGGAAAGGGTCTAGGTGTCACAAGCGCTTTTAACATTCATCCTCAGAGTATTTCATCCACAAAATAACCATGCAAAACGAAAGCGAGTTTGCCAAGCACAGAATTTCATTTAGCACCTTGGTAGTTCACTTAATTAGAATAAACCCAGACTTCTTTAAGGCTCTTCTGTAAGCCTAAACCTCATCACCACAAACTGACTTTTTAATTATGTGGTTCTTAAGAGCCTTTGGGCATGTAATAGGACAGACTGTAAATATAGCCATTAACACACACACACACACACACACACACACACACACAGTGCTTTTGGAGAATCTTGCGATGGATTATGATGCTATTCATGTTACTCTGTCATGATATGAATTTAGTAAACACAAATATTAACTTCTACAATACTCAACTTCCTTCTCACAAAGGAAGAATGATCTACGTGTTGTTTCAAAGTTACTGTTTTGTTTTCAAGATTAAATAAGATATTTGCAAAGTGCATAGTAGAGTGCTTATGTTACGAATACAACATAATTAACATAACATAATAACGTAAGTAGCAAATAACATTTAAGCTAGCGTTAGTGAAAATACTGATGAGTGGAAGTCAAAAGTCCTTAATTAGAGTCTTTTCACTGTGATTAGCTAGATGTACAGTCTTAGAAAAAATCTCATTATTATGGTTATCCTCAGGATCCATATAGGCAGCACCAGAACATATTCAGGATCTGAGAGTCCTTAATTTTTATTTTTTACAATTTAGCTACAGTTAGACCTATTAAGAATTCTCAGGACTTAATATAGCTAAAGTTAAGTTATATAAGCCTTCCCATTAGGCTGTCCTTTTAAATTCACATTTGAGAGAACTTGTACCTGATAAGAACCTTTTATTAATTTACTTGGGAAAAGATGTCAAGAATAAGTAAATTATAATCTTATATTACTCTCAAGAGTAGACTGACTCAGTTACTTAGTCCTTGTTTTCAGGCAGTATAACTAAAAAGAACCATAAATAATCTTCCTAGTAAAGCTATCAAAATCATGAAAAACTGAAAGAAAGTTAGAAGGTACTCTTTATATTGTATCAGTGACCAAGAATAACAATAAGGAATTCATAGAGGACAGCTCTAAAGTAAAGATCCAAACCCTGGGCCCTTAGGACAAAGCAAAATTATGCCACAAAGGGTTTCAATAAAATCTGGAAAATTTGAACTTTCTTACCTGTCTGCACAGGAAAGAGGACAGGATGTTAAGTCTAGGGTAGCTTCAGGTAAGAAATACAGTGGGAAATACACACACTGCATTGTTCCAATTTTGTGAAAATAGAACTTAAATCCTAAGCAAAAATGAAGCAACAAAGAAACAACGCTTTGGGAAGACAACGTAAAATGAGCCTTGCAAATTGGTAATCAGAAGTTGACATTTATACACTTATGGTTCAAAACATAAAGCAAAGAGATTTTGCTTATTATAACTGAATGATAGCAAAAACGTTGTGCATCAAAATTGTATACTGCACCTATTTAATGTGCAATTACTGAATTTACATTTTAACCATGAAAGCATAAGGTATTACAAAACAGGTGGATTCTTCACCACTAGCACCACTTGGGAAGTCCTTAATCCTCATGAGCACGCTCCAAAAAGTTGCTGTGCTTAGCTACTCAGTTATGTCCAACTCTTTGTGACTCCATGGACTATAGCCCCCCGAGCTCTTCTGTTCATGGCGATTCTCCAGGCAAGAATACTGGAGTGGGTTGCCATGCCCTCCTCCAGGGGATCTTCCTAACCCAGGGATGGAACCCAGGTTGCCCACATTACAGGCAGATTCTTTACCATCTGAGTCACCAGGGAAGCCCGTTCCAAAAAGCACTGAAGTCTAAGTTTGGCAGGTTTCCAGGGGATTTAAAATTTTTCTAATTCATCTGTAAATAGAACAGTCTATCAATTAAAGTGTGAAAGTGAAAGCTGCTCAGCCGTGTCCGACTCTTTGCTACCCCATGGTCTATACAGTCCCTGGAATTTTCCAGGCCAGAATACTGGAGTGGGTAGCCTTTCCCTTCTCCAGGTATCTTCCCAACCTAGGGATCGAACCCAGGTCTCCTGCATTCCTGGCAGATTCTCTACCAGCTGAGCCACAAGGGAAGCTCTAAAGAGTTATAGCAACTTCAAATCCAACTATACATTTATTTATGCTTATCATTTTTAGGAAAAACGAATGGTCAGTATGTATACATGACTTAGGAAAACATGAAGAGTTAAAAGACAATCCCTTACCAAGCAGTGTTTCATTTGAGAAGGACCAGTTGTAGAGATTGCAAATGACATCATCAGTCACTGAAATTGATGGAGCCTGCTAAGATAACATTCTTCACCCCAGTGTAAACACTGATGGATCCTCCCACGGATGCCTTACATTGCAAGTCTGGGATTTGGTTTATAAGTCTGACAAGTGTGACCTTTAAAATAATGTATTTGCTATAAAAGAGGAAAGAAAACTCTTTATAACCAAAATATATTGGCTACAAAATCACTTTCCAGTAAGCAGTCTGATTACAATCAAAATAACACACCAAAATGAAACAGTTTACCTGTGATCAGTTTAATGTGGTTGTAAAATGCTAATTATGAGAGAAAACACATTCAAGGTTTGTGGTACCATCTATAAAACTTGCAGAGAATCTAACATTCAGTGATGTGTAGCACATATGGGTAAGCAGATGGCCGAAGTATTATTTTTAAAAACAGGACTTTTGCTGACAAAATACAGAATTGGAATGGTGTGATTGGAAAGCTAAGAGGATGTTATTTATGAGGCAGTAAGCTCATGCTCAGTAATTGGATTCTTGCTAAATGGCAGATAAAAAGGATTTGGGGGAAAAATGAGTGTGTGCAGTTACAGAAATGAGTAAGAAATTCTTCTGACAATACACCTATCCAAAATTTTAATCCCAACTCATCACCTTTCACTTCTTTGACTTTTGATGAGTTATAAGAGAAGGAGGCTTACTTTATCACATCAGGCTCGATGCATGCAAAATTTTAACTTATCTCCTCACGTTCTGATACAGTTCTGGGGGTGGGGGGGATGTTATAAGATCATTCTGGATGTGAACAGATACAAAATAGGTATAAAATATTTTAAAATCTACATACAAAATAGAATATATCAGTTCAGTTCAGTCACTAGGCCATGTCCAACTCTTTGTGACCACATGGGCTGTAGCACGCCAGGCTTCCCTGCCCATCATCAACTTCCAGAGCTTGCTCAATCTCATGTCCACTGAGTCGGACAATCTTTCCCAGCATCAGGGTCTTTTTTAATGAGTCAGTTTTGTTATATAATAGAATATATAACAAAGATTAAATTGGCCACTCAACATAACTTGGTTAAAGGGTTTAAATGTTCAGTTATACAATTAATAAGTTCTGGGGATCTAAAGTGTTTATAATTAATAATACTGTAATTGTATATGTTAAATGTGCTAAGAGAGTATATTTTCTGTTCTCAACACACACATACACACACACACACATGCACAAGGTAACTATGAATTAGTGAATTACCTTAGCTTGACTGAGGTAATTATCTCACAATATATACATATATAAAATTATCATATTGCAAGTATTAAATATATACAATTTTATTTGTCAATGATGCCTCAATAAAGTTGGAAAAAATAACTTGTTGATTTTAATACTTCTCTTTTGAACTACATTTGAAATGATTCATTTATATCCCTACTACTCATTATATTCAACCAACATTTGATGGGGAACTATATGCCTTCTTGAATTGCTATTAGCTATTGCTATTAGCTAGCTGAAATCAGGATTATCTCCTGTACATATTTTGTAATCCTAACCAAGCATTAGGCTTGGCTTGTACTAAAGGGTAATAAAAATTTTACTGAATAAATTAATGAATACCTATTACTTAATTAATGAAGACCAATTAATTAATTAATTTTAAGCCATCACATTTAAAATTGCAGTGATTTTTTTAGAACAAAAGTCTAACCTCTCCTTAAGGATTGTATTTTAGAAAGGTTTTTAATAATTCTATAAGAATTTTCTTATATCTCAAATCCCCTGTCTATAAGTAAACTAGACCTATATTAGAACATACCTATGAGGTATAAATTACATTTTTAAGACCTTTAAAATACCAAGTACAGACTTCTCTTGTTAACCTCTCGAAATTTATGTAGCTACGTTTTCTTCATCTTTTACTTAAAAAATTACTTGAAGAAATTAAAATAAATTTCATACCCACATTTTGTCTTTTGCTATACATCATATATATCTCTTATTATATATAAAATATGTCTTCAAATATATATTTCCATAGTGGAAGCTTAACTAAGAGAAAGTATGCAATTTGTATGTAATATTAAAAAAATTTGGGGAGACTAACATTTTATCTAACTCTCTTCATCCTTAAAAAAAAAAAAAGAAATCTATTCCATCAGATTTTTTTCTTTTCTGTGGACATCACAGTCACAGAAGTGTGACCAGCATTCTCCCTCCACTCCCAATTCTCAGCCATACGACAAACACAGGGGAGGGAGAATTCTTCTAAGGGACAGTCTTCCCAGGGTCGGCTAGAGCCAGTAAGAGTGCAGTCCCAGCCATGCCTTGGTTGATAACATGTAAGGACCACAGAGGAATAATGTATTCAATTATCTTACTAAACAAACAAAAGCAAAAGGAAAACTAGTATGAAACCTCAATAATGTCCTGGCATTCCGAGTTTAAATATGAAAAAAACAATAATCAGAAAACAGTTTAAAAGACACCAGAACCAACAGGGCCATTTTGGTCAATGTGGAGGAAGCCAGCAGCGCCCCTGGACTGATCTGCCAGGTTTCACTGTAGGAAGTGCTGCGCTCAAAAGAGCAGCTGCATTAGAATCAGCACCGCGGACAGCGCCAGCTAGCCATCCTTATTAAGGGTACATCTATGCCTGGTGGCGGAGAAGGCAATGGCAACCCACTCCAGTGTTCTTGCCTGGCGAATCCCATGGACGGAGGAGCCTGGTGGGCTGCCGTCTCTGGGGTCGCACAGAGTCGGACACGACTGAAGCGACTTAGCAGCAGAAGAAGAACCCCTGGAAGTAGCTATAGTAGGAATAAACACCCTAGTCCTGTTCCCAGCTTAAAGGCTTTCAGCCTTTCCCTGTTAAATATCAGCAGCAGTATTCCTGGTGGCTCAGATTATAAAAGCATCTGTCTGCAATAAAGAAGACCTGGGTTTGATGCCTGTGTTGGGAAGATCCCCTGGAGAAGGGAATGACAACCCACTTGAGTATTCTTGTTGAAGAATTACATGGAGAGAGGACCCTAGTGGGCTACAGTCCATGAGGTGGCAAAATGTCCCCACGACTGGGCAATTAACACTTTCAGTTTCATGTGCCAGCTGAAAACAGGCCTGTTTCTGGTGCTGGAGCGCACCAGGGACTACACTCTGGGTATGAGCTGCGAGGGCAAGACAGAGCACTTCACATTATGTGCCATGCCAACAACCTCAGCACTGATGAAGATGTGTCTCTGGGGAACCTCATGCACCTGGTAGAGTGCCAGATCTCAGATGTAGATGGGCTCTGTGTCTGACTCTTAAAGGCCAAGGTCATGGAGTGATAGAGTGCTGGCTTAGTTTGAGAAGGGAATGGCAACCCACCCCATTGTTCTTGCTTGGAGAATTCCATGGACAGAGGAGCCTGGCAGGCTACATCCATGAGGTTGCAACAAGTAGGACATGACTGAGTGACTAACACACACACACACACACACACACACACATACTCTTATCAATATATTAATACAAAACAACATAGATGAGATTTTGAGTAAGAGAGATCCAATATCAAATGGAAGAGATGACTTATCACTCACTGGACATTATGTTCAAAGCAGATCTATGATCAAATCAGGGAACTTCTCATCAGTAAGATTATGTGTTTTATTTAATTTTGCTTCCTCAGTGCCAATAGTTATGCCTAGTGAATGCTATATATTCAATATCTGATTAAAAATAGAAGCTTTTTCACCTGGACTCCATTTACTTCCAAGTATCATGTCCCTGTATTAGTCATTACTTTGTCAACAAAGGTCTGTCTAGTCAAGGCTATGGTTTTTCCAGTGGTCATGTATGCATGTGAGAGTTGGACTATAAAGAAGGCTGAGCACCGAACAACTGATGCTTTTGAACTGTGGTGTTGGAGAAGGCTCTTGAGAGTCCCTTGGACTGCAAGGAGATCCAACCAGTTCATCCTAAAGGAAATCAGTCCTGGGTGTTCATTGGTAGGACTGATTTTGAAGGTGAAACTCCAATACTTTGGCCACCTGATGCAAAGAGCTGACTCATTTGAAAAGACCCTGATGCTGGGAAAGATTGAGGGCAGGAGGAGAAGGGGATGGCAGAGGATGAGATGGTTGGATGGCATCACCTACTCAATGGACATGGGTTTGGGTGGACTCCAAGAGTTGGTGATGGACAGGTAGGCCTGGCATGCATCGGTTCATGGGGTCACAAAGAGTTGGACACAACCGAGTGACTGAACTGAACTGTATTAGTAAAAAGTTTTCCTAAATCCCTCCCTTCCTCCTTCACATTACTCCTCACTAAAATCTCAGTTTTACACTTTCTTTGATAGACCAACTTAGCTTGTGATTTGTCTACTCTTTATCTTACAGTTTTCCATTGATAGCCAACCCTCCACAACCATAATAAACCATCAAAAGGTTTCTGTTAAATATGTATACACATAAACATGGGCTTCCCTGGTAGCTCAGCTGGGAAAGAATCTGCCTGCAATATGGGACACCTGGGTTTGATCCCTGTGTTGGGCAGGTCCCATGGAGGAGGGCATGACAACCCACTCTTGTATTCTTGCCTGGAGAATCCCCATGGACAGAGGAGCCTCGGGGGCTATAGTCCATGGGGTCACAGAGAATCGCTGTGTCCCTCACTTGAAGAGTCCTTTGTCTTTCATGACTGACAAAGTACAGCACAGTGCAAACACACACAGAAAGACACACACACACACACAAAATTCTCTTTTTCCTCCCATGTCTACTGTGAGTATGTGTGTGTGTGTGGGGGGGGGTTGTAACCTTTAGTAGAGATGTTCTATAGAACAAAGTAGACTAAGTTAGATTTTCAATAACACCAGCTATTCAGAAAGGTTCCCTACTTTCTCAGTACCAATTTGTTGTTTGATTTGCATATTTTAGCATTTTTAATTCGATATATAATACAGGCATTTAGTAAATATTTTGAAATATTCTAAAGTATTGAGATGAGATTCAGCTTGCTGATTTGCTTAAGTAATCTAAGTCTGTAGAGAAGTTTTCCTCTGGAAATCATTTGTCCTCCATAGTTTTTTTATTGCATTGTGATATATAATATATATCACATATAACACATTATTTTTTAAACTTTTAATTAATATCCATAAGTTAAGTATCATTTCCTGGCCACCCATTGTTATATTGGAAAACTGTTGGATCTTGGTGGGGCTCAGACCCATGCATACTCTGAGAGAGCTACCTTTCAGATATTAATTTTACTCATCTATAAAATAAACTATCACTGTAGGACCTGTCTACCTCATTGTCCTGAAGATCAGATGCAGTAGTTATTCAAAGGATTTTGAAAAGTGATAATTTAAGATATCATTGTCAAAATAATTTATTATATTTAAATGTAATTAAACAAGTTAGATAATACCATTGACAAAACATTAAATATTTTCTTGATATATGTTCAATAAAAAAAAATATAAGCTTCATTTGAGACGAAGCTAGTCAATCCCTATCACTTTAAACATGATTTTGTGAAGAAACTCTAGTACTATCTCAACTGTACTTCCGAGAAGTATAATCATAGTTTTATAAAATTTATTCTGTTACCAATATCATAATTGACTGATTATGTGTTGCTAATGGGATACCACTTAAACACAAATGCTGGTCCTCATCTACTAATATTATTCCTAATGGTGATCTCATATCAGCAAAATATACACCAATTACACAGAAAACATTTTTAAACACAGGAGTGGTTTTCTAATTCAGTTTTATGGTTCTTGTAAAGTTAAATAGGCAAAGTAAGCAAACACATAAATGTCAGGAAAGTAAATTATCTTTATGTCATTTCATTTCCACTGAAATAAAATGTATTTTACTAGAAGCAGAGGTAGAGACATCATTTTAAAAACGAGTTGGAAAATTTCTAAGTTCTCTTTTAACTTTAGAAATGAACATTTTTCTTCACATTGATCTACATTTCTTTTTAATGATTGCAGGTTCTGAAGCAGTCCTATTTAAGAAGCTCTTCTTTGAAAGTAATTGTAAATGGCAGCACTATTACAGTCTTTTTTTGAAATAGAAGTACCTGTTGACTCTGATAACTCTAGCTGGCCTTTTCCCGGGGATACCCACTGTCCATACACAGTCCTTGCCAAACCATTTTTATGAGATAGTCTGGCTTCATACAATGGATGACTTCTTTTATCTAAAAAAAGTTATTTCTGTATCTAATAAATCTTCAGTTTAATATGCTTGACTTTTATCTTATTCAGCTTAACACTCAGAGAGATAATCTAACTTAGAGGAACACCCTAGTATTTGGAATTCAGAGAAACACATAAAACTAAACATGTTAATATTGTTTTAATATTGTAATTTTTATATTTTAAAAATGTTAGAATTCTTCCCATCAGTAACAAAAATTGTTATGAGAATTTAACACAGCCACAATTTCCCTACCCCAGCCACAGTCTGTAAAGAAGAGATAAAATACATTCTACAGAAACCTGAGCCAGAATTTCGCCCAACCATTTTTAAAAAATTGTTTCTTAGGCATATTGCAAGAAAGAGGCTAGGTAAAAATATAGATGAAGACAGGATAGTAAAATGAATTTTGTGTGTGTGTGTGTGTGGTTTTTTTTTTTTTTTTTGAGAAATGTCTGTAAAACTTACAATCTGTCCTAAAAGATCAAATTCTTCTTTCTCATTTAATCCATATGGCTCCTTCCTCCTCTTTAAAGTAGTCAAGTAAACAGGCCTGGTGGCAGTGGGGAAGGACCCTCCCCCAAGGCCAACTTTGATTGTTCACTTCACAATGGCATATGACAGACGCTTCCCAGACTTGGCAGAGAAAATCCATGCGAAGTGTCTGCTGGCTGTTATCACATTCCAACCTGCTGGCCACTTGCAAATAGAAGTGTTTAAGAGCCAGTTGATCCCTTTCTGCTGCTCTCTGGGAGAGAGTGTTCCCAGAGGCTCAAGCTGCTGCCAAAAGAGGCCTTATGCCACTAATGCAAGGAACAAAACTAATTTTTTTAAAATTCCAGTATTGCACTAAAAAAATTAAATTTAATCAAAATTAAAAATGTGGCTTGGTGTGAATAGAATAGAATATGAGTAGGCAACAAAAAAATTGCCATGTTGAGGAGAAAATATTTCAAAGGATTTTAAAAAAAAAAACAAATAATTAGAAAGATGCTTCTTTTCAGACTGGGCAGCACCCTTAACATAGAGGTTGTGTAATACCTTGCATATAAACTGCTTTAGAATTGCCCCATATTTATTATTTGTCTCATCAGGCTAAGCTTTCCAGATCCTGCAATGGGCTTGGGATCTGGCTACTGAATAAATGCTGGTAGAAAATAAATAAATAAATAAATAAATAAATAAATAAATAAATTGCTAATGGTAAGTTTACGATTGACTACAGCAGTTTTGCTATATCTTGCTTCTAATGCTCCATATTTTACACTGAAAATGCAGTTTATTTATTTGGGATTAGAGAGTATCCTTATGACTCTCTTGAATTCCCTTGGTTGCCTAGAGATTGGTTCCAGGAGCTCCCTGGAGGGAAAAAAAAAAAAAAAAATCTGAAGATGCTTAAGTTCCTCACATAAAATGGCTAGTATGGTGGGTCCTCCATATCTGTGGGATCTACATTCACAGATACAGAGGGTTGACTGCAATTTGTGTTTCCTCTTTGCTTAAAATGCTTAACCAATTGTTTGGGGAGAAGGGATGATTTTGAATCTCTGAGTACATTTGGCAGCCTATGGACATTTATGCTTACCAAGACTTGGGAGTAGGGGAGAGCAGTTACTGGTGTGTACTAGTTCAAATTTCCCCAGTGGCTCAGGGGTAACGAATCTCCCTGCCAATGCAGAAGACATGGGTTCAATCCCTGGGTCAGGCAGGCTCCCTGGAGAAGGAAAAGGCAACCCAACCCACTCCAGTATATGTGCCTGGAGGGTGCCATGCACAGGGAAGCCTGGCAGGTCGCAAATGACTCAGACAGAACTTAGTGATTAAACCAAACAGACAATAATGGGTTAAACAGCTTCAGTTCAGTTCAGTCACTCAGCCACGACCAACTCTTTGCGACTCCACAGACTGCAGCATGCCAGGCCTCCCTGTCCATCACCAACCCCTGGAGTTTGCTCAGACTCATGTCCTTTGAGTCAGTGATGCCATCCAACCATCTCATCCCCTATCACCCCCTTCTCCTCCTGCCTTCAATCTTTCCCAGCATCAGGGTCTTTTCCAATGAGTTGGTTCTTTGCATCAGGTGGCCAAAGTATTGGCCATTAAACATATTATCATACACAAAAAAAGAATTATCTGGCTCAAAACATTATAGTGTTGAGGTTGAAAAAACATGCTTAAAAAAAAAATTTGTTCTCCTCTAGAGGTTGGGCTGTCTTGGGGGTTTTTCCCCAAGCTGAAACTGTGATGTCTACAGACTCTGAGCCACATGATGAACATTTTTCCTTCTCTTTCCTGTCACCCTCTGTGACTGTTAACACATCTTCAGGTAATTACCTGTAGCCAAAGATCAATAAAGTTGCAACTTGGAGCAAATAAGTACATAGATCAAGGTTGTTCCCATTCATTTTCTAGACTTCATCCTAAGGAGAAATTGTGTCTTGAGGAAAGGACTGCTGAGGTCCCATCACTTTTTTCTCTTTACCTAGGGCAAAGCTTTCTCTTTTTATTATTTTAAAAATAACATTAAAATGCAAAGTTACCTCAATAAAGTCCTGGATCTCCACCTATAAATATATCTGTGAGCACATCCATCCACCCACCCTACACACATCTAATCTTTTTTGTTCTTGCTCTGGAAAATCTAAAATCAAAATCTATAGTGCAAGATGCATTTGGGCATTTCCTTTTGGACATTTTTTGGACTTCAACTTCAGTGATAAATTAGAAGCATAATGTGGGTAAAGTAAAAGTATTAGCTATCTTCCTCTGCCTAATAGTCTGTCTGTAAGTGATCTAAGGTAGACAAAATGAATTAGCTCGTGGAATTAGAATTGAGTATAGATTAGTAGCTTTTTGTTCTATAATATGTGTGATTATTAAAAACTAAAGAAAATTTAAAAATAAAAACACGGTAATAAGTATCTTTATGTTTCTTTGATACTTCTCTCTGAACAACACACTTGTAAACTAGAATAGCTTAGGTTCCAAGGCTATAGGGACGTGCTGAACTTTATTACTTTCTCTGGTTTACAGTCTTTTCCTTGATGACTTTGTCTTTGATTTCTGTAGGCTAGAAGCTAACCATAAGTTCACCCTAGTCCCTGATCTTACTCTTATCTTGACAGCATGAAGCCAGTTAAACGTTGACCTTTCTTCATTTTGCGGTCATTTAATCCAAGCCTTACATCAGTACTTTCCACTATAAAGAAAAAAACAAAAGCAAGAACCAGCCACCAGTCTAAGTTGGCCACGTTAACTGTTTCTCAAATATCTACCTTGCTTGAATTAATAGCATATCTCTTACTCACATCTTCATGCTTTTAACCTCACCTTCACATTCCAATTCTAGTAATAGAAGCAATGACTGAATTCTTAATTAGTTAGTACCTCTGCTTAAAATTTTAAGTACATTCACAAAACATTTATTTGGGGGAGGGGGGAGGGGTTTCTCTATGAACGAGTTTCCCTGGTGGCTCAGACTGTAAAGAATCTGTCTGCAGTATAGAAAACCTGGGTTCAATCCTTGGGTCAGGAAGACCCCCTAAAGAAGGGACTGACTTCACTCTAGTATTCTTGACTGGAGAATTCCATGTACCGTGTAGTCTGGCGAGCTACAGTCCATGGGGAGTTGGACACAACTGAATGACTAACACTTTCACTATCACTTTCTCTATGAATAAATGCCTACCAAGTAAGTGACTGATAAACAAGGCTTTGATAAAATGAGGAGCAAGGACATTAATAGAACAAAGTTTACTCCTAAATATATAAAACAAGACCATAATGGAGGAAGAGTCATAAAGTTGGATCAAAGCCAAGTGTATGGGCTCATGAAGCAGAAATTCCACATTTAATGTTTGAACTAAAAGAGTTGATACAGTTCATGGGGAACAGTAGATGGGAAAACAATGGAAACAATGATATTTTTGGGCTCCAAAATCACTGCAGATGGTGACTGAGGCATGAAATTAAAAGATCTCACTCCTTGGAGGAAAAGCTATACAAACCTAGAGAGCATATTAAAAAGCAGAGACATTACTTTGTTAACAAAGGTCCGTCTACTCAAGGCTATGATTTTTCCAGTGATCATGTATGGATGTGAGAGTTGGACTATAAAGAAAGCTGAGCACCAAAGAATTGATACTTTTGAACTATGGTGTTGGAGAAAACTCTTGAGAGTCCCTTGGACTGCAAGGAGATCCAAGCAGTCCATCCTGAAGGAAAGCAATCCTAAATATTCATTGGAAGGACTGATGCTGAAGCTCTGATACTTTGGCCACCTGATGCAAAGTACTGACTCATTGGAAAGGAAACTGATGCTGGGAAAGATTGAAGGCAGGAGAAGAAGGGGATGACAGAGGATGAGATGGTTGAATGGCATCACTGACTTGATGCACATGAGTCTGAGCAAGCTCCAGGAGTTGGTGATAGACAGGGAAGGCTGGTGTGCTGAAGTACATGGGGTTGCAAAGAGTCAGACATGACTGAGTGACTGAACTGAATTGAAAGGAGTTGATAAAAGCTCTAACAGTTTGGATGTTTACCTGAAACATGAATGAAAAAGTGGCCTATAGCAAGCGAGTTGGAAATGACAGGACTGTTTTGGTTTAATATAATGTACTGGATTGAAAGGAATAAGGAGTTTGAAATGTCGGAGAGGATTTGTCTTTTAAGACCTAATCAACCTAACTGGAGGATTCCTACATGGCTCAATGGTAAATTCAGTTACCTATGCAGGATATGCAGGAGATAGGGGTTCAATCCCTGGGTCGAAGATTCCCTGGAGGAGAAAACGGCAAACAACATCAGTGTTCTTGCCTGGAAAATCCCATGGGTAGAAAAGCATGTCTTTTTTACCAGTGTATCTATACATTTGAAGAAAGAACATAATTGGAATTTCAGGGACTTACAGGGCACACACTCTGAACTGAGGAGACCCAAAATGACATTATGTTTCACCAGCCAAAGGAGGGGCTTATGCAGACCATGTAATCAGCAGGATTTTAGTTCAGATTATCTCACAGTGGGGTCAGTGCTTCCATGAAGCCTCACTGTGGTTATTTATCCTGTTCTGGAAATAGAAACTTACTCAGTAACTACAGCATTGGTTCTATGACCTGTTAGAAAGAGGGCCATTATAGTAACAAAGGCCAAATGCCTGGGAAAATTGTAAACCAAATGCAATGCCACTTCCCTGGAGTGATTGTAGCAATTATATGAAGGACTTGGAAACTGCAGAAGAAGTGATTCCAATCTCATCCCCATTCAACTCTCCTATTTGATCTGTGCAGAAGATAGATAGGTATTATAGAATGGCCATGGGTCATCATAAGCTTAACCAGGTGGTGGTTATGATTGCAGCTGCAGTACCAGATGTGATTTCATTGCTTAAGCACCACTGATCTGGCAAATTCCTTTTTCCCCCTCCCTGTCAGTAAGGACTACCAAAAGCAGTTTGCTTGCATCTAGAAAGGCCAGTAATATGCTTTCATTGTCCTACTCGGGGGTATAAAGATTTCCAACCCTATTCCATAATTTAGTTTATAGGAATCTTGGTCACTTTCTAGACAAGAGACCATACTGGTCCTTACATTGGTAACATTTTACCAATTGGATTTAGGGAGCAAGAAGCAGCAACTACTACTCTAGACTTATTGACAAGACATATGTGTGTCAGAGGGTAGGAATATATTCTGACTAAAATTCAAAGACTTTCTAACTCAGTGACACATCAAGATATCCCTTCTAAAGTGAAGAATAAGTTATTGATTCTATCCCCTCCTGAAACTAAAGAAGATCCACAGCATCTAATAGGTCTCCTTGGATTCAGAAAACAGCATATTTCTCATCTGTGGTGTTACTTTAGCCTGTTTACCAAATGTCCTGAAAAGCTGCCAGTTCTAAGAGGGTACAGAACAAGAGAAGGCTCTGGAACAGGTCCAACCTTCTGCGCTAGCTGCTCTGTCTCTTGGATCATATGATCCAGCAGACCCAATGGTGGTTGAAATGGCAGAGGCTGTCAGAGATGCTGTTTAGAGACTAGTGGTGAACTGAAGTGCAGGCACTTAGGATTTTAGAGCAGCTGGCCCTTATATGCATTCCTTTGGACTGCAAGGAGATCCAATGATCCTAAAGGGAATCAATCCTAAATAGTCATTGGAAGGACTAATGCTGAAACTGAAACTCCAATACTTTGGCCACCTGATGCAAAGAACTGACTCACTGGAAAAGACCCTGATGCTGGGAAAAATTGAAGGTAGGAGAAGGGACAACAGAGGATGAGACAGTTGGATGGCATCACCGATGCAATGGACATGAGTTTGAGTAATCTCCAGGAGTTAGCGATGGACAGGGTAGCCTTGCATTCTGCAGCCCATGGGGTTGCAAAGAGTCAGACACAACTGAGCGACAGAACTGAACTGAAGTCTTTACATTTTCTTCAAATAACTACGCCTTTTTTGAGAAGCAGATCTTGGCCTGCTAGAAACTGAATATTTAACCATGAGTCACCAAGTTATCACGTGATCTGAGCTGCCCGTCCTGGCCTGGGTGTTATCTAACCCATCAAGTGATAATGTCAGGCATGCACAGCAGCTCTTCAGAATCAAAGGAAAGAGGTACAAAGGTGATCAGGCCCTGAAGGCACAGGTAAGTTACAGGAAAAGTAGCTCAAATGTTTATGGTTTCCACTCCTGCCACAATGCCTTCTCTCTCCCAGAGTATACCTTTGGCCACTTGTGGGAAATTCCTGTGATCGCCTTATAGAGGAAGAAAAGACTTAGAACTCTTCATGGACAGCTCCTCCCTTAATGGTGGAACCATTTAAAAGTGGACAACTATAGCACTCTGGGGCTTCCCAGGTGGCATAGCCATACAGCTCACCTTCCCATGCAGGAGACACAAGAGATGGGGGTTCAGTCCCTGGGTCAGGAAAATCCCCTTGATCTTCCTGTAGAAAATGCCAACCCACCAGTATTCTTGATTGAAAAATCCCATGGGCCCAGAAACCTGGCGGGTCACAGTCTATGGGGCTGCAAAGAGTCAGACATGACTGGACATGCATGCACAGCGTACAGCCCCTTTCTGGGATGCTCCTGGAGGACAGTGGAGAAGAAAAGTCCCCCTTGTTGGCAGAATTTCAAGCAGGGCACCTGGTTGTTCACTTTACTGAGAAGAATTAATGACTGAATATGTGACTATTCAGTGACTGATGGACTGCGGGATGGTTTGATTGGATGACCAGGAACTTGGAAGCAACAAGACTAGAAAATTAATGGCAAGGAAATTTGGGGAAGAGGTATATCTGTAGACTTCTGAATAGGCAAAATAAATGTAAAAAACATTTGAGTCCTATTTGAATGACCACTAAATAATGACCTCAGCAGAGGAGGATTTTAATATTCAATGGATTGGAATAGATGACCCATTTTATGGATACCTGTCAGCCTTTTATGTAGTCACTCCTACCATCCTCCAACACATTCATTGATAAAGTGATCATGGTAGTACACCATGGAGTTATGCATGAGCTTATCACAGCCTTCTACTCACTGAGGCTGACTTGGATATGTCCCTTGCTAAGTGTCCAATATTCCAGTTGCAGAGGCCAACAATGAGTCCTCAATTTGATATCATTCTCTGGAGTTATCAATCCAGATGGTAGGCAATAGACATCTTCTATCATGGAAGGGTCAGCATTTTGCATTTACTCTGGATAAGGGTTTACTTTCTCTACACACAATATTTCCATCAAGAGATAGAACAATGATACCATTGAACAGGAAATTAAAAGTACCACCTAGACTCTTTGGACTCCTAATGCCTCTGAATCCACAGGAAAAGAAATTTGTTTCTGTGTTGGATGGGAAGATTGATCCCCACTACCAAGGGCAAATTGAACTGCTAGTCTTCAATTTTATTAATGTATCTGGAATACAGAAAGATTAGAGTGTCTCAATATTACTAAACCCTGTAATTAAAGTCGATGTAAAACTATAGCAACCCAATCAAGGCAGTAGTAGTACAAATGACCAGGATTGTCAGGAATTAGGATTTGAGTCATATAAACAGGTAAAGACCTGTGGCCAGCTGAAATATCTGCTGAAAACAAAAGGTACTGGAGAAAGTAGTTATACCTATCAACTGTAATCATGACTAGTTACAAACAGGAGGACTTGTTGTCATAGGTACATCATACTTCCTCTGCATTTTGTATGGGCATGTTTCTGTATGACTGTGTATGTATATGTAATTAATACTCCTTTTTCTCTCTTACTCCCTCATCACATAAGATGTGTTGACAACATCATAGAACTTAAGTTGCAGGATATCAAATAAAGAGTAAATATCAGTCAAAAACTTTACCTTGTCTTCTGAGGAAGAATGTAGTGCATTTTCAGTTGCTTGCAGGAGAGCTCTTCCACGTTAGGTAGAATTGTGCATGAGTGCTCAGCGTCAATTTCTGTCTGACTCTTTGTGATTCCATTGACTGAGGCCAGCCAGGCTTCTCTGTCCTTGGGATTTCCTAGACAAGAATACTAAAGTGGATTGCCACTTCCTCCTCCAGGGGATCTTCCTGACCCAGGTTTGAGCCTGAGTCTCCTGCAATGACAGGTGGATCCCTTACCACTGGACCACCTGGTAGAATTAGGACCTTGTCATTCTCTTTATTTGGAGATTGATTATGATTTAAAGAAATGCTTAAGGCCAGAAAACTGACAAGACATCTTCTTGCAATTGTTAATTTTCTGTGTTAACTGGGTCATGGAGTGCCCAAATATTTGGTAAAACTTTATTCTGGGTGTTCTGTGAGGGTGGTTTTGGAGAAGATTAATATCTGAATTGGTAGACTGAATAAAGAAGATTGCTGTCTGTAATATGGTGGCTCGTATTCAATAAATTGAAGACCCAAATGGAACATAAAGTCTGGTCTTCCTGAGAGGAAGAAAGAACTCCTCCTCCCTGACAGCTTGAACTGAGACTTTTTTTTTTTTCCTGTTCTCATACTCAGACTAAAACATTGGCTCTCCTTGGGTCTAAAGCCTGCTGGCTTACCCTGGAATTAAACCATCAGCTCTATGTGTCTCTAGCTAGCCAAATGCAGATTTGGGGACTTAACTTCCTTTATCCTTCATCCTCCATGATCTTGGAAGAAGATACTGACAAAAAGAACATGATGCCCATCCTCCTGGTACTTATAGTCTGAGGACTTCATAGTTGTCCAGTCCTGCATGTAACATAACTATTTCTGACACTAGTTTTAACCTCCCCTTCTAGCCTGATTTTAGAGCCTGTTTTTTCATTCTTCATTTTGTGTTTACACTTTCTTTTTCTCCCCCTACTTTTCTGTCTATGTCTTCCTTTTTATCTGTTTCTGAATGCACTTATTGAGACCCTATGATGGCAAACACATAGTGCCTAGGACCCTACTGGTTACAAGATAAAGCAGGCTCCCTCAATGAATTCAAAACCTGCTGAGGGATGTGACGAATGGCAATGATGGTATATGTAGGGAGAAGTCATTCTAGTAAAGGAGGATGCTTGAGGGGCAGCTCAGGGAGACAGATAGTTGAGATAACCCTTTCATAAGAAGCAAGGCAAACAGATTTAACACCCTACTGGACTGATAGCTCTGATTGAGCAAAAATTTCAGAATAACCTCCCCCAAATCAATGAAGATGAAATTGTGTGATTTCATGGTGGGTCTGTGGTAAAGGATCTGTCTGCAATGCAGGAGATGCGGGAGACTCAGGTTCAGCTCCTGGGTTGGGAAGATCCCCTGGAGGATGGCATGGCAACCCACTCCAGTCTTCTCGGCTGGAGAATCCCATGAACCAAAATGCCTGGAGGGCTATAGACCAGGGAGCCACAAAGAGTTGGATACGCCTGAAGCACTGAGCATGCATGCATGTGACTAGGCTAGCATCACTGCTTTGAAGAAAAGACTAAAATGCTTATCCAGGAAGAGCCTGAAATAGTGTGCTGAGAAAACTTAGAGATGGTATTTCTTATCTCTTTAAAATATACCATAAATAAATTTAGGTATGTAAATACGGGAGCTATAAATTATTTATAGAAATACTATTGCAAAATGGAAAATCTAAACCAGTTTTCAGGACCTGTTTATTCCCTGATGGATTTGGGTTTTTATTGAACTATAAAAAGAAAGCATTGTCATACTGTGTTTATTATGGAAAATCTCTCCGGTTAAATGATTTTGGTTTTCAACAACTTCAGATGACAGATTGTAGTTTTGCTTTTCCAAGCCAACTTTCATTGTCTTTACTTAAGGAAAATCACCTAGATTTGTCATGCCTGGTTCAAATTACTTCTCAATGTGCTTCATACCTTAGTGTGCAATTCATAGTTGATGATTTATTTACCTAGCATTTTCAATTAAAATGTTTTCAGGGTATATTGCAGAAGGTGGATCAATTAATCCGAGTTCATGGGAAACTGTCATCTTTAGAAATGCTTTCCATAGATATTAATGAACTTTTTTTCCCTTCTTTGGAGGACAAGTATTGAAAGCTCCGTCCAACGATAGAAATGTTTTAGGGCATCGTAGATGATTGTGGAAAAGGTGAAGGGGACAACAGTGGATGAGATGTTGGATGGCATCACTGACTCAATGGACATGGGTTTGAGCAAACTCTGGGAGTTGGTGATGGACAGGGAATCCTGGTGTGCTGCAGTCGTAAAGTCGGACACAGCTGAGCGACTGAACTGAACTGAACTGACTGAGATGATTGTGGAGTTGGAAAATTTGCAGTTTCTAATGAAAACTTTAGTACTCTGAATTATAACATAGAAGGTACCATATTAGTGCTTTTTCATGGCTTTACAACTAAGCCAACTGTAAAAATTAGGTTACTTGACTAGACTACCTCTATATTCCCTTCCATTTCTAAGTTTCTATTATCTGGTGTTTCCAAAATGAGAAGTCCTTTATAAAAATTCTTGAGCCCCGTTAACATAAATGAGCATAGAAAATCATATAAGTTTCTTCCCATATCTGTGATCTTACTTTTAGTCTTTGAAGTGAAAGTGAAAGTATTAGTCATTCAGTCACACCTGCCTGACTTTTTGCGACCCCAGGGACTGTAACTTGCCAGGCTCTTTTGTGATGGAGTTCCCCAAGCAAGCAGACTGCAGCTGGTTGCCATGCCTTCCTCCAGGGGGTCTTCTTGACCCAGGAACCGAAACCGGGTCTCCTGTATTGTAGGCAGATTCTCTATCACCTGAGCCACCAGAGAAGCCCCTTTAGCCTTTACATTAGGTTTTAAAATAGGTTTTTGTCCCACGAAATTCCAAGGACATACTGTATTAAAGATCATTTTCTCTGAAATTATTCAAAGCAAGTAAAAGTACTAAAAAGTAGTGGTTAAAAAAAAATGTCTTGGGGTCTGATATCTGACTTTGTAGCTATGCATGCAAGCTCAGCTGCTCAGTCGTGTCTGACTCTTTGCAACCCACCAGGCTCCTCTGTCCATGGGATTTTCCAGACAAGAATACTGGAATCGGTGGCCATTTCCTCCTCCAGGTTTGTAACAGTACTCACTTCTATTAACAAGATATGTAATCTTTGGTATGTTACATATCCTCTTCAATTGTCAGTTTTCTGAACTAGAAGATAGAGATAAAAATAGTGTCTTCCTTGCATTGTTTAATGAATTAAATATGATAATTAATTCAGAGCACTTAATAAAATGCTTGGCATACAGTCCATAACATATAAATTTTAGCCATCATACTTAATACAAATTAAAAAAAAAAAAAGCCTAAAAACTTTGAGGTGAATCTTTGACATTTTAAACCAAAGGATATTTTACTTGCCTGCAATGTGTTATTTCTACACATTTATTTTGTGCATGAAAAGGATTTCATGATTTCATATATGTATCTGTAACAAGCTGTTTACTCTACTTTCAGTTTTGGAATTCAATTTATGATAAATTCTGCTCCTCTTGCTAATTTAGTATTTGTGTATAAACATGTGTTTCCACTATTGTATTTCCCCATCTTTCTTAGGCTATTTTATGCCCACTTCAAAACATTACTGCAAATGATTTGATACTCCTTCCCTCTCTTAAACCTGAAGGCTTGTAACTACTTCAATCAAAAGATTGCAGAAGTGATGCTAAGTGATTTTCAAAACTCAACCAAAAGTATACAGAGCTCCTACCTTGTTCTCTAGAACAGTTTATCATGACTTTGTGAATCTCCAAGTAAGAATCCCATGTAACCTGATGTCACCATGCTGGTGTTTGCTCAAGGGTTCCAGGTGATGGCCACTATGCCATGATCTTCATCCAGTTGACAGATATACAAATAAAGAATGACCAAGTCCATTCACAAACAAGATAAAACCAAGTAACCACTGTCAGTTTCATAAGGAGTAAAAGAATTAGACAGCTCATTCCTAGGAAATTCCTGAACCACACAATTATAATATTTAATAAATGGTATTGCTTAAGATGCTAATTTGGGATAGTTGATAATGCATCTGCAATGGATGACTAGAATGAGTGCTTTCTTGGAGTATGCTCTTTCACATTCACCATTTTCACACTCAGAACTTTTGCACTTGTCAAATGAATGCTGAAGTTAGTAGACCTCAAAATGAGGTACTTGCACATATGATTTTAAAGTCCCATCATTTTAGGGAACTGATGGTTGGGTGGTATCACTCACTCAATGGACATGAGATTGAGCAAGCTCCAGGAGTTGGTTATGGACAGGGAAGCCTGGAGTGCTGCAGTCCATGCAGTTGCAAAAAGTCAGACACGCCTGAGAGACTGAACTGAGCTGACTGAACACAGCTATTACTTAGAAAACCCACTATGGTTGCAATTACCTGCAGGCTAATTTCTGCCCCTATGGATAAATGTAGGCAAAAGATTTGAATGAGAAATCGAATATCTACTAGAGCCTCTTTAAAAAGGCATTTCTGGATTACTCTGTACATATTCCTGATGACCTGTGACCACTGATATCATAAGACATTACTCAGAGTGGAAAGCTTGCTCCTTGCATACTAAGTCAAAATTATGACAGTAAGTCATTTTCGCCTGAAATTCTTCACATTCTCATGTTTTATTTATTTATTTATTTTTTGCCTTAGCTGTGAAAGTAAAAGTGCAAGTCGCTCAGTCGTGTCCGGCTCTTTGCAACCGCATGCACTATACAGTCCCTGGAATTCTCCAGGCCAGAATACTGGAGTGGATAGTCTTTCCCTTCTCAAACCAGGGGAGTTTTCTCAACCCAGGGATCGAACCCAGGTCTCCCTCATTGCAGGTGGATTCTTTACCAGCTGAGCCCCAAGGGAAGCTGTGGTATGCTATTCACATGCTCTTTCAGTCTTTTGAAAGTGTTCAGTTGTGACAACACCATTATATTGCTTAATGAAAAAACACTGGCCTATTCATAGCATTCTAGAGGAAAGAAAGAATATTGTGAGCTACATTCTTTTTAATGTATGAAAAAGGGAACCTGAAAAATGGAAGTGTGAGTTGCTCTGTCATGTCTGACTCTCTGTGACCCCGATGGACTATTATCTGCCAGGCTCCTCTATCCATGAGATTTTCCAGGCAAGAATCCAGGAGTGGGTTTCCATTCTTTTCTCCAGAGAATCTTCCCAGTTCAGGGATCACACCTGAGTCCCTCACAATGCAGGCAGATTCGTTACCATCTGAGCCACCAAGAATTATTACATGTAACTTACAAACTAATATAGTCTGAACAAAATATAATGATTTAAATTCCAATAACCCAAAACCAAGACAAAATAAATGTATATTTCTACAACTAGTGAAAATATGTGTGTGTGTAATATATTACGTAAGGATTCACTTCTACATGTTGTCTGTAAGCTTCTCTATTTACTCAACAATATTTTACTGTCTGTAATGCAGGCTAACCAAAGACATTTGCTGACATTTTTAACCTTTACATGTTATATTATTCCTCAACCTACTTGACTTACTATTGTTATACATTTATACCATTGTCAGTTTTTCACTAAAACAAAACATATTGAATAACATCATATATATCTTTTCATTTTCCCAGTTATTTTTTAAGGATATGTTTCCAGAAAGTGAGAGTCATAGGTCAAATTTTATAATGTATTTATTAAGAGATGACTCTTGCCCCATGAATACTGAGGATAGTTCTTTACATGATCAATATGAAAACTAAAAGAAAAACATCATGCATGACTTTAAGAGAAAAAAATAATCAGTACCACTTATAAAAAGGCAGTTTCCTCATGTAATGAAATTTTGTGTGAAGTTGTTGAATTATATATTCTGGTTCATTATGGATAGTGGTCTAATTTGGAAATAAAAAATAGCAGCACAGTCAGCAGTACTGAGAGGTCATGGAGTAAAGGGATGTTGGGACTGACACCACTCATCTTTGGGTTTCTGGCAATAACGATTAGAATTTCACTGTGAGTAGATTTTATAAACAGCTGTTGAAGTCACACAAACAAATAATAGTTTGCAGATTCTTGGGCGTGTAAAAATGGTGAGCTAGACAATGCGGGGGCATTTTCTGTGCGGCACTCACCACGCAGAATCTCATCACTCAACCTTATACTTTCCTCACTAATTCATTTGCACCTAGTCATGCAGGCAAAACAAGCAAAGAAAACAGTTACCTGAGTTAAGTTTACTGTCTATATAGAATAATTCTGAAGAGCTTGAGCACACACACCCACTCCCAGCACACACACACACACACACACACACACACACACACTCACATACATATACACACACATACTGTCTGACACGAGAACTCTGCTAACATCCATTTCAATGTAGCTGCTCTTTATAGTTAGAAAATGGACGATACTAGTTTGAAAATTTTTCAACAAAATTAGTGTCTAAAAAAATTAAAAACATAAACATTTGCAAGATTATTTAGAAATTAGAATAGGTAAGATAAATACAAAAATTATATTTCTATAATTTTGATAATAAATAAATAATAAATAATTTTAATATTTTTATAATTTTGAGAAGTATTAGATAGTTATTATGGCAAAGAAAATAAAGAAAATAGCCTCTTCAACAAATGGTAGGAAGACAAATGAATGTTCACATTCCAAAAAATAAAGTTGGACCCCTACTTTTACTCATGCAAAAAATTAGCTCAAAATGGATCAACAACTTAAAATATAATAACTAAACCCATAAAATTCATAGAAAGCATGTGTATACTTTCATGACCTTAGATTTGGCAATGGACTCTAATATGGCACCAAAAGTACAATCAATAAAAAAAAAACTATATAAATTAGACTTTATCAAAAGTAAAAACTTCTGTGCATCAAAGAACGTTATCAAGAAAAAGGAGATAACCTACAAAATTGGAGAGATTATGGCATGTCATATATCTGATAAAAGCACTGTATTCTTCACTGTTCTTTAGAGAAACAGAACCAATAGATATAATATGGATACAGATATATGAAAGAGAGAAGAGAAAGAGACTTGTTATGGAAATTGGTTCACACTCTTATGAAGGTGGAAAATTTCCAAAGTCTGCTGTTTGCAAGCTGGAGAACCAAGAAAGATCATGGTACAGCTCAAACTGAATCAAAAAACCAGATAACCAGGGGAGTTGATGGTATAAGTTCCCATAAACTAGGGTTTTGATGTCTGAGGGCAGTAAAAGATAGATGTCTCAGTTCAAGAAAAAAAAGTTGTCCTTCCTTTCCTTTTTGTTCTGTGCAAGCCCCCAAAGGATTGAATGATGCCCACTCACATTGAAAAAAGATCCCTTTACTCAGTCTACTGAATCAAATGTAGCTTCTTATAAAAACGCCCTCACAGATACACCCAGAAACATTTTACCAGCTATATGAGCATCAAGTTGACACAAAAATCTAACCATAAAAGGTTTAATTTGCAGAATATATTTTAAAAACAAAACTCAATGAAAAGCAAACAACCTAAGTTAAAAATGGACAAAGGTCTTAGATAGACATTCCTCCAAAGGAAACATAGAAATGTCCAAAAAGCACCTGAAAAAATGCAAGACAACTTTATTCATTAGGAAAAAGGCAAGTCAAAATCTTGAGATATCACTTCACACTTACTAGGATGGCTGTAATAACATTTTTTTAAGTGGAAATTAATAAGTGTTGAAAAGAATGTGGAGAATTTTGGAACTTCATACACTGCTGATAGGAATGTAAAATTGCCCATCTATGGAAAACAGTTCAGCGATTCCTCAAAAAGTGAAACATAAAATTATTATATGGCCCAGCAATTACAGTCATGTGTATACATAAAAGAATTGAGATAAGGTACTCAAAAGAATACATGCATATGCATGTTATTATACCACTATTCACAATAGCAAAAATGTGGGGAAAATCCACTGTCTAAAACTAAACAAAAGGATAAACAAATTGCAGTACATATATACATATATACATATATACATACATAAAATGGAATATTTTTCACCTACAAAAAGGAGTACCACACTGGTATATTCTATAGTGTGGATGAACTTGGAAACATTTTTCGTGAAGAAAGGAGTCAGGCTCAAAACTGCACTTATAGAAATCCATTTATATGAAATAAACAGAATAGGGAAAATTCTAGGGACAGAAAGTGAATCCATGATTTCCAGGAGCTGGTAGAAAGAGAATGGTGAGTGACTGCTTAATAGGTATAGGGTTTATTTGAGGTGATGAAAATATTTTGGAACTGGATAAATGTGGCGGCTTCACAATACTGAGAATATACTCAAGGTCATTTAATTACTCACTTTAGAAACTTACCAGTGCTTAGAATTACCCAGGCTGGTTTTTTCTAAAACCAGAGAGGAACCAGAGATCAAATTGCCAACATCCGCTGGAAAAAGAAGAGAGTTCCAGAAAAAAAAAAATCTATTTCTGCTTTTATTGACTATGCCAAAGTCTTTGACTGGGTGGATCACAATACACTGGAAAATTCTGAAAGAGATGGGAACACCAGACCACCTGACTTGCCTCTTGAGAAATCTATATGCAGGTCAGGAAGCAACAGTTAGAACTGGACATGGAACAGCAGACTGGTTCCAAATAGGAAAAGGTGTACGTCAAGGCTGTATATTGTCACCCTGCTTATTTAACTTATATACAGAGTACATCATGAGAAACGCTGGGCTGGAAGAAACACAAGCTGGAATCAAGATTGCTGGGAGAAATATCAGTCACCTCAGATATGCAGATGACACCACCCTATGGCAGAAAGTGAAGAGGAACTAAAAAGCCTCTTGATGAAAGTGAAAAAGGAGAGTCGAAAATGTAGCTTAAAGCTCAACATTCAGAAACTAAGATCATGGCGTCTGGTCCTATCACTTCATGGGAAATAGATGAGGAAACAGTGGAAAGAGTGTCAGACTTTATTTTGGGGGGCTCCAAAATCACTGCAGATGGTGATTGCAGCCATGAAATTAAAAGACGCTTACTCCTTGGAAGGAAAGTTATGACCAACCTAGATAACATATTCAAAAGCAGAGACATTACTTTGCCGACTATGGTCCGTCTAGTCAAGGCTATTGTTTTTCCTGTGGTCATGTATGGATGTGAGAGTTGGACTGTGAAGAAAGCTGAGCACTGAAAAATTGATGCTTTTGAACTGTGGTGTTGGAGAAGACTCTTGAGAGTCCCTTGGACTGCAAGGAGATCCAACCAATCCATTCTAAAGATCAGCCCTGTGTATTCATTGGAAGGACTGATGTTGAAGCTGAAACTCCAATACTTTGGCCACCTCATGCAAAGAGTTGACTCATTGGAAAAGACCCTGATGCTGGGAAGGATTGGGGGCAGGAAGAGAAGGGGATGACAGAGGATGAGATGGCTGAATGGCATCACCGACTCGATGGACATGAGTTTGAGTGAACTCCAGGAGTTGGTGATGGACAGAGAGGCCTGGCGTGCATCCACCTGGAATGCAGGAGACTGCCTGCAATACAAGAGACCTGAGTTTGATCCCTGGGTTGGAAAATCCTCTGGAGAAGGAAATGACAACCCACTCAAGTATTCTTGCCTGGGAAATCCCATGGTCAGAGGAAACTGATGGGGTCCAAGGGGTTGCAAGAATAGGACCCAAGTTAGCAACTAAACCACCACCAGAATTACCCAAATGATTTGAAAATTCAGTCTACACAAAAACCTGCACACACGTGTTACAACAGCTTTAATCATAACTGCCAAAATACATAAGCAGCCAAAATGTTCTTCAATAGTAATGGATAAAGAAACTGATACATCCTGCTGCTGTTGTTTATTCGCTAAGTCCTGTCTGACTCTTTTGCCACCTCATGGACTGTAGCCTGTCAGGCTCTTCTGTCCATGGGATTCCCCAGGCAAAAATATTGGAGTGGGTTATGATTTCCTTCTCTAGGAGATATTCCCAATCCAGGGATCAAACTTGTGTCTCCTATACTGCAGGCAGATTCTTTTCTGCTGAGCCACCTGGGAAGTCCAATATATCCATCCAATGGAATATTATTTAGTGATAAAAAGGAGTTATCAGGCTATGAAAAGGCAAAGAAGAATCTTAAATGCATATGGCTAACTTGAAACCAATCTGAAAAGATTATATACAGTGTTATTCCAACTATATGACATTCTGGAAAAGGCAAAATATGGAAACAGTAAAATGATCTGTAGTTGTCAGGGGCTGGAGGGTGGGAAAAGTAACGAGTAGGCACAACACAGGATTTTTAGGGCTCTCAAACTATTCTCTATGATATCATAATAATGGATACATGTCATACAGTTTTAAAATCTATAGAATGTGCAATACTAAGAGTGAACTCTATTGTAAACTGTGGATTTCGTTAACAATTATGTATCATTACTGACTCATCAGTTATAACAAATGCACTTTACTAATGCTGCATGTTGATAAAAGAAGAAATTAATCATCAATCAACTGAAGTGGATTGTCATTTCCTTCTCCAATAAATTTATTATACAAAATATAAAAAGAATGTTTTCTTTGTTTTTTTTTTTTTTTCCTGTGACCAGAGACTCAAGTATAAACAAAAAAATTTCAACTAGACTTCATTACAATTATTTTTTATCAGGATCTGACCTGTATTTTATTTGTTTTTTTAATATAAATTTATTTATTTTAATTGGAGGTTAATTACTTTACAATATTGTATTGGTTTTGCCATACATCAACATGAATCCGCCATGGGTGTACACGTGTTCCCCATCCTGAACCCCCCTCCCTCCTCTCTCCCCGTACCATCCCTCTGGGTCATCTCAGTGCACCAGCCCCAAGCATCCTGTATCATGCATCCAACCTGGACTGGCGATCCGTTTCATATATGATATTTCACATGTTTCAATGCCATTCTCCCAAATCATCCCACCCTCTCCCTCTCCCACAGAGTCCAACAAACTGTTCTATACATCTGTGTCTCTTTTGCTGTCTCGCATACAGAAGAAGGCAATGGCACCCCACTCCAGTACTCTTGCCTAGAAAATCCAATGGATGGAGGAGCCTGGTGGGCTGCAGTCCATGGGGTCGCTGTGTTGGACACGACTGAGCGACTTCACTTTCACTTTTCACTTTCATGCATTGGAGAAGGAAATGGCAACCTACGCCAGTGTTCTTGCCTGGAGAATCCCAGGGACGGGGGAGCCTGGTGGGCTGCTGTCTAAGGGTTCGCACAGAGTCCAACACGACTGAAGCGATTTAGCAGCAGCATACAGAGTTATCGTTACCATCTTTCTAAATGCCATATACATGCGTTAGTACACGGTATTGGTGCTTTTCTTTCTGACTTACTTCACTCTGTATAATAGGCTACAATGGGTGCAGGATGCTTGGGGCTGCTGTACTGGGATGACCCAGAGGGATGGTGTTGTGGGGAGAGGTGGGAGGGGGGTTCGTGATTGGAAACACGTGTACACCCGTGGCAGATTCATGTTGATGTGTGGCAAAGCCAAGACAATATTGGTTTTGTATTGGCAAAACCAATACAAGTTAAAAATAATAATAATAATAAAATAGGCTACAATTATTGTTAGTACATACTTTATCAAAACCATAAATGAGTGAAAAAGTTTTAGCAATTATTAGACATGAATCAGAAATATATGTTTGATGAGGAAAAAAATGATCCTTTTCTATTATTGTTTGTAACCGTAGATTAAAATAATTTTGCTAAACGGCACCATGTTTCTGGATACATTCTGCATATATTGCTCATTACACTATCAGCAGAACCATAGTATTCATATAAATAAGTAGATAAAACAGACACAAGTTTTCTCCTATCAAGTTCACACTTCGAGTCTGTCTGAAGTATATGCTGCAAACAAACTGTGACCTATTATTCAAAATTATTTTCATTAATTCATTAACTGTAACTCAAGCTTTCTCTCAAATTAATGAAAACAAAAATTGTAAACCACTTCTCTTGAAACAAGTGTTTATTACCAAAGACTTGACACCATTTTATTTTTTAGGTTCTCAGAATTATGCCATTTTTAAATTAATACTAAACAAATGACAATTAATCTTTCACATAGAAGCCCAAGGTTCTATTCAATATTCTTGAAAGGACTGAAGAAATAAAGTAATGTTATTAAATTTTCAACATACATATATTTTTAATTATCACATGCTTTAAGTATATAAATGTAAATAATATGGTTTCTGCAAAGCCAGAAATGCCCAGTGGGAATCAAAATATGCATGGAACATGAAACATGTGTAGCAAAGTTTAACAAAGATCTTCAAAAGCAATGAAAACATTGTAAGACAATGGTCAACCCAAGCTTTGTGTTTCAAGGTTATTTCAAATTTCATAAATGAAAGATTGAACCAATAGGTAAAGAGTAATTCCTTCAAAAACAGTCAAGAATCAACATCAAGCCTTTCTGCCTTAGAAGTCATGATCTAGCCTTGATTTTTGTGTGTGTGTATCATTGGCACGTCCCCTCCTTCCCCTTGTCCCTGCCCAAGTATTAGACTATTTTGAGATCTGTTACCAATCCTCAGCATTCCTGTCATTCTTGATTTTTCCAAAGAAATTCAGATATTGACACATGCATATGAAAAATGAGAAAACTGGGTCCATTTAAACTTCTTCCTCTATCTCCAGTGTCTCTTTATGTGTGCTTGACAGAAGTCTTTTGGGGAAACATGAAAAAAATAGAAATATATCAAATATAGTTTTAGATATGTCTGTATATCTAACACAGATTTACCAACATACTTTTGGAAACCAACAATTGTTCATTCTGCCACTCTGCTTTCAGTGGCATTATAATTCATCCCCAGATTGCTAGAGAAATGATCTGTTAACTGCCATTTCTATTGCATGACTGCAAAACAAAACGGAGCAGTAATAAATAGCCACATACCAAGTAATAAATGGTTTGTTTTCAAAACAAGATTCTGATTACTTGGATTAAAAAAGTGAAATACAATATTAAAGCATAAAAATGCTGAAATCTATTGAGAGATGTGGCGGTGTCATGTGGCTTGGTGAAATTGAATGCAGGTTGAGTTTTCTTGTTTTCAATTAAAATGGCATCATTTCTAGAAACATTTATTTGGCTGTATTGCACATTATAATTTTTCAATTCTTATTCATAATTCTCATTGGAATCAAAAAACAAAAAATCAATCTTGAAATGATTTAAACTATTTTTCTATCTGATACTCTAGGAAATGTATTACTTTGTAATTACTAATTAAACACACAAAATAAAGCATTTGTTTGTCACTTATTAGTAATTACTTATAGTTGATGAGCCTGTCTTGAAATTTACAGTACTTCAAAACTGCTGTCACAGAGTAGAACAGGAAAATTAATTTTAGTTACTAATGCAAACCTCAACAGAAGCTCAGACCCAGAGCTGTGGGACATATAAATAAGATAAATATACTCACAGTCTATTTCAAAGGCATCAAATAAAACCAATCATAGCTATGATCCTTGGAATTGCTTTGTTCTTTCAGTAACAGCATTGTTGAATTTGAAAATATCCTGGTACCAAGATTGAGAGATAGCCTTAGGCCAGATCTAGCTTTGCAAAATAAATAAAATAGCTTTCTTCACGTCATTCCCCACATTCGCAAAAAGAAATTTTGAGGGCAAAATAAGCTCTGGAGTTCAGGTTTCTTCCATTCCAGTAAAATGTCCCTTTGTTTATAATATACTTCCTCTTCTCCATCTCCTTATCAATTGAGTGGCATTCTGTAAGTCACTACATTATAAATTTATGCTTCTTCCTTTGAAAATATAAGGTGAGTTGATTGTCTTCAAGCATAAAATGCCATTCAATATCTGAGTGACATTGATCTATAAGAATTTCTTTTTCAATATAAGATACTGAACATTCATTTGTTGATACAGGGAAAGTTACCTAACTGTCTCCTTTACCCAAGAGTAGTGATTGAAACTGGACCCTATGCTGCAACAAAGGCTGAAGGAACAACACCACTAAAGTAGATAAAAATTTAGGATAAAAATATTCTTTTGTGGTTAATTCAGTTCAGTCGCTCAGTCATGTCTGACTCTTTGTGACCCCATGGACTGCAGCATGCCAGGCCTCCCTGTCCATCACCAACTTCTGGAGTTTGCTCAAACTCAGTCCATTGAGTCGATGATGCCTTTCAACCCTCTCATCCTCTGTTGTCCCCTTCTTCTTCCACCTTCAATCTTTCCCAGCATCAGGGTCTTTTCCAATGAGTCAGTTTTTCACATCAGGTAGCCAGAGTATTGGAGTTTCAGCTTCAACATCCATTCTTTCAGTGAATATTCAGAACTGATTTCTTTAGGATGAACTGCTTGGGTCTCCTTGCAGTCCAAGGGACTCTCAAGAGTCTTTTCCAACACCACAGTTCAAAAGCATCAATTCTTCAGTGCTCAGCTTTCTTTATGGTCCAACCCTCACATCCATACATAACTACTGGAATAACCATGGCCTTGATTAGACGGACATTTTTTGGCAAAGGAATGTCTCCGCTTTTTATATGCTGTCTAGATGGTCATAACTTTCCTTCCAAGGAGTAACCATCTTTCGATTTCATAGCTGCAGTCACCCTCTGCAGTCACCCTCTGCAGTGATTTTGGAGCCAAACAAAGTCTGCCACTATTTCCACGGCTTCCCCATCAATTTGCCATGAAGTGATGGGACCAGATGCCATGACTTTTGTTTTCTGAATGTGAAGTTTCAAGCCAACTTTTTCACTCTCCTCATTCACTTTCATCAAACGACTCTTTAGTTCTTCTTCACTTTCTGCCATAAAGGTGGTGTCATCTGTATATTTGACGTTACTGTTATTTTTCCCGGCATTCTTGATTCCAGCTTGTGCTTCATCCAGTCCAGCATTTCTCATGATGTACTCTGCATATAAATTAAATAAGTAGTGTGACAATATACAGCCTTGATGTACTCCTTTCCCCCTTTGGAACTAGTTTGTTGTTCCATGTCCAGTTTTAACTGTTTCTTCCTGATCTGCATACAGATATCTCAAGAGGCAGGTCAGATGGTCTGGTATTCCCATCTCTTTCAGAATTTTCCACAGTTTGTTGTGATCCACAAAGTCAAAGGCTTTGGTATATTGAATAAAGCAGAAATAGATGTTTTTCTGGAACTCTCTTGCTTTTTTGATGATCCATCAGATGTTGACAATTTGATCTCTGGTCCTTCTGCCTTTCCTAAAATCAGTTTAAACATCTGGAAGTTCACGGTTCAGGTATTGATGAAGCCTGTCTTAGAGAATTTTGAGCATTACTTTACTAGCGTATGAGATGAGTGCAATTGTATGGTAGTTTGAGCATTCTTTGTCATTGCCTTTCTTTGGGATTGGAATGAGAACTGATCTTTTCCAGTTCTGTCCGCTGATGAGTTTTCCAAATTTGCTGGCATATTGAGTGCAGCACTTCCATAGCTCTGTATTTTAGGATTTGAAATATCTCAACTAGAATTCCATCACTCCACTAGCTTTGTTCATAGTGATGCTTCCTAAGGACCACTTGACTTTGCATTCCAGGATGTCTGTCTCTAGGTGAGTGATCATACCATCTGATGATTTGGGTCATGAAGATCTTTTCTGTGTATTTCTTCTTGTAATCTTGCCACCTCTTCTTAATATCTTCTGCTTGTTTTAGGTCCATACAATTTCTGTCCTTTATTGTGCTCATCTTTGCATGAAATTTTCCCTTGGTATCTCTAATGTTCTTGAATAGATCTCTAGTCTTTCCCATTCTATTGTTTTCCTCTATTTCTTTGCATTGATCACTGAAGAAAGCTCTTTTATCTCTTCTTGCTATTCTTTGGAACTCTGCATTCAAGTGGGTATATCTTTCCTTTTCTCCTTTGTCTTTCACTTCTCTTCATTTCACAGCTATTTGTAAGGCAACCATTTTGCCTTTTTGTGTATCTTTTTCTTGAGGATGGCCTTGATCACTGCCTCCTGAACTATGTCACAAACCTCTGTCCATAGTTCTTCAGGCACTGTGTCTTTCAGATCTAATCCCTTGAATCTACGTGTCACTTCCAGTTTATAATCATAAGAGATTTGATTTAGGTCATACCTGAATGTTCTAGTGATTTTCCCTATGTTCTTCACTTTAAGTCTGAATTTGGCAATAAGAAGTTAATGATCTGAGCCACAGTCAGGTCCTGGTCTTGTTTTTGCTGACTGTATAGAGCTTCTCTATCTTTGGCTGCAAAGAATGCAATTGATCTGATGTCGGTATTGACTTGGTGATGTCTTTGTGTAGAGTCTTCTCTTGTGTTGTTGGAAGAGGGTGTTTGCTACGACCAGTGCATTGTCTTGGCAAAACTCTATTTGCCTTTGCCCTGCTTTATTCTGTACTCCAAGGACAAATTTGCATGTTATGCCAGGTGTTTCTTGACTTCCTACTTTTGCATTCCAGTCCCCTATAATGAAAAGGACATCCTTTTGGGGTGTTAGTTCTAGAAGGTCTTGTAGGTCTTCATAGAACCACTCAACTTCAGCTTCTTCAGCATTACTGGTCGGGGCAGAGACTTGGATTACCATGATATTGAATGATTTGCCTTGGAAAAAAACAGAGGTCATTCTGTCGTTTTGGAGATTGCATCCAAGTACTGCATTTTGGATTCTTTTGTTGACCATGATGGCTACTCCATTTCTTCTAAGGGATTCTTGCCTTCAGTAGTAGATATAATGGTCATCTGAGTTAAATTCACCCACTCCAGTCTATTTTAGTTCGCTGATTCCTAAAATGTCAAAGTTCACTCTTGCCATCTCCTGTTTGACCACTTCCAATTTGCCAATTCATGGACCTAACATTGCAATATTGCTCTTTACAGCATCGGACTTTACTTCCATCAATATAGTCACATCCACCACTGGACGTTATTGCTGGTTTCACTCTGTCTCTTCATTCTTTCTGGAATTATTTCTCTATTGATCTCCAGTAGCATATTGGGCATATACAGACCCGGGGAGTTCATCTTTCAGTGTCCTATCTTTTTGCCCTTTCATGCTGTTCATGGGATTCTCAAAGCAAGTATACTGAAGTGGTTTACCATTTCCTTTTGTGGTTAAGCTCCCGCCTAATCCAGCCAAACTCCATCTGATAAATGAAATTGAAGACAAGGAGGTCAAATCAAACTGTGAACCACTGACACTGATCTTGGTCACCTTCTCAGCCACCTGGAAATGTTCTTCGATGATATATCTTTGCCCAAGCTGGTTCTTAGGTGCAGCACTTGGAATATTTGCAGCGTGCAGGAATTTATACTTTTGACATGCAGGATCCAGTTCCCTGACTAGGGATTAAACCCCAGCCCCACAATGGGAGCATGGAGTCTTAGCCACTGGACCACCAGGGAAGTCTCTCCCCTTACACCTAAGTCTTGAGAGACATTCCTCAGAAGGGCCAAAGTTCTTGAAGGACGGATTTGCCCCACCATTTTTTTTTCTGTTATGGTTTATTATAGGATATTGAATAGTCCCCTGTGTTGTACAGTAGAACCCTGTTTTTTATTCATTCTATATAAAAGTTTGCCTCTGCTAAATCCAAACACCCAGTCCATCTCCCCACCATCCTCCTTTCCCTCTTTTCCTTCTTTATGTTCCCTCTTAAGCTACGTCACTTGCTTATCACCTGAAGAAAAGTCAGGAAAATGATTTCAGACCAGGAGTTACAAAGAGCAGTTTCATTTAATAAGGAGGAAACAGATTAACTTAGAAAAATATTAAAATTCTCAAGAAGAGATATACATAAAGTTCACATAATTAACAGAGCTATTTTAATATGAGGTCAGATGTTTGGTGCTTTGCAAATATACATTTTGTAAAGAAGCAAAAAGTATAGCTTAAAGCCAATGAATTATTTTGATATAAGTGGCTCTTGCCATCCTTTAATTGCCTTTCTCATTGTTGATAGTAACTACCTTGCTTTACAAATGATTATTGCTTTTCTTGATAAAATATAATTTTAAAAGTATAATTGTAATTTGAAATTTAAGCTCAAATCATTCATAATTCATAATATCATTCATAATAAAGTAAAAGTACTATGTATTTCCAAGCATTAATAGCATGCTTCCCAATATAAAATGAACATTATGTCAAAGATTTAACTCTTCAGTGAAGGAAACAGCAAATAATCAGTGACAGAACTGAAGACTGAAAATGGTGAAATAAGGTTGCTAACTTAGATGTAAAATGGATTAAGGTCCTAAGGGGCAAGAAAATCATATTATTGAGAATATTTCCTACCAACAAAAAAGTGATTTGCATCTACATAGGGTCTCCCATGTTTGTTCAGTGGTAAAGAATCCACCTGCCAGTTCAGGAGATGCAGGTTCAATCCCCAGGCTGGGAAGGTCCCCTGGAAAAGGAAATGGCAATCCACCCCAGTGTTTCTGTCAGAAGAATCCGATGGAAAGAGGAACCTGGCAGGCTACAGTCCATGAGGTCAAGAAAGAGTTGGACATGATTTAGTGACTCGATGACAACAGCTGAACACATAATTTTGCAGAATTTGAGGCTCTTCTCTTAATAAATTGGAAGCAGCAAGTCAAACAAACAGAAAAATATATACATCCTTTAGAAAATCACATTATCCTGTCTCAGGTCTCTTAGACAATGCTCCAAGATGAGGCTGCAAAACTCATAGGCTTCCTTTGGCCTTATTTTCAAGTTCTGCATAATTTTTCTTAACACCTTCACTATTGTTAAAATTTCCTCCTTATAAAAAAAGGAACCCAACCCCCCCCCAAAAAAAAAAAAACAGAAGAAGAAGAAGAAGGAAAAGAATGCTTACTACATTGTCAGTTTGCATTGTTTTCTTCTAGAAAAGTGTCGCTTGTCTCAGCTGATTTTTAGTTATACACTCAAATGTTCTGCAATACATAGCTGAAATAATGTTCCATAAATATCTTATTCCATTTATGGACTTCTGTCTTGTTTTATGAATTTACCAGCTATTTTCTCACGAATAAGAATACTCGATAATTGGAAATGTCAGAAGGCCATAAAATAGTAAATTTTTTCCTTCCAAAATATTTTGATGGAGGTAGGAAAAGCAGAAACAATCTCAAGATAAAATATGCTGCTGGAAAATGAAGGAAAATAATTACAAATATGTTAATAAGTAACTGATTATTAAGTCATGTAAAGTATCCTGTTGAATGTTGAGTGAGAATTAATAAAGTAAAATTCTTTGTCTGATGGATTGGATAATAATTTGCCTGGTAGTTTTTTATATGGCTGATTTCCATTATCATTCTTCAATGATTTCACTGATAACTAGAGCAAGCCCAGCCTCCTTTGCAATTTACAATTGTGTATGCATGCTCATATATTACATTGTTAACCTGGTGACATTATCCTCACTCTCAGCAGTGTTATGTCTCATTTGAAGATGGAAAAGATCAGTGAATTTTTGCAAGAGATTTATATGCATTAATTCTTTCTCTCTGATATTTACCAATTGTGTTTTCAAAGAGAAAACAATCGCAAGGCGTTGTCAGAATAGACACAAACAGATATTTTGAAGTCAATGCCAAAATGCTTTCCAACTGTCATGTTTTGACTCCTTGAAAGGCTTTGGTTTCAGTAAAGAAATAAGAATTTCACAACAGTCGCTGAAGTGCATCAGAGAAGGAAGATCTCCTGTAGCTATAAATCCAAGTACTTAGTTTCAGAGAAATTAGCAGGGTTTAAGTCGATTTGCTTCCTGCTGGGGATCTATAATATTTTTCTTTCTAAGTCTCAAGTACACTCTCAGAATCACTTTGTTTATTCTGTATCCAGGGTGGAAGTTGACTAGGTGAGTGAATGCAGAAAAGGACTTATAGAGGAAAATAAGCTTAATGCTAGAAGCAATGGGATAAACACACTTTGCTCTGTTTTTTAAGTACAGCCTGTGCCAAGTGCTTGAAAGCCTTTTGTCCTTTAATTCTCACTATATTTCTAGAAAGGAAACCCATCACTCCCATTTTGTTGGCTTGAAAACTGAGATGTAAACAGTAATTTAATTTTCTCAGTGTCACACAGTTCATGAATGGTGAAGCTGGAAGGTGAACACATTTAAGTCAACTCCAGAGGTCAAAAACAACTATTCTATACTGTCTTTACCTTTAATAGGTTGAATAAGCCAGGTGTTAGCTCCACTGTAATAATCAATGGCTCAGCTTTTTTTCTTCCTATGAAAATAAAGATTTTAAAATCAATAACACAGATGATAGTTTTTCTTTCTATGATTCACAGTCATATATTATGCTATTTTTCCAAAGAAAAAGACACACTTCCCAGCCTTTTTTAAAATTGAAAATGATATCATTATGAAGATTTCATACATTCAGCATAATTATGTCTTTATAGCTTGAAAAACATGTGGACTTTTTCTTGATAACTTTTCTTAGACTTCATTAATCAAAGGTACAACACTACAATCATCTAGAAATACTTAAAAATGATTTGCATCTTGAAATCAAAATATCATTTACATACATTTAAAAATTTGAAATAAAACTATGTACAGAGAGTGTTTATTCAATGTAGAGTTACTGTTTGTTATGCAAATAAATTCACAACTTTACTGATTTTAACTTTCAATCACCTGGCGCATGGCCTATATGGTTTCCCAGGTGGCTCAGTGGTAAAGAATCCACCTGCCAATGCAAGAGCCGCAGGAGACACAGGCTCAATGCCTGGACCAGGAAGATCCCCCAGAGGAGGAAATGGTAGCCCACTCCAGTATTCTTGCTAAGATAACCCCATGGACAGAGGAGCCTGGCAGGCTTCAGTCCATGGGCTTACAAAAGAGTTGGACACTACTGAGTGATGGAGCACACACTCAAGGCCTATAGGTTGGGAATCACTGATATAGAAATTTCTAAGAAATCCTAAAGCAGACATATCATTTTTTTTTCTAAAATGCAAAGAAAGAAATAATTTTCCAGCATTTAATATTTAATGTCAGATGTATAAGTGTATCCTGAAGAACATTCATCAGATAATAACTTACAGTTTGCTATTTATACTAAGGCCCATTAGTAGTTTTACAGTTTGGAGACTAGTTTTCTATAGCTGCTTTGCTGTCACTAAGTATTATGGACTGGGTGACTAATTAACCGGAGAAGGCAATGGCACCCCACTCCAGTACTCTTGCCTGGAAAATCCCATGGACGGAGGAGCCTGGTGGGCTGCAGTCCATGGGGTCGCGAAGAGTCGGACACGACCGAGCGACTTCACTTTCACTTTCCACTTTCATGCATTGAGAAGGAAATGGCAACCCACTCCAGTGTTCTTGCCTGGAGAATCCTAGGGATGGGGAAGCCTACTGGGCTGCCGTCTGTGGGGTCACACAGAGTCAGACACGACTGAAGCGACTTCGCAGCAGCAGCAACTAATTAACAGAAACTTATTTTCTCACAATTCTGGAGGCTGGAACCTCAAGAGCAAAGCATCAGCAGAGCTGGATTCTTCTGAGTCCTCTCTTCTCAGTTTGAGCACGGCTGCCTTCTCACTGTGGGCTTACTTGATCGTTTCTGTGTGTGTGTCCTAATCTCTTCTTAAAAGGACAAAAGTCAGATTGTATTTGAGGGTATGCTCAGTTGTATCTGACTCTGTGACTCCATGGACTGTAGCCTGCCAGGGTTCTCTGTACATGGAATTTTCTAGGCAAGAATACTGGAGTGAGTTGCCATTTCCTTCTTCAGGGGAATCTCCCAACCCAGGGATGGAACCCTCATCTCTTGGGTCTCACTTAACCTTAAAGGCTGCTTTAAAGATCCTAACTCCAAATACAGTTCCATTCTGAGTTAGAAGGAGCTACAACTTCAACATATGAATTTTGAGGGGAGGGAAATTAACACACAATCTGGAAATTTGAGGGTGGAATCTTTATTCGATTATGTATAGTTTATCCATCAAGAACACTTCATTTTGATTTACATAGTGCATTTGCATTAATAGATTATATTATCTTATTTCACCACCTAAAGAGAAATGTGTTAAAATAAATTATTGCAAAAAAAAACATAAAATAAAGAATAAAAATAAAAAAATTATGCAAGCTTAAGAAGATACAAGATAAAGTAAATCAGAAAGAGAAAAACAAATATTCCAAGTTAACACATATATGGAATCCAGAAAACAAAAAAAAAAAGGTATAGAAGATTTTATTTGGAAAGCAGAAATAGAGACACAGATGTAGAGAACAAATATATGGATACCAAGGGTTAAAAGGAGTGTGGGAGGAATTGGGAGATTGAGATTAACACACATATTTATTGATGCCATGTATAAAAGAGATAACTAAAGAAAATATGCTGTTAGAACAGGTAACCTACTTTATGTACTGTGGTGACCTGAATGGGAAGTAAGTCCAAAAGGGAGGTAATATATGTATATGTTGGAGAAAAGAATGGCAATCCATTCCAGTATTCTTGCCTGGAGAATCCCAAGGACAGAAGAGCCTGGTGAGCTGCAGCCCATGGGGTCCCAAAGAGTCGGACACAACCAAGTGACTAACACACATGTGTATATGCCTGGCTGATTCATTTTGCCATACAGTAGAAACTAATACAGCATCATAAACTATATACATTACAATGAAAATTAATTTTAAAAATGAAAAAAATCCAAGAAAATGTCATAGAAGACCACTCCACTCCTGGTACAAGTTTTTCTCAGTCACATAATAAGGTAAAAAGAATGAAAGACATTAAGAGAGATGTAAGGATGCTGCTTCTAAGTCGCTTCAGTCATATCCGACTCTGTGCGACCCCATAGACGGCAGCCCACCAGACTCCACAGTCCCTGGGATTCTCCAGGCAAGAACACTGGAGTAGGTTGCCATTTCCTTCTCCAATGCATGAAAGTGAAAAGTGAAAGTGAAGTCTCTCAGTCATGTCCAACTTTTCGCGACCCCATGGACTGCAGCCTACCAGGCTCCTCCTTCCATGGGGCTTTCCAGGCAAGAGTACTGGAGTGGGTTGCCATTGCCTTCTCCAATGCAAGGATAACTCATGAGTTTTCTTTCTCCTATTACTAAATTGATTTATGCTATTACTAAAATTTTTCCTTCACTGTAACTATATTCTGTTCAGCACTTTGTTGGAGAAATAAACAAGAGTAGCACCATCCATGAGAGTGCATGGAAAAACCTTTATTGACAGTGCTGGGAAAGAGTCTGTGGTCGGGGTCCCTGAGACTGTCTCAGGTTTGAAGATTCGCTGGAATGACCCACAGGACTTAAAGATTTTTATATTCATGTGTATGCATGGTTAGTTGTTCAGTCCTGTATGATTCTGTACAACTTTTTGGATTGTAGCCCACCAGGTTCCTCTGTCCAGGGGATTTTACAGGCAAGAATACTGAGTGGGTTGCCATTTTTCTCTTCTGGGTGATCTTCCCAACTCAAGGATTGAACTTGCATCTCCTGCAAAAGATTTCTTTACCTGCTGAAACATTGGGGAACATAGTCACAGTTTCTTACGGTGAAAGAATGCAGAGAAAATCAGCAAAGGGAAAAGGCTCCCCAGCAAAGTCCAGAGGAAACCTAGTGTAAGATTTTAAGCAGTCCTCCCAGTGGAGTAGCACAGTTCATTTCAGTCCAATTGCTCAGTCATGTACAACTCTTTGCAACCCCATGGACTGTTTTACCAGTAGTAATGTATGGATGTGAGAGTTGGAATATAAAGAAAGCTGAGTGCTGAAGAATTGATGCTTTTGAACTGTGGTGTTGGAAAAGACTATTGAGGGTAACTTGGACTGCAAGGAGATGCAACCAGTCAATCCTAAAGGAAATCAGTCCTGAATATTCATTGGAAGGACTGATGCTAAAGCTGAAACTCCAATATTTTGGCCACCTGTTGTGAGAACTGACTCATTGGAAAAGACCCTGTTGCTGGGGAAAATTAAAGGCAAAAGGAGAAGAGGGCAGCAGAGAATGAGGTGGTTAGATAGTATTACTGACACAATGGACATAAACTTGAGCAAACTCTGGCAAATAGTGGAGGACAGAGGAACCTGGCAAACTGCAGTCCACTGAGTCACAAACAGTGGACATGACTTAGCAACTGAATTACAACAACAGCAACATTCACCATTAATCATATTATTAATATGAACAGTCCAGATAAACTGGTACAACATGTGACAAGACTTCAGGATTACAGAAACAACCTTATGAGACAGAATGGTTAAATACAGTTACATTAAAACAAGTCTTTCTGGGGAATGTGTAGGGGTAAGGCTACACCATCCTGCTGTGTTAATTCTTTCCTCTGCAGTTGCTGAGCCCTTATTCCAAAAAATGAGTCCAAGTGGTAATTCTAGCCATAACCCAGTGTGAATCAGTGTTAATGAGGGGGTTTAACCGTTGTAGAGATTGAATCAAGCATATAAATAAAAATATGTAAAAGTAAGAAACTGGACAACTAGAAGTGGAGTAAAAATCCAGGGAAGAGAGTCTTAATGATGGGCTGGAAAAATGAAAATGTTCTAGAAATGCTTATTAACTGATTTCAGTTTTGTGACATTAAGAAAGTATGACATGACTTATAGGAATCACTTGAGAATGCAGATAATTTTCAAAAAAAAAAAAAAACAACTCTGGTGCTTACAGCAATAACTCTAAGCTGAAGTGCACAGGCTCAAACTTATTTTTCTGTGTGTGCCTAGAGAGATATTTACATGCCTCATATTTAAAATATATATGTACAGAGCGTCTCTGACTTACAAAATTTAAATTTACGCTATTTCAAGTTTAAAATGGTTTGAAAGCATACACATTCAGTAGAAAATATATATCAAAGTTTATATTTTTATCTTTTCTCAGGCTATTCATTGGAAAGACTGATGCTGAAACTGAAGCTTCAATACTTTGACCACCTGATGCAAAGAGCCAATCCATTGGAAAAGACCCTGGTGCTGGGAAAGATTGAGGGCAAGAGAGGAAGAGTGCAATGGAAGATGAGAAGGTTAGATATTATCATTGACTCAATAGATATGAATCTGAGCAAATGCCAGGATAGAGTGAAGGACAGGAGAGCCTGGCCTGCTGCAGTTCATAGGGTTGCAAAGAGTCCAGTACAACTTAGTGAGTGAATATAAAAACAAGCTAGTGATGTGGGGTATAGTCGTTTATCATGATGTTGAATAACTACAACAGCTTTGTGGTCATGAACAACTGACACCCTCACAGTCATTCTGTATCCATAAAACCATTCTTTTTTTCTCTCTTTTCGTAGACTACTCTAAAAACTGTTTGAGATAGTCAACACTTTACTGTAAAATAAGTTTGTGTCAGATGACTTTTCTCAACTGTAGGTTTATGTAAGTGTTCTGAGCATTTATTGTGTTAGATTAAATTAATTTATTCTCATTGATGTGTATCCCCCAAATCACAATATATTTATTCTACCAATAATGAGCATTTGGTTGTTTCTTTTAGGGGGCTATTACTAAAAGAAGAGATAGGAACATGCATCTACATGAAACTTGCATATATATACATATATATATGTATATCTAACTGTACATCATTGTTTAGTATATACTTAAACATGTAATTTCTGGGCATTCTAATTGGAAGCCCAACAGTAAACAACTAAAATAAGTAAATACATAATATATATTGTCAAATAAGGGAAAGTAAAGAAAAAAATAAGATACAGACAGAAGATGGGGAGATGGACCTAGATAAGAAATACTGCTTTAGGTAATTTGCTCAAGAAAACATTTGAGAATGTTTTTTAGACCATGTACATATATGTCATCTAAAGTAGACCATATTTCAGATGAAATCTCACAGATAACCACACATCATTATATAATAATGTTGGACAACTGACCATATTTTACAATAAAAAAATACCTTTAGGGAAAAGTTACTATTTACTAGACCCTGACAAATTTCAGACCATAATTGTTGACACTTAAAAGTCGATAAAGAGCAATGCAGCCGTGACAGTTGACTCATATTTTCTCACATTATTATAAGATGTCAGAGATAAGACAAATAGTCATTAAGACTGTTAAAGAGAAAATACCATATAACTTTGTGTCTTTATTCTTGCTAACTTATTTCCAGATCACAAATTTTTTACTTTAAGGACCAAATTATTCCCAAAGTCAACTCCACCTGTCTCCAGAGAATTCAAGCAGGAATGATATCTCTAGCATAATGAGTAATTTCTGTTGTTGTTCAGTTGTTAAATCGTGTCTGACTCTTTGCAAACCCATCGGCTACATGCATCATGCCAGGCTTCCCTATCCTTCACTGTCTCCTGGGGCTTGCTCAGTCTCATGTCCATCGAGTTGATGATGCCGTCCAACCATCTCATCCTCTGTCCTGTGGGACTTCCTTGGTGGTTCATGCAGTAAAGAATCTTCCTGCAATTCAGGAGATCCAGGTTTGATCCCTCGGTTGGGAAGATCCCCTAGAGAGGAACTAGCTATTCATTCAAGAATTATTGCCTAGAGAATTCCATGGACAGAGGAGCCTGGCAGGCTACAGTCCACGGGGTTGCAAAAAGTTGGACTTGACTAACCAACTGATACTTTCACTTTCTTCCCAATGACTGATTACTAGATTATTTAAAACATTGCTGTTCCCACAACATAAGTGCATAATTTCCTCTGCCCTCAATATATGTGATGGATCTTTTTCCCGGATTGCTCAAATGCTATAATTCTTTCACATTATATTTATCCCTTATAATATTTGTTAAAAATTATTTTTTTTCAATAATTGGCTTCATGGTTTTGATAGGAGTAACACAAAGGGAAGGGATGTGAGGCAGCAATCTAATTCTACCTATTGCCTGCTATAAAGCAAAAGTTGCTCAGTTAAGTCTGACTCTTTGCAACCCCATGGACTATACAGTTCATGGAATTCTCCAGGCCAGAATACTGCAGTGGGTAGCCTTTCCCTTCTCCAAGGATTCTTCCCAACACAGGGATCGAACCTAGGTCTCCTGCATTGCAGGCAGATTCTTTACCATCTGAGCCACAAAGGAAGCCCAAAAATACTGGACTGGGGAGCCTATCCCTTCTCCAGTGGATCTTCCAGACCCAGTAACCCAACTGGGGTCTCCTGCATTGCAAGCAGATTCTTTACCAACTGAGCTATCAGGGAAGCCTACTGTAAGATCTTGGCCAATTCATTTAACTCACTCAAGAAATACTTACAGGGTTTCCTTGGTGGTCCAGTGGTTAAGAATTCTCCTGTCAATGCAGAGGACATGAATTCAATCCCTGGTGCAAGAAGATTCCATACATCACAGAGCACCTAAGCCATGCACCATGACTACTGAGCTCTAGAGCTCAGGAGCTGGAATCACTGAGGCCATGTGCCTCAACTACTAAAACCCGTGCCCCTGGAGCCCATGGTCAGCAACAAGAGAAGCCGCTGTAATGAGAATTCCACATACCACAACTACAGAGCAGCCCCACTCGCTGCAACTAGAGAAAGCCTGGTGCAGTAATGAAGACTCAGCACCACCAAAATAAATAAATAAATGAAGTGAAGTGAGTTGCTCAGTCGTGTCCGACTCTTTGCAACCCCATGGACACCAGGCTCCTCCGTCCATAGGATTTTCTAGGCAAGAGTACTGGCGTGGGTTGCCATTTCCTAAAAAAGGAAAAATACTTACAAAATTTCTATTGCAGCCAAACTCTCAAGATATTACAGTTAAAAAAAAAAAAAGAATACTATCCAATTGGGATTCTCTTTGAATCACTGCATTTTTAATTTAGTAAAATTAAAATACCAGTTATCACATGGGTATTGAAGGAATTAAGTGAGGTTATATAAAGACATTAGTGTTAATTAGACCTAGTTGTACCACTTATTTGCCTGGATTATAATCATTTTTTTAATTAGTTTCTTATATTTTCTGCAGCAAAAGATGGAGAAGCTCTATACAGTCAACAAAAACAAGACCAGGAGCTGACTGTGGCTCAGATCATGAACTCCTCATTACCAAATTCAGACTTAAATTGAAGAAAGTAGGGAAAACCGCTAGACCATTCAGGTATGACCTTAATCAAATTCCTTATGATTATACAGTGGAAGTAAGAAATAGATTTAAGGGCCTAGATCTGATAGATAGAGTGCCTGGTGAACTATGGACTGAGGTTCCTGACATTGTACAGGAGACAGGGATCAAGACCATCCCCATGGAAAAGAAATGCAAAAAAGCAAAATGGCTGTCTGGGGAAGGCTTACAAATAGCTGTGAAAAGAAGAGAAGCAAAAAGCCAAGGAGAAAAGGAAAGATATAAGCATCTGAATGCAGAGTTCCAAAGAATAGCAAGAAGAGATAAGAAAGCCTTCCTCAGCTATCAATGCAAAGAAATAGAGGAAAACAACAGAATGGGAAAGACTAGAGACCTCTTTCAGAAAATTAGAGATACCAAGGGAACATTTCATGCAAAGATGGGCTTGATAAAGGACAGAAATGGTCTGGACCTAACAGAAGCAGAAGATATTAAGAAGAGATGGGAAGAATACACAGAGGAACTCTACAAAAAGGATCTTCCCGACCCGGATAATCACGATGGTGTGATCACTCACCTAGAGCCAGACATCTGGGAATGTGAAGTCAAGTGGGCCTTAGAAAGCATCACTATGAATAAAGCTAGTGGAGGTGATGGAATTCCAGTTGAGCTCTTTCAAATCCTGAAAGATGATGCTGTTAAAGTGCTGCACTCAATATGCCAGCAAATTTGGGAAACTCAGCAGTGGCCAAAGAACTGGAAAAGGTCAGTTTTCATTCCAATCCCAAAGAAAGGCAATGCCAAAGAATGCTCAAACTACCGCACAATTGCACTCATCTCACACACTAGTAAAGTAATGCTCAAAATTCTCCAAGCCAGGCTTCAGCAATATGTGAACTGTGAACTCCCTGATGTTCAAGCTGGTTTTAGAAAAGGCAGAGGAACCAGAGATCTTTTGGACTTGGAGAGGGAGAGGGTGGGATGATTTGGGAGAATGGCATTGAAACATGTATACTATCATGCAAGAATCGAATCACCAGTCTATGTCTGATGAAGGATACAGCATGCTTGGGCTGGTGCATGGGGATGACCCAGAGGGATGTTGTGGGGAGAGTGGTGGGAGGGGGGTATATGTTTGGGATCGCATGTACACCCGTGGTGGATTTATGTCAATGTATGGCAAAACCAATACAGTATTGTAAAGTAAAATAAAGTAAAAATAAAAATTTAAAAAGATAAAAAAAAATTGCCAACACCCACTGGATCATGGAAAAAGCAAGAGAGTTCCAGAAAAACATCTATTTCTGCTTTATTGACTATGCCAAAGTCTTTGACTGGGTGGATCACAATACACTGTGGAAAATTCTGAAAGAGATGTGAATACCAGACCACCTGACCTGCCTCTTGAGAAATCTGTATGCAGGCCAGGAAGCAACAGTTAGAACTGGACATAGAACAACAGACTGGTTCCAAATAGGAAAAGGAGTACGTCAAGGCTGTATATTCTCACCCTGCTTATTTAACTTCTATGCAGAGTACATCATGAGAAACGCTGGACTGGAAGAAACACAAGCTGGAATCAAGATTGTTGGGAGAAATATCAATCACCTCAGATACGCAGATGACACCACCCTATGGCAGAAAGTGAAGAGGAGCTGAAATGCCTCTTGATGAAAGTAAAAAAGGAGAGTGAAAATGTTGGCTTAAAGCTCAACATTCAGAAAACGAAGATCATGGCATCTGGTCCCATCACTCCATGGGAAAGATGGAGAAACAGTGGAAACAGTGTCAGACTTTATTTTGGGGGGCTCCAAAATCACTGCAGATTGTGACTGCAGCCATGAAATTAAAAGACACTTACTCCTTGGAAGAAAAGTTATGACCAACGTAGATAGCATATTCAAAAGCAGAGACATTACTTTGCCGACTATGGTCCGTCTAGTCAAGGCTATGGTTTTTCCTGTGGTCATGTATGGATGTGAGAGTTGGACTGTGAAGAAGGCTGAGCGCCGAAGAATTGATGCTTTTGAACTGTGGTGTTGGAGAAGACTCTTGAGAGTCCCTTGGACTGCCAGGAGATCCAACCAGTCCATTCTGAAGGAGATCAGCCCTGGGATTTCTTTGGAAGGAATGATGCTAAAGCTGAAACTCCTGTACTTTGGCCACCTCATGTGAAGAGTTGACTCATTGGAAAAGACTGATGCTGGGAGGGATTGGGGGCAGGAGAAGAAGGGAACGACCGAGGATGAGATGTCTGGATGGCATCACTGACTCGATGGACATGAGTCTGAGTGAACTCTGGGAGTTGATGATGGACAGGGAGGCCTGGCGTGCTGTGATTCATGGGGTCGCAAAGAGTCGGACACAACTAAGTGACTGAACCGAACTGAACTGAACTGATGTGAAAAAATGCAGTTTGTATGATGTAAATAAGCCCATATATATAGGCCTCCCTGGTAGCTCAGCAGGTAAACAATCTGTCTGCAATGCAGGAGACCTCGGTTCGATTCCTGGGTCAGGAGATGGAATGCCCCCTGGCAAGCCCATATATGCCTATATACACATGGGCTTCCCTGGTGGCTCAGTTGGTAAAGAATCTGCCTGGAGAAGGGAACAGCTACCAACTCCAGTATTCTGGCCTGGAGAATTTTGCACGACCCAAAGTATTTGTGCATTATCTTTCTGTTTAGCTCTCACCCCCATCTCTATACAGTAAATAGTACACAATTGGCCCTCAATAAATACTTGTTTTTTAATTGTCTAATCATCAAATTTGCAAAATTGTGAACATATCTGTACTTGTTCCAATACGTCATTTCTATCATCCGATCACTCATGATATCTGGTTAGAAACTAAGTCCCATATATTTCACTTAATCAAAACTTCAGTGTTATTTCCCTTATCCCTGCTTCTATAATGATCAGTTCTGTTTATGTCTTGATCACTTGTTGATTGAATTTTACATAAGGCCCTTAACTGACTTCCTTTCCTCAAGGCTGGACCCACTGCAATTCATATTCATAGGGAGGCCAGAACAGTATGTCTGAAACACGTGTTTAATTTGGTCTTTATCCTTCTGGAATCCCTCCAGTATACACCCACATACTTCTAATTACCTCATATCTGAATTATGTTGTTTTCTATTTTTTTTAATAAAACATGTTCTGATATTAACTATGCCATGTGACTTGTGTTTCTAAAACTTTCTAATTCATTTTTCATAATCATGCTCAGGCATATTTTTTTCTCCTTTTCAGTAAAAAGAAATAATGAGTATGTACATATATTTGTAAATGCACACATACACATCCTTGCTTTGATGCTGTAAACTACTTTTAGGTGCCATGGAGCTATCTCCTACTTTTTATTGCCAAATAATATTAAGGTATACTGTTTATATTATTGTTTTTGCTTTTTCAACTTCCTATTGATTATGAAGCTGACTACAATTTTGATCAGATGTCATCCATGCACTAAATTCCTCTTAGCATTGCCACTACTCACCTTCACAATGGACAGTCCTCATCCTTACATTATTTTACTGTGGCCACATCTGACACTTTGAAAACCTCCTTTTAAACTCTTTCTTTTACTTTCTTGACACTACGCTACACATGTTCTCTTTATCACTACACATGTTCCCTTTATCACTTTGTGCTTTTGCATTCTCTCTCACTTGTGATTAGATTATAATAGTCTTTCTCACGTTAGGGGTTTCCCTATAAGCTCAGTCGGTAAAGAATCGCCTGCAATGCAGGAGAGCCCAGTTCGATTCCTGGGTTAGGAAGATCTGCTGGAGAAGGGATAGGCTACGCACTCCAGTATTCTTGGGCTTCCCCATGGCTGGGCTGGTAAAGAATCCACCCGCAATATGGGAGACCGAGGTTCAGTCTCTGTGTTGGGAAGATCCCCTGGAGAAGGGAAAGTCTACCCACTTCAGTATTCTGGCCTGCAGAATTCCATGGACTGTATATTAGGTGGCTTTAGAGGTAAAGAAGCCGCCTGCCATTGCAGGAGACTTTGGGCTGGGAAAATCCCCTGGAAGAGGAAATGGAACCCCCTGCCAGTATTCTTGCCTGGAGAATTCCATGGACAGAGGAAACTGGCTACAGTCCATGGGGTTGCAAAGAGTGGGACATAGACATAGACTAGTGTCTTCAAAATCATTAGCTTGTTCAAAATTTTCTGTAAAATGCACAGTGGTATATGTTTACATTTTGCTTATTTCAAATGCATATTTTATAGACATCTCAATCTTAACACCTATAATGCTGAACCGGTGTTCTATTAATCCCACTGAACCCACTTGCATTTTCAATATGTAATATAACCTTCCTCTCAGTTATCAAATTCAGAAATCTGACTTTAATCTTCACCTCCTTCTTCTTTATTATCGAGTGAATAACCATGTCTTGCCATGTCTACATTTAATTGTAAAAATCAAATCTCCCTTCTACCATTCTATCCATTTTGCCTTCACCCTTATTGCTTCATGCACTGCTACAATAGCCTTCAAATCTGTCTTTCCACCTTTATTCTGGCTCCCATTGAATTCATTCTTCACAATTTTAACAGAGAGGACTTTCTGACATGAATATGAATATGAACATCTTACTGCTTCACTTAACACCCTCCTGTGATATAAGATAAAGCATTAATACATAAGACCTTTGAAGGTTGCTAACAATCTGGTCTCAAATTTATCTCTGGCCCTGTCTTTCTAGTTTATTCTAAATGTTCACTGTATCAGGGAGGAAAATTTTAAAATTCTTAATTTCTGTACAATTTCACTTACTATTTTCTATCTCTGGGATACATGCCCCTCCTTTTTTTTCCTAGATTCACCCTACATGTTCTTTAACTTTAAGAGTAAGTCTTCTCACAATGGAAGACTTTGCTAACTTTATCACTGCCTTAAGAACCCCCTCCCAGCCCATGCTCCAGGGACATTTTTATCATGATAATCTTTACATTTCACTGTAGTTACCCACGTAATCCTCTGTGCTTTCTGCTTGCCTGTCAGCTTTGTAAACAACTCTCTAAGGTTTTCCAGCAGCAAGTACAATGTCGGCTACATTGTATTTATCCATAATATATTTATTTAATGAATCTACAAATGAATAATGTCTAACATATTGTATGTATTTAATTCTTTGATTCAATAGGAGAAAGAATAAATGAATGTTGAGTTATTGTTGTCTATTGTACTATCAAAGCACTTTTCTAATGTACCTGTTGCATGGGTCCCAGTAGATTTAAAACTATTAAGTAGCTATCACAACTTTATTTTCCCCCTCTGAGAAACAATTGTTGTTTTTTCAATTGTTTACCAGTAAAACAATTATTTGAAACCTTTGTAAATAGACTTGTTCATTGTTCCTCCTAACTGAATGATAGTTTTAGTTACACATCATAATATTTCACCTAAATTTAAAATAGAGACCAATATGCTTATTTTTTAATAAATGGAGATATCAAAGGATTTATTTTCTATGACTCTAATTTTACAGGTGTGATTTGTTGTGTTTTTCTGGTAAACACAATTCTAAAAAACTGATTATATATTTGCAGTTGTAATTGAGAGAAATTTAAACTGAGATGGGAAAAGAAAAGAGCTGAGAGAAGTGTGAACAGGGGGTAGATTATTTTAGTGTGTTGTTGGATACCCTCCTTGGAGGACACTGAGGCCTCCTTGAGCTTTCCAACTAAGTTTTTAACCTGATAGAGATTAATATGAGCATCTGTGCTATATTGCATTTCCTAACTTAAAAAATATGGCATTGCCATCTCTCTAAAAGAAACATTGAGAAATCACAAGGGTAGTCATTTGCCTTCAGGGAGTTTAATAACTAAATCTCATCAAGAAAGTGGTTAACTTTTGTCTTTATATAACTTTTAAAATAAAGATCAGTTCAGTTAAGTTCAGTCACTCAGTCGTGTCCAACTCTGCTACCCCATGAACCGCAGCACGCCAGGCCTCCCTGTCCATCACCAACTCTGGAGTCCACCGAAACCCATGTCCATCCAGTCAGTGATGCCATGCAACCTTAACTCTCAATAAAATTTTAGTGAGATAAGTCTCAACAAACTTGTAAGCCATATATTTACTTAGAGCAGGCATAATATGGATATTGACCAGAGATAATGGTTTTTGGAGTACTAGTATTCTCTGGTTTAAAAATTATGGGTAAATCATAAATGTTTCATTTTATAAAGATGGAAATAAGGGTAAAGAGTAATTCTTTTAAAAAAATCAAGGTGGCATCATGTTTAATATAGAAAATAAGCTCTGTTGTGTTTTATCAATGCAAATGTGTTATTACAAGATTATTTTGTCCTCTGAAAGTCATAGAACTAACTTGATATTTAATTAGTATATAGGCATTTTTCAAACCTGGAACAGATTAAATGGAGTACAGTTTAATTAGTTGACTCTTTCTTGTTAATTTTGTAAATAATATTTTTTAAATGTTTGTAGAAATGCTGAAAGCCTTGATGATTTTTCTTCTATTATGATTACAGTCTAGAATTTTTCACATAAATTGAGACTGGCTTACAACAGGTTATACTCTTTTACTGACTACCAAAGAATAATTTATTGTCCTGAAGTAAAGAATTCTTTTTCAGATAGTTGTGCTTACTGCTTCCTGAATGGGAGCAGAATGTGATCCTATTACCCCAGATTTTTCTCTAGATGCTCAGGTTGCTTTAGGTTATAGGACCATTTATAATTAATGAATGCAATCTATTAAAAAGAGGAATAAATTAACAGGGAATATTGGAGCTGGTACTTCATATATGATTTTCTTAATTAAAAAATTGCATTTTATTATAAGAACACTTAACATGAGATTTAATTTCTTAACAAATTTTCATGTGCAATACATTATTGTTGACTATAGGTGCAAGGTTATATATCAGATCTCTAGAATGTATTCATTTTCTTTAACTGAAACGTTATCATGCCCATTAATTAGTAATTTCCTGTGTCCCCATCCCCCTAGTCCCTGGTAGCCATCATTTCACACGTTGGTTCTAAGAACTTGATTGTTTTAGACACCTCAGATAAGTGTGATCGTGCAGTATTTGTCTTTCTGTGAGTAGCTTATTTCACTTCAAATAATATCTTCTAGGTTCATCAGTGTTACTGTATATCTCAAAAGTTCCTCTTTTTTCTGGCTATCAGTAGATGCTGGAGAGGGTGTGAAGAAAAGGGAACTTTCCTAGACTGACAGTGGGAATGAGACAACAGTACGGATGTTCCTTAAGATATTAAAGATATAACTTTTAACTTTTTAGTATTTTTATATGATATATATATTATATTTTTAATATAGGACATTAAAAATACAACTATCATGTGGTCTAGGAATTCCATTCCTAGGAATATATCCACAGAAAAACATAATTCAGAAATACACATGCAGCCCAATATTCACTGCAGGGTTGCTTACAATAGTCAAGAAATGGACTTTCTGCCATTAAATTGGTATCATCTGTGTATCAGAGACTGTTGATATTTCTTCTGGCAATCTTGATTCCAGCTTGTGATTCATCCAGCCCAGCATTTTGAAGATGTACTCTTCATAGAAGTTAAATAAGCAGAGTGACAATATACAGACTTGTCATACTCCTTTCGCAATTTTCAGCCAGCCTGTTCCATTGCCCCATTGTCTGGTTCTAACTATTGCTTTTTGACCTGCATGCAGTTTTCTCAGGAGACAAGTAAGTGGTTTGGTATTCCCAACTTTTTAAGAATTTTCAGTTTGTAGCGATCCACACAATCAAAGGCTTTAGCGTAATCAGTGAAGCAGAAGTAAATGTTTTTGTGGAATTCCCTTTCTTTCTCTATGATCCAGTAGATTTTGAAAATTTGATCTCTGGTTCCTCTGCCTTTTCTAAATCCATCTTATACATCTGGAAGTTCTTGGTTCATGTACTGTTAAAGTCTAGCTTTCAGGATTTTGAGCATTATCTTGCAAGCAAGTGAAATAAGCACAATTTACAATACTTTGAACATACTTTGGCATTGCCTTTTTTGGAATTGGAATGAACACTAACTTTTTCCAATCCTGTGGCTACTGCTGAGTTTTCCAAATTTGCTGGCATATTGAGTGTGGAACTTTCATAGCATCATCTTTAGGATTTGAAATAGTTCAGTTGGAATTCTGTCACCTCAACCAACTGTTTGTAGTTATGCTTCCTAAGACCCATTTGACTTCACTCTCCAGGATGTCTGCCTCTAGGTGCATGACCACATCATTGTGGTTATCCAGGTCATTAAGACCTTTTTTTTTTCAGTTCTTCTATGTATGCTTGCCACTTCTTCTTAACCTCCTTTGCTTTTGTTAAGTTCTTGCTCTTTCTGTCCTTTATTGAGCCCATCTTTGCATGAAATGTTCCCTTGGTATTACCAATATTCTTGCAGAGATCTCTAGTCTTTCCCATTCCACTGATTTCCTCTATTTCTTTGCATTTTTCACTTCAGAAGGCTTTCACATCTCCCCTTGCTTTCTCTAGAACTCTGTATTCAGTTGGGTGTATCTTTCCTTTTCTCCTTTGCCTTTCCCTTCTCTTCTTTTCTGCTTCTGTAAGTCTTCCTCAGACAACCACTTTGTCTTCTTGCATTTCTGTTTCTTTGAGATGGTTTTGGTCACTGCCTCCTGTACAATGTTACACGCCTCCACCCCATAGTTCTTCAGGCAATCTATCTACCAGATCTAATCTCTTGAATCTATTTGTCACCTCCACTGTATAATCATAATTGATTCGATTTAAGTCATACTTCAATTGTCTAGTGGTTTTTCCTACTTCAATTTAAGCTTGAATTTTGCAATAAAGAGCTAATGATCTAAGCCACAGTCAGCTCCAGTTCTTGTTTTTGCTGAACTATATATACTGGAATGGGCATCCCAGGTGGCACTAGTGGTAAAGAATCCACTAGTGCAGGAGATGTAAGAGACCTGGGTTCAATCCCTGAGTCTGGAAGATCCCCTAGGGGAGAACATGGAGATCTGCTCCAGCATTATAGCCTGGAAAATTCCATGGATAGAGGGGCCTGGCGGGCTACAGTCAATGGGGCTGCAGAGAGCCAGACACGACTGAACAGCTGAGCAGACACACATACAGTGGAACACTACTTGTCCATTAAAAGGAGTGAAGCGATGCTATTTGCAGCAACATGGAGGGACCCAGAGTGGATCATGCTAAGTGAAGTAAGTCAGAGCATCAAAAATTGTATAACATCTCTTCTATGTGGAATCTCAAAAGATATGATAAAAAATGAACTTACTTACCAAACAAAAACAGATTCACAGACTTAGAGAATGAACTTACGGTTGCTGGGGGTGGGAGGGAGGGGGCAGTGGGGAAAGGATAGCTAGGGAGTTTGGGTTGGACATGTACACACTGCCGTATTCAAATTGGATGGCCTACTCCATAGCACAGGGAATCTGCTCAATGTTATGCAGCAGCCTGGATGGGAGAGGAGTTTGGGGGTGAATGAATCCATGTATATGTATGGTTACTAAGGTCCGTCTAGTCAAGGCTATGGTTTTTCCTGTGGTCATGTATGGATGTGAGAGTTGGACTGTGAAGAAGGCTGAGCGCCAAAGAATTGATGCGTTTGAACTGTGGTGTTGGAGAAGACTCTTGAGAGTCCCTTGGACTGCAAAGAGATCCAACTAGTCCATTCTGAAGGAGATCAGCCCTAGGATTTCTTTGGAAGGAATGATGCTGAAGCTGAAACTCCAGTACTTTGGCCACCTCATGGGAAGAGTTGACTCATTGGAAAAGACTCTGATGCTGGGAGGGACTCGGGGCAGGAGAAGAAGGGGACGGCAGAGGATGAGATGGCTGGATGGCATCACTGACTCGATGGACGTGAGTCTGAGTGAACTCTGGCAGATGGTGATGGATAGGGAGGCCTGGCGTGCTGCGATTCATGGGGTCGCAAAGAGTTGGACACGACTGAGCGACTGAACTGACTGACTGAGTCCCTTTGCTGTCCCCCTGAAACTATCACAATGCTGTTAATTGGCTATACTCAATACAAAATAAAAAGCTTGATTGAAAAAATATGTAGTTTTTCCCTATTTTATAACTGAGCCCTGACTAGTCTTACTACCCTCAGAAAGACTTTGGGTTGTTCCACTAGCTGTCAATCTAGCAAAATGTTAAAATTCAATACTCTTACTCAAACTTTTCAAAAGCCACAGTTATAAAGTCTTTCCTGGGTGTCACATTCCAGTTTTTTTCATAAGTGTGCTTGAAAGAACAAAGAGACACTGTGAAAATCACAATATTTTGAAAAAGAAATGGAAAGAGTGAATTAAAAAGAAAGTATATTTGGGAGTCAGAGTATTAGCAATAAACAATTACCGTGAAATGTGTTATTAATTTCAAAATAGTTTCTTAAGAGGAAGAAAACCCTTAGAGATATGGGAAGCTACTTTGAAAAGCATGGGTCTAAAGAGAAAGAAAAATAAGTGAATATCAGGGCAAAAAAATCTTTAACACCATGTCACATAATGAGAGGAATTGACTGGGTAATATACAACCAATTAGAGACACAGAAATGAAAAATTCATTGACGTATACTAGACAATGACCATAAAGTTGTCCTGTCACAAATTTAGGGTGTTTATATGCAAGAATAATTGGTAATCTATAAGACTGCTGTTGGGATTTATCATCTGTCAGTCAGAGTATTGACATGACTTTCTTAAGAAAACTTAGTAAAAACTTAAGGGGGCAAAGGCTTATTGAATTTTCTGACAAAGAAGTGATGATTTACATTGTTTTAAGACTCTAATTCAGTCTAAAATCATTGTGCTCAGAGAATCAAAGAAGGAAATTTGAAGAATTCAAGTATTATTTGCTCTAAACAAAATATTCTGTTTCTATGTGGTCTTATTATTATTATTTTTAAAAGGAGAAACTCTTCCTCTTTCCTATCTACTTTTTGTAAAAGCAAATAAATTCTCTACATCTTTAAACTCACATATTAGGGTCTCCCTTGTGGTACAGACATTAAAGAATCTTCCTGCAATGCAGTAGAAGTGAAGTGAAGTGAAGTGAAATGAAGTCGGTCAGTCGAGTCCGACTCTTTGCGACCCCACGGACTGTAGTCCACCAGGCTCCTGGTCCATGAGATTTTCCAGGCATGAATACTGGAGTGGGTTGCCATTTCCTTCTCCAGGGAAGACCTGGGTTCAATTCCTGGGTTGGGAAGATCCCCTGGGGAAGGAAATGGTAAGCCTCTCCAGTATTCTTGCCTGGAGAATTCCATGGACAGAAGAGCCTGGCAGGCTACAGTCCATGACGTTGCAAAAAGTCTGATATGACTGAGCGACTAAGACTTCCACTTTTACTTCCATTATGGCTTAGCTCTTTCCTTTATTTAGCCTTTACCACTTCTAAAATCAGTTTTAATGCCCAACCTAGAAGATTGTAATGGGGATTAAAAGCCCTAATGTGTTTAAAAAGACTTCTTAAATAGCACACTCATCCAGAACTTTTTTCTGCTGCTGCTTGCTGCCTTCAGCGTGTCCCTCCACCTCATCCACTTTTTCTGCTGCTGCTGCTGCTGCTAAGTCAGTTCAGTCGTGTCCGGCTCTGCGCGAACCCTTAGATAGCCTCCTACCAGGCTCCTCTTTCTCTGGGATTCTCCAGGCAAGGAACACTGGAGTGGGGTGCCATTTCCTTCTCCAATGCATGAAAGTGAAAAGTGAAAGTGAAGTTGATCAGCCGTGTCCGACTCTTAGCAACCCCATGGACTGCAGCCTACCAGGCTCCTCCACCCATGGGATTTCCCAGGCAAGAGTACTGGAGTGGGGTGCCATCACCTTCTCTGACCTTTTTCTCTAAAACTCATAAAACTATGTATGATATAATTTAGTCTTATACTGTTCTATATGTGCAAGTTGCTTGATAAATCTTGTCTAGGGCTAAATTTTTTTTCTTTTCTAGGCTGTGACACGCAGGAAGGCTCATTAGCTTGTTATCATATTGATTTTGTGAAGGAATTCTGATTTTTTTTTTACTCATACTATGCATTCAGCAAATTATTAAAAATTCTATTGAGTGCTGTTGGGAAAAACAGTATAAAGAACTTGGAAGTAAGAATAAAAGTTAGACGGTAACTTAAAAGTGAAAAAAATTGCATAAAACTTAAAGGTCTTGTTTTACTTTTACTTTCCTTAAATAAAAAGCAAATTCAAAACAGGTTGGAAAATCTCAATTTCATCACCCACTTCTTTACTTACTTTTATCTGCAGTGCTTGATAAGGGCAGTCTGAGTTCCACAAATTAGAAGGCATGCACTTACTTGGAAAATTTGGCAGAAAGCAACTTTTTAGAAAATCACCAATGAGAAATTTAAAAAATGCTGTTTCATGCAAAGCTTGGGCAGGATAATCAGAGAAATGTAATGTGAATGAATAAACTAAAATATGTCCAAAGACAACTAAAAACCATGGTGCCAGGGGAGAAAGAAATCCCTAGTTCCTCTTCTAGAAAAGTCACATTCATCCCTACGATAAAGAAAAAAACATCATCATAGCATACTGAGAACTCACTGTATATAAGAAGTGGACATACATGTTAGCATTTTAAACATATTCATTTTTAATTTCACCATCCAACTCCCCCCAAATGCTGGAAATCAGCTTCATAAACAAAGCTACTGACACTGATACATCATTTTATCAGTGAAAAGGAATACATTAACCCAAGACTAGAGACTGGTCTTTCCAGTAGTCATGTATGGATGTGAGACTTGGACTGTAAAGAAAGCTGAGCATTGAAAAATTGATACTTTTGAACTGTGATGGTGGAGAAGACTCTTGGAAGAGTCCCTAGGACTGCAAAGAGATCAACCAGTCAATCCTAAGGGAAAACTGTCCTGAATATTCATTGGAAGGACTGATGCTGAAGCTACAACTCCAATACTTTGGCCACCTGATGTGAAGAACTGACTCACTGGAAAAGACCCTGATACTGGAAAGATTGAGGGCAGGAGGAGAAGAGGACGACAGAAGATGAGATGGTTGGATGGCATCACCGACTTGATGGACATGAGTTTGAGCAAGCTCCAGGGGTTAGTGATGGACAGGGAAGCCTGGTATACTACAGTCCATGGGGTCGCAAAGAGTCAGACACAACTGAGCGACAGAACTGAACTGAACTGAGAGACACTGATCAAAAGTTCCATTCTTATAAACATTCACCATAGAGGTGACATAGTAGAAAGACACTGAAGGAAATCTTGCCCTCTAGCTAACTCAAGGTTTCCTTCATGTCCTTGAGATTAACTGCAGTGAAGAAAGTAGCTGGGCCAGAAAGATTTGATGCACACATCTGATTGCTTGTATGCAACATCTGTGGTCTGCTTAATTCCAGCTTTTTAAAAACAGTTTCTGAGCATTATTTTCTCTTATAAAAATGCACTTTCTCATAAAAGTGCAACACTGCCACTTTCTACCAGTGTCGTAACCATTATCTCTTTTGAATAGGTTGAAAACAAATCTTAATTAGAAGAATTACCCTCAGAAATCAAAAAAGAAGGAAAGTTTAACATAAATGGTTTCTTAACTCACTGGATTGCAAGAATAGGAGGAAAGAAAAATATATTACCATTTAAATAGTTTCAGAAAGAGTGATACACAGTTTCATACTTACAAACTCTTTATTTCTGGAATTTTCCACTTAATATTTTTGAACAATTGTTGCCACATGTAACTGAAATTGCAAAACCTCAAATAAGTGGGACTACTGCATTATAACCTCCTGCAAGATTTTTCTTTTTCATTCTGGTCCACACTCTGTCAGGAGTTATTAGCACTGCTTGTACCATGAACCTTTTTCAAAATATGGTGAAGAGCATGCACCCCCTACCCAAGATAATGAGGCTGAATATGTAAAATACTATATACGTTTTAAGTATAAAATATTTTATCATATAAATATTTTATATAAATTAAAATTAATAAATTATATCAAAATTGAAGATAATTGCTTGTGTTATGTGTGGTTGTGCTTGTGTTATGTGTTATAAGGTGTTAAGAGAGAGAGGAAATAGTTAAACTTTTTCTATTGCCTATCTAGTAGTAACTTAGACACTTTATTTATAATTTGCTTCTTTTTTAAATCATGGAAATTATATTTATCAATTTGTAGATGGTGAAGGCGGGTACAGGCTATATAAGTCATATATATCAAAGCAGAAATGTATTAATAATTATCAACTTACCCATCAAACCCTTGAGAGTCCCTTGGACTGCAAGGAGATCTAAGAGTCCATTCTAAAGGAGATCAGTCCTGGGTGTTCTTTGGAACGAATGATGCTAAAGCTGAAACTCCAGTACTTTGGCCACCTCATGCGAAGAGTTGACTCATTGGAAAAGACTCTGATGCTGGGAGGGATTGGGGGCAGGAGGAGAAGGGGACGACAGAGGATGAGATGGCTGGATGGCATCACCACCTCAGTGAATGTGAGTTTGAGTGAATTCCGGGAGTTGGTGATGGACAGGGAGGCCTGGCGTACTGCAATTCATGGGGTCGCAAAGAGTCAGACACGACTGAGTGACTGAACTGGACTGAACTGAACTGAACCCATCAAACCCAATAAACTCTGAACCTGTTGCAGAGACATGAGATTCTTTCATCTCTAAATCCCATACCACACAACTCCGGGTTCACAACTGATGCTACTGTTCACTGAAACTGTGAATCAATGAATTAACAAACAAATAAATTGCCTCACAAAATATATTTTTTGAAAATATCTTTTAAATATAGCTATTCTGGGAAATCACATAGATATATAGTTTTTATTTTATATTAAATATTTTGATTGTAAAACATATTAAATTCTAAATTTCCCATGTTGTACATTAGATCTCCAGAACTCAAAACATAATTTAGGCATTTGATCTTCATCTTTCCAATGATCAGAATTATTTAATAGAAGTAAGAAAGCGTGATAAATAATTCTAAGTATATGCTTCTGTCCCAGCATAATAATAAATAAAAATAAATCAATGAAATAATAAAATAAATTATTATTTCATTTCTCACACACATAACCAGTTTAATATGTATATATCAAGTGTGTCTAGCTGTGAATATTAGATCATATAGAACAATTTCACAATTGATCCTATAGAATTACTACACTCTATTTGGTCAATTTTGCTACCATTTAAAAGAATGAAATAAATAAACATATATATATTTAATGGCCTTCTGTAGATATCTCAAATTTCTCCATAATATGACTAAAATAGTCAAGACCTAATTGGAATTCCATTTCCTTGTATAATCTTGCATTGTTTTACTGAAGCTATTTGGACTACTAAATACTTTCTTTAGTTAGTTTTAGTTTAAAAGTATGATTTGCACAAGGAGTTCAAGCAAAGGTTTCAGACCCTTTTCAAGTCAGGTGTACATCTGAAAATGGAAATCAATAAACAATTTTTAAAAGACTTTCAGCCCCAATTATAACAATACCTGCTTCAGGCCGACTTTCAGCCCCAATTATAACAATACCTGCTTCAGGCCAGAGGGTTGGTAATTATATTAAGACTCCCATTAATGATAAAATAAAGAAAACAATTTCCAAGAAAATGCTACAATTGGGTCACAAAAGCACTCTAATATTCCCTTTCTTCCAATAAATCTATAAAAAGCAAATTAAATGGAGCCCAAACACAACTAAAAGTTAAATACAATTTTTATTCACTGAAGACAAAGACAGTGTTTTTCAGAGTAATTTATTTGCTCAACATCTGAGAATTTGTCTCACAGTCTATTAAATACCTTGCTAACTTAGGCATTGGGAGTCAATAGTGTAAGACAATAAATGTGTATTCTGCTTTATTTTCCCTTATAATAGCATGGCATTTGTGGCAATTTCTACACGAAGTATTAAGTGCTAGTCATTCAGTCATGTCCGACTCTGTGACCCTATGGACTGTAACCCTCGAGGCTCCTGTGTCCATGGGACTCTCCAGCCAAGAATACTGAGTGGGTAGCCATTCTCTTCTCCGGGGGATCTTTCCTACCCAGGGTTCAAACCCAGGTCTTCTGCATTACAGGTGGATTCTTTACGGTCTGAGCCACCAGGGAAGCGCTTCCACACAAAGTATTGTTACCAAAAAAAAAAAAAAAAGCAAAAACAAAACAAGCACACACAGAAACAGAAAAGCATAGTTTTCATTATGTACTTTTTCCTGCAGATAAACATAGGAGAGCAGAAAAATAAAACATCCTATAAAATTAGAAAATATCATCAAGCTTAAAACAGTTTGATGCAAACTGCAAGATGCCAAATAAGAAAAAAAAATAAATGACAAATTTTTAAGAGATGAGATTCAAGTTAAAAAATCAGAATTTTGTTGTAGCAGTTATTGGAGAATAGACTGGGAATGAGAAATCAAGGAAACATTAAAAAATAAGGCAAAAATGAAATCAAATAAAAACTTTACATGTGCAAAATGGGAAGTTGTTAGTCACGTGCCCTCTGGAGTCAGCTTGGCTGGTTTTAAATTTTGGCTCTATTTGTATCCCGGTTTTCTCATATATAAAATAGGTACAATGGAGATAGGGTGAAGTGAAATGCAATAATTCTTCTGAAGTGCTCGCAACAGAACATAACTTAGAGTTACAACTAAATAAGCAATATTTATCTTAAGTAATATTATCTTTACAGAGTGCTCAAAGTGTTTTTTTTTTAAACTATAGCACATTTAAACTTCAAAACAACTCTGAAATAGTTAGAACAGTATCAATATCCCCATTTTGCTCATGAAGAGAATGAAGACTGGCAAGAAGTTGCATAATCATGTGCGCTAATACTGTGAAAGTGAAAGTCACTCAGTCCTGTCCTACTCCTTGCAACCCCATGGACTACACAGTCCATGGGATTCTCCAGGCCAGAATACTGGAGTGAGTAACCTTTCCCTTCTCCAGGGGATCTTCCCAACCCTGGGATCAAACCCAGGTCTCCCGCGTTGCAGGTGGATTCTTTACCAGCTGAGCCACAAGGGAAGCTAATATTGTACAATAAATTATATATATGGAGAACCCAGCCTAATGCAGTTGACCTAAGGTAAGGAGATTAATCTGGGTGGGCCTGACTTCAACACATGTTCCCTTTAAAAGCAGCAAGATTTTTCCCTGGATGATGGTAGAAAGTGAAGTCTGGGAGATATCTGCTCTGGCTGGCCTGTGCTGTGCTCTGCCTAGTCGCTCAGTCATGTCCAGCTCTTTGTAACAGCAAAAAATAAAGTTTAAAAAAGATCTGATGGCTTAATGAATGGATAAATTATGGAATTAGAGGGGGGTTATACTTTTTATAATCAATAATAATATTAAGTGAATAAAACAATAAAAGAAATTAAAAATATGTTCCTGTTTTATTCACCTACTCTTCATGCACTGGTGAGACACTGGGCCCCCACACTAGGTTCTCCAGATGGCTAAACACCCAAAGCTGTCACTGGACAGATGAGACTGACAGCAGTTAATTGGTCATGTAAACTCACAGCCTTGGGCAGAAGAGCATTGCACACTGTACAAGACCCGTGATGCTACACTTGGCACCAGGGGTCTGGGATGCAAATGTTGCAGTAACAAGAGGCTGAGTGACTTCTGGTTCCCCAGAGAGGATGCGACTGGCTTGTTTGACTAGTTCTGCAGGCTGGCAGGGAAACTGGATACCGGACAGCCTGCTGTAGTTGCTCCAGTTGATGAGGGAACAAGCTGAGTGACGAGGCCATTACCCTGGTGGGGCGCATACGTGGTGAGCATTGAGAAACTCATGGTTTGACCTTTGAGTCTTTGGCAGCTTCAAAGCTGTCAGAGAAGCACTCCATGTAGTATCTTAATTTTAGGCCATCCACCATCCTTCCCAAATTTCTTCCCTGAATGAAGTACCAGAGTCAAAACAGATAACCAAGAACGACCTCCTGCACAGCACAGGGAACTCTGATCAGTACTCTATAATAACATACATGGGCAAATAATTTGAAAAAGAATAGATACATGTGTACATATAACTGAGTCCCTTTGCTGTACGCTTGAAACTAATACCATATGCCTGATCAACAATACTCCAACATAAAATTAAAAAAAAATTTTAAATAGTACTTTGTGCTTTTGAACTTCAAAAACAAGTATAATTTGTTATTCTGGTTGAAAGTCATTTAAAGTTAATCATATATCAATACTTAGAACTTTTAACAAACAATGATTCAATGTATGCATATTTCACAAATTCAAGAATGTGAAATGTTCATCTTTTTGGTTATTCACATTTGTCTCAGTATTTCAAATTCGTTTCTTCTAAGTCATTTTACTTAGCATTAAGAGAGGTGGTGGCTCAGCCATGCTAACTTTTAAAAATAAATTATTTTGTCTTCCTTTTTTTTATATGTAAAATTCAAATTACAATACGAGAGTACCAATTTCCTCTGTATGTAATGAGCATCTACTTGCTACAAATCTAGTGAATTTTGCCATTTTCCAGACTATCATTGCGTCTGTGATAAAGTCTATGTTTTTCTTTCTTCCTGAGAAAATCTGAATTATTCCTTCCTGAGAGAATCAATGAGACTTAGCTAACCGATCTCCTTTAATGATGCCATGAAACTCTCCTAAAACATCAGAAAACATTTGTCCATCACATTCTGCTTACAAGACACTTCAGATATTTTTCACCCACTTTTTATTTACAAAACTCCTATATATAGATGAGAAAACTGAAGTACAAATTAGTAAGTTGTCTAAAGTAGATGTAAACTATGACTCCAGGTAATGTGGGTGCAGATTCCATGACCTCAGACACTACAATAGGCTACTTCTAGAAATAAACACTTCCTGCAAATACTATATAACTGGAAGCATAGACTATCCACATGGATAAAATTAGAAAAATCAATACATCAAATCATTCATTAAATTAAATGAATCTATTTATATTTATGTATTTTTCCATTCACTAAATATTCTTTCACCAATTTCAAATTTTCAATATTTTAAGAACATTTTATTTACCAAGTATTTTCAAAGCAGAAAAGACTCTTGAGAGTCCCTTGGATTGCAAGGAGATCCAACAAGTCCATTCTGAAGGAGATCAGCCCAGGGATTTCTTTGGAAGGAATGATGCTAAAGCTGAAATTCCAGTACTTTGGCCACCTCATGGGAAGAGTTGACTCATTGGAAAAGACTCTGATGCTGGGAGGGATTGGGGGCAGGAGGAGAAGGGGACAACAGAGGATGAGATGGCTGGATGGCATCACTGGCTTAATGGATGTGAGTCTGAGTAAACTCCGGGATTTGGTTCTGGACAGGGAGGCCTGGCATGCTGCGATTCATGGGGTCGCAAAGAGTAGGACATGACTGAGCAACTCAACTGAACTGAACTGATGAGTAAATCTATGTGACTAAATCTATGGACAAATTACAGGCATTCCATAAATTTTTTTCTAATAAGCTATATTGTATGGATAGATGATATAGACAAATGATGATAAGTGACAGATGTATTCCCATTAAATTATGTCTTATATCATCTACAGAGATTTTTTATTTTTATTTCTATATCAATATCTATATATATCATTTAGTACAGAGTTGGAAAACAAAAGTCAAAACATGTTATTCAAAAGTGTTTCCCAAGTGTGACATGTATATGCATAAATTAAGAAGAGGGTTATATGGAATCCTATGGGAAGTCTCTGTGCCTTGCTCTTTGGTTGGTAAGTACGCTAATCACTAAAGTCAAGGAGTACAGTTGTTCAGGTGTAATTTTAATGCAGGAACACCTGGCCCATAAATTAAGTCTCCGCATCTTAAAGGCTATAGGTATTGGCAGCAATAAGTACTGCACTGGAATAAGGGGGAGGTGAGGGTGGGAGCTTAAATTTATGCTGACAAATTCAGCATCCTTTCTGTAAGACCTAAAGCTTTGAAATCATATTAAAGGAAACATGGCAAAAAAAAAAAAAAAAAAAAAACAGTTACTGTGTTCCTCTGTGGGCAAAATGGAAAGGAAGGTAAAAGGTATCTTGAAAATTTATAAATAGAAAAGTGCTTCTAAAGTTAGTTATTTGGATATTTTTGAGATTAGTTGTTTGTCAGTTGCTTCATTTGCTATTATTTTCTTCCACTCTGAAGGCTCTTTTCACCTTGCTTATAATTTTCTTTGTTGTGGAGAAGCTTTTAAGTTTAATTAGGTCCCATTTGTTTACTTTTGCTTTTATTTCCAATATTCTGGAAGAGGGAACCCTCTTACAATGTTGGTAGTAATGCAAACTAGTACAGCCACTATGGAAAACAGTGTGGAGATTCCTTAAAAAACTGGAAATAGAACTGCCTTATGACCCAGCAATCCCACTGCTGGGCATACACACTGAGGAAACCAGAATTGAAAGAGACACGTGTACCCCAATATTGATCACAGCACTGTTTATAATAGCCAGGACATGGAAGCAACCTAGATGTCCATCAGCAGACGACTGGATAAGAAAGCAGTGGTACATACTACTCAGCCATTAAAAAGAATCCATTTTAATCAGTTCTAATGAGGTGGATGAAACTGGAGCCTATTATACAGAGTGAAGTAAGCCAGGAAGAAAAACCAATACAGTATGCTGCTGCTGCTAAGTCGCTTCAGTCGTGTTCGACTCTGTGCGACCTCATAGACGGCAGCCCACCAGGCTTCTCTGCTCCTGGGATTCTCCAGGCAGGAGTACTGCAGTGGGTTGCCATTGCCTTCTCCATACAGTATACTAACACATATATACGGAATTTAGAAAGATAGTGATGATAACCCTGTATGCGAGACAGCAAAAGAGACACAAATGTATAGAACAGTCTTTTGGACTCTGTGGGAGATGGAGAGGGTGGGATGATTTGGGAAAATGGCATTGAAACATGTATAATGTCGTATATGAAACGAATTGCCAGTCCAGGTTCAATGCATGATACTGGATGCTTGGGCCTGGTGCACTGAGACGACCCAGAGGGAAGGTACAGGGGAGGGAGGAGGGAGGGGGGTTCACATATATACCTCTGGTGGCTTCATGTTGATATATGGCAAAACCAATACAATATTGTAAAGTAATTAACCTCCAATTAAAATAAATAAATGTATATTTAAAAAATAAAATTAGTTATTTGGGAGCCTGAGGTAGAATGGTTTTCTTTTTCCCCCTTGGTAGTGAGATTGGGACGAAAAGAAAGGCAGTCTCAGAGCAGTTCTCCACATTTTTGGAGGATTTTGCAATATAAATCTCTCTCTTAAGAATGTATTGATACCTGCTCCTATCCACCATATGCTGCCTGAATACACAATCCCTTCCTATGCCCTTGTCCTAAGTCTAAAAAAAAAAAAAAAAAAAAAAAAATTTGCTTGCTGACCCTGAGAATTTCAATCATCCAACCACTGAATTACCTGGCACTCAAAATCTATTGTGAAAAGTTTCTTTTATTTCATTGACACATTCATTTGCTCAATGAAATTGGCTTTTTGTAGTAGCAAGAAATATAGCATCATGTTATGCATTATAAAATTTTACACATTTATTTATTTTGATACTGCTTATTCAAATGTGTTTAGTAATCAGGGCCTGAATAATGAAATTATCTTCAGAAAACTCCAACATATACTCATAACTTTGAATAAAATATGCAAAATTCAAGAGAATTATATGTCCCTTTCAAATTTTTGGAGAAAGATGAAACTGCTCTAAGGGGAAAAGAAACATGATCTCAACAAACATTTTCGGAATAAAAATTCTATGTTCCAACTCTGTACTAAATGATATATATACATATTGATATAGAAATAAAAATTAAATATCTCTGTAGATGGTATAAGACATAATATAATGGGAATACATCTATCTGTCACTTATAATCATTTATCTATATCATCTATCCATACAATATAGCTTATTAGAAAAAAAATTTATAGAATGCCTGTAATTTGTCCATCTGATATATTCTTTCACATAGATTTAGTCATCAGTTCAGCTCAGTTCAGTCGCTCAGTCGTGTCCGACTCTTTGCAAACCCATGAATCGCAGCACGCCAGGCCTCCCTGTCCATCACCACCTCCCGGAGTTCACTCAGACTCACATCCATCGAGTCAGTGATGCCATCCAGACATCTCATCCTCTGTCATCCCCTTCTCCTCCTGCCCCCAATCCCTCCCAGCATCAAAGTCTTTTCCAATGAGTCAACTCTTCCCATGAGGTGGCCAAAGTACTGGAGTTTCAGCTTTAGCATTATTCCTTCCAAAGAAATCCCTGGGCTGATCTCCTTCAGAATGGACTGGTTGGATCTCCTTGCAGTCCAAGGGACTCTCAAGAATCTTCTCCAACACCACAGTTCAAAAGCATCAATTCTTCGGCACTCAGCCTTCTTCACAGTCCAACTCTCACATCCATACATGACCATTGGAAAAACCATATCCTTGATTAGACGGACCTTTTTTGGCAAAGTAATGTCTCTGCTTTTGAATATGCTATCTAGGTTGGTCATAACTTTCCTTCCAAGGAGTAAGTGTCTTTTAATTTCATGGCTACAGTCACCATCTGCAGTGATTTTGGAGCCCCCCAAAATAAAGTCTAACACTGTTTCCACTGTTTCCCCATCTATTTCCCATGAACTGATGGGATCAGATGCCATGATCTTCGTTTTCTGAATGTTGAGCTTTAAGCCAACTTTTTCACCCTCCTCTTTCACTTTGATCAACAGGCTTTTTAGTTCCTCTTCACTTTCTGCCATAAAGGTGGTGACATCTGCATATCTGAGGTTACTGATATTTCTCCCGACAATCTTGATTCTAGCTTGTGCTTCTTCCAGTCCAGCGTTTCTCATGATGTACTCTGCATAGATGTTAAATAAGTAGTGTGACAATATACAGCCTTGAGGTACTCCTTTTCCTATTTGGAAGGAGTCTGTTGTTCCATGTCCAGTTCTAACTGTTGCTTCCTGACCTGCATACAGGTTTCTCAAGAGGCAGGTCAAGTGGTCTGGTATTCCCATCTCTTTTTTACAGAAATCTTTTTTCCACAGTTTATTGTGATCACACAGTCAAAGGCTTTGGCATAGTCAATAAAGCAGAAAATGATGTTTTTCTGGAAATCTCTTGCTTTTTCGATGATCCAGCGGAGGTTGGCAATTTGGTCTCTGGTTCCTCTGCCTTTTCTAAAACCAGTTTGAACATCTGGAAGTTCGCGGTTCACATATTGCTGAAGCCTGAGCTCTCACAAAAATCATACAAGTTACAAAAACATGTTGGGATCACTGGCAATGCTCTGTAATCTCGCTCTATGAATCAGGGCAAGTCATACTCTGCCTTTCAGCGTTCACGTGTGCCACACATAAGCATGTTAATCACATTTATGCAAAGGGGGGAGAAATAAATATATTTAAAATTTATGAGTTCTGGGCATATGGTTAGTCATCAAAAAGGTTAGCTCTTATTAGGAATAGTTTTTAATAATTACTCTTATGTCTAGGAACACCTCCCATAAGAGGGTAATATTCTATCTATTTTAAAAGAATAAGAATTTTCCACTGAATACTATACGACATTCCAGATAAGAAATAACATGTGAAAGGCATGATATTTAAGGCTATAAAAGGACTCACTGTGACTTAAAGATACAGTGCTTTGTTGGAAATGTCAAAATGTGAATCTGGACATTCAGGTTCTCCTTGCATCTGCATTTCCTTTGACAAGTCAGTGACCCCAAAAGAGAACAGTTTGTGTAAAGCTAGAATAACAATAGCCTAAATCAGAATGAGGATTATGAGATAGGTAGTTTGTCCCGTCAATGCTTGCACAAGGTGAAGACTCATGGCATTGTTGTCATTGTGGTATTGGTGGTGCACTTGTTATTACTTTACAACTCCATGTACTTTGACCTTCATCTTTGTGGTTCTTTCAAATATGGAAGGGTAATGTTTCTGTTTTAAGATCACTATAACATCAGCAGTAGTTTGGAGATTGTAATGAAAAGAAAACTATGACAAGAGACAAAAAGAAAATGGAATATCCCAAGTATAGGATGAAGCTATACTTAATTTTGATAATTTCAGGAAGAATAGAGAAGTATTAGAAAATTTAGGCACTATTTAGAAGGTTAAATAAACCAAAATTTTGCCTAACTACATAAATGTATGTGAAGGAATAAAAGTGGTCAGGAGAGAAGTTAAATTACTATGAGCAGTCTGTATTCAAGAACCAAATGGATAGTGAAATAATGTGAAAACCAGGCGGCACCGCTGGTAAAGGATCCGCCTGCAACGCAGGAGACACAACAGATGCTAGTTCCATCCCTCGGCTGGGAAGATCCTCTGGAGTAGGAAATGGCAACCCATTCCAATATTCTTTCCTGGCGAATTCCATGGACAGAGGAGCTTGGTGGGCTATAGTCCATGGGTTGCAAGGAGTCAGACACTTCTCAGTTCACATGTGCATACACATGAAGAACATTCCAGAGGAATAGCAATGATGTGAGCTAAGTTATATAAATTGTTTCATTGGGAATTGTCTTAAGTGTGAGTATCCATGCTTCATTGACCTGGAAAAATTTCAAATCTGGAAATCTAAAATTTAAATAATCATAGAAATTACAATAATAATATTTCACTCTAATTCAAACTCAATTGTATAGTTGACTATAGCATATGATTTCCATGAAAGAATGCATGATATATCACTATTAAATAATTATGCTGATTTTTACTACCAGTAAAATTATTTAACTTCTCACTATTTTAATTTCATTTTGCATTTTCATTTAGTACCACTTCTGAGCTAATGTGGCTGATACACCAGGAATGTACTTAATGCCAGATGTTTCTATAGATGTGCCTACCATTGTGGTTAGGAACTAAGAATAGAAGGAAAAAAAGTGCTTTCCTTGGAGAAAATAGACTTTCTTTCAGCTTCAGCTTTCCTATTTCTATTTGGCATTGGGTTAATCACTTACACAATCTTAACCTCAATTTTCTTATTTAAAAATGAAAATGGCAATACCTATTTTGAATTGACAGGTGTCATTTTCTAAAAATGGCTGTAAAAACCAATACAGTATTGTAAAGTAAAATAAAGTAAAATTTAAAAAAAAGAAAAAGAAGTGAAAAATAAGGTAAAAAAAATAAATAAAAATAAAAATGGCTGTAAAAACAGTTTTCATCCTACATGTTCTTCCATAGCCTCACCATTGTCTCAAGAGGTGAACTGTCTATCTTCTCTTTATGAGCCTCAATAGGTTTTTGAGATTTGTTCTTGTCTTGTCACTAAATTGTGTCCAACTCTTGGTGACCCCATGGACTGCATCACTCCATGCTCCTTTGTCCTCCACTATCTCCCAGAGTTTGCTCAAGTTCATATCCATTGAGCTGATGATGCTATCTAACCATCTCATCCTCTGCCACCCCCTACCCTTTTGCCTTCAGTCTTTCCCAGCATCAAGGTCTTTTTCAATGAGGCAGCTCCTCACATCAGGTAGCCAATGGACTGGAGTTTCAGCTTTAGCAACAATCCTTACAATGAATATTTGGGGTCAATTTCCTTTAGGATTGACTGGTTTGATCTCCTTGCAGTCCAGGGGACTCTCAAGAGTCTCTTCTTGAGAATTCTCAAGTTTCAAGTCCCTTCTCCAGCACTACAGTTCAGAAGCATCAATTTCTTGGCTTGTGCTGAGTCTTCCTTATGGTGCAGCTCTCGCATCTGCACGTGACTACGAGAAAAACCGTAAGCTTTGCCTATATGGATCCTTGTCAGCGAAGGGATGTCTGCCTTTTAACGTGCCCTCTCGGTTTGCCATGGCTTTCCAGGTGGCACAGTGATAAAGAATCTGCCTGCCAATGCAGGGGAAACGTGGGTTTGACCCCTGTGTCAGGAAGATCCCCTGGAGAAGGAAATGGCAACCTACTCCAGTATTCTTGCCTCAGAAATCCCAAGAACAGAGGAGCCTATAGTCCTTGGGGTGGACCTCAGTCCAAAAGTCAGACACTACTTAACAACTTAAGGAAGAAAAACAGAACAAAATGGGGTATGTCACAGCTTTCCTTCCAAGGAGCAAGCGTCTTTTAATTTCACGAGTTCAGTCACCATCTGATTTTGGAACCCAAGAAAAGCAAATCCATCACTGTTTCCACTTTTTCCCCATCTATTTTCCATGAAGTGATGAGACTGAATGCTTTGATCTTAGTTTTTGAATGCTGAGTTTTAAGCCAGCTTTTTCACTCTCCTCTTTCACTTGCATCAAGAGGTTCTTTAGTTCCTCTTAGAGTGGTATCATCTGCATATCTGAGGTGGTTGATATTTCTCCTGGCAATCTTGATTCCAGTCTGAGATCCATCCATCCAGGCATTTTGCATGATGTACTCTCCAATAAGGTAAATAAGCAGGGTGACAGTATATAGCCTCTTCATACTCCTTTCTTGATTTTGTACCAGTAAGTTGTTCCATGTCCAGCCCTATTTCCATTGAGCCTGATTCAAATTCTAGATTTGTGAATTCAATAACTGATTGCTTTGTTTAAGCCACTAACTTTCTGAGAGGGTAGTTACATAATAGATCATCGAAATACTCACTATGTTTTTAGAAATGATCAAACGAAATGTTATATGAAAATGCTTTGAGAATTCTGAAGTTTTTGCAAGTGGAAAGGGTGAGTATATTGTTCATAAAAGTTTTCACTTTAAATACTCTGCCATTGTGTATTGACCACAATATCTTTTAAGAGACTGAAATACAGGCTTTATTTCTAAGTCAAATCTGTACATTAAATACTATTTATAGCTTGAGAGCAATTGATGGATTCAATGTGTCTCTAAATCCATATTATATTTGATCACTCTATAAAAACCAAGTGGCAAAAGATTGCTGATTACAGATATATTTGCTAAAAAATATAGTAAGATACAACTAGAAGTCTATATACATTTTCCTTGATACTAGGATTTAGGAAATCTGTTTGATAAGATACTTATATTTCTGAATTTGATTCTTTTTGTTTTTGTTTTTTTTTTTTTACTTGTCCTAAATCGAACCTTAATCTACAGCTATAGTGTGTTTACATTCTCACCTTGAATGATACACCTCATCTTTCAAATGGCCATGTATTTCATGAACTACATTATATTCTTTAAATTAATCCCAACAGATGCCACAGAGCCTCAAAATCCCAGTGGCTTAAAACAATATTATTTTTTTCACTCATAAGTAATATTTATTTCAAGAAGTTATCAGAAAGTGCAAGTTGCTCAGTCATATCCGACTCTTTGCAACCCCATGGACTTTACAGTCCAGGGCATTCTCCAGGCCAGAATACTGATTGGGGACCAAGGTTATTTTTGTCTCTCCCAACTATATTCTATGATTTCCAAGTCACCACAGAAAGCGAAAGACCAATAAAGTGCCCTGTGTGAAGAGCTGCTTTAAGGCTATGTCTTGGTAACATTGAACTTACCTTCAACCTACATACCGTTGATTGGAATCTGGCCAATTGCCTTCATTGCATTTGGCTAATGTAGTCTACATCTATGTCCAGAAAGAAAGTAGGTTTGATGATTATCTAGCATTTACTGCCACCTACCATTTCCTCGCAGAGAGTCATACAGGACCGAACAACTGAACTGAACTGAATCATTTCCTCCCTGAACACTTAAACTATGTCTCTTCATCTTTGAATTCCTCAGAGTTCAATGAACAATGGTTAAATTGACATCAGTTGCAGTTTCAACCATCCTGTAAAGAATCCTCTTCCTCATCATTTAACACAACTCTCCTCAGATGAACTATGTTCTGTTAGTATCAAATTGATTATGCTTCTCCTAGCCATTCCATATTTTCTTGTCTCAGATTTCCACTGACAGTGTTTCTTCTGTCTTGAATGATCTTCCTGTGGATATTTTGTCCATCATTAAAAGTCTGAAGAAAAGTTATTCTCCATAAATACTAAAAGGATATCTCTTCATCTTTGAATTTCCAAGACTTCAACAAATGTTTTTTAAGTGTATATTAGTTTCACATTATCCATACCTTAGAAATTTTTGTAAAATTGCAGTCCATTAAAAAAAAGACATTTTGCTCTGTTAGAAGGGTAGTATAGTACTCTTCAAATTCTTTTCTGGGGGTTATTTGATCTGATTAGCTTAATATTGTTATGGAGAAATGAGATACTAAGGAAATAAATCTAGGGAAGGAATTCAAATATATCACAACATAGAAAAGATTGGTGACAACTTAAAAGCACACGGATAAGTCATAAGTTTATCAACAGATGCTCAAGAAGGATTAAGGAGTATGTGCGGCATTTACATACTGTAAATACATTCAACCTAGTCATCCTCTGCACTGAATGAGATAGCACATGCACAATTACCTAATAAGATTGTCTTCAATATAAGTCACTTTATATTTCTTATTTTCCCCTCTCTCTCCTTTCTATGCATTTTAATATGCGGGCAAAATGTGGGTTAAATGTAACTTTCTACTACATATTCACTTTCTGTACCTTCTTATTTTAGTTCATAAAGGCTTGAGATCAGGTTTTTTATTCTTATTTTTAATTTAAGAAGGATATTCATCTTATTTAAAATACCCTAGCTCTCTGTGAAGTGAAAGTGTTAGTCTCTCAGCCATGTCTGACTCTTTGTGACGCCATGGACTGTGGTCCACCAGGCTCCTCTGTCCATGGGATTCTCCAGGCACTATTCTCCAGTGGGTCACTATTCCCTTCTCCAGGGAATCTTTCTGACCAAAGAATCGAACCCACATCTCCTGTATTGCAGGCAGATTTTTTACTAGCTGAGCTACCAAGCATTTTGAAAAATACCATCTGGCTTCAACGCTTCTAAATACATAATCAAAAGAATAAAAACAACCTGCATTTATTATATCTGTACTTTGTTTCTCCTTTGTCATCAAGACTAAGTGCTATATTTGATCATCTGATTGTCTCTTTTTCTTCTAACTTCACAATTTTCACTCAAACATTTCATGTTTGCATATTGGCATCTGTTTGTTTTAAAGCATACAATTATGACAAATAAATAAAAGCAACTTAGACTCTAAATTCATTACAAAATAGCTTGTAAAATAGAGATAAAGTCGATATAGCCAATATTTTCTTGGGGGCAGGGGAAGGAATTAAGCATCTCCACCAATCCAAAGAAAACTGCCCTATGATTATGAATTAAGCATATGCTGATGTTATGCATACAAACAGACGACCAGAAGTCTGAAACGGCAGAGGAGTTTTATGGTTCATGAGGTCCTAGAACACTTCATATATATCATGTGGGCACAAGAAACTATCTGCAATTGCCATTAATGGTCTATCCTTGAGATAAAAGGCAACATTTCCATCATTTGATAATTCTTACCATTAAGCTATTTGCTAAACCAGACTTTTGTTTAAAGCAACATTCTTTTATTCTATCATTTTAAAAAGATATGAAATTTTAGAGGCCCTGGGATATCTCCAAACTCTTTTATATGCCATAATGCTAATTTTAACTCTATAGGACATAAATGTAATGCTTTTTTTTTTTTTTTTGCTATTACACAAGCAAATCTCTTCTCCTAAAATATTCACACTGTATTCCTGTCATCATAGTTATAGCCATATTCTAGTCCTATTTAAATGGAAAATCTCATTAAACTTAGAAAGTTCTCTTATTGCCATATCTAGTTGTATTTCAGCTCTTCTTTCTTGAACATAACCTTTCAGCTATATTTTTAATTTTCTCTAAGCATCTGAAATTCTTTATAAAGAGTAAATTCCTGGATGAAACTGCAAAATATGTAAAAATATTTATTCTTTTTCCTCTCACAATTTTCTAGTAGTTTTATACCATAAAGATTCATTCTATTCCTTGTGAAGAACTTCTTTCACAAGTATTTTAAGTTTTATTTCACCTATACATAAGAAATTCATGATGATCTAAAGTGGAAGTAATGGCAATATGACATCTAAGAAAAACAATTTATTATAATTAAAACAGTAAGAATATTTTTGGTATTTATCTTTGCTTTTTTTTTTCCCCAAAACTTAGATGTTGAAGTTATTTATGGGATATTACAGAGGCTGTTAACTGAACTTCAACCAAGTAATCCATATGTCTTAATTGGACCAAAATACTAATGAAATAAATTTCCTAAATAATATGAACATCAAAAAAAAGAAAACTATTTATTTTATTCCCTCAGGAATCCCTTGAGATAGACTAGCATTACTTATTAAGTGCACAGTGCTATGTGTTGAGGATTGATTAATAAATGACAGAACCACAATATCTAACAGTATCTAACTCTTGTATCTAACAATCTAAAGGTCAAGCTATATAGCATTGGGGAGCATTTACTCTGAGTTAGGTATAGTCCTAAGTACTTGTCCTGTGTTAACAAGCTTCTCTTTATATGCTTCTGATTTAGGTACTGTAATTGTTCCTGTTTTACAGATAGGTAAACTGGGGGTACATGTAGATATTAAGGGTTAGTTGTGAAAGTAAAGCACTTCAAAGGGAATCACTTGTCTCTGACATGAGAAAGTGCACAAATTTTTCAAGGAACCAAAAACATGATGAGAATCCAGACTGAAACGAACGCATTACAGTCACCAGATTGTGTAGGGCCTCATAGCCAACATTAATGCCCTTTTCATTTTCACTTTCTCTCTTTTATTTTTTTTTTCTGTCTGCAGAAAAGAAAAATAAAAGGCTATAGGGGCTTCTAGGTAAGTTGAAGCTGATAATATAGTGTTTTAAAAGCAGGATTCTTCATTTGTACTTCAGGTTGAACAAACTGAATGAGAAAAAGCAAACACCATAAAGCTCATTTTGGTTTTGTCAATATAAAAGACAAGAAAAAATTTCTGTGAGAAGTTTAAAACATTTTCTTGGGAATTAAGTGAGACTGTTTCTGCACATTATTCATGATGAAGGAAAATTGAACACTTAGTAATACTTCCATGGCCAATTTTCTAAACATTAATTTTCTCTTTCTCCTTCCCTGAGGGCATTCCACTTTTAATAGTATTTTACCAAACATATGAACATTAAAAATAGATGAAAAAAGTAAGGTTTTACATCAGTTAATTATTTTCAAGATATGCTAAATGGCAAAATGAGGAAAGATATCAATGTTGTTGAAAAAAATTAAAGTCCATAAGTTACAAATTGGTAATATTTATTTCAGTTATCCATTTTATTTATCTTGGAATTGTATTCATCCTTGGAAATAATTTAAAAATCATTTTTTTCCATGCAGAATGAACTCCTCCTCTTTTCACTCCCAGCACTTTACTAGCTATTATTACATATGACTCATGATTATATTTGTTTATTCATTCATTTATTGACCTGAATTTTACTTAACATACCCAAACTCATCTTCTCTGCCCAGGTGGAGCTAGTTGTACAGAACCCACCTGCCAATGCAGGAGATATGAGAAACATGGGTTTGATTCCTGGGTTGGAAAGACCCCTTGGAGGAGTGCATGGCAATCTCCTTCAGGATTCTTGCCTGGAAATGCTATGGACAGAGGACCAGGCGGTGGCTCAAGTCCACAGTGTTGCAAAGAGTCAGACATGACTGAAATGATTTAGCCAGCATGCATACATGCACTCAAACTTGTCTCAAAAAAAGAAAGACAAGGATTTTAATACAACTTGCAGAGAGCCACAAATTACAAGATAAAAATACAGTGTGAAAAAATTCCTAACATTAATAGGAAGGAGAAAATCATTTTTAAAGATGGATGGAACGTAGATAAATGTACAAAGTGTTTGTCCCCAAATAATATTTAATACATTAATTCATATTTAATTACTTTTGTGTCTGTATCTTCTATTAGATTTCAAAATTATTGAAGATAGGGGTTGTATCCTAAAGCATTTTCATGTCTGGATCCTAAGAGTTCCCAATGAATGTTTGCAGAATATAAGTACATATGAATGAAAAAAAAAAAAAAAAAACAAGAGCACTGGTTCCTTAGCCGTAAAACACTTTAGCCAACATGAGTGAGCTACCATAATTAGGTACTGCGAAATTAGATTAGAATAAGGACATTTAACATCTCTGTCTATAAGTCAAAGCTTTGCAATGGGAAATATAAAAGCAGCCATGTAACATATAAATGAATATTATCCATCAGATTTGACATTTATTAAGCAATAGAAGCTCACTGGGCACTGTCGTAAACACAAACTCTTTTCCCAGTGAACTTAGATTTATCTGTCCTGGCTCTTTTCCTGAAAAAGACCGATGCAATTTCATAGCAGATGGTAAAAGAATACAGAAAGATGACTTTAGTTTTCAACTTTTATAGGCACTAGCTTAAATCAACTCCTTATCCTGGGAATTCATCAAATTACCTGGACTAAACATTCCAATTACATTTTCCCCCTTATGAACAGTAAATAAATTTATTCAAGAATTATTCACCTGTATTGATACTGCCAGTGTTTCAAATGCATTATTGCTACCAAGACCATTGATTCTTACATTTCTTAAGTAGCATATAAAAGTAATTCTCAATTTTTTTAAACACCATGACCATAGTTCACTTTCACAACACTCTAATGGGCAGATATGAAACTGCTTGTTCTTGTATGAAAGTAAAGCAAATCTTGGTGAGAACTTCCATCTGGAGCATAGTATTCATAAAAGAAAGCAAAGGAATTCCAGAAAAACATCTATTTCTGCTTCCTTGACTATGCTAAAGCCTTTGACTGTATGGATCACAACAAACTGTGGGAAAATATTGAAGAGATGGGAATAGCAGACCACCTTACTTGCCTCCTGAGAAAACTGTATGCAGGTCAGGAAGCAACAGTTAGAACCAGACATGGAACAACAGACTGGTTCCAAATTGGGAAGGGAGCACATCAAGGCTGTACACTGTCACCCTGCTTATTTAACTTATATGCAGAGTACACCATGCAAAATGCTGTGCTGGATGAATCACAAGCTGGAATCAAGATGGTGGGAGAAATATCAACAGCCTCGGGTATGCAGATGCTACCACTCTGATGGCTGAAAGTAAAGAGGAACTAAACAGCAAGTGAAAAAGTTGTCTTAAAACTCAAATTTCAGAAAACTAAGATCATGGCATCTGGTTCCATCACTTAATGACAAATAGATGTGGAAAAAGTGGAAACAGTGTTGGATTTTCTTTTCTTGGGCTTCAAAATCATTGTAGACAGTGACTGCAACCATGAAATTAAAAGATACTTGCTCCTTGGAAGGAAAGCTATGACAAACCTAGACAGTGTATAAAAACAGAGACATCACTTTGTCAACAAAAGTCTGTATAGTCAAAGCTATGGGCTTCCCTGGTGGCTCAACTAGTATAGAATCCACTTGCAATGCAAGAAACCTGAGTTCAATCCCTGGGTTGAAAAGATCCCCTGGAGAAGGGATGGCTACCCATTGGAGAATTCTGGCCTGGAGAATTCCATGGACAGAGGAGACTGGCAGGCTACACAGTTCATGGGGTTGCAAAGAGTCAGATACAACTGAATGAGTCAAAGCTATGTTTTGTTTTTTTTTTTTTTTTTTTTTCCAGTAGTCATATATAGATGTGAGAGGTGGACCATAATAAAGGCTGAGAACTGAAGAACTGATGCCTTCAAATTGTGGTGCTGAAGAAGACTCTTGAGAGTCCCTTGGACTACAAGATTATCAAACCAGCCAATCCTAAAGGAAATCAACCCTGAATATTCATTGGAAGGACTGGTGCTGAAGCTGAAGCTATAACAGTTTGTCCACCTGATGCAAAGAGCTTCAGGAAAAGACCCTTATGCTGAGAAAGATCGAGGGCAGGAGGATAAGGGGGCAACAGAAAATGAGATGGTTGGATGGCATCACTGACTCAATTGACGTAAGCGTGGGCAAACTCTAGGAGATAGTGAAGGACAGGGAAGCTTGGTGTGCTGCAGTCCACAGGGTCTCGAAAAGTAGGACACAACTTAGAAACTGAACAACAAAAATAGTTCATGGGAAACAAATTTATGAATTATTTTTGAAGGCAGGATGAAACAGCCATGAGTGTTCTTGCATTACTTTGTCCTGTTTCCAGTTACAATCCTTTTGATTTCAAGAGAGAAATTTTAATTACCTGGAAACCTTTTTTTTTTTTTTCTATACCCATTAGGCATGATATAACTTTCTCTCAGAAGCTCTGAAAGAAGTCTTAATTTTTATCACTATCAAAAATAAAGACAGGACTACACTGGAGGCACAGTGGATAGAAATGCCTCTGCTAAAGCAAGGGACACGGGTTTGATCCCTGGTCTGGGAAGATTCCACATGCTGTGGAGCAACTAAGCCCGTGTACCACCACTACTGAGCCCAGTCTCCAGAGCCCATGAGCTGCAACTATGACCACAGGCCATAGTTACTGAAGACTCACACCTGGAGCCTGAGCTCTGCAACGAGAGAAGTCGCTGCAGTGAGATGTTCTTGTGCCACAACAAACAGTTGCTCCCACTCGCCATAACTAGAGAAAGCCCAAAGGGAGCAGCGAAGACCCAGTGCAACCAAAAATAAAAATAAATAAATAAGCAAATGCACTCTAAAAAACAGAGATAGAGACTAAAGTGTAAAGAAAGATTTTGATCATTAATATACTGTTGCGATAGAGAAAGAGTCCAGTGTGGACTGAATTTAACTTCAATTTGTACAGAAGTGGCTGGGTTCTTTAAAGGCAGAGTGAAGTGGAGAATCAAAGACGAAACTTTGCAAAAAGAGGAAGGGGAGAAGTTTGCTCCATGTGAAAATCACTTAGGTTTGCTACCTAGGGCTTGTCAACAAGCTCCTACCCACTGCCCTGGAGCTGGGATACAGGAGTCCTGTCTTCAGGGGTCTGCTGAAACAAACAGTACATTCTTCTGGCAGTCTTGAGTTTTCTCAGGCAGCCCACTTTAGAGGAGTTAGGATCTTCCTAGGGATGTGGCCTCGAGCTGTTAGAAACTACAACAGAATTTGCTTAGTTCTTTGTAGGCCAATGTCTAGTTGGGAAGAGAGCTCAGAGGAGCCTGGCTAGAGTATGGTCAATGAAAGAATCTTATTTATTTACTATTTAGAAGTCTTCAATTTTTCCCCCTTAAGCCATATGGCAGAAAATAGTTGCCCACATCTCCAAAGTTAACATAACTTGCACTTTGTTGACACAGAAATGGATTTTTCTTCCATTCATAAAATCATAGATGGTCTTTCTAAGGCCATGCCCCTCTTCTGAAAAAATCAGCCAAGGAAGTGGAGTCCCAGTGTATTAACGAGGTGGCTTTTAAAGTAGACTGATGATGTGTGAAATATTAATTATACCCAAAATAGAAGAGAAGCTGGGCAGAAAAATCAATACGTGGTCCAACCCAGGATTCAGAGAGGGGGAGTAGTCGGCATCCTCATGGGTGATGGTCAGCTGTGGGGGCTGCTCCCTGAACTATGCCTTCTGGGCTGATAAAGACAGATCAGAACATCTGATTCTCTTTAGCCTGAGGGCAGTGGAGAAGGTAGGGATAAACACAATAAGAAATGAGGGGACTCTCTTTTACACAGACTTTAATTCTCCCACATATAGGATTAAACTAACCCTTTACAGTCTCATATGTAAATGATCAAAAGATATGTTTTATTCCATTGATTCTGCTTTATTGGATTCATCTCCTTGTATTTGTTAGCTTCATCTATTCTTTCACAGTACAGATGCCTTGGGTACCCTGTCAATGTCTTACTTCAAAAATCTCCTTAAAATATTTATTGTCCTTGTTTTAGGTTGAGTTGAATATATTTTATATTTTTAAAGATACATGATTTTATATAATCTGACACTGACTTCCACTGTAAAAGAAATGAGAACAAAGGATAATAATGACCCTTACGAGGTCAATGTGAAGGAAACTTTTATAGCACAAGAAAAATCACTGAAGTATTTCACCACTTGAATGTGATCAATAGATGTGAATTAGCACATCCCTGCTTATTCCAAATACAATTTCCAATCAGACAAATAAACTGCACTACTCACATTAATCATGCCTCTTTTAAAGTCTGTGTCTGAGAAATCTGGTATCTGGATTAGCTGCATGTCTATTGTTATTGACTATTTCTTCTCTTGGTTTTGTTGATTAGATTTTATTTCTTACATACTAGGCATGAATTTGATAGATGCAGTGCAAGAAAAATTGTAGTGGTTCTGAATGAATGATACTGTTTTCCTCAGAGTTTCTTCTAATTTAGGGTAGGGACAGATCACTTTGAGTCTCAGTGTACATATTTCTGGTTGACATTCACTAAAATGACATAATATTTCAGGAGTCTCTGCTGAAAGTTTGGTTTTGAACTAGGGTGCTTAAGTCTGAACAAGATCCAAATTTTACTTTCTTAATGCCCAGTACCAGCAGACTGCTAAATATTTCTACTTAGCACTTTGGCCATTAGTCACTTCTTTCTGCTTGATTTCTCAGCTTCTTACCCCTGGGAATCTTAGGATTTAGCAAACATTTCAAGAGCAAAATCTCATGGAATTTTATGTCCACATTACTGTTCTCTTTTGTTCTGGGTCTTAGCATCTGAATTCCAGTTTTGGACTCTCTAGACCCATAACACTAACAAATGTTTCTAGTTGCTACTTTCTGCTGAGCCTGAATGTAAATCTCTGTGACTCATCGAATGTCTTCAGGAAAAAGCCAGAGAAAAGCTCAGGTTTACCTCACTGTCTCACTCACCATTCTTTCAAAGATCTTAGCTTCTCAAACTCAGGCTGTGTTTGCAGTTCTTGGTTGTCTTCAAAAATCTGGGTTCTGTTTATTTCACTGTGGAAAATTCTGAAAGAGATGGGAATACCAGACCACCTGGCCTCCCTCTTGAGAAATCTGTATGCAGGTCAGGAAGCAACAGTTACAACTGGACATGGAACAACAGACTGGTTCCAAATAGGAAAAGGAGTACGTCAAGGCTGTATATTGTCACCCTGCTTATTTAACTTCTATGCAGAGTACATCATGAGAAACGCTGGACTAGAAGAAGCACAAGCTGGAATCAAGATTGCCGGGAGAAATATCAATAACCTCAGATATGCAGATGTCACCACCTTTATGGCAGAAAGTGAAGAGGAACTAAGAAGCCAACTGATGAAAGTGAAAGAGGAGAGTGAAAAAGTTGGTTTAAAGCTCAGCATTCAGAAAATGAAGATCATGGCATCTGGTCCCATCAGTTCATGGGAAATAGATGGGGAAACAGTGGAAACAGTGTCAGACTTTATTTTTCTGGGCTCCAAAATCACTGCAGATGGTGATTACAGCCATGAAATTGAAAGACGCTTACTCCTTGGAAGGAAAGTTATGACCAACCTAGATAGCATATTCAAAAGCAGAGATATTACTTTGCTGACTAAGGTCTGTCTAGTCAAGCCTATGGTTTTTCCTGCGGTCATGTACGGATGTGAGAGTTGGACTGTGAAGAAAGCTGAGGGCTGAACAATTGATGCTTCTGAACTGTGGTGTTGGAGAAGACTCTTGAGAGTCCCTGGGACTGCAAGCAGATCCAACCAGTCCATCCTAAAGGAGACCAGTCCTGGGTGTTCATTGGAAGGACTGATGCTGAAGCTGAAACTCCAATACCTCATGAGAAGAGCTGACTCAGTGGAAAAGACCCTGATGCTGGGAGGGATTGTGTGCAGGAGGAGAAGTGGTTGGCGGAGGATGAGATGGCTGGATGACATCACTGACTCGATGGACATGAGTCTGAGTGAACTCCGGGACTTGGTGATGGACAGGAAGGCCTGGCGCACTGCGATTCATGGGGTCAGAAAGAGTCGGAGACAACTGAACTACTGAACTGAACTGTGTATGATTGGTTGTTCCCAGAGGAGACTGGGCAAAAAGCATATATATTCAGTATTACATACTCTCGACTATCTAGGGATTTCCACACTGGTAAAAACATATCTGCAGAGAACAGGACTTCTAGTGGTTAGAGGAGCCTGGCAGGCTACAGTCCATTGAGTCTCAAAGAGTCAGATACGACTGGGCAACTAAGTGCAGCTTATTGAACAGGAAACGTGTACATGTTTAACATTAGCCATTAAAATACATATATATCATCTATATTGCCAGTGGAGATAAAAGAGATTGTGTGACTTTATTTATTACTGATGAGAGATTATCATTGAGTTATCAGCATTGGCAAGGAAGTATTAGCAGCTAAAATAAAAATGTTTTGGGTGATAAAATTACATTTAAAAACAAAATTCTGTGTAACAAGACTGATATAAAAATCAACAGAAGTTAATATGCAATGTTATTTACAGATGATGACATTGTTTTGAAACCATCTCAAACTTTTATAACAGAAAAGTTGTGATAAAAATTCTTCTCCCAGTAATATTAATAATAGTCCTACGTCTAAGTAGACAAATATAGCTGCATGCAGGCTAAATCACTTCAGTCACGTCTGACTCTTTGTGACCCTGTGGACTGTAGCTCACCAGACTTCTCTGTCTATGGAATTCTCTAGGCAGGAATACTAGATTGTGTTACTGTTCCCTTCTCCAGGGAATCTTGCCAACCCAAGGATCAAACATGGGTCTCTTGCTTTGCAGGCAGATTTTTTACCATCTGAGCTAAGCCTCAAACAAATACAGAAATAAATATAATGTAATACAGTGTAACACATATGGTTTTAAAGGAAAAGTCATGTGAAAGCAAAGGAAATTTCATCTCCATGACCTTCTACTAATGCTAATTTATTAATTTAATTTCCTGATCAAATACATTGAAAGTAGAATACTAACTTAATGGGCAGAATAGGGACACAAGTTAGCCTAAAATGTGTTACTGTGAAAAAGATTTTTTAATATTTAGCTAACCTCGTGGGTATAGAGCAATATGATATCCTAAGAAGAGGACTATTTAAAATGAATGGACAAATCCATTTCAATATAGCTTTAGCATGCCAAAGTCAACTGATTCATCTAAAGGAATTGTTTTGGTACAACTTGAAGAAATTTAGTTATCTAATATTCTCTTTTATTGCCATTTCTAAAGATACATTCTTTACAGGAAGAGCTTTTTTTTGAGAGCGACAGTTTTACAACAGGAACTCACACTCTCTCCCAGATGGCTGAGAAGTAACAGTTTTGCAGATCCATGGGTATGCTGAGGTGAGGAGAAGTGTAAATTGAAAACAAACAACTTGTAGGAAATACTCCTTATTTTGCTTTGAATATTGAGCATTGAGAGCATGCTTTATTCTTCTATGGGAGGAGAAATGGTGAACTGTTACAATGTTGATTTGAAAAGGAGTTGTTTTGATGGCAGAAACTTTAGGAGGTCTCATATTTTAATTTGGCAATTCACATGTGATGTGGAGAAAAAGCTGTTAGTGGGGAGCGAGGCTGGATGTTAGAATTTCATAGACACTATTAAAATTATACTGAGTTCTTCAAAGAGTAGACACAATCATGACTGTTCTGTACTAATATCTGTCTGGTACAATCACTAGCTTCACTAGCATCCTTTCATTTCTTTTAGCAGCAATAGTTATTAACAGTAACAAAATCATGAAACATATACAGCACGTATTTTATGCTACATATTATATTTTTTCAAATATTCAATGGATAGCACCTTTTCTCTACCCCTTTTTTCTTTGTCACCATGTTATCCCTGCTTCGTCCCTCCAATAAGATATGGTTCTACTACAAGGGACTCTAGTTTTTGGTTAATAAAGACAAGCTAGAACTGGGGATCGAGTTTTGAATATAGATTCCAGTATCCTCTCAACTGGGCTTCCATGGTGGCTCAGCAGACACAGGAGATGCTGGTTCCATCCCTGGGTCAGGAAGATCCCCTGGAGGAGGGCATGGCAAGCCACTCCAGCATTCTTGCCAAGAGAATCCCATGGACAGAGGAGCCTGGCGAGCTATAGTCCATAGGCTTGCAACTATAATTTACAGCCTGTTCCAGGTGAGTATTGATAAAGCATTTTCATAATATGGTCTTTTCAATGAATTATTTCAAATCTTCCTGGAAATTTAAATGTTTGTCATCAGTTTATATTTCTGACATGACTATAAAGCAGTTATTAACATTACTGGTATGATGATATTATTGACATTTCAATCATGAACATTGAACACCTAATGTAATTTTTGCTTGGGCATAAAATAATAAAGTATTTAAAACATTGGTGTTTGGCCCAGTGATTTTTTTGCCTTATTATAAATACCACTCACAACAAAAAACAAAGCATTAATTCGATCCCAAAGCGATATTTTACCACCTGTTTCTGTCACTATCTCTCTAACCTGAGGTAATCATTTGTCTGATAAACTGTTTTTACTGGGTAGTTCTATGAATTTGGACAAACACATAGGATCGTATAATAATATCACAGTCAAAATCAGTCTGTCAGGTCTTAAATTCTTTCATGTAAAGGTCTGCACTCAAGACTCTTTGAGGTAGAGGATTTCTGTCCTTTCCTCTTTCCTCAGTGACAGAAGGCATCTCACAGTGGAGGGGAAAGCCTGTGGGTTGTGTGTATGTGTGTGTATATTTTTTCAATACTAGTGAAGGTATTTCTATGGTATGGATTACTTGTGAAATTACAAAGTTGAAATGAATAAACTTCTTTCTTAAATTTTGAAACAGTCTCAGTTACAGAAAGATTGCAAGAACATGACAAAGAATTTGTTTCCCTAAACCATTTGAACTCAAGTTATTATGTGATGTTCATAACTTCCAAATATTTTAATATATATTTTTTACCAACAAGGAAATTATCTAACACAAACATAATGTAACCTTAGAACTAGTAGAATTGGTACATTGTTGTTATTGTTCAGTTGCAAAGTAATGTCTGATTCTTCGTGACACCATGGACTGCAGCATGCCAGACCCCTGTATCCTTCACTATCTCCTGGAGTTTGCTCAAGCTCATGTTGATTTCTGGGTGATGCTATCCAACTGTCTCATCTTCTGATGCCCCTTTCTCCTCCTGCCTTCAATCCTTCACAACATCAGGGTCTTTTTCAATGAGTTGTCTCTTTGCTTCAGGTGACCAAAGTATTGGAGCTTCAGCTTCAGCATCAGTACTTCCAATGAATATTCAGGGTTGATTTTCTTTAGGATTGACTGACTTAATCTCCTTACAACAAAGAAATCCTCCTTCACCTGCAAGGGACTCATGAGTCTTCTCCAGTATCACAATTCGAAAGCATTACATCTCTGGTAACTTCTTTATGGTACAAATTTCACATCTCTACATGACTACTGAAAAAAAAACCATAGCTTTGACTACACAAACTTTCAATGGCAAAGTGATGGCTCTGTTTTTTGTTTTTTTTTTTTTTTTTTAATATGCTGTCTTAGTTTGTCATAGTTTTCTTTCCGAGGAAAAAAACGTCTTTTAATTTTATGGCTGCAGTCATTGTCTGCAGTGATTTTGGAGCCCAAGAAAATAAAATCTGTCACTGCTTCCACTTTTTCCCCTTCTATTTGCTGTGAAGTGATGGACTGGATGCCACGGTCTTAGTGTTTTGAATGCTGAGTTTTAAGCCAGCTTTTTCACTCTCCTCTTTCACCTTCATCAAGAAGCTCTTTAGTTCCTCTTCACTTCTACCATTATAGAGTGGCATCATCTACATATCTGAGATTGTTGATATTTCTCCTAGGAATCTGTTTTTTTAATTTAAATTTATTAATTTTAATTCGAGGCTAATTACTTTTTGATTCCAGCTTGAGAGTCATCCACCACAGTATTCTGCAAGATGCACTCTGCATAGAAGTTAAACAAGCCAGGTGACTATATACAGTCTTGTTGTACTCCTCTCTCAATTTGGAACAAATCCATTGTCCCATGTCTGGTTGCAATTGTTTCTTCTTGACCGGCATACAGACTTCCCAGAAGGTAGGTAAGGTGGTCTGGTATGACTATCTCTTTTAAGAATTTTCCACAATTTGCTGCGATCCACACCAGGTGGCGCTAGTGGTAAAGAACCCTCTTGCCAGTGCAGGAGACCTAATAGGCACAGACTGGATCCCTGGGTCAAAAAGATCCCCTGGAGGAGGAAATGGTAACCCGCTCCAGTGTTCTTGCCTGGAGGATCTCATAGACAGGGGAGCCTGGAGGGCTACAGGCCACAGGGTCTCAAAGAGTTGGACAGATTAAAGTGATTTAGCACACGCACACAGTTGGAGGTTTTTAGCGTAGTCAATGAAGCAGAAGTAGATGTTTCCCTTGAATTACCTTGTTTTCTCTATGATCCAACACATATTGGTGATTTGATTTCTATTTCCTCTGCCTTTTCTAAATCCAGAGTTTACATCTGAAAATTCTCAGTTCAAGCACTGTTGAAGCCTAGCTTGAAGGATGTTGAGCTTTATGTGGCTAGCATGTGAAATGAGCACAGCTGTGCAGTAGTTTGAACGTTCCTTGGCCTTACCCTTCTTTGGGATTGGAAGCTGTGTAGTAGTTTGAACACTCGTTGGCCTTGCCCTTCTTTGGGATTGGAATGAAAGCACACCTTCTACATCCCAGTGCCCATTGCTGAGTTTACCAAAGTTGCTGACTATTGAGTGCAGTACTTTACAGCATCATCTTATAAGATTTTAAGCAGCTCAGCTGGAATTCCATCACCTCCACCAGCTTTGTTCGTAGTAATGCTTCCTAAGGCCCACTTGACTTCGCATTCCCAGATCTCTGGCTCTAAGCGAGTGGCCACACCGTCAAGGTCGCTCAGGTCATTAAGAACTTTCTTTGTACAGTTCTGTGTATTCTTGCCACCTGCTGATCTCTTCTGCTTCTGTTAGGTCCTTACTGTTTCTGCCCTTTATCGTGACCCATCTTTGTATGAAATGTTCCCTTCATATCTTCAATTTTCTTGAAAAGATCTCTAGTCTTCCTTATTCTATTGTTTTATTCTATTTTGGTACATTGCTAAGTCGCGTCAGTTGTGTCTGACTCTGTGCAACCCCATAGACGGTAGCCCAACAGGCTCCCCCGTCCCGGGGATTCTCCAGGCAATAACACTGGAGTGGGTTGCCATTTCCTTCTCCAATGCATGAAAGTGACAAGTGCAAGTGAAGTCTCTCAGTTGTGTCCAACTCTTAGCGACCCCAGGGACTATAGCCTACCAGGCTCCTCTGTCCATGGAATTCTCCAGGCAAAAGTACTGGAGTGGGTTGCTATTGCCTTCTCCATTTTGGTACATTACTACCATCTAATTCTCAGACCCTCTAAAAAATTTTCCTAATGTCCTTTCTACAACAGAAGCACTCAAATTCAGATTGTGTTTTACATTTATTTCTTATTTCTCTTTAGTCTTCTCCAGTCTAAAATATTACCTTTGATTTTTATGACCTCAATATTTTTGAAAATAGCCCATTGGTATGTTGCAGAAGGTCCTTCAGCTTGATTTATCTGAGGTTTCCTCATGATTAGATTTTGGTGATGTGCCCTTGGCAGGAATGCTACAGAGATCATGCTATTTTCATTGCATCCTAACCATTAAGAGCATTTTTAATTTATCTAAATATTGATGATGTTAGCTCTGATTATTTTGTAATTGTTCTTCCAAGCTTTTCTGCTAAAGTTACCTTCCACCTCACCCCCACCACAACATTTGTACTTTCCATTCTATAAGGAACTTCTTTAAAATTATTTAAATATCCCCTCTCCCATCATAACAGTTTGTTTATTATTTTAGCTTGGATTCACTTTAGCTTTTCACTTTCATGCACTGGAGAAGGAAATGGCAACCCACTCCAGTGTTCTTGCCTGGAGAATCCCAGGGACAGGAGAGCCTAGTGGGCTGCTGTCTATGGGGTTGCACAGAGTCGGACACGACTGACGCAACTTGGCAGCAACAGCAGCAAGGTGCCTTATTTTATTCAAAAGCTTTCAATCTGTATACCAGTACTTTTATTGGCTCCACCATTTTCCAGCCCTTCCCTGTATTCTGACCCAACAAGTTCTACGGTTTTATCTTATTTCCTTTTGCTACCCTATGATTACAAAGATCAGGGCATCTGGTCCCATCACTTCATGGCAAATAGATGGGGAAACCGTGGAAACTGTGGCTGACTTTATTTTGGGGGGCTCCAAAATCACTGCAGCCATGAAATTAAAAGACATTTGCTCCTTGGAAGGAAAGTTATGGCCAACCTAGACAGCATAGTAAAAAGCAGAGACATTACTTTGCCAACAAAGTCCGTCTAGTCAAGTCTATGGTTTTTCCAGTAGTCATGTATGGATGTGAGAGTTGGACTATAAAGAAAGCTGAATGCTTAAGAATTGATTTTTTAAATATGTTTATTTATTTTAATTGGAGGTTAATTACTTTACAATACTGTATTGGTTTTGCCATACATCAACATGAATCCGCCACAGGTATACACGTGTTCCTCATCCTGAACACCCCTCCCCCCTCCTTCCCCGTACCATCCCTCTGGGTCATCTCAGTGCTTTTGAACTGTGGTGTTGGAGAAGGCTCTTGAGAGTCCCTTGGACTGCAAAGAGATCCAACCAGTCCATCCTAAAGGAGATCAGTCCTGGGTGCTCATTGGAAGGACTGATGCTGAAATTTCAATACTTTGGCCAGCTGATGTGGAGAGCTAACTCGTTTGAAAAGACCCTGATGCTGGGAAAGATTGAAGGCGGGAGGAGGAGGGGTTGACAGAGGATGAGATGGATGACATCACCGACCCAACAGATATGGGTTTGGGTGGACTCCAGGAGATGCTGATGGACAGGGAGGCCTGGCATGCTTTGGTCTATGGGTTGCAAAGAGTCAAACATGACTGAGTGACTGAACTGAACTGAACCCTATGATTATTCATTTCTCTAAGAATCAGAGTTCTTTTTAGTGGAGATTGGTGCATAGAAGCCAAAATTTGTGCTATCATCATTACTGTTGAGGTATCACTAGTTTCCAGCCCTCTCAAAGGGCAGAGCTAGATTATCAATTTTTTTTAATATGTTTCTATTTCCTTCTAAGTCTTTTGCACTGTTTACGCCTATATATAATCTACCTATATTTATTTCCGCATCTGTATATATCTAAAGCTATATATTTGTGCCAATACAAGCAATTCCAACCCAATGATTTTTTTCTTTTTTTCTTATTTGTAGCTTATTTAGCTGGTTCCATTATTACCAACTTGTTTACTGCCTTCTTCCTCCATGAAGATGCCTTCCTCGGCTCCAGTTGGATTTTTACACTTAGTCTGTTTCTGTCATTGCTGACTCTTCCGTAAAGATGCTCTCATCAGCCTACTTGGGTTGTCACCTCTCTCTGGGCCAAAGTAGCTTCCCATCCCCTTTTTGGACATTTGATTTGTTCTGTCTTGACTCAAAACCTTCAGTTCAGTTAAGTTCAGTCACTCAGTCATGTCCAAATCTTTGCTATCACATGGACTGCTGCACGCCAGGCTTCCCTGTCCATCACTAACTCCTGGAACTGTTACGATCTTAGGATTAAATATTAATAGTTCTTAAAGAGTTCAGTTGGGGGAAAGGAACAGGAGAAGAGGGAGAGGGAACGAACTCTTTCAATTTTCATACAATGCAAAATTGTTCTTCTGTTTTCCTATGAAGTATTATATAAATCTTATTAACCCTTGCTAAATAGTAGGAATAAATAACAATTCCTTTTGAAATATTTTTATTTCTTTAATTATGACTGAGGTTGAGAAGTTTTTAATATTGTGCATGTTTTTCTATAAAGAGTACTTTTTCATTTTTCTACTTTACTCTTTGTTCTTTCTCATTGCATTATATTTTATTATTCAGTCTACAAATATTTACTTCACATGTGCTATTGATCTTTAATATGTCTCTCTAACTGGGTGTTTTACTTTTTATGAAATCTTTATGTGGAATTATAGTAATGAGCTCCTCTAAGGCAAGAAGCAAACTTCATATTTATGTTGGACTCATTTCACCCACAGTACAATGACAGATATTCATTCATTAGTGACTTCCTTTAATTATTTATTTGAAAGTAATTAACCTGAGATTTATGGATATGTTTATATGGGTATGTAGGGGTGTCTCTATGTGTATATTTTTCTTAAGAAAAAGGCTAAAATTTCCATGATGATATTGAAATAATTCATTTGGCTCCAATATTATTTTATAAAACTAGAGAAGATGCACTAAACACTGACTAAGAATTATTCACTATAAGTGTTCATCTCTCAGTTGTGTCTGACTTTTTGTGACCCCATGGCCTGTACCTCGCCAGGCTCCTCTGTCCATGGGATTCTCCAGGCAAGATCACTGGCATAGGTTGCCATTCCCTTCTCCAGATTTATACCAAAGACTATGACTAATATCATAAAATTATTCCACATCAACTTCTGATGATCAAGACAATAACCTTTGGCCTCAAATCATCATAGCATAGAAACTAACAAGAAATTTTCAACACTGTCTGGTAAGAAATGCATCCCCATGGATCATTCAAGAGAAAAGCACATTTTATTCATAGATATGATTGTTTTAGTTCTACAAATAAACTCTAAAGTAAGTTAACAGCCGACAAAATGTATTATTCTCCAATGTCTGATAAAAATAATCCTTAGGTTGAATACATTTTTACCAAAACAAACTTCTGTAAGAGTTTAAATCACAAATATGAATAAAAACACCCAATTCATACTTTAATTCTTTGTTTTCAATATCATGAACAGCATTTGATAACAAGCATAACACTGTTTAATAACAAGCATAACACTGTTTAACAGCTTCTGACTTACTCTGATAAAGGATATAATTTTTTAGGTAGGAAACCATGAAATGTGTATCTCTAAAAGATAGTGAGGTAATAGTCTTAGGAGATTCTAAAAGCTTGCCAATTGGTAATTGACTTTGTGAACTCTGAATTACCCAGAGTATATCTTTTTACAATACAATTAGTAGCTATTAAGTATTATTTCAATACATAAATGTCAAGTACAAGAAAATTTGTATCAGTATCTGGCCATTTTCCTTCTGTGGTGTTTTGGATCACACAGATCCAAAACAAAATATCATAAACAACTTAATCAAGGGCCAATATTACCTCAATGAATGCTAGAATCTTTTAAAATTATTCATAATTATTTATCATAATCCACAGTTTTGCATTAATCCCCTTTTTATATATTCATTTAGTGGATATTTATAGAATGTCTACAATGCTGAAAATGAAGTATGTGAGATTGGAGAGAAAGTGCTGTGCTCGCTCAGTTGTGACCCCATGGACTGTAGCCCATCAGGCTTCTCTGTCCATGGTATTCTCCAGGCAAGGATACTGGAGTGGGTTTGCCATGCCCTCCTCCAGGGGATCTACCCAACCCAGGGATCCAACCCAGGTATCCCTCATTGCAGGCTGATTCTTTAAGGTCTGAGCCAGCAGTGAAGCTGGCACCCTGCTGGCTCAGACAGTAAAAAGTGTGCCTGCAATGTCAGAGATCCAGGTTTGATCCCTGGGTTGGGAATATACCCTGGAGAAGGAAAGGGCAACCCACTCCAGTATTCTTGCCTGGAAAATCCCATGGATTTAGCAGTCTGGCGGGCTACAGTGCATGGGTTCACAAAGAATCGGACATGATTGGGCAACTAACACTTTCCATAGAAAAGCCCCATTAATTAAGAAGTCACACATTACATTGAGTGTGAGGGGAATATGGACTTTAAAACAATGAGCAAAGGGAGGGCTCGGAATGCCGGTTAAGATCAAGTATTTGGGTAGGGGCAGAATTCAGAATGCAAACTATATACCCAGGCCAATACTTCTTTTGGTTTGTTGATACAGCAGGAAATTCCTCCTTTTAATATCTTTCTGATATTCTTGGACCATTTCATATACAAATATCATTAATCTTTCCTTGTGAGAAAGTAAGAGCCAAGAAAATAACATGGGATTGGATGGAGGGTGTGGTGCACAGAAAGAGTATCAGCATAATAGCATTATTTTATTTGGCTTTATCAACCCCATCCCATAATTGATTTCTACGAAAGTTCAAGTTCAGATTCTAACCCTGATATCTACTAGCTATGTGATAGAGAATCATTCTATCTCTTAAACCTGAATGCTGTCATATAAAAGTAGGTATGATAATATCTTCTCTGAGTTATCAAGGGGATTAATATATAATGTACACAAAATGCCTTGTATAGTGGCTGGCTTATAAAAAGCTTCTATTGGACATTTTGATACTCGGATTGTAGTTTCAAATCTTCAAGACCAAAATATTTGACCAAAAAGTTGAGTTTCCTGAGCTTCTACATTACTTTATATATTCTCAAAATAAACTTCTATTACCAAAGGCAGCATGAGCCTTTTATGTAGCTCCCTGAAATCTGAAACAGGTTAAATAACCCATGTTCTTACAATGTTCTCTGTACTGTACTGTACTGATCAATGTACATTATCATAATATGTACTTGAACTTGTAGCCAGACTGGAAAATCAATATATACTTAATAAAATGTCTGTTTATTTTGGTCAAATATGGCAATTGGTACAAGAATGCTCTTCTTGTTCTAATTGCTTCAATCACTTGTTATTCTATCTGGGAATAGTAAAAGGCCACTTGCTTTTCCCTAACCCAGCCTGACTGCACAGACATGATTCAAGCCTTTTGAAGAGCTGCAAATTTATGCAACAAAAACAAAATTATTTCAGGAAGAAGTAACTCAAGAAGAAGACTATAACTACGGTATCATTTAAAATTTCTTTAAAGGTCAGAACGTTGACTTGAGCTGAGAATCCAGATAGCATCATAATTGAAAACAGATGCAGTAAGCAGAAAGCAGCCTTTGGGTTTCTGGTTCCTGGACATTAATGCAATTGCCCGGTTGTGAAGTCATGCTAATGACTCAACATGAAGTTTTACTGCCTCTCTCAGACATTCAGCTAATGATAGATTATAAATTATTTTGCTACCTGAAATGTAAGGCCAGACCTATATTATGTTAATGAATCAGATGCTGCCTGTGGGCGATCAGCACAAATCATCAGGGGCTATTAAACTTGTGCAGGTAATGAGCAGCTGTTTGTTTCGGTGTACAAATCTGGATTTATAATCTGGTTTACTAGCATTTTCTATCTAGGAGAAGGTGGTTTACTTCTTTAAAATTCAGATGCTTTTTCTATTAAAAAAAAAAGGGCGGGGTAATATGACTTCTCACAGATTACCTCTCACAGCAAACAAATTATGATCATGTATAAGAAAATACCTTGTATATGGCAAACTTAGATTTTTTTGATTACGTGACTTTTTTGATTCTTTTAAAAGAATCATTTAGATTTTAAGCATTTGCTCAGCATTTAATCAGAAAAATAACTTAAATAAACCTATTGGGATATTTAATAGGAAGGAGGAAAGCTGAGGAAGTAAAAGTTATTTCTTCACTTAAATCTTCTATAATGGTTTATTCAGGAAAGTTATGTTGCTTTATATTAGAGAATTATTTCACTTTCATTTAAAAAATGCCTTAAGATCTTGAAATGAACTGCTGATTATGAATTCACAGATGAGGTAGATTCAATCACAATGAAATGTTAAAAGAGTAATATTCTAAAATTCAAGATGCTTTCTAATTTCATATTCAGTGAACAGTTGTTGAAGGTATTCTACATGCAAAGTTATGCCAACCTTTAATTTAAGTATCTCTTTAAGGCACTATTACAAACCATAGAAGAACTAGTATCATGCCTGTTTATAGATAAGGAGAATGAGGCTCAGAGAAGTCTTATACAGCCTAAAGTCACATAATTAATGCATTACCTATTTTTTTGTATTCCAAAGCTAGTGCTTTTGTCTTTTATACGATATTTTGCCAGCGAGTCTTATATTTTAAGTCACTTTGCCTGTTTAAATATCAAAGGAAAAAAATGAATGGATAAGCATATACACTCAATTATTTCTTGTTTTAAATTATGGACTCTGAGGCCGCACTGATTGAGTTCAATCTTTTGTGTAATCTTGAACCAATTGTATTTTACTTACATGCACCTCAGTTTCCTCATCTGAGGAAGATGATAACCATTGTACTTCTTGTTTTTATTGGCCCATTTTTTCTGCTACTATCCAGATCTCTTTCTTTCTAGATATTCCCATTTCAAAATCAAGAAAAAGTAAGTTTTTGATGAAAAAAATTTACAATTGACATGCCGTGTTTATTTATGATTCATATATTATCTTAAATTCAGTAGTTATTATGTTTATCATTTTCTCATGATTCATTGAGTTAGTTATAATGTCATTTCCCTGCAGCAAAGTATTCAGGAAGACATCTCTCTCTCTGACCTTCTCTTACAGAGAGAGAACAAGACAGGCAATTGTGCTCCCTATGAAGAATGGAACATCCAATTTGAAAGAGGATAAATTGGCAATTCAACTATCATAACAATATCATCAACATCATCATATTTGTTAATTATTTAGACAAAATATCCTTTCAACATATGTTAAAGTAATAGCAGTCTCTTTTACAGACTGTTATACACCAGAATCTATGCTAAGGATTTTTCATTTATGCTTTCTAATTCTAGCACGAGCTTTGAAGAAGGAAACAAATGTTACCATCTTAAGAGGAAACAGAATAGGAAATTTTACATAAATTGGAAGGAGGAAGACCACAGGTGTTGGTGTTGGACAGACGAGTTTAAAATGTTTTATTTTTTTCTTCAGCTAACTTGCAAACTTTCTGTCTCATCTCTATAACTGTGAAATGCCTCATCATGTTGCTATGAGGATTGTGTGTGATAATGTTCAGAAGATCTTTAATATAATACTGGATACATGGCAAGCATTTATACAAGGTTGCCCATGTCATGAGTAAGCCAGTGCATCAGTATTATGGGAATTTATACTAAAACATACATCTGTCTAATTATAAAGATCACCATCATTGACAAACATATTTATCTACCCTTAAAAGCAGTTACTGAAAGTAAACATTTTGATCAGCTGTTTCTTAATGAAGATTTAATTCTCTAAATATGAAAGTCATGTATATGTATACCTTGGTATCATCAGGCTAAACTGAGAAAACTAATAAACAAATACTTTTCTTCTCTAGTGTTTACCATTGAAAGATAAGAGCTTTTAAATATGAGTCAAACTGATGGTCTTGACCCTGTTGTCACATGGAGAGCAGGTGCCCACAGACCACTTTAGTTTTGCATTTTTCTTTCTAGAATACAAATCACAGGAGAAAGAACTCTGATTGCAATTTTTGATGTACTGTGAAGCACTCTTTTATACAGTGGGTTGGCTATTACCCACAGGAGATTAATACATTATAACACCAAATCAGAAATGACATATTCATTTTCACACCGAAAGCATACCAGCAATATTTATTATAAAGAAATGATTGATTTGCTCCAAGGAGAAGCAAATCAATTTACATTTTTACACATATGCACACACTCATAAACTTTCAAAGCTTTAGTATAATTACCTTCTAACACATATTTTCAATGAAATTTATTCTTAAAAAGCAAGAACTAATAGGGAATGTAATTATAGAATGTTTTATTTTATTCTATTAATTAATAAGTTATGAAAATATTCTTTAAGTGGATTTAAGTAAAAATTGATGTTTCAAAGAAATCATTCTGTCATCATCTGGAATACTGCAGTCTACTTTTACTCATGCAAAAATCACTCAGCTTGTGACACTTCAATACCATTTTATTTATAGTGGCACATCTCCATGATTCTGCCCATCAGTGACTTGAAATGAAAAATATTCAAGCAAAGATTTATGACTCAATATATTAGCTTTGGAGAATCTGTTTGTACATCATAAATGATAACATTCTTTTGTAAAATAATTGACATGTTTCAGACACAGATGTACCATCTTTTTCAATAACATCTTACCTTATGAATAATTCAAAATTTTCATTTTACCCATTGCTAAATTCTACATCTTCTAAAGTAAATATTAAACCTTGGAAGTTATATAGCAATGCGTGATATTGGGCTATCTTTCCCTATTTATTAGCAATTTTTATTTTTTAATATGTAGCAGAAGGACAAAGCTATAATCCAGAATATATTTTTTTTAATTCAACAAATACTTCTATGTTCCAAGCACTATATTGTGAAAATTTCAAAATAATCTATGGGTGACTATTCTAATTTTTTTTTAATTTAGATCAGTTATAACATCAAAAAGAAAAACAGAAAAATTAGAAAATTCCAAAGGTACATTTTTTGATAGAATAAAAATTTACACCAAAATTTGAATCGATGAATATGTATTGTTTCCAATCATATTAATCATATTGTTCAGTGAAATGAGAGAAGCTTTAAAAGCGTAAGAAGACTGAGGACAGAATGCACATCTGCAAGTGATCTTGAGACCCCCCAATGAGACTGCAGCTGCAGAAGGTAAGCGTGTCCATCACAGACCAAATGATTAACTAGTTTTCCATAAATCATAGTGTCAAGGTGGATATTTTAACCAACTGTCCAAAATATTTTGAAATGATATCACATACTGACTTGTCAATTATCTGAAATCATTGTGTTTAATTTGGCAGTTTTCGAGATTCCCTTATTTGCTTTCCTGTAATTTGCTTTCCAGTTATTCTTCTGATATTGAAAAGTTCAAACTACAACAAGAAAAGTACAGTGAGTATAGGTGTTTCACATTTAAGAATATTAAGAATACAAGGATGGGGTTTCCCCGGTGGCTCAGTGGTAAAGAGTACCCTTCCAACGCAGAAGACGCAGCCTCCATCCCTGGGTGGGGAAGGTCCCACATGCATGGAGCAGCGAAGTCCGTGCACCAAAAACTATTGAGCCTGTCCAGGAACCGCCACTATTGAGCCTGCTGCAACTACTGAAGCCTAGAGAAAAACCAAAGAAGGCACTGAAGTGAGCTGTCTGCGGACCACAACTAGAGAGAGCCTCTGTTCACAGCGGCTAGAGAAAAGGATGCACAGCAACGAAGACTCGGTACAGCCGAAAATAAATGTATAAAGATGCTCAAAAGAGAATACAAGAACGGCCTCAAAGTAAACGCGGGAAAAGAACGTAAGCAAGACAATATACATTTCAGAGTTCGAAGCACTAATCCCAAGGCAAGAGCTAGAAGATTCCACAGCCGTATCAAGGAAGTTGGGCCATTTTATTTATTCTCACGTAGCTCTTTAGCAGCAGAAATGACAAGGAGATTCAGCGACATAAAGACATAATGCTAATAGCAGAGAACTGAAGAGGGAACATAAGGAACCCTAGCCCAGAACTGAAAGCATTTAGTTTTTGAAAATGCGAGTTTATATAGCTTTGAAGTTTTTATAAAGATTATTTCAAGTCAAATTGCAAAATGATGTATATGCACATAGTTTTTGATAAAACTGTAATATTTTCAATGGGCCAATGAACTATGGTCAGTAGGGTCATATCTTCTGTGATGAAAAGAAAGAAAACGTTGAGTTTCTTGAATGTGATAGCTGTGGCAGATGAATTTTTTGAGTCAGCCAACACAATAACTAAGAAAAAAAAATATAAAATTTGAGTATCTTTTTTCCTTGAATTTGTAAGTATAGCCTCCTGGTTCGTAATTAACCCTCCAACTTAAACTCTAAAGAGGAGTTAAATATTCAAATGCATTTAAGAATACTGCATGTATGTACCCACTTGGAGGACTGCACTGCTATTTGTTTATTAAAGTCCTGAGTGATTCATCTGTATGGACGTGTTTTCTGTGTATTTGATATAATCATAATTGATTACTTGAAAATTCTTCAAATTAAATGATTAGCATACTATAACACTATGATTCTAGGAAACATTTTGAGATATGGTGCCCTGAACCCAATCATCCCACTGATTAAAAAAAAAAAAAAGAGGTGTGATATGTTTGATATTTCCATTCTTCCCATCAGATTGGCTCCACTGTTTCCACACAGCTTCCCAAATAGCTGATCAGCTCTTCATTTTGATTTCAAATTAGCCAAAGATTGGCACCAATAGGAATTCAGAGAATGGGTGAGAGGTCCAGTCCTTGTTACTCTGAATGTCTCCCCACAAAATCACTACAAAGTGGCAGTGTACCTCTACTAAGGACCAAACCTACTACCAGGCAGCCTTTGCCCACAGGTAATCTCCCTAGCTTATGTAATCACACCCCTTCTTCCCCCTTTAGACCTGTGAGTAGCAACTTTTCTGTCCACTGTTGTTCGATTTAGGATGTTTCATCACCATTTCTATTAAAACTGCTTTTGCTTTATGAATTGTTGCCATTGATGTTGCCATCTCTTTCCTGTTGGACTCATGAACAGCCCTAGGAAATAGACGCTCAAAATGAGATTCTTGGGTTAAGTTGCTCACGTATTTAAGGAGTCTACAGATAACCCTTTGCATGTGGGAAATAGGACACTGATAACTTCTTCAAGGTGGTGGCATCACAATTATTGAAAATGTCACTAATTGTACATATTAAATGTACAATTATCACTAATTGTACATATTAAATCTAATCTATCTTCATTAAATGTTAGATGAAGTACAGATAGCTGTTGAGAAATCATTTGGCTGTGATCCTGAGGCACCATGGAATGTAAATCTGAGTATTTATTCCTCTGTTTGAACTGTTTTTTCCCTGGACCAGCACTAAAAACAAGCATTAATGTAGACTAGCTGGTCTATGTGTGCGACCTCATTCCATGTCACCTCCTAGAAAATACGCTTTCTTAGCTTGCTCTGGGATAGGCAAATTTCTCTTGTAAAGGTGATCATGTTGTGCTCCAGTCTGTGCTTCACGGATGCTCTTCTCTCTGTTATATTGGCCTTCCTTTCTGTATTCAGCTGAGCTATTTGCATTTTTTCCACAGTGCTCAGCAAACTAGCTGATATCACTGCCCCTTCCTGACATTCCCCACATGCTGTGTATCTTTCTCCTCTGCTCCCTAAGCACTTCAGTTCAGTACAGTTCAGTCGCTCAGTCGTGCCCGGCTCTTCGTGACCCCATGTACCGCAGCACGCCAGGCCTCCCTGTCCATCACCAACTCCCAGAGTCCACCCAAACCCATGTCCATCGAGTCGATGATGCCATCCAACCATCTCATCCTTTGTTGTCCCCTTCTTCTCCTGCCTTCAATCTTTCCCAGCATCAAGGTCTTTTCAAATGAGTCAGCTCTTCGCATCAGGTGGCCAAAGTATTGGAGTTTCAGCTTCAACATCAGTCCTTCCAATGAACACCCAAGCACTTCAGAATACCTCTAATAATGCTGTTCTGACATTCTACTATCAGTCCAATGTCACTTGCCAGCCTTCTCTGCCAGACTATAAGATCAGTAGTTAAGACAGTCCTGTGCATTTTTAAAATACAATACAACCATGGGCCAATCACATTCTCTAGTGCCTAGGAGGAAATCTAGAAAAAACGATGCTGATTTAGACAACGAATGAAAATTCTTTTCTCTGAGAGTGAAAATCAATACATGCATCCTTTCTTTATGCAATATTTATATGCGGGTAAATTCTCACTGGACTTAAAATGTCAGAAATGTACAAAGTAACACATGAAAATCGCCTTTTGTTTCTTTTCATTCTTCTCTTCTCAGAATTAACTTATATTAACAGTAGAGTGAGACTCATGCTTTTAGGAAATTTTGTACCAAACAAAATAGAATGAACTGTTTGAAAGAAGATACTTTTGGCATTTTTACTTGCCTGGCAAAGAGTGATGGACAGATTAACACTAATTTTGCTTTAGTATTTAATATTGCCATAGGCTGTGGTTTGCTTTACCACAACTACCAAAAATATCCATGAGACAAATGATTCACATTAAGGTTTTGATCCTTGGTAGGATATTCTATTTATTTTGTGGACAATTCTACATACAGTGTGGTTCTTGCTATACTACTGCTTTCAGTGGCTCTTAGTTGCCTAAGCGTATAACTAAAAACCTTAACAGGCTGTTTAAAAGCAGGTGTTCCACATTTCCCTGGTTTTTCAAAAAATACACCATCAAATTTAAAAACTACTACATGTAAGCATGTTTTCATATATTTGTGAGTAGTTAAATGCATTGAAAAAGCCAAACAAAAATTTTAAATCCTTTAAAGTACAGTGGATGGAAACATGCATACCACACGTCTTTTTTGTTTTTGCCTTTTTTTTTTTTTTTTTTTTTTTTGCTTTGCTCACTATATCACATATTAAATAAGAAAGGGCTCAAGGGGGAGGCAAGATAGGCAGGTGAGTCTGAATTTACTTTTAGTGGTGCACTCTCACTGCAATGCACATTTTGCTGCAAAGTACCTAAGGCTAAAAACCCCACCTTTTATCAATACAAGGTAAAGAACAAGTTTGCAAAGTATTTCCTAAGCACAAACTAAAATCTGGCATGTTTATGTGTGAATATTGTGATTGGTACTGGTAGTCTAATAGAAAGCTAATGGACAGCTCTATTAACTACTGTGGCTTAAAATTCTGATTTATGTTTCATCCCCTAATTAAAATCCAGAAATCTTAATGCTGAGATATATTATGTATAAATTTACTTTAGCAATGAGATGTCTCTCAGATGACGTAAATGCCATGGTACAGTTGGAGGACCTTTTCTGAAACATGAAAGATGGAAATAATCTTTAGCACAGAGATCTAAACCTTCTCGAAAGGACAGGCAGAAGGGCCCAGGAAAGCAGCGCATCTTGGTCTGTGATGGCTTTCATGTGTTGGTCCTATGTGAGGAGCCAACACAAAATATCAGTTTTCTCCCCCCAAGCCCTAGTTAATCAAGAAACAAGGGAAGCTAATGTGCTAGTTATAACGTATCTGCTACAAGAAAACTGTCAGAACAGAATCCACTTTATTTTTATTTTTTATACAATTTTAGAGGTCATATCCATTTACAGTTATTGCAAACTATTGTCTCTCATTCAACATATTCACCAAGTCCACTGCTCTACTTAATAATGTAGTTAGCACTATATAGTGTTTGCTTCTTTGAAGTAAAGGTCTCAGCTAAGTCTTTAAATGGAAAAGGGAAGAAGTGTGAGTCACAGAGAAGGTATTTTTAGAATTAAAGCCTAACCTCCAAACTCTAAATTGTCTATTTTGAGTTAGGATCAGAACAATAGCATTTATTACTTTAAAATGGGAATCCCAGATCTCTTTTTTCAAAGTGAAAGTGAAGTTACGCAGTCATGTCCGACTCTGTGACCCCCATGGACTATAGCCTGCACCAGGCTTCTCCGCCCATGGGATTTTCCAGACAAGAGTATTGGAGTGGGTACTCTTGGGTTCAGAAAAGGAAGCAGAAAAGCTAAAGGGATGCAAGAACAGAGAGGATTGCCTGATAACTAGACAGGAGGCTTGTCTCCACATTTTCACCTTCTTTTTACAAATTGCATGCCACCTACCATCTTAAAAATATTTATCAATATACAAATGATGAATCAACGTAGCAATGATAAATAAACATAACATACAAATATACATTATGATATTTTATTTATTCAACTTCCTTGAAATAAGCAGGAAAAGAAAGCATAGGGCTTTAGAAGGCCAAAAGAAAAGGTGTTACAGAGTTACATTCCAAAGTTTGTAGATATCATCTTCTAGGTGAATTGCTTGCATCCTCAATCAGAGGCCATTTAATTTGCACACATGAATCTTACCCATGGGAAATTTTTACGAAATTATCGCCTCACAGGTCCATTTGTCTAGACTGCAACTTCTTCCTTGTAATGAATTTTATCTTGAGTATTTTACTTTTGCCACACTAACTAGAATACTGTGTTATACAGAGACGATCATGACTAGCATTCTATGGTTATTGCTGTTTAGTTGCTAAGTCATGTCCAACTCTTTTGTGACCCAGTGGGCTGTAGTCTGCCAGGCTTCTCTGCCCATGGGGTTTTGCAGTCAAAAATACTGAAGTGGGGTGCCATTTCCTTCTCCAGGGAAATGTTCCCAACCCAGGGAGCAAACTCCCCATCTCCTGCATTGGCAGGAGGATTCTTTAACCACTGAGCCACTAGGGAAGTCCTATCACTTAAGAGCAATTTGCTATTTCAAAAACAATTTCACCTACATTATCTTATATGACTTGCACCACCTGATAAATGAGTCAACATGATTGCCATTTTGTAAAGTCAGTTAGAGTCAAAAAGTTTGACTTACCTGATTGTGTTATTAAATTCTAAAACCTAGTTATTAAATTCTAAAACCTAGTATCAAATAAAGTGTTTCAGACTATGAATGTCATACTCTTCTGCAAACAACATCCATCAAGAGATGATTATTGAATGAACAAAATTGTTTTTTATCTGATGTCATTTTCCTAAAGTCTACCAAATGCACAGCATATATAAGTCAAGGAACTAGATACTGGAGATGTAAAAATAGTGAAGATGCAGTTTTCCACAAAATAAACTCTGTCTAATAATGGTGTTATTGGCTCTTCACAGGATCCATATTTTCAATCTATTATTCCTCGGCCATCCCCCGAAGAGTTATCAGATTATCATACTATGGCCATGTATCATGGCACAATCTTCTTTTCAAATAGATGTTACTTCATGAATAAAATTGGTACATATAATAAAGGATGATCTTTATACAAGATAAATTAAGCAAATGCCTTAATAGGATACCCTATAATATTGCAGAGTTGTTTTGCTTATAAGTATTTCTAAATATGTGAAAGATGATTTTATAATTGTGTGATGACCTCAGGGAAAAGACCTCACAGCTTTTAATATATTTGAATAGTTGTTTTAGAAATTTAGACATAAAAAGTTAGGTTCAAATTGAAAGTAGATTATTATTTGATGCCAGGTAGCATCTGAAAATCACCATTGCTAATTAAATATCAACTGGGTTGATAGCCTAATGAATTTTATGTCTGTGTCTCCAACCTGAGGATGGTTTTCATTGCTGCTGAACTATATGACAAAATACAAATTGAATATCTGGGTACTATTTCAGATATATTCAAATACATTCCTGTAAACTCTAAATCAAGAGACCACCAGATGAACATCAGTTATGAATAACTCAAACAGAAACTACCTAGGGACTCTGAGATATACACAAGACCAAAGAAGTTTTCTGATGCCGAGTTGATCCCTGGAAAGAGAGCATAACTTACAATGTTACTCATTCTTAGAACTTTCAGTTGGATGACAGAGCACAGTCAGTCTCCCAGGGGGTGGCTGAAACTCAGAAAGAAAACGCAGTCTTTTGGCCTGTAGTAACAGGCATCAGATTTCAAAGCAACCACTATCTTTGAAAAGTGAGTAGTTAATCCTGGAGGGTAATGGTGCTCCTGCTGCTAAGTCGCTTCAGTCGTGGCCGACTCTGTGCGACCCCATGGACTGCAGCCCAACAGGCTGCCCCATCCCTGGGATTCTCCAGGCAGGAACGCTGGAGTGGATTGCCATTTCCTTCTCCAATGCATGAAAGTGAAAAGTGAAAGTGAAGTCGCTGAGTCCTGTCCGACTCTTAGCGACCCCATGGACTACAGCCCACCAGGCTCCTCCGTCCATGGGATTTTCCAGGCAAGAGTACTGGAGTAGGGCGCCATTGCCTTCTCCGCTGGAAAGTAATAGAGCAAGAGAAAAGAAGTGAAAGTGTTAGTTGCTCAGTGGTGTCTGACTCTTTGCAGGACCATGGACTGCAGCCCACCAGGCTCCTCCAGGCAACAGTATTGGAGTGAGTAGCCATTATCTTCTCCAGGGGATCTTCCCGACCCAGGGATCAAACCCAGGTCTCCTGCAGTGCAGGCAGATTCTTTATCATGTGAGTCATCAGGGTAAACTCCAAATTCTATGTTTACCCTATTCCTAAATCTCTGCATTGAAGTAAGAAACACACAGTATGGGACTGACTGACAACAACTCTCTAAAGAGAAAAGAACAAAATGGAACATTGCTCAAGAGCAGGGGTTTGTGAATTGAGTTAAACGGTATTAGTTGCCTGCTATATTTGCATCCCACTCCAGTACTCTTGCCTGGAAAATCCCATAGACTGAGAACCCTGGTAGGCTGCAGTCCATGGCGTCGCTATGAGTCAGACACGACTGAGCGACTTCACTTTCTCTTTTCACCTTCATGCATTGGAGAAGGAAATGGCAACCCACTCCAGTGATCTTGCCTGGAGAATCCCAGGGACGGGGGAGCCTGGTGGGCTGCCGTCTATGGGGTCGCACAGAGTCGGACACGACTAAAGCGACTTAGAAGAAGTAAAATATGAATGATACCAAAACTCTGGAGGAATAATACAAAGTCAATATCATCTACAATATAATATTTACAATTCCAGAATACAATCCAAAATTATTAAGTGTATGATGAACTTGGAAAATATGACCTGTTCTCAAGGAAAATAATAATCATCAGAAACCAATACTGAGATGATCCAGATATTAGATTGCTTAGTCTAGGACTTTGAAGCAAATATTATAACTATGATTGACCAAAAGAGGAATATAAGCTTATACGGGGAGGGAGGAGGGAGGGGGGTTCAGGATGGGGAACACGTGTATACCTGTGGTGGATTCATGTTGATGTATGGCACAACCAATACAATATTGTAAAGTAATTAACCTCCAATTAAAATAAATAAATTTATATTAAAAAATAATCTGGCTTGGAATTTTTTAAAAAAGCTTATAATAAATGAAATGATAGATGTCAGAGGAAAATAGAAACAGTGAAAGGAATAAAATGCAAACTTTAGAAGTGAAAAATACAATATCTTAATCTGGTTAAATATTAAAACCCAGTGTGGTCTTAATAGACTAGAGAGAATTTTTTTAAAAAAGAATCACTGGAAAGAAAGATAGATTAATAGAAGATACTAATCTGAAGAAAAGGGGAGAAAATGATGAAAGAAAAAGGAACAGAACTTTGGAGACAAGCAGCAGAACCAAAAGCAAAAGCGCTTACTGTGTGCAGGATTATAACCCCACAGGGCTGAAAGACACTTGGCTAGGAAAAATGCTTGAACAAATATTGGCCTGAAAATGTCCCAGTTTTGGTGAAAGACATATATTCACAGATGCAATCGAGTTGGTCAAACTCAAACGGAATAAATATAAAGACTGGATGTTTCATAGTCAGCTACTGAAAACTAGAGACAAAGAGAAAAGTCTCGAAGCAGACACAGCAGAAGGACAACGTACATTCAGGGGCAAAATAATTAGAATGGCACAAAATTTCTAATCAGAAACGATAGAAAACAGAAGACGGCAAAATGACATATTTGAAATGTTGAAAAGAAAATCTTGCCCACCCGGAATTCCATATCTACACAAATATCTTTCAATAATAATAGTGTGACATTTTTAGAGAAAATAAAAATAAGTTAGCCATATGCAGATCCCAAATATAAGGAATGTTAAAAGATATTCCTGTTGTTGAAGGGATATGTGATGACAAATAACAGTATCCTCAGGAATGAATGCAGAACATCAGAAACAGTAAATATTGAAATAAATTTAAAATGCTATCTTTTCTTTCTCAGTTTTAAAATATATGTGAGTATTTTACAAAAATATTACCAATTCTGATTGTTACAATGTATGATTTGTAACATATGACACAGTGGCATAAAAATAAAGAGATATAACCAATTAAAATTTTTCTGCATTGTATGCAGAAAAAAGCATTTTGTGAGCTGATAAAACAGTAATTCAAAATATACAGAAACATCATTGAGGAAGTGTTATCCCTAGAGTAATCACTAAAACAAAGCAAAACTTAACAATCTAATGCATAAATTGCAATTAAATATTTTTTTAAATATCAAAATAATTTTTAAAAAGGAACAAAAATAAATGGAACAGGAAAAATTATTAAACTTAAATCCAATGATATTAATGACTTAATTAATAAACTAAATATTCCAATGAAAAGAAAAATGTCAGAAGTGATTAAAAATCAACTCTATACCATATGAGATGTATTATATATATATAAACACAGGTTAAAAATAAATGAATAAAAATACAGATATCATGCAAATAGTATGTATTAGAAAGCTAAAATGGTTATATAAATAACAGATAAAACAGACTTGGGGCAAATGAATTATCATAAAGAGATATACATTTAACATTGATAAAAGAGTCAGGAACATTAAGCAATCAGAAATTTATATTCAATTGATAACAGAGCTTTAAAATCAGGAAGCAAAGACAGAACCAAGCAAAGAGACAATTTCACAAACACCACTAAATTTGTTAACATCTTTAATTCAGAAATTGACAGAACTAGACATAAAAGACTCAGTAAAGACACAGGTGATCTGGACATTATCTCACTGCCATGATTTAATTGGTATTTATAGAACAGTGGCACTAGTGGTAAAGAACCTTCTTGCCAATGCAGGAGACATAAGAGATGCAGGTTCAATCCCTGTATTGCAAAGATCTCCTGGAGGAGAGCGTGGCAACCCGCTCCAGTAGCCTTGTCTGGAGAATCCCCATGCACGAGGAGCCTGGCAGGCTACAGTCCATAGAGTTGCGAAGAGTCAGACACGACTGAAGGCACATACACGCAGAATATGTGCAATGGTTTTAGTTTACACATTATTCACAAATGCAAGTAACATATCACCAAGATAAAATATATATAGCCCTACAAAAAAAAATAAGTAAAATTCAAAGAATTCAAATCTTTGAATTTGAATTCAACATATGTTATATTCTCTAATATCCATACAATTGAATTAGAAATCAAAATTATAAAATAGGAAAACACAAATATTTAGAAATAATGCAAAATAGTTTTAGGTAATCTGTATAAAGCACAAGTGAAGTGAAGTCACTTCAGTCGTGTCTGACTCTTTGCGACCCCGTGGACTGTAGCCCACCAGGCTCCTCCATCCATGGGATTCTCCAGGCAAGAATACTGGAGTGGGTTGCCATTTCCTTCTCCAGGGGATCTTCCTGACCCAGGGATAGAACCCAGGTCTCCCGCATTGCAGGCAGACGCTTTAACCTCTGAGCCACCAGGGAACATATGTTCCCTTCTAAGTCACACTTTTGCTTCATCCTACAAAACTAGATATGCTGAATTTAATTATTTAGTTAAAATAGTTTCTAAAACTACGAGGCAAAAGTGTGACTTAGAAGGGAACGTAAGACTAAATGCTTATACTAAAAGGAAGAAAGGTCTGTAAAACCCCAAGTTTTCCAGAGGCTGGACTTTACGTAAAGACTAGAAGTATATGAGGTCAGGAAACTTACAGGTTCCAGATTAGATGGGGCACCACTAAGCTGGTAAGGAGTTGAATTTTACACTGAATCCCCTGGGGAGTCATTGCAGGATTCTAAGTAGGGAAAAAGTGGGACCAGATTTTTCATTTTAAAAAGATTATTCTGAAAGTAGTATGAATTATGAACTCATTTTAGAACCATTCAGCGTGAGGAGAATAGATATCAGGAGGCCACTGTAAATCTGTGCACAGAAGGACAAAATTCCACTAGAATGCAGTCTAAGGAAACTGAGAAAAATCACTGGTGTCTGGGTTATTAAAGAGGTAGTAGCAAAAGGATTTGGTGAGTGGTTACATGTTGATAGTGAACAAAACAATGGACCTAATTTGGCTTTGGTGTAGCTGGGAAAGTGGGAATAGTACCAATAGTCACGGGTAGAGAAAACAAAGGTGAAACAAGAGGGTACAAGTAAAAATAGACTTTAATTTTCAGAGACATTTTATATCAGTTTTAGATATTGAGCTTGTTTCTTTTCTCTATCTTTAATTTCTATTCCATTGCTCTCTACTCTTATTGTTTAATCCTGTGTGTGTGTGTGCGTGTGTGTGTGTGTGTTGGGTTTTCTTGTCCTATTTCAAAGCACTTCTGATTCAACATTTTAATACTGAGATAAGATTTATAGGAGATAAGATTTATATATTGTTTTCTTTGAGTAGACAATGCAGCGGGGAAGATAGTAGACCAGTAAGAAGTTTGACTGAAGGCAGGAGGAGAAGGAGACGACAGAGGATGAGATGACTGGATGGCATCATCGACCTGATGGACGTGAGTCTGAGTGAACTCCGGGAGCTGGTGATGGACAGGGAGGCCTGGCGTGCTGTGGTCCATGGGGTCGCAAAGAGTTGGACACGACTGAGTGACTGAACTGAACTGAACTAAAGTTTGAGGCTAATTGTAAAAGGTAGTATATGGGATCATTTCACCTTTGGAAATACTGAAGACCTTTCTCTTTTAGAGATGGCTAAATGAAATGTCGGTGTGTAACGCAATAGTGCTTATCACAGTAGAAGGAATCAACACCAAGTAGGGTTGTTACTAGGTTGTGCTGTTTGGAAAATCTTGATATTCACAGGCTTAGTCTATTCTTCATCATTTCCCAGGCAAGAAATTTTCATATCTGAGATAGATTCTGCCTCAGAATAACTGTAGAATACTCATCTAAAGTTAGCATGCCTCTTATCAGAAATCAAAAAGCATAAAAAATCATTTTTCCAAGAATCTGAGGAAACAGTGTACTATAAATGTCTCACATTCATATGTTCTGTAATAAACTAACTTAGTGACTCTGTAGCAACCAAAAATAACATGATTATATCTTCTAATAATTTTTCACTCCTCATCACGTTTGACTTTTACTACATTTGATACCTTTGACCGAGTTCTCTTTCTTCAAACTTTACTCACATAGTTTTCCTAATGTATCTCTTGACTTGAGAACTCCTCTGTGTTCCTTACACTCTCATGATTTCAAATAATTGTTATCAAATGTGTATCTTCTCAAAATACAATTTGCCTGAACCTCAAATCATTGTATCCTAATCTGATGAATATCTCTACACAGATGCTCCACAGGACCTCAGTTCAACTTCTGACATTCAAACAACTCTCACAGACCTTTCCCTCTCAACCATCTGGATCCATCTAATCAATTTAAGCAACATTAACCACACAGTCTTTCAAAAACCGAGGGCTATCTGTAAAGCCTCCTCACCTCAACATTCAATTAACAGGTTCTGTTAGCTTTATCACTGAAGTATATCTGGGACTTGTAGCTACTTTGCAATTGCCTGGTCATCATCTAGCACTGAAACTGCCGTAACAATTGGACTTAACTCTTTCAAATCCATCTTTTTTTCAGATATTATTGTTATTTACTAAAAACACATATGCATGTGCACACAGATACACATACACATATGTATACATATATTCACATTCATAAATGTTTCATTATTAACTTAAATCCTTCTGTGACTCTCCGTGGCATAGAGAATGTAGTCCTGTTTATGGCACTAAGTTAGCGGTGGGTAAGTAGTTTTAGAATGAATGATGGCATCACTGACTCAATGGACATGAGTTTGAGCAAGCTCCAGGAGATGGTGAAGGACAGTGAGTCACAAAGAGTTAGACACTACTGAGCCACTGAACAAGAAGAAGAAGCAGTTTTACCATGAAGGATGACTCAGCAAATAGACAAGATGAACAATTAGTGGACACTTACAAAGTGTCATGGACACTTACAAAGGTGTTACTACTATCCAATCATGATGTCATGAATCTGAATATAATCACTTGTCCCTTATCAAACATTTATTGAGTATAGAGATGAGCCTGGCCTTCTTCTAGATACTAGAATGCCCTAACTAGCAAGGCAAAATCCATGCTTTAAATTAATTAGACAAGGAGGCCATTAGCCTATATAAGCAAACAGAAACCTAAGTTTGAAATATCTCCAGGTTAAGACAACAAAACCTAAGGACAACCAGACACAAAGAGCCAACTAGGCTTTCAAACATAAGACAACCTCATAAGCTATAGCTAGTCAAATAACATAGTTGCTTTGCTTCCAACTCTTCTCTACAGAAGTTTTCCCACTAGCTCCTGTCAGTGGAGAGGCTCCTAACTGATTCCAGTCTAGGCCTTGCACTGCCCCATTCAAATAGGTATTGGCTCAAATAACCTCTCACGAATCTAATGAGCCTCCATTTGTCTTTAAACATGCTCTCATTGTGTTTACATCCTTGTATAAACAAAGAAGTAATTAATTTCAAAGCAGAGATATAGTTTCTAAAAATATAAAGCAAGTCCATCGAAGATAGAAAATTGGGGTTGGTTTTTAACTAGAGCAATCAAAAAGTAGGTCTCCCAGAAGATGATATTTGATCTGATATATAAATCCTGAGAATGATGAGATTAATATCTTAATAATGGAGTTACAATTTTGTAAGCAAACAGCCAAAGCCCATTAATGAGAACAATTATAAAGCATTTGAAGAACAGGAAAAGAGAAAGTGTAACTACAAAATAGATGAAGAAAAGTGGTAGGAGATGAGCTCTGTGAAGAAAGAAGGCATCCAATGGTAAGTCCAATATTGTGTTTCTATCTCCCATACCTACAAGAGTAACATTACTATGATATTCTCTGACTTGTCGTTATCATTATATACCAACTGTTAAGCACTTGGACTTCCCTGGTGGCTCAGATGGTAAAGCATCTGTCTACAATGCAGAAGACCTGGGTTCCATCCCTGGGTCGGGAAGATCTGCTGGAGAAGGAAATGGCAATCCACTCCAGTACTATTGCCTGGAAAATCCCATGGACAGAGGAGCCTGGTAGGCTACAGTCCATGGGGTTGCAAAGAGTCAGACATGACCAAGCAAAGAAGTAATTAATTTCAAAGCAGTGATATAGTTTCTAAATTAATACAAGGAAAAGCCAATCTAATAGATTTATACTCACTTTTGTGTAGTTTCCAAGAAGAAACAATTTTGATCTAGTACATTCTCCTAATCCTTTCTTATATCTTTTCCTTGACCTTATTCACATTAAATTTTCCTTTTGCTCCCCATGGTTTTCCACTATAAACATTTATCTTTAGTGAAAGACCTGGGATTCCCTTGAAAGTCAGTCAGTTCAGTCACTCAGTCGTGTCCAACTCCTTGTGACTCTATGAACCGCAGCACGCCAGGCCCCCCTGTCCATCACCTACTCCCAGAGTCTACCCAAACCCATGTCCATTGAGTCAGTGATGCCATCCAACAATCTCATCCTTTGTCATCCCCTTCTCCTCCCATCCTCAATCTTTCCCAGCATCAGGGTCTTTTCAAATGAGTCAGTTCTTTGCATCAGGTGGCCAAACTATTGGAGTTTCAGCTTCAACATCAGTCCCTCCAATGAACATCCAGGACTGATCTCCTTTAGGATGGACTGGTTGGACCTCCTTGCAGTCCAAGGGACTCTCAAGAGTCTTCTCCAACACCACAGTTCAAAACCATCAATTCTTCAGTGCTCAGCTTTCTTTAGAGTCCAACTCTCACATCCATTCATGACTACTAGAAAAACCACAGCCCTGACTAGATGGACCTTTGTTGACAAAGTAATGTTTCTGGTTTTGAATATGCTACCTAGGTTGGTCATAACTTTCCTTCCAAGGAGTAAGCGTCTTTTAATTTCATGGCTGCAGTCACCATCTGCAGTGATTTTGGAGCCCCTCAAAATAAAGTCTGACACTGTTTCCCCATCTATTTCCCATGAAGTGATGGGACTGGATGACATGATCTTTGTTTTCTGAACGTTGAGCTTTAAGCCAACTTTTTCACTCTCAACTTTCACTTTCATCAAGTGGTGGTTTAGTTCCTCTTCACTTTCTGCCATAAGGGTGATGTCATCTGCATATCTGAGGTTATTGATATTTCTCCCATAAATCTTGATTCCAGCTTGTGCTTCCTCAAGCCCAGTGTTTCTCATGATGTACTCTGCATAGAAGTTAAATAAGCAGGGTAACAATGTACAGCCTTGACATACTCCTTTTCCTATTTGGAATCGGTCTGTTGTTCCATGTCCAGTTCTAACCGTTGCTTCCTGACCTGCGTACAGGTTTCTCAAGATAAAGATAAATAATTAATAGCTGCTTAAGGAACTTCCAGTCTTGGTATATGTATCTTAATAAGACTCCCAAATAAAAGCTGAGGAAAAATTAGTCTTATTGGTAGAAAATCATTCATGTCTCCTAAGCGATGGTATATGTACATGCATGCATGCTCAATCATGTGTGATTCTTTGTGAAACTATGATCTATAGCTCACCAAGGTCCTCTGTCTTTGGAAATTTCCAGGCAACAATACTGGAGTAAGTTGCCATTTCCTACTCCAGGATATCTTTCCAGTCAAGGATTGAACCCACTTCTCCTATATCTCCTGCCTTGTAGGAGGATTCTTTACCCCCTAAAAATGAGCCCCAAGTGATGGAGACCTGAGCCAGTTGTGAGCATTAACAGAGAACAAGCCTGATATGAGCATTGAGATAATCCGTGTTACCATGGGTCATGCCAAATTTAAGCATTAAGGTAACAATGTATCTCTGACAATATTCATGTACACCATTTTGCATAAAGCCTCCTAAGCTTTCCAGTATAAAGCTATTAAATAAAAAAGCATAGATTTTTATACCTTTTTAAAAAAATACATCTTAAAACTGCATTAAACAGACACCAGAACTGTCTCAAGGAATTAAGATGTTAGCTTTTAAAACAGTGGCAATGTAGGAGATTCAGAAGAGTAGTTAAATTTGACCATAATCTCTGAATCTTTTTATGTAGCAAACTTAACACTTTGGCCCTGGGAGTATCTTACTTGATACAACCTGGCACCTAACCAAAAGTCACCTTACACTGTTATTTGAGTAAATTACTGGGGGACCTTGAGATTTGTGAGTTAGAAATTGTGTGTGTGCTTAATTCAAGCCACAATCATTAAGATTATATGTCACACAATCCAATGTTACTGAGATGTGAATGCTGCTGAGACCACACGTCCTTGATAATTTGCTGAAATGTCTTCAACTCAGCAGTTTAGAGGGTTCTTGCTAAGAAAACTGTTCTCCTTCTCTATAACACCCCTTTTCTCACTTCTCCCTTTTATTTCAAGCTCTATGAATAAAGTATATGGAGAAAAAAAAGACTTTCACAAATCTCCATGTGGACAATTAGGAGTTAATTGATTTATATGTGCCTCATTCAATATATAGCTTCTGAAATACATGTGTAACTACATCCTAAAGGTCTGCCTGAAATGTAATATGATAAGAAAATGTACTGTAAAATACCCAATAAATGGAAAAGGATGGAAAATAAATACTACCTGAAATGCTTATATTTCACAAAGACATTTGTATGGAACTCTTTCAAATGTAAAACAGCTCTATTTTAGACCTGATTGCTCCTTCTGGGTGCTAGTAATCATCTGAATAGCAGCTTTTGCTTCTTAATAATGACCATCCCAAGTCCCTTGTTCAGTTTTTCTATTCTCAAACACAATGTTCAGAATCTCCAGGTTGACTGTTTCATGAATGATTCAAAATGATCTGTTCCTGAATTGCCATTTGCAACCCAAGGGTGGGTTACCATTCAAACTCCTTCACTGGGAAGCTCACCAGAATATGTATGAAAGTGAGCCAAGATTCTGGGTTTCCTTTTTCCCCTAACAGTGAGATTGTGAGAGAAAGAAAGATACTGGACTCTGAATGGGTGAATTTTCTTATGGAGAAAAGCTTTCTGCCACCAATAGGTCATGAGGATTTTATATAAACAATCCCACTGCTTGGTACTCATATTCCCCCCCGCCCCAGATTCTCTTCTATGAAAAATTCCCTGTTAGTGTCTCTGTATGATCATTTTCTCAACCAAGTGTCTCTAGTAGCAGGCCCAAGCTCAGCAGCTGTAAAAAGAACTTACTGCAAAAGAAACCATTTCCAATAAAAGCATCAGGATTTGAGTGGACTGGCCAAGCCAATTTCTGTTTTGTATAACTACTCAGGTTCAAACAGTTCTTTCCTATTTTTTCCCCCTAATAGATTGAAAGACTCCTTTTTACTGGTGAGCTACAGTGATACAATCCAATAAAAATAGTCAAGTGTCTTTCTATACAAGCTTGTAATTTCCTTTTCCGTTAAGGTTATTTGGGAAATAAAAGAAAGTTATAAGTCAAAGAAAACTAGTAGGTCTTCTTCTTCCTCAGCCTCTAGTTAGTCTCATAGTCTATAGTTGAAACAGTTTAATGAAATTCAATGTAATAAACTTTTATTAAGCATTTGATACCTGGTCTTGAATAACATAAAACACAGACTTTCATTTGACCATTTAAAATAACCAGGACTATTTCAGGAAAAAAATCATTTCAGTTAGACTAAGACAAAAATAAAGCTAAAAAATGAAAGGAAAAGAAAAGAACTTTATATTATTAGGACGCTGAGAGATATCACAGAATAAGAAGTAGAGTTCACAGGTAAAGACCTGTGAAGGCCAAGAGGTCACTTCAATCTAAAAGAATATTGTGTCAAGCACTTTGAATGACTTCAGAATTTTCTTTCCCCTTTTTGTTTTTCTATGTTAGATATTTTTTCTCCTTCTGCAGATCAGACTCTTTTGAAGGGAAAAAATATATATACTGCTTTGATACCTGTATGGATTTACCTGTTTCATCTCATTGTCCCAGGGAAGGGATTGATTGGCTTATCTATGGTCAGACACCCATAGAATTTAAACCAGAGGCAAGGGAGTCAAGCAAAGATAGCGCAGCTCCTATGGGGAAGTTATGGTTGACAGAAAGAGGTGGTCCCTCTCTGAGGGAAGTATTATTGGTTTCCAATGATATCTAGAGAGCAAGCAGTGATAGGTGTTCATGAAATGTTAAAATATTAGCAGTCCATCCAAAGATATATTTGAAGTATGGTTTAAAACTAAGTGTAACTGATGACAGGGGGAAAAACAAGAAGAAGAGGTAGTTAGGGAGTTTGGGATTGACACACACCACGGTGTTTAACATGGATAACCAACTAGGACCTACTGTACAGCATAGGGAACTCTGCCCAGTGTCACGTGACACCTGGATGGGGGGAGATTTGGGAGGAGAATGGCTGAGTCCCTTTGCTATCCACCTGAAACTATCACAGAATTGTTAATCTGCTATACTCCAATGTAAAATAATAATTAAAAAGTTTTAAAAAAATCAAAACAAATGTAAATTAAAAACCAACAAGCCCAAACCTATAGGACAGTGCAAAAGCAGTTCTTAGGGGGTAAATTTATTAATAAGTTCTGAATATCTAATGTATAGTAATGTGATCATAGTAATAGTAACAATAGTCTATTTGTATTTTAAAGTTGCTTGCACAAGATATTATATGTTCTCACCACACACACAAAAATAAATTATTACATGACCTGATGGAGATGTCAGTTAATGGAACAGTGGAATTTGTACTTCAAAGGGTAAAGGTAGTAAATGAACATGTTATACACCTTAAGGAAAAGAGGGCAGCAGAGGAAGAGATGATTAGATAACATCACCGACTCAATTGGACATGACTTTGAGCAAACTCCAGAAGATAGTGAAGGACAGGGAAGTCTGGTGTGCAGAAGTCCATGGGGTCACAATGAGTCAAACACAACTTAGTGACCAGACAACAACAATATACTCCTTAAACTTAGACCATGTTATATGTTAATTATATCTTAATCAAAATAAAATTAAATTTGATAAATGAAATAAAATTAAGTGAACTGAAAAAAAAAAAAGATTTGCAAAGTTAATCAAATCAACAATTACAGATAGTTTGCTCTGAAAGACTGATTTTACCTTAACAGTATGCTTCATAGCCCAGATGACAATTATCAATAGTATGAACTTTCAAGGTATTTGTTCTCATTCTTTGCATCGTAGCAACACATGTGGCAGATGTATTCCTGAGACATATAAACAAAATAAGTCTGGCCTCTAATTGGTGCCTTTGGGAACTTCAGAAGTTATTCTGATAACAACAGCAATCAAAATTTATATAATTTATGACTATTTTTTAGTTTGAATCCATATGTATCACTTATTGGCTTGTGATCGAAACACAAAGCTGAACTTCTCTCACTCTTTTATTCTTTATCTATGTAATAAATATAACAATACTATCAGCCTCATAGACAGGCACATTAAATAAGATAGCATATTGGTAAGGTAGTGAGAACTCTGGCATGTAGTAAGCTCACGATAAGTGTTATCAGCTCTGATAGCTATTATACTAAGACAATGATGGTATCGATGAAACAATCATATATCTGCTTAAAATTTGATATTTCAACTTACCTCCAAGTAAAAAACAATAAACCTCAACCATCTTTTAGATTTATTTTGTTTTAATTTATACGTGTATTCACAAAGACACCATTAGCTGAATTCGTTAAAAAGCAGGCCTACATGAAGGAAAACATTTTTAAATTCTTTGATTAAAATCACAAGGCTCAGGAGAATTTGTAATGATAAAAATTTATATTTGAACAAAAGTCTCCTTTAAGTATTCTCTATTAATATGACTGAAGTAGTGTTGGGACAACTAAACATACTTCTTCCTTGCCCCATAAATAGAGATTTTATATATATGGAGAGAGAGCATGTGTGTGTTTTTAATAAATGTGAGTCCTACACAAGAATCATTTTCTATTACCAACCAATTCCCAATACTAATAGCAATTGATTTTAACAGGTCATTATGAATTCTGCTACTTGTCAATCATTATAAAGCATTTCATAAATATCTGGAAGAAATAGGAGAGACCCAAAAATTCCATGTCTTCAGAAAATTTTTGTAACACATTGAGAACCATTGTGTGTCAATCATCTGGATCTGAATACAGCTTCAAGTGATACAGATGGAGAAATTATTTAACTGAAGAGTGAAAGTTGAATAGGTCATCACTGGCTAAGAGAGTTCAGAACATAGAATGAGAATGAAGAATATTTACAATAAGGAAATAAATACTATAAGTGGAGGTTTGAGTGCAGAATCAAGCAAGATAGCTATAGTTATGCTCACTCAAATGTAAGTAAATTATGCGTACTCACATATTGTGGAAAATTGACTTGATTTTATTGAAAAGTATTAAGTAAAAATGTTTTAAAAAATCAGAGGAGTTTTGAATCAATTAAGTAATGGGAGCAACTGAGATTTCTCAAGAAAGTAGCTTCTAAAATTGGTTGATTTCTAGGACTGAGCACCAGTTTGATTAGAGAGAATTCTGGAAGCACAAGTGAAGATCTTTAGATCTGAGTATGATGATACAGACTAAGGAATTATGTTGCTATTTTGTATCTTCCTATCAGCAATTGCAATAATAGCAATTTCAATATGAGATTAATTTTTTCCACATGCTATATTCATGTTCCAAAGAATGCAAGACAAAGATTACTTCAGCTAAAAATGATCTTTATTTCTAGGAAGATTTACCCCCTAAGTTATTCCATCCTTTTTAAACTTGTCAGCCCTGATGAGAAGTATTTAAAAAATAAATAAATAAAAACCTAAATACTCTTACAAATCTTTCTATTAAAACAACAGAAATTCTTCATTTGCCTAATGTGTTCTCAGTCACACAGTTGTGTCCGACTCTCTGCAGTTCCATGAACTACAACCCGCCAGCCTCCTCTGTCCATGGAATTTTCCACACAAGATTACTGGAGCGGGTTTCCATTTCCTCTTCCAGGGCGATCTTTCCGACCCAGGGATGGAACCTATGATTCTTGAGTCTCCAGCATCAGCAGGCAGGTTCTTCACCACTAGTGCCATCTGGGAAGACCAGTCTGCCTAATACTTTCCTCATGAAAATACCCTGGATAATTTCAGATTTTTTCTAATCAAAACACCCTACCCGAGGTCAAGCTCCTCCAATCATGAGTATCCAGAAGCCATCTTTTGAGTATGTGAAATAATATGAGAAAGCCCAGAAGGCAAAGACATTAGAAATAGGAGTAAATGAATGTCAAACTTAAAGCTAGAAAATTGACAAAATGATGTGACTTGATTAAACAATAGTACTCGACGAAAATTACAAGTGAAAGTGTTAGTCATTCAGTCATGTCAGGCTCTTTGTGACCCTATGGACTGTAGCCTGCCATGCCTCTCTGTCAGAAATCTCCAGGCAAGAATATTGGAGTAGCTAGCCATTCCCTCCTCTAGAGGATTTTGCTGACCCAAGAATCAAACTCGGGTCTGCTGCATTGCAGGCAGGTTCTTTACTGTCTGACGCACCAGGGAAGCCCCATTGCTCTAGAAACATTAAGCTAAAGTTTACTAATTTAATTACCTTCTTCAATATAAGCAAAAACTGAGACAAACTATTTTAAATTATTTGCAACCTTTTTCCAAATGAGAAGCCGCATGCTTCATTCAAAGATTCATTCAATAAACAATTTTTTTGTGCCTACTAAGATTGTGATAATACATTTTAAGGCTAAATACTAAATTAAATATGTAAATAAGCATAGTTCTTATATGGATACTTTAGTAAATAATATACACAAGCAATGATATGACCATAATATAATTATTATTTGTAATACAGGGCTACATCAAGATAGTCAGGAAGAACAAAGAGGGATTCATAATAGCCTGACTGGGTAGAGAATGATGATTTTGTTTCAATTATGCCACCTATTATTATAAAAGCAATTTGCTATGCATTACAATCATCCTCTGAAAGATCCAATGAATTTAACCACTGTAATAATACCGTGTCCTTTAACAAGTAACACATAATTTCATGGTAAAGATCAGGGTAACAAGGTGAGTAGCAAGGCTTCTTGTCACTTATTGGATGAATACAAAGCATACAAATCAAAGTGAAATTGTGCTTCAAATTTCTCCTTTCAAATAATTATGTTTAAGAACCAACTTTGCTAACATTTTTTACTAAAGTTTAAAGATGAAGGGGCCTATAGAAGTAAATATCTAAAGGCTAAATCTGTGTATCACATGCAACTATATCTCTTTTAAGAGTTATAGTTGTGAATAAGCTTAGTTCTTGTACTCAATCCTAATGTGGCAATCACAAGTGAGTTTGTCCTATTTTATTTTAATTCAATGTGAAAAGTCTGAAACTATAAATGGCACCTGGGAAGTTCAACACAGAAATTTTTGTTCCTTATTTTTATTAGCATGACCTTACAATGTAGGCTTACTAAAGTTATTATTGTTTGTTAATTATGTACAAGTGAGTTATCATGGATATATTTATTTAAGTTTAGGGGGTGAATAGCTTGATTTATAATTGCTTAGTCTTAAAACATGTGTTTTAAATTAACTAGTATCCAACATAGTGTGTCTTATGATAGTCTTATTTAACTGCAGTCATTAACTAAATAGCAATTATGAGAAACATATTTAATGAATTAGAATCATCATTTTCCAATGACTGTCTACAATGGTGGTTTAAGCTCATGTAACGTTTTTCTTTTGGGAAAACAGTAGGGCATATTCATACCACCTAGCTTATTTTATTACATCTCTAATAAATCTCATTTCAGACAATCTCTCCCAGCACAAATCAAAATTAAATAAATGGCCAAATCTGAGAAGATGCCTTTTGGAGACCGATATATCCATTGCCTGAAACGAGACCATAGTTCTGTTTATAGCGAGATGTCAATCCTACTTCATGACATTTCTAATTTCATTCACTACCACCAGAGTCCAAACTCTTGAAGAACACAATGTAACACTTGTGTTGTCTTTATGCTTTTCACAGGGTTTACAACAGCACTTTAGACTGAAATCACTCTGTGTTTACCGAAAGGAATATCTATCTTTTCCTAATATAATATATACCATTTAGATAGATCATTCTTCACAGCCATTTGGACAAAAGATAGAGTGAGCAAGTATTTATCATTGTCAGCAGGCTGGTCCCAGGAAGATAGCATGGAAATAGGATGATTGGGGTGACTTATTTGAAGAGTATAAGTCATCTGTTAATCACTGTATACACAGACACACACACACACACACACACACATATGGGCTTCTCTGGTGGCTCAGATGGTAAAGAATCTTGCCTGCAATACAGGAGTTCTGGGTTTGATCCCTGGGTGAGGAAGATCTCCTGGAGGACAGAATGGCTATCCACTTCAGTATTCTTGCTTGGAGAATTCCATGAACAGAGGAGCCTGGCAGGCTATAGTCCATGGGGTCACAAAGAGTTGGACACAACTGAGAAACTAATACTCTCACTTTTTTCAAGCATACACACACACACACACACACACACACACACACACACACATTGTGTGTGTATCAATGCTGGGGTCCAGCCCCGGTGGATCCAGGGAATTCGAAGCATGGACGGCATTGGCAAGGAAAGGCTTATTTATTTATTAATATAAGATTAGATTAGGGAGAAATAGTGTAGTAGGAAAATTAAGTGGAGAAAGAAGGCTGAATAACTTGGTTTATGTGGGAAGCAATAAAGTTCCAGACAAGGAGCTTGCACCATCTACGTTAGGCCACAGGCATCCTCTTGAATATTGGGGGTTGCCCCGCCTGGGCGCCCCCTCGTGTGGATCTTAAAAGCCAGGACAAGTAAGTAGGCGTGGTGGGCCTCCACGTCCCAGATGGGAATTCAGCCAGAAATAAGAGAGGAGACACGGGGGAAACCAGTCCAGTGACTGGCCTGTCCTCTATTGTTCAGAAGGCCTTTTATATTTTTTGATTATACATAGAGATCAATGGGTAACACAAAGTTATGCCGCATTAGCAGCCCAGACTCTTATCAAAACCAGGCTTTTCTCTCTATATACCTAGTTGTATACACAAGTCTTAGGTAATTTACATCATCTTCCATTGGCCAAAAGGGCCAATTAACATTTTACAGCCTTTTTTCTGATAAGGGTTTGTCACCAGGACACTTATTTGTGTTGATCTTCCCAAGGTCTGGTGCCATTCTCAGAAAGCACTAAATAAAGTTGCATTCTTACATAGCAAGGACACAAGAGGAGTGCAGTGATATATAACAAACAGAAAAGTAATTAACTCAAAAGTCTAGTGTTGCTAACATCAAAACTATCATATATCTTTTTCCATATCCAGTTTACATTGATTAACATCCTCCCAGGTGCCTAAAAGATAAAGAATATGGAGGTCTGGCAGCAATCATTGAGTCAACAGAGAAAACCTGTCACCAATATGATTTTTAGCTCTTTAGAAAAGGCTCTGTATCTTTAAGATGCTTTTAAGCTTTGTGCCTCTCACAGTTGGGGGGCTTTAAGAAATTCACAAGCTGTAGGAGGTCCGGGGAATCTGTTAGACAAGCTAGAGAGCTATCAGAGGGATTTGAGCTGAAACATCCCTTTCAAATGCAGAAGACTAAAGCCCTGATTTGACTTTTTCCACAGAATATCAGAAGAGTGGAAAAGCAGGCAGATTCTTATTTTTTGGGGGGTGGATGCTCAGGAAATTCCAGGGGGAACCCCTGAAGCTTGATCACGTCCTTGCATTTTGTCAGGCTTCCTTCTGCATGACCTTGTCACGGGCGGGATTCCTCACCCTGGCCCCTGACATATCAATGTCCCCAAATAATCATATCACATAAAGTTTTATAGGCAATCAGACCTAAACTCAGAGAGGTTGTCATCTGCCAAAGTACACAAAGAATACCAGCTACAAACTTAGAATAATCCAATTAGAATTTTAGTAATTAGAGAAAATAAAAGGATGATTTTGGAGCTTAGGGACAGTAAATTGAGAAAGGACTTAAAGTAGGAAAATTGTGCATATATTTTATACTTTGAAATTATCATTTGGCTCTTAAATAAATAGTAAGTCATGTAGACGAGAGGCAAGAGTAGAAGCAGTAGGTAGACAGAATTCTAGATGGCCCTATCAATTTTGCTCTTTGTCCATTACTGCTGTGCTTATCTTGCTACATGGCAAAAGAGTTTACCAAAAAAGAGCAATTCAAAGATATGTAAAGTATGGGAAGGATTTGACCTTTGTTTGCTGGGTTAAAGATAAAAGGGGCCGAGTGAGAACCAATACACTTTTTTTCCAGAGCAGCCTGTGGCTGACAGGCAGAAGTAAAACTGGGACTTCATTCCTACAACCACAAGGAACTAAATTCTGCCAACAATCTAACTGAGCTTGGAAGTATATCCTTCCTGAGAGTCTGCAGTTAAGAACTCAGTTTGATCAACACCTATGTTTCAACCTTTTGTAACTCCAAATAACAAATCCAGTAAGCCCTGCCTGTATATCTGACCTACAGAACTGTGAGCTCATAAATGAGTTCTGTGCTACATCATAAGTTTATGGTTATTTGTTACAGCGGCAATAGAAAACAGAGAGGAAAATAAGCAGGGAAACCAATTACTGATAATTACAGTTATCATGGCCAAATATTGTGGGAACTTGAGCAAGAAATATGGTAGAAGCCCAGAGGATGATGTGAAAGTGGTCTGGGTATATTCTGGGAATAGTTAAAAGGATCTGTTAATGAATTGGATAAGAGGGATGAGGAAAAGCAAAGAATCAGGTAAGACTCTTGAGTCTGGGATTGGAACAACCCGGTAAAAGGCAGTGTGTTTTATTTTCATAGAAACCACTGGAATCAGCCACTTTGCATTATTCTGGGGGCATGTGCAGCTTCCCAGATGGCTCAGTGATAAAAAAAAATCCACATGCCAATGCAGGAGCCCTGGGTTCCATCCCTGGGTGAGGAAGATCCCCTGGAAGAGGGAAAGGCTACCCACTCCTGTATTCCTGCCTGGACAATCCCATGGACAGAGGAGCCTGGTGGGCTACAGCTCATGGGTTCTCAAAAGAGTCAGACGCAACTGGGCAACTGAACACACATGCACACGTGCAAGCATGGAGGCATGTGCATTTTAAGGAAGTGTATTTTATGCTGTAAAGAGATAAAATGCTTATGTATAAACATAATCATAAAATCAGTTTTATAATTAGAAAAATATATAAGTATATTATCAAATATATAAAAATTAGAAACATATATTTAAAATATTTAAGTAGTCATATCAAGTAATTGGGTACTCGTATCTGGATCTCAACAATGATGTGCAGCTAAACATGTAAAATTGCAGTAATCACTGTATAAAGAGTATTCAAAACTCTAGAACTGGATATATTCACCCAGAAAGATGTGTGAAAAGTCCAAGGCCTGAGTCATCCAAACTGGTGTCTCCCCCAATACAAATCTGGGGGAGAAAGCACAATCATTCATTTTTATGAGAACAGAAAGGAGCACCTAAGAAAGGTAAACAAGGTGGAATGCAATGTCACGTACCAGACACCAGAAAATATTTCAAGGTGTAAGAAGACATAAATGAGGACTGAGAATTATCCATTCTCTTTGAGTGCAAAAAACACATTCATGTGTAATTTCAATAAAGTGAAAGTGAAAGTGAAGTCGCTCAGTAGTGTCTGACTCTTTGCGACCCCGTGGACTGTAGCCCACCCGGCTCTTCCACCCATGGGATTCTCCAGGCAAGAATACTGCAGTGGGTTGCCATCTCCTTCTCCAGGAGATCTTCTGGACCCAGGGATCGAACCCAGGTCTCCCACATTGCAGGCAGACACTTTAACCTCTGAGCCACCAGGGAATAATCCCAATTCAATAAAGTGATAGATAATGACTCCAGTACGCTTGCCTGGAGAACTAATAGTAAAGTGAAGTCACTCAGTCATGTCCGACTCTTTGCAACCCCATGGACTATAACCTATCAGGCTCTTTTGTCCATGGGATTTTCCAGGCAATAGCACTGGAGTGGATTGCCATTAAAAGATGATAAATAAGTTTAGACTCTGTGGTAGCTGAACAGTTAAAAACTAATTCTGGTGAGGGTTCATATAAGCATGGTAACAAATGGGACTAAAGGGAGAGTTTTTTGAAATGTTAGTTTTCTTTCCTATATGTACCAACATGTTTTTTGAGTCATTATCAGAAAAAATATTTGGCATAGTGGGATAGGTATTGGAATAAATGGTTTCGGACTTGAATTTCTGTTCTGCCTTTATCCTGTGCCATTTAGCAAAATTCTGGAATTGGGATGACTAAGAAGTAGTTAACTAACATGGCAGAAATAAATTCTCTAAGAAAGAAGAATCATAAATGCACATCAATTCAGTCGCTCAGTTGTATCCGACTCTTCGCGACCCCATGAACCACGGCATGCCAGGCTTCCCTGTTCATCACCAACTCCTGGAGTCCACCCAAACCCATGTCCGTTGAGTCAGTGATGCCATCCAGCCATCTCATCCTCTGTTGTCCCCTTCTCCCACTCCCAATCCTTCCCAGCATCAGGGTCTTTTCAAACAAGTCAGCTCTTCGCATCAGGTGGCCAAAGTATTGGACTTTCAGCTTCAACATCAGTCCTTCCAATGCACACCCAGGACTGATCTCCTTTAGGATGGATTGGTTGGATCTCCTTGCAGTCCAAGGGACTCTCAAGAGTTTTCTCCAATACCACAGTCCAAAAGCATCAATTCTTCGGCACTCAGCTTTCTTTATAGTCCATCATTAAAACTCAAAAAGAAGAAACTCCTAATATCTTAAAAATTATTTTTTAGGATCCTTGAATTAAAGCATGTATGTGTGTGTGCATGCTCAGTTATGTTCGATTCTGCGATCCCATGGGCTATAGCCCTCCAGGCTCCTCTTTTTCTTTTCCTAGTCACTAAGTCATATCCGACTCTCTTGACCCCATGGACTGTACTCTGCCAGGCTCCTCAGTCCATGGAATTTCCCAGGCAAGAATACTGGAGTGGGTTTCCATTTTCTTCAGTATTAAAATTTCAGGTTATCATCTATTTGGGCCCTTTGAGTATTCTTATATTCCAGAAATGAGCTCATCCCACAAGTTGCAGGACCAAGAAAGAGGAAACTTGGTGACGTCAACTTTGAATTTTTCTTGGGACAGAATTCTTTCCTTCTTTTTTCATTAAATTTCACCATCACCTTCAACTAACATATTTGCAGCTGTACAAATCCCATGTGAAATAGCCCTGATTTCACAAACCTGTGAATGAGTTAATATTAAATACTACCATTGCATTGACTGACCAAATAGGAAAACTTATTCTACATGTGTAAGATCAGATCTGAAATTGAATATGGTAATTTACCTCGTTATGTCTTTTCTAGTGGACATGTATGGATGTGAAAGTTGGACTGGGAAGAAAGCTGAGCACTGAAGAATTGATGCTTTTGAATTGTGGTGTTGGAGAAGACTCTTGAGAGTCCCTTGGACTGCAAGGAGATCCAACCAGTCCATTCTAAAGGAGATCAGTCCTGGGTGCTCTTTGGAAGGACTGATGCTAAAGCTGAAAGTCCAACACTTTGGCCACCTCATTCAAAGAGTTGACTCATTGGAAAAGACTCTGATGCTGGGAGGGATTGAGGGCAGGAGGAGAAGGGGATGACAGAGGATGAGATGGCTGGATGGCATCCCCGACTCAATGAACATGAGTTTGGGTGAACTCCAAAAGTTGGTGCTGGACAGGGAGGCCTGGCGATTCATGAGGTCGCAAGAGTCAGACACGACTGAGAGACTGAACTGAACTGACCTGAATTTACCTCCAAGTTAAAACTCAAAATCACTGCTTAAAAGAAAAAAAAAAGAAAAAAGCTCAGTAGGCTTATTTATAAATGTATAGTGTTTATCATTAAACCCTGGATAATATGCCATGCTTCACATATGATATAAGCATTTAAAATTTAACTGATTTCTCAGGGAGTTGGATTTTAATATCAGGTCAGTGGGCTAGGAGTAACTTTCAGACCTAGAGCCAGACACCTTAAGGTTTCTGTAGAACACTGCCACCTGTCACAATGTAGCATTGATTAAACGACTTAATTTCTAAATGCAAAAAGAATTAAAAACTTCTAAAATCAAAAGAGCTATGTGAGTCACACTTATATAAGTAGAGCCATCATTGTCTTATCATTTCAGAAGTTTATTGCCACATTCTCCTTGAATTTCTAAGCTGCTGACAGAGAAGGAAGGCATAAAAGGGATAAGCAAAGGGGTAAGCAAACAGTAGAATTTGATAGATCAAACTCTGATGCTAGGTATTATTTTGGAAAATCTAGAAAACTATTACAAGCATAATGCAGTATTTGAATTTTGCTGTGACATTTATGAAGCAGAGAATTTTTTTCATCATCAAACTTTTCCATTACAAACCACTTGAGTCCCTGAAATTCAACATGGCTATACTTCTACCACCTAACCTATCCCTCAGAGTGGTACCAGTCCCAGCCCTACCAAGACATCACCTCTGAAACCAGTCTGGACTCACTTTAAAATGGGAGGAGATTCAGGAGTAAATTCAGGCACTAAGAACTGATGCTTTTGAACTGTGATGAAGACTCTTGAGTCCCTTGGACCACAAGGAGATCAAACCAGCCAATCCTAAAGGAAATCAGTCCTGAATATTCATTGGAAGGACTGATGCTGAAGCTGAAGCCCTAATACTTGGGCCACCTGATGAGAAGAGTTGACTCATTGGAAAGACTCTGAAGCTGGGAGGGATTGGGGGCAGGAGGAGAAGGGGATGACAGAGGATGATGGCTGGATGGCATCAACGACTCGACAGACGTGAGTCTGAGTGATCTCCAGGAGTTGGTGATGGACAGGGAGGCCTGGCGTGCTGCAATTCATGGGTCGCAAAGAGTTGGACACGACTGAGGGACTGAACTGAACTGAACTGAACCTAAAACTTATATTTTTCCTAGAATGTGACTTTTTTTGTGTGTGGCATACCAGTGTATCTTTATTTATATATAAATTTATTTATTTTAATTGGAGGCTAATTACTGTACAATATTGTATTGGCTTTGCCATACATCAACATGAATCTGCCACGGCTGTACACGTGTTCCCCATTCTAAACCCTCCTTCCACCTCCCTCCTCATGCCATCCCTCTGGGTCATCCCAGTGCACCAGCCCTGAGGATCCTGTATCATGCATCAAACCTGGACTGGCAATTCGTTTCACATATGATAATATGCATGTTTCAATGCCATTCTCGCAAATCATCCTGCCCTCACCCTCTCCCACAGAGTCCAAAAGACTGTTTTATACATCTGTGTCTCTTTTGCTGTCTCGCATACAGGGTTATCATTACCATCTTTCTAAATTCTGTATATATGTGTTAGTATGCGAGGAGATCCAAACAATCCATTCTGAAGGAGATCAACCCTGGGATTTCTTTGGAAGGAATGATGCTAAAGCTGAAACTCCAGTACTTTGGCCACCTCATGCAAAGAGTTGACTCATTGGAAAAGACTCTGATGCTGCGAGGGATTGGGGGCAAGAGGAAAAGGGGATGACAGAGGATGAGATGGTTGAATGGCATCACCAACTCGATGGACGTGAGTCTGAGTGAACTCCAGGAGTTGGTGATGGACAGGGAGGCCTGGCGTGCTGCAATTCATTGGGTCGCAAAGAGCCGGACACGACTGAGCGACTGAACTGAACTGAACTGAACTGAATTGGTACTGTATTGGTGTTTTTCTTTCTGACTTACTTCACTCTGTATAATCGGCTCCAGTTTCATCCACCTCATTAAAACTGATTCAAATGTATTCTTTTTAATGGCTGAGTAATATTCCATTGTGTATATGTACCCCAGCTTTTTTATCCATTCATCTACTGATGGACACCTAGGTTGCTTCCATGTCCTGGTTATTATAAACAGTGCTGCAATGAACATTGGGGTACAGGTGTCTCTTTCGATTCTGGTTTCCTTGTTGTGTATGCCCAGCAGTGGGATTGCTGGGTGGTGTGGCAGTTCTATTTCCAGTTTTTTAAGGAATCTCCACACTGTTCTCCATAGTGGCTGTACTAGTTTGGATCTCTTTTAAAATTTATTATTTACTTCAGTTACTTTTACCACTTGCAGCAAATAAATTAGCTGCAAATTTATTTAAATACTATTTAAGGGATTTCTAGATTAACTGGGAATATTGCTGTCTAAATGTTGACTGTTTCTATTCATGGACATAGAACATAGCTAGCTATTTTTTGTCCAAAACTTATTTTATGTTTTTCAATAATTATTGGTAATTTTATTGCTTCATATATTTTGTTTTTAAGCTCTATCTCTAGATACCTTATAGTTTGTTGTTTTTATAAATAGTCTTTTCGTTTCTCTTTTACATTCTATCTGTTAATACTAAAAATACAGTTAATATTTCTGTGGTTCTTGATTGTAGAAAGTTGATAATTTTAAAAAAAGTTAGATAGTTGAATTTGCTGATTCTCCTAGATATTGCTTAAGATATAACAGCATGAACAGAGACAATTTCTATTTTTTAACATCATGTTTGTCTTTAAATAATACTAAGTCTAGGACTTCTCAAAATAAGAATGAATACAATCTAGCCTCTGGATTGGACTGTTAAACATGTTATTTAGTACACGTTTTTGATAGATGTCCATCAGGTAACAAGGAGCTTCCTTTCCAGTTGAAACCATTTGAGTTTCTATTATGAGTTAGGTATTGAAATTTAATGAATTCTTCATATGCTTTTTTTGAGCTCAATTTTTTTTTTTCTCCCTTAAACTCTATGCAGCATGACATGGTAATAGTTTTATCTGAAACTGACATTTGTTTACATTCCTGGGAATAATTTGTTACAATATAGTTTACATGTGTACATAGGTGTATGCCTATACATGTGCACTATATGGTTTTAATATTGAACTTGATTTGCTAGTATTTTATTTTGGATTGTTGTTGTACATGACTTTTTTCATGGAAACTGGTATCAATATTTTTTTTTTTCCTTTTTGCTCTTCTTGTCTGGTTTTTTATTCAGCTTATGCTAGCCTCATAAACTTAAACTGAATAGTTTTCCTTTTTTTTCTAAATTTACTGTCTGAAATTGTACAAAATCAGGAACATCTGTTCCTTGAAGGTAAAGTCATCTGGGTTGACCATGTGTTTTGTAAGTAAAAAGGCTGATGATTGAACATTAAAGTTTTGGTTCACATTCTTTATCAGATGTCCAGGTTTTCTGTTATTCTCAGTACCTTTTTATAATTTCTATATTTTCTCAATATTCTATTAGGTAATTGACAGAAAATTATTCAAAACAATCTTATTATTTTAAGAAGCACTATTATAACTAAATTTGCATTCCCTTTTTGTTGTAAATCTGTTTGTGACTTTTCTCCCCTAATCAGTATTGCTAAAGTAACAAATATATTGATCTTTTCTCTCCTAATGTGTTTCTATTAAATTAATTTCCACTTTTGCTATTATTATTACTCTCATATTTCTCCTATAAACTTAGTCATTTGTTTTGTAGCTTTTCTTAGCTCTTTGTTTTCAGAATTTTTTTTAAAGTAAATGCCTTTAAAATTATAAATTTACCACTAATTACAATATTGATCTTTTTATCACAAATTTTAGTGTATTATTTTTATTTTTGTTCTACTTTTTATATATTTGAAAATTTTCAACAGTTTCCTTTACCACCTGTAGAATATTTAGCTTGCATTTATGTCTTTAAACATATTTTTTCTGTTTTTAATTTTTAATATCATTGCATTGAAGTATAATTATATGCTTTGCTTTGGCACTTAATTTGCAAGTGAAAATAAAGTAATACAAAGGTTTTGGTAAAATATTCTCCATTTTGGAAGGCTGCATCCTACATACATAGATATTAATGTCAAGCATACTATAGTTATTTGTTAAAATTTTTTGTATATCTATGAACTACTCTTTCTGGCTGACAATGTCTAGCGGATATGTGTTGAAATTAACTTCTTCAGGGTACTGATTCCTTAATTACTTTGTGAAAGTTTATCACTCTTGCTTTGTATATTTGAAGGCTGTGATGTTACATGATTATATATTCATGATTTGCATATATATCTGCTTGAAGAGATCTGTGGGTTTTTTTCTTTTAATACTATGCAGTGCCAAGTGTCCTGGAGAAGAGAATGGCCACCCATTCCAGGAGTCTTGACAGGAGAACTCCATGGATAGAGGAGCCAGGTGGGCTATAGTCCAGGGAGTTGCAAAGAGTCAGATATGACGGAGCAGGAGAGAGTGCCAAGTGAAATACAAATTAATACTTTCACCTTAAAGTAACTCTTATCTGGTATTTAATATTGCTTTACTTGCTTTTTTCATTTGCTGATGTTTACTTGGCATACATGCTTTCAGACCTCTATTATCACCATTATATATTGCATTTGTTTATATGTGACTTTTATGTAGAATATAGTTGATTTTGTATTGTTGGAGTTGTTTTTAATGTTCAATAATAAAATTCATGTTTTATGTTTATTGTGACTGTAGGTGTATATGTATTTTATATGTAAATATAGTCACAAAAATTATATTATAAATATAAAATACTATACGTATTGTACGACATCTTATTTTGCATATGCTTTCCATTCTATCTTTTTTTCTTTCTCCGCCTCCTTATTACTATTGTTTCTTTTTTAAATTTTTTTCTTTTTAATTTGGATTGGATGGATGAAATTCCTGATATCCCTTGTCTTTCCTCTTCTGGTCTGAAGGATGCAAAATCTGTTTCAGTAATGTTAGTGGTTTGACTTACATTTTCCCAAACATAGTTAACTGCACATCTTAATAAAACTAAGGCAAATTCATAAACTTTTCTTGAACAATAACCACTTATTATGTCTTCTTTTTCTTTGATATTGTTACTTATATTATTTTATATAATGTTAAACACAAAGTAACAGAGAAGGCAATGGCACCCCACTCCAGTACTCTGGCCTGGAAAATCCCCTGGACGGAGGACCCTGGTAGTCTGCAGTCCATGGGGTTGCTAAGAGTTGGACATGACTGAGTGACTTCACTTTCAATTTTCACTTTCATGCATTGGAGAAGGAAATGGCAACCCATTCCAGTGTTCTTGCCTTGGAGAATCCCAGGAATGGCGGAGCTTGGTGGGCTGCCATCTATGGGGTCGCACAGAGTCGGACACAACTGAAGCAACTTAGCAGCAGCAGCAGCAGCAGCAGCAAACACAAAGTAATGATGACTACTTTGTGGTCAATCTTAGTGAAGTTAACTAATGTGTACTTCCTGTGCTCTACAACGTTACTTGTATCTCTCTTCTCTCCTGTGTTTAGTATACTCACTGAAGCATATACTTCATTAATTCTTTATTTTGGTCATAGGGGTGTTAATACTCTTACCTTTGGGTCTCAATACTTTGCTTTCAATGTTGAGTGACAGTTTGAATAGCGTAGAATTGTGGAGTTATGTTCTCTTGTCTTTTCCGGGATATTTATCTTTTACCATCTGTCTGGGACATCTCTGGTTAACCTTACTTAATTCTTTTGCATATAATCTCTTTTTTCTTTCTGATAGTTGCAATAACTTCTCTTTAAAAGTGATGACATACAAATTTAGTATGAACTGTGTGGTTGTAAATTTGATTTTAACCCCCTTGTTTCTTAGGCTGTTTCACCTATGAATTGCTATCTTTCTTAAATTCTTCATATATTTTTTCTATAAAAATATTGCTCCATTTAATTTGCTATGCAAACTATATTTTCTATACAAATATTTTATTGCAATTATAATATCAAAGTTGCTTCTTTATTACATAAAATATATCATTGTCACTCTGGAATTTTGGAGGGAAGGGGTATATCAAGTACTATCTTGAAATTCACCACTTCTCCCCTGAGTGTTAGCTATAATTGATACCACTTACTATGAGCCTCTCTGTATTATGAGTTTATTGCATTGGTTTTACTTTTAGGCTCTACACAATAATTGTTTTTTTTTTTTTAATTTTAGAGTAAATGTATGTTATAATCAGTGATCCTATAGCTGTTTTTACTAACATTATATCTACTTATAAAGTTTGGAATTTTAATTTCAAGCTTAGTTTGAGTGGGATATTTTTTATTTATTTGTGTGTTTCATTTGTCATTCTTTCACATTTTGTCTAAAATTTGCAGTTGTCTTAGACTGGGTAATTGATCTCCAAGTTCAGAAATAGGTTGTACAATGGCATTTGAGGTTTATCCTCTACAGCAACCATAGATCTCTGTTCAAATCATCCTCAGTCTAAATAATCCCACCCTCTGGGAGTATGGTAAATTCAGGAGAGCAATCCTCAGCAGCCATGAAATTAAAAGATGCTTCTCTTTGGAAAAAAAATGCTATGAAAAAAACTAGACCGCATATTAAAAAGCAAAGATATCACCTAACTGACAAAGGTCCGCATAGTCAAAGCTATGGCTTTTCCAGTAGTCATGTATGGATATGAGAATTGGACCATAAAGAAAGCTGAGCACCAAAGAACTGATGCCTCTGAATTGTGGAGCTAGAGGAGACTCTTGAGAGTTCCTTGGACAGCAACAAGATCAGTGAGACCCAAAGGGAAATCATCCCTGAATATTCACTGGAATGATTGATGCTGAAGCTGAAGCTCCAATACTTTGGCCACTTGATGGGAAGAGCTGACTCATTGGAAAAGACCTTGATGCTAGGAAAGAGTGGAGGCAAAGAAGAAGGGAGCTGCAGAGAATGAGATATTTAGATAGCATCAACAGCTCAATGGACATGAGGACAGGGAAGCCTGGCATGCTCAGTGTATGCCATCACAAAGAGTCAGTGTCTGAGCAACAACAGCAGCAGTCCACAGCACTGCTCTCCTGTGGTTTTCTTCCGAGCAGCAGTGCTAGAGTAGACTAGAAATCACGTGGCTTAGTGCCCACTGCTGATTCCAACCAGTTAGTGGGAGGACAGATAGAGCCACAGTATGAAACAATTCTGTGTGTCTAACCCATAAATTCAAAAGAGCACTTTGTGACTTTTTTCCTTCTTGCTCTGAAACACAAATCCCCTTAAATTTTCCTTGAATGTAGAGTGGGCCAGATCAAAAGCTAATCACTATTTAGTTGACTTACTGGCTTTTTCTCATATTATAATTTTTTCAACAGAAGGTGAGGTCATAGAGTCAGGATAAGATACAGAATTGACCAAAACTTAATTGTGTAGCTTTAGTTAAAACTTAAAAAAAATTGCCTTCAGATTCTCATTATGCCTTTGGCTTTCTTCAATCTTCATGTTAAAAGAATGCTAACTATATTCATAGCTCTGCTTGATGTCCCAATTTGTCAGTGTTTCGTTGGTTTTTCATTGGTTTTTGTTTTCTCTTTCTTGTCATGAGATATTGTTGACCAGAATAATGTCTTCTGAATTTGTTACCTTAATTTTTTTTTCATGGCTAGTAGTAAATCTACTTTCTCCCTTATTAAGTGTAAATACCTCCTCTGACCAATGTTTGCTACTAAAAAAATTGATATTGAGAGTACCTTAGGTCTAGTTACATAACTAGTGGAATATTTGGATCAATTTTTTTTTTTTTTTTTTGTCAAGCTGTATATTTGTTCTCCCTTTTTCTGCGTTCCCAGTGGGCTGGAAGGGTTGTGTTAGTCACTGAGTCATGTCTGACTCTTTGTGACTGGATGGGCTGTAGCCCACCAGACTTCTCTGTCCATGGGACTCTCCAGGCAAGAATACTGGAGTACATCGCCATTCCCATCTCCAGCGGGTCTCCCTGACCCAGGAATCCAACCCAGGTCTCCTATATTGCAGGCAGATTCCTTACCATCTGACCTGCCACAGAAGCCCATGGACTGAAAAGTAAAACCCAAAAGAGCAGCATTTTTTTTCCTTCTAGATTCAGTTCAAATGCCTGAGAATCCCACCTGCATCCTCGGCTTTCAAGTTTTGTGTCTCAAGCAAATTCATCATCTTTTTGCAGATTCATTAATTTTGTATTCCCCACACTTTCTTTACCCACAAGCATGGAACCTTCAGCCATCCTCTTCAGAGCCCTGTAGGCCCGCTGTTTTATTTCAGCACCCTAACATGCCTTTCTAATCCACAGCTTTGGATCTGCTTGCTGAGACTTTCTCTTTTTCTCTTTGTCATTGCAATGATTTTGAAGCTGAATGGCAGTGCTGAAGTTTATGTCAACTTCTAAGAATTGTCAAATACAGCTGACTATCAAAGCATCTTATTATTATCTGCTTTCTTATTATTTTTTCAGTTCTCCATCTACAGTTTGCCGTCTTTAAACAGTATTCTAACTTTACACCAGAGCATTCTTTCTCCAACTATAGATAATATATAAAATAACCTTGTATTTCTTATGTGTGTGCTGAGTCTCTCAATTGTGTCCAACTTTGTAACCCCATGGACTGTAGCTTGCCAGACTCCTCTGTCCATGGAATTTTCTAGGCAAGAATACTGGAGTGTATTTCCTACTTTTGTCTATAATTCTCATTTTGCTTCTTCTTCACCTCTTGGTTCTGTGGCAGAATGTTTAATTCCATCACAATGAAATGTAGTCTTATACTTTTATAATTTAACATCACATAATGCACATGTACTATCCAAGGACTTATATAATTTAACTGTGTGAAACATTTTTGCAATGCACTCTACATAAAATATATTATATGCAATGAAGTTGTTTTGTATACAGTACAGAATTTTTTCTTTGAATAATGATTTTCACTAAGGACTTTAGCTCATCTGGACTCATAAATACTTGCACTCATAAAAATTGTTTCTCTTTACCTTCCAATATAAATCTGCATTTGTCTATAAAACTTTTAGCCCAATGAGAACAGTATGTTTCTTTTAAGGTATTTGCCTTTGCTCCTATTGATTTTGTAGAATAATCCTTTCTTTCTTGAGAAAGTTATTTCTACATTTTCAAAAAAGAGGAAAACTTTAGGGTGTGAAACGATAGCTTTATGGAGCATCCTTAGTACAATTCAGAATACTCATAAACATCTAAAAGTGGTGAAAAGACTAATTTTATGTTTAGAATTTTTACCATTATCTTCTAAAACCTTTTATAGATGCCAATTCCGACTGATTCCCTCTCACTAGCTCTTTATTGAAATATTTAAAAAAAAAAAACACACAGATGTATATAAGCTCATAGTCGAATCTACTGACAACCTAAATGAACACATACAGTATTTTCTTTTGGAGAATTTGCAATATAAATGCCTTACATCTTTGTACGTTTCAGAGATACATGTGGTATGCTATTGTGATCTGGTATAATTTTGTATTTTCTATAAAAGACTTCTCATGTCATCTAAAATTTAAAATAAAAACACCAAATTATAAAAGATTCTCTTACATATTATTATCTTTATATTATCTTATGTATTATTAATCTTTATGCATAAGATTAACTTAGTTTATAAATTGTCCATCTATATATTTGAAAATAATTACTTAAACATTCAGGATAGCTAATAATTACATATATATTTTCGGTAAAGCCTGCATTTAACCATAAAACCTAATTTTAACAGACTTTTCAAAACAAATAATAGTACTTCATTGAAAAAATGCTGATGACTGTTACATGTATTTTAAATTCATGCTGTTATACTGAGGTTTTTTTTTTGGTCCATCTTCCTAATGAAGAAAGTAGAATCCAAAATATTGTATAACACACGTTTTTAGTGCAAAATTTATTCTAACAGTCATATTATTCCTTAGTCAAATATATTTTTAATTAGTTTGTGATTAAATAATACAAGAAGAGTATTTTAGAGAAAAATGACATAGTATTCAAACCAATCTCTTTAAAATCCACCCCTACCCGTTAAAATCCTTCAGTGATTTCCAAACACATAAAATAATAAAATCCAAGCACCTCACCTGAATCATCTGTCAGCTGACTCTCTCACTACCTCAGTAGTCTGAGCCCACATTGTCCAAAACATGTCAAGTATTCCTTCCCCCGAGACAACTGCTATTCACTCTGCCTAGAAAGCTCTGCCCACCAATTTTCCTACCAGTTGTTCATTCTCATCATTTAGTTCATTATATAAATATTGTCTTATCAGAGAGTTGGTTCCTAATTGTTCTATCAGATTTGCTATTGTCACCATCCATCCCATTACTATATTTTATATAACATTTATTATAAGAATATGTCATGAATATTCCTTTCTGAATGTGTTTATTGTATACCTTTCTCAATAAAATATAAAACTATAAAAGAGCAGAGAGTTCAGTTCAGTTCAGTCGCTCAGTCATGTCCAACTCTTTGCAACCCCATGGAATGCAGCACACCAGGCTTCCCCTGTCCATCACCAACTTCCGGAGCTTGCTCAAACTCATGTTCATTGAGTCAGTGGTGCCATCCAACCAGCTCATCCTCTGCCGTCCCCTTCTCCTGCAGCAGAAGACAGTTAGTCTATTTGGGTCACTGTAGCATCCTTAAAATGTGGATATGGGCCACTATGTTTGGCCCATAGAAGTACTCAAAAAATATTTGAAGGAAATACTGGCTATTCCCAAGGAAATTACAGTTGTCTACTGGTTATTCCTCTTGCTAACTTTGTGACTTTAACTAACTTTCATGGGTTTCCCTGGTGGCTCAGATGGTAAGAATCCACCTGTAGTGAAAGAGGCCTGAGTTCCATCCCTGGGGCGGGAAGATCTCCTGGAGAAGGGAAGGATTGCTCCTGCTGCTGCTGCTGCTAAAGCGCTTCAGTTGTGTCTGACTCTGTGCGACCCCATAGATGGCAGCCCACCAGGCTCCCCCATCCCTGAAATTCTCCAGGCAAGAACACTGGAGTGGGTTGCCATTTCCTTCTCTAATGCATGAAAGTGAAAGTGAAGTCGCTCAATCATGAGGGACTCTTAGCAACCCCATGGACTGCAGCCTACCAGGCTCCTCCGTCCATGGGGGCAATCCCATGGACGGAGGAGCCTGGTGCCCTACAGTCCATGGGGTGGCAAAGAGTCTGATACGACTGAGTGACTAACACTTCCACTTTCATAGATTTTCTATCCCCTAAATCACTCTTCTACAAAAAGAGAGAAGGTAAAGAAATAATGTTTGTACTCCTTATCCCCTAGAGTTATCATGAGGATATAAGGAGATAATTTGCAGAAAATGCTTTGAGAATTTTAAAACACTGTGAAAATATAAAATGTCATTGCTGTCAAGATTTTCTATTAATTTTCTGAGTGTCCTTCACTCACTCCCAGGATCTTCATCTATATAATTTGGGGAGTGAATGTCATAGAGTTCCTGACTCTTGAAGGACTTATGAATCCAACTATTACTCTTAAAACTTACCTTGCTGTAACTGGCTAGTTTTATATTGAAAGCTAATGTGCCAACAGTTAGACTTAGCAATGACAAGAGAAATATGAGAAAGCTGGGGTCTATAGAGGAGCAGCTGTGAATTTTTACATTTGATCCATAGAATCTTCATTCACCACACAAGTATTAGTAAACTATCTAACATGTAAGTTTATAAAATCAAGTGTATGGTGTATTTAATAAGCACTCTCCCCTAAGGATTAGATAAAGGCTCAAAAAATTACTGTCATTTGAATGTAATATACCTGCAAATATTTAACAAGAGTAAAATAATAAAAAATAACAAAAACCTACAAAGTTTCATTAAGCAATTATCTCTTGGAATATTCAATGACAATTCTTTTAGATTTAATTTAGTAGGGCTTGATCAGCTATATTCCATACAACTGTAACTACTCATACTTTTGTAAATCTTACATAATATCATTATTCAACCAAGAGAAATAATTTCAAAATAACTATTGGTCATAATAGCAGTGGACATACCTGTTATTTCAGAATGAATGGATGACTTATTAGACCAGGTTAAACTAAAAATTATTTTAGGGCACAGTGGGAGGATAAAATCTTTAGTGACCAATTAGCAAAGCAAGGATTAACTCTTTTTTCTTTCAAATAAGAATCTATCCTCTTATACTCAATACCTTCTATTTAATAATTCCTTAACTAGTCACCATCGTTTTATGTCTTAATTTATTTTTATCTCACACAATGCCAAGAACTCATCCTTGTATCCAACCAGAAAAAACCTGAAGTATATATAATCAATGACCAAAAAGTGGTTAGATATCTTTGCTTGTATTCAGTTTGAACAAAAGTAAGACTCTGCTTTCCTGCTTCAGGAAAATACACACATGGTGTTGCCTTTTACTCAGATGTCTTCATTATAACAAGGTCAATATTCAGTAATTATTTTTTTCAATAACTGCAAAAATAATTGGATGTGCTATTTTCTATAACTACCTCTCCCAACTAAAACCTCAGTAGTATTTTTACTCACCATTTCACAGATGTTAGTTTTTCTTGTCTCCAAAGCTGTATCTTGTGTATTGAAAGTAGTTGTTGGCTTGTTTTGTTTCAGTTTTTTGCTTTTTTCTACAAAAGGCATTTGGGAAGCAAATTTCAAACTTCCTGGCAGTGATGATTAAGTCCGTTTCAATTTGACTGGGCTACCGGATACCCAGATAGATGGTAAAATACTATTTCTGAGGGTGTCTGTGAAGGTGTTTCTGTAACGCCTTTGGTGTTATAAGTGGTGGACTGAGTGAGGATCACCACACCGATGCTCATGGCACCATCCAAACCCTCAAGGGTCTTAGTAGAACAGAAAGAGAGAGGAAAGAGTGACTTGCCCTTTGCCGATCTGCATCTCCCATCTGCCCTGCCCTGGGGCATCAGTGCCCTTGGGTCTCAGGCTTCAGTTTCAGACTAGTATTTGTACCACTGACTCCCCTGCTTCTCAGGCCTTTCAGTTTACACTGGAACTACACCACTGGCTTTCCCGGGCCCCCAGATGCAAGCAACAGATCATGGAACTTTTCAGCCTCCGTATTCACATGAGCTAATCCTTCACAATAAATCTCTTTTGAAATATCTATATTTGTATCTGGGCTTCCCAGGTGACTCAGTGGTCAAGAATCAACCTGCCAATGCAGGAGACATAGGAAACATGAGTTCAGTCCCTGGGTTGGGATGATCCCCTGGAGAAGGAAATGGCAACCAACTCTAGTATTCTTGCCTGAGAAATCCCATGGAAAGATAAACATGACCGGCTACAGTCTATGGGGTAGTGAAGAGTCAACATGACTGAACACAAACTCTCACATACATATATTATCTATGTTTTGATTCTTCTGGTACTGTTTTTCTAGAAAACCATGACTAGTATATTGTCTTTTGTGAGCCTTTTTTTAAAAATTAACATCTGACTTGGTTTGCTTTTCAAATGAAAGGTATTTATTAATTATATATTTACCAAATCAAATGTTCTTAGTTCTTTCTTTAAACAAGGTTCAGTATAAGTTCAACCTTCAAATGCAGCAGTGAGTTGGACATGACTTAGTGACTGAACAAAATATTAAACACTTAAGCCCTTAATATATTCTATCTTTTCATATGTCAGATTTTCTATGGAATGTGTGGGGTTTCAGAAATTATTCAGCAATTCTAAGACAAAGCTCTCTTTGATAATGCTGCCTTCCCTAAGTCTAGAAAAGACTGTGGAATGTTTAGTTTTTCAAGCATCAGATAAGAGTCAATAGAATCTAAAGAAACAGTTTCAAAGATGCATCAGTTTATAGGCAAAACTGTCATGAGGGGAAAAATCATATAGGCTAATCACTTTATGGTCACATTCTCAGAGTTAGTTCTTAGATTCATGTGTATGTTGCCTATCAATGTGTAAGTAAGCTAAATTAATGGCTGCTTGAAGGAGGCAAGGTAGAGAATATAAGTGGCAGTATCCTTTAAAGGACCAAAGACATTAAAGGTTTCACATTTCTTGGGGCAAAGGAAGTATTTGGGAAGCAAAGATGAAGTAAACATCTTACCAAGATGCAACTGGGAGAAATTCCACAAAAATGAAATGTATCTTTCATGCATCATGTCTCACTCCAGTATTGTCATTTTTGACAGTGATGTGCTTTTGGAATATGTTATTTTATACTAACTCTTGTAGCTTGCTTCTACGTACTCTCCTATATTTATATTTCACTGCCTGAAACATTAATGCCAAGTGTCAAATTAAGCTGATTCTAAGAAAATAATTACAAATGAATAGGGGGATATTGGCTTCATTCCATATTTAAAATTATATTCAGATCTTAATAAATACCATCCACCACTACTTTCAAAAATTTTCTGTCATTTTTAAACATACTTTTACACACTAATTAATAGATTACCTTTCTTGTCTAGGACTGAGGGAAAAAAAGGTTAAAAATAAAATATATAAAGAAGAAAAAACAATGGAGCATTAAGAAGACTTCTACATCTTTTTTTGAACACAGAAGTTTTGAAAGACCAACCAGTTACGGGAATAAGCCATGATAGCTGACCAAGAGAAAAGCTACACCATTTAATGACAGCTCTGTTTTTGTGTTCAATTGCTAAGTCATGATCCACTCTTTGGCAACCCCAGGGACTGTAGTCAGTCAGGCTCCTCAGTCCACAGATTTCCTTGGCAAGACTATTGGAGTGAGCTGCTATTTCTTCCTCTAGGGGATGGTCTCGATCCAGGGTTCAAATCCGCATCTCCTGCATTAGCAGGTGAATTCTTTACCACTGAGCCAACTGGGAAAGCTCTAATGGCACATCAGTCTGTTCAGGCACTCAGTTGTGTCCAACGCTTTACAACCCCGTGAACTGCAGCACAGCAGGATTCCCTGTCCATCACCAACTCTGAGAGTTTACTCAAACTCATGTCCATTGAGTCAGTGACGCCATCCAACCAATTCATCCTCTGACATCCCCTTCTCCTCCCACCTTCAATCTTTCCCAGCATCAGGATCTTTTCTAATGAGTTAGTTGTTTGCATCAGGTGGTCAAAGTATTGGAGGTTCAGCATCAGTCCTTCCAATGAATATCCAGTACTGATTTCCTCTAGAGTTGACTGGTTTGATCTCCGTGCAGTCCAAGGGACTCTCAAAAGTCTTCTCTAACACCACAGTTCAAAACATCAATTCTTTGGTGATCAGCTTTCTTTATGGTCCAACTCTTACATCCATACATGACTACTAGAAAAACCATAGTTTGACTAGACAGACCTTTGTTGGCAAAGTAATGTCTCTGCTTTTTAATATGCTGTCTAGGTTTGTCATAGGTTTTCTTCCCAGGAGTAAGCGTCTTTTGATTTCATGGCTGCAGTCACCATCTGCAGTGATTTTGGAACACAAGAACATAAAGCCTCTCACAGTTTACACTGTTTCCCCACCTATTTGCCATGAAGTGATGGGACCGGGTTCCACGATTGCTACAGCCTGACAGAGCAGAGACCAGAACCTCCCCCGTGACTTCAGGGTGCAGAAAACTGTGCCCTCGTGATTGTCCTAGTAAGCATGCTAGGCGGATATTTTTTGGGCGGGACACTCTTCCTATTCCACTTTACTGCCTACTCCTGCATCTGTCTCCATGGTAGGGGGCGGAAATACAAGATATTCCTGCTCAACAGCAGGGCCTGCGCTAAACAAACTCCCCAGTATCACTCTTCCCTAATGATCTGATGTGACTACTGCCAATAAAAGTGAGAGCTGAAAGGAGCCATTTCGTCTTCCTGCCATGAAGAGCAAGAGGGCCCCTGACTCCCTGCTTGCCAAATTATATATGTCTGTTTTTTCATTATGCACTTGCCCCCGTTTCAGTTCTTTCTCACCCACTGTGCTGGATGTGGCACGTGATCTTTGTTTTTTGAATATTGAGTTTTAAACCAGCTTTTTCACTCTTCTTTTTCACCTTCATCAAGAGGTTCTTTAGTTCCTCTGCACTTTCTGCTATAAGGGTGGTGTCATCCGTATATCTGAGGTTACTGATATTTCTCCCTGCAATCTTGATTCCAGCTTGTGCTTCATCCAGCCCAGTGTTTTGCAAGATGCAATCTGCATATAGGTTAAATGAGCAAGGTGACAGTACACAGCCTTGACGTACTCCTTTCCCAATTTTGAACCAGTCCATTGTTCCATGCCTGCTTCTATTGCTTCTTGACCTGCATAGAGATTTCTCAGGAGGCATGTAAGGTGCTGGTATTCCCATCTCTTTAATAATTTTCTACAGTTTGTTGTGATCCACACAGTCAAAGGCTTTAGTGTAGTCAGTGAAGCAGAAGTGGATTTTTTTTCTGAATTTTCTTACTTTCTAACTGCAATTTCATTTTCCTAAGAATATTAGGGAGTATGTTGATCTTCAGAGTTATAGAGACTTGTAATCTGCTGGCACATGAAAAGGATTTTTGAGGGTTTTCTTAAATACTTTAATGCAAGTTTGAATTCAAGACAGAATTTGAATATAGTAACCAATAGTTAAAACTAGCTTCCACTATTTAAAATAATACATTTTAAATCTTTATTTTCCAGTGACTTCTAGCTGTCATCATTTCTGTTTAGTACTGAGCTATGAATTTTGTTGTGTTTTTAAAAATAATGTATCTTTTTATCTCTGGTCACTTTTAAGATGTTCTGTTTTTGGTTTGTGAGGAGCTTGAATATAATAATACTTAATTGAGGGTTACCTTGTATTTGTCTTGCTTGTGGTATATAATAAACCTTAAATCTTTAGTTTAAATTAAAAAGAGTAAAGACTTATTATCATTCAAATATTGGTTTTGTTTAATTTTTTTCTATTTAGCCCTTTTGGCACTCTAAATATGTACGTCTCACACATTTTCACTATGTCTCATATGTCTCTTGTGTTTGCATATTTGTATGTGTATGTGTTTTTTTTTTAATTAATTTATTATTTTTGATTCAGGCAGATTATAGTCTATTTTCCTACATTACAAACCACTACTCCACTCTTCTGCTGTGTTAATTCATATACATAGTGGATTCATTTGCTATTAAATCTATCTATTTAGTTCTTAATTTTGTTAGCAAATAAGAAGAACTGATACTTTCAGATTGTAGTTCTGGATAAGACTCTTGAGAGTTCCTTGACTGCAAGGAGATCACACAGTCAATTCCAAAGAAAATCAATCCTAAATATTCATTGGAAGGACAGATGCTGAAGCTGAAGCTCTGATACTTTAGCCACTTGATGCAAAGATCTGACTCATTGGAAAAGACCCTGATGCTTGGAAAAATTGAAGGAAAAAGGAAAGAGGAGTGCTAGAGGATGAGATGGTTAGATACCATCAATGGCTCAATTATGTTAATTTAAGCAAACTCTGGGAAATATGCAGGGCAGACTAGCCTGGCATGCTGCACTCCATGGGGTGCAAAGAGTCAGAAATGGCTTAGGGACTAAAAAACAACAGCAAAATTTCACAATTCTAAAATTTTTCTTTACAGTTCCTTTATAATTTCTTAACATCTGTATATTTTAAATAAATGTGTTTGTTGGAATAAATAAAAGGATTGCATGAAAGCTCTTTTCAAACTGATTTGTTTGGAATTCTTCATCTTGCCATCTGTGTTTTGATTGCACTAATCACATTAAGTTTTAAAAATATGTGCTTTGTAATTGTAAATCTGTAAAAAATGGATTATATTTTATTTATTTTTTCTCCTCTTGCCCTCTCTATCTCTCTGTATCTATCTCTGTTTCTCTTTCTTAATATGCTTGGTTACCCTTAATGGGATGCCATATTCTATACACACACACAAAGGAAAACAAGATAAAGAAACTCTGAATGATGCTAATTCCATCTTCTTTGGGAATTTTTTTTTCCCCAAACTGGGAATAGAAAAATAAAAACCCCTTAATTCAAACAAGTTCTAATTTTATTTGAGTCTGGGTGCATTCCTTGTAATACATGTTTTGCTTAAGTGTCACTACTGAGGCATAGCCCACAAGACATCTCAGCTGAGGGATTAGGAGGTATACTAAAGCTGCCTTACTTCTTGGGAGGTCCTGAATTCTAAACTGGTCTAATCTCCACCAGAGTCAGGAAGATCCCCTGGAGAAGAGCATGGCAACCCACTCCACCATTCTTGCCTGGAGAATTCTATGGACAGAGGAGCCTGGTGGGCTAGAGTTCAAGGGGTCGCAAAGAGTTGGACATGACTGAGAGACTAACACTTTCACTTTCCACCATGAGACATTAGAAAACTCGCTTGACTGAGCTTTCAGGGGCTTTTTGATTGACATTTAGCTTCTTGCTTTGTGAAGCTTAAGAATTCCCAAAGTTCCTCAGAAGAAAGAGAGTTCAGTGCATCCCGCACCTCATTGTAGCTCTCTTCTCCCCAGAATCATGACCACTCATATAATGTGCCCCTGAACATTCCAAAACTTCCATTTTTGTGTAAGCCAAGACCACAACATAGAGGAAAATTCTCCTGGATTCTTACCCTCTTTCTAAATTCTCAAATGTTGGACCTACACCAAGCATCAAAACTGTCCCAATGAGAAATGTTAAAGAAAAGGGATTCCACTCCTCACGATTTCCTTGCCTCTACAGTTTACGTCTCTAAAGCCCTGGTTGCCTCAGTAGTCTTGAGGTACTTTCAAAAGGTTTTTATGACAAAATAGCTAGCTTTTCTAGTTTTTCCTAATGGGAGTTTTTTAATAGGGAGAAACAAAAGTTTCTAAGCTAATTTAAGCTGTTATATTTTTATGTCTCAGGAGAATCCTGAGGAGGATAGGAAGACAATAAGTGGATTTTGAGAATCTAAAATCCATCATTTTACATATCTTAAGTTCATTTAATTTATCATCTTTAAAGAAGCCGCTCTTACGAATTACTGTTCTCATTTTACATTTAAAACTAGTGACACAGATTCATATTTTTCTTTTAAGAGTTGATTCAGAGAGTGAGTAGTAGGGGTCATATGGCAACCAAGTTCATCTGACTCGGCCCTGCCTGACATCCGATGCATCATGATTTTAAATTTAATTACCTTAGGCAGTTTTGATTCCAACAAATATATTCCATCTATCCATGTAGTAAAGAGTGACCCTAGAAAAACTTTTATTCTCACAGAATGCAAAAGGGCATTTCATATGTATTTGTAGCCCAGGAACCTTTACTACATTAATCCTGTCTAAACACAATTTATTTTAGTTTAAAATTTGTTGTTCTGTCATTCTCTCAATTGTTCATGAAGAAACAGTACGAAGTAAAACCCTTTTAATGTTCCTTATTATTTCCTCAATCATCTTCTTGTTCTATAAAATGAAATTCTCTAAATACTGATTTTCTCAGAGTTAATTTTCTACCCATCACCATTATTATTACTTGGCTTCTCCATCAATACATTTAATTAAATTCTAGACAGAACATGAACCTCACTTAATATATTGAAATTACTATTATCAGCTCCTAAATAAAGCTTCCCTGGAGAGAGCAATGGCAACCCACTCCAGTATTCTTGCCTGGAGAAGCCCATGGACTGAGAAGCCTGACAGGCTACAGTCTATGGGACTGCAAAGAGTTGGACACCAGACTGAAGCGACTTTGCGCGCACACACGCAAACAAAACATTCCAATTTATATATTCAGGTTAGACTTTAAAGAGCAGGGACTTCCTGGCAGTCCAGTGGTTAGGATTCATTGCTTCCACTGCAGTCTGCATGGGTTTGATCCCTGGTAGAGGAACTAATTGGAGTGGCAATAGCACCCCACGCCAGTACCCTCGCCTGGAGAATCCCATGGATGCAGGAGCCTGGTGGGCTGCAGTCCATGGGGTCGCTAAGAGTCAGACATGACTGAGCGACTTCACTTTCACTTTTCCTTTCATGCATTGGAGAAGGAAATGGCAACCCACTCTAGTGTTCTTGTCTGGAGAATCCCAGGTATGGTTGAGCCTGGTGGGCTGCTGTCTATGGGGTCCACAGAGTCGGACACGACTGACGCGACTTAGTAGTAGTAGTAGCAGTAAGCAGAACTAATATCCGACACACTGCTTGGCACAAACAAAATTAATAATAATAATAAATACATTGTCCAAAAGTTAAAAAAATTATAATCCACTCACTATGGATCTAAAATTTTAATAAATTTTAACGCATATTCTAATAAACTTTAATTTGCATTACAATTTATTAAAACAGCTTAAGAGTTATAATAATTGTAAATATCTTGCATCTCTATAAATTTATATTGCTCATGTTTCCAGAAGTTACAAGAAGGACACCAAAACATGTGTCCCATTGTTTTGCAATCATGTCTAAGAGATATGATTTAAGAAAAATGTAAATCATTTTATAGAAACCATATGTTTAACTGTATATAGAATTTTCAAAAGCTACTCATTCTGGTTGATAAATTCCCCCATTTTCTTTTATTCAGTTCAGTTCAGTTCAGTCGCTCAGTCGTGTCTGACTCTTTGTGACCCCATGAATTGCAGCACACCAGGGCTCCGTGTCCATCACCAACTCCCAGAGTTCACTCAAATTCATGTCCATCCAGTCGGTGATGCCATCCAGCCATCTCATCCTCTGTCGTCCCCTTCTCCTGCCCCTAATCCCTCCCAGCATCAGAGTCTTTTCCAACGAGTCAACTTCTCACATGAGGTGGCCAAAGTATTGAGGTTTCAGCTTCAGCATCAGTCCTTCCAATGAACACCCAGGACTGATCTTTAGAATGGACTGATCAGATCTCCTTGCAGTCCAAGGGACTCTCAGTTTTCTCCAACACCACAATTCAAAAGCATCAATTCTTTGGCGTTCAGCTTTCTTCACAGTCCAACTCTCACATCCATACGTGACCACTGGAAAAACCATAGCCTTGACTAGATGGACCTTTGTTGGGAAAGTAATGTCTCTGCTTTTGAACATGCTATCTAGGCTGGTCATAACTTTTCTTCCAAATAGTAAGCGTCTTTTAATTTCATTGCTGCAATCACCATCCACAGTGATCTTGGAGCCCCCCAAAATAAAGTCTAACACTGTTTCCACTGTTTTCCCATCTATTTCTCATGAAGTGATGGGACCAGATGCCATGATCTTAGTTTTCTGAATGTTGAGCTTTAAGCCAACCTTTTCACTCTCCTCTTTCACTTTCATCAAGAGGCCTTTTAGTTCCTCTTCACTTTCTGCCATAAGGGTGGTGTCATCTGCATATCTGAGGTTATTGATATTTCTCCCGGCAATCTTGATTCCAGCTTGTGCTTCTTCCAGCCCAGCATTTCTCATGATGTACTCTGCATATAAGTTAAATAAGCAGGGTGACAGTATACAGCCTTGACGTACTCCTTTTCCTATTTGGAACCAGTCTGTTGTTCCATGTCCAGTTCTAACTGTTCTTTCCTGACCTGCATATAGGTTTCTCAAGAGGCAGGTCAGGTGCTCTGATATTCCCATCTCTTTCAGAATTTTCCACAGTTTATTCTGATCCACACAGTGAAAGGCTTTGGCATAGTCATTAGGTTGGTGCAAAAGTAACTGTGGTTTTGCATTGTCAAATTTTGCCATTTGATAATGGAGTACATTCTTAAATAAATGTGGTAATGTTATACATCCTTTTAATGTACATTTCTTGCTTTATGTTTACTTGCTATTTGTTTTATATGTATTTTCAACTATGAAAATGATGGGAATACAGATTTCTCAAGAGGCAGGTCAGGTGGTCTGGTATTCCCATCCTTTTCAGAATTTTCCAGTTTATTGTGATCCGCACAGTCAAAGGCTTTGGCATAGTCCATAAAGCAGAAATTATTGTTTTTCTGGAACTCTCTTATTTTTGTGGAACATCTCTCAGCAGATGTTAGCAATTTGATGTCTGGTTCCTCTTTTATTAAGGACCAGTTAATTAAGAACATTAATTTTTGACAAACATATCTTTAATTTATTTAAAATACTTTGAAGTCCTAGAGGTGCTACACAAATTATCTTTCAAGTACATGTCACAAAGTTTCCCTTTCAATTGAGTTTAAATTTCAAATATGGGCTACAATGCAAAGAGTCTCAAAGAGGTGGACACAACTGAGTGATTGATCATCAGCAGTTTCAAATATAAGCTTAAAAAATTGTTTGTTTGTTTGTTCTACGTATCCATTGTCATAGGATGAATGTCTTCTATTCAAGTGATGGAGTATCACATTCAGCCTGGGCCTTTTCCAGCAACAAAGAAGCACAAATCTTTCCCTGCTGAAAGGAATCCCGCATGTTTCTGTCAAAATATAGTTACATGATCTCCTGGTCCTTTCCATTATCACTCTCCCTTCTCAACTACACGTAATTATGGAAGGAAAATTCAGGAATATGTAAATAGGATACTGACTCACCTATCATTTACATGTCCTTTTGAAAATATGGAAGTTGTGTCTCAAACTTTGGATGCTTCATACGTACTGGTCTACTACTCTCGAAACAGTATTAAAACCAGTCAATTTATGTTGCCAAATTTTTCTTACAAATGAATTAAGCAAATAATGATTGGGAAAAGCAATGGCTGTGACATTCAAAATTAAAGACAAACAACATTTATTCAGTGCTTCCTTATGCAAGATTCCACAGATTTAAAAGAAAACAAGAAATGAGTAAGACTATTCACTTTATTGGGTATCCACTCATTAGTTATAGAAAAAGACCTACCGTTACAATACGGTGTGATAATTACTGTAATAATTATGTACAAAGTGTTACAGGAAAATTAAAAAGAGAAGGATCACTCTGCGTAAGTAGAAAGGACTTCAAAGAAGGCAAGCTGTTTGAACTGTCCTTAGAGCAAGCATCCATGCTTTTCATGAAGTAAAGAGAGAGAGGAAGTGGTGGTAAGGATGAGATTGAGGACTTGGGTGATGACGTGTTCATTAAGCAGGATCTCGTCTGAAATCACCATTATGCAATTTCTGTGGCAGCTCAGGAAAGCTAGAAACACAACAGGAATGAGTGTAGTATTCCAGTCCCGTTGAGCCTGCTTTGAATATCAGGCTCTGGCAAACACAACCTCCAAACTGTTTCCTTGAACTTTCACATTTCAAGAAATAGAGCATCAAAACTACAACTAGAGAACTAACTTGAATAATCAAGAAAAGTTTCTTCATCGCTAATAAAATACAGTTGGGTTTACTCTCACATTTCCACCCAGTATTTATAATCTCATTGAAGGGGTGGGAGTGACATGCAAGCTATTACTAGCAAAATCTAGGACACAAATCTCACTTAGTGATGACCTTTTCATTGTTTCTTTGTCTCTGAAATGTTAACACATTTTTGATTAATCAGGGTACAGAACTCTCTCAATCCATTACGGGAGAGGTTTCAGTTTGCAACTGATTTACAGATACACCATATAACCAAGCAAAAGCTATGAAATGAATGTTAGTGAGCATACAGGCTATTATGGTTTTCCTCTGTGACTAGTGACATGAATGTTAAGCCATGTCTTGAAAACATCAATTTCAGGTCATTTTTAGAAATAAAAGCAATAGTTGAAACATCCAGTTTTGTATAAGCGTGTATTTTGTAGCGGGTTAGGAGATTTCACAGCATGCTAGGTAATTAACAGCATGTGACATAATGATGTAAGTGTTGTGAATGTGTTTACATTGTGTAATGTCAATATTCTATATTGTCAGTGCCTGAACAAAGAAACAAAATTTACAGAGTACATTTGGACTATATCCATACTAGCTTTTTATTAGTTTTTGGTTACTCGTTATTTTTTTCAATAGAATCATATTTCTAAATTAATTCCACTTAAGTAGTTTTATTTCAAACACATATACATGTATATCGGTGTGTGTTTTGTGTTTTTAACGCATCTGTTAATATGGGTATTTGTGATAAAGTAATCATTCAGTTCCTGGGGTTGCAAAGAGTCAGACATGACTGTGTGACTGAACAACAATTCAAAACAATCACAGAAAATGGAGAAGGAAATGGCAACCCACCCTAGTATTCTTGCCTGGGAAATCCCATGGACAGAGGAGCCTGGTGGGCTGCAGTCCATGGGTTCTCATAAGAGGTAGGACATGATTTACCAACTAAGCAACAACAATCATGGAAAAGGATGCGATCTCTATGTTTAGTATTTCCAGCTTAGGAAAATGAGGGAAATTGGCATTATCTTCTTTGTCTTATTTCTTTTCCTTTTTAAATTTTTTTGTTTGTTTACTTACTTATTTCTGAGAAAGATCTCCGCTACTCTTCTTTCTCTTTTTTCATAAATAAAAATATTCTTCTTTGTTCCTTCCAACTCTACAATTTGGATCTTAACATCTTCAATGTTAGACGAGGTATGCGCTCAAAGATTTGGGGTCTGTTGGATATGGGAAATTGTGGAGAGGATGTGGTTGAACTAAATGCATCTATTGCTCATAGTTCTCCATAAGGACTGTTGTCTTTTTTGTCTTGCTATGTCCCATCACTCAGAGATTGAGCATACTATGTTACTATGTGTAGCAGTTTAACAGACTGCCAGATAGTGATGACAATGTGCTTATGCTTCCCTCTGATTCACTTTTTGGATTCTCTGGAAGGAAATCTTCCAGAATAAGTGTAGTCTGGATAGTGACTCATCTGAGTTATTATCACTATATTTTTCCCCCAATTTGGACTTTGTCCCAAGAGCTTTATCTTTTTTTGCTTCAACAGTCTTTGAATTCCAGAAAATGGCATCCCCAAGAGATCCAGCTAATGACAGGAAAGGGAACTGTGCAGCTAATGCCAAGTTAACCTAGATTGTGACCTAATTTTTTATTATTTTCAGTCTAGAAATGAGTCAAACTAGTAGCATAACTGTGAGAATTTCATCTCTTCTTAATCTTCTCAACAGCTTAGTTCCTGGGGAAAAGCTGTCTGTTGATGGCAATCCAATTCCAAGGCGTTTCTTGTGTGGTTTGGGGAGGAAAGGTCTCACATATTCCAATAAATACAAAGACATATCAGGAACTCAGAAAATAGAAAATAAGCTGAATTCAGCAAGTGTTATCAATAAGGTAGCAAAAATTCTTTGCCAACACTACTTTGGAATTATTTTCACATGGAATTGTTCAAGGAACTATAAACTGTGAACTCTCGAAGCATGAGAATCCTTCAGATATTATTTTAAAAGTTGTAAAATACAAGTCATTCCTAATAAATTAAATTAAGGTAATATATGCACATACACATGTATCAAGAATTTTATAAGTGTATAAATCCTGGTGTTTTCAATTTCTTATGAAATTGTCCATTCGTAGAATATTAGTCTACATTTTCCATACGAAAAACAATTCACTTTCCACCTATAATAAACTGAACTCATTGCTTTTAACCGAGAAGTAAATTATTGTAAACTTCACAGAGAACATTATATTTTAAAATATTGTGATAAGACTAGATATTTTACACTGACATGGATCTTTTCCCCATAATAATTCATACTTGAGGCTGACAGAATTATTGAGGAATTTTCTTTTATATAAAACTGATTTTGTTTTTATTTTTATGCCTCAAATATTTGCTAAAATGCATTACATCGTTCACAGATTTCACACAGCCTCTGCTGAGGGATAAGTCACTCACGTTTGTATCATTAACTGCTGTGGAAAGTCTAGCTCTTTGGCTTCCTGTGGAAGAGTTTATGAGTGTTTTATGATGTTTCTTGGTTATACTGTATTTTTACAACTGTTGCAAATAGACACAAATGTCATAAATTACTGAAAAAAGTTATCCTCAATCCCTCTGAGTTTAATGAGGAACAGTTACCAAAAAGGGAAGTTTGCAAGTGCCATTAAAGTCCGCTTGATGGATTCCACATGTAGAATACTTTCAGATCTCTGAGTCAGATTGGTTAAACTTCTAATGTTTATCTGTTTCCTTTCTTTGATGCCACTTTAAATGTACCCTTAATTATGGATGAATTGACTATTTGCTAATAAATACAGCTATTTGTTTCAAGTAAATGATCCACATTGGCTACCTTTTAGATACAACCAGTGCAATAGATGCAACCAGTAGGTAAATATGTCCACCTCCAAATCAAATTATCTACATAATATGTGTCCAGCAAGTTTCTACAACTATAATCTTTCAAGTTTATCATGAATAGCATTTGGAGAGCTGTCATTGAGATACTACATAAACAATATTCTGTCTAAAAATTTAGTTAAAATCACACAAATATTAATGTAACCCCACATCTATTATTACTAGCAAACATATTTACTGCCAAATATAGGGCTTGGAATGATGCTAAGTACTATGTATGGATTCAAAGAGGTAAAGGTGGAATTTAAAATATAGAAGACATATTTACAACTATCAATAAAGGATGAGTCTAAGAGTTAATTTATGTTACTGATTAGTAAAGATCACATTGTGATGAAGAAAAAGCAGCCTAGCAAGGGAAATATGCTTGACAAAGAAAGAATTGAAGTTCAAACTTTGAACTTAAATAATTAAAAATGGGTTCAAGGAGCTACATCCGGGAAGAATCTCTTTAAGTGCCTCTATTTTAGCAAATAAAGCTGCATGAATTGGTGAAGAACAAGTCATTTCTATTATAACCTTTCCCAAAACAATCAAAAACAATGAACAATATAGAGGTAATATGAGAAACTCAAAGAAATAGGAAATCCACAATCTTTCCATTATTCAAAGAGATTTAACTGATTTAACACTACTAACTTAATGCCTTACTAAATCTGGTACTAAGTAGGGAAACTAACTGGTTATAAATGCACTTCTTGTCTTTCAAAATTCTTCTGAACATGCCCAAATTGGAACAATGATTAAAAATGAAGGCAGTGGTGGAGGGAGGTAAACTAGATAACACCAAAAGCACAACTATTTGCTCTTAAGTAATTGAACATTAGCTGACCGTGAAAGGAAATACTTTGTGGAGTGCCTTAGATGAATTATCTTAAGCCAACCTCATGTAAGCCATTAATAAGGATCCTATTATTCTCCCAGTTTTATAAATTATAAAATGTAGCCTTGTTAATATGAGACTTATGGAAAATCAAGAGTTAATAAAGTGATGGAGAACAGCATTGAGCCAATGAAGTTCATCCAATGATGATACTAACAAATAGTCCATAATGAGATATAAGTATGAGGCATATTAAAATTCAAGTTTACTCCCAACTTTGAATTTTATTATAATTATTATAATTACAATGTATGATTTTATTATATATATGTACTCACACATACATACACCTGTATATTAAATACTAGCAACTCCTGAAATATATTTAATATCTATATCTATAGATGTATAAATTTATAAATGTATAATATAGAATATATAAAAATATAATATATATGTAAATTTATAAGTATATAAAATATATATTATATAATATATGGACTATATTTTTTTACATATATTTAAGGAGTTGAATTTTTGGTTCCTATTACTGGTTATTGCACTTAATTCAACAAGTTCCTAATTCTATGTTGTTTGTGATCCTAGTTACTAGTCATAATCACACATTAAATTTATTAACAGTACTCTTAATAAAATCTAATACCCCAAAGTATCACATTGAATAACTCTCAAAAGATGATCATGTATTTTCTTTCAACAAATTATTCTAATACTTTGTGAAGTTATCTTAACTGAACTTTTAGACCAAGTTCATTGACTTGCTTATCTAAAACCGTATATAACTAAAGAGTTTAAATATATATATATACCATATATAGTATTTACCGTACATAGAGAGAGAGATACTTACGATGTAACTCTTGGAAACAAATTCTTAATGTCTGAGATAGGGTGAAGCATTGAAAAGCTAATTCAGCCTGAAATCAGCATATGAAAACTAACTTTAAAATGTCTACTATTTTACTAGAAATTTTAATATATTCCAATGAACCTCCCTTTCTTTCTGCCCAAGCATTTTTATTTTTAAATACATATTCGTGTCTTCCTTTACAAATAAAAATAAATGGATATAACTCAAGCGTCAACATTTCTTTTTTTCAGGCTTGGTACAATAAATAAAAATAATATGGAAAAGCTAGAACTTTTACCTAATGCAAATGAGACAAACACACATCACTGAAATTAGTCTGGGTTTTAAATTGTTCAAGGGGAACCAAAAAGATGCCTAAGGGTAAATGTAGTTGATGTCTTCTTCACTTCCATCATAATTGTGTTTTTGTTCTATTGCTACATGTATTACCATTATCAAACTACCGTGTATTTCATTCTTGCCTGTGGCAATGCAGTGGCCGCCGCTAACAGAAGACGGAGCCGCATCAGGACTACATTAGGAAAGGAATGTTTTATTTAAGGGCTAGGCTGGTAACTCACTACCATATTTCCCTTTACAATTTGCTCACTCTAATTGCTGAAACATTTCCTGCTATTTCAGAAGAGCAAGGACCACAACAGGCTACAGATGCAATGCCACCAGGTTTACCCTAGAGGAGCACATTTGTTTTGTGACCTGCATTTGACAGCATTTTAAACATGCCTTGTGTGACTCCTTTCTTTCCTCTGTCTACTAGTTCTTCAGAATTGAACATCCGAATTTCGTGCGACTCTGAAATGAGTAATTAATGAAGCATCAGCATTTGGAAGCTTTCTCAATGAAAGCCAGTGAGACAGAACACAGACAAATGAACCTAGAGACATACAGGCACAAAGAATTGGGGTCTGCAAACCTTCTGATTCAAAAATGGATTTGAGAGTATTGAACTGTTTTCTCCAGATAGCTTCAGTCTAAAGAGGAAATACTATATCACTGTAAAATAGCGGAATATCTATGGGATATATCACAGGTAAGTAGTAGAAGTAATTCTTTTTTAAACTACAGTTTTAAAAAGGATTTAGGAATAAATTGGAAATGTATTGATCAAGTGTATAAAGATAAGTAGCAATTTTCCATTCTATTATGAAAAGTTTTAAATAACTTAAATAGTATTCCCAATATTAACAGATTTCTTGTGGATATTTGAAGCATAATTCTTTATTTCCAGCATTTATTACAAGTGTCTTGTGAAGACACAGCTAAAGTCTTCAACTCTGTGAGTTCTTTTTGTCCAGAACATCTTGTACTTCTTACAACTCTCAAAATCATAGATGATAAATGTAAACAGATCAATATACAGACAAACGAAACAGACTTGAATCAATAAAATGCAAATCTTAAGTTCTAAATTCCTGGTACTTTTCATGTATTCAATATAAGGAGAACATTAAATATTTTTAAGGCTTACAGTTTCATTTGGGGTATAATTTCAAATACAGTAAAGGTTTAAATCAATATCTTTTCAACATCATAATCATTGACTAGCTGGGGAGAAAGGTGGCTTCTTTAGCTAAGGTCACAGGGAGTAAAGATTAAGAATATGCCTTTTGAACATTTTCCCAGATAATGTTATAAACTCTAAAATGGGGGTATTGCAGGCTTTGGCATTTTCTGCCTAAATAAGTGAATTTGACCACATAGCCCTACAACTGGTGATTCTGTTGTTTTGTTTTGTGTTCATTTCCACAATGACAAGTCACCTGTTTGGCCAAAGTATTCTATTGATAACTGTAAGTTTCAAATCTCATCATGCATTAAAATCTTATGGGAACTCAGTCACAGGTTTTTATTTTTTCTGTATACAGAAAATTCCTGTTACCCCAGAACATTCCTTTATTTCACTTTCCAATCAATCTCTCTCTGCCAGAGGAATCTGCTATTAGTTTTGCTAGTTCCTGAACTTCATAAAAATGAAATTCCACCTTATAACACTGATTTAAATAATATCAGGGGAAAACAATTCTTTAACCCCCAAGTAAATTTTGTAGCATTTCAATATCAAGTCAACACCTATTTCATGAACTTTTAAGATAGAAGTTGTCTAATATGCAATCTCTATTAATTAGCATCATCTTTCGCTATATTCGAAGATTAATAATCTCTCCTTTGATAGTTCAGTTGCTCAGTCATGTCCGACTCCTGAGATAAACTGACCATAAATCTGAATTCTATACACTCAGAAACATTTTGTAGAAAAGGAAAAAGAACTGTTGTGAAAGACATTAGTGAATTCCAAGCCTCTTTTCAAATATCAAGCATTATTAAGTACTGCAAGAAAAATCTTCTGCTCCGTATACATTCCTAAGGAAACAGTTACCTTCTCACTGTCTATTCAGGTGAAGAGTATTCAGACTTCAAAATCTTTAGTGTCCCTTGAGACATTCTAAATTCAATGGACCCTTTAATTCTTGTGTCCTTTATGTTATAAATTCCAACTACTAGAGAGAAAGAAAAGAACCTATTCCCCACCCACCTGTCCAGTTTCACTTCCTGTTCCCTTCTCTCTTCCTGACTAGGCTTTAGGTCCAATAGTTTTCCTTGTTTGCTTCTAATTTTTACTGACGATTAGCTGCTTTACAATGTTAGGTTAGTTTCTTCTGTACAAAGAAGTGAATTAGCTATATATGTACATGTACCCACCCCCCAACACCCTGCCTTTTTTGGATCCCCTTCCTATTTCAGTCATCACAAGGCACTGAATAGAGTTCTCTGAGCTATACAGTAGGTTCACACTAGTTATCTATTTCATATACAGGATCAATAATTCATGTATGTCCAGTCTTTTTCAATGCCTTGAATCAACCCCAGCTTTTCCTGCCCAGGGCCTCCATACACGCTGACCTGTCTTGAGCTTTCTTATCTCTGCTTTTTGAGAGACTAACAGCTCCTTCTTCCTTTATCACCAATCAATATCTTTTTCACTTATGACCTCTTCAGACAGGCCTCTTGTGATCATTCTCACCTCTGCTTTTGCCCTCTCAGAGCACTATGGATTTTAACACATGGAACACGTACCAGTGGTAATCGCCTATAAGGAAAAAGAATCTGAAAAAGAGTCTAATGACACCAAAGATCATGCTCCTAGGGGGTGCTCGTGATAAAGAATCCACCTGCCAAATGAGGGAGAGTTAGATCCCTGGGTCAGAAAGCTCCCCTAGAGTAGGAAATGGCACCCCACTCCAGAATTCACCTGGAGAAGCCCATGGACAAAGGAGCTTTGCTGGCTACAGTCTGTGGGGCCACAAAGAGCTGGACATGACTGGGCACACACATACATACCCAATGGTAATAATCTATAGTGGAAAAGAATTTGACAAACTGTCTAATAACCCCAAAGATCATGCTCCTTTTTATGTATCTAGAACTTAACATTTTAACTGAAATAGTAAGAATTTTCAAAGAACTGAAGGCTTTGCCTTTCTGAATAAGAAAGCAATGACATTTGTTTGTTAATTGCCTTCACTTACCCTGGAGTCAGAATCCCCAGAGCTCTTTTCTCCTGTTCTCTCACTCAATGTCTGTGGAAGAGGGACTCTGCTCCTTGAAGCATCCCATGTATATTAACCCTAACATCGGGGTAACGCTGATCTCCTGAGTAGTGTTTATGCTTGACATGCTATGGAAGCTGAGAAAACACTTTCTAATTTCTCTCTTCAAAGGAAAGAAACTCTTACTTCAACACGATTGAGTTATCCAAGCATACAGGAGCCTCTTTCTATTTAATTTTGTTCTCAAGATGTCAGCTATTTCTCTCTATTCCTCAGGTGCTTATCTTACCAACTCAACGAATTTGGATAATGAAGGAAAATTGACTCTTGTTCTTTTAAGAAAACTGATTTAGAAAACTATATCAGGGCAAAATACTGTCTTAAAGTTATTTCTTATTACGTCCACTGCCTTCACTGTTGAGTTCAGTTCAGTTGCTCAGTCATCTGACTCTTTGTGACCCCACGGGCTGCAGCACGCCGGGCCTCCCCGTACATCACCAACTCCTGGAGTTTACTCAAACTCATATCCACTGAGTCAGTGATACCATCCAACCATCTCATCCTCTGTCATCCCCTTCTCCTCCTGCCTTCAATCTTTCCCAGCATCAGGGTCTTTTCAGATGAGTCAGTTCTTCACATTAGGTGGCCAAGGTATTAGAGTTTCAGCTTCAGCATCAGTCCTTCCAATAAATATTCAAGACTGATTTCCTTTAGGATGGACTAGTTGGATCTCCTTGAAGTCCAAGGGACCCTCAAGAGTCTTCTCCAACACCATAGTTCAAAAACATCACTTCTTTGGCACTCAGCTTTCTTTATAGTCCAACTCTCACATCCATACGTGACTACTGGTAAAACCATAGCCTTGACTAGATGGACCTTTATTGGAACAGGAAACCTGTATCTTGTCCATCATTGGCTTGTGCTGATTTTCCCATCCCCCATGATGCCTCTACAGCAGGATCGACAGTATTAGGGACCAACAAAAGGAGAACGTCTCTTGCAAGTATTGCCCATTTGTCTTTCCCTGTATAAACGGAGATAAGCACTATGATATACTAAATTAGAAATAGAAGGTGGAACCAAGGTCTTTTGCATAATTCTTCAAAAATTAGAAGAGACACATGCTTGAGCTTTTTTAATCAATGGAAAGACTTTTCTTTCAATGACTGTGTTGTGGTTCTTAGCCTAGGAGTACTACAGCCAATGGTGGTGTGACTTCTGCTATTTTAGTCATAAAATACCTATGTGAACTGCAGATGTTGCCTATGAAGCCAGTTGTTAACAGGGCAAGAGAGGATTCATACCATGGCCATTTTCTACTTTGGTGCTGAAATGAGAGCTCGTCCATAGGCTAGATCCCACCCACAAGCCGACTTGCACCTGCAAAAGTCTTCAATTTGGGGGCTTTTAAATCGCAAACAGACACTCTGACTCAGTCTTCCATATTAAAAATTCCATAGCAGAGGAAAAAAGAAAAAAAACACTCCGAAAACTAAGAGCTCTAATTCCTTAATGAATTATGTATGTGCTGTGAGATATACAGACAGACGTAAGTTGATCTCCTATTCTGAATACTGGACAGTATATTGCGATGTGGACCAAGACCATTTCAGGGTCACATTTGTGAGTAAACCAAAATGTTAATAAGATTTGCTTTAACTGAGGAAACTGGGAATTCCAAACTATTCATAAAACATCACTGACAACGCTAAAGCTCAAGAGGAAAATGTCATCTACTTTCTACAAGTTAACTCTATGGTCTTTGGAGACATAATGCATGTGAATATACTGCCACAGACTGAAGTCCATTTTGCACAGATTATGCAGAGGCTTATTTATAGAGACTTGCCCCTGCAATCACCAAGTTTCATTTTAGACTCCCAGTGAACCAGAAACCCAAAGCTAAAGTGTTCTACAGTCACCAGCTTTCTTATACTTTTCACCTGGAGCCATAAATCTTTTCTTTATATCCTTGGGGAAGGAGTGAGTTCTCCTGAAAACTTGAGCCAAGTTCACCTGACACTTCTCATGAGTCCCATTTAGGGTTTTTGTAGGGAAAAAAAAGAAAAAAAAGTCAAATCAAAATAATGTTTGCCAGTTTTAGATTTCATTAAAAAACACCCAGACACATGTGTCATGTCCCAAGACACTTATTTTAATAGTAATCTGGAAGACAAAAATGGCATCAGTTCAGACTGTCAGGACTAACTTGAGAAACACACAGAAAACTTGAATCCATCCCCCTAGCCCTAGGTTATCTCTGAAAATGAGGCCAAAGGAAGGTTAGCCATGAAAGTTGACAGCATATGTGAGCACTCAGTAGTCATTATGTTATTATTATTAACGTTGATGTAAATGCTCTTAGAACTCGTATGTTTATGTGCTCCACATGAGCACATAAACAGTTAATTCCATGCTCATTGTCTGCTGTTGTCAAAAGCAGGCTACCAAGTCTTTTCGATAAATGAAAGCACACAGGCATAAGTGTTGGAACTTGGGCCTGAACCTTCCAGTAGAGGGCCTCAAAGGCAAGCATTGTCCAAGATAAGTTCTTCTGGATTTCTTTCCTGGAGAGGTATCATCACTGTTCTCACTCTAAGTCCCCTCCTGACTCTTCTGCAAACTAATAGCATTGATAGATAAGATGTAAAAAGATAAAATTCAAAAGTCATAGTCCTCTTTGCCACCTAAATGAGAAGAAGTCAGAATAATCTCAAGGAAGAAATGATGTTTAGTAACTAGACAGGAAAATGAATTGAACTTCAAGAATGCTAGTAATATTCTTTCTTCATTGGGTTGGCAGTCATATGTGTGTGTTCTCTTTGAAATGATTTGTCAGTGTGCAAATTGGTTATATGTGCTTTTACATATCTATCATACTTAGTTACTAACCCAATCAAAACGTGAGCCAAAGAACTAAACAGAGAAGACCAAAAGAAGACATACAAACGGCTAACAAACACATGAAAAGATGCTCAACATCACTCATTATTTGAGAAATTAAAACCACAGTAAGGTATCATCTCACTCCAATCAGAATGGCCACCATCAAAAAGTCTACAAACAATAAATTCTGGGGAGGGTATGGAGAAAAGGGAACTCTCTTACACTGTCTGTGGGAATGGAAACTGGTACAGCCACTATGGAGAATAGTGTGGACATTCCTTAAAAAACTGGAAATAGAACTTCCATACAACCCAGCAATCCTGCTGCTGGGCATACACACCGAGGAAACCAGAATTGAAAGAGACACATGTACCCCAATGTTCATTGCAGCACTGTTTACAGTAGCCAGGACCTGGAAGCAACCTAGATGCCAAGCAGACAAATGAATAAGGAAGTTGTGGTACATATACACAATGGAATATTACTCAGCTATAAAAAGAAACACACTTGAGTCAGTTTTAATGAGGTGGATGAAATTGGAGACTATTATACAGACTGAAGTAAGTCAGAATGAGGAACACCAATACAATATATCAGAGCATATATATGGAATTTCTAAAGATGGTAACAATGACCCTATATGCAAGGCAGCAAAAGAGACACAGATATAAAGAACAGACTTTTGGACTACTTGGGAGAAGGCAGCAGTGGGGTGATTTGAGAGAATAGCACTGAAACATGTATATTACCATATGCAAAATAGATGACCAATCCAAGTTCGGTGCATGAAGCAGGGCACTCAAAGCCGGTGCGCTGGGACAATCCAGAGGGCTGGGGTGGGGAGGGAGGCGGGGAGGGGGTTTGGGCTGGGGACATATATACACCCGTGGCTGATTCATGTCAATGTATGGCAGAAAAACACCACAATAGTATAAAGTAATTATGCTCCAATGATAAATCAATTAATTTTAAAAAGTTTACTAAAAGAAAGTGTCACTGCACTGTGTTCCAAAAGATAAGTACTTGGAAAAGTAACGAAAAATAGTGGACAGGATTGAATCTGCAGGCCTATTAGAGTTAAAACATGGAATTCCTGAGAACAAGGCATGACTTAGGCAAGTGATGAAGTTAGAAATGAAAAGTACGAAAATAAAGACAGTGTCTAAAGCCAGGCTCACTGCATAAACTTGGGAAGAGGAAAAAGTTTAAAAAGGTGTTGCTCCTTTCTGGATCTATAGCTCATTTAAAGTTTCATACCCAGAGACACAAGAGAAAGAGAAGAGCCTGACAGTCAGGTCCTGCACTAGAAAATGTACTCGATTCAATCTACCAAATTTCAAATAGCACCACTAAATAGGAGCCTAACCCACCAATATAAGACCTGGGTCTGAATCCAGAACTTCAGCAAAGAGCAACAGAAAAGCTGAGAGAGAGGAATATTGTAATGGACTGAGGTAAGTGAAATTAACCTTTACAAAATGCAAACAGCCAACAACTAACTCAAAGAATCTATGGATTAAAAGCAAATGAACAAATAAATTCGCAGCATTCTCCTCTTAACAAAACATTAGATAAAGGGAAGAGACGGATTGCTTACATATGAGCAGCAATTAAACAAGCCCTCTTCTCAACAGAAATGCTACTGAGAGAAGATAAAGAACATCTTTTCAAACTGTTTATTTAAAAAGAAATACTGTCACAAGAGTGTATACGACAAAAGTATAGGCGATTTAAAAAAATTATACATTCATATTGAGATCTTTTATTTTTTTTCCTATTTGGACAAACACTGGTGAAGAGCTAATAAAAGACTACTGAAGCAAGAACCGGCTGTATCTTAAGAAAAAGAAATGCAGAGCAGACAATAAACGAGCGTGTAGAAATGGTAACAGGTTATCTCTTCTAATTAAATAGCAGTGCAAGCTAGAAACTAGAACCATAACTAACTTTTTTTATTTAATAAAAAGGTTGCAGTAAAGTTTCTAGAGGCCATTAACAAGAAAAATGATAGACAAAATATTTATAAACTACATAAGAATTTTATTACGTTGTGGGGAAGGACAGGTAGGTAGAATAAACTTTGTTGGAAAAAATGTGTCCTTTCACTCAACAAAGGGCCTCCCAGGTGGTAAAGAATCCACCCGCCAATGCAGGAGACATAGGAGACTAGAATTCAACTCCTGAATCAGGAATTTCCCCAGGAGCAGGATGTAGCAATCCACTTCAATATTCTTGACTGGAAGATTCCATGGACAGAGGAACTTGGCAGGCTATAGTCCATGGAGCTGCAAAGAGTTGGACACGACTCAGAGAGAGAGCAGCCAAAAAATATTAATATTTACATAAGACTATTCATGTGCTTCCCAGTGGTAAAGAACCTGCCTGCCAATGCAGGAGATGCTGGTAGACAAGGGTTCAATCCCTGGGCCAGGAAGATCCCCTGGAGGACGGCGTGGTAACCCACTCCAATATGCTTGCCTAGGGAATTCCATGAACAGAGGAGCCTGATGGGTTACGTCCATCAGGTCACAAAGAGTCAGACATGACTGAACTGACTTAGCACTCATGACAATTCTAAGCGCTAAGGGTTGGCACAGATTCTGGAGAAACAGGGGACCACCCTGAGTGAAGCCGAACAGGTTGTAACAGTGGGTGGTGAATATATTTACGGATGTAGCAGGGAGCCAAACTCTAGGGTGTTCTGTTTGGTAAAGGGATTGGAACATGCTTTCAGTTCTTTGGTGTAATGAAGAGTCGAGCTCCTTGTGTTTGTTGTTTGACTGCTGAGAGCTTTTGAGCCTTACCCAGCTCTTCCCCTTCTGCCTGGCATCTGGGCAAGCTGATAAGAAAACCCCGTGCTCCTTCCTTTGGTTCCAGCAGGAGACACAAAGTACACAAACCACTGTCTGCAAACAGACATCCTCATCCAGATTCTACTGCCTAAACAGAATAAAAACTCCAAGCCAGTCTTTTTCCTGCTCTTTCAAGACATTTCAGACTCCCTTGGGAGTGGTAGTGCTCTTCCCGAAATACCTCCTTATGTGAGTGATAAGCTTTTTTAGCCCCTCTTGGTGTTCGTGGCACCATGAGCATTTACATCTGAATCAAATTTTGAGTCGCTTTCACAGATGGTAGGCCCTTGGAGTGTTTGAGTAGGTGTAGACATTATCGGACTTATATTTTTAAAAAATCACTCATTTTCTCGGTGCAAAATACACCAAGGAAGGCAGAGGATACAGCAGGAAAACTGTCTCAAGTTATTGCAGTTGTCTAGACCCAATGCTCCCCAAACTTTTTTCACTCTAGGAAGCCCACATAGAAATTAAGACTGTCTGTGTGGTACGGTAGGAAAACAAGAAGCTGTTCAATGCTGGAAGTTGTTTCCAGTTTCCCTGGTTCCTTCAGATCTCAAAGCACATCAGAGTTGTTATCTTGGTGCCCTTGAAACATATTAGGTAACAATATTGCGAAAGATGGTATGAAAGAGTGATCCTTTAGACTCAGTGGCAGCAGCAGTGAGAGGCAGGAACACTTTTAAAGGTAAAGCTACTGGATTTGGTTGTATGCATGTATATTTCCAAGGATTTGGCATGAGCAAGTGAAAGGATAGAATTGTCATTTATTGAGATGAGAAGAAGTTGGGAGGAGCTGGTTTAATGGGACAAAAATAAAAGGTAACATTTTGATAAGTATGTTTATCAAAAATGTTTTACCAATCACTGAAGGAAATAATTCAAGCCTTCATTTTGCCAGAACTGCTTTCTTAAAAAGTTAAAACCAAATGGTAAAATGTACTATCATCTTTCTTTTTGGTCATAGGCAATAATCCCAACACTATGTTTTATCTGAAAATGTCTTTATTTCCCTGTTGTTCTTGAAGGACGTCATTTCCAAATACAGAAATTATAGTTGATAATGCTTCTTTTTCAGTACTTAAAAAATGTGGAGGCATTTCCTTCTGACTTCAAGGTTCATCTGCTGTCCTTGGAACTAGTATTGCTTTGCCTATTGTGCTGGTTATCTCTAGATGCCTTCAAGATTTTTCCTTCAACTTTAGTTCCAGAACTTTAATTATGATGCATCTTGCCTTGGGTCGCATGAATGATAAGTTGCTTCAATCATGTCTATCTCTGCAACCCTATGGACTGCAGCCTGCCAGACTCCTCTGTCTATGAGATTCTCCAGGCAAGAACACTGGAGTGGTTTGCTGTTCCCTCCTCCAGGGGATCTTCCTGAACCAAGATCTTAAGTGTCTCTTATGTCTCCTCCATTAGGAGACGGGTTCTTTAGCATTAATGCCATCTGTATAGCATTCACTCAGGTTCTTGAGTCTGCAGGTTTGGGCAAATTTGGAAAGTTTTTATCATTATTTCATTGAATATTTTTTCAGTTCTATTCTCTGCACCCTGTGATTTTGGCCAAAAATATGAATATGACCTCCTTTATTATTCTACAAGTTCATGGGACTCTGTTGAATTTTTTTAATGCTATTTCTTTATGATATTCAGATTCACAAATTCTATTGATCTGTCCTCATTAGTTAATTTTGTCCTTTATCATCACTGAAGCCCACCAGTGTTATTTGTTTTTCTGATTTGTTTTTAAGTTACACATGTTTTATTTTATTTTTGTTTAATAATTTTTTACTTATTTGCTGAGATTTTCTCATTTTTATTTGTTTAAGAGAATTTAAGCTCCTTGTTGAAGCATTTTATAGTGGCTGTTTTAAAATATTTGTCAGGTAATTCTAACATCTAATTTTTCTTGCTCTTGGTGTCTGTTAATATCTTCTCTTATACACCTTGTGATTTTTCTAGTTTTGATATAATAAGTGTTTTCTCAGTTATACTCTGAAGATTTTAAATACAATAGTGTAAAACTCCAGGGTCTATGTAGTTTTTATTTTTTATTTTTTTTTCAATTTTGGTAAAAGTCACATGATGTAAAACATGCTATTTAATCATATTTAACTATATATCTCAGTGGCATGAACTACATTCACACTGCTCCTTCAGTTTAGGAAAGTGAAAAAGTCTGGAGATGCATGATGGTTAGAATCTATATATCAGTTCAGCTCAGTTGCTCAGTTGTGTCTGACTCTTTGCAACCCCGTGAATCACAGCACGCCAGGCCTCCCTGTCCATCACCATCTCCCGGAGTGCACTCAAACTCACGTCCATCGGGTCCGTGATGCCATCCAGCCATCTCATCCTCGGTCGTCCCCTTCTCCTCCTGCCCCCAATCCCTCCCAGCATCAGAGTCTTTTCCAATGAGTCAACTCTTCGCATGAGGTGGCCAAAGTACTGGAGTTTCAGCTTTAGCATCATTCCCTCCAAAGAAATCCCAGGGTTGATCTCCTTCGGAATGGACTGGTTGGATCTCCTTGCAGTCCAAGGGACCTTCAAGAGTCTTCTCCAACACCACAGTTCAAAAGCATCAAATCTTCGGCGCTCAGCCTTCTTCACAGTCCAACTCTCACATCCATACATGACCACAGGAAAAACCATAGCCTTGACTAGACGGACCTTAGTTGGCAAAGTAATGTCTCTGCTTTTGAATATGCTATCTAGGTTGGTCATAACGTTTCTTCCAAGAAGTAAGCGTTAGCTCTTATAGGTTATTACAAGGAGAGTGGTGATTCCATTGAGCCTCCAGATTGGAACATAGTCTGGATATGGAACAAGCTGATTCTAGCCTAGTGAGATCTACACAAATCTCTGAACTATCAAACTATAAGATTCAAATTTACAATGTTTATAGCCTATAAACACATGAGCCATAAGAAACTAATACAATGACTAGCTGGAAACTAGTATGGTCATTAATGAACAGCTACTTTGGTACAAAACTGACTGTACATTTAATTATTAAATGTTTAAATATAAACAGAAAAAGAATGTGGAATAGCAATGCTATTTTTGAACTTCCATGAAACGCAGACCTATATAGAGAAGATGTGGAAAATGAAATGAAACACAAATTATTCTGAAATAGAAATATCAGTTTTTAAGTTTTATATAAATTTAATATTCAGTTATACTGTCATTGTTAATTATAAAGCTGGTATAAAATATATATAAAATATAAAAAAATATATAACGAATAGGACCCTGGAATGTCAGGCCTATGAATCAAGGCAAATTGGAAGTGATCAAACAGGAGACGGCAAAAGTGAACGTTGATGTTCTAGGAATCAGCAAACTAAATGGAGTGGAACAGGCAAATTTAACTCAGATGGCCATTATATCTACTACTGTGGGCAAGAATCCCTAAGAAGAAATGGAGTCGTCATCATAATCAACAAAAGAGTCCAAAATGCAGTACCTGGATGCAATCTCAAAAACGACAGAATGATCTCTCTTCATTGCTAGAGGCTTCCCTTCTTCTTTGGCTCATGTTTCCTTCCATCTTCAAATCCAGCAATTGCTTTCAAATCCTTCTCATATTGTATCAGTCTTACCCTGACTCACTTCACTCTTCCACATTCAGGAACTCTGTGATCACACTGAGATGACCCAAACAGTCCACAATAATTTCCCTACTTTGTTGTCATTTGGTTAGCAGATTTTAATTGGATCTGTAACCTTAATTCTTATTTGCCATGGGATCCTGACACCTTAACAGAAACTGCGATTAGTTGTTTACATCTTTGGATGCAAAGACTTGGACATGAGTGAATACCTTTCACTTTCACTTGGAAGACCATTATTCTGTCTAAATCCATGACAATTCAACTGGGGTTTGCATCTTGATTAAATGAATCATGATGTTCACTGTTTGCATGAAGTAACTTGAGGTTTACAAGTTTACAACATATAATTTATCCTTTCAACACTAATTATGAGCAAACGGTTGTAAAATTAAGATTGATTCCAAATAAATGTGGCTTTTAGAGTATAGATTAGATGTTAAATCATTCTTAAAGCTTGGAGAGAATGGCAACATTCATTTCAAAACTCTTAGATCTTTTACTACATTCCTAAGAGAAATTTGTCAGGAGCAGCAGGCACAATTAGATTTGCCCCATTTTCTAAGATAAAAATATGGAGAAAAGAGTTTTAGGACTAGCAAAATCAGTATCAAGAGTATGGAATAACATCAGCTACTTTTACAAAGGTGATGAAACTGAACTCCAGAATCTTAGATTGCTTATGGCCACACATTCAATAAGCAGCAATGGGAGAGTAAAAGCCGATAGTCAGCTTTTCTGAACTTAATCCTTACCCACTCCATTTCATTACAACATCTATTGAAAAAAGTGATTTTGATTGTTTATTTCAATTAGAATGTACTTATCATTAAAGGCATAGGAGAAAAAATGCCATCACATCAATAGGAACATTTTTTGAAATAAGAAATTATGTAAAGATGAACTTCTAAAATTAATAGCAATAATTTGATGAAGACTAATTCTATATATGTATATATATTTTCCTAAAATAAAATCACTTTCTATTTTACTCCATTGTACACTCTCTGGATAATTATAAACTGTCACACTATCAGCGATTAAATATATAAAACAAGTCTTCTAATAAAAATGTTCAATATATAACAAGTTAAAGTGGCACAAATATATATTAAGTAAGCAGTATATTTGAATATGTATATAATCAATATACTCCATAGGGCTTTTATAACTAAATATTTGATATAAATTTATTATTGAACATGTAAGAAATCAATATCATTAATTTCATCATCAAAGGAAAATTTTGGCATTATTTTTATCATAGAAATGGAAATATCTGTTAAATGTATTAATTTCCTAGTAAGAGCTCTTCTTCACTATAATTCAGGTCACAATGACCAGTTAACACAGTACAGAAACCAAGAGCTCCTGATTGAGGTCCTGAGTCATCCAGCTGTAACTTATGATATGGCATGACTTTGGAATCAATAACAGTAAACTAGTATTTACTAGACATATAATCCATTTATAGATGACAGGGAGGGGGAAGAATAGTCTCTTAATATGTTTTCTCTTATCTGAAAAATCATCAAAATTATTCAGAAATCCCAAAATGATACTGTCATAACCATCCTGACTACACAAGTTAGCAATTAGTAAGCAGTCTATTTTTGAACACATTGAAAAAAACTTTGAATTTTTCCCAAGATAAAAGCAAACATTTAGTTCAAATATGGGATTATCCATAATATCTTACTGAACTCTTTACTGGAAAGCTAAAAGATTTTTCTTAACAAGACTGCATCAGAAATTTTTAGCCTTGAAAAAAAATCTCTTAGTGTTCATACAGTCTTACAATGAAATATTCGAGAAATATAAGAAATACGTATTAGTGCTAGAAACATAAGAGATAATTTATTATTGTCTTTTCTTTGGGAGTTTGTTTTGTTTGTTTTAGTACCAAACCAAAGTTGACTATTTTAGGATATTGATTATACCAATTCTCTGGGCAAGTATTTTTGTGGCATGATACATATGCCAGGGAATTTAAGAGTCCAAGTAGCTTTTTTTTTTTTTTTTTTACAATCAAGTAGATTGTAAGACACAGAGAATGAAACTGTATTATTATTTTAAAATATGCAGACACAATTGAAAAATATGATGCAAAGTTTATTTAAAAACAAGACAAAAAATCTGAACAAGAAGGAGCCAGATAATTTAGCACTAAAGCTAGGATAATTTGGGGAGTAAAATGAACCACTAATTAGATCAGGATAGCAGACAAAAAACTGGGATTGTTCAAGGCAATTCAAGAGATGTGGTCATGCTACCGATCAAGAATATCACAAGGGTGGGGAACTTCTCTGGTTGTCCAAAGGATAAGACTCTGCAGTCCCAATGCTGGGGATCCAGGTTCAATCTCTGGTCAGGGCACTGAGATTCTACCTACACAACTAAGTCTGCCCAATGCAATGAAGACCCAGCACAGCCAACTAAATTTAAAAAATAAAACGGAATGGGGTTCAAGAGGGAAGGAACATACATATACCTATGGCTGATTCGTGTCACTATATGGCAGAACCCAACGCAGTAAAGCAGTTTTCCCACAATTAAAAGTATACACATTAAAACAAATAAAAAGGAAATGAATTCTTAGAAACATATCACAACTGTGAAATAAAGAGCTTAGAAGCCTTCTCATACAAACCTGGATTTAAGCACTGGTGTGCCATCTACTGACTCTGTTTTAATTGGGACATATTTTAAGATTTTAAAGACTATTGTCATGTGTTAAATGGAACCATAATAATACCTATCTCTTGGTTTATTGTGAGGAATAAATACAGTAAAGTATTAATATTTAAAGAAGCTAGCAGACTACTGGCACCAAATGAGTACTCAAAAAAAGGACAGCTATATATATGTAATGATAATCAGAAAATGTGTCAAAAGAAGATGAAATAATGAGGAAAAGGAGACTTTGAGAAGTACCTCCCTAGCACTGTGAAATTACCTATCCCAATGAATGTTAGAAATTCTAACTTTAATCATTTATTCATTTCAGCTACACCTTTTTCCTTTTAAACACAAGTATTTCTGGAAGATAAACACTTTTTAAGCACTTCAAAGGTCTTTATTCTCATGCATTACAAATTAGCTATTACCTGAAACAACATATTATATTTTGTTTAAAGTTTTCTTATTTCCAGAACATTTTTGCATATATTATCACAATATAATTTTTGCACAATTGTAACTTACTAGCTCTATCCTTACTTCCAGATGAAGAAACAAAATAAAATATTCAAGCCTAGCAAGTGAAAGGCAGAACTGTTTTTGAATGAAGATTTGTGTTTCCAATATCTTCAGGACTAGCTTAAGAACTTGTCAAAGTGCAGACTGGAAGAGACTGGCTTGTTGTTGGGCAGTGGGGGTTGGGGGGTGGGGAAGCCTTAAGAAGCTCTATCTGGTGATCACATGGCTATTGCTGGCAGATGGCACTGGGCAACCAACAAAAGAAGATAAGGGGAGGAAAGGATACAAACAGGGAGGTGGGTTCAAAAGGACAGATGGACAACAGAGTGGACAACTCTTTCATGCCATTTCAAATACTTCCAGCCCCACCTCTTGCATTAGTAACACACGGACCTTTTTTGTGCAAGCTTTGTGCAACTGACAGATCCTTGTTTCCTACCTCATGGTTTCTCAGCAACCATATTATGGGATGGTCTTAATCACTGCCTCCTGTACAACGTCACGGACCTCCATCCATAGTTCTTCAGGCATTATGTCTATTAGATCGAATCCCTTGAATCTATTTCTCACTTCCACTGTATAACCATAAGGGATTTGATTCAGGTCATACCTGAATGGTCTAGTGGTTTTCACTACTTTCTTAAATTTAAGTCTGAATTTGGCAGTAAGGAGTTAATGATCTGAGCCCAGTCAGCTCCCAGTCTTGTTTTTGGTGACTGTATAGAGCTTCTCCATCTTTGGCTGCAAAGAATAGAATCAATCTGATTTTGGTGTTGACTATCTGGTGATGTCCAAGTGTACAGTCTTCTCTTTTGTTGTTGGAAGGGGGTGTTTTCTATGACCAGTGCGTTTTCTTGGCAAAACTATCTTAGCCTTTGCCCTGATTCATTCTGTACTCCAAATTTGACTGCTCCTCCAGGTATTTCTTGACTTCCTACTTTTGTATTCCAGCCCCCTATAATGAAAAGGACATCATTTTTGGGTGTTAGTTCTAGAAGGTCTTATAGGTCTTTGTAGAACCATTCAGCTTTAGCTTCTTCAGCATTACTGGTTAGGGTATAGACTTGGATTATTTTGATATTGAACGGTTTGCACTGGAAACGAATAGAGATGATTCCAGGTTTCTACGCAATATTGCTCTTTACAGCACCTGGCTTTGCTTCCATAACCAGTCACATCCACAACTGGGTGTTGTTTTTGCTTTGGCTCCATCTCTTCATTCTTTCTGGAGTTATTTCTCCACTGATCTCCAGTAGTATATTGGGCACCTACCAACCTGGGGATTTATCTTTCAGTGTCCTATCTTTTTGCCTTTTCATACTGTTCATGGGGTTCTCAAGGCAAGAATACTGAAGTGGTTTGCCATTCCCTTCCTCTAGTGGACCACATTCTGTCAGACCTCTCCACCATGACCCATCCATCTTGGAAGGCCCCACATGGCATGGTTTAGTTTCATTGAGTTAGACAAGGCTGTAGTCCATGTGATAAGATTGGCTAGTTTTCTCTGATTATGGTTTCCATGTGTCTGCCCTCTGACAACACCTACCGTCTGACTTGGGTTTCTCTTACCTTGGACATGGGGCATCTCTTCATGGCTGCTCCAGCAAAGTGCAGCCATGGCTCCTTACCTTGGACGAGGGGTTTCTCCTCACGGCTGCCCCTCCTGATCTTGAATGCAGAGTAGCTCCTCTTGGCCCTCCTTTGCCCCCGCTCCTTGGACCTCCTTCAAAAGGTCCCATGCAAGCAATGCTATACTCGGTGCTCCCAACCCTGCAGCAGGCCGCCATAGACCCACCATGCCTCCTCCAGAGACACCTGGACATTCACGGGCAAGTCTGAGTCAATCTCTTGAAAGGGTTGTAGACTAAAAAATGATGCACAACTTGAGAAATGTGAGTTAAGTTTTATCTGGGGCAAAATGAGGACAGCAGCCCAAGAGGCAGCATTTCAGATAGCTCTTAGAGACTGCTCCAAAGCGGCAGTGGAGAAAAGTCAATATAAAAGGTTTTGGTGAAGGGGGAATTCAATACCATGAAGCACTCATTTTACAAAAGTTTTCTGTTAGTCATGAGGGCCTGATGTCACCATGAAAAGATTTAGTGCTTCTGTAGATATGAGAACATGCAAGGATTGAGATCATAAAATCTGTTCCTAAAAACATCCAACTATCTAAACACCTGCCCACCAGATTCCCTGGAGCACAGAGTGCCTCCCTCCACCCTGAACTCCCTCAGAGATTGTTGAAGGTCAACAGCTAGAGCAGCGTGGGGCCCAGTCTCCATAGAAGGAGACAGCAAATGCCTTTGCTGTTCAGTCACTGGCTATGCTCTTGGTAACTGCCAGTTTGTAGTTGAAAGGTCACTGCTGCTTTCTCCTGGGTCCTGGTGCTCACAACATTCTGTTTGTGCCTTCCAAGTGTCTGTCTCCCAATCCTGTGCAAGTTCTGGTGCCTCTCTGGTGGGTTAATGGCGACCTCCTCCAAGAGGGCTTATGTCATACCCAGGTCTGCTGCACCCAGAGACCCTGCCCCTGTGGCAGTCCACTGATGACCCCTGCCTCCTCAGGAGACACTCAAACACAGTTCTGTCTCAGTCGCTTTGAGGTCTCTGGTTCCTGGTGCTCACAAGGTGTTTGAGCCCTCTGAGCATCTCTGGCAGGTATGGGCCATAAATCTGATAGACAGAGAGCCTGAAGAACTATGGACAGAGGTTTCTGACGTTGTACAGGAGACAGGGATCAAGACTATTGTCAAGAAAAAGGAACGCAAAAGGCAAAATGGTTATCTGAGGAGGCCTTACAAATAGCTGTGAAAAGAAGAGAAGTGAAACGCAAAGGAGAAAAGGAAAGATATACCATTTGAATGCAGAGTTCCAAAGAATAGCAAGGAGAGATAAGAAAGCCTTCTTCAGAGATCAACTCAAAGAAATAGAGGAAAACAATAGATTGGGAAAGACTAGATATATCTTCAAGAAAATTAGAGATACCAAGGGAATATTTTATGCAAAGATGGGCACAATAAAGGACAGAAATGGTAGGGATCTAACAGAAGCAGAAGATATTAAGAAGAGGTGGCAAGAATACACAGAAGAACTATACAAAAAAAGATCTTCATGACCCAGATAATTAGATGGTGTGATCACTCACCTAGAACCTGACATCCGGGAATGCAAAGTCAAGTGGGCCTTAGGAAGCTGCACTGCAAACAAAGCTAGTGGAGGGGATGGAGTTCCAGTGGAGCTATTTCAGATCCTGGAAGATGATGCTGTGAAGTGCTTCGCTCACTCAATATGCCAGCAAATTTGGAAAACTCAGCAGTGGCCACAGGACTGGAAAAGGTCAGTTTTCATTCCAATCCCAAAGAAAGGCAATGCCAAAGAATGCTCAAACTACCGCACAACTGCACTCATCTCACATGCCAGCAAGGTAATGCTCAAAATTCTCCTAGCTAGGCTTCAGTAGTACGTAAACCATGAACTTTTAGATGTTCAAGCTGGATTTAGAAAAGGCATAGAAACCAGAGATCAAATTGCCAATATCCGCTGGATTATTGAAAAAGTAAGAGAGTTCCAGTAAAACATCTACCTTTGCTTATTGACTATGCCAAAGTCTTAGACCGTGTATATCATTACAAACTGTGGAAAATTCTGAAAGACATGGGAATACCAGACCACCTGACCTGCCTCCTGAGAAATCTGTGTGCAGGTCAAAAGCAACATTTACAACTGGACATGAAACAGACTGGTTCCAAATCAGGAAAGGAGTACGTCAAGGCTGATATTGTTACTCTGCTTATTTAACTTATATGCAGAGTACATCATGAGAAATGCTGGGCTGGATGAAGCACAAGCTGGAATCAAGATTGCTGGGAGAAATATCAATAACCGTAGACATGCAGATGACACCACACTTATGACAGAAAGCAAAGAATGGAAGAGCTTCTTGATGAAGATGAAAGAGGAGACTGAAAAAGTTGGCTTCAAGCTCAACATTCAGAAAATGAAGATCATGGCATCTGGTCCCATCACTTCATGGGAAATAGATGGGGAAACAGTGGAAACAGAGACCAACTGTATCTGGGGGGCTCCAAAATCACTGCAGATGGTGACTGCGGCCATGAAATTAAAAGATGCTTGCTGCTTGGATGAAAAGTTATGACCAACCTAGGCAGTATATTAAAACACAAAGAAATTACTTTGCCAATAAAGGTTCATCTAGTCAAAGCCATGTTTTTTTCCAGTAGTCATGTATAGGTGTGAGAGTTGGACTATAAAGAAAGCTGATCACTGAAGAACTGATGCTTTTCTAAAGGAAATCAGTCCTGAATATTCGTTTGAAGGACTGATGCTGAAGCTGAAACTCCAGTACTTTGGCCACCTAATACAAAGAACTGACTTATCTGAAAAGACCCTGATGCTGGGAAAGATTGAAGACAGGAGGAGAAGGGGATGACAGAGAATGAGATGGTCGGATGGCATCACTGACTCAATGAACATGAGTTTGAGTAAACTCAGGGAGTTGGTGATATACAGGGAGACCTGGTATGCCTCAGTCCATGGAGTTGCAAAGGGTCGGACATGACTGAGTAACTGAACTGAACTGATATTATGGGAAGCCTACTGAAGTCCCCCTCAACTTTTATACATTTGTACCTCAAAAGTTCAGGGAATTTCAAACAAATGGATCTGTCATTCTCAGATTTCAGAAAAGAAAATGCAATTTCTTTTTATTCAAGGATTTGAGAAACATTTTATAAAGCTCCTCTGTAGATCACAATGGACAGAGCACTAGTTAACTTTTCTTCTTCCTCTGTTTGACTCTTGTTTGTCCTCTCCGATTTCAAAGGACCAGGGCATAGCACACTTCAGCAGGAAAGTATGGTCTCTGCTCTGGCAAGAAATTGCTCACATGCTGGACATTTTAGGACCACTGATGGGTTCCAAAAAGAAACAGGGAAAAATGTGGATGGGTCTTGTAAATACTGGTCCAATGGGTCTAAGAGTGACTTACTGGCCTAGAAGCAATTAGAAACTCATTGATAGATGGCTTTCTGCTGTTTGCATGTAACAAACATCTATAGCAGTGTTACTCAAAGTGTCATCGACAGACCAGTAATATGGGTTTCACCTAGGAGTATATTATAAATAAAACTTTAAAGTCTCATCCAATGTACTGAATCAGAATCTGTATTTATCAAGATCCCACATAATTTGTATCAAATTTAAGTTTAAGGAACATTAGTCTACAGTAAATAAAGTGGAGATGGCTTAAAAGAATACCAAGGGAAGAGCCAGAAGGCTCAAGGAAATGAAAATGTCTCTCTTGAGAGAAAACAGAAAACAGCTCCTTTGTTAAAGTTGTTATTAATAGCAAGGTATTGGTGAGGGTTACTGGAATCTTTAAAATCCTTGGTGGAGACACTCTTTTTCATGCCAAGGTTAATTGCAGGAGATAAAACTTTCGACTGAACTGCCTGGTTTTGAAAGGAAGATGATGGACTCTGGAATGGCAGAGGCAAGGTAGTAGCACTCCTTGGGCAGGGACAAGGTGGATTAATGACTATAATGGGTCACAGGGGCCAAATGGTAACTAGATTGCTATAACCTCCAGCGATCTGTAAAAATGATTAATAGATCTTGGTGTTTTGAAGAGTGACAAAGACAGAAAACTAATAGGTATTACTTAACTTGAATAACTAGGAAAAAAGACATGATAGCTAGTGAGCAGAAAGCAGACATTAAAGATCATGGTGAAAAATAGCAACTTCTGAGTCAATTTTTAAATGTAAGTTCCTCTGCCTCAGAGCCCACTACTGACCTATGGGAAAGCCGATCTGCTGGAGGAAAATCTTTGCATTGCATTGTATGAAAGTGAAATATCCAAATTCTTTGAACACTGTTGGACAAGATGTCTAAAGTGCCATTGATACTAAGGGACTGAAAGTGCCACCATGGTCTTCTAGATGGAATGGGGGTTTAAGAACTGTCTCAAGTTCATTATATAGTCGGTTTAATATATGCACAGAGTAATGCTGTGGGTATTTTCTACTACCTAAGCAGTCCATAGGGTTGCAAACAGTCAGACACAACTGAGTGACTTCACTTTCGCTTTTCACTTTCATGCATTGGAGAAGGAAATGGCAACCCACTCCAGTGTACTTGCCTGAAGAATCCCAGGGACGGGGGAGCCTGGTGGGCTGCCGTTTATGGGGTCGCACAGAGTCAGACACGACTGAAGCGACTTAGCAGCAGCAGCAGCAAGCCTATAATTGCCATAGGTATACCTAAGAGTTTGAAGAAGCATTTCATTGATTCCCTGAATTGTAGAGTAAGGCAGTTTTTTGGCAAAAAAGTGGAGGACCCTAAAACTGGTTCTCGCAGCCCCTTAGGAGGATGATAGAACAGAAACAAAACTGTCTCCCAGAGGAATTGTATGATTAACACCACCTCAGAAGTTTTATAAGATATAGTGCTATAGATCCCCATCAGACTCTCATTCAAACCCCAAAGCTGTGTATGAAAGGGGTGGTGAGGTAAACTCACAACATTTTTCATTGTGTAACTGGGAAATTTGGGGCAGTTAACACCAACAATGCCACCCTTGACCAAGGGAAGGTTAAGCTGCTTTTATCTCACTGGATAGTTCATTAGTATCTCATACCCAAGGTGTCAAATAGAAACCCTCCTGAGAACCAGCCAGAAAGAATTGGATGTAGGGGAGCAGACTGTGCCAGTGCGAGGATCAAGATTTATCAGAGATTGTTTTCCCTCCATGTCAGTTTGCTCTCTAGCGGGACTATTAAGAAGAGATTGTTTCCAATGCTCAAAAGTGAGTTCATAATTCAGGGGCCTGAGGGGAGAAGAGAAGCCCAACTATAGTTTAATCAAGTTAGTGGGCATTTTATCCAAGTTGCTGAGTGGGAACAACAGTTCTGAAAATTATTTATTTATCAATATTTATTTATGTGGCTGTGTTGGGTCTTAGTTGCAACATGTGGGATCTTTTGTTGTGGTTCCCAAGTTTCTCTCTAGTTGTGATGAGATAGCTCCAGGGCACGTGTGCTCAGTACTTGTGATGTATGGGCTTAGTTGCCCAGAAGCACATGGGATCTTAGTTCTCCAAGCAGTGACTGAACCTGCATCCCCTGCATTGGAAAGGAAGGTGGGTTTTTAACAACTGGACCATAAAGAAGGCTGAGCACCAAAGAACTGATGCTTTTGAACCATGGTGTTGGAGAAGACTCTTGAGAGTCCCTAGGACAGCAAGGAGATCCAACGAGTCTATCCTCAAGGAAATCAGTCCTGAATATTCATTGGAAGGACTGATGCTGAAGCTGAAGCCCACATGCTCTAGAGCCCTCTCATCACAACAAGAGAGAAATCTGTGAGCCACAGAGAAAGATCCCACATGTTGCAACTAAGACCCAACACAGCCACATAAATAAATATTGATAAAAAAATAATTTTCAGAACTGTTGTTCCCACTCAGCAATTTGGATAAAATGCCCACTAACTTGATTATACTATAGTTGGGCTTCTCTTCTCCCCTAGCTAATTATTTATGAGACAAAGAATGGGAATTTGAAGGGTCTATACCTGGCCCTTTCATAGGTACATAAGAGAGTCATCCAAAGTCTTATGTAAGCCATGTGGGAGAGAATTATTAATTGTGATAAGATTTTCCCAAAGCTCAAAAATATGGAGGAGACTTTTTGACCCTTGTTATTTACCAATAGAGGGTTCAAAGCTCAGCATTGCCAGTGGGCAACTCAGCAAACACACCTTTCAGTTATCCTTTCTTCTTCTTCTGTTGTTATAGGTTCATGGAATCCTTTTTTTTTTTTTCCTTCCAGGCTTTGTTTTTTGATAAGAGAGCAAACTTTACTCTAAATTAAGGGTCAATGCTAGATTAGTCTTCAGGACAACTCAGTTCAGTCGCTCAGTGGTGTCCACCCTCTGCAACCCCATGAACTGTAGAACACAAGTCTTCCCTGTCCATCACCAACTCCCAGAGCTTGCCTCTGTCATCCCTTTCTCCTCCTGCATTTATAAAAAGACAGCTATCATAGACAATAGTAAAATAATGGGTAAGACACATTCCAATAAATATAAAAACTGGTGATGGGCTGACTTTGCCTACAATGATACAGTCTTCATAAGGGTAAAAGAATATTCAGCTCCTTTAACATGCTACTTTGCTTCATGCTTCTAGTTTTATTCACATATCTAGTCCTCTAAAATCAAATAATTATAATAAATAAAATGTTTTCTGTTTGATTGATGAGCTAAACGAATTTCTTTTAGAAAACCATAAAGATCCAATTAAGAATTACCTCTGAAATGAAGGCTTGTCACCACCATACATTTTTTCCAGGGGTCTTCATCACTATATTCCTTATTCACCTGCTTTACCTTGTAATCACTTCTTTTAATACATATAATACTTTATTGGCCATCTGCATATCACGACTATTTTAAAGAATGCAAGTTCCTTTAGTGAAGGCACATTTTATCTTTTAAAGTCAGCTCTTATTATGAGCTTTTGAAACTGTTTTTTTTTGTGAAAATACTGAAAAAAACAAATAAATGAATAAAGTTGTGTCATGCCTTTCTAGAAGCAGGGTCTCCCTGGTTTGCATTTTTGGAGTAAAAAGTTGCTTCATTTGAAACTTTGGCAACAAGAGACAAATAAAAACAAGAATGTTTGCCTGTGACTATATCTTTGTTTTTTGCTAGATAATCTTTACTGAAATTTGAAGCTACAGGGTGCTTCATTAAGAGAGACAACCAGATTTATCACTACAATTTTGAGAGAAGAAATGGAGATAATCTGAAAGCATTTTCTTTTTAATACATATTGCTCTTTCCAAATAAATAGCTGATTAAAACAGGACTCTTAAAACCAGTGAGGAACATATGGTAACATATTATCTTCATCATATTAAGATCCCAACTTTAAGGCTATCTTTTAAAAAAAAGAAAATGCTGCGAATAGGATTTTTACCCTTTTGCAATAGTGTTTTCTCCCTGCATCCAATACTTCTATCATAAGATTCTCTACTTTATTCCTATGTTAAAAAGAAGTTTCTGTGACTATATTTACACACTGACTTTGGTACAATGAATAGTGAATAGTGTCATCACTAACAAAATAAAATGAAAACTAAACTGAAAGTAAGATCACTTTATAATATTAGCATGGCTTATAATGTCCAATTTTGCATTTACTTTGGTGATGAAATATCTCACATTTTCTTTGTGCCTTTTCTCTGCCAGATGTATCAACCTCAAATATCATGTTGGTACTTTTTCACTGCAGTTAGGTCATAGCTGTCATTAGCCAAGAAATCCTGGGGAAAAAGGAAAACATATCTGGAGAAAACTAAAAAGTAACCAAAAACTCTGTCAAAATATTCAGGTTTGTAACAGGTAGTAGTTCTTATGAAAACAGATTCCAGAAGAAGGAAAAAAAAGAAGTCAAACACTGAATGACTAGTCTGAATATTGCAAAGTGAACCAAAAAGCCACAGATGTTTCCAGGTTTATGTCTGAAACTCTGGAAAGATGAATGATTTATGTATTTTCATTTTTATGATGGGGAGAGTGAAGTGAATTGTTCTGTAAGTAACACGTCATGAGTTGTTGGAACATATGTTGAAAAGCTCAGTGACTTGGATGCTGAAATTGGCCATTCTGCTTTTATTTCTAGTTCTTAGATTTTTTTTTCCTGCTTTAATACAATTTTTATTATTTTTGGGAGAAAATGGAGAGCTGACAGATAACTTTGACTACCTAAAGTATTGAGAAGAAATTTAAGAAGTTTTCTTAGCTGAAAAACAGGCCCTAGAGCCCATGCTTTGCAACAAGAGAAGCCACCACACGGAGAAGCCCGGGCAACTCAGCTGAGAATAGCCACCACTTGCCGCAGCAAGAGAAAAGCCCGAACGGCAACAAGACCCAGCACAGTGGATAACATATTATTTTATTTAAAAAGATGCTTTTGGAAAACTTACTTGAAATATTTCTAAGGAAAGGCAAATAGAATACAAGGAAAAATATTCATATTTTATTTCCTGTATCCATATTCTATAATTTTTAATCAATATTTCTTTAAATTATGTATTTATTTTTGACTGTGCTGGGTTTCCTTGTTGTTTCGGACTTTTCTCTAGCTGTGGCGAGTGGGGTCTACTCTCAGCTGAGTTGCCCGGGCTTCTCAGTATGCTGGCTTCTCTTGTTGCAGAGTATGGGCTCCGCAGGGCCTGTGGCCTCAGTCATAGCAGCCTCCAGGCTCTAGAGCACGGGTTCAATAGTTGCCGCCCAAGGGCTAGTTTGCGCCAAGGCATGTGGAATCCTCCCAGATCAGGGATCAAACCGCCGTCTCCGGCATTGGCAGGCAGGTTCCTCACCGCTGAGCCACCAGAGAAACCCCATGTTCTACACTCTGAAGAAAAATTCTTAAACTCACATCCCTGACAATCGCTATAACAGAATATGATTTTGAATGTATTCATTGTGAATCACACCATTGATCAGTAAGTATTACTGTAATCTGCCGTCATCAAAGTGACTAATATTGCTTTGAATATGATTCAAAAGGTGCTTATATTAACTTGATACATGCATCTAAATTTTAGATTTGCTTGTTCCTACATTTCTAATGTATGTTTTTCCTTCCTTGTCTCTTTACCTCAGACTCAGGAAACCACAAGATGGGTCAGCTATTTACATCATCCCTGCCCAGCTCTTTCAAACATATCTGAAAACACCATTTCTAAATCAGTCTTTAAAATGAATAATAACCCTAACAGTCAGTTTAATATTTACAGAAGAAAATTCATGAGCTAATATACACTAGTTATTTGGTATGATTAACTTTATAGAAATCTAATGTTCTTAGTAGCAGATATGCAAATCTGCAGAAATCTACCAGGATACCCAGGGTTTCCCTGTGGCTCAGACAATAAAGAAACTCTGCAATGTGGGAGACCTGGGTTTGATCCCTGGGTGGGGAAGAACCCCTGAGAAGGAAACGGCTACACACTCCAGTATGCTTGCCTGGAGAATCCCATGGACAGAAGACCTGGCGGGCTACAGTTCATGGGGTCGCAAAGACTTGGACACGACTGAGCGACTTCCACCTCCACCAGTATTCTCTCCTCAGTCTCTCCTCACTATATGCTCTTCCTAATTTTAAATACAATCTGTTACATTCGCACTCGTGCTAGTGAGACTCCAGTTAGGAGATATAAATCACATCAGTTATTATAACAGAAGAAATTAATAAACATAAATTGCTAACTAGGTATGAAGCTGTTAACTAGATAACTCAATAGGTAAATGAAAATGAAGGGTTAATAGGGTAGCAGAGATGTGCCTGCAAACGGGCCTCTCTGCTAGGGCTGGACGTCCTTGCAAACGAGGCGTTCTGCCAAAGAGTCTGGACACAGCCTTGAGTTTAATGGTCCCTTGCAAACGAGGGAGCATTCCCTTCTTGTGATAAAGAAGGAATAGAGGGCTTTGTACAGACTCTGCAGTAGACTAGGATTTTACTCCCCTTTGCTATACGATAACATGTATGCACCTGCGCTGTGCTGAAAAGGCTTATTCATGCAGTCTGGAATTCTGCCTAGGGGGCTTTTATAATAAACGGCAATTAGTTTTTTGCCCAGTTCTGTTCCTCCAGCCAGAGTGTGCGTGTCGTCTGTCTCTTGTGTGTCTTGTTCTGTGTCATTTCACTCGTAATCTCCAACAGAAAACATGAAGGTATCAGGGAAGTAGCAATTTCAGGAAGCATTCTCCTAGCTGGGCCTAAAATCCAAAATGTTTCATAAATGGAAAATTGTCAGCAATCTTTAGTTCACCTTGTAATGGTTCCACCTTTCTAGAAGGTAACTCATGCAGAGATCTCTGACATCTTTAAATATAAATATATATTCAATGTAACCAGCTTTTGTCTAGTACATGCAGTAGAAGCATTAGCCTAGTATGATCTAGTACATTCTAGAAATGGTAGTCTCTGAAATATACGTTATTAAATTCACAATGTTACTTAGTATGCTTAAGCTACCGTGTTAGTCCTCAGTCATGTCCGACTCTCTGGGACCCCATGGACTGCAGCCCACCAGGCTTCTCTGTCCATAGAATTCTCCAGGCAAGAATACTGGAGTGAGTTGCCATTTCCTTCCCCAGGAATGCTTAGGCCGAATCAGTGGTAATTATTTAAACACTGCTGGCACATCTTATTGAGTGAAATCATTTAGGCAATTTTGAATATTCCCACATAGTTTTCTGTATATGGAACTAAATTTTCTTTTAAAAGCCATAATTTTCAACACAGATATTTGGTAGAATAGGTATGTCCATGGATAAAATTCTAGATAAAGATACAGGATAGACAGATAAATCACTAATATATATTTATATATTAACTAACATTGTTCAGTTCAGTCACTCAGTCGTGTCCGACTCTTTGTGACCCTGTGAATCAGCACACCAGGCCTCCCTGTCCATCACCAACTCCCGGAGTTCACTCAGACTCACGTCCATCGAGTCCGTGATGCCATCCAGCCATCTCATCCTCTGTTGTCCCCTTTTCCTCTTGCCCCCAATCCCTCCCAGCATCAGAGTCTTTTCCAATGAGTCAACCCTTCTCATGAGGTGGCCAAAGTGCTGGAGTTTCAGCTTTAGCATCATTCCCTCCAAAGAAATACCAGGGTTGATCTCCTTCAGAATGGACTGGTTGGATCTCCTTGCAGTCCAAGGGACTCTCAAGAGTCTTCTCCAACACCACAGTTCAAAAGCATCAATTCTTTGGTGCTCAGCTTTCTTCACAGTCCAACTCGCATCCATACATGACCACTGAAAAAAACCATAGCCTTGACTAGATGGACCTTAGTCGGCAAAGTAATGTCTTTGCTTTTGAAAATGCTACCTAGGTTGGTCATAACTTTTCCTCCAAAGAGTAAGCGTCTTTTAATTTCATGGCTGAAGTCACCATCTGCAGTGATTTTGGAGCCCCCCAAAAATAAAACCTGACACTGTTTCCACTGTTTCCCCATCTATTTCCCATGAAGTGATGGGACCGGATGCCATGATCTTCGTTTTCTGAATGTTGAGCTTTAAGCCAACTTTTTCACTCTCCTCTTTCACTTTCATCAAGAGGCCTTTTAGTTCCTCTTCACTTTCTGCCATAAGGGTGGTGTCATCTGCATATCTGAGGTGATTGATATTTCTCCCAGCAATCTTGATTCCAGCTTGTGCTTCTTCCAGCCCAGCGTTTCTCATGATGTACTCTGTATATAAGTTAAATAAGCAGGGTGACAGCATACAGCCTTGTCGTACTCCTTTTCCTATTTGGAACTAGTCTGTTGTTCCATGTCCAGTTCAAACTGTTGCTTCCTGACCTGCATATAGATTTTTCAAGAGGCAGGTGAGGTGGTCTGGTATTCCCATCTCTTTCAGAATTTTCCACAGTTTATTGTGATCCACACAGTCAAAGGCTTTGGCATAGTCAATAAAGCAGAAATAGATGTTTTTCTGGAACTGTCTTGCTGTTTCGATGATCCAGCAGATTTTGGCAATTTGATCTCTGGTTATTATTGTAAAATAAGACATCAATTTCAAACTTTTTCCTTGTAGACCACTGTGCTGTGAACCAGATTTCAAACATTGTTTTTCAGCACCAAACAACATATTTTATAAGGTATAAAACTAACATTCAAAATATATTATGATTAAATTCTGTAATCTTGGCTCAAGAACATCAACCATTAAATAAAACTGCTGATTTATCTGTGATATGACAGGATTATCCTGCAGAAAGTGGGATTTTTTCTTTAAACTCTCCTAATTTGAAGCTCTCCTAAACTCTCTTATCACACAAGTACACATCAAAACAACTTCATATTTGGATATTAAATATGTTTTCGGTCACATACATTTATGTTAACTTCTCGGAGTGTTTCGTTCCATACATCTTTTCTGGTCTCCAAAATAATGTATCTAACTGACAAATTTGACGCTAGTGGTAAAGAGCCTGCCTGCCAATTCAGGAGACCTGAGAGACTCAGGTTTGGTCCCTGGGTTGGGAAGATGCCCTGGAGGAGGCAATGGCTAACCACTCCTATATTCTTGCCTGGAGAATGCCATGGACAGAGGAGCCCTATGGCCTACAGTCCATGGGGTCACAAAGAGTGAGACAAGCTGAGCTGCAAACACTTTCACTTTAGGTCATGAGGGTTGGGCTCTCACGAATGGGAGTAATATCCTTATAAAAGAGACCCCAGAGTCGGACCCTTCTCCTAGGAGCCCGCAGCAAGTTTCAATAGAGGGCAGTCTATGAACCCATGGCCCAGCCCTCAGCAAACATTGCATCTGCCAGCACCTTGACTTTGTGGTGATGATCACCACTTCTCAGCCTCAAGAACCTGGAAAAGTAAGTTTGTCCTTTATAACCTACTCAGTCTTTGGTGCTCTGTTATACTCTCCCAGACAGACTAAGATGTACATCTCTCCAAGACGCAGAGATAAACGTTATCAATTTGCCTTTGCGTGCACACACATATGTCTGCCTCTACACTCTGTAAACAGACCTTACATGAGTAGAACCAATATTAGATATTGATCATAGATCTCATTTGATAAGTAAAAGCATTTATTTTAGATACTTTCTCATATATACCTATTGAAAATGTTTATCAATGAAATATTTTAAACAATGAGGTAATTAATCTCATAGTTTATATATACATATATAGATATAGTTATAGATATAGCAAGGTAGATATCAAAAGTAATATCTATTAATGTATCTTTGGGCTTCCCAGGTGGCGCTAGTGGTAAAGAACCTGCCTGCAGTGCAGGAGACTCAGGAGACATGGGTTCAATCCCTGGGTCAGGAAGATCCCCTAGAGCAGAAAATGACAACCCGCTCCAGTATTCTTGCCTAGGAAATTCCATGGCTGGAAAAGCCTGGTGAGCTACAGTGTTCTTCTGTAACTTAAGCCCTGCTTATGACAAAATATGCTTAGAATATAGAAATTTATCATTATAAAGTAGATTAGTATACTGTTATTAAAATGATCCATCAAACTATAAAAGTCATTTTATTGTATCAAAAATTTTATATTTTTTTAGAGATTGGACATAGCAAGGTATTTACATGAAAATAGCAATTATTAAATCAGTCCTTGCAAAACTAAAATATGCTTTGTAAGATTATCCAGTTCCACTTTCACATTTAATCTAATTAGTATGTTCAATTTTTTTGTCTGATTTTGAATGCAGTGTCTTTTATTAGCAGAATGTTTTCTTTTATAATCATCATGATCAGTCAACAAGATTGCTATGCTGTTTTTAAACAGCAAGTGGAGCTGTCAAAAGGAGTCCATTTAGACTTCTTTTTCCTTTTCCCTCAAAAACATGTGATACCTGATCAAATAATTGGTGTACCAGATTATAAACTGTGAAGATGCTTGTATATTGAGATGCTTATAGACCCATAGTTACTGCTCTGTAATCCTAATCAAAGTTCTAAGAATCTATGGAGACTGACTGGGACATTGGAAGGTAAGATGGAGTATATATTTCCTCACTCAGACTTCTGATGTCTATTCAATACATCTGTACAAAACTTTTTACTGTCTCATCCGTGTCATCATTTTTTACTTTGTTTTTTATAGACATCTTCAAGAATATTATGGAAATCAAAAAATAAATACTTTTTAATAAAAAAGACCCTCCCCCACTTTTTGTTTCTATCTCACCTATGTTTGCTGTTGTTGTTTAGTTACTAAGTCATTTCCAACTCTTGTGACCCCGTGGACTGTAGCCTGTCAGGTTCCTCTGTCCATGGGATTTCCCAGACAAGAATATGGAGTGTGTTGTCATTCCCTTCTCCAGGGGATCATCTCAACCCAGGGATCGAACCCATGTCTACTGAATTGCAGGCGGATTCTTTATGACTTAGCCACCAACGAAGCCCTGTTTCTATGTAAGTATACTTAAGGTAAGATATCAGGGGATATATATTATTTAAAATTAAGGCTATTTGTATAGAAGATGTTCTATTCATTTCTTCATGGATCCTGTTGTTATTTTCATGTAATAATATTTTTTTAGTACCAACGGTAACAACTGTGTGTCTCTTTGTTAGAAGACGGGCTTTAAGGTTTTGGAGTATGTATTTTTATGTAAATGTGGAAACCTTTTATATTACATCACTTCCACAAGCATTTCTTAACAAGTATCTGATTGAGGTGGGAATATAAATACCCTTTAGTCACGACCACCTGGACATATGATAGACACTTGAGAAAAAGTTACCCCTCATGGAACTTTGCATCAAATCATAGTTTCTTGACCTTCTTCCTTTTTTGGTTCCATTTTCCTAGTTTCTTGCTAAGTTTTCCCATGAACATTTCTTAACCAATCACTCTCAAATCTTGCATCTGAGGAGCCTAATCTAAAATAAGACATGTGTAAAAGGTAATGCTAGCGGCAAAGAACCCACCTGCCAATGGAGGAGACATAAGAGACGAGGGTTCAATCCCTGGGTCAGGAAGATGCCCTGGAGGAAGGTATGGCAATCCACTCCAGTATTCTTGCCTGGAGAATCCTATGGACAGAGGAGCCTGGCAGGCTACAGTTCATAGGGTCGCAAAGAATTGGACACGACTGAAGACATTTAGCAGAAAAAAAAGCAACAAAAGCCTTTCAGTGGAGGTGATTCTGAAATGATTCTGGGTAAGAATCTCTCAACAGCGGAAACTAAGGCAGGTTTAAAAGGTACCGTGAAGCAGCCCTCATTGCTCTCAACACCACAATAGTCAGATATGATGATAAGCAAGGTGAAAGATTCCTGGCAAGCTTCTGCCTGCCATCAGTCTCCTCTTGCTCCTCTCCCAGCTCATACTTCTAGCTGCTAGCCCAGCTGAGCACAGCAAACTTAGGACCACCTGCAGCTTAGGAGCTTGACTATAAACCACAGAAGTGATAGTTACAGAAGGCCAACAGCTCCCCGTGGACCCCCCCCGTGAGTTTCCCTCCTGCGCTTTGGTACCTGAGGGAGGATGATTTCTGTGACTGACTTGTTAATGTCTCCTCCTCTGATTCTTCTGTTCTTTCTACGTTCATTTCTGCAGATCTCACAGTTGTGCCAGGTCTAACTGTTCCTTAAGTTCACTATTTACAACTTTCATTGTGACTTATACATAGTGGCACACACTTAATGGCCATTCCATAAATATGTAATGAATACATGACAGTGATTTTACCAAAAGAGATCATTTACAAAGTGACTGGGAAATATTTATTTCCAAATAATAAATACTACCTTTTCACTGAAAGAATTAAGATGAGCTAAACTTAATTTTATCAGTGAAAAGGTGGTACCTTAAGCTAAACTTGGGCTTCCCTGACGGCTCAGATGGTAAAGAATCTGCCAGCAATGTGAGAGACCTGGGTTCAATTCTTGGGTTGGGGAGATCCCCTGGAGAAGGCAATGGCAGCCCATGCCAGTATTCTTGCTTAGAAATCCTATAGACAGAGGAGGTTGGCAGACTACAGTCCATGGGGTCACAAAGAGTCAGACATGACTGAGCGACTCAGCACAGCACAGCACATAAGCTACATTTAGAGATGCTTATGAAGCTTAGAAATCAAAGCAATTATTTTGTGAATTTAGAAAAGGAGCAAAAGGAAGGCATAGGAATAGAATATTCACATCCTCAGTTGATAATTTAAAATTGATCAAGCGCTCGATGTACCAACCATTACTTGTTTAATTGGAGCATAGATAAATGTGTACAGAGAAAAGATGATTCATTTTCTCTGCAAATATTGATAGACTGGACCATATTGAACTTCCTTTTTCTTGCTGAACAAAAGAAACATGTTTCTCAATAAGCATCCAGGAAGCATTAAGTAAGTAATTTGTGGTTGAACATGTGAAATTTTATACATCGCAACTAAAAACTAAGCCTTGAAAAACAGCAGTGTTTAGGTGCTGCATCTGTGCAGAAAGATTAAAGTACCACTTATTTTATTCAGCAATAATACAGTGAAAAAATTTAATAGAAATCACTAGGAATTATGTCAATTAAGTAGACATGATATTCAAACATGGGAAAGGGAAGGTAATGAGACTTGATTTCCAAGATTTATTATATATGTAAGAAACCACTCAATGCAATAAAAACTCATGAAAATTAATATTTTCAAGTTAAATTATTGTAGCACATTGTTTATATGTCACTTGTTAATGCTGCTGTCATTATTCACTCTCAAGGTGCTGAATAAATTTTAGTGGAAGCATAAATATGTTATCTTCAATTCAGGATAGCCTTTATTCTGCTATTTCAGTTGGATTGACCATTTTTATTTCCTACTCCACTCTTCCCCCATTAAAATGTGTCTATTTTTTTTAGAAGAAAAGTGAACTATGGTGTGACTGCATTATAAAATATTGCCTTTATCACTTATTTAGCATCTTAGAGATCCAAATTGCATATGATAAAGGTTGCAATGTGTTTATACATTAAAGACTTGCAGGGAGTTATGCTGTGAAGATAGCATCTCAAACCACTTTTGTTTACCATATAGCGGTCTATAGATATAAACAGGTATAGATAACTACTTGCTTATAAGTAATCTATAGGAAGCAAAGATTACTTAAAAGTTAAGCAATGTTTAATAACATTTTTCACACTAAATAAATTATGGAAAATATCAGCTCTAGTATCCATTGGCTGTGTGACCCTAGCTTCATTTCTCCCCTCTGAGATATGTTTCCATAGCTGCAAAGAGAAGGGAATGGCTATCCACTCCAGTATTTTTGCCTGGAGAATTCCATGGACAGTGGAGCCTGGTGTGTTACAGCCCATGGGTGGCAAAGAGTTGGATACAACTGAGCAACTAACACTAAAGAGAAAAGCTATCCACCGAGTCTACCTTACAGAGTACTCTGAAAGCTCTATAGAATTAATGAATGCACATGTGTGCTTTGTAAATCCTGAAACAGTGCATGGCTGAAAAAAAAAAAATACTGTGAATTATTCAATGTATTTTAATTAGCTGTTCTTTTAAGCATAGCTCCAAATTACTTCATTAAGACTAGTGTTTGACCAAAGAGATGTTCATCATGACCCACATGATACACCAGAGTAGCCATCAGAGTAAGCCTTAAATAAAGAGAAAATACTTGCCACAGCATGAAAAGGTATGGATACCATTAACATAAAGAGTGTGAATTTGCTGTGTGGCTCAGGAAAATCAAACAGGAGCTCTGTATCAACCTAGAGGAGTGGGAGGGGAGGGAGATGAGAGGGAGGTTCAAAAGGGAGGGCATATATGTATACCCATGGCTGATTCGTATTGAGGTTTGAAAGAAAACAACAAAATTCTGTAAAGCAATTATCCTTCAATTTAAAAAATAAGTAAATTTAAAAAGAATGCACTTTTAAAATAAAAGCTTTCACAAACAAAAAAGAAAAATTCAAATGATCACTCAACAGAAGGAAGAATTATATATGTTGCTATCATTGCAGGAGAATAGGAACATAAAAACAAACAAACAACCAAAATTATTGTAATTATTTTAAAATGATAGACTTTGTTGGATAACCGTTTGGTGGTATCTGAAAAAACTACATACTTTTACCATATGATCCAGCATTTGTGCTCTTTGGTATTTCACCCAACAGAGTCAAAAACTTATGTCCATACAAAAAACTACACAGTGATATTTATGGCTGCATTATTCATAATTGCCAAAATTTGGAAGCAATCAAGATGTCCTTCAATAGGTGAATAGCTCGACAAGCTGTGGCATATTCAGACAAAGGAATACTCAGCACTTGAAAAAAGAAAAAAGAAAAGAAAATGAGCAACCAAATCACGAAAAGATGTGAAAGAACTTTAAATGTATAAGGATTACTAAGTGAAAAAAGCCAGTCTGAAAAGGCACATGTTGTCTGATTTTGACTATATGACTTTCTGGAAAAGGCAAAATTAAGAGGCAGTTAAAAAAAAAATCAGTGGTTACTGGGACTGGAGCAGGGTAAGGGATGAACAGGCAGAACATAGAAGATTTTTAAGGCAATAAAAAACTCCCTGTGCAAAACTGTAATGATGGGCAGCTGTCATTACATATCTGCCCAAACCCACAGAATGCACAAAACTGAGAGTGAACCCTTATGCAAACTATGAGCTTTGAGTTATTTGGACATGTCAGTGTAAGTTCATCTATTGGAACAAAGATAATGTAAAGGGGATGTTGATAATTGGAGAATTCATGCATTGTGGGGACAGGAGGAAGATGGGAAAATTCAATTTTTGTCTCAGTTTTCCTATGAACCTAAAACTGCTCTAAAAAATAATATCTTTTAAAAAGTGACAGATATTGTCCTTTGTAAAAACTGTACTATAAGAATTAAGATGGGTGAAATTGTCACTCAAGGATTAGGAAACATCAGCCAATCTATATCTCAAAATTATATAATTTCTGTAATGCAGAGGTGTTATCTATGACCCTTCCATGAATAGCCTTGTGATCAATGAAGTGGAGAAACCTAAGGATAGCCCAGCTGGCAGAGAAGACCTCTGAACCCTCAGGAGAGAATCAGGAAATTGTAGCACAGCTAAACTCTTTGAGAAATTTTAAAAGACAGTTTGGAGATATTTGGAGCCTGTGGAAGCCTGCTGGGAACAGGACTCTAAAATGACAAATATGTTGGAAAAATTATGGTACAAGGCCATTATTGCTGGCTGCAAGTGGGATCTCTGGAACCAAAGGGAGCACACAGCTCTTCCTAAATTGAAGTTGTTTATGTCAGAGGTTAAACTGATTTCTATCTAGGCAAGAGATATGCTTACGCATACAAAGAACAGCATAGTAACTCCTGGCAGAAAACCTAACAAAACCAGGGTAATCTGGGGAAAGGTAACTCTGGCTCGTGGAATCTAGCAAGGCTCTTGCCAAATTCTGAAACAACCTTCTTACTAAGGTCATTGGATACAGAATCTGTGTGATGCTGTACCCTTCAAGGATTTAAACTTATTGAAAATTAAATAAATAAAAGTGTGAATTTGTGGGGGAAAAAAAACAATTTGGAAATACTATTAGCTCACATATCTTTTTAAAAGTTCACAATATTTACCCAGTGAAACGTATAGAATCTATAAAGGGCTCAGGCTGATTGTTCATAATATGAAAATACTAAGAAACAGTCTGACAACTGAAACTTCAACTTTTAAAATATGGGACAAGTAACACTGTCTTCTATAGAAAGTCATTCATACTCCTGATCACTAGCCCTCAAAATATAAATCTAAATTATATTTCCCTAGGAAATTAGGAGAAGACTCTTGAGACTCCCTTGGACTGCAAGGATGTTCAACCAGTCCATCCTAAGGGAAATCAGTCCTGAATATTCATTGGAAGGACTGATTGCTGAAGCTGAAACTCCAATATTTTGGCCACCTGATGTGAAGAACTAACTCCTTGGAAAAGACCCTGATGCTGGGAAAGATTGAAGGCAAGAGGAGAAGGGGATGTCAGAGGATGAGATGGTTGGATGGCATCACTGACTCATTGGACATGAGTTTGAATAAACTCCAGGTGTTGGTGATGGACAGGGAGGCCTGGCATGCTGCACTCCATGGGGTTGCAGAGTCAGACACAACTGAGTGATTGAACTGAACTGAACTGAGGAAATTAGGAAAAGAAAAATGAGTTTCTAAACTATAATATTTGTATTAGTCCTCACATGTTGCACTCTAAACTTAAAAGGCTAAGACCTAAGAGGGAGTTTCTTATAGGGTCATTGGGACTCTAATAAGGAAAAAGGGGAAGAAGGAAAAGGGAAATTGAATTTGACCTTACGGTTGTTCATATTTTTCAAAGAAGATATTTGTGAAATTTGCATAACTATTCTAAAGGACCTCTAGCTATCAAAATTAAAATGTAGCATTTGTGGCATTTCTTTATCAGCAAATTTGGAACATATTATCCTTACTCTTAAAAATGAAGGTAAATGAAAATTAAGTTGTGGCTACTGTTTTACATATTAAATGTGCCAGTATCAGAAAGAGGGAATGAAGTAAGTGGAAAATATCAGCTTCTAGCCAGGAAATTAAAATAAAGTAAGAAAAAAAATAGCAGGAACACATAGACCCTTAAATCAGCACTGTCAGGAATGCGACAGACCACTTTTTTCTCTCCTTGTGGCTTTGATTTGCACATGGACTCTGAGTTGCGTTTGTGTCAGAAGGTTTCACTTAAGTAAGGAAAGAAACGAAGTTGGGGCACAAATTGAAAAATGGGCTTTGGTTAAACAACCCGGGTGTGAATGGATGAGAAAAGTTCTGGCCTATCTCTCAGTAGATTCATCACTTAGGTGTGATCTCTATTCATCTGAGGAGTCATGTTTACTCTCTGAACATCTTTAAACTATATTCTTTGAAATGCATCTAAAAAGACACACGTTTCAATCAAGATGAAAAATAGGTATTTCTCCAGAATCTGTTTAATGTGACTGAGTGCAATCTCCTGTTAAAAGTTCCAAAATCAGAATTAATGGAGTTGACATATTTTTAGAGATATCTTCAAAATCAGTTGCCTTTATCGTATCAGAAAGGCTTTACCTCCATATATTATGTGTGTGTTATGTATACAGATATGTTCAGCCACTAAGTCATGTCCAACTCTTTGCAGCCTCATGGATTGTAGCTCACCAAGCTTCTCTGTCCATGGGATTTCTCAGGCAAGAATATTGGAATGGGTTGCCATTTCCTTCTCCAGGGGACCTGATTGAATTAGGTATATAACACACACACCTCCTGCACTGGCACACAGATTCTTTAGCACTGAGCCACCTGGGAAGTGCTATATGTATAAAAAATGTCAACATCAACAAGTTATAAGTTTTAAGAGAGATTTTAAATTCTTAGAACTTATGGTGGTTACAAAATCTTGCCAGAAACTGAGAATAGTGAGTAGAGTTTATGATCACAGTGAAACATACTGCAATTCACATAAAATGGAAGGAATTCCAATGCCCTGCCACAGAGGAAACACAATTTAAACACACCAAAACCACACCCAAACTATCTCACATTTAATAGCAAAAAGTCAGTTTTAAAATGTCTCACGTGCGGCAGTTCTGACCCATTGGCCCCAAGCTTCTCCATTTCTTCATTCTTTTTTTTATTATAAATTTATTTATTTTAATTGGAGGCTAATTACTTTACAATATTGTATTGGTTTTGCCATACATTAACATGAATGGGCGTACACGTGTTCCCCATCCTGAACCCCCTCTCTCCTCCCTCCCCATACCATCCCTCTGGGTGGTCCCAGTGCACAAACCCCAAGCGTCCAGTGTCATGCGTTAAACCTGGACTGGTGATTCATTTCATATATCATATTATACGTGTTTCAATGCCATTCTCCCAAATCATCCCACCCTCTCCCTCTCCCTCTGAGTCCAAAAGACTGTTCTATATATCTGTGTCTCTTTTGCTGTCTCACATACAGGGTTATCGTTACCATCTTTCTAAATTCCATAATATATGCATTAGCATACTGTATTGGTGTTTTTCTTTCTGGCTTACTTCACTCTGTATAATCGGCTCCAGTTTCATCCATCTCATTAGAACTGATTCAAATGTATTCTTTTAATGGCTGAATAATACTCCATTGTGTATATGTACGCAGCTTTCTTATCCATTCATCTTCTGATGGACACCTAGGTTGCTTCCATGTCCTGGCTATTATAAACAGTGCTGCGATGAACATTGGGGTACACGTGTCTCTTTCAATTCTGGTTTCCTCGGTGTGTATGCCCAGCAGTGGGATTGCTGGGTCATAAGGCAGTTCTATTTGTAGTTTTTTAAGGAATCTCCACACTGTTCTCCATAGTGGCTGTACTAGTTTGCATTCCCACCAACAGTGTAGGAGGGTTCCCTTTTCTCCACACCCTCTCCAGCATTTATTGCTTGTAGACTTTTGGATCGCAGCCATTCTGACTGGCATGAAATGGTACCTCATTGTGGTCTTGATTTGCATTTCTCTGATAATGAGTGATGTTGAGCATCTTTTCATGTGTTTGTTAGCCATCCGTATGTCTTCTTTGGAGAAATGTCTGTTTAGTTCTTTGGCCCATTTTTTTGATTGGGTCATTTATTTTTCTGGAATCGAGCTACAGGAGTTGCCCAGAATATTGGAAATAAAAGCAAAAATAAACAAATGGGACCTAATTAAAATTAAAAGCTTCTGCACAACAAAGAAAACTATAAGCAAGGTGAAAAGACAGCCTTCAGAATGGGAGAAAATAATAGCAAATTAAGTAACTGAGAAAGAACTAATCTTTATTCTTGACTTACTTTCCTTCACTGTTTCCACACTCATCTTCCTTTTTCCTTCACTTGCCATGTACCATTATCACTTTCTCCTACACTGATAACATTTTATTTTCTGAAAATTCTAGTTTAGTTTCTTGTTTAGCTATACATTTTGACTTGGAAAGTATCAAAAGGCAGTGGCAAACACAGTCTAAAAGAATCATCTCTGAGTGTTGAAGAATTAATGCTTTTAAACTGTGGTGTTGGAGAAGACTTCTGAGAGTCCCTTGGACTGCAAGGAGATCATACCAGTCCATCCTAAAGGAGATCAATCCTGAATATTCGTTGGAAGGACTGATGCTGAGGCTAAAACTCCAATACTTTGGCCTCCTGATGTGAAGAACTGACTCATTGGGAAAGACCCTGGTGCTGGGAAAGATTGAAGGCAGGAGGAAAAGGGGACGACAGAGTATCAGATGGTTGGGTGGCATCACCAACTCGAAGGACATGAGTTTGGGTAGACTCTGGGAGTTGGTGATGGACAGGGAAGCCTAGCCTGCTGCAGTCCATGGGGTTGCAAAGAGTCAGACATGACTGAGCACCTGAACTGATGGACTGGTTCATTGGAAGGACTGATGCTGAAGCTGAATCTAGAGCTCTAATACTTTGGCCACTTGATGCAAAGAGCCAACTCATTGGAAAAGACCCTGATGCTGGGAAAGATTGAAGGCAGGAAGAGAAGGGGATAACAGAGGGTGAGATGGTTGGATGGCACTACCAACTCAATGGACAGGTGTTTGAGCAAGCTTCAGGAGATTGTGAAGGACAGGGAAGCCTGGAGTGCTGCAGTCCATGGGGTCACAAAGAGTCAGACATGACTGAGTGACTGAACAGTATAGGGATCTTTTTATTCTTTTTTGTTTGTTTGTTTGTTTGTTTTATTATTTTTCTTATATTACTATGTCACAGAATTTCAAGTACATAGGGTGAGACCTAGATATTTGTTGGCCAATCATTTCTATATATTCATATTTTTGGATTATATACATATATATATATGTGTGTGTGTGTGTGTGTGTGTGTGTGTATGTATATATACACAGTCTATGGGATTCTGCAGGCAAGAAGACCAGAGTTGGTTGCCATGCCCTCCTACAAGGGATCTTCCTGACCCACAGGATGGAACCCATGTCTCCTGGATTGCAGACAGATTCTTTATTGCTGAGCCACCGGGGAAGTTTTATGTATATCCACAAAAGTCCCTTGACAGAGGAGAGGATTTGAGAAAATGAATATATGAGTAAATCTTTCTCTTTGAAAAGTCTCCCACTTTAATTTACAAAATTATCTCCTTCTGGGTTAAATTACAAATATTAATATCCACAAAATATTTTTTTAAAAAGTCAAAGTTTCACATGTATAAAAAGTACCACTGGAATTAGGCAGTGCAAATAATGAAAAATTATATGTCTTTTTCTAGAGAAGTATTTATTCAACATGCCAACATATGAAAAAACTGTGGGAAAACTTTGCAGGGATATAGGAGGAAGATCTGCTACATATATAACGGGGGTCTATTTCAGCAAATCATAGTCTTTGCTTAGTGTGAAATTGTATTGGCGCACTTAAGCTGTTATAATAAAACTACTGCAGAATATTTGACTTATAATCAGAAGGAATTTATTGCTCAGAGTTCTGGAGGCTAGAAGTCCAAGACCAAGGTGTCAGCATTATTGGGTTGTGGCAAAGTTACTTTTCCAGCTGCAGACTACCAACTTTTCACTGTCCTCATAGAGTAGAAGGGGCTGTGGAGGCCTGTGGGATTCTTCTGTAAAGACACTAATCCTATTCATGAGTGTTCCACTCTCTTGTCTTAAAAACCTGCCAAACCCCTACCTCCTAAAACCATTCCATGGAGCACTAGGATTTCAACATGTGAATTTTGGGACGGATACAAATGTTCAGACCATAACATTCCACTTCAGTTATATAAAATTTGGGGCTTCCCAGGTGGCATTAGTGGTAAAGAACCCACCTGCCAATGCAGGAGGCATAAGAGACAAGGGTTCGATCTCTGGGTCGGGAAGATCGCCTGGAGAAGGAAATGGCAACCCACTCTATTATTCTTGCCTGGAGAATCCCATGGACAGAAGTTTGGAGGGCTACAGTCCACTGTAGAGCTGGACACAACTCAGCAACTAAATGACAACAATAACATACAAAATCCATATCTTTCTCATATGTTAGCAACTCAAAAGTTTATGTCCAAATTCTCATCTGAATATCATCTGAATCAGGTATGGATGGGACTCCAGTTGTGAACTTGTGAAATCTAATGTGCTGTATGCTTTTAAAATACAATGCTGGAACAGGCATAGGATAGACATCTCATTCCAAGAGGTGAAATCTAAGTGGAAAATAAATTATAGGCCCCAAGGAAGTCCAAAACCCTAGGGCCCACAGGGTCAGGCAATCCTGCAATCTGGACACACTGATATGGGGATCCCCCTTTCAAAATACAATGAGTTGGCTCCTAGCTCCCATGGCTTTTCAGGGAAGAGCACACTTTTCGGCTTTCATGTGTTGGGATTCCATGCCTGTGACTCTCTTGAGTTGGAATTTCACACCAGTGGCTCTACTGATACGAGGTCTTGGTGGCCCACTCATCCCATTGGTTCCACTGAGCATTATCTTAGTGGAGACTCTCTGCAGTCACCACACCTGAGTGCAACACTCCATGGTTCTGGGTCCTCCACAGTCGAAATCTACCTGGAGGCGTAGCAGAACTACCAAACTAGTGACAGGTCCCTGTGTCTACAAGTCATACTCTTTGCCTAGTGGGAAAAAAAAAAAAAAAACAACAGTCCCTTACATCAAGGCAAACTATTATTTCAAATACAGTTTGAGAAATGAGTTAGGAAAGTGAAAAAAAAATAATTGTAATTTAAATGTAATATCACTGTAACAATGAAATAATTGTTCTAATGGTGTGCATAATTAATATGAAAAACTCACCCAGAAAAAAGATTGCTGTGGAAATTCAAAATAGAGCAAGAACCTTGGTCTCAGAACATTAGAGAAGTTTCTGAGAGTAGGTAGGATTTAAGCTGGATGACAAAGAGTAGGTCAGATTTGAACAGAAGCTAAATTTAGAGAGAACAAAGATTAGCCATAATAAAGTATTCCATTAGCAACTTGATTGCCCAAATTAGAATTAATAGAGTTGGCTTGAGGACAGGGAAAGAGATAACAACAACTTTAAAAACAAATGCTAACTGGAGTTAAATTTTGGTTGCAGCATATTCATAGCATGAAAAATCTTTTTCATTTTTCTGTGACTTCTGTACATCAATTTTAATATGATTAATTAATTGTCAATGCCTTTTTTATTGAAGACAACTTTGAAGAAAGGTATTAAAGGAAGAATAAAATCGATAGGAGAGGATAACTTTAATTAGATAATTTTATAGCTAATAATAACTTTATTATGACCATCTATATAAAATAGTCTAAATAAAATTGTAATATTTAAAAAATACTTTTACATGCAGTCTTAGTTCACAATTCACTTAAGATATTGAATTACATATACTAGTAATTATCAACTAGAAAATGCAAAATTTTCAAAAATTCTGTTTGCAATAACAAGAGCATAAGGTTATTAGAAATACAAATAACAAAAGTGTAAATTCTTGGCAAAATTTTTTTAAACTATTATTAAAGAACAAAAACAGATGTTAATAAATAAAGAGATAAAACACAATATGAGTTTTGAAATTGTCATTTCTATCCAAATTAGTCTATAGAATCAAAACAACTGCAATAAAAACAACACATTATTTTTCTTAGAACTTGACAAGATATATTCTTCAAATTCATATGAAAAAGCAAGGTGCCAGAAACAGTCAAGATAATGTTGAGGAAGAATAAGCAACTATCTGGTTTTTGTAGGTATCAAGACTTAAACTAATAAAAACTGCAATTAAGACAGTGCAGTTCTGACATTTAAGATATCAGTGGAGTAATGGGGTCCAGATTAGAGTTGGAAACATTCATGCAGATGTGTGCCTTGATATCTGACAGAGGTACTCCTGCAAATACCTGTAGAATTAATGAATTATTTAGTATGTGAGTGTCCCCCTTTCATAACAACAACAAAAACCACTAAGTTCTGTAGTAATACTTTTCCAGGTGGAGATTCTGATACAAAGTAGTTATTTTCTTCTCCCCTCTAGAAAAGCATTCAATGACAAGGAGAAAAAGAAAAGAAACATACACACACATTATATTTTTGAGAGAATTAGAAAATACAAAAATATAGAAAGAATACGTACTGCTGTGCAGAAAGAGGCCATTAGGCAGGCATGTGAATAGAGAGCACACTACAGAATTCAGGAAGCATTAGCAAAGTATCCTCTCTTTTCTAAAAAAATGTAATTTGTCATGATATTTTATTTTGTTTTAATTTTTATTAGATTATAATTGATTTACCATGCTATGTTAGTTTCAAGTGTACAGCAAAGTGAATCAGATATGTATCTATGTATGTATATATATATATATGTATGTGTATATATATGTATGTGTATATATATAAAACCACTCTTTTTTACATTCTTTTCTCATACAGGCTATCACAATATTATTTTCTCATATAAGCTGCCACAGAGCATTGAGTAGAATTCCTCGTGGTATCTGTAGGTTCTTATTAATTTCATATTTTATGCATACGTGTTAGTCACTCAATCTTGTCCAATTCTTTGTGAACACATGCGCTGTAACCCAATAGGCTCCTCTGTCTATGGGATTTTTCAGGCAGAAATACTGGAGTGGGTTGCCATTTCCTTCTCCAGGGGATCTTTCCAACACAGGAATCAAACCTGGATCTCTCCCATTGGAGGCAGACTCTTTACCATCTGAGCCACCAGGGAGACATTCTCCCACCTTATCCCCTCCACCACCACCTGGTAACATCTGTAACTGTAGTTCCAGCATCTTTCTTTACAGGTCCAAAGGAGTGAGTGTAGCCTGATGGATGAAAGCAAAATTGCTGTCTTTAACCTTCTTTATAATGAATGCATGTTGCAGGGGCTGGCATTAGGAATTTCCCAGGGCAACTGTGGTTTCAAGAAACATGTTTCACAGCAGATTTTACTGAGTTGCCCCAAGAGATCATACTCTATATCAGCAGTTCTTACCCAGGTCTCACAACCCACTGATGTACCAGGTAATGGTGCAATAAATCATATGCCATTTGGTATAACAACATTGAAAATTCTAAATTACATATCTTTTCTTAAATAAGGATGATCCGAGATTATCTCTGGCCATATTTATCTCTACTGGATATTGACATGGCTTTGGCCAGTGTATTTCCTAAAGTATCGTCAATCATACGAGTCAGAACAAAGCAAATGGATTGGGGATGTGTGCAGGGTCCTTTTATGTTAAACCTATTCATGTCAGATGCCTTGCTAATTAGAGATCTGCATTTTTACAAGGTTCTACACCAAAATATATCAGTGAACCCTCATCCTTTTTGCTATAAGACCCTACACTATAGAAGGGAACTTCTGGGAACCCTGGAAAGTTTTCCTTGTGCCCAGATGTCTGCTGGCCAGAGGTTCAACAAAGAAGCTGTGCATGTGTGTTCCTAGTATATTTCAGGAAAACTGAAAGGGACCAAAAATTAAAAATTACTGAGGAAAGGTATTTTTCCCTCATCTTTTTTTCATTTTCATGTTCATGGCCTCATGGCATTTTCCCTTGGGAGAAAGGAGGGAACAGAAGAAAATCTACCAGCAAAGAATCATTTATATAAAATATTTCCCTGTCAACACCTTAATTCCAGCAGAGACTGTTCCTGTACCTCAACCAGCACCACAGTTTGTAAGACAAACCTAATAGCAGGATATGCAGGGCTACACACCTGAAAGAGAACCTTTGTCTTTTCTCAAAAAGAAAAACTCAGGAATTCAAGAATGTTTTCATTACATCTCACAGAGTGCCTTTGATTAGATTGGTTTATTGCTCACTTTTTTTTTTTCCTCCATTGCTCCATAAATGATAGGAGAGAAGGCTGAGTGGTGAAGGCTGGTGGAAGCATTAATCTCTTATATCCATTCTAAGTGGTTGCTTTATCTGACAAAATATTTCCTTATGGCGAGGAGATTGCATATTTCCAGATCTCCTTTGTGTCCTTAATCAGGAAGGCACTAATAGATCACAGAACGTTTCCTATCTATTATATTTCAGTTTTGTTTCCTTGTGTCTTTTTTTTTTTTTTTTTTTTTTTTTTACATATGGTCTTCTTTTGTGATCTGATGTTGTGTGAAGAAGCTTTGGTTTTATAAAGTAATAACATTAGGAATCACTACAGGTGTGCCATGTGCTTCTTAAAAATTAGAATATGCACTTTTTTAAAAAGACCCTTTTTACTAAGATTATCGATTAAGCATAGTTTTTTTTTTTTTTTTTTTTTTTTTTCCCCCTAGACTTTTCCATTTATGCGTTTTTCCCAAGGGACTTGCCAGGTGGTGCTAGTGGTAAAGAACCTGCTGCCAACACAGAAGACATTACAGACGTGAGTTTGATCCCTGGGTGGGGAAGTTTTCCTGGAGGAGGACATGGAAACCCACTCCAGTATTCTTGCTTGGAGAATACCCATGGATAGCGGAACCTGACTGGCCACAGTTCATAGAGTTGGACACGACTGAAGTCACGTAGCATGCACACAGTAATAGATAATATAGATCCAATACAATATGATAGGTCATAAACTGTAATATATGAGAAGCTATTTTTACTACTTAAGGTCTTAATAGCCTGGCAATGAGGGGAATAAAAATGCATATCCATGTAAAGTCAAAATTAAGAGTGGTATAGGTGATAAAAATAAGAAGGGAAAATAGTGAAAATACAGATAGTCAGATCTCAGAAGACTAAGTTTCATCGGTGTGGATGTGGTGAAAGAATACCATCTGCTTGAGGATATAAATGTGCTTTATTGTAAGGGAAGTTGATAAAAATTAGTACAAATCTGAAAATAAGTTTGAAATTAAATCATAATTATAGCAAAATAATAATACTTACGAACATTATAAATTAATAACACATTGTATCCCTATCATATTTTATAGCTTTTAAATGCTTTTTGCTTTCTTTTATAACATTTTGCTGCCGCTAAGTCGCTTCAGTCGTGTCCAACTCTGTGTGACCCACAGACGGCAGCCCACCAGGCTCCCCTGTCCCTGGGATTCTCCAGTCAAGAACACTGGAGTGGGTTGCCATTTCCTTCTCCAACGCATGAAAGTGAAAAGGGAAAGTGAAGTCATTCAGTCGGGTCCGACCCTCAGCCACCCCATGGACTGCAGCCCACCAGGCTCCTCCATCCATGGGATTTCCCAGGCAAGAGCACTGGAGTGGGGTGCCATTGCAAAAGCCTTCTACCTAGCCTTCAAAAGTACATGAACCAAGAACTTCCAAGATGTAGAAACTGGATTTAGGAAAGACAGAGAAATCAGAGATCAAATTGCCAACGTCCTTTGGATCATAGAAAAAGCAGGAGAATTCCAGAAAAAGATTTACTTCTGCTTCACTCTAAAGCCTTTGACTGTGTGGATCACAACAAACTGTGGAAAATTCTTGAAGAGACGTGGCTACCAGACCACCTTACCTGCATGCTAAGAAACCTATACACAGATTAAGACACAACGGTTAAAATTGGACATGGAACAATGGGACTGACTTCAAATTGGGAAAAGAGAACATCAAGGCTGTACATTGTCACCCTGCTTATGTAACTTATATGCAGACAACATCACGCTAATTGCCAGCCGGGATGAAGCACAAGCTGGAATCAAGATTGCTGGGAGAAATATCAATAACCTCAGATATGCAGATGACACCACCCTTATGGCAGAAAGTGAAGAGGAACTAAAAAGCCTCTTAATGAAAGAGGAGAGTGAAAAAGCTGGCTTAAAACTCAACATTCAAAAAACTAAGATCATGTCATCTGGTCTCCTCACTTCATGGCAAATAGATGGGGAAAAACGGAAACTTTATTTGTTTAGGCTCCAAAATCACTGTGGTCATGACTGCAGCCATGAAATTAAAAGACACTTACTCCTTGGAAGAAAATCTATGGCCAACCTAGACAGCATATTAAAAAGCAAATACATTACTTTGCTGACAAAGGTCTGTCTAGTCAAAGCTATGGTTTTCCCAGTAGTCATGTATTAATGTGAGAGATGGACTATAAAGAAAGCTGAGTGATGAAGAATTGATGCTTTTGAACTGTGGTGTTGGAGAAGACTCTTGAGAGTCCCTTGGACTGCAAGGAGATCAAATCAGTCAATCCTAAAGGAAATCAGTCCTGAATGTTCAATGGAAAGACTGATGCTGAAGCTGAAACTCCAGTACTTTGACCACATGATGCAAATAACTAACTCATTGGAAAAGACCCTGATGCTGGGAAAGACTGATGGAAGGGGAAGGGGATGACAGAGAATGAGATGGTTGGATGGCATCACTGACTCAATGGACATGAGTTTGAGTAAGCTCTGGGAGTAGGTGATGGACAGGGAGGCCTGGTGTGCTGCAGTCCATGGGGTCACAAAAAGTCAGACAGGACTGAGCGACTTAACTGAACTAAACTGAAACTTAATTAGAACTACATTGTTCCCTTAGTGATGGCTGAGAAAATATGTAGTTTTCTCTTATTCTTCTATTGTTGAACATATACACATAGAGTAAAAGAAATAGTTCTTGTCAGAATGTATGATATTATACAAGAACTCCTCCTCCCCGCCAAAAATCAAGATTTTGTGACTTCCCTGGTGGTCCAGTGGTGAAGGCTCTGTGCTTCCAAGGCAGGGAGTGCAGGTTTAATCCCTATTCAAGTAACTTAAGATTTGGTTTGTGGCATGACCAAAGAGAAAATGTTAAAGAAAACAAAAAAATCAACAAGATTTTATGTATATTTTTCATCTATCTTATAATAATCATTCTTTAGTTTGCACGTTTCAGGAAGATTTTACACTATCCTTAATAACCTGTACACTAGGTATTTTCTTAGTATATTTTTATAAAATTAAGCATTTCGGAAATGAGTGAAGTAGAAATTTTATGCATCAGTTAATCCAACTGAAAATTAGTTGGAACATGAGATTGATATCCACTCATTTTTATATAATAAAAGCATTACTATATTACCTAAATATATACGGTTGGAGAAAAAGTTCCTTTGGGTTTTTTTGTAAGATGTTATGGAAAACCCCAAAGAACTTTTTGTCCAACTCAATATTTAAAAATACAGCAGATATTTCTTCTGAGTATGAAAATCAGTCATGTAGCCTACCAGGCTCCTCTGTCCATGGAATTCTTCAGGCAAAAATTCTAGAGTGGATAGCCATTCTCTTCTCCAGGGCATCTTCCCAACCCAAGGATTGAACTCAGATCTACTACATTGCAGGTGAACTGGTTAGCTTCTGAGACACCTACAATGCAGTAATAAAAAATAATAATATGTTGTAATAGTAAAAGTTAGATTTTTTTTTAAGCACTTACTTTGTGCCAAGTACTTTTTAAGCACTCTGCATGGGTTATTATCATTCAGTCCTCACTGCACCTTCCAGATAAAGATTGCCATGTACCCAATTTTCAAATGAAGGCATACAAATGATATTCACCTAAGGCAATACAGGTAGTGATAGAGCCAGTATGTGTACTCTCCTTACAACTGAAATATCATGTGAAGTAAAATATATGAAACCTAAGAAGCAAAAATAATGTGCTGGCAATTAGGTGAAAAGAGTTGGCCCCAGGTATACATGGCTTCTGGTTTGCTTCCTCTCAGTTCAGTTCAGTCGCTCAGTCGTGTCCAACTCTTTGCGACCCCAAGAATCGCAGCACTCCAGGCCTCCCTGTCCATCACCAGCTCCCGGAGTTCACTCAGACTCACATCCATCAAGTCTGTGATGCCAACCAGCCATCTCATCCTCGGTCATCCCCTTCTCCTCCTGCCCCCAATCCCTCCCAGCATCAGAGGCTTTTCCAATGAGTCAACTCTTCGCATGAGGTGGCCAAAGTACTGGAGTTTCAGCTTTAGCATCATTCCTTCCAAAGAAATCCCAGGGTTGATCTCCTTCAGAATGGACTGGTTGGATCTCCTTGCAGTCCAAGGGACTCTCGAGAGTCTTCTCCAACACCACAGTTCAGAAGCATCAGTTCTTTGGTGCTCAGCTTTCTTCACAGTCCAACTCTCACATCCATACATGACCAAGGAAAAACCATAGCCTTGACTAGACAGACTTTAGTCGGCACAGTAATGTCTCTGCTTTTGAATATACTATCTAGGTTGGTCATAACTTTTCTTCCAAGGAGTAAGCGTCTTTTAATTTCATGGCTGCAGTCACCATCTGCAGTGATTTTGGAGCCCCACAAAATAAGGTCTGACACTGTTTCCACTGTTTCCCCATCTATTTCCCATGAAGTGATGGGACCAGATGCCATGATCTTCATTTTCTGAATGTTGAGCTTTAAGTCAACTTTTTCACTCTCCTCTTTCGGCTTCATCAAGAGGCTTTTTAGTTCCTCTTCACTTTCTGCCATAAGGGTGGTGTCATCTGCATATCTGAGGTTATTGATATTTCTCCCAGCAATCTTGATTCCAGCTTGTGTTTCTTCCAGTCCAGCGTTTCTCATGATGTACTCTGTATATAAGTTAAATAAGCAGGGTGACAATATACAGCCTTGATGTACTCCTTTTCCTATTTGGAACCAGTCTGTTGTTCCATGTCCAGTTCTAACTGTTGCTTCCTGACCTGCATACAGATTTCTCAAGAGGCAGGTGAGGTGGTCTGGTATTCCCATCTCTTTCAGAATTTTCCACAGTTGATTGTGATCCACACAGTCAAAGGCTTTGGCATAGTCAATAAAGCAGAAATAGATGTTTTCCTGGAACTCTCTTGCTTTTTCCATGATCCAGAGGATGTTGGCAATTTGATCTCTGGTTCCTCTGCCTTTTCTAAAACCAGCTTGAACATCAGGGAGTTCACAGTTCACATATTGCTGAAGCCTGACTTGGAGAATTTTGAGCATTACTTTACTAGCATGTGAGATGAGTGCAATTGTGCGGTAGTTTGAGCATTCTTTGGCATTGCCTTTCTTTGGGATTGGAATGAAAACTGACTTTTTCCAGTCCTGTGGCCACTGCTGAGTTTTCCAAATTTGCTGGCATATTGAGTGGAGCACTTTCACAGCATCATCTTTCAGGATTTGAAACAGCTCAACTGGAATTCCATCACTTCCACTAGCTTTGTTCGTAGTGATGCTTTCTAAGGCCCACTTGACTTCACATTCCAAGGTGTCTGGCACTAGATTAGTGATCACATCATCATGATTATCTGGGTCGTGAAGATCTTTTTTGTACAGTCCTTCCGTGTATTCTTGCCACCTCGTCTTAATATCTTCTGTTTCTTTTAGGTCCATAACATTTCCGTCCTTTATCGAGCCCATCTTTGTATGAAATGTTCCCTTGGTATCTCTAATTTTCTTTAAGAGATCTCTACTCTTTCCCATTCTGTTGTTTTCCTCTATTTCTTTGCACTGATCGCTGAAGAAGGCTTTCTTATCTCTTCTTGCTATTCTTTGGAACGCTGCATTCAGATGCTTATATCTTTCCTTTTCTCCTTTGCTTTTCGCCTCTCTTCTTTTTGCAGCTATTTGTAAGGCCTCCCCAGACAGCCAATTTGTTTTTTTGCATTTCTTTTCCATGGGGATGGGCTTGATCCCTGTCTCCTGTACAATGTCACGAACCTCATTCCATTGTTCATCAGGCACTCTATCTATCAGATCCAGGCCCTTAAATCTATTTCTCACTTCCACTGTATAATCATAAGGGATTTAATTTAGGTCATACCTCAATGGTCTAGTGGTTTTCCCTGCTGCTTCTGCTAATTCGCTTCAGTCATGTCCGACTCTGTGAGACCCCACAGACGGCAGCCCACCAGGCTCCCCGTCCCTGGGATTCTCCAGGCAAGAACACTGGAGTGGGTTGCCATTTCCTTCTCCAATGCATGAAAGTGAAAAGTGAAGTTGGTCAGTCGTGTCCGACTCTTCGTGACCCCATGGACTGCAGCCTACCAGGCTCCTCCACCCATGGGATTTTCCAGGCAAGAGTACTGGAGTGGGGTGTCATTGCCTTCTCCAAGCGGTTTTCCCTACTTTCTTCAATTTGAGTCTGAATTTGCTAATAAGGAGTTCATGATCTGAGCCACAGTCAGCTCCTGGTCTTGTTTTTGTTGACTGCATAGAGCTTCTCCATCTTTGGCTGCATAGAATATAATCAATCTGATTTCGGTGTTGACCATCTGGTGATGTCCATGTGTAGAGTCTTCTCTTGTGTTGTTGGAAGAGGGTGTTTGCTATGACCAGTGCATTTTCTTGGCAAAACTCTATTAGTCTTTGCCCTGCTTCATTCCACATTCCAAGGCCAAATTTTCCTGTTACTCCAGGTGTTTCTTGACCTCCTACTTTTGCATTCCAGTCCCCTATAATGAAAAGGACATCTTTTTTGGGTGTTAGTTCTAAAAGGTCTTGTAGGTCTTTATAAAACCATTCAACTTCACTTTGTTCACCGTTACTGGTTGGGGCATAGACTTGGATTACTGTGATATTGAATGGTTTGCCTTGGAGACGAACAGAGATCATTCTGTCGTTTTTGAGATTGCATCCAAGTACTGTATTTCGGACTCTTGTTGACCATGATGGCTACTCCATTTCTTCTGAGGGATTCCTGCCCGCAGTAGTAGATATAATGGTCATCTGAGTTAAATTCACCCATTCCAGTCCATTTTATTTCGCTGATTCCTAGAATGTCAACGTTCACCCTTGCCATCTATTGTTTGACCACTTCCAATTTGCCTTGATTCATGGACCTGACATTCCAGGTTCCTATGCAATATTGCTCTTTACAGCATCGGATCTTGCTTCTATCACCAGTCACATCCACAACTGGGTATTGTTTTTGCTTTGGCTCCATCCCTTCATTCTTTCTGGAGTTATTTCTCCACTGATCTCCAGTAGCATATTGGGCACCTAATGACCTGTGGAGTCCTTCTTTCAGTATCCTATCATTTTGCCTTTTCATACTATTCATGGGGTTCTCAAGGCAAGAATGCTGAAGTGGCTTGCCATTCCCTTCTCCAGTGGACCACATTCTGTCAGACCTCTCTACCATGTCCCACCCATCTTGGGTTGCCCCAGAGGCATGGCTTGGTTTCATTGAGTTAGACAAGGCTGTGGTCCTAGTGTGATTAGATTGACTAGTTTTCTGTGAGTATGGTTTCAGTGTGTCTGCCCTCTGATGCCCCCTTGCAACACCTACCATCTTATTTGGGTTTCTCTTACCTTGGGCATGGGGTGTCTCTTCACGGCTGCTCCAGCAAAGCGCAGCCACTGTTCCTTACCTTGGACGAGGGATATCTCTCTACTACTGCCGTTCCTGACCTTCAACGTGGGATAGCTCCTCTAGGCCCTCTAGGTTGCTTCCTCTAACCAATGTTATTCAACTAGGAAGTGTTAAAAAGTGTAACAAGAAAGTGTTAGTCTCTCAGTCATGTCTGACTCTTTGCTACCTCATGAACTGTAGTTCATCAGGCTTCTCTGTCCATGAATTCTCCAGGCAAGAATACTGGAGTGTGTTGCTGCGCCTTTTCAAGGATCTTCCCAGCCCAGGGACTGAACCTGGGTCTCCTGCATTACAGACGGATTCTTTACAGTCTGAGCCAATGGAGAAGCCTGATATATAAAATATAGGAAACATGGAAAGCAAATGTAACCTGCTGGTAATTAGGTGGAAAGGGTTGGCTCCTTGTTCATGTGGCTTCTGGTTTGCTTCCCCAAGCCAAAATCGTCTGCAACTTGAGAGCCATTTTCCCTAATACAACGAATCATTGTTGTAGTTCTAAATATATACCAATAGTCACATATTATAGTTTACTTACATATTACCAAGAATATAGGGGCTTTCCAGGTGGCACAATGGTGGAGAATTCATCTGCAATAGGGAGACACAGGAGCCATAGTTTCTATCTCTGGGTCAGGAAGATGCGTGGAGGAGGAAATGGCAACCCTGTCTAGTATTCTTGCCTGGAGAGTCCCATGGACAGAGGAGCCTGGTGTGCCACAGTCCATGTGATCACAAAGAGTTGGACAGGACTGAACACCAACAAGCATATATAGTGAATATACTTTTGCATTTACTCATCTGATCATGTGAATTCTACACCCTTGACTCTGAAAAAAAAAAAGGGGGGGGTAAGAATTTTGAACTTGGATTCACTGTCTCTGCAGGTGAATTTTGCCTCTGTCATTCTCTGGCTAGCTGAGGCTATGAGAATCCTTTACCTTCTTGAGATAGCTTGTATATAAAAAGCAGTGATTGGCCCCTTCCTAAATTATTTATGTTATTAGCAAGTGAAGATCCTAGTACATGTTAAGGACAGAGCTGCTAATCAATAAATGGCAGGTATTTTTATTATTCTTTCAGTAAGTTAATAAATATTAAAATATATTAATGTTTCACTTCAGTATGATGTTTATGTTACCTCTACTATGTATTACACATTTCACAATTTTGCTACATAAAGCTCCCACTCATCAGTTAAGCATTTAACTACACAACCCATCATGTGTACAGCACATGTGTCAGAAGTCTTATTGTATTTACAGAAGTATTTATCAAATTATTAGCTCAATTGCAATTGAGTGTGTTGACTTTGTAAGAGAATATGCAAGATGCTTACATTATTGAAAGATGTTTACATTATTGGTATTTATTATTGTAATTCTTGTGTTTACTAAAATATGGTGGTTATTTTTAAAAGATATTCAAATCTTTCAAACTGCATTCCTTGTAGTACAGATTTTCTAAATGTCTTAGATGAGAAAAGTATATAAACCCAAAATGTATAATAATCTTCACAATTAATTATTTTGAGATAGGAATTATTGCATGAAATAATCTCATAAAGTTGGCCATACTTTATTTACTCTGAAACGTGGGCTACAAGTTAATTATGTTAGATAAATATAACAGCTCATTTGCTTTAAATATGTGACTAATGAGGCAAACTCACAGGTTTAATTGCATTAAAGGTCAGTCAGCTTTGCTTTGCTCCATGGAAACAGATTGCACTTCAAACACTAATGATGCTCATCACAATTGAATGAAAATAAGCATAAGAAATTGCAAGACGTTGAACAGTTAAGTCAAAGTTCATGATCAAAACTAGGTAAAGTCTTCTGAATTGCAAGTCAAGGATACCATCAAAATAATACTCAAAACATATTAAAAAATAAATAGAAATAACTAACAGTTTTATTTTTTAACCTAAGGGGCTCATAAAAGATTAAACTTCTAGTGTGATTTCAGAAATAGATATAGAGCTTCTTCGTACACATGTTCTGAAATGGGATCGACCCTGCCTGACACTCAGAGTCCACTCTGAACTGATATTCTACATTTGAGAGTTTTCTCTCCCATTCTTCCTGTTACGTATGCTTCATGGCCATCCCTGAACACATCATACTGTCTGTGGCCTTATTCTTTCTGTGACCCTCTTGTTTTGTCACTCTCCTTCCCCATAACAACTCATAGCTTTTGCTTTTTAATACACAGTCAATAAACTTTATCTGAAAAAAAAAATATATATATATATATACATACACAATGGCACTACACTTTAAAAAATGGTAGCTTGTCTAATTTATCTAGTGATAAATTAATGTACCTTGCTCCTCAGAATAACCCAATATATAAAGTGTCATGATTAGATAGAATCAATTTTAAGAATGAAGAAATTAAAATGCAATAATGCTAATAAATTCTGTCACCCTGAAAGTTAATAAAGGGCCTATAAGATCACCATGATTCTATTTCCATGCCTTCTTGAAGTATCACATTCAACTACTAAACAGTCTTGACAACAACTGGGACTTCTTAGGTCTCTTGTACCAGAATTTTGTGTCTTGTCTGTCAAGTTCTCTGCTTGTGTGATTTCCCTTGGAAATAGATGTAAAGAGGATCCTCTTGAGCATCTACTATTAGATTCTTATATAAGGCACAACCAAGAAAAAGACCCAGACCTATCACTAGTTGGTTTCTTTTACTTTCAATAATTCTCAGGTATGCCAAATGATTGTCCTTTCACCCACAGACCAACTTTTCTCATACAGAACACTCTTTCCAAGTTTGGTAACAGTTTATCTTGTTCTAGCTATTTCACTGAATTCTATTAAAGAAGACAGCACATGATATTCAAACATTTTTGTCACTAATCCTTTTAATATGAACTTATTATAATATATTTCAGTACAGCTTTAGAAAAGTAACATAAGTTAGACAAATCAGAACGATTGCTATTCAAGTAAAGTTGGTGTTTTTTTTTTTTTTTTGCACTCATTCTAAATATAGCATGTAAGCAAAGTGCTACTAAATTTAAAAAGAATGATGTACACAAACATTAATTTTAAGACAGATAACCTACTCTGATTTTAGGAAGAAATATACTTTTTGGATAGAGGATGTATGTGCATGTGTGAGTGTGTGTGCCTGTGTGAGAGAGAGAGGAAGAAAGAGAGAATGATTTAATCGCAATATTGTAAAACAAATAAGCACTAATTATTCTTGAAAAATAAAAATTTAGAGAAAAATGAGAAGTTTTTCTGAGTACCATATTAAATTAACAGTTTAAAAAATTACTTCTATTAGTAATCATGGCACATTTTTTCCAGGAAAAAAAAAAAAACAAAAAGCTGTTAAATTTCCATGGGGAAGTGGAAAGCACAAATATTACCTTTTCTACCAGAAATTTGGGAGTATGCTGAAGAGAGATAAAAGCAAGTAGGTTCGTTTAAAGTCAATTCTATTGCATTAAATTATAGTCATTAAAATTATGTATCAAATGATAAATACAAACTTTAATAATCTTTTTTTATTTAATTGTAAATCACTTGAAAAGTCATCATCAAGTTTCAAGCAACTTACAGTATGGACAGAATAAGGCAGGGTTTCCCAGAGCTACAAATAATTGCTCTCCAAGAAAAATTAAAGTGCATTTTGCTACTCTTTCACCTATCAATCAACAGCACAAAATAGGCATGTGAGAACTCAATACTTCTAAATTGCTGTCTGCTTCAAAAAATATACTAATTACACACATTGTTATTGGTCCTTATATAATTTTTTACTGTATTAACATAACATTTTAGGCATTAATTAAAATTTGCTGATATTTCAAAGTACATAGTTTTCTCACTTGTCAATGCAGGACTCATTTGAAATTTATAGTTTAAAAATTAGTTTTATTGTTGACATTTTAGTTCTCTTAGCATTCAGTGACCTACTACCTGAAATCTTGCATTCTACAAATGCTTTCTAAGGAAATATGATTAATTAACCAGAATATAAAACCATTCACAAACATGTAAGAAGCATATAATATAACTGACTTTGCACTAAGTTTTTCCTGTTTCCTCATTATTTTCATGTAGGAAACAGAAAAGAAAAAATAGCATAATTTATTTACTTGGCTAAATTTTTATTCATAAAAGAACCTTTGAAAATTAGAATCAAATAGATCTTTAAACTGTGCAACTGTATTCTAAAAATAAAATTCTTCCAACAGCTTTAGCAATGAAATAATAATTGGACTAGAACAACAGAATATGGAAATGAAATAAGAAATTCATCAAGTAAAATATACATGCTGTACAAAAGTTTGTCAAAATATTTACTTCAAGAGGTCCCTCTCCATTAGATATATTCTGTCCTTGTGGAATGGAGGTTCAACATAATTCAACAAACACTGAGTACCTATTATTTACCAAGCAGAGGATCAGTTTTATAGAGGATATAAAGAGGAAACAATCCTTACCATTTCCTCTTCCAGGATATCTTCCCAACCCAGGAATCAAACCCACATCTCCTGTGTCTCCTGCATTGCAGACAGATTGGTTACGCACTGAGCCATGGGGAAAGGCCCTGTAATTATGGAATTGAAAATAAACATGGATACAGCATTTAGTATACAATAACTAGACAAGTATATAATTAAGTCATTATGAAAAAAAACTTTATTTAAAATCACTGATGTTCACACAAGTAAGGCCAATGTATTGTGTTATGAGAATAGAATAAATCAGAGTTGGTTGGCTGGTTAAGAAGTTGTATGGAAAGACTGGAAAGAAATTGAGTTTTAAAACAGTGTAAAAAAATGTTATATTCAAATTAGAAATGCTGTACTAAAATATGCTAGAATATACCAAAATTTTTGCAAAAGTGAAAAAGTATTCACCTTTTCATGAACACTGGCAAGTACCTTGGGATTAGAAATAGCTGCAGACCCAGCTATTGGGAAGTTAAGGTTGATGAACTTGAGTTTCTAAAGCTTCTTGGGAACGCATGTAAGAAAAAAAAAAATAAATAAATAAACACACACAAAAAAAAAACAAACAAAAAAAAAAAAAAAAAAAAAAAAACCAAAAAAAAAAAAAAAAAAAAAAAAAAATAAAGCTTCTTGGGGAGTGCAAAAGTGGCAGGGAAAGCTAGATACAGCTCCATCTCAAGATCATAGTAGTGAAGAGGGTCTTTACTCAAAATCTGCCAGGAGGGATAGATCTTTGCATATCTGTGTTCAAGAAACATCTCCCACATTTATCCAAAACATACATCTCAATCCCTTGCTCTGACCAAAATCTATTTTTTCCTGAAGACTTTAACATTTTATTGACTGGGCCAACAAGCCACCCAGTTGATGAAGACCCATCTTTGTTAATATCTCCTATTTTTCTCCTCTTTGAAGTACAATCCATAAAAAGTTCTATTGTTTATCATTCTAAAATATATTTGAAATGTTCCTCCTTTTACAGCTATTCTATGTAGCTAGCCTAATCTAAATCATAATCTTTTGCCTTTTCTGCTGAAGTAGTTATTAAATGGTCTATCCAAATTCAAAAATGTAATCTCACAGAATTCAGAGTTAGGTTTTTAAATCCCAAACCATTGCACTCTATTCTCATTCTAAAGATAATCTTCAAATAACTTCTCTTGTTAAAATAAAGTCCAATTCCTTACCATGGCCAACAGAGTCAATTTCAACTCTTCACAATGGTTTTATGACTTCATCTCTATCCCACATCTTCTGGTTCACTGCTGCTGCTGCTGCTAATACCCTCCAATATCTACATATGTAAATTATTTTTCTTTTATTGTTCCAAGTCCTTTCTCATTTATAGACTTCACACATGTTTTTCCCTATGTGCAGTTCTGTTACCCCAACTCTTCAAAAGGTTAATTCAATGATATGTCACCTTGTTATGCTAGGTGGTCTCACCCAGAAAATATAATTCTCAAATGGGAAAATTATATGGATGGGAAAAATATTGGGCTTGATTTGTGGGCCAAAATCTCTGTTTTAGGTATTTGTAAAATTGTTTCCATAATTAAACTTTGGGTAGTCAATTATATACATAGAAATAAATCTCTTTGACAAGGAATTTAAAAATTAGAGAGATATTAGATTCAGTTAAGCGATGCTCTGGGCTTCCTTGATATCTCAGTCGGTAAAGAATCTGCCTGCAATGCAGGAGCCTCTGGTTCGATTCCTGGGTTGGGAAGATCCACTGGAGAAGGGATAGGCTACCCACTCCAGTATTCTGGCCTGCCTGGAGAAGTCCATGGACTGTATAGTCCATGGGGTCACAAAGAGTCAGACACGACAGAGACTTTCACTTTCAAGTGATGGTCTATGTCATAAGATTCTCTCTCAGGAAAACAGAGAACCATGTCAACCATGTAATATAAATATTCAACAGAGAAAAATATAAACTCCCAGTGTTATGTACACATACATATTTGACCTCACTGGAGTGGTGAAAAACTCTCGTCTGGTTTTTATGTTTCCATAAAGTGGCAGAGAGTTCAGTAGTACTTATTTGTTTGACATCCTAAACACGGTAAAATTACCTAATCAAATTTTCTGCGAAAGTAATCAGTGTCTTCCCACATCATTCCCTGTTCTCAGGGGTAAGTATTTATTTTTTATCATGGTTTATGAAATTAGATTTACCTTAAGATGAGACCAAACAGTTCGGTGAGACCAAACAGTTTGGTATATATGTGGTTTCTAAACGTGCTTGATAACTTTTGTTTATTTGACATCTACCATAAGAAAACTGCTAAATGCCCTTGCAATTTAAATCTTGACGACAAGTGCAGAATTACTTTGAATATCATTCACTGCATAGAACGGATAGATACAACAGCAATTTGCATGATTATGTAAAACATAGCATAGTTGATTTGCAAAACAGCTCTGTTGATGAACCTTATCTAGTTCAGGTTAGACAATATTAACATAATTTTCCTCAGTGATCTCATTACAATAGATTGAATTTACAAACCATCCAGTCATGCCTATTAAGAAATCAGAAGGTTTGACTTTTCAAGCTTGATCATATTCAAGCATAAGAATCTGTCTACATTTTAACTGGGAAAACAATGCAATTTCATGAGCTCAGAATAGAATTAGAAGTAAACGTTGGTTCTTTAAACGGAAGACAGCATTTTCTCATTTATGAAAACCAAAAGAAAGAAAAAAGAACAATGTGTTACCTAAAAGTTAACTTTCTGAAAATGGATTACAAAAAGTTAAAATATTTTCTACCATTCTGCTTTATTTTATATATCTCCCTGTGTATTTTATAGCATGTTAGAAAACCACAGTTTTTGTAGAATGTAGATTCTATAATGGGGCTTCCCAGGTGGTTCAGTGGGTAAAGAATCAGCCTGCATTTCAGGAGACACAGGAGATGCAGTTTCAGTCCCTGGGTAGGGAAGATCCCCTGGAGGAGGGCTTGGCATTAATTAATACATCATGCTCATGCTGTCATGTCAAACTTTCTGAGACCCCATGGACTTTAGCCACCAGGCTCCTCTGTCCGTGGAATTTTCCTCCTCTTGCATAAGATTTTCCAGGCAAGAGTACTGAAGTGGGTTTCCATTTCTTACTCCAGTTTTTAGAGTAGAGTAACAAAATAGCTTCTCTCAAAAGGAGAAGAATAAAGAGTAAGTAAAACACAGTCCTTAGTTATTTGATGTTTCTCTTTTATAACCCTCAAAACTATCATATTGGATTTTTTCAGCAACAGGAACACTTTTAACTTACTAAAAGTGCATTAATATAAGACAATGCCTATTTGTAAAAAAAAAAAAAAAAGAAATAGAAAATAGATACTAGTTCAAATGGAAAGTAAAGCACAGAGCTAGATCTTTTATGTTTTATAGCAGTCATAGAAAATAATAATTTTTTCTAAAATTGCAATATTTTGCATATGCAAAGTTGAACGTCAAAATTAGATAACATCATCTGCAACTGTGGTGTCAGAAATCTGATAGCAAGTTTGCTGCTCCATTCTGCTCACAGCATCATATGACTTGATGAAACATTCCAACCATGGGGATTCATTAGCTTTTGCTCTTGGAGGACAAAACATGCCCATGTTCATATCCACACTTTGCTGAAGGTCATCATTGGTTAAGACTTCTGGAATCTGGAAGAATTTTTCAGAATTCATGAGGTAAGCTTCCAATACATCCATTCCATCATCCAGAGTAAATGTCATCACAAACACATATTGGAGGGTACAATATCCAGTACTTCTGCCACAGAAGAAGGACTTCACGAAGTTTTATCTACTGGGGAATTTATGACAATCTGAGACCTAAACACTCAACAAACTTTACTGCTATTGTTTATTACACTAGTCCTAGCCAATATAGGCTTCCCTGATATCTCAGTTGGTAAAGAATTCACCTGCAATGCAGGAGGCTGTGATTCAATTCCTGGGCGAGGAAGATCCACTGGAGAAGGGATAGGCTACCAACTCCAGTATTTTGGGGCTTCCCTTGTGGCTCAGCTGGTAAACAATCTGTCTGCAATGTGAGACACCTGGGTTTGATCCCTCAGTTGGGAAGGTCCCCTTTAGAAGAGAAAGGATACCCACTCCAGTATTCTGGCCGAATTCCATGAACTGTATAGTCCATGAAGTTACAAAGAGTAAGACATGACTGAACAACTTTCATTTCACTAGCCAATGTAATCTCGTGCTGACATTAAAATTTGGTAGAACTTCAGATACATAAACAAGGAATAAGGAGTTTAACTAACTTGACCACTGTCATTTGTTTAGTATTTTGTAACATTTCAAACCTAAGAATTTCAACAGTAGAGTGTCATCTGCCAAAGTAATGTGATAATGAATAAAGCAAACATCTATTAATGTAATGTAATGGTTCACAAAAAACCAAAATTATAAATATGAGTAAAAAGGTTAATAGAAAAGGTAACATTTAAGTTCTACCTCAACGGAAAGATTCCACATGTGTGTGTTAATACACAGAATTTGTTTTTCTCTTTCTGACTTACTTCACTCTGCATGACAGTCTCTATGCCCATTCATGTCTCTGTAAATGGTTCAATACTGTGCCTTTTATGGTTGAGTAATACTCCATTGCATATATGTGTTACATCCATTCTTCTGTTGATGGACATTTAGGTTGTTTCCATATATGCAGAAAAATGGTACAGATGGACCTACTTGCAAAGCAGAAATAGAGATACAGATGCAGAGAACAAATGTATGGACACTAAGAGGGGATGAGCTGAGAGACGGGGACTGACGTATATATACTACAGTGTATAAAACAGACAAACAATGAGGACCTACTGCAGTTCTTTAGACCCCAAATGGACTTTTCTTACTTGCCATCTTGAGCTTTTTTGTTGTTGTTTGGTTGACATTGATCTTAGAAGGGTAGTATATTTTGCACCCTCTTTTGGGATGCCTCTTGAGGCCATAGAGTTGTTCACTACTGTTTGTCCAGGAATACTTACTGAAACTTGACAAGGTATTCAAAACACATTTTTACAGTATCTGTGTGGTCAAAATTTGGCGAAATTGGAAGCTAGTATTCAGGGCCTAATGGGATCATTTTTAGGCCTTTTTCACTCAATCAAAATGAAACTATGTACCCAAAGGGAAGGTAAAATTTTCTGAAGTTTTTGTGAAGGAATGTAATGAAACATTCCAAAGATACACAGTTCTACATCTAGATGTGGGAATGTTTGATTTCCATCTTAGCTGAAGATATGCTCCCTCATATACATGGAAGTAAACTGAGGAGGCTGTAGTTGGAAGCTGTGTCAGCCTCCCTATCATTCAGGTTGTATCCTGAGGAATTACAAACTCCCAGGGGGCTCAGTGGTAAAGAATCTGCCTGTCAATGCAGGAGAAGCAAGAGATGCAGGCTTGATCCCTGGGTTGGGAAGATCTCCTGGAGTAGGAAATGGCAACCTACTCCAATATTCTTTCTTAGAAAACCGCATAGACAGAAGATCCTGATGGGCTAGAGTCCCTGGGGTGTCAAAGAGTCAGACATGACTGAGCGATTAAGCACACATACTTGTCTTGCAATTCAAGTCTTTACAAGCATAGAGAGATGGCTCTGAAGTCCATCTATTGTTTTACAAATACCCAAATCTCTCCTATTTATCTTAGAAGATATACAAATCTTGTAAAACACCTGGACTTACCAGAAAAAACTCCTTCTTGATGGAAGTTGCTTCCTTTTTTCTGCCTCTTTTCTGATAGAAGTATTCTGCCTGTACTTCTCTGGAAACTAAGTAATCTTTTCAGAAGGGGTTGGTGGGGGGAAGGGCCTGTTTTGAAAGCTAGGCCTAGGAAAAACCTCAAAATTCTCTTTCACAAATATTAGTAAAAAGCTTTAGCTGTCTGAGGAGATAACTTTCATTTATTCCATCTGCAGAAACACAATTTAGATCCAACTCTTCTTTTACAAAATAGTGATTTTTGCATTATTGCACCTGTCTCATGGCTAAAATTTTAAAACAAAAGCTCTAAGATCTCTATTTGTGTCTGTCTGTATGCTTATAGTATGTATATGTATTTACTTTATACATGTGAAATTGTCTGGGTCTCATTTCCAAAATTATTTTGTAAAGAGTTCGATTTAATTGATTTCAAGTCAAACAAGCATAATATAAATTGAGTACCCTTTCAGAAATACAGAATCTAACCCAACTGTTTCTCAAGATTACATGAACTAGGATAATCTTTGGTAAATAAAAGCTGGTTTCAACTTGCTTACTTTGTTATATACAGAAATTGTCAGTAATAAAGATACCATAGGGTGATGGTGAGCTGTATAATGTTATGAAATTTTCATGATTAACCTAAATATAATTGTCAAAAACAAGTAAATTAAATAAGCATAAAATAAAAAATGTATAAATAGTGTTAGTCGCTCAGTTGTGTCCGACTCTTTGCATCCTCATGGACTGTAGTCTGCCAGGCTTCTTTGTCCATGGAATTCTCCAGACGAGAATACTGGCGTGGGCTGCCATTCTCTCATTGCAGGCAGATTCTTTACCATCTGAGCCACCAGGGAAGATCTTATAAATAATACTTTCATCAATAATTACGCTTTAAGGTATGAGTGAAGTCGTGAGTGAAGTCATTCAATCGTGTCCGACTCTGTGCGACTTCATGGACTGTAGACTACCAGGCTCCTCCATCCATGGGATTCTCCAAGCAAGAGTATTGGAGTGGGTGCCATGTCCTTCTCCAGGGGATCTTCCCGACCCAGGGACTGAACCCATGTCTCCAACATTGTATGCAGACGCTTTACCCTCTAAGCCACCAGGGAAGTTTTTTAAAGGTATATTTACTTAGAAATAGTTTCCAAAAAAATTTGTGATGCCTCAAAATTTATCTACACTGAGATAGATTAAATAATGGACATACGTCAAATATCCAGATCATTTCCAATAGATAAAATACTGACAAATTAATTACTGAACACAGAATTATCCACCCTCACTTTCCTTTTACAGAGGAACGAAAGATATTTGGGTCTTTTAGTAAAAATGTTTTGTGCCACATTGGAATTTCTATTGTGGAGAAGAATATACTTCTAGAAATTATAAAATGCATTTACAAATTTGCCAGTTCACAGAATACTGTCCACAGTTGCTTAGTTCTTAGGTTTTATTAGGAATTAAAGATTTAGGGAATAAAATTATAATCAATACATGACATTAAAACCACTTGGTCATGGGACTTCCCTAGCAGTCCCCTGGTGAAGACTGCCATGCAGTGTAGAGGGTGCAGGCTCAATCCTTGGTCATGGAGATTAGATCACAAATGTCTTGCAGCCAAAAAAAAAAACCAACACATTAAAAAAAAAAAAAAAAAAGAGGCAAGATTGTAACAGATTAAAGAAAGATTTAAAAAATGAGCTACATCAAAATAAAATGAAACTACATAGGCATAGAAAGAGTGAAAGGGGAAAAAATGTGTATGAAAGCAGTAAGAAAAGTAAAATGATTCATTGCTCCCGAATGAGAAAAAGAAAAACAGAAAGTATTTCATTGTGTATAGCTCCTCAGGTCTCCTTTCTGTTAGATTGGATTCTGCCCAATTCAAAACGATTTTTATTCAAACTCTTTTAATGTTATAAGTTCCAGTTTCACTTTTAACAGCTTTATTTTTCTGTCTCTATGTTTTCCTGTCCTCAGGCTCTGCCCTTCAAGCAGCGTACAAAGATGCTTATGTGTTTTGCCTGCACTATTTCATTTAATGCTTTGCCATGGAACTGGAGCAGGAAGTGGCAATACACGCCAGTATTCTTGCCTGGAAAATCCCATGACAGAGGAACGTGGTGGGCTACAGTCCACAGGGCTGCAATCATGACTGAGTGCATGTGCGTGTGCGTGCACACACCGACACAGAAAACAGAGATTATCATCTTGATTCTACATGTGGGGAAGCTAAGGTCATGGAAACTTGTCTAACTTTCCTGACCTTGCACAAGTAGGAAGTCACTGAACTGCTTCGAATAATAAGCTGATATTTGAACTCAGGCATTTGCCTTGAAAGACTGGCAAGACAGCTATCCATAATGCCTCCTGACCTGAAGTAGTTGCTTGCTGGTGCTGGCGGTTTAGTTGCTAAGTCATGTTCAACTCAACTACCACATAATTAAAAAGCATATAGCTAGCCAGCAAAGAGTGAAACAGTTTTAGGTTATCATTCTCTTATCAGGAAAAAAAAATAATTCAATAAAGTCAGTTTTCTTGATTACTAAACCATAAAATTAGGAATATTTGAAATTAACTCAGAGAACCTATCTGTAAAAGTTAGGTGGCAACTGATGAAAAACAAAACAAAAAAAAATGCCTGTATTTGGGTATAGAACTATAGAGAATGAGATGGCTGAATGGCATCATCAATGAAATGGACCTGAACTTGGGCAAACTCTGGGGGATGGTGAGGGACAGAGAAGCCTGGCTTGCTGCCGTCCATGGGGTCGTGAAGGGTCGAACATAACTAGGTGACTGAAAAACAGCAGATTTGGGTATATTTGTATGTGTTATATTTATAAGAAGTAGCATAGCATATAGCTGAGAGCATACTTTTGAACTAGGCTACCTTGGTTCAAATTAGGTCAGCATGCATTAGCTCTATTACCAGAAAAACTTACCATTTTCTGCCTGAGTATCCTCATGTATAAATGGGTGATATAATAGGACCCACATAATAGACTTGTTCTAGGGATTAATTGAGAATTCAAAAGAGAACCTCATTTATGGACATAAATATGAAAGTGTTCGCTCTGACAATGACGATGATAATAGTGATGGCAATATGATAATGATGATGGAGAGATATATAGATATATATATATATAGATATATAGATATCTTCTGGATCGCCTAACTTCTTGTGTGTATATTATAGCCAGTATTGATCCAACTTTTACAATAGAAAAATGGATGTAATGAATTGCTATGTGTATGAGTATCTATGGATTATTAGCAATGAAATGATGCAGAGCACATTGCTATAAACATGAGGAAGGATACTTCTTAGAATCGGGGGTGGAATGGGTGAAAAAAGAGAGAAAATAGATAACCAGAGTTCCAAATTATCCATTTCTGGACAAGGCATTGGCCAATACAATGAACTAGGAGCTGGAGAACAGAATTAACACCATAACAAATGAAAGGAGTGCACCGACTCTCTAAGTTGAATCTACATCTTCTTGCTTCAAAAGTTGATAGATCCATGTTTTCAAGTTTTTCTAAGTTCAAAACATCCTTTGATTTTCATTTTGTATGTGTTTTAAGTCCTTGACAATGTATCAATAGAAGTATTCTACATGATATCCAGATATTTGGTATTTCTTAATTTTTAAAAATTGTTGGTTATCTTTAATTAACATTAGTAGGATAATATACTCTTGCTTCATTTACTAATTGCTTCATTTCCTTCTTCATTTCATTGGAGAAGGAAATGGCAACCCACTCCAGTATTCTTGCCTGGAGAATCCCATAGATGGAGGAGCTTGGTGGGCTACAGTCCACAGGTCACAAAGAGTCAGACACGACTGAGCAACTTCACTTTCATTTACGAACATATTTTTATTTTTGCAAATATTCCACATGCTTCAGTTATTGGCACTATTTTTAGATATAAAAGTTTGATAATTGTCAGTTATAGTGAACCTTTGTTTTTCCTGGCTTCCCAGGCGGCACTAGTGGTAAAGAATCTGCCTGCCAATGCAGGAGACCAAAGAGGCATGGGTTTGATCCTTGGGTTGGGAAGATCCCTCGGAGAAGAGCATGGCAACCCACTCCAGTGTTCTTGCCTGGAGAATCCCGTGGACAGAGGAGCCTGGTGAGCTGCAGTCCATGGGTTGCAGAGTTGGACTCGACTGAATGACTCGCATTCTTTCTTTTTCCTACATATTAGGTTTTTTTCTTATTCTGCTGTAACTAAGAGAAATAAGTTAAAATCTTCGAATATCATTGTGAATTTGAATAGTTCCCCTTTTGGTTTCTGCCCATTTGGCTCAAATATTTTGACATTATGATATAGGTAATATATGCTTAACATTTTACACATGTAAGTCAGTAACCCTTGTATCATTTTGATATATGCCTCTTCATCTTATTAATGCTCCCTGAAATTATATTTGTCTATTAATAGCACAGTTGCATCATTTTTCTTTTGGTTAACATTGATCAGTTCTATTGCTTTCTTATTTTTCTTCTGTAGCTTCATATTTAAAGCAGGTTGTAAGCAGAAATGTTTTCTTTATTTTTGTTTTATTCCTTTTTAAACTTATCTGACAATATTTCTTTTTAATTATGTAAAATGGTTTTATGTAACCATTGACATATTTGGACCTAAGAGCAGCATCTTTCTCTCATGTTGCTATATATATGTATCTTTCCATCTATCATTCTGGTCATGTTTATTTTATTTTCGACATGTATCAAAAAAAATTGCCCACAACCATACACATCATCTAAGTGCTTGTATATCGTTTTCATTGTATGCCTTCATTCTTGCCTACTTATTTGTAAAGCAAACAATTTTTCCTTATAATTTGCTAGTATCTTTTATCATTACTTTTATGGTTCTCATAGAGATCATAATCTAAAATTTTGATGTATAAAATATATACATGCAATTTTCCCATGACTCAGTGACCTTAGATAACTTTAAGTTAACATATCTGTTCTTTCTCTGGATGCTACCTTAACAATTTAAATTTATTTGATACACATTTTTAACTCAGTAAAACAATTAAAATGGTTTTTTATCTAGATTTGCCTATATGCTTACTTTTTATATGGCTCCTTATTCCTTCCTGTTTCTCTATTCTTTTTCCTGCAGCTAATTTTCTGATAAAGAATACTCTTTACTATTTCCTTTATTAAAATTGTATCACAGATGAGTCATCTCAGCTTTCTAAGAGAAACCAAAATGTTTTTTTTCTTTTTAATATTTTTGTTAAATTCATTTTTAATTGAAAGATAATTTTTAAATGTTTCTGTTTCACTTTTTTTATTTGTTGTAAAATCTTAATTTTACCAGTGATGGATTTGGGTCATTTGAACACTCATGTACCCACCACCTCGATCAGGAGACAGAGCGTTTCCATCATCTCGGATGATCCTGCCTGTTTCTTTCAGTCCTTCATCACCATCCACAGGCAACACTTTCTGGTTTAGATTAACAGGCATTAATTTTTCTCATACATGATCTTTAGATTTCCTTTATTTAATGTTTTTATTCCTTCCTGTTGTTATATGTATTGGATATAGCTATAAATGTAGAGGTAAACAGGTCATATGTTTTGTGGTATTAGCTTCTCTTAATTTATCCTTTACATTTCATATTTGCTATATTAAATGTATATAAAATCTTGCAGTGAATAAACATACTCCAGTCACTTAAATTATGTAATTATTAATATTTTGGCATATTTGTTCTATTTCATACATATCCTTCTCTCTTGCCAGCTATCAATTTGTTTTACGAAGTTTCAGACAATTCTACATCCCTCTCCAAAATGTCTCAGGGTTCATATTACTAATTAGAATTTAATATTTATTTAGAGTTCTTCTTTCACGTAAATTTTACTTTCTGTAAAATATGAATGCATTTTAATTGTTAATAAGTACCTCAATTTGCTTATCCATTTTTATGTTGGTGGCTGCCCAGTTTGTTTCTGGATTGTTAACTATAAGTAACATTATTATCAAGGTTACTGTTACAAATATCTCTCTAGAAATCTTTGTCAATTGCTCTGGGATAAGTGCCTGGAATTAGAACTGCTGAGTTAGAATATATGTATGTTAAAATTTGTTTTAAAATGTAGCAAGATTGCACAGACCCACAACCTAATAATTAGACCTTTTCAACTCTCTTCTCCTGCATGGTTTTGTTCAGTCGCTAAATTGCGTCCAACTATTTGCAGCCCCATGGACTGCAGCACGCCAGGTTTCCCTGTCCTTTACTATCTCCCGGAGTTTGCTCAAATTCATGTCCATTGACTCTAAATGAGTCAGTGATGCCATTCAATCATCTGACCCTCTGTCACCCATTCTCTTCCTACACTCAGTCTTTCTCAGGATCAGGGTCTATTCAAAGAGTTGGCTCTTCACATCAGGTGGCCAAAGTATTGGAGATTAAGCTGCAGCATCAGTCCTTCCAATGAATAGTCAGGGTTGATTTCCTTTAGGATTGACTGGTTTGATTTCTTTGCAGTCCAAGGGACCTTCAAGTGTCTTCTCCAGCACCACAGTTTGAAAGCATCAATTCTTCAGCATTCAGCCTTCTTTTAGGTCCAGCTCTCACATCCATACATGACTGTTGGAAAAACCATAGCCTTGATCATATGGACCTTTGTTGGCAAAGTGATGTCTCTGCTTTTTCATACACTGTCTATGTTTGTGATAGCTTTTCTTCCAAGGAACAAATATCTTTTAATTTCATGATTGCAGTCCCCGTCCACATTGATTTTGGACACTAACAAAATAAAATCTGCCACTGTTTCCACTTTTTTCCCCATCTATTTGCCATGAAGTGTGGGACTGGATGTCATGATCTTAGTTTTTTGAAGGGTGAATTTTAAGCCAGCTTTTCCACTCTCATCTTTCACTTTTATCAAGAGGCTTTTCATTTCCTCTTTGCTTTCTGCAAATAGAATAGTATTATCTGAGTACCTGAGGTTATTGTTATTTCTCCCAGCAAACTTTATTCCAGTTTGTAATCCAGCCAGTCTAGGATTTCACATGATGTACTCTGTATAGAAGTTAAATAAACAGGGTGACAATATACAGCATTGACATACTCCTTTCCATTGTTCCATGTCTGGATCTAATACTTCTTGTCCTCCATACAAGTTTCTCAGAAGGAAAGAAAGGTGGTCTGGTTTTCCCATCTCTTTAAGAATTTTCCAGTTTGCTGTGATCCACACAGTCAAAGGCTTTAGCGTAGTCAGTGAAGCAGGAGTAGATGTTTTTCTGGAATTTCCTTGCTTTTTCAATGATCCAAGGGATGTTGGCAATTTGATCTCTGATTTCTTTGCCTTTTCTAAATCCAGCTGCACATATGAAAGTTCTCTGTTCAGGTACTACTGATGCCTAGCTGAAGGATTTTGAGCATTTCTTTGCTAACATGTGAAATGAGTGCGATTTTATGGTACTTTGAACACTCTTTGGCATTACCTTTCTGTGGGATTGCAATGAAATCTGACCTTTTCAGTCTAGTGGCCATTGCTGAGTTTATAAATTTCCTGGCATATTGAATGCAGCACTTTAATTGCATCATCTTTTTATATTTCAAATACCTCAGCTGGCATTCCATCACTTCCTCTAGCTTTGTTCACAGTGATGCTTCATAAGGCCCACTTGACTTCACGCTCCAGAATGTCTGGCTCTAGATGAGTGACCACAATATCGTGGTTATCCCAGTCATTAAGACTGTTTGGTTTAGTTCTGTGTGTTCTAGCTACCTTTTCTTAATCTCTTCTTCTTCTGTTGGGTCCTTGCTATTTCTGTCCTTTATTGTATCCATCTTTACCTGAAAGGTTCCTTTGATGTCTCCAATTTTCTTGAAGAAATATCTAGCCTTTCCCATTCTTTTGTTTTCCTCTATTTCTTTGCATTAATCACTTAAGAAACCTCTCTTATCTCCTTGCTATTCTCTGGAAATCTGCTTTCAGTTAGGTATTTCTTTCCCTTTCTCCTCTGCTTTCTGCTTCTCTTCTATTTTCAGCTATTTGTAAGATCCCCTCAGACAACCACACTACACATGTATAAACACATACAGATACAGATATTGTAATGCACTGTGATCAGCAAAACTCCCAAGTGGAATGCTGTAATCCATCACAATATTCCATCTTTCTTGGAACTCAGCATCATTTTCACTCTGAAAAACACTGAATTTTTACTATACATTCCCCATTATAATGCTTTATACCTCGAGTTCCTGTTTTCTCCTAGAGTAGAGTAATGCTGCTTTTTGACAACTTAACTACCTATTTGATATTTGTACATTTCTGAGATGTATTATGCTTTCATCTTTCATCATTTAAGCATATTGATTTTTCTAATGATTTCCTGTCATCTTCCATCTCAGTTTCTAAACCTCTCATGATTTTCATTTTCACAGTGATTAATATGGCCATTTTTAAAGATAAGGAGGGGAGAGGGAAAGATGGCGGAGGAATAGGACGGCAAGACCACTTTCTCCCTCACAAATTCCTCAAAAGAACATTTCAACGCCGAGCAAACTTCACAAAACAACTTCTGTAGGCTGGCAGAGGACATCAGGCAACCAGAAAAGCAGATCATTGTCTTCAAAAACAGATTTTTAATCTTTGCTCTTAGGTTTTTGTGGTCAATTTTGTACATTTAAAAACCCAAACTTCACTATCCCAGTTTACCTGAGAGCGAGATTACTGGCTTGACCACTCTCTCCTCCTCTGGACTCTCCTTTTTCTCCACCAGGTGGCCTCTGTCTCTTTTCTCCCCCATCTCTCCTCTATCCAACTCTGTGAATCTCTGTGTGTTCCAGACAGTGGAGAACACCTAAGGAACAGGTTACTGGCAGGATTTGTCTCTCTCCTACTCATTCCTCTCTCTGATCCTCCTGGTCACCTCTGTCTACTTCCTCCCTCTCCTCTTCCCCGTATAACTCTGTAAATACCTCTGAGCGGTCCAGACTATAGAGCGCACATAAGGAAGTGACTACTGGCTAGCTTGCTCTCTTCTCTTTTGATCTCACCGCATCTCATTCCAGTTACCTCTAACTACCCCCTCCATCTTCTCTTCTCCTTATAACTCAGTGAACCCCTCTGAGTGTCCCTCAATGTGGAGAAACTTTTCATCTTTAACCTAGATGTTTTATCATCAGTGCTGTATAGATGGAGAAGTCTAGAGGCTACTGTAAAAATAAAACTGAAAATCAGAAGCAGGAGGCTTAAATCCAAAGCCTGAAAACATTAGAGAACTCTTGAATTCAGGGAACATTAAGCAATAGGAGCCCATCTAATGCCTTCATACCTACACCGAAACCAAGTTCCACCTAAGGGCCAACAAATTCCAAAACAAGACATACCACGCAAATTCTCCAGCAACACAGGAACACTCCCCTGAGCTTCAATATACAGGCAGCTCAAAATTATCCCAAAACCTTTGATGTCTCGTAACCCATTACGGGTCACTCCATTGCACTCCAGAGAGAAGAAACCCAGCTCCACCCACCAAAACTCCAACACAAGCCTCCCTAACCAGGAAACCTTGACAAGCCACTGATAGAACCCCACCCAAAGTGAGGAAGCTCCATAATAAAGAGAACTCCACAAATTCCCAGAATATAAAAAGGCCACCCCAAACGCAGCAATATAACCAAGATGAAGAGACAGAGGAATACACAGCAGGTAAAGGAACAGGAGAGTTGCCCACCAAACCAAACAAAAGTGGAAGAAGTAGGGAATCTACCGGAGAAGGAATTCCGAATATTGATAGTGAAAATGATCCAAAATCTTGAAATCAAAATGGAATCACAGATAAATAGGCTAGAGACAAGGATTGAGAAGATGCAAGAAAGGTTTAACAAGGACCTAGAAGAAATAAAAAAGAGTCAAAATATAATGAATAATGCAATAAATGAGATCAGAAACACTCTGGAGGCAACAATTAGTAGAATAACGGAGGCAGAAGATAGGATTAGTGAAATAGAAGATAGAATGGTAGAAATAAATGAATCAGAGAGGAAACAAGAACAACGAATTAAAAGAAATGAGGACAATCTCAGAGACCTCCAGGACAATATGAAACGCTCCAACATTCGAATTATAGGAGTCCCAGAAGAAGAAGACAGAAAGAAAGATCATGAGAAAATCCTTGAGGAGATAATAGTTGAAAACTTCCCTAAAATGGGGAAGGAAATAATCACCCAAGTACAAGAAACACAGAGAGTTCCAAATAGGATAAACCCAAGGTGAAACACCCCAAGACACATATTAATCAAATTAACAAAGATCAAACACAAAGAACAAATATTAAAAGCAGCAAGGGAAAAACAACAAATAACACACAAGGGGATTCCTATTAGGATAACAGCTGATCTTTCAATAGAAACTCTTCAGGCCAGGAGGGAATGGCAAGACATACTTAAAGTGATGAAAGACAATAACCTACAGCCCAGAATACTGTACCCAGCAAGGATCTCATTCAAATACGAAGGAGAAATCAAAAGCTTTACAGACAAGCAAAAGCTGAGAGAATTCAGCACCACCAAACCAGCTCTCCAACAAATTCTAAAGGATATTCTCTAGACAGGAAACACGAAAAGGGTGTATAAACTCGAACCCAAAACAATAAAGTAAATGGTAACGGGATCACACTTATCAATAATTACCTTAAACGTAAATGGGTTGAACGCCCCAACCAAAAGACAGAGACTAGCCGAATGGATACAAAAACAAGACCCCTCTATATGCTGCTTACAAGAGACCCACCTCAAAACAAGGGACACATACAGACTGAAAGTGAAGGGCTGGAAAAAGATATACCACGCAAATAGAGACCAAAAGAAAGCAGGAGTGGCAATACTCATATCCGATAAAATAGACTTTAAAACAAAGGCTGTGAAAAGAGACAAAGAAGGCCACTACATAATGATCAAAGGAACAATCCAAGAAGAAGATATAACAATTATAAATATATATGCCCCCAATATAGGAGCCCCGCAATATGTAAGACAAATGCTAACAAGTATGAAAGGGGAAATCAACAATAACACAATAATAGTGGGAGACTTTAATACCCCACTCACACCTATGGACAGATCAACTAAACAGAAAATTAACAAAGAAACGCAAACTTTAAATGATACATTAGATCAGTTAGACCTAATTGATATCTATAGGACATTTCACCCCAAAACAATGAATTTCACTTTTTTTTCAAGTGCTCATGGAACCTTCTCCAGGATAGATCACATCCTGGGCCATAAATCTAAACTTGATAAATTCAAAAAAATCGAAATCATTTCAAGCATCTTTTCTGACCATAATGCATTAAGATTAGATCTCAATTACAGGAGAAAAACTATTAAAAATTCCAACATATGGAGGTTGAACAACACACTTCTGAATAACCAACAAATCACAGAAGAAATCAAAAAAGAAATCAAAATATGCATAGAAACTAATGAAAATGAAAACACAACAACCCAAAACCTGTGGGACACTATAAAAGCAGTGCTAAGAGGAAAGTTCATAGCAATACAGGCATACCTCAAGAAACAAGAAAAAAGTCAAATGAATAACCTAACTCTGCAACTAAAGCAACTAGAAAAGGAAGAGTTGGAGAACCCCAGAGTTAGTAGAAGGAAAGAAATCTTAAAAATTAGGGCAGAAATAAATGCAAAAGAAACAAAAGAGACCATAGCAAAAATTAACAAAGCCAAAAGCTGGTTCTTTGAAAGGATAAATAAAATTGACAAACCATTAGCCAGACTCATCAAGAAGCAAAGAGAGAAAAATCAAATCAATAAAATTAGAAATGAAAATGGAGAGATCACAACAGACAACACAGAAATACAAAGGATCATAAGAGACTACTATCAGCAGTTGTATGCCAATAAAATGGACAACGTGGAAGAAATGGACAAATTCTTAGAAAAGTACAATTTTCCAAAACTGAACCAGGAAGAAATAGAAAATCTTAACAGACCCATCACAAGCACAGAAATTGAAATGGTAATCAGAAATCTTCCAGCAAACAAAAGCCCAGGTCCAGACGGCTTCACAGCTGAATTCTACCAAAAATTTCGAGAAGAGCTAACACCTATCCTCCTCAAACTCTTCCAGAAAATTGCAGAGGAAGGTAAACTTCCAAACTCATTCTATGAGGCCACCATCACCCTAATACCAAAACCTGACAAAGATGTCACAAAAAAGGAAAACTACAGGCCAATATCACTGATGAACATAGATGCAAAAATCCTCAACAAAATTCTAGCAATCAGAATCCAACAACACATTAAAAAGATCATACACCATGACCAAGTGGGCTTTATCCCAGGGATGCAAGGATTCTTCAATATCCGCAAATCAATCAATGTAATTCACCACATTAACAAATTGAAAAATAAAAACCATATGATTATCTCAATAGATGCAGAGAAAGCCTTTGACAAAATTCAACATCCATTTATGATAAAAACTCTCCAGAAAGCAGGAATAGAAGGAACATACCTCAACATAATAAAAGCAATATATGAAAAACCCACAGCAAACATTATCCTCAATGGTGAAAAATTGAAAGCATTCCCCCTAAAGTCAGGAACAAGACAAGGGTGTCCACTTTCACCGCTACTATTCAACATAGTTCTGGAAGTTTTGGCCACAGCAATCAGAGCAGAAAAAGAAATAAAAGGAATCCAAATTGGAAAAGAAGAAGTAAAACTCTCACTGTTTGCAGATGACATGATCCTCTACATGGAAAACCCTAAAGACTCCACCAGAAAATTACTAGACCTAATCAATGAATATAGTAAAGTTGCAGGATATAAAATCAACACACAGAAATCCCTTGCATTCCTATACACGAATAATGAGAAAGTAGAAAAAGAAATTAAGGAAACAATTCCATTCACCATTGCAACGAAAAGAATAAAATACTTAGGAATATATCTACCTAAAGAAACTAAAGACCTATATATAGAAAACTATAAAACACTGATGAAAGAAATCAAAGAGGACACTAATAGATGGAGAAATATACCATGTTCATGGATCGGAAGAATCAATATAGTGAAAATGAGTATACTACCCAAAGCAATTTACAAATTTAATGCAATCCCTGTCAAGCTACCAGCCACATTTTTCACAGAACTAGAACAAATAATTTCAAGATTTGTATGGAAACACAAAAAACCTCGAATAGCTAAAGCAATCTTGAGAAAGAAGAATGGAACTGGAGGAATCAACTTGCCTGACTTCAGGCTCTACTACAAAGCCACAGTCATCAAGACAGTATGGTACTGGCACAAAGACAGACATATAGATCAATGGAACAAAATAGAAAGCCCAGAGATAAATCCACACACATATGGACACCTTATCTTTGACAAAGGAGGCAAGAATATACAATGGAGTAAAGACAATCTCTTTAACAAGTGGTGCTGGGAAAACTGGTCAACCACTTGTAAAAGAATGAAACTAGATCACTTTCTAACACCGTACACAAAAATAAACTCAAAATGGATTAAAGATCTAAATGTAAGATCAGAAACTATAAAACTCCTAGAGGAGAACATAGGCAAAACACTCTCAGACATAAATCACAGCAGGATCCTCTATGATCCACCTCCCAGAATTCTGGAAATAAAAGCAAAAATAAACAAATGGGATCTAATTAAAATTAAAAGCTTCTGTACAACAAAGGAAAATATAAGCAAGGTGAAAAGACAGCCTTCTGAATGGGAGAAAATAATAGCAAATGAAACAACTGACAAACAACTAATCTCAAAAATATACAAGCAACTTCTGCAGCTCAATTCCAGAAAAATAAACGACCCAATCAAAAAATGGGCCAAAGAACTAAATAGACATTTCTCCAAAGAAGACATACGGATGGCTAACAAACACATGAAAAGATGCTCAACATCACTCATTATTAGAGAAATGCAAATCAAAACCACAATGAGGTACCACTTCACACCAGTCAGAATGGCTGCGATCCAAAAATCTGCAAGCAATAAATGCTGGAGAGGGTGTGGAGAAAAGGGAACCCTCCTACACTGTTGGTGGGAATGCAAACTAGTACAGCCACTATGGAGAACAGTGTGGAGATTCCTTAAAAAATTGCAAATAGAACTACCTTATGACCCAGCAATCCCACTTCTGGGCATACACACCGAGGAAACCAGAATTGAAAGAGACACATGTACCCCAATGTTCATTGCAGCACTGTTTATAATAGCCAGGACATGGAAACAACCTAGATGTCCATCAGCAGATGAATGGATAAGAAAGCTGTGGTACATATACACAATGGAGTATTACTCAGCCGTTAAAAAGAATTCATTTGAATCAGTTCTGATGAGATGGATGAAACTGGAGCCAATTATACAGAGTGAAGTAAGCCAGAAAGAAAAACACCAATACAGTATACTAACACATATATATGGAATTTAGGAAGATGGCAATGACGACCCTGTATGCAAGACAGGAAAAAAGACACAGATGTGTATAACGGACTTTTGGACTCAGAGGGAGAGGGAGAGGGTGGGACGATTTGGGAGAATGGGAATTCTAACATGTATACTGTCATGTAAGAATTGAATCGCCAGTCCATGTCTGACGTACGGTGCAGCTTGCTTGGGGCAGGTGCATGGGGATGACCCAGAGAGATGTTGTGGGGAGGGAGGTGGGAGGGGGGTTCATGTTTGGGAACGCATGTAAGAATTTAAGATTTTAAAATTTAAAAAAAATAAATTAATTAATTAATTAATTAAAAAAAAAATAAAGATAAGGAGAAGAGAGTTCTTCTCAGTATGCTTATTTTCCAGTATGCTTATTTTATTTCAATATTGAGTGTATTATTACCTTGAATGTTTCAGAGATAGTAGATTAATAATTAAAAAAAAATTCTATACCTGAAGTGGCCTAACAAACAAATGCAAAACAGAATAATTAAAAGTGAAAACCGATGTTTAGACAATCTAAAAGGTACATAAGAAATGGGGCTTCCCTGATGGCTTAGCAGGTAAAGAATCCACCTGCAATGCAGGATGGGATGATCTCCTGGAGGAAGAGTAACATTCCAGTATTCTTGCCTGAAAAAGTCTTACAGGCAGAGGAGCCTAATAGGCCACTGTGCACAGGGTCACCAAAAGTCAGATATGACTGGAAGAAAATATTGTTAGCAGTCTGCTCTTAATCTGCTAAAGATCTTCTGGAAATTAAAGCAGGATTGGGAAAATTATGGGGTAACATAACTAGCTCATAACAACCCCCAATTTTTCTTTTCATGTATCTATAGACAGCCTTCTTCATGGCACAAGGGTTTACTGGGCTTGTATTTGTTATTATTGGAAGAGTTGCTAATTGAATGTTTGAGATCCTAGAGAGAAAAGGATGATGCTCTTATTCAGTTATCAGTGGCCTTCAATTAGACCTTACTCTTGTCCCTAAAGATGGGGAAACAATTGAAACAGGGACGGACCTTATTTTCTTAGGCTCCAAATTCCCTGCAAATAGTGACTGCAGCCATGAAATAAAAAGATGCTTATTCCTTGGAAGTAAAGCTATGACCAATCCAGACATCATATTAAAAAGCAGAGACATTACTTTGCCAAGGAAATTAGTTATAGTGAAAGCCATGGTTTTCCCAGTAGTCATGTACGGATGTGAGAGCTGGACCATTAAAAAGGCTGAACACTGAAGAATTGATGCATTTGAACTGTGGTGTTGGAGAAAACTCGTGGGAGTCCCTTGGACTGCAAGAAGATCAAACCAGTCAATACTAAAGGAAATCAGTCCTGAATATTCATTGGAAAGACTCATGCTGAAGCTGAAGCTCCAGTACTTTGGCCACCTGAAGTAAAGAGCCAACTCAATTGGAAAAACTGTGAAGCTGGGAAAGATTGAAGGTGGGAGGAGAAGGGGATGACAGAGGATGATATGGTTGGATGGCATCACTGACTCAATGGACATGAGTTTGGGCAAACTCTGGGAGATGGTGGAGGACAGGCAGGCCTGGTGTGCTGCAGTCCATGGTGCCACGAAGAGTTGGACATGACTGAGAAACTGAAAAACTTTGCCTTAAAGAAATTCAGCTCATGTGTGGGAAACAGAAAGGTTTACACGTAGAGTTGACAGTCTTTCTAAGAACTATGCAGGATTGTTTTCAATCACATGCACTGCTGAGACCTAAATTCTGGGACATTTGTCATGAAACAAAAAACCTAATTTGAAAACATTCATGAAACTTACAAGGAATTGAAATGCTCATTATCATTTGGATCTCAGTATAGGTTCTCTCAGGCTTCCCAAGTGGCACTGTTCTTGTTGTTCAGTTGTTCAGTCATGTTCTACTCTTTGCAATCCCATGGACTGTAGCACCCCAGGATTTCCTGTCCTTCATCAATTGCCAGAACTTGGTCAAACTCATGTCCATTGAGTCGGTGATGCCATCCAACCATCTCATCCTTTCTCATCCCTTCTCCTGCCTTCAATCTTTCCCAGAATCAGGGTCTTTCCTAATGAGTTGGCTCTTCACATCAGGTGGCCAAAGCATTGGAGATTCAACTTCAGCATCAGTCCTTCCAACGGATATTCAGGACTGATTTCCTTGAGGATTGACTGGTTGGATCTCCTTGCAGTCCAAGGGATTCTCAAGCATCTTCTCCATCACCACAGTTCAAAAGCATCAATTCTTCAGGACTCAGCCTTCTTTATGGTCTAATTCACATCAATATATGACTACTGAAAAAACCATAGCTCCCACGTGATGCAAGTGGTAAAGAACCTGCTTGCCAATGCAGAAAACATAAAGAGACACAAGTTTGATCCCTGGGTCAGAAAGGTCCCCTGGAGGAGGGAATGGCAACCCACTCCAGTGTTCCTGCTTGGAGAATCCCATGGACAGAGGAGTCTGTGAGGCTACAGTCTATAGGGTCACACAGAGTCAGAAACTACTGAAGCAACTTAGCATGCACCACGCATAGGTCCACTTGTTGTTAATCTAAGAACATCTTGAAGGACATGCCAGGAAGTTTAAACTTTCATAATCACTCCTAGAGAATTCGAATGTTCTGACATAGGAGGGGGCATTTAGGCATGTTAAAGCATTTCCTAAGTAATGCTTCTTCAAGATGCATTTTTACATAATCATAACGTCATGAACTGCTGATCCCAAGAAAAGCAATCAGTGGATTCATCTATCTTAAGATTACTTTCCATCCAGTCCTCAAGATTCTTCTCCAGCACCACTGTTTTGAAAGCATCTGTTCTTTGGCATTCAGCCTTCTTTATGACCCAAATCTCACACCCATACCTGACTACTGGCAAAGCCATAGCTTTTACTATTCGGACATTTGTCAATAAAGTAATGTCTTTGCTTTTTATTATACTGTCTAGTTTGTCATAACATTTCTTCCAAGGAGCAAGCGTCTTTTAAGTTCATGGCTGTAGTCACCATCTGCAGTGATTTTGAAGCCCAAGAAAATAAAGCCTATCACTGTTTCCTTAGTTTCCCCATCTATTTGCCATGAAGTGATGGATGCTGTGATCTTAATTTTTTGACTGTTGAGTTTTAAGCCAGCTTTTTCACTCATTACATCTCCTTTTTCCCCATTATTTAGTTCATGTTACTGTTTACTTACTAAAGTCATGTCCAACTCTTTGTAACCCTAGAGACTAGAGTCTGCCTGTCTCCTCGGTTCCTGGGATTTTCCAGGCAAAAATATTGGAGCGGATTGCCATTTCCTTCTCTAGCGGATCTTCCTGACCCAAGGATCAAACCTGTCTCCTACTTGACAGGCAAATTTTTTACATTTGAGCCACCAGGGAAACTTAGTGTCTAGTCCATAGCAGGGTCTAATAAATGCTAGCTCATGCCCCTTTTCCATTTACTTTTAGTTCAGCACAGAAAGTTTGAGCACAGAAATCCCCCCTCCAAATATTGCAAATATGGAATTTTTTTGCATATTTTCTATATATAGTATGTCAAATAGACCTATTCCCGATCTACACTGTAAACTGAAGCCTATTCTTCACTATTTACTTCTTGCATCCTCTTAGGTTAATGGATTTAGTAAATGTCTAAACAAGACAGCATTCTTTGCAGATCCTTTGTACGATGTACAAACATCCTTTGTACATTCACTTTGCCTGAAGATAATGCAATTTAAAACTCACTTTGTATGAAATTGTATCACCTGTAAAAGGGAGAAAATACAGAATAAATGCAACAATTCTTTATTCATGTCTGATTTCCTATAAGGGTTTTACACTAATGGGATCCTTCAACAAAAAACAAGAGAGACAAGGGTAATTTAGATGAGAGCAAAGTTTGTAATAGTTCAATGTGATTTCCTGATGGCAATTTAAGATGAATTTCTGCAACAAGGCATTTCAAAATGTTTCTTGAAGATGAATCCAAGTTCTAGTAAAGGCCAAAAATAATCTAATTACTGCTTGAAAATGCCCTGAATTAAAAGTGTTGGTTTTTTAGAACCGGGTGGAAAAGTGCAAATATATGGTTTATATGCCTGAATACTATTGTTTAACATTTTTTAACATTGCTCAAATTAATAGTGTGTCTCAGAAGAGTTTTTTCTGTTAATCTTCTTAAAAGTATTAACTCTCATAACTGCATAAATATCAACTTAAATATATTCATTATAATAAAATCAGAGGTAAGAAATAGCAGGGGATTAATAAATAAAATGGTAACTGCTATATACCTTTTAATAAGAAATTTTAAAATCAGAAGTACCACCATAGTTTCAGGTATTATATAGCGTCAGCTCTCTCAACGTTTTTCTGTACATGAACTTCATTGCTTGTGATTGTTAAATACTCACTCATGAAATAAAGATATCAAACAGGAATCAGTGATTCTGAAAACATCAACATTCCTATCTCTCCTTTTCTTGAAATAAGAATTTTTCATATTATCATTGCTTGAGTTATCGAAGTACTTTCTTAAGGTTTCATCTTACTTACTCTGAGACTATCATAATCACAACTAAGCTCATGGCAGTTTAGAAAAGGAAAAAAAAAAAAAAACAGTACAGAAAAAATCACCATGACTTGCAACATATATAATTGCAAAATACAGCTTATTTATATCATTGTAAAATACCTTGTGCATTAAAATGAATCTGACAATTTACCATCTTCCCTTTTCACTTGAAATTGTCATTGCTATCTAATCAACCAAAAATGGTTTTACTGTAGTTCTATTCACTCTATGAGCTAAGGAAAAATTTTCAGAAACTCAAAGCACCTTGAATATACATACATCTTCAGTATTTGTGACTTAGAAGCCTATTGATATTCTCACATCTTCTATGAATTTGCTTTTGTTAGTAATTGTTGCAGGCACCTTGTAGTCAATACAAATAAAACCATCATGATTTCAGATAAAATTGGTTTCATAACTGCTAATTCGTGTCATTTCTGCAGTGACACACAGAGACAAATATGTTACTTACACAAGAGTGTGAATAAAGAAGCAGCTGTGCATGTATCGCTGTTGTTGTTCAGTCTCCCAGTCGTGCCCAAGTCTTTGTGACCCCATGGACTGTAGCACGCCAGGCCTCCTTGTCCCTCACCGTCACCTGGAGTTTGCCCAAGTTGATGTTTGCTTCATCAGTGATGCCATCCAGCCATCTCATCCTCTGATGCCCTCTTCTCCTTCTGCCTTCAATCTTTCCCAGCATCAGGGACTTTTCCAATGAGTCATCTGTTTGTATCAGATGACCAAAACACAGCTTCAGCATCAGTCCTTCCAGTGAATATTCGGAGTTGATCTCCCTTAAGATTGACTGGTTTGATCTGCTTACTGTTCAAGGGATGTTCAGGAGTCTTCTCTAGCACCATAGTTTGAAGGCATCAATTCTTTGGTGTTTTGCCTTCTTTCCATTTTAGCTCTCACAACCATACGTGATCCCTCTGAAGACATAGCCTTGACTATATATTAATTTATATCTTTATATTTACATGTATATTTTTAAGGTAACTGAGTATGTAAATAAGCATATTTTTAAAAAACTGACTATATAAACATCTATATATGAATCTATATATAAAAATTAATCTTTTTCCACCAACCAAATGAGATGGCAAGGGAGTGACAGCTACTGCTATATACAACAATAATGCTATTTCTACTAGTATTATTTTATCAATAAAATATTCATCAATTAATAGTATCAACACAATATATAATGTATTTTCAATGAACTCACATTTTAGACGTTAATCAGTTTTCTAAGAATCAGTCATTTAAATGTCAAATATGTATCTATTAAACTGAAAAATTAAATAATAACTGGCTATATTAATACATATTTATACATTCAAAATTTCTTCTTAAATAACATTTGTTTAATGAATGAACAGACTAATAGCTAAAAGACCTGCCTTTGATACAAATGATTTACTTATAGCAAAATCAATTTTCTTTAAAAATTCAAGAAACTAAATTAATTATATTCTATTTATTAACATATATTTCCAACATTATTTACTAACACCTACATAATGTTAATTGAGGTTATTGTTCTTGATATGTTCATCAACTCATGGCCTGGGATTCATGTTAATGTCATACCTAAAGTGAGTCATCATTATTTTCTCAAATTTAGTACATATTTTCTATCTCATTTTTCCCAGTGAAATGATAATCAAGTGTTCACGTTAAATAGAGCTACACATATAAATTGAGCATGAGCTTCCACCTCATCTTCATATAAACAAATGACTGAAGTGAAGTGAAGTCACTCAGTCGTGTCCAACTCTTTGCGACCCCATGGACTGTAGCCTACCAGGCTCCTCTGTCCACGGGATTTTCCAGGCAATAGTACTGGAGTGGATTGCCATTTCCTTCTCCAGGGTATCTTCCCAACCCAGGGATTGAACTCGGGTCTCCTGCATTCTAGACAGACGCTTGACCGTCTGAGCCAATCTGATATTGTCTTCCTCAATTAATATCTCCTTTTCTGTTATTGAAGCATCATTAAACTATGCACACAATGTCATACATGTACCTCAGAAAATAAAGATCTTCAAGAATAGAAAACACTATTTAAATAGTATTTATCTATCCATCCATGCATATGTGTGCATCACCGCAATCCCCAGAAGTTCTTATTTCAAATGTGAGCACTGGTCAAAAGTGACCACATTGAAAACATTTCCATGTCACTTAAGATATATAAGCATTAAAAGTTTCTCTCCATCAATTGTTAAGTATTTTTAAATGAATAATAGTTTAAAATTCAGAAGAATATTGTCTGTTAGATTTCTAACACCATGGGACAAGAAACATTTGCCTCATTCACAAAGTGAATAGCACAATGTCATCACTTGGTAGGATTTTGGAATAAATAACTAGTTTAGCAGTTTTAAGCTACCAATTTTTCAGTGTCTATAAAATTAATGAGAATGCTTTAAAAAAACAACAAGTAATAATTCTTGCTTTTAAATACACTAATATTGGGCTTCCCAGGTAGCCCAGTGCTAAAGAATCTGCCTGGCAATGCAGGAGATGCAATAGACATAGGTTCAATCCCTGGGTCAGGAAGATCCCCTGGAGAAGGAAATGACAACCCATTCCAATATTCTTGCCTGGAAATCCCAAGGACAGAGGAGCCTGGAAGGCATTCTACAGTCCACGGGTTGCCAGGAGTCAGACATGACTTAGCGACTGAACAGTAACATTATAGAAGTAGCAAAATCCACAATGCTTAATACCATTCCCTAAAAGAAATAATGATATATAATGAATGCTCAACAAATGTTTGTTGAATGCAACTACTCCTTCCATAATTTATGCATTTATCCCACAGGCAATCCCTTTTTTTCCACAAAATACATTCTCACTTATCTTTGGAATTATTTTTAGAGCTACAGTTGTTCTCTGAATTCAGTTCAGTTCAGTTCAGTTCAGTTCAGTTCATTCCCTCAGTCGTGTCCGACTCTTTGCGACCCCATGAATCGCAGCACGCCAGGCCTCCCTGTCCATCACCATCTACCGGAGTTCACTCAGAGTCACGTCCATCGAGTCAGTGATGCCATCCAGACATCTCATCCTCTGTCATCCCCTTCTTCTCCTGCCCCGAATCCCTCCCAGTATCAGAGGCTTTTCCAATGAGTCAACTCTTCGCATGAGGTGGCCAAAGTACTGGAGTTCCAGCTTTAGCATCATTCCTTCCAAAGAAATCCCAGGGCTGATCTCCTTCAGAATGGACTGGTTGGATCTCCTTGCAGTTCAAGAGACCCTCAAGACTCTTTTCCAACACCACAGTTCAAAAGCATCAATTCTTCAGCACTAAGCCTTATTCACAGTCTAACTCTCACATCCATGCATGACCACAGGAAAAACCATAGCCTTGACTAGACGGACCTTAGTCAGCACAGTAATGTCTCTGCTTTTGAATATGCTACCTAGGTTGGTCATAACTTTTCTTCCAAGGAGTAAGCGTCTTTTAATTTCATGGCTGCAGTCACCATCTGCAGCAATTGTGGAGCCCCCCAAAATACAGTCTGACACTGTTTCTACTGTTTCCCCATCTATTTCCCATGAAGTGATGGGACCGGATGCCGTGATCTTTGTTTTCTGAATGTTGAGCTTTAAGCCAACTTTTTCACTCTCCTCTTTCACTTTCATCAAGATGTTTTTTAGCTCCTCTTCACTTTCTGCCATAAGGGTGGTGTCATCTGCATATCTGAGGTATTGATATTTCTCCCGGCAATCTTGATTTCAGCTTGTGCTTCTTCCAGTCCAGCATTTCTCATGGTGTACTCTGCATAGAAGTTAAATAAGCAGGGTGACAATATACAGCCTTGACGTATTCCTTTTCCTAATTGGAACCAGTCTGTTGTTCCATGTCCGGTTCTAACTGTTGCTTCCTGACCTGCATACAGACTTCTCAAGAGGCAGGTGAGGTGGTCTGGTATTCCCATCTCTTTCAGAATTTTCCACAGTTTATTGTGATCCACACAGTCAAAGGCTTTGGCATAGTCAATAAAGCAGAAATAGATGTTTTTCTGGAACTCTCTTACTTTTTCCATGATCCAGTGGATGTTGGCAATTTGATCTCTGGTTCCTCTGCCTTTTCTAAAACCAGCTTGATATCAGGGAGTTCACGGTTCACATATTGCTGAAGCCTGGCTTGGAGAATTTTGGAGAATTTCTCTGAATATGTGACTATTTACCGAACACTGAGCTTCCCTTGACGCTCAGCTGGTAAAGAAACCGCCTGCAATGCAGGAGACCTGGGTTTGATCCCTGGGTTTGGAAAATCCCCTGGAGAAGGGAAAGGCTACCCACTCCAGTATTCTGGCCTGGAGAATTTCATGGATTATATAGTCCAGGAGGTCGCAAAGAGCCAAACGTGACTGGGCGACTTTCACTTTCATTTACAGAACAGTAGAATAGTTTGCTACCACTGGATATATATCCATTGGGAAATGTTGGTCAACCTCTGGTTTGGGAAGATCCTTGGAGAAGGAAATGGCAATCCACTCTAGTATTCTTGCCTGGAAAATCCTATAGACAAAGGAGCCTGGGGGGCAATAGTCCATGGGGTTGTAAGAGTTGGATATGACTGAAGCGACATAGCTTTCATGCACAGCTGTCTAACTGGCTACCATCTATCTATCTATGTGTCTATGTTTATAATGTTATGAGAAATGCTTATCTGGAAGTGTATTTGTTGTGTCTGTTGTTTAGTATTGTCATAATGGCAAATATCGCATGGATTGCCCTCATTTCACATTGGAATAATATTAATAGCCTCAACTGAGATACATTTTCATGTCTGGATATATATAAATACAAAAAAGAGAAATATGAACATAAATATTTAAAATTACACACACATACATATTTATACACTTTTTCTTATCATTCTGTATTTCAGAAAACAGTTTCTGAGGCCTCACATAGAAAATTAAGCCAATAACATATGTTATGTTTTTTATATAGGCACAGTAAGCATTCAAAAGAAATATCTCATTATTAAAATATAAAAAAATAAACATGTCAACATATTAAGAAGTATTTAGCTAATGGATATCTAAAATTTTTGGAGAGTTTGTGTATTTAAGGGGAAAAACCATTGGAACTGTAAGTTATAATGACTGGCTGATTCAACATGAGAGCAATATTTACATTCTATTTATTTTCCTAAATTAGAGAACTGTGACAAAGAAAAATAGACTGATATTTACAAATTTTCTTAAAAAGGTCATGTTTACTGAGATTTGTTAGTTATGTTTTTGTGATTTATTACAATGATATAAAGTAGACTTGAAAAACTTCAAAATCTGTAGCTTCTTTAAAAATGATAAGTATCCCCTTTCCTATTCATCATCTAATTTTGCCCCTGGTTAATATCAAATGGATTAAAGTTTGATTTTATTTTTCACCAGAAGATTGTATTCTTCAAAAAATTATAACTGATCTTTATAATAGAAAATTAAGCTGTCTCTACCCTGGAAAGACAAAGAATTGGATTCAAGTTCACTTCAGTTCAGCTGCTCAGTTGCCAGGCTTCTCTGTCCATCACCAGGTCCCAGAGCTTGCTCAAAGTCATGTTCATTGAGTCAGCGATGCCATCCAACCATCTCATCCTCTGTCGTCCCCTTCTCCTCCCTCCTTCAATCTTTTCCAATATCATAGTCTCTTTCAATGAGTCAGTTCTTTGCTTCAGGTGGCCAAAATATTGGAGCTTCAGCTTCAACATCAGTCCTTCCAATGAGTATTCAGTACTGATTTCCTTTAGGATTGACTGGTTGGATCTCTTTGCAGTCCAAGTGACTCTCAAGAGTCTTCTCTCTCCACAGTTCAAAAGTATCAATTATCTACCTTGGAAAGACAAAGAATTGGATTCATAGGATCCTGATTTTTCAATCATTTTGCCTATTGAATATAATCATTGAAAAGGCCCTTAAATCAAAAGCAATCAGTGAAAAGGTAACTAAACTTAATGTCTATTTACATTAGGAGCATATGTCCTGTTTCAAATACATTACCTCTCTTTGGCTGCAAGGACCTAAAATAAAAATGCTTATGCCTAAGAGAGAAGTCTGAGGATAACTAACCAAGGCTAATCCATTGAGCAGCATAATTTCAAGGATAAATTGCATTGGTTAACTGTTGAATCCAATAAAACATATTTGCTGGAATCAGATTATACATTAGACTGGCTCATATACAGATTCACTATTTATTTGAAGTGTGTGTGTGTATATATATATATATATATATATATATATATATATAAACAACCAGAAACACAAAGAGACAGTAAGCTTAGTTTATACCACTGATATGAGATCACATAGAAATTGATAGTAATTTTTTCAGCTATGAACAAGTGACTTTCTCAGCTATGGTCTCTGTCCTATCTTTGTGAAATATGTGCCTGGGTTAGCCACTCTCTGTCTTTCTTTCCTTAGTGTGTTTTATGACTTTAGCCTTAGAGAATTCTCCTAAAATTTACTACTAGCATAATGATTTCTATACTAGATCTTCTGTGTACTGTTTACATGTCGTTACTGAGTAAAGTTTTCCATTCGTATACAGCTTTTCTTAACCAAAACTTTTATGATTATAGCTTTGTTTTACCTGCAGGTAGCACGTTTTCTCTGAATGCTTTCTCTACTTGTTGTCTCTTTCTCTGAATTTAGGAATCTGCTGTGATTATCTGCTGTGAATCTGTGACTATTTCTCAATGTTATTTTGCTCTGCCATTGAGTTCACTTTCTTTAAATTTTGAGCATCTGCAATTTTTTTGTTCACTTGTTTCACAGCCTTTACTATTTCCAACATTAATTCTAGGCACAAGACAGGTAGAGTTATTTATTTCACTTTTGAAGATTAATCATTTTGGCAGAAATAACACACTTTACAGTTTAGTTATATTGCATAAAACCAAAATATTTATGCCAATAATTTAACAGATATAAATGGCATGATTTTACTCACTCAATTTTCACAGCTATGCCTGTGAGATATGTGCAATCATTATCCATTTTTCAGATGTGACAATGGAGGCTCAGAGAGTTTCCATGGATTGTTCAGGGTAATACAGCTAGAAAGTAGGTCTGGGATTTGACCCAAGCAGTATAGGACTCATATTCTTAAGCACTATGTGCCCTCTTGGTTAAATAAATAACTCATTTTAAGGAGAATTTTCATAGAACAGATTTACCATTCATCATTACTTGCTAATGATGTTATAGCATTATTTTATCAGAAGTATTTGCCATCAACCATATAAGTGGAAATTACCCCTTTGTTATTGTATGCATATTCAACATGATAATATTGAATATTATCACAAACTTAGAGGCTTAAAACAACACACCTATTTTTTTTTTTTTCATGCTGTTCATGGGTCAGGGGTCCAGACACAATTTATCTCAACCCTCTCCTCAAGATCTCACAAAATACAGTCAAGGTGTTAGCTGAGCTACGTGTTCATCTTGATGCTCAAAGTGAGAATTTCTTCCCAGTTAGCTAGGGTTGTTAGCAAAATTCAACTTCTTTCAATTATTGGAATGAGGTCTCCACATTTTTGCTAACTCCTAGGTCTTCTGTACTCCATTCTGTTCCTTTCCACGTGACTCTTCACAGCATAGATGCTTGCTTTTTCAAGACCAGCAAAAGGGAGTATGCTAAGACAGAACATTATAGAATATAAAATAATCATCGGGTGTTTTCCCATCACCTTTTCCATATAAAATAAACTAAATCAAATTAGTTATTATTATTATTTCATAGCTATGACAAACCCGGACAGCCCATTAAAAAGCAGAGATATCACTTTGCTGACAAAGGTCTTTTTGTCAAAGCTATGGTTTTCCCAGTAGTCATGTACAGATGTGAGTGTTGGACCATAAAGAAGGCTGAGCACAGAATTGATGCTTTCCAGTTCTGATGCTGGAGAAGACTTTTGAGAGTATCTTGGGCTGCAAGGAGATCAAACACTCAATCCTAAAGGAAGTCAACCCTGAATATTCATTGGAGGACTGATACTGAATCTAAGCTCCAATACTTCGGTCACCTGATGCAAAGAGCCAACTCATTAAAAAGAGCCTGATGCCAGAAAATATTGAAGGCAGGAGAAGAAGGGGGTGACAGAGGATGACTTGGATGGATGACATCACTGACTCAATGGATATGAGTTTGAGCAAACTGCAGGAGATAGTGAAGGACAGGGAAACCAGGTGTGCTGCAGTTCATGGGGTCACAAAGAGGTGGACACAGAGACTGAGCAACAATGTTATCTTTACCATAGAATAAGTTCTCTACAAACAAATAAGTTCCAGTCCAAGAGTGTATCCTTAAGTCCAATTTGTTCCTAAGTATAACCAAGTTAGCCTAGATACCCAGCTATCACAATTGTCTATATATCACTGCTTTTACACTGGTTTTGAACATCCTGGACTTTAAGGTACTGTACTGTTATACAGTATACTGTATAGCACTGAACTGTACTTACTGCAAGTAAAGTCCACAGAAGCACAACCACTTTTAGAGGATGCACACACATGATGATGTATTCCAGACACGTGAACTAACTTACATGATTGGCTATCAGAATATGCACATTCGCACCTTTCAAAGTTCGCATCTTGAAGATTCATATGTAGGGGACTTGCTGTAGCCTATTAGTTAGAATCAGCTCACTGGTCCCACCTCCACTCAGGAAAAGATGACATGAATTCCTGGGTACCAGAAAGTGGGAAATCACTGTAGCATGTCATTGTCCACCACAGTCATTATCGCCATTTTAACTACAATATTAATGCCAAATAATTGTATACCTTGATGAAGAATTTGGGGCACAGAAGTTTCAAGTACCCACTCATCAATTTATTCAATCAGGAGACTATTTCCACCTGAAGCTCTTTTCTTCACTCAGTCTTCCCAGTGGCAGAGGTAACCACAATAACGCTTGCAGTTACCTCTTGGAGTACTGGAAACAAACTGTAAGAGGACGCTTGCTTCACTGATGGTTGATCAGTGGTCAGCCTGCACACAATTGATCTGGGTGGCACCACAGTACCCAGTCTATGCATCTAGTGGAGGTTTTAGTGAATAACACCTCATGTATTGAGCATGATTTCAGAAACAAAGGACCCTCCTTGAATGGATCATCTAATAAATGCGAACAGTTCATGATGCTACTTAAGTTAATTTTCATGTCACCTACTTCTAACTATGCTTCTACCCACAGCATATAACGGCTTCAGATTTAAATTCCAGCTGTATATGTATTTTTCTATTTATAGTTGCTTAGGAAACTCTTACCAGTCTAGGATTAAGAGAGCTTGAAAGCATTAACTATTGAGTAAATGCAACTTAAAAATTAGATAACAAAATAGTTTCCATATGGGATGACACACATAACAAAATAACAAGTAATTGTACATTTAAATAAAGTATGTTTCCTTGACAAGGAATGAGTACAGGTACAGAAGAATATGGAACTCAGGGCAGCTAAAAAATATGAATGTGATTCTTTGTTGCACCTATTGGAAGAATGAAGACTGTCCTCAGCATTAAGACTGTCCATATTCCAGAGGGTATCAAAATCACTCTGAAGGGATGCCCAGTTGTTGCAAAGGGTTCTGGAGGCACCCTGGGGAAGGACTCCAATCACATCAATGTAGAACTCAATCTCCTTGGGAAAAAAGAAGTTCCAGGTTACAAAGGGTGGGGAGATAGAAAGGCACTGGCTTGTCTGCACAAACTGTAGTCATGTACAGAACACCAGTGCTGCGGCCTGCCTCTGCCCGCTTCACTATCAACGTCATTGTTCAAGAGAATGGGTCTCGTGATGAAACTCAAAATTTCTTTGGCAAAAAGCAATGCGTCTACTGGGCTTGGATGAAGCCAGGAGTTGTTTGTTGTCTCAAGCCCAAAACGATGAGTTTTTTTTTTTTTAAGATGAGTTAATTCTTGAAGGAACAACACTGAACTTCTATCAAATTTAGCTGCTTTGATTCAGCAAACTCCACCAGTTACAAGCAAATATATCAGAAAAGTTTGAACAGTATCTGCATTTCTGAAAAAAGGAACAGTTTTTTAGGCTGATGAATAAAATCTAAGTTGTTCAGTTACAGAAACAGCATGAAACTGGATAACCCCTCGGAATTATTTGTGGTATTTTAAAAATGCAAAAAAAAAGCCATGCAATGAAAAACAACAACAACAAAAAAACTAATGTGCTTATGCGATGCTCATACATGTAATGCTTAATTTATTATTAAAGATAGCCCAAGGCAAAAGCTCTGCTCCAAAGATTGGAAAGGGCATTTCAGGGACCAAAAATATCCAGTGACTAAGCCGGTTTTGCATAATCACATGTTCAATCGCAAGCTGGCATAACTTTTTAAAAAACTTGGTGCTACTTCAAGTGTGCGACAAAGTCTATTTGATAACAACTCACACAGAAAGAAAAATCACTCCATGTACTTTGTGTTTCACAGCGAGTTACTTGTTAGATGTTCAAAATGAGTCTAGAAAGGCACCTATTAGCTTTCTTTTTCAAAAACAGAAAAACATGGGGGTACCCAGAATTTTAGGATATAACTCACTTTCCATAAATCCTGACACAATGGTTTTAAGAAAAAATACAAGCTAAAGTGGATATCACCCAGCAGATTTCAAGACACATCTCTCAATATTACCGTAGGACATGTGGTACAGTAATTTTGGAACCCTACAAACCTCCACCGAGTTTTCTGCTTAGTGGCTAGAACTTTCCCTAAATTTTCAGAATTAATAAATCTCTCCATATTTGTGGAGATATCTGTGTGCATACCATTACAAGCTTTTACCACTCTGTCTTGGCCTTTAATTTCTGGTGTGCAGTTTCAAGTCCATTTGTCAGTGAGATGTTAAGACATTCTCAAGACCTTCCTAGACATATAAACAAGATCACAAATGTTCACAGCATTCTAGACTCCAACAATACATCAGAGCTTTCCAAAGGCTCTGTGATATCTTCTGTGGACAAAATCGTGTTTCCCCAAAATCATTTGTTGAAACCCTACCCCTCCATATAAGCATATCTAGAGATAAGCTCTTTGGGAAGTAAAGTTAAATCAGGTCAGAAGGGTGACCATAATTTGGTCAGAATGTGTGGCCTTATAAGAAGATAAAAAGATGTCTCTCTTTCTCTCTCTCTCTCACTGTCATGTGAAGACACGGTGAGAAAGTGGATTATGCAAGCCAAGAAAAGTACTCTCACAAGATATCACCACACTGGAACCTGGATCTTAGACTTCAAGCCTCTAGAACTGTGACAAAAAATATTTCTGCTGCTTAAGACACTCAGGCTATGGCATCTTATTAGGGCAACATCTTATTTCTCAGTTTTTCTTTCTAAGATGTTTAGATGGTTTATTATTTGGCCCAACTTTTATCTTCACCTGCGGCAACTGCAACATTAAAACACTTTCCTGTAAGTATTCTTTTAAATGTAAGGATACACTTTAGTAATGCATGAATTCAAGTCATGTTTAATAAGGACAAAATTTTCATCTGGAGCATTTCCAGGGAATGAAAAAAATAAACATTTCATTTTTGTTGCAGAATGAGGTTTTAAAAAAGCTGGAGCTTCATGCTTTTCGTTTTGCTACCAGGAAGTTTGACTTGTTATTTTGGCAATCTATCCCTAGGCTAGATAGCAGGACACAGATATAGAGCAAGTTACAAGATCATAAAGCTCACTGAACATTCAGGAATTTTTAAAATAAGTGTTGCTGCAAGTCTTTGCTTAATTTTCATAGTTTTGAAATAGTTAATTCTGACAATTTTTGACAGATGTTTTTCATTGGTTTTAAGGAGGTTTATATTTTCAGAGGTCCATATCACACCATTTTTGTTTATAATATTCTGTTGTTTATTTTTAATATGCTCCTAATATTGGAGAAGACTCTTGAGAGTCCCTTGGACTGCAAGGAGATCCAACCAGACCATTCTAAAGAAGATCAGCCCTGGGTGTTCTTTGGAAGGACTGATGCTAAAGCTGAAACTCCAGTACTTTGGCCACCTCATGCGAAGAGTTGACTCATTAGAAAAGATTCTGATACTGGGAGGGATTGGGGGCAGGAGGGAAAGGGGATGACAGAGGATGAGATGGCTGGATGGCATCACTGACTCGATGGGCGTGAGTTTGAGTGAACTCTGGGAGATAGTGATGGACAGGGAGGCCTGGCGTGCTGCGATTCATGGGGCCACGAAGAGGTGGACACGAGCGACTGAATTGAACTGAATATTTCAAAATTTAGAATTCTCGTTCCTCCATAAAATTTGGAAATCTAACAATACTGTTCTTCTAATATCAAAAGATCAAGGAAAGGATGGTAATAGCTGTACTTTCCTATTTTATAACATATATTCTTTGTTAACCACATCTCTCCAGCCCTCCCTCTTTATTCACCTGGTCCCTATGGGTTCTGAAAAATCACCTTTGATAAGTTATTACTGAAATACATTAAGTGATATTATAAGGAACTCAGTTTTCTAGAGAAGAAATCAAAATTCTCAAAGCATGACATTCCCCCCCACTTCAAATATTCTTAAGGGATATAAAAACACATTTATTAACTGCATATGTAAATTTACCTAGAAGTAAAAGATAGTTTTTAAAAATCCTTTTTCTCTCTTTTTGACCATCTGGATTTCACGGAGATTTGTAACGTATATTCAAACAGTCTGTTTCTTTTGAAAAATCTTAACCAAATAATTCGGGCTTCCCAGGTGGTGCTAGTGGTAAGGAACCCACCTGATAATGTGAGAGACATAAGAGACACACGTTTAATACATGGGCTGGGGAGATGCCCTGGATGAGGGCACGGAAATCCACTCCAGTATTCTTGCCTGGAGAATCTTTTGGACAGAGAAGCCTGCCAGGCTATGCTCATAGGGTCACAAAGAGTCAAAAAAGACGGAAGTGACTTATCACACATGCAACCAAATAGTTTCATTTAAAATGATCCTAAATTTGTAGTGCCTCCAGTCAAATGATAGCAAAACAAACAAAAACCCTGTCCAGAGTAACTCAGCTTTAACATTAAAAAAGTGAAAGTGTTAATTGCTCAGTTCTGTCTGACTCTGAGACCTCTTGAAACGTAGCCCACCGAGTTCTTCTGTCCATGGGATTCTGCAGGCAAGAATACTGGAGTAGGTAGCCATTCGCTTCTCAAGGGGATCTTCCAGCCCCAGGGACTGAACCTGGGTCTCCTGCACTGCAGAGAAGCCTAACTTTAATATAAGCTTACTGTATTTCTACAGATTGTCTAAGGAATACAACTTTATAGTCAAAAATCACAGAACAACTAAGGACATGAAGTAATATGATCTACAGTGAATAAAATAAAATTGATGTCAGAATTTGAGTTTAAAATGCTTATATTTTAATTAACAAGCATGGAGATAAAGTAGTAAGATGAATATATTTATACAGCCCTGTGGACTGTAGCCTTCCAGGCTCCGCCATCCATGGGATTCTGCAAGCAAGAATACTGGAGTGGGTTGCCATTTCCTTCTCCAGGGGATCTTCCTGAGCCAGGGATCGAACCCAGGTCTCCCACATTGCAGGCAGACATTTTACCCTCTGAGCCACCAAGGAAGCCTTATAAAGATAAGTGTGTGAATATCTAAATAATAAACAAATATTGAGTGAGGTCAGACAAAGATGAATATCATATGATGTCACTTTTATGTGAAATCTAAAAAAAAAAAAAAATGGTACAAATGATCTTACATGCAAGATGGAATCACAGATGTAGAAAGCAAAGTTACCTTTACCAAGGGGGAAAGCGGGGAAGGGATAAATTAGAAGATTAGGATTGACATATACACACTCAGTTCAGTTCAGTTCAGTTGCTCAGTCATGTCTGACTCTTTGCGACCCCATGAATTGCAGCACACCAGGCCTCCCTGTCCATCACCAATTCCCCGAGTTCACGCAAACTCATGTGCATCAAGTTGGTGATGCCATTCAGCCATCTCATCCTCGGTCGTCCCCTTCTCCTCCTGCCCCCAATCCCTCCCAGCATCAGAGGCTTTTCCAATGAGTCAACTCTTCGCACGAGCTGGCCAAAGTATTGGAGTTTCAGCCTCAGCATCATTCCTTGCAATGAACACCCAGGACTGGTCTCCTTTAGGATGGACTGGTTGGATCTCCTTGCAGTCCAAGGGACTCACAAGAGTCTTCTTCAACACCACAGTTCAAAAGCATCAATTCTTTGATGCTCAGCTTTCTTCACAGCGAAACTCTTACATCCATACATGACCACTGGAAAAACCATACCGTTGACTAGATGGACCTTTGTTGGCAAAGCAATATCTCTGCTTTTTAATGTGCTATCTAAGTTGGTCATAATTTTCCTTCCAAGGAGCAAGTGTCTTTTAATTTCATGGCTGCAGTCACCATATACACACTACTATACATAAAATAAATAAGTAATAAGGACCCCTTATATAGCACAGGGAACTCTACCCAATACTCTGTAATGACTTATATGGGAAAGGATCTATAAAAGAGTAGATGTAGGTATATGCATAACTTATTCACTTTGCTGGATACCTAAAACTAACCCAACATTGTAAATCAACTGTATGCCAATAAATTTTTTTCAAAGAAATAAAACATATAATTTAAAAAGAAAAAACATTGATTATAAATTCTGAAAGTAGAAATATAAATATATGTACACACATGCATATACATGCATATGTATATATAATCACTGAAATTATCAAAAGATAGGTAAGCAGCAGATTAGAAAAAAGTAATAACTGCAGTAAAAGGATTAATAAAGTGTTTTTTTTTAATATAAGAATGTAGCAGATTTCAGGATGGAAGGAAAACAAGATGCAAGATATAAAAGAAGCGGTAAAGACAAAAAAATTTTTAAATGTAAATTAAATCAGAGTTCCAAAACATAAAAACAATGAAGAAACAATATTTAAAGAACTATTAGGCAGGAAATTTCCAGAACTGTTGAGAAACAGTCACCAAAGTAAATCAATAAAAATAATATTCCAAATCATAATCCCAGTAAGAGTAAATAAGGTAAATCCATGTAATCTGTGAAGCATCTAGAAAGCACATGTACAATGCACACAGGTATTGTTCAGTCGCTAAGTTATGTCTAACCTTTGTCACCCAATGGACTACAATATCTCAGGCTTCCCTGCCCCTCACTATCTCTCAGAGTTCGTTCAAACTCAGTCCACTGAACCTGTGATGCCACACACAGGTGAGATATACAAATTTAACTGACAGCTGACTTATCAGCAACACTTCAGACAAAAGCCTGTAGAAAGGAATGAATTATCCAGTTTCCTGTGAATTTGCTTGCCACAGTCCATGAGGTCACAGATCCTGTGAATTTGCTTGCCACAGCCCATGAGGTCACAGATCCTGTGAATTTGCTTGCCACAGTCCATGAGGTCACAGTCAGGCACAACTGAACAAGAATAAGAACAACAAAAGGACAGAAACAGAAACAGATAAAAGCTACTGACTTAAAACTCTGCAAAAGTATAGCAAAATTTTTGCATTCATATACAGTTAATGCCAACTTTTTGATAACACCATATAAACAAATAAAATAATCAGATTAATTACTTTGGACAAAATCTTACAACCCATGGACATTTACTACAAGAGAAGCAGTATAAATTATTTTCTAAAAAATTAAAGCAGTGCAAACTCTAACAATTGTGTGTTTGTTCTTAGTCATTCAGTCATGTCTGACTCTTTGTGTCCCTATGGACTGTAGCCTGCCAGTCTCCTCTGTCTACGGGATTTTCCAGGCAAGAATACTGGAGTGGGTTGCCATTTTCTCCTCCAGGGGATCTTCCCAACCCAGGGATCAAACCTGCATTGGAAGGTGGATTCTTTACCACTACACCACCTGGCTTAATGAAATTCATTGCCAGTGAAAATAAAAGTAATGAAAACACATGCTGACACACAAAATGCTTAAGTAAAAGATGAAAATAAAACTTGTAAAACAGCTACATTGGAATTATGTAATGGTATTCATACATTTAAACAAGACTTCAGAGGAAATTTTATGCTTTATGACTAATTTTACATCATTCCACTTTTATTCTAATAAAATACCTATAGTGTATGTTTCTCCATAAGTTATTTTTTGTATTTTTTAATGAATCCAATTAATAAGGATTAGCAACATCTATTGAACAGCAAATAATTAATGACTCCATTTATATTTACATATGTATATATAAAGCACATGAAGATATTTTCCATGAAACTTTATAATCTAATAAGGAGAAAAGATGACAAAAATACATGGATAAACATCATAAATTGTATGTTTTGTTTATAAAGCCTCAGAAACTGACCCTGAATAAATTTAGCAAAGACAGAATTTATTAGAATGTGTTAGGAAGAATTATACAATGTATAAGAAAGTTGAGGAACCATTTAGGAATAAATAAGACCTAACCTGATTTCAAGAATCAAGATAGGTTTGTTGCATTATTTTTTATGGCTGACTGCTGTAACACATAACTACAAGCACATTGGCTCAAAACACTAATGTACTATCATACTGTTGTGTAATTTGGGGAGCCAGAAACAGGTCTAACTGAGCTAAAACCCACATGTCAGCAGGACGCCATTCCCTTCCAAGGCTCTGCGGAGAATTCATTCCCTTAAGTTTTCAACTTCAAGACACTGCACAGGTTCCTTAGCTTAGGTCCCTTTCTTCATCTTGAAAGCCAGCAGCATCAAATTCCTTTTCAAACTCTCACTCCTCTTGTTTTCCCTCTTCATCCTTCATCTATCATCTTTAAAGACACTTGTAACTATATTGGCCTACTTGGTTCACCTTTTCACAGGTTATAGGGATTAAGATATGGCTATCTGAAGTAGAGGGGTGGCGGGAAGCAGGGGTGTCTACCTGTCATGTATTAATGGTATTGGCAGGCTGCTGCTACTGGAATGAGTTAGCTCTTTATTTTTTTCTGGCTTTCTACTAAAGATTCAAAATTCCAAAAATTACAAATAGCCCAGGTTGGGTCATGACATCCACTGCTTGGCTATCGGATGGTGTCATCACCCCCATCAATTCTATGCTAAATGAGGGAATTGCTTGAAAGTATACTGAGGCCCTGTTACGTAGGAGCGAGATGCATGAATGCAAGAAGCCATGGACAGCAAATGTCCAATATCATCAGTAAAATGCAAATGGCAAGCACAGAATATGGAAACATGTAGAGTAGCCAATAATTATCAACAGCTATCTTCCAAAATGTGTTCCTCAGTATGTTAGTAGATCCATGGTTGCATATAAAGGAGGAAAATATAATTGTTTCAAGTGTTATAGAACTCTGAGAATAACCATATCCTTTCCTTTGATATTCATCAAATAAATCAGCAAAGTAAAACACTATAAAACATTTTCATTAAAATAACCTGAACACAGTTTTTCCTAACCTATTTGAGGAACGAAACTTTTATTTCTAGATTTCTTTCTTAACTCCACTGAAACACCAAAGATCATACATCCATTGGCACTTTTTTCAAAAATTTGTCAGAAGCACCCAACCCACAAAAAGAAAATTTCGCTTTTACTATTAAAACTTCGCAATGTTTTTTGTCTTTTTTATGTTTTGTTTGAAATTGTGAAGTGTCACTGAATAGAGCAATATTCAGAGAGCTGGAATTTGACCACTGAGAAGCTCAGAGTGTGGGAAAATTTTTATTCATTGGATCATAGAAAAAGCAAGGGAATTCTAAAAAAACAAAAAACAAAAAAAAACAAAAAACAAACAAACAAACAAAAAAACCTACTTCTCCTTCATTGACTATGCTAAAGCTTTTGAGTGTATAGATCACAACAAACTGGAAAATTCCAAGAGATGAGACTACCAGGCCACCTTACCTATATCCTGAGAAACCTGTATGCAGGATAAGAAGCAATAGTCAGATCTGGACATGGAACAATAGACTGGTTCAAATTTGGGAAAGGAGTACATCAAGCCAATATATTATGCTATTTATTTAACTCATATGCAGAGTACATTATGAGAAATGCCAGCCTGCATAACACAAAAACCTGAAATCAATATTACCAGGAGAAATATCAATAACCTCAGATATGCAGGTAATACTGCTCTAATGACAGAAAGCAAAGTGGAACTCAAGAGCCTCTTGATGAGGGTGAAAGATGAGAGCAAAAAAGCTGGCTTAAAACTCAACATTCAAAAACCTAAGATCATAGCATCTGGCAAATGGAAGGGGAAAAACCAGAAACAGTGACAGATTTTATTTTCTTGGGCTCTAAAATCACTTTGGATGGTAAATCCAGCCATGAAATTAAAGATACTTGGTCCTTGAAAGAAAAGCTATGACAAACTTGGCAGCAAATTAAAAAGCAAAGACATCACTTTGCCAACAAAGATTCATACAGTCAAAGCTATGGTTTTCCCAGTAGTCATATACTGATGTGAGAAACAGATCATAAAGAAGACTGAGCACCAAAGAATTGATGCCTTTGAATCGTGGTGCTGGAGAAGACTCTTGAATGTCCCTGGGACAGCAAGGAGATCAAACCAGTCAATCCTAAAGAAAATCAATCCTGAATATTCATTGGAAGAACTGATGCTTAAGCTGAAGTCCCAGTACTTTGGACATCAATATGAATAACCAGCTCATTAAAAAAGATCCTGATGCTGGGAAAGATTGAGGGCAGGAGGAGAAGGGGATGACAGAGGGTGAGATGGTTGGATGACATCACTGACTCAACGGACATGAGTTCATGCTGTAGCTCATGGGGTTACAATGAGTTGGACATGACAGTGACTGATCAATAGCAAAATTTGATTTGCTAGTGGATACAGAGGAAAGAAAAAGGAAAATAATATGGATATTGAGGGGAAGAGTTGTAGTCCAGGTATCAGGAATATCAGATACTTGAAAGCTTGAAAGTAAGCACTGTGAAAGCTGGTTGTTGATGTTCAGTCAGTAAGTCATGTCTGACTCTTTGCAACCCCATGGACTATAGCATGCCAGGCTTTAAGCTTATTAACTCCATGGAATCTTGACCTTTCAGTATGCAGGTGACAATTTGTTAAAAAATATAAATTATTGAAAATCATTGAGCAGAGAGTTGGCATAATGTGTAGTAGGCTTTTGAAAGATTAATCCAAGATTTGGTGGGAGGACGGGTGAACAATGGAAGGAGTTGTAGTAGCCGAAAATCAAGCTAAAACTTATCTAGTCTAGAGATCATCTGACCTCATAATTATAAGGAAAAAAACTAATAGAAGTTGAGAGAGGTACAGTTGAGAGTAACTGAGTAACTAGAATAAACAAGGAACTGGATCTAATGAGGCAAGAGATAATAGGAGTGCCTAGAAGTGACAGCAATGTTTTGATATAAAGAGTTAGGAAACAGATATGCTATTTCCTGAAAGCTGGGAAATAGGAAGTGGTGATGGTCTACTGGGGAAGTGGGTAACTTTGGGGTATATTTAGATACTGATAAATAGGCATTTATACTATCATTGAGCACTGTTTTTCAAATACCATACAAAGCAATAGAGGTTTAATACGTGAACATGATTGACTTAGTTTCATGGAAGTTAGAATGTAGCAGATAAGACAGAAAATAAATACATATGGCTAATTTTAAAAATGGCTACAAATTTGTTCCTTTCCATCTAAAGATGGAGTCTGGTTCAACATCCTTTTAATGTGGGTTGGCGGTGTGGCTGGTTTTGACCAATGGATCATTAGCAACCGTACTGTAAGTGGAGATTTGTAAAATGTGTGTGCATTGTGCGCCCTTGTTTCGGAAAAACTAACACTGACTTGTGCGAAAGGACAGGCTACCCTGCCAAACAGTGAGAGACGCCACAGCTGAATCACTCCTGGTGCCTTGGCTGACAGCCTGCCAATTGCCAGAACTATCTGTGAGGTCAGCCTAGATCATCCATTTACCAGCTGACCCTTCAGCTGACTATGACGCATGACAAAGCCCATGGGGTTTACCCAAATAAGCCCACATCAGAGAATCATCCAGCCAACCCACATAATCATGAACCAAGCAAATTTTAGTTTTCTTAATCTATAAAATTGTGAAATATTTACTCAGTTAAAAGTTAGTTGACATAATGCACGCACGTTTACATGTGCTGTGGTCATGTCTGACTCTTTGCAACCCCGTGAACTGTAGCCCACCAGGCTCCTGGAGAAGTCCACTGGGCTTCTCCAGGCAAGAAAACTGGAGTGGGTTGCCATGCCTCCTCCAGGGGATCTTCCCAACCCAGGGTTTGAACCTAGGTCTCCAGCACTGCAGGTGGCTTCTTTACCAGCTAAGTTACCAGGGAAGCCCATGCATACTTATACATACTATATACATACTTTTATACATATTATATACATATTATATACATACCTATATACATACCTATATACATACTTTTATATACATACTTATATACATACTTATATGCATACTTATATACATACCTATATGCATACTTTTATATACATACTTTTATACATACTTATATACATATTATATACATACCTATATACATAACTATATACATACTTTTATATACATACTTTTATATGCATACTTATATACATACTTATATGCATACTTATATGCATATCCATATGCATATCTATATGCATACTTATATGCATGCTTATATACATACTTTTATGCATACTTTTATATACATACTTATATGCATACTTATACGCATACCTATATACATACCTATATACATACTTATATACATACCTATATACATACTTTTATATGCATACCTATAAACATACTTATATACATACTTATATAATACTTTTATATACATACCTATATACATACTTTTATACATACTTATATGCATACCTATATACATACTTATATACATACCTATATCCATACTATATACATACTTTTATATACATACCTATATACATACTTATATACATTATTATATACATACTTATATACATACTTATATACATTATTGATCGTGTCCTCCTATGATCCTGTCTTGTATTCTTTTAATTACCAAATTTCTGATGGTTTAATGTCAGTTTCCTGCAAACTACTCTGGCATCTTAATCCAATTTGTCAGTAATCTTATTGGATTAACATACAAGGTTTATCCAGAAGCTGAGCGCTTCTTACCACATTTACTAAAGTTACCCTTTGGTTCAAGTCAACAACTTTTCTAAAAATGACTACTGAAGTAGCCTATAAATTTGTCTCTCTCTTCTACAAAAGAAATATCTTTTAAACAAGAAAGTCAGATTTTCAGCTCAAAACAGCAATAGTTCTCAACTTCATTTACAGTGAAAGCCAGAGATTTTACAATAACTTACAATGATTTCCCTACCCTTATTATGTTAAAATCTCATTAATTTCAGTGCCTACAATCACTCTCTGTCTCCCGTTTGTCCCAGCCACATATTTCTAGGAGCAATAGTGTAACAGGAAGGAACTGATTTTGACTCTTCCATGCTAGATCTGTGTCTTTGATTTTGCCATTTTTCTTTTTTGCCACTTTTGCTATCATAATCATACATAATGGCCTGCCTCAGAAGCCTCTGCCTGACCCTTAAACTAAAGTGCCTTTGTTAGATGACTGGGAGATAATCTGACCCTGTTAACCCCTGAAGGACTGTAAGAAACATAAAAACTAACACATCCCACTGCCTGAGGTTTGCCATTCTAGGAGATATTTGCAAGAGTTAAGTGGTTTTTATAATTTGTTTCCTCACCTCCCCCATCTCTGACCCATAAAAGAACGTGCCATCCAGACCCCAACAAGTTGGTTATTTTGAGACATTAGTCTGCCATCTTCTTGGTCAGTCAGCTGGCTCTGAATAAATTTGTATTCCTTGCTCAACAACTCCTCCCTTGGATTCACTGCCCTTTGACAGCCACTCAGCTGACTGAGCTTGGACTTCAAAACAATAGGATCCTGCTATTCATTCTCCAGTACCCAGAAAGCTCTGCTTTAGATTAAAACATTGTGCAATCCCATTACTTTCTTTAAGTCTTTTCAAAGCCTGATCTGTTTATTTAACAATGAAAGACTTACTTCCATCCCTCCACCCATTCCTTTGTTCCTCACATTACTAGGTTCTATTTTGTTTTTGTTTTGTGTGTGTGTGTGTGTTAACTACATCAATTATCATCATTTATACCTTAAAATTTATTTCTTACAATTATATATTGTCAAACTAAAACTTAAGCTCCATAGTTCTTTTCTTTTTTTCCTTTTCGCTTTTTTCCTATTGACACAATCCAGGTGTATAAAATAGTCTCTGCTGCTGCTGCTGCTAAGTCGCTCCAGTCGTGTCCGACTCTGTGGGACTCCACAGACGGCAGCCCACCAGGCTCCACCATCCCTAGTATTCTCCAGGCAAGAACACTGGAGTGGGATGCCATTTCCTTCTCCAATGCATGAAAGTGAAAAGTGAAAGGGAAGTCTCACAGTAAGTGTCCGACTCGTTGTGACCCCATGGACTACAGCCTACCAGGCTCCTCCATCCATGGGATTTTCCAGGCAAGAGTACTGGAGTGGGTTGCTATTGCCTTCTCCGAAAACAGTCTCTAGAAGATAGCAAAATTCAACAAATATTACTTAATTGAATGTTGAAGAAAGAATTATGTATGGGAATAGTAGGATGATGTGTTAGATGATAACTGGGAAAGAAATCCTAGACTCTCGATCTGTCAATGTTCATTGCATTTCCTGAAATGTCCGTTTCATTTTCTCCTGGCAACACATGGAAAACATTTTGAAAATTTGTTTCTGCACTCCCTGCAAAAATACTACATAGTGTTTCCAGCAGCATTCCATAGATTTTTGAATTCTGCTTTAGAGCTCCAACTGGCGTAGCTGTTAATTTCTTGGTATTTACCCGTTCATTTATAAATCAAAGTAACAATTTAATTTAAAATATCAGAGAATAACCTCTTCAGACACTTTACAATGCCAATGGCAAATTTCTGCCTCTTTAACATCATCACCACATACAATAGGAAGGAATTAAGGAAACCACTTTCCATTCAATTACCAGTGCACCTATTGCTTGGTTTTTGAAGCAGTGCTATGCATTTTAAAAAGGTCTAAAAAGCAACATAATTTATTTAAGCAGGCTTTAAAAATACACTTGCATCTATCTTTTCAGAAGATAGAGCATAGCATGTAATAGCAATTATTAACAAATCAACCAATTAAATCCCTACAACTGAAACAAAAACAGCTTGCTTGTAACAATTCTTCAGAAAATCCATTTACCTAGGCTTCCCTGAAGAGGGAGAACCATTCTACTCAAAGAAAGTGCACTGTCTTCTTTCAAGCCTTTAACACATTAATATCTCCCCCAAAATTGTACAAATGTGTGGTTCAAGTTCCAAACAGATTTTCATAGTAGGTCACAGCTGAGGGCCTCCCTGTAGACTTAGGTGTTTTGAGACTGTTTATGGGGCAGCACTTCAAGTTTGGAAAGATCACATTGGCCTTTGTAGCACAGTGTGTGTGCAAATAGATTTCTTGTTCAAGCTTCTGGAACAAACTATGGCAAAGCTGCCTGTGAAGTTGCTTCTAATAAGACAGCTTAAATGTGTTGCCACTTGGGTGTTTCTGGTCTAGCTTTACAAGTTCTGCAAAAGATGCTGCACGAAGAATCAAAGAATCTGCCAGCAGTGGAGATGCAACCTCAGAAAATGTCAAAGACAGATTCCAGCCTAATGCTCTGGTGAAACAGGGACATAACCAGAGAAGTGAAAGCATGTGTGTTGTTTCAAAGGATCATCTGATAGCCTGGTTATGTGCTTAAGGGAGAGACAAGTGACCAGAGTCCTTGGGGTTTTCTGTTTAGTATGAGCATTTGCCTCATCCGTATTCTCCCAGGAATGATGATGGGTCTTTGAGCAGAACCTGCATCATAAAACTCACCCAGGATTCTTAGCCACAGGAAACCCTCTGACGAAAGCTGAGCAGAAGCAAACACTGACACAGGCTTTCCCTTCTGTCACAACACTAACAATTTTCCAGAAGAAACTAAATTAAATCAACTTTAAGTAGAGGAAAAAAGCAACAGAAATGTCGATCTCGTCCTCTGTTTTACTAATAGTGGAAAAATAGAGACTGAGGGTGGGTGGCCAGTGATGAGTCAGCCATCTTCAGAAATTTTTTTCCCCACATCTTCACAAAGGTTATTTGACCATTTGACTGGGGGAGCTGCTGAAGACACCCCAGTTACTACATTAGCTAAATTCTAGAGCAGCAGTCTCCAACCTTTTTGGCATATGGAACCGGTTTTTTGATAGACATGTTTTCCAAGAACAGGGGGTAAGAGGGATGGTTTTGGGTTGATTCAAGTGTGTCACATATATCATGCCCTTTATTTCTATTATTTTTATGTTAGGGAAAGCACAGGGAAACCACCCACCTGGCCAGGCATCACCGTAACCATTTGCATGAGTTGCTTTATGACAGGAGGTCCTGGTAAGGAACACGGAACTAATAAGCCACCACCAACTGGAAGAGTTCAGGAAAGGTCAAAAGGAGACTCCATGTGTCAGACCACCTTCCAGAATCCTCACTGGCGTCCATCTTGGCTGAGCGATGCATGCACCACCAGGAAGGACTCTGAGTCAGACTGATTGATCAGAGACAGCCCGGAAATTATTCCCATCACCATAAAACCCGAGACTGGGAGCCACATGGCAGAGCAGTTCTCCTGGGTTCCCTTACCACTTCTCTCTGCCCAGGTGCTCCTTCCCAATAAAATCTTTTGCTTTGTTGGCGCATGTATCTCTTCGGACAATTCATTTCTGAGTGTAAGACAAGAGCTCCATTTGGGCCCTGGAAAGGGTCTCCCTTCTTGGAATAATTACATCAGCTCTACCTCAAATCATCAGGCATTAGATCCTGGATGCTGGGGATCTGTATTCTAGAATAACTAGTTAAATTTGATGTGTCTGTCCAAAGAATATCTGGGAGAGCTGGTCATGAATGGCAATTATCTATGCTGCTGATGATAAACTTGTGGAGGGGGTCTTGGTGGAACTGTAAGATGTTACTTTCTTAAACTTTTAAGTAAGTAAAATGAAGTTACCCTTAACTGACATCACTGACACACATATTCCTACCTTTGACAAGCAGCAGTTAACTACAAAGAGGAGACAATTACTTAAGAAAAAAGCAATTTTCTAATCAACTTAAAGAAAAACACGTCATCCTTGAAACAATTTCCAAACAACGAATTTTCATTCAAAGTCAAGTCTCATTTTTACTATTATAATGGTTTATTTCAAAGACTAAAACATCCTCATGACATGCAAGGTAATGTCTTCTCAGATCTGAAACTTATTCTGATCTTTCCTCCAAGCATACCCTGCCATTATCTAGCTTTGGACTCTACTCTGTATGCTTATCATTGTAAAAAAAAATAATATTGCATTTATATACATAAGATATAATATCTAGTTTCATACATTCTTTTTTTTTTTTTTCTTAAATGTTGACCAGAGTTTCCAAGGATACAGAAGGCCTTGGTTTAATCTGGATAAAAGATTTGCCAGTTGGGTTGCTTTTGGAAAGTCATTTAAATACAGAATGTCAAACTTTTTGTCTGTATAATAAAGGGTCTGAGAAAGGTGAGATATCTAGGTTTATCCACGTCACTACAACTGACTTAAATTATTTACTTTTCCTGGCTGAGTAATATTTCAACTATAAATGTATCACAATTTCTTTATTCATTCATCTGTCAATGGGTATTTAAGTTATTTTTGTGTCTGGCTTTTGTAAATATTGTTGCAATGAGCACTGGGGTACTTATATCAAATTATAAGAACCAAATGTCAAACAAAAAAATTAAGGAAATCCAAAAATCTGTTTCTCTATAAAATATTGAAAACATTGATCAAAATTGTCCTTAATCAACCTTTTAAAAACTCTGAAAATCAACCAAAAGCTTGTAACAACGCAAGAAGAGTCTATCAAGAAAAATGGTGAAATCTAAATAAGAGCAAGTCTTGGGACATTAACATGCCATGAATCTTTCCCTACTTCTCCTCCATGTATTCTTTATATCCTTGAAAACTAACAACTTTTCAATTGCAATATCTAAAACCCAGCAGTCCAGCAGCTCAGCAATCATTAAAGAGACCAGGATTGCACCACCTCAAAAATCCCAAGGGAGAGTCATTATTTAACATGGCAGGATGGTTCCTGAAAAGCTCTCTTCTCAGAATCGTCTGTTCTGATATGAGTCAGTGCATGCTCTCAGCAAAAAGACTACTATTTAAGGTTTTTGTTTGTTTTGTTTTGTTTTTTTTTTTTTTTTCAAAAATAATCTCTGATAATTGTTTAATCACAGAGATCTGAACCAGCAAAACCAGTCTGGGAGAATAAGAAGTTCACCAAAAAATCTTAAAAGGACAAATTGGGGAAAACGGTGTCCATAGTGGACTTTTAAAAACTTTAATATATTTCTGAAAATTTAGAAGGCCACACACATATGCAAGACTATGTACATCCCCATACATAAGAAGGTCCTAATTGTTCCTCTCTGGCTGTCTTTGAATAACATGTGAAGACTAAGGCAGAGTTGGAAAGTGCCAGGTGTGCCCTCAGCAAGATTCAAGGTATTTAAGTATACTTCTGCCCAATGAAAGGCTCATCATTAAGGTAACTTGAACAACGTTTTCAGTTTCTGCATCTGACACTTAATGCAGACTTTCACTTCATAAAAATAGTCCAAACAGACAAAAACAATGCATTTCAACAAAAACAATCGACAGAGAGGAGGGTAAATGTGATTTTTAGAGATGCTACAGTATATTGTTCATAAATATTCTATTTTCATTAAAAAAAAATTGAGACACACAAAGAAACAAAACTGTATGGCAGATACACAGGAAAAGATACTGTTAATAGAAACTGTCCCTGGGGAAACTCATATATTGTTAGGACAGACTTTAAATCAGTGATTGCAAATATATTGAAAGAACTAAAGAAAGCCATGTCTATAGAAGCAAAAGCAAGGATGAGAATAATGTCTCACAAAGTAGATAATAACCATGAATGGATAGCAATTTCCAAAAAAGAAATCCTGGAGAAGAACTGGCTAAAAGGGTTCAAAGCAAATTTTAACTGGCAGAAGAAAAAAAATCAGCGAATTTAAATTTATATCAATGAAATTTTCTATTCTAAGAAATACAAGCAATAAAGAAAATATATAGATCTGGATACAATCAGGCATACCAGTATACGTGTGCATGCTCAGTCGTTCAGTCGTGTTGGACTCTTATACATGATATGATTTCCAGAAAGAAAGGAAAGATAGAAAGGGAAGGAAACAAAACTGAAAAAAAAAATCAGAGCCAAAACTTCTCAAAGTTTTCAAAAAAACATTAGTCTACACATCCATGAAAGTGGCATAATACACTTTTTAAATCAACTGAGGTCAGGAATAATGAATTTTGTTATAAATAAGTTAAATGCAATTCACCTTGGGTGAAACATCATACTTTCTCTTTGTGGTTTGATTTTCTTGAAACGAAAATATTCATTAAGCAACTACAGTGGACTAGTTCAGTTGAGGATACGTTAGTGAACACAATTTCCAGGGTCCTGGGGTAGAGACTGCTAAAGCCCTCAGATATTCCTTGTCTCCATCTTCTTTCAGCCACAGAGTCTCCTGTGTTCTCTCTACAAACCTGTCTCGGGTTTTGCTGGATACACGGTGACCTAATTCAAAGAATACAAACCTGGGTTTCCGTTGAAACTGTGTGTGGTAGCATATGAGTAAGCTTCCAGCAGTGAGAGGTGAGCAGAAGCAAGGGATGAGACTTCCAGGTCAAATCTTTGTGAAGGAACGTGTTTCTTGACTTTAACTGATTTGAAGGAAATAACTGTCTCCCATCTCAGTGACTGTAGAATGGACAATGTGTAGGAGAGATGGCACTGATCTCTTCCTTAATAGAACACCTTAGAGAAGACAAGTTCAAGGTAGAAGGAACTTGAGTCTTGATGAAGTTGCATCAGCTGATTGACCTACATTCTACTCACCTACTTCTATACTCCTAGGTCAGAGAAAAGTGATCTAATTGAATTGATCCACTGAATTTTGGGTCTTCTTTAATAACTATATCCCGAATTAGTAAAATTCTTTCTCTTGGAGTTTATAAATATTCTGAAAGTGAAACATGAAAATGACAGTTGTCCAGTCATGTCCGACTCTTTGCAACCCCATGAACTATACAGTCCATGGAATTCTCCAGGCCAGAACACTGGAGTAGGTAGCCTTTCCCTTCTCCGGGGGTTCTTCCAAACCCAGGGATCAAACCCGGGTCTCCTGCATTGCAGGCAGATTCTTTACCAGGTGAGCCACAAGGGAAGCCCAAATAAATACTCTAGTGGACAATTTGCTCAAAATTAACTCAATAAAAAATTGCACTTATTTTATTCATCAAAGAATCTCTTGCTTCATTTCCCAAGTGATCTCCTTTTAACTTCTTAAAAACTAAGCATTTAACTTTACTATGAAATAGTGTCTATTCAATCTTTTTCCTGCAAATGTACCTACCTTGATAACTATTGATATTTTATAGTTTCAAGTTTTGCTAATTTTGTTTTGGAAATTTTGATTAGCATTTCTTTCCAGTGGGTTTTCTTTCACTGAATTTGTAAAATTTAAATATGTTTTCAAATCATAATGGTATCAGTTGTTCTGGAAGAATTATTCAGGGAAATTCAGTGAATTTTCTCTACCAACAATTTGAAAAGCTATTTTCAAAAAGTTAATTTTCTCTGCTACAAGATAGCTTAACTAAAGATACATAGAATATATTCAGAAAGATCAGAAAATAAAAGTATATGACAACTCTACAAATATAAGAAATATCACTTCATCTCAATCTCAAATCCCTTTATTACATCTGAATTAATTTAAATATGCTATTTATAGTATATACAAGCATTTATATAATATTGCATTGCATAATATATGTGAATATTGTAAGAATATATTTTTACATATATAGTGTATATATTTATTTTCATATTCAAGCTAATTTTATTTTAAATATCATGTAAGAAACAAATTGCCAGTCTAGGTTCGATGCAGGATACAGGATGCTTGGGGCTGGTGCACTGGGATGACCCAGAGAGATGGTATGGGGAAGGAGGTGGGAGGGGGGTTCAGGATTGGGAACTCATGTACACCCCTGGTGGATTCATGTTGATGTATGGCAAAACCAATACAGTATTGTAAAGTAAAATAAATAAATAAATAGTACTCTTTAATCAATAGAAGGGACAGATAAACTATGCAGATTAGAGAAGACCTAATAGAATTTAAATCAGATCATTGACCATCTGGAGTGAATAATCAATCTTAGTGCAAATATAAAAGAATCAGGAATTTATATTGGAATATATTAAAATTTATATGGAAATTGTAAGTTTACTAAATTTACATTGGGAAAATATCACCAATATAAATTTTATTTATGTGTTTAATTTTTCTAATTCTAGCATTCTTGCAATACTTTCATAGCACCAAATTTATAAACACTAATTTTGATCTATGCATAGAAAGACATATACTGATATAAAATGTTGACCTTTCTTATTATCTCTTCAGGATGCCATTTTTGAGTTATCATTCACACTGGATATGGGTTATTATATAATATAGTAGAGCTTTTAAGACATCACAGTCCTCGTACGGACTTGATGTTTAAATACTATATAAGAAAATCTTGGCAGCGCTACATGTCTTTTCAGACTGTGCAGTGTGAGTAGACAAGTGTTAAAAATAAAGGGTGAAGTTAAAATTAAACTTTATAAGCAAAAGTGTGACTTTTCACTCAAAACCAATTTCATGAGTAATTTTTTTTTTCACAAAGCTCCTCTCTATCTTTGATTAACTTGATCCACAATATGATTAGAAGATGGTCATTAATACGGGCATTTAATGATAGCTTTATGATTGACTGCAGCGTGATTCTGCCAAGTCTCCCCCTGAGCAAAGTCATAGGAATATCATGAATCAAGGACAAGGAAAGAATTCCACTCTGAGGATACCTTATGAAAGTTTTTAAATTGCTGATTAACTAAAAATGACCCTTAATGGCTGATTTGTTTGCACTAAATCATCGATTCTTTACTTTTTAGGTAATACAAAATTGTCAGAAGATGACTGTGTATTGTGAAAGATCATCAACCTTCCTCATCTTTCATGTTGAAGAGATAATTTACTTTTTAATACAGAGAATAAGATATGCAGGTGAAATTTTGTATCAGATTTTTAAACCTGTAGAAAAATTTCCTTTTTTGTTCTTAGAGATGTCATCAAGGTGAAGGAAAAAGTAGCAGCTATATGGACATATAATTTAACAAAATTCCTCATATTATTTCCTATTTTCCTTTCTTCTTCAATCAAAATAAATACCAAAATGTTAAATCATCATTTTTAATATTTGCTAAACTTTGCTTAAAACTGTACTTACCAAACAATTGACTGTAGAATTCCTTTTCTCTCTGATCCTTAACACCAGTATTAATATTTTCAAAACAGGGTCCCACTATGCCTTTTAGAAAACTGTTTACTGGTAATTACATGGATTTATAAAAGAATACTAAGGGTACCATATCTTCTACTTAATGCTACGCATTCTTTCTACATACAGAGAACATGCTTTCTCTTAAACTAGACTAATTATAGATATCAAGTCACAATACATATAAATATTGAATTATTGTGATATACAACTAAAACTGATATAATATTACATGTCCGTTATAACTCAATTAGAAATAGTGTCAAACAAGAAAAAAAAAAGAGCTTTGACAAACTGGTCAAAATATTTGCTTTAATGTTGAAAATAGGCTGAATTGTGGTTTTGTCAACTTGGTTACTCTAGACACTTAATTTCATAGAATGTCCTTTTCCTGGGTGGTTCCAAGTTGTTTAGTCTCTAAGCTGTGTCTGACTCCTTGGCGACCCCATGAACTGTAGCCTGCCAGGCTCCTCTGTCCATGGAATTTCCCAGGCAAGAATTCTGGAGTGGGTTGTCAGTTCCTTCTCTGGAGGATCTTCCTGACTCAAGGATTGAACCCGCATCTCCCGCATTGGCAGGCAGATTCTCTACCACTGAACCACCAGGGAAGCCTATTCCAGATTAGAGTTGGTCAAAATAAAGTTGTACAAGATTTGGAAGACAAGCAGTAGCAGTTGCCATGACACTCTGAAAGGTCATCATTATTTAGGTAAATATCTCCACTGTGAATTTGATGGGTTCCAGTTTGGCCTTACCCACCCCAGCTTTAATTCTAGCATTCTTTGTCAACCATTAATTCTGATCATCAATAGAAAACTGGGACTTTAAGGAATCTCCACACTGTTCTCCATAAAGCCTGTTCTAGTTTGCATTCCCACTAACAGTGTAAGAGGTTTCCCTTTTCTCCACACCCTCTCCAGCATTTATTGCTTATAGACTTTTTGATAGCAGCCATTCCGACTGGTGTGAGATGGTACCTCATTGTAGTTTAGATTTGCATTTCTCTGATGATGAGTGATGTTGAGCATCTTTTCATGTGTTTGTTAGCCATCTGTATGTCTTCTTTGGAGAAATGTCTGTTTAGTTCTTTGCCCCACTTTTTGATTGGGTCATTTATTTTTCTGGTATTGAGCTGCATGAGCTGCTTGTATATTTTTGAGATTAGTTGTTTGTCAGTTGTTTCATTTGCTATTATTTTTTCCCATTCTGAAGGCTGTCTTTTCACCTTGCTTATAGTTTCCTCTGTTGTTCAAAAACTTATGTTTAATTAGGTCCCATTTTTTAATTTTTGCTTTTATTTCCATTACTCAGGAAGGTGGGTCATAGAGAAACTTGCTGTGATTTATGTCAGAGTGTTTTGCTTATGTTTTCCTCTAGAAGTTTTATGGTTTCTGGTACCCCAGTGTTCATCGCAGCACTGTTTACAATAGCCAGGACATGGAGCAACCTAGATGTTCATCAGCAGACAAATGGATAAGAAAGTTGTGGTACAGGTACATGATGGAATATTACTCAGCTATTAAAAAGAACACACGACTCAGTTCTAATGAGGTGGATGAAACAGGAGCCTATTATACAGAGTGAAAAAAGTCAGAAAGAAAAGCACCAATATAGTATATTAATGCATATATATGGAATTTAGAAAGATGGTAACAATGACCTTATATGCAAGAGAGCAAAAGAGACACAGAGTTAAAGCATAAACTAGAATCTGTGGGAGGAGAGGGTGGGATGATTTGAGAGAATAGCATTGAAACACGTGTATTACCATATGTGAAATAGATGACCAGTCCTAGTTCGATGCATAAAGCAGGGCACTCAAAGCTGGTGCACTGGGACAACCCTGAGGGATGGGATGGGGAGGGAGGTGGGAGGCGGGTTCAGGATGGAGGACGCATGTACACATGTGGCTGATTCATGTCAATGTATGGCAAAAACCACCACAATATTGTAAAGTAATAAGCTGGCAATTAAAATGAATAATTTTTTAAAAAAGAAAAAAAACTGGGACTTTAAATAGCTATGTGGCATTGGTCATGAACATACATGAGTGCTAGTCTCCCTCAGCTACAAATGAAGATACTGAAGCCCCCTTTTCCTCAAATTTCATTTCCAGTAAATAAATAAGGCATATTTCCAAATTGCTAGTGCCACGATTTTAAATGCCTAGAGAATACATGATTCTACTTACAGGTGATGAAAACTGGTTTCTCCAGTTCTGATTTGTCCCTAAGAGAAGAGTGGTTGTGAGTGGCCAGCACTAATCTTCACCTTCTATGACTATATACTTACTTTTGAAATTAATTTCTGTTATTAATTTCTGTTATTAATTTCTAAATTAATTTCCAGATGAAAACAAAATCTTCCAAGGTACAGATTCACTTCACCATTTAAATTATTTTGAACTTCATTTGTTTAGCATCCAGTATTCAACACCAACCACGTTTGATTATATTCTTCCTGCTTATAAAAAGACTTCATGGGGTGGCAAAGAGTCAGACATGACAGAGAATGCAAGTTTGTCTTATGTGAATATTAGGTGTTTCTCTAGGTAAACTTTTGGTCTTAACTATCACAAAGCTTCTGAACACTAAAAATAAGGAGATAGAGTTAAATACACACACACACACACACACACACACACACACAAATGTCTCCTAACACAGAAGACCATGAATTAAATCTGAAATTCATAAGAAAATTAATCCAGAAATGTTAACATCTTTATAGACCACAACCATTATACTTAATTTCGCACTTAAAATCATTTTAAGAATAGCATAATGCCATAAACAGCAAGGTCTTATTTTAGAAATGGAGCATGAAGGAAAAAAAGTAATTACTTGAATGGGAGAAATGGGAGGAAATTGAAGTCAATGAGTGGAAGACAGAGTGGAAATACTTTGACCTTCTCAGAATCTGATGTTCTATCTCTAAGACTAAACATGGTGCCTTGAGTTTGTATGACTTGTTCATAGTACTTGAAGTATTTCTATGTGAATGTAGTGACTCTGATTTAAACATGAGAGAACATACTTTGAATAGAGAAAAGCTTAACTATTGCCAGCAGAGAGGAAATATCCTGATCCCCAAGAGAGACTTTGAGTCTACCTGCGTTTTTCATCTACTAGTAGGAGGTTTATGATAATATACAAAAAAGATCTGGACCCATCTTAATTTTTAAAAATTATACCTAAATCTATTTGGAAATATGTGATAGGGAAGTAGATGCTTTAGCTTGATTGTAACTAGAGCCATTATGTGAAATTTTCTTTATCCTTTCTGAAATCCATTTTCAATCGGACTCTTCCCACTTTAATTTTTTTATCATGACTGATAAAAGTTATAAAAAGTAATATATATGTGGTGGTGGTGATGGTTTAGTTGCTAAGTTGTCTGACTCTTGTGACCCCATGGGCTGTAGCCTGCCAGTCTCCCCTGTCCATGGACTTGTCCAGGCGTGAATACTGGAATGGGTTGCCATTTCCTTCTCAAGGGCATCTTCCCGACCCAGGGACTGAACCCCTGTCTCCTGCATTGCAGGCAGATTCTTTGGCAATTGAGCTACATGGGAAGCCCCATGTCATCCTGTACCCCTCTTAAAAAAGACCCTTAATCAAACTTATAGCAGTTCCCTTCAAATAAGCAAAAATTAGCAAGGTCTCATCTGTCTCTGGGAAATACTGATATCAGAAATTTTATAGGCCAATTCATTCTTGCACTCAGACTTTTTTAAGGAGATAATATCATTAGGTATTTAAAATCAAATCATTCTTATATATGATTTCTTTTCCATCCATTTACAAATGTCATTTTAATTCATCTTTAGATTGTACTTAATTGGGAGTAAAACTCAGACCATGACTATCACAAGGAGCACATTAATTTTAAAGTTCACTTAAAGAAGATTTGTTTTTAATCACAGTGATTTTTCTTTTTCATCTCCATTTACATTAAGGCTGGGCAAAAGGGCAGGAGGAAATATTGAGGCCATCTAACCTTATTGATTAAGATGATGTGGACAACTAACTGACTTTCATTAATTATCTAAACTGCCTACTCAGTACCAGAAATATGGGCATTTAATCATTATATTTTATTGTATAAAACATCACAATCACTTATGGTATTTGCATTATTACAAGTGCTTAATAGGATGATATCCTAAAACTATCATGACCCTTGTCATATATTTGTTGTAGATGCTTTTAAATGCTGAGGTGAAGAAAAGCACTGAAATATTCAAATGACTAATGTGAGATGAAAGTCATAAAATTAAATAGTTCAATTAAAACGAAAGTCCAAACTACCTCAGTGTGTGCAGTAAAATCCGTTGCTGGCTTCCAAGTATTCCTGAAATAAAGACAAGCTCCTTGATGGTCCAGTGAAAAATAACAAATAGTTCTCCATTCGTTCCAGCTTACCATCTCATCGTACACTGCTTTTCACATCACTTTGAATATTTTAGAGATATGTGTTCTTTCAGTTCTGGTATTCTCCAAGCTCTTAACCAACATAAATTGTTCACAAATGCTTTTTCCCTTTGACAGAAGTACCTCCCTCTTCTTGAATATTTCCGCACAACATCCCTTTGGCTTGGATAATTGTTATTTCTACTGCATATCAGTTATCTTAACTCCCAGTCATACTTCCTCAGATTCAACTAGAAGGCTTCCCTTATCTGCTTCTCTATCATCAGCAGATGATCCCTTGACAGCAACATCTTAACAGAGACATGGACTTGGATTTTTCTAAGTTTTTCTTATCAATATTCTGGAAGTCATTTTTACAGTAGATGAGTGTATATCTTTTTATTTCTGATATAACTAATTACCACAAACAGTGCCATTAAATAACACAGATTCACTGTTTCATAGCTCTGGAAGTCATAAGAGTGAAATGTCTTACAAGGCTAAAGTCAAGTAATCACCCAATTCTTCTGAAAAAATGGGAAGGGAGGGGTTGTCTCTTGGTCATTTCTATCATTTAGCAACTTTCATAGTGATAAAGAATGAAACAAATCTTTTTTGTCACCCCGTGTCTCCTAGGAACACAAAGATGAAGATTTATGATGAAAATATTGTTATATAAATATGAACACCAAATCAAAAGTATATGTATATGTGTTAATAAAGCACCTTTTAGAAACTAGAAACCCTCCACAATGAATAGTCTTTGAGTTGCTTTTCAGTAGGATTTGCTTATACGTTAAGACGCACAAGAAGCTAATTTGCCACTAAAGCACAGAGAAGCCCATCTTTGTTTGCAGCCTGCTTCCTCTGCCAAGTTTCAACAAAAGAAAAAAGCATGAGTATCAATCGCGGTTGGTGGCACAAAATAGGGAGTTCTGTTTGGAGGAGAGGAATAAAGAACAAACTCCTTCTCTAACTGGATGAGTCAGCCCATTCTGATTCAGGACCCACTTGTGAATGAACAGAACTAGAAGATTATACTTTATGCTCAAATATTGAAAAAGTAGAATATAAATAAATAAGCAATAGGCCTCTAAGATATAAAGAAACTGGGGGAAAAAGTATGTTTTGTTTGAATCAACTGATTGTATCCAAATACTTTTTTAAACTTCCGATTAGTCCAGGTGGCACAGTAGTAAAGAATCTGCTTGAAGTACGAGAGACAGAGTTTGACCCCTAGGTCAGGAAGATCCCCTGGAGCAGGAAATGGCAACCCACTGTGGTATTCCTGCCTGGAAAATTCCATGGACAGGGAAGCCTGGCAGGCTACAACCCATGGGGTCGCAGAGATGCAGACATGATTGAATGACTGAACACAGCACACAAAACTTCATAGAGGACAAAGATATCTCATTAAAATTTGTTCTCCACACAGTCAGTCAGTGGTGATACAGCTTTCAAAAACCTTCCTCTATTTACATAGCATAGCATTGCTTTTGAGATTTAAAATATCTGGGTTTTAAAACTTCTTTACTTCCCCTGTACCCAAGTCCTTGTAACTGAAAGGAAGCACAAGCTCAAGGGGTTTTATTTCATTCTATCTTTTGTTGCTAAGTTATACACAAATACGCATAAATTAAGTAGTCACATTCAATTGCCTTTTGGCAACAAAACGCAGTCCCTTTAGGAACAGTTCTAGCAATGAGTTACTATAAGTAACTCTTTCTGTCATTTAAAGTACCTAATTTTATAAAATTATGAACATTTAAAAGAGCTCCTATTTGCCTCACTTTCATTTCATTGCAGTTGTTATAAGATAAACTGAGGTTCACCCTCTATATCATCTCCCTCTCACCAAGGACATGACTGTGAAGCACAAGATTGTAGCTTATATTTGTCAGGATGGGAGTGAGAACTAAATGGCTTAGGCAGGAAAGGTTATTTTGCGGGGCTGTGTCTCCAAAGACATTGAGAAAGGAATGAGCTGAAAAAGGGAGAAAAACTGAATTGTTTTAAAAAGAATGGATGAAATTTCAGCAAAAATTACAAATTGTAAAACGTGTCTCATTTCCTTATTAAAATACTTATTGATGAGATAGGGGCTTGATCTGATCAATTGGTGTGATGTGTTTAATAATGGTATTCTTCTTTATAATGAGTAAATATTATGGCAACAGTGATCCTGAGAAGTTCTGCTACTCTTAAATTCTGTTCTTCAAAATAACAAGCTAATACCTATTGAAATCTAACTGTGCAGTATGAATATTTTCTAATTTTTGTTAGTTTTTTGTTTTATCCTCATGTACTATCAGAGTCAGTAAAGTGGTTAGGAGAGGATTAAAATATATTAAAGAACAAATTATGTCAACAAAATTCGTAGACCCTTTACAGCTTATAAAAACAAGGAATGCATTCCACAAGCAAAAGCAAACTAACAAAAGCTAAAAACTAACAGTACCTTCCTGGAGAAGGGAATGACTACCTACTCCAGTATTGTTTCCTGGAGAATCTCATGAACAGAGGAGCCTGAGGGTCTACAGTCCATGAGGTCACAAAGAGTCAGACACAACTGAGTGACTCACGCACAATAGTGTCTTAAATAAGCAAATATTTTATTCCAGCATAAAAGAATTCTAGTGGCAGTGGTCCAGGGTTAGTTCAAAGGTTTAAAGATGTTTATTAGGAGAGATATTTTTTCATCTTTGATATCACTATCTTTTGCACATGGCTTCCATCTTCCTCTTTGCAAGATGATTCTTTCACCTCCAAGTATTATTTCTACATTCTGAGCAGGAAGAAAGGTGAAAAGCCCAAGGGATATGCCAAGTGAACCCTTTTCATAAAAGGACTATTCTCAGAAAGGCTCCCCGCGAGGTTTTGCCCTCTGTCTTACCACCCAGAATTCACAACAGGAGCACATTTAGGTGCAAAATGGTCTGGGAATGTGAGCGACTTGCATTTTCAAGCTCTACAGAAGAGAAAGGCAGGAAAGAGTCCATAAGTCAGGGCTTATGTGAAACTAACCTTTAGGTTATGTCACAAACATCTTTATATTAATTGCCAAAACAGAGCTACGTGGTAGTACTAGAACATTAATTTACAGATAGTAAGACTGAAAGTCCGACAAGTTAAGAAAGTTCTCCAATTCATGAGCTTGAATAGCAGAGCTAAGAATCCAGCCCAAGTTTGTCCTATACCCAAAATGAAAGCTTGTATCTACTTTTAGACAGTATAGAAGTAGCATTTATTAGAATATAAATAAGGACATGTAAGTTTAATCAAACCTATACTATAAACACCATATTAAATGGATATACTAAAATTGTTCTTGCATTTCTCATGATCACAAATTCAGAGAGAGAGAGAGAGGAAAATCTACATAGATAGCCCTTACTAGTTTTGTAACAAAATAGCAGCAAGTTTTTGAATGTATATATTTTAGAATACATATGGTTATGTTGAAAAAAAGGAAGTGAGTTTTATTTTCAATTTCACCAGGTGGTCAGCCTCTCACATTTGCCCTAATTTAAGTCTAGAAGACAGATTATTGCAGAAAAGATAATGGTCTGATTGAAAACTCATGTCTAAGTCTTAAGATAGAAAATTCCTCATTAAATTCTGTCAACTAGACAAAGTGATATTTTAGGCATATTATCTTTCCCTGTAAAGCTTTTCAAACCACTTAGAGTCACTTTGCAAATTGAAAACATCTCCTCTTAAGCTTCAAAAAATGGTGCTGAACTTCAAAACCAAAAACATAACACATCCACTGTGGCCTATAATTGTTCTATAGCATGTATTTGGAGAAAAGCAGATTTTTTTAAAAAAAATTATAGAACAGGTTAAAAAATTATGATTGTTTCACTTTCCCATGATCTATTTTACAAAAATAATGTATCAAAAATATTGCATCATACATAAAGCATTTTTAAAAATTCATCTCAAAAGCCTGTGAAGATAGTACCTCCCCTAAAATATTTAACAGATTTATATAAAAACCACTGAATAATAAATGTATTTCTTATGACCATGTCAAATATTTCCTGAGGATGTGGACCAAGACAATAGAATAGGAAGACATTGAACTCACCTTCTGCCATGAACAACATGAAAATCAACGACCGTTACAGAACAACTGTGAGAATGACCTGAGGATACGTAGAAGAGATTTTTCACAACTAAGGAAACGAAAGGAGCCACCGCAAGATGAGTAGGAGGGGCAGAGATGTGATAAAGTCAGAGTCCATCCCACCCCCAGGTTGGTCACCCACAAACAGGTGGACTAAAACCGCCACGGATGCTCTACCCAAGGAGCAAGGAGTCAGAGCCCCACCTGAGAGTGCCCAGTCTGGATGCACTGCCCTGGAAAGACAATTGCTTGAAAAACAGTGAGTCTTGTCTTGGAGAGACCAGAGGACTCAAAGAATCAGGGACTCTGCTCTCAAAGTGCTAAATCTCATACTCTCTGAGTCTAGGCACAAAGGCAATCATCATTTGAAAGGACCCTGAATCACTCACTTGCTGGTCTTGGAAAGCCTCCTAAGGATGGAGACCCCTGGGGACAGAGATGCTGCCATCTCTGTCATTTGGGGCATCATTTGGGGTGCTTGTTCTACCGAGTCAACATCGGCACTGGCAACCAGGTTTTTGGACTCCTGGTACTAGTCTGTTAGTGCCAGGAGTCTGACCCTGCACACCAGCAAGCTGCACCAACCCCAAGCCTTCCAACCCTGCAGAAAATTGTGCAGGGACCCAGTGGACCCACAGCTATTATAAGAGACAAGGCCTTGCAGCCAATGGTTCAGGGGCTACCCTGCCTACCAATGCACCAGAATAGGTGAATGCATGTGCAGACCACGTGGAGGACACCCTTAGAGTATGTAACTCTGGTGATCAGAGGAAAGCTTGCTAATGGGCCTCACAATGATCTTCTGAAAATATAAATTTGTCCGTATCAATGTTTAAAAATCACTCATAAATTTTAATTTTCTTCAGGGCAAAATTCAAGTCCTTCACTTAGGATATACGTATTTTCTGATCTTAACCTCTCTCACATTCACCTATTTCTAAGTTTTTCTTTTATATGAATTCATAGATAGATTTTCACATTCAAATTTGTATTTATTTTCATGTTACCAACCAATTTTACCGTGGTTATTATGATTGATTTTACTGTCATTTCAGAAGTTTAGAGAACTCCCTCCTAGCTGAGTCACACATCCATGAGAGCTAAATGCTAGAAGTTCCTAATCACACTGTTTCTTGGCAGTAATTTTCAGTCTGTTTTGAAATCAATCTTGATTTTACTACAATAGCTATAGTAGAATCATATAATAACAGTTAGGATATTGTCTTCCCTGGTGGCTCAGACAGTAAAGAATCCACCTTCAATGCAGGAGATCCAGGTTTGATCCTTGGATTGGGAAGATCCCCTGGGGAAGGGCATGGCAACCCACTCCAGTATTCTTGCCTGGAAAATTCCACAGACAGAGGAGCCTGGTGGGCTACAGTCCACAGGTCACAAAGAGTCGAACAAGGCTGAATGACTATCACTTCACTTCACTTTACACATCCACACGAACACATGTACACATGCAGACACTATTCAACAAGTATAATCATTATTTTTTTCCTCTTCTGTCAAATTTTAATGACAATTTTTTACCATTAGATAAAATTTACCTTTTTTAAAAAACATTTCAACCTTATTTGGTTCATGTTGTCCACATTGTTTAAAGCAGGACACTGTGAGGTCATATGTACTATCTGTAATCCTATCATATTGCCTTCTTTTGAAATGCCATTCACTATTGATTTTTTTTTTTCCTGGTAATAACACCTGTTTTTCCTTATTAGACAGATTTTATGTATATTTTTCTTACCTAGACAAATTTCTCTTAAAACTTTCTTCCAGGTTATTGATTCTTTTTCCAAATACAAGTAAGTTATTAGCTAACTTAATTGTCTTATAGATATCTTAAACATATTTCCTATTCCTTATTATTACCTAATTATCTTTTGTTTAATTTCTTTCTACTATAAAATCTAGCTGGATCGAAGGATATGATGAGCATGTGTTCTTTCAAAGTCATTAAAATACTTCCATATGTACAGTTTTCAGATCTTTTTAGTACTAACCACCTAGTTATTTTTAAAAAGTGAAATAAGCAACTACTGTATAGCTATTAGCCAAATTTTCATAGTGTTCTGAATATATAATTTAAGACGGCAATTCTTTCAGGGAAATAAGTCATGCTTTCAATAAATTCTGTGTCTGTGTGAAGTAAGTCGCTTGATACCACTATGTATGTTGTTGTTCAATTGCTAAGGCGTGTCCAACTGTTTGCAACCCCATGGACTGTAACAAGCTGGGCTCCTCTGTACTCCACCATATCCCCAAAATTTGCACAAATTTACATCCATTGAGTATACCATTACCCACTAAAATATATTGTTTTCTTACTTTTAAAGATTCTGTAAGTGAAAGACATAATGTTGAATTTGAGAGGCTTTTCATGCTTTAATACGCATATTTTTCACACACTGCTTTCTCAAAAATTTATGTTACAATATGTTGCTGTTGGCAAAGTTCATTCTATTAAAGACTAATAAGGTAATAACTAGAAATCCAGAGGACCCAGTTTCAAAGTTAATATTTAAAACCTGAGGGACATTTACACTGAGTCAAAGGAATGAATAAAGATAATGTTAGCATTTAAAATATCCTTCAAAGAAGTAATAAAGTATTGTTTCTGCCTATAATCTGTGAATCCATTACTTCTAAGAAGTACTCCCAATCCACATCACAGACTCATGGTAATCTGTGGCCCACCAAGTTAACATTCTTCTTAAATTGAATTTGTTATGCCATTCAGAGGGATCCCTCACACGGGTACAAGCACAGTTAGGAGGAAGACTAACAGAGAGAAAGAGGTGGCTGGGTTGGGGGTGGGGGCGGGCTGGAGTTGTTCACCTCTATAAAACTACTAAAGAAAGGAGAAAATGCTTCTTATCACATGTAAACATCATGCCAATTGTGTCCATTTTTGCTACCAAGATACAAGTAAACTCTTTCTTAACATCACCAATTTTTCAACATTTATATTTTTATTTTTCTCAAAGTATTTATCTTCCAGTGACCTGGAAATAAAAACATCAGATAACCCTACCATTTAAAAGTAATTCATCCATGTTTGCAGAGAAGGCAATGGCACCCCACTCCAGTACTCTTGCCTGGAAAATCCCATGGACAGAGGAGCCTGGTAGGCTGTGGTCCATGGGGTCCCTAAGAGTTGAACACGACTGAGCGACTTCACTTTTACTTTTCGCTTTCAGGCATTGAAGAAGGCAATGGCAAACCACTCCAGCGCTCTTGCCTGGAGAATCCCAGGGACAGCAGCCTGGTGGGCTGCCGTCTATGGGTTCACACAGAGTTGGACATGACTGAAGCGACTTAGCAGCAGCAGCAGCAGCAGCAGCAGCATCCATGTTTGCATTAATCTACACAATACAAATTTTATCAAAATATATCCTGTGCCGCAGACACTAAAACAAGCAAGGCAGACACAGTGCAGGATCCAACTGTATATACACTATAACACAGAATATTCTTTTCTTTTCTGTAGTCTGTTTAATGGATATCTATTCACTGTGAGGGAACACTTTTCTATTTATTGCTTGGCCATTAAGGAATTCATCATTGGCTTGGAAATGTTTCTTTATTTCCTGATTGATTTCTTTGTGAGTTTGCTTAATGCAAAAGTAATAACTCAAGTTATTTAAGAGGAGATTTATAGTACATCATCAATTCAGAGACACAAATTTCCCTACATCTTAACATCTCTGTAATTGGTATATGTCTTGCAATTGATGGCATTGACATAACTTCATTTCATCATAATTTAAGATTTTGCTGATTTTTTTCCTTCTTTTATTTTTAGTGATACACAGAATAATGGTGTGCCCTGTGACAGATAGTATCTCAGATTTTATGAAACATGATATTTCCTCCAAATAACATAATGTTGGGATAAGTTTATGTTATGTGTTAGTAGAAGAAAATCATACATGAGCTGACAAGATGGTCAAGGTCTTCCTGACCCCACTCTTTCTACCTTTGATGTCAAAAATACCGGGCCCAGCCTCTCACCTCCAACGCAGCCAAATATAGAAAGATACTGCCAGATAGGTGATTTAGAGAAGTGTTCACCGCCATGCAGAAATGGCTCTCCTCAAGGTTAACTGTGATAAACATCGTGCCAATTCTTTGCATTTGATTTATTCAACTGCATAGCAAACTTTCAGTTGACCTCACAATTCTTCAGGTATTTTCTACATATCGCTTATACAATGCTACAGAATCCTGGTTTTCATTGCGTGTTACTAGACTCTCTTTCTTGCTGCTGCCGCTAAGTCGCTTCAGTCGTGTCCAACTCTGTGCGACCTCGTAGACGGCAGCCCACCAGGCTCCCCGTCCCTGGGATGCTCCAGGCAAGAACACTGGAGTGGGTTGCCATTTCCTTCTCCAATGCATGAAAGTGAAAAGGGAAAGTGAAGTCGCTCAGTCGAGTCCGACTCTTAGTGACCCCATGGACTGCAGCTTTCCAGGCTCCTCCGCCCAGGCTCTCTTAGTCTCCTCTGAAAAATAAAGCTGAGTTTTGCAGTTATTTCTATTTTACATGTGAGAAAAATGGATGAATGACTTGAAGTATTTGGTTGGTAAATTAGCAGCAATAAATTCCAATGTATGTGCTCACAACCTAAGATTAAAATTCCCTATTAATTTTGCCGCTACCCGTTTCTAGTGAAGATCCTGTGATACAGTAAGCCACCCATTCTCATTTATACTTCTTCCTTTAGCCAATGATTTAAAGATAAAATCCAAAATCAGAGACTAGAATTTCTGTGTCTAAATAACTAATAGGGCAGCAATATCACAAAAACTGTGCCCTTGATCTTGATGTCATATGGTCCATAAGTCAATACATATTGCAATAATTATTGTCCACCAAGAGATACTTTGTAGTCTTTCACTACCATATCAATTTATAAATTGCTTTTTTTAAATTTTAATTTAGAAGAGAAAAATATGAATAATGATAGTATTTTAGATAATATAAAAACAAATATTTCTCATTTGACACAGGGCTTCCCAGGTGGCACAGTGGTAAAAAATCTGCCTGCCAATGCAGGAGACATAAGTTCCATCCCTGGGTTGGGAAGATTCCCTGGAGGAGGGCATGGAAACTCACTCCAGTCTTGATTGGAGACTCCCATGGACAGAGGAGCCTGGAAGGCTAAGGTCCATAGGGTGGCAAAGAATTGGACACATGCCCAGGAGCCCATTAAAGGAAAAATTGACAACTAGTTAGTGACAATTTATCTTTTTGAAAATCCTTGTAATGAAATAAAAAGCCAGATAATTTTGAAAGCTGATAGATTAGCATGGTTTAAAGAGAAGGGCAATAAGCTTTAAATAATGTCTTTAATTATAACTAAAATAACAACGATTAATAATACACCCATCAAATTTTTTCTGTAAAGTAATGGCCTTTTAAATTGTCTTAAGATTCAATATAATTAAATAAATCCTGTGAATATACTAACTAGTTATAATATGTACCATCATTAATAAAAGGCATTTTTTAAAGGGTAGATTTGGATAGGAAAAGATAAAAATGACAGATTCAGGCAAAGAAAATCTCACTCTCCTCTCTCTTCATGCATTCATTGGTGAGCACAAAATGAGAATGCAGAAAACTGATTACTTTAAATTTTGTTTAGAGAAAGGGGAGAAAAACATACTCTTCTCTTTCTAATTTAAAGGCAGAATGAACACCAAGCATCCAGAGTAAAGAATGCAATCATAGAAAGTGCAAAAGTTAATTCTTTGAGTACTTCTTTCTGGATTATTAGTAACCTCCGTGCTCTATTTTCCTTCTCAATTGCCTCCTGATTTACCGCTTCTATTTACTTTCCCTGACATTCTTTCTCACAAGTGGAGGCTGATTAGTTTTTGTTATGATTATATGACTTGATCTCTGTGGAGAATCTGGTGGGAGCTGGGAGAGGTGCATAATGAAAAGATATGTTGCTAACTTCTACTGAGATTACAAAATTAAATGCAATGCAAGCTCTGCATTAGAAGAAATGCAATCATTCCAACGAGTTGAAGGAAAGATGGTAAATAATGGTGCTGTGATGGTTATGAAGTTAATCTAAATTAAGATATATAGCAAAGTTAATTGTGTCTTCTTGGATAGCAGAATTCTCCTTGCATAGTCTTAGAGAGTACAATGATGCCCTCACTTTCAAATTCATTTGTCATCAACCGAACAATCTCACAAGGAAATCTGTTAGGCAAAGGAGTTTTCCCAAATTGTCATGGCTGCCTATTGAAGCAAATGCGTTGGTAACTTTTAGAGGATTCACTGTTTATGGGTATTAAAGTCCAGGTTAGATAAAAATTATAAAGTGCATTGAATCTTCATTCCCATAAGTAGAAACTGATTTGATTAACTGAAGCTAGAGGAAATTTAGGCCAAATGGAGCATTGATAGCAAGCTATGAAAATTAGTACTGACAATATTTGTTAGCTCTAATATTGCACTGTTTTACATAATAGATTCAAAAATTCCACGCAAATCTTGGCTCTTTTTAGAAGCCTTCCTTAGCCAAGGCAATCTAGAAGATACCTTATTTCATTTTAATCTTTATAATAATGTCATTGAACCCAATTTGAAATGTTACAATCCTCTGTAGGGAATGTAGCTAGTTCTGCATGATAATTTGGATAAAGAAATTTTTGGCTAGTTGGCTTTCTTGGGTTGTATTATATGTTTATAGCTTTTCTGCAACTTACATTTTGTGATTCTGCAAGTAGTAGTTGTAGAAGTTGGAAAAACTACAAAAAATTAAATATTTGCCAATATGTTTGTTATCACTGTTTCTATCCGTACTTAATAATTATATTAGCAGTAGCTATTTAGGAGAGTTTGGAATGCCTTGCCAAAAGACATACTAAATAACCTATTCCTATAATTGTCACAGATCAATGTCTTGGTAGGAAATAGAAAACAACAACACAAATAAGATTGTATTTTCAAATTCATTTCTGGCGTCCCTGCTATCTTTTAAATTTCTTTATTTACATCCCTTGCCCAGTGTCAAAGAGGGAACGCGCTCATCCAGATGCAAAAAAAAACAAAAATTAACATGGCAGTGATTGACAAAATACTCATTATCATAAAGAATGACAGCCAGATCAAACACTTCAAAAGCTTGTTGATTTACATCAGAGCACAGAGCAATGAGAGGCTGACTAAATGGAAACAGTATGAATACAATTACTGACATGATTCTGATTATGTTTCAGAGCAAAGAATACTTCTTTTTTAAATTATGGAATAATGGTCTCCCATATTCTAATTCTCTAATTTAAATTAATATACTGTTTGCCTATCACTGTTTCCATTGTTTCCCCATCTATTTTCCATGAAGTGATGAGACCTGATGCCATGATCTTTTTCTCTGAATGTTGAGTTTTAAGCCAACTTTTTCACTCCCCTCTTTCACCTTCATCAAGAGGGTCTTTAGTTCCTCTTAGCTTTCTGCCATAAGGATGGTATCATCTGCATATATGTGGTCATTGATATTTCTCCAAGAGGGCTCCAAAATTACTGCAGATGGTGACTGCAGTCATGAAATTAAAAGGTACTCACTCCTTGGAAGAAAAGCTATGACAAACTTAGACAGTGTATTAAAAAGCAGAGACATCATTTTGCTGATGAAGGCCCATATATTCAAGCTATGGTTTCTCTAGTAGTCATGTATGAATGTGAGAGTTGGACCATAAAGCATTATGCCCAACTCGCGAAATCTCCCAATGACCACCAGGGAGCCGATATCCGATGCAAAAGCAAGAGTTTTTATTACCAAGCTCGAGCTGGGACTCCCACCGATACCAACACAGCAGCTATAGGGAGGAGCCCTGAGCTCTGGGTTACATTGCTTATATAGGGTATTCTTGTGTGAAAATTTCAAAAAAACGGGAGTCTCCGTGTCTGATTGGTCACCTTCTGGTGAAGGGTTAGGTGTTGAGTTCTGATTGGTTCTCATTTCCCGGGCTTGACTCGAATTTCCCAGGCTGGCCAAGGGTTCTGATTGATTCGCAAGTGGTGGGGTGAGGTCAGGGGATTTCCAAAGGCTCTTTTCCCGGAAACTTACAAAATGGAGTAGCTTAGCTTCTTCATTCCCCACTTCTCTAGGATCCAGGACAGACCCAATCGTGGATTTGAGGTCAGCTCTATATTGTCTCCCACTAAGGAGACTGTTGGCAAGGCCGTATATTGGGATCTGCGCACCATTAGCTGCACCGCGTTGATGCAGCTTTTAATGAAGGCCACTAGTTAGTTTAGTAAGCATGGCCTGAGGGTAAGTAGCAGTAACAAGATAATCAGGGGCCCCACCAAGGAGGATATGAGAGTTGCGAACCAAGGGGATGAATTGAACCAAGATTCAAACCAGATCTGAGACATTTCTCTTTCTATTTTTCTCTGACTCAGCCTTTCTCTTATCTTCGCCAGGGACTCCCTGACTACCTCCGAATGATTCACATAAAAACATTCTTCTGCTAACGCAGCACATAGGCCCCCCTGAGAGACTTCATATTCAAGATACTTCTTGGGAATTGGGGCGGAGTTCTCTTTCTTCTGTAACTTCTTCCTGCTGTGCCTGGGCGTAGGTCTGCCTAATAGAGCAGAAGTCTCTCTCTCTCTACCTGATCTAAGTTGGGGTGTTCCACATCTGAAACCAACTTTCACCCTCGTAGTAACAGCAATTTACTTGGCCCCTCTCAGAGATGAAATACACAAGGGCCAAACAGGAGACCTAACAGGATGGTCATCTCTGGTCCCCAGAAACAGAAGGCAACATTTGGGGTGAGGGTTGCAGGGTTTGTGATCGCTTCTGATTGGTTGGTGGTGAGGCAACAGAGCTGTGCTCCTGGAATCTTGTGTTCAGTCTGAAGTTACAATCTTCCACCTGGGTAGGGGCTCAAAGACATTGTTATGCATATTTCTTTGAGTAGGAACCAGGACTCTGTCTGGAGGCTGTACAAACCTTTGTTTCTGTTTTTGCATCCCCTCCGTTCCCTGATTAGCGATTGTTTGAAACCAAGCTTTGGAATTCAGGGAAGGTCAAGGAGGCTGAACAAACTCTATATCCTACAGATAAGAAATGGAGAACACAGAACAGATCTGTACTCCAGATCCCCACAGAGTCACACTCAGTTTTAATTTTAGGGAACTAGGCAACTATGATTGTGGTAACTTCCTGTCAAAAAGGGGCATAGGACTGCCCCAGCTTGGAGTATAGACACTGAATTGGAAGTATTTCTGAGTTCCAAGTTCTAGATCTGAGTCTTGTATGATTAAAATCCTAATCCCTTGGTCTGCCATTTTGGTGTAATAGACCCAGTTAGAAGTAGTTGGAGGAGTGATAACTGGAATTTAATAGACAAAATCAATCTCATTTCTTTTTTTTTAATTTTCAATTAATGCTTTTTATTTTTTTTAATTTTTATTTATACTTTATTTTACTTACAATAATGTATTGGTTTTGCCATACATTGACATGAATCCACCATGGGTGTACATGCATTCCCAAACATGAACCCCCCTCCCACCTCCCTCCCCACAACATCCCTCTGGGTCATCCCTGTGCACCAGCGCCAAGCATGCTGTATCCTGCATTGGACATAGACTGGCGATTTGATTCTTACATGATAGTATACATGTTTTAATGCCATTCTCCCAAATCATCTCACCCTCTCCCTCTGAGTCCAAAAGTCTGCTATACACATCTGTGTCTTTTTTGCTGTCTTGCATACAGGGTCATCATTGCCATCTTTCTAAATTCCATATATATGTGTTAGTATACTGTATTGGTGTTTTTCTTTCTGGCTTACTTCACTCTGTATAATTGGCTCCAGTTTCATCCATCTCATCAGAACTGATTCAAATATATTCTTTTTAATGGCCGAGTAATACTCCATTGTGTATATGTACACAGCTTTCTTATCCATTCATCTGCTGATGGACATCTAGGTTGTTTTCATGTCCTGGCTATTATAAATAGTTCTGCGATGAACACTGGGGTACATGTGTCTCTTTCAATTCTGGTTTCCTCGGTGTGTATGCCCAGCTGTGGGATTGCTGGGTCATAAGGTAGTTCTATTTCCAGTTTTTTAAGGAATCTCCAAACTATTCTCCATAGTGGCTGTACTAGTTTGCATTCCCACCAACAGTGTAGGAGGGTTCCCTTTTCTCCACACCCTCTCCAGCATTTATTGCTTGTAGACTTTTGGATTGCAGACATTCTGACTGATGTGAAGTGGTACCTCACTGTGGTTTTGATTTGCATTTCTCTAATAATGAGTGATGTTGAGCATCTTTTCGTGTGTTTGTTAGCCATCTGTATGTCTTCTTTGGAGAAATGTCTATTTAGTTCTTTGGCCCATTTTTTGATTGGGTCGTTTATTTTTCTGGAATTGAGCTGCATATGTTGCTTGTATATTTTTGAGATTAGTTGTTTGTCAGTTGTTTCATTTACTATTATTTTCTCCTATTCAGAAGGCTGTCTTTTCACCTTGCTTATATTTTCCTTTGTTATGCAGAAGCTTTTAATTTTAATTAGATCCCATTTGTTTATTTTTGCTTATATTTCCAGAATTCTGGGAGGTGGATCATAGAGGATCCTGCTGTGATTTATGTCGGAGAGTGTTTTGCCTATGTTCCCCTCTAGGAGATTTATAGTTTCTGGTCTTACATTTAGATCTTTAATCCATTTTGAGTTTATTTTTGTGTGCGGTGTTAGAAAGTGATCTAGTTTCATTCTTTTACAAGTGGTTGACCAGTTTTTCCAGCACCACTTGTTAAAGAGATTATCTTTACTCCATTGTATATTCTTGCCTTCTTTGTCAAAGATAAGGTGTCCGTATGTGTGTGGATTTATCTCTGGGCTTTCTATTTTGTTCCATTGATCTATATTTCTATCTTTGTGCCAGTACCATACTGTCTTGATGACTGTGGCTTTGTAGTAGAGCCTGAAGTCAGGCAAGTTGATTCCTCCAGTTCCATTCTTCTTTCTCAAGATTGCTTTGGCTATTCAAGGTTTTTTGTATTTCCATGCAAGTCTTGAAATTATTTGTTCTAGTTCTGTGAAAAATATCGCTGGTAGCTTGATAGGGATTGCACTGAATTTGTAAATTGCTTTGGGTAGTATACTCATTTTCACTATATTGATTCTTCCGATCCATGAACATGGTATATTTCTCCATCTATTAGTGTCTTCTTTGATTTCTTTCATCAGTGTTTTATAGTTTTCTATATATAGGTCTTTAGTTTCTTTAGGTAAATATATTCCTAAGTATTTTATTCTTTTTGGTGCAATGGTGAATGGAATTGTTTCCTTAATTTCTTTTTCTACTTTCTCATTATTAGTGTATAGGAATGCAAGGGATTTCTGTGTGTTGATTTTATATCCTGCAACTTTATTATATTCATTGATTAGCTCTAGTAATTTTCTGGTGGAGTGTTTAGGGTTTTCTATGTAGAGGATCATGTCATCTGCAAACAATGAGAGTTTTACTTCTTATTTTCCAATTTGGATTCCTATTATTTCTTTTTCTGCTCTGATTGCTGTGGCCAAAACTTCCAGAACTATGTTGAATAGTAGTGGTGAAAGTGGGCACCCTTGTCTTGTTCCTGACTTTAGGGGAAATGCTTTCAATTTTTCACCATTGAGGATAATGTTTGCTGTGGGTTTGTCATAGATAGCTTTTATTATGTTGAGGTATGTTCCTTCTATTCCTGCTTTCTGGAGAGTTTTTATCATAAATGGATGTTGAATTTTGTCAAAGGCCTTCTCTGCATCTATTGAGATAATCATATGGCTTTTATTTTTCAATTTGTTAATGTGGTGAATTACATTGATGGATTTGCAGATATTGAAGAATCCTTGCATCCCTGGGATAAAGCCCACTTGGTCATGGTGTATGATCTTTTTAATGTGTTGTTGGATTCTGATTGCTAGAATTTTGTTGAGGATTTTTGCATCTATGTTCATCAGTGATATTGGCCTGTAGTTTTCTTTTTTTGTAGTATTTTTGTCAGCTTTTAGTATTAGGGTAATGGTGGCCTCATAGAATGAGTTTGGAAGTTTACCTTCCTCTGCTATTTTCTGGAAGAGTTTGAGTAGGATAGGTGTTATCTCTTCTCGAAATTTTTGGTAGAATTCAGCTGTGAAGCCATCTGGACCTGGGCTTTTGTTTGCTGGAAAGTTTTAGCCAGACTCATCAAGAAGCAAAGACAGAAAAATCAAATCAATAAAATTAGAAATGAAAATGGAGAGATCCCAACAGACAACACAGAAATACAAAGGATCATAAGAGACTACTCTCAGCAATTATATGCCAATAAAATGGACAACATGGAAGAAATGGACAAATTTTTAGAAAAGTACAATTTTCCAAAACTGAACCAGGAAGAAATAGAAAATCTTAACAGACCATCACAATCACGGAAATTGAAACTGTAATCTCATTTCTTTTTAGAAGAATAGGCCTGGAACCTAGTCTGGACCTGGCACTACAGGGAGACTTGCAGCCATGTAGCCAGTTGCCTAGTTTTATAAAAAGTAAGGTTACTAACTTCCAGCAGACATTGTTTTGAAAATGGTGGCATCCAAGTGTTTAGCAATACAAAGTATAATCTGAAAGTACACCCATAGCATCACCTAGTTATTTCCCAGGATATCTGAACCATAGCTACTCTATTTTGACTTTTAATTGTAAACTTTTCCTTAATAGCCAAAGCAGATTTCACCATTAATGACTTCAGTGTTTCTCTAGATATGAGAAGATGCAAGAATTGGGACTCATAAAATCTTTTCCTGAAAACATCTAACTATCTGAAGGCCTGTTCTGCCAGTTTTTCTCAGAGCACAGAGTGCCTCATTCCTGATTTTCACCCTGGACTCCTTTCAGGGGCGTTGAAAGTCAGCAGTTGCAGTGGCCATGATTTAATCTTTGTAGATGCAGATGGCAAGTGTCAGTCTTCAGCTGGCAGAGCGCCTTTTTGCTCATAAACTTGACCATGATTATGAGTGGGGCACTTCATGACAATTTTATCCCATGGTGCTGAGAGTGTCCATTCTCAGGTAAACAGGCCACTCAATGTGCTGTTACTGGACTAGGCCATAAAACAGTATCTAAAATTCTCTGGACCACCTGTCTTACTAGCTTTTTGGTCCAAGAAAATATTCCCTCTTGTTGCTTCTTGCCATATCTAGAGTTACACTGTTACCATCATCGATCTCATATGGGACTATATATTATTCTATTAGAGGCCTCACACACATATTTGACAGTGTAAGAAACAGCAATTTTGTAAAACAGGTGAAATACAAATAACATAGCCAGCAGTATTAGTAAAGTCACAAGTAAGAGTTATGTTAAGAACTTCCACTAGATGTAGCCCAGTATATCTTCAGGTCATCTGACTTAGTCTGCCCTGTAGAATCTTTATCTTCCAGGGAAATTATATATTGGCACCATCTATAAGGCACACAGCCCAGTTTTTTAGTGTTACTAGACTGATTATCTTTAGTATGATTTAATTTTTTTTTTTCAACATAGAGGAGACTTTAAACCTAAATTACTATAGCCTGGTGTTATCTATATAAATCCATCCCATAATTGTGGGAGACTTTCCCCACCTTTGCGGAAACTTTTCTTGTTCTGATTGAGCTTGGGTAATAGAAAAAAAAGCTCAACTTTATAGCCAGAGTCAGAGCAGGCATTATTAATTGGCCCAGAGAAGGGATCTTATCTAGTAATATCACAGTGACCTGAATATGACTATAATTTTTTTAAGTAAAATTTCTCAGGGCCAACCAGTTAGAGTCTGGTAGTAGAGAAATTTACCAAGGTAACCCAGAACTAGGCACAGGTAATTGGCCACAAACCCAACAATTGGATTCATTTTTAAAACTAGCATAGGATCAGGCCTATTATAGAAAAGCATTTGACTTATAGGCAAAGGTCTAAGAAGTCAAGAAAACATAAATGATCATACGAATCAGGTCCAGCATCTTGGGGAAGCTGTCTACCTCTGATGTCATCATCTTCTCATCCTGGTATAGTGTAGTTTCTTCTGATAAAAGAGTCCTTCCATCCATGTTGGAGACAGCCCCTTAAATTATGTCTTTTTCCAGTCCTGGTTGCAGGTCATGAGGCATCTGATCTTCATCCAAAGATAGATTACTGAGATAAGCTTCAGAAACAAACTTAGGGTGTTCTTCAATAATTCAATTAAATTTTACATTAACATCACGTAACAGCAAAGAACTGTCTAAGAGATGAGTCTTACTAGATGCAGACCTACATTAACAAACTGGTATTTAATATTTTGAAATATCTTTTTTTCCTTAAAGTTACCCTTATTTTTATTAAATATAACCAAATTAAGGCTAGTTTGTTTGCAAAATAGGTCTGTTCTCACTAATTTTGGTCTGATGATTTTTATAACCATAATTGATTATAGGCTTTTATTTTGCTGAATCATTTATAGAGTCTCAGACTGAACTTTTAAAATAAAACAAGGCTGGGAAACTCACACCAAAGGCTTATCACAGATTTTGCCTAACAAATCTAGGTGAATTCTTCCCTTTTAAGGTCTCAAAAATTTCTTGAAATTTTTGTACCCATGAGATAACCTTCTTAACTCATTTGATAAACTTACTGGAAACCTAAGAACTTCCAATTTTTGGAGGAGTCAGATAGAAAATAAAATTGTTTTGTTTATAACATTTAATTTTACCAAAGTATTGTCATAATTAGTTTGAGAAGATTTTCCCTACTCCCTGAAAACATAAGATTTAAACCTATAATTTTTCAGATAGAAACCATAAAAGTTATAAGCATATTCGCTGGTTCATTCACTGCTTTTGTTAACTTTTGTGAAGTCATCAGGTTTTCCATTAAAATACCAGGACATATCAGAATGTTAAAAACTCCATATATAATTTTTAGGATATCTATATTAGTAATTTTACCATACATTATAACCTGAGTGGATTTATTACTCATCTGATAATCTTTTCCATGTAATTTAACCAACCAAATAAACACAGTTTAATATCTCTCCTTGGGATGCTTCAGGGGCCCTCTAAAGCACCCCAAAGTTAGCTAGAGATATAAAAGCTCATATCTCATTTACATTTTTTAGAAGTTTCTTCACTTGAGGTAATTTCCTTGTTGACAAACTTGTAACAGATATAATATTTAACTTATATTAATCCTAGGTACAATGAAAATATTCTACTTAACGTTAATTATTCTAAGACATGTCTATATTAGATAGGTCAAAAAACAAATCTTAATATTAGGTATTTAACATTGAATAGTTCCCAGTTTGCATGAGCCTGGAATTTATTGTTTAATTTAGAATTGCTTGATTTGTAAGCGCTTACCTTTTTTTAAGCCAAATAAATAGAGCTCATATATAAATTAACCTCAAAAATATTACCCAGAGACAAAGACATACCAAGAAATATTTACACAGACACAGTGCAAGATCTAGCTTCAAGTCCTTTTTTCCCTTTTTCCTCAGTGTCAGGAGTTAGAGATGGTCTAGGTAAGTGTTCCTGAGAGCCCTGGTCTCAAGGCACAGGGAAAGAAAATCAATTTCTAACAAAATGGTGGCAGGTGTAAACCAAATGGTGGCCAGACAAAGCAGAATGGCCATCAAAAATCATAACACAGAACACAGAGTTAAAACACACACAGATAAACCTGGCAGTCCTCATCAAAAGTGAAAGTGAAAGTGAAGTCACTCAGTTGTATCCGACTGTTTGCGACCCGTGGACTGTAGCCCACCAAGCCTCTCCATCCATGGGATTGTCTAGGCAAGAATACTGGAGCGGCATTTCCTTCTCCAGGGGATCTTCTCAACCCAGGGATCGAACCCAGGTCTCTCATATAGCAGGCAGACGCTTTAACCTCGGCTCCACCAGGGAAGCCCTTAAATACAAAAATACAGTCTCTCAGAAAACCTCCTATAGAGACACAGAACTTCAGATCCAAGTACTAACATCAAAGATTTCAAGGGAGGAAAGGAAGCCAGGTTGAAGAAGGAGGGAGAGGAGGCGGGAGAGGGGGGCGAAAGGGGTGGACTTACAGACATCTCCTGCCACCTACAGATACCCAGGTGTTACGGGACTTTTCCTGGGCCTCCAGAGAAGGAAGGACTGGAACTCGGCCCTACCAGAAGTCAGAACCAGAATTTGAGTTCTCTACCAAGAGGAGGTGATCTGTCTCCAATCCTCAGCTCAGGCTGAGGGCCCTTTGACCAGATTCCTACGTCCAGGACCGGGGGACTAGAAAAACAGAGAAGGATAGGAAGGGTTAAGGAGAGGAGACAGAGAGAGAAGGGGAGAGAGATCAATAAAATCTCTTGTTCCTTACCAGTCAGGGCACTCTGGCCAGTTGTCCACGTCAGGAGGATACCAGGGACAAAACTGTCCCAGTTGCGGCCGCTGGGTCTGGTCCATTGGCAGGCAAGCTGGCCCCTGAGTACCCCGAGTGGTCAGGATGTCAGTCTCGGCAAAGAAGAGTCCCCGCCAGAGTCGCCATTTGTTGCAGGAAGAGAGCTCTTGTTTAACACTCGGAAATGAATTGTCCGAGGAGACACAAGTGCTGACAAAGGGAATTTGGTCAGGGTGTCCGATCCATGGTCAGGGTGTCCGATCCACAGTCAGAAGATGATATCTCGGACTCAGTGTACAGTCCCCAAGTCAAAGGTGCCTTCTGAGGGCCAGCCTACATGGAAGGTCGGCCATTCTGTGCTACAAAAAGTGATTAACTTATTTCTTTTAATTTCTACACTGAGGTCATGAGCGCACACCTTGACCTCCTTAAAATTATCAGTAACCAAGGATAGAGGTGTGGGGCTAGAGTGGCGTTGCCCCATCGTCCCTGGATCAGTCAGATATTGGTAAATTAACACAGACAATACGAACAGCCACACAGACAGACAGAGAGACAGGAGAAATACATCTCCGAGAGTCCGGAGGTAAAACCCGACGATGGCCTCCAGCCGTTCAGTGGGAGCAATCCGCTATTGTCTACAGAGAACAGGGGCACTCCTTCACCCACTACTGGGGTCGGGGACGTCTCCCAACGACCCCCACCGGTGACTCTCCAGCGTGTCCGCCTGAGTCGTATACCGACCTCAGATACCAGGCCCTGCCAGAAAGGAAAAGAAAGAGAAAAAAGCTTACCAGCTGCAGATGACTCTCCAGATGGGTCTTCCCGTGGAGCCAGTGGGAGATCCCAGACGAGCCCCCAAATGTTATGCCCTAGTCGCAAAATCTCCCAGTCACCACCAGGGAGCTGATATCCGATGCAAAAGCAAGAGAGTTATTACCAAGCTTGAGCTGGGGCTCCTACCAATACCGATGCAGCAGCTATAGGGAGGAGCCCTGAGCTCTGGGTTGCATTGCTTATATAGGGTATTCCCGCGCAAAAAATTAAAAAAACGGGAGTGTCCGGGTCTGATTGGTCACCTTCTGGTGAAGGGTTAGGTGTTGAGTTCTGATTGGTTCTCGTTTCCCAGGCTTGACTCGAATTTCCCGGGCTGGCCAAGGGTTCTGATTGGTTCGCAGGTGGTGGGGTGAAGTCAGGGGATTTCCAAAGGCTCTTGGATTTCCAAAGGCTCTTTTCCCGGAACCTTACAAAATGGAGTAGCTTAGATTCTTCAAAAGAAGGCTGATTGGCAAAGAATTAATGCTTTTGAACTCTGGCGTTGGAGAAGACTCTTGACTGTCACTCAGATGACAAGATCAAGCCAGTGAATCCCAAAGGAAATCAACTCTGAATATTCATTAGAAGGACTGATAATGAAGCTGAAGCTCCAATACTTCGGCCACCTGATGAGAAGTGTCAACTCATTAGAAAAGACCTTGATTTGGGGAAAGACTGAGTGCAGGAGGAGAAGGGGATGACAGAGGTTGAAATAGTTGGATGGCATCACCAACTTGATCCGCATGAGTTTGAGCAAGATGGTGAAGGACGGGGAAGCCTGGCATGCTGCAGTCCATGGGGTCACAAAGAGTTGGACACGACTGAGGGATTGAACTGAACTGAAAGTTTCTAAATGACATAAATATATGAAATAAAAATTTTCATTAATAAAAATCTTAGAATCTCATTATACTTTCTTTATTCCTCTATTCACCATTGACAAGAACTCTGTTGAAAATACTACCATTACATTTCCATAAAATTAAATATAAAAACATCAGTATTTTTTTAAATTGAGTTATATAAAGTAATATAAAGTTATATACAAGTATATGTTTTAATTTGCAAACATATAGTAACTTTCTAATTATAGTCTTTATTATTAGCTACTTTATTAATTGCATTGTTGTTAAAGAACATATAAAACACTGTTAATTTAATTTCTTTGAATGTTATAGAGACTGTTCTATGGCTTAGCATATGATTAATTTTGACAAACTTTTTATAATCATTTCAATAGAATATATATTCTATGGTTTTTTAGTACAGAATCTCCAAAGTATAATTTAGGACATATTTGTTTATTATTTAAATACTCTGTATCACTATTAATTGTTTTTAGCTATTTATTCTGTTCACTAAAAGAGTGATTCCTCTGTAATTGAAAGTGTGCCTAGCTCTTTCACTTCTGTTAATATTTGCTTTTATATATTTTAATCTCTATTAATATCTGTATAACCTTCCAGGTTAGATATTTAACCATTTTGATCCTTCTTTTCTTTCTAGCAATACTATTTACATTTTAAAATATATTTTTTAATATTAAGGTAGCAGTATCTTGACCTTTTCACGTTTAGTGTTTATATGTTACATGTCTTTAAATTCTCTCACATTCAATTTTTCCCTAACCTTCTTTTTTGCATTCTGGTTTCTTAACTTGATTGTAGCTTCTCTTTTTTCCTCTAGCTCAGCCCAATTGTCTTTTTAGTATCACAGCTTACTTTTTTATATTAATTAAATTATTCTTATATAAATATGAATCTTTCTTCTTACTATCTGCTTTTTATTTCTCATATTTTCTTTAGTTTTTTCCTTTATGTATTTTCATTTCACTTAAAAATGTTTCCTTCTCCTGCAGTAATTTGTTGATTTTTACACATAAATGCCTACTTCTGAGGGTCCCACTTAATATATTTCTCTTCTATGATGATATGGAAGTGACATAGATTCAATAAAATCCTTACTTCACATTTTAAATTTTGATCATTTCCAGACCATGATACGCAGCCTGTGAGGCTGGGCAGGGACAGTGAGCTGCCATGCAGTCAGCAAAGCCAGCTCACAAGCGCAAACAGCTGACACACCACCATCTTATGTCCACACAGCCATTCCGCTTTCCACCCTCAGTACAGTGTTCAACAAATTCCATGAGGTGTTCAACATCTTATTGCAAAACAGGCTCTATGTTAGATGATTCTGCCCAACTGTAGACTAGCATAATTGTTCTGAGAATATTTAAGGTAGCCTAGGCTAAGCTATGATGTTCAGTAGCTTTGCTGTATTAACTGCATTTTGACCTATAATATTTTAAACCCATGATGAGTTTATTGGGACATAACTTTGTCATAAGTTGGAGGAAATCTGCATTTTACTCTCTGGAATCACTTACTCTTAAAATTGCAAGATGAACCCTGGCCTTGTTAAGTCTAACATAACTTACAACATTAAATAAAAGATTACAGAACATTTTCAATGCACTTGATTTCCTCATGATATATTTTGCTACAGAGATTGTGCTTATATATTTCCCACTGAGATTTGCCAGGATACATCTTCCAATATGGCAAGCATTGGGCTCTATTTATGTTTTTTAAGCTCTAACCACTCCCACCCTAACCTGCTCAAATTTTCAAAAATTCCATTCCATTACTCAGTCTTCCAACTACATCTTCATGTATCATCTGGCACCTCTAGGAGAAAGCAACACCCAATGCTAAGCTCGCCCCTCAGAGCTACTAGCTGCCTTAGACATTTGCCCTGCAATTCTTCCCTGCCTTGTCAGCTCTCTGTTACTTTTCCCTCCATCAGGATCTCTCTTCTAATGTCCTTCCATCCATAGAAATTCCATAGATCTAGGAACTTTAGAGACTGGATCAACTGCGTATGAAAGGAAGGCTTAACAATCTTTATCTTAAAAGCTTAGACTCTTCGTGAAAAACTGCCTTTATCAGAAACAGATGAGAAAGTCTACTATTTTTGATTTCACTTTACTGCCAAATATATTTTCATGACATGGGGCAGGTACAGTGATTTTTTAAGTTGCAAGAGTCTTGACAATGGAGACACAACATTTATGGAGCTTAAGAAGGGACTCCTCTTTCAGCCAGGACACTGCACCTTGCAGAGGCAGGATTTCTTTTTGTTCTTCTTTTACTTTTTTAAATTAGAAAAGCTGTGTTGAGGTAGATTGATTTTTTTCTTAGGCTTGGCCTAAAGGACTAAGCCTGGCTAAGAAATATTTTCTTCTTCATTAAAAACGCCCACCAGACCTAAGTCCACTGCTGGTGATTGAGCAAAATAGACTTTATATTAGTCACTATTTGGTCATCTGTGTTAGAAGATATTTGCATTTTGATTTCTGTGCACCAAGATGTGTTTGGAAAGTGGTCATGCATGAATAAAATAAAAAGGGAAATCCTTATGAAATAAGAGTCATAGAAAATATATTTCCCCTTTCTGGCTATGAAAAGCATGGATTGAAATATTCTCAGCACAATAACAAAAGAAAAATCACAAAGAATATTCCTTACTAAGTAATAAGGCATATAAATAGTTGAAACGGTTAATATAATAAATGTATACTACTGAAAATCTTAGGCTGTTTTCACCTGGTAAAATATACTGACTCTGTTCATATAAAGCACCTCTCAGGGAAAGAGATTATCTAGAGAACTCATCAACATGCACTGGGGAGGAAAAAAAATGACAAAGAAGAAGCAATTTTTACATGCCAGCCTCTGTTCTTCTAAGCACAACCCACAGGTTTCAGAATTTAAGATTCTGCTTGTCAACTGACTCCCAAAGAGAACTAAGACAGCATGGTATTGTACAGTCAGAACTTTGTCCCTACTGTTACATTCTATGCCCCTGGAATGAGAGCTATATCTCCATCCCAGTAATAATACATAGAATACGTGATATATTCCCTTCACCAAAATAAATATTCCACATGTACTCTTTTGTGTATAATAAACATCCATTTCCCTTCAGGCATTACAGTTGTACTCCATCAGTCCTGGCTGATATCCAGGTATCTCAGAATATTTAATACAATTAAAGAAGCAGTTGATCCAGGTTGCATCACTTTTTGTTCAAAGGGTAGATTTTAAGAACTGAGGAATTGTTTTGTTTTGTTTTGTTTTTTAATAGCCAGAGGACTTTACCTGAATTTTCTTCACTTCAGTTCAGTCGCTCAGTTGTGTCCGACTCTTTGCAACTCCATGAATGTCTTCACTTAGATAAGTATAATTGTCAATGGCTACTGAAAGGAAGAGTAATTCAGGACCTGTAAACAAAGGCTGAGGTAGAAAAGCCTGAGTCCTACAATCATATTTCAGTAGTATTGGCAACAATACAAAATGCAAATTAAATTGGATTTTTCTTGTTCTCTTATCCTCCATTGAAAAAAATCAACATCTTGAGTACATGTGTGTGTGTTTTCCTGTGCAACCCTATGGACCATAGCCCGCTAGGCTCCTCTGTCCATGGGATTCTCCAGGCAAGAATACTGGAATGAGTTGCCATGACTTTCTCCAGGGGATCTTCCCAACGCAAGGATCAGACCCACATCTCTTATATCTCCTACATTGGCAGGCATGTCCTTTACCTCTAATGCCACCTGGGAAGCCCGTCTCGAGGTGATGAGTACGGAATTTATTAAAGGAGAAAAAAGTGGGAAGAAGAAGAAGAAAATGATGTACATGAAGAGGTAGATGAGGAAAAATAATGACAAGAAAATCATATTTATTTAACAATTTATGCAAGGTTTTGCACTAAGTTCTATGTACTAAGATATTCATAATCATCTTCAAAATTCATAGCTTCATTCATATATCCTTAGAGTTATTATAAGGATTATTTAGGATTATTCTGAGGACTAATATTATCACCATTTCCAGATGAGAAGCCTGTGGTTCAGACAGGATATGTGAGTTGTCCACTGTTGTATTTATAAGAGGATTCAAAATCAGATCTGACTGCTGAGTGTATAGGAATAACGGCTATTATAGACTTCCTCTCCTTTTAGCAATGCTAAATCAAGAGGCTGATCGAATTTGGGTTCCAATGAAAATATACACTTATTTTATAAAATTCATTTTGTATTAGGTAGAATAAGAAATTCAATTTTAATCCCTTCAGGTCAGAAATCAGGGTGGACAGGAGAGTGGAGAATAAATGTATTCGAAAAACAAGCTCCTTATTTTCCCCTGCTGAAGCCTTCTTAGGCTCTGCCCTGTATCTCTGGTCTGCAGAGCAAACAGGGCCCAATGAGGAGGGAGATTAACTGGGTATGCATTCACACTGATCAACTCACTTTAACAAGTGAAGTCAAACTGCATGCTGCAATTAAAAGGAAGAATAAAGAAAACAGAATATATATGTGGCACAATCGTCAGTTCTAAAAAGAAGAAACCTAAAATCAATGAAACTAGCTCCTTTTTTTCTTCACAAAGAGCCCCATCCAAGGAGAAGAGTAGCATCACCCTTGAAGAGTGTTATGGTCCACAAAATATAATTAGAAAAAGGAAACTCTATGTTTGAAGAAAAAAAAAAAAAGTCTAAAGCCAGTCCTGCAGGTGTTTTTGCATAATGGCTTTTTCTCCACTCCGCTGTCCTAACACCTGGATTTGGGAATCTGTTAACACTCTAAGTAAATGGAAGATTAGAAGACCCATCTTTCCTGCCAGGTAAGAATAGAGTTCCTTCAACCAGAAAAGAGAGACTAATGCCCCAAACCTCACGGTGACATTTCTTTCTCTCTTTCCCTTTAGGAATGATATTCTTTCCACCTATGCTCTATCCTGCTTCTGCCAGACCCTGTCTTTCCCAAGAGTCTCATTTGTCTGGATTTTTCTCTCTCCGAATACCCTTTATCAACTCCAGCTGTCCACGGTAAGCTCTTTCTTTTTCTTTTCTTCACAAAGAATTTTCAGAATAAAGCAACTTTAATTACAACCCTTTAGAGAGTCAACTGAGTTATTTAGAATTGTTGCCTGAATCCTCTCATTTTATCCAACCTTGCCTCTAGGGCTAGTGAACTTTAGTGGAAAAAGCAGGTACTTTTAAACAAATCAAATTTTTGTAGAAATCCCTCCTGTACCATTAAAAAGCTGGGGGTCATGGGCAAATCCTATCACCTACTCTCATTTTAAAAAAGAACATGAATTCCTGTGACACAGGAGAAAATACATGGGATGCATCCAGTGTGATCTAGACACAAATTGGGAGAAATTTTTGGAATTTTTGGGAAGAAAGTAACTTTGAAACTTTAGGAGTTTAGAGGGGTTTTAGGAGTGGTGGAAAAGCAGTGAGGTGAGAGTATAGAAAACGTGTTGGTTTTTACAGGGACAAAATGTGGCAAGCCTTGGTGACAGTGAGATTGGCCCAGGTTTGAGAGTATGTGAATGACTGGCGGAAGAACTGGTGGGTCCTCTCCCCTCCCACATAAATGCCCCTGTTATCAAATATCACAAACTATCCTTCAGCCTTTACTGCCTCTCTTGTTACTTCAGTTCAGTTCAGTTCAGTCATTCAGTTGTGTCCAACTCTGACCCCATGGACTGCAGCACGCCAGGCCTCCCTGTCCATCATCAACTCCTGGAGTTCACTCAAATTCATGCCCATTGAGCCAGTGATGCCATCCAGCTATCTCATCCTCTGTCGTCCCCTTCTCCTCCTGCCCTCAATCTTACCCAGCATCAGTGTCTTTTCAAGTGAGTAAGCTCTTCATATCAGGTAGGCAAAGTATTGGAGCTTCAGCTTCAGCATCAGTCCATCCAATGAACATCCAGGACTGATCTCCTTTAGGATGGACTTGGATCTCCTTGCAGTCCAAGGGACTCTCAAGAGTCTTCTCCAACACCACAGTTCAAAAGTATCCATTCTTCTGCACTCAGCTTTCTTTATAGTTCAGCTCTCACATTCATACATGATCACCGGGAAAACCACAGCCTTGACTTCAGCCCCTCAGAAAAATTCTGAGATGAAGGATAAAGATGACGTCTTTAGAAACAGGCAAGGCATCGCCTTCACTCCAGTAAGATTCTGCTTTTCCTCCAGTGCCTCAAGCAAGGCACATCGTTATTTCCCTTTTCTAGAACTCATGACTTTGTACCCAGTGAAGGAAGACACCTTAGCATTTTTTTCCTGAGGCGTTTTGGAAATGAAATCTGAAGTTAGGAGGACTAGGCATCCCGATATCACTCAAGGACATGGTGATAGATATTTGGGTCAGTATCAGTATCAGGTTTGCAACCTCTGATAGGTGGCCTCTCAGTCCAGTTCAGTTCAGTTGCTCAGTTGTGTCCAGCTGTTTGCAGCCCCATGGACTGCAGCACACCAGGCCTCCTTGTCCATCATCAACTCCCGGAATTTACTCAAACTCATGCCCATTGAGTTGGTGATGCCATCCAACCATCTCATCCTCTGTTGTCCCTTTCTCCTCCCACCTTCAATCTTTCCCAGCATCAGGGTCTTTTCCAAGGAGTCAGTTCTTTGCATCAGATGGTCAAATATTAGAGTTTCAGCTTCAGCATCAGTCCTTCCAATGAATATTCAAGATTGATTTCCTTTAGGATGGACTTGTTGGATCTCCTTGCGTTCAAGGGACTCTCAAGAGTCTCCTCCAACACACCATAATTCAAAAGCATCAATTTTTTGGTGCTCAGCTTTCTTTATAATCCAACTCTCACATCCGTACATGACTACTGGAAAAACCATAGCTTTGACTAAACGAACTTGTATTCCTTTGCTAAATACACCCTTTGTGAAAGAGAGATACATTGCTCCCTTACTTTCTATTCATATTTTTGAGAGAAGTGTGCACCCAAGACACAACATACAAATTCCTGTTAGTAAAAGTGATGGTAGCAAACAAAGATAATAATTCTAATAATAACAAAGCAAATAGTCATTGTTAAGTAATTATAAGGAAACATTCCTGGGATAATTATGTTAAAAGCATTATTTTATATATTTTTATTAAAAGTATGTAAGTTTTACTATCCTTATTTTACATATGAAATGACCAAGGCTTATATCAATTAAGTGCTATGCCCAGAACCACACAACTACTTAAACTACTTAGTCACATATCTGAGATTTTGACAAAAGGAGAAATTGGCTCAATGTGTCCCAAGAGGTTGGACTGAGGCAAGATTAAGAAATTAACACCCTAAACACTGCAACAATGCAAAGGATTGTAGACTGTGTTCTCAAAGGATTTTGGTATTTTCTTTGATGTGTGAGTGGTTATGTGCATGTATTTCCTACAATTTGGAAAACATACAGCCACAATAATCCTAAAATGTAGATATCAATTCCAAGTTTACTTACAAACTATCTGAAGCTTAAAGAAATTACGTAATTTAAGATCACTTCCATTATAAGCATAAAAGATGAAATTCAAATTAAATTGAAGTCTCCTGGGGTTTCTCCATATTTCATTTCTTCTATGGCTGATGTCTATGTTTATTTTGCAAAAGATAAATTATATTTAAATACACTATATTTTATATTATCTGAGAAAATGTATACCAATTACTCTTTTTGGTATATTTCATTTCATTGAGTCATTAGTCGGTAATAGCCAAGCAAACTTGTGAATGTGAAAACAGTTTTGTGTGTATAGATGAACAACATATTATACTGGCAGTTTTCATTGACACATTGGTGAAAATGTGAGAGGCTTCTGCAATTCACCCTTTGAAAGTAGTAGTGTGGTGTTGTCATGATTAATGCTTAGCCCAGTGGGTCACTGGAAATGGGGAAGCTCTGATAATAAGGGGTATGCCAATTTTCATGGCATAAATGCTCTCACTGTGACCAACTACAAGCTGTAAACATAAGGCCACTTAAAATGGAATCAGGAAGAAATGTACACAGTGCTCTCAGAAACTGTTGCAAGTCAACCCAACAGACTACTGAATGTCAAGCGACTGAAGTGAAAGTGGCTCAGTCGTGTCACACCCTTTGTGATTCCGCGGGGTTCTCCAGGCCAGAATACTGGGGTGGGCAGCATTTCCTTTCTCCAGGGGATCTTCCCTACCCAGGAATCAAACCAGGGTCTCCTGCACTGCAGGCTGATTCTTTAGCAACTGAGCTATCAGGGAAGCCCTCGCGCCACAAAGTGAGAGTGAAAGTCTCTCAGTCGTGTCCGACTCTTTACGACCCCATGAATTTAGTCCATGGAATTCTCCAGGCCAGAATACGAGAGTGGGTAGCCTTTCCCGTCTCCGGGGGATCTTCCCAACCCAGGGATCAAACCCAGGGCTCCGGTATTGCAGGCGGATTCTTTACCAGCTGAGCCACAAGGAAAGCCCTAAAGCCACTCTTTAATATGAACATAGAAGACATAAAGAAGTGAAATGTTGCTGCCTGGGAGTCGATACCAAGCCAAAAAGGCTACAAAAAGAAAAAACGTCGAATTTTATCCTGTGGATATCTTGGATATCAAACAGTACTGCGCGCACGTGTGTGTGTGTCTTTTCTTTTTCGGCTGCTCCGTGTGGCATGCAGGATCTCAGCTCCCTGACCCAGGGATTGAACCCCTGCTTGCCTGCAGTGCAAGTGGAGTCCTAACCACTGACGCCAGTGAGGAATTTCCTGGACAGGACTGACTTTATGGTGCATTCGATGTAGTTCAGATTTTGAAACTTCCCACCTCAGTGTGTTCCTGCCATGGACACATTTCTAAGATATTTTACAATTTTCTTCTCTGTAAATTCCAGAAAAGGTACCAGTGCTAAACTGGACTTCTTGCACAAAGGTGAACCACAGTCATCAAAAATGATGGGCAATATTGAGCAGACAAACCTATTCTTTTCTTTCATTGTCCCAATGAATTATTCATTTATGGAAAATGACTTTAAGGACATCCTAATAATTCCACTCCCAGAATTCCACTGGTATCAATCCTCAACACAGAAGGTGTTAAGAGGAAATTTTGATAAAAAAAATCTCCAGAAGCAAGGAATGGTTTTAAACCAACCACAAGAAAACTTGAATGGGGACAGGTATCACTCAGCTTCAGACAAATTGCTCACAGTCTACGAAGAGAACTAATAATTCTGGACTGTTGACCCATAACGGGAGAAAAATTGAGTTGAGCTGGAAATTGGTTTCAGTGACATAATTTTGAGATTTTGCTCAATATTCATGTATTAGCTTCAGTCTTATGAAAGGTTTGTAGATGATATAAGAGTAATAAGAAAATCATAGTTATGTTAATTTGACAACATTACACAAATATAATTAATAGAAATTACCTACTTGAGTATGACTACTAGTACATATATATTCTAATAGTTAGAAAGGTGTGCAGAAACGTCAGGATTTTGTGACCTGATGTAATTTGAGGAAGATTCATAAAGATGGCAAGATGGAAGTCTGCATTGAAATTGTACAAGACTCAGACATGAAAAATTATGCCCAAGAAATATGGATAATTTGATGAGCTACTATAAGTAAAATAGGCTTTTAGTTTTTATTATTACTATTATTGTTTTAATGAAAGTGAAAGAGGAAAATGAAAAAGTTGGCTTAAAGCTCAACATTCAGAAAACTAGGATCATGGCATCCAGCCCCATCACTTCATGGCAAATAGATGGGGAAACAGTGGCTGACTTAATTTTCGGGGGCTCCAAAATCACTGCAGATGGTGATTGCAGCCATGAAGTTAAAAGATGCTTACTCCTTGGAAGGAAAGTTATGACCAACCTAGACAACATGTTAAAAGCAGAGACATTACTTTGCCAACAAAGCTCTGTCTAGTCAAGGCTATGGTTTTTCCAGTGGTCATGTATGGATGTGAGAGGTGGACTATAAATAAAGCTGAGCACCGAAGAATTGATGCTTTTGAACTGTGGTGTTGGAGAAGACTCTTGAGAGTCCCTTAGACTGCAAGGAGATCCAACTAGTCCATCTTAAAACAGATCAGTCCTGGGTGTTCATTGGAAGGACTGATGTTGAAGCTGAAACTCCAAAACTTTGGCCACCTGATGCAAAGAACTGATTCATTTGAAAAGACCCTGATGCTGGGAAAGATTGAAGGCAGGTGGAGAAGGGGACAACAGAGGATGAGATGGTTGGCTGGCATCATCAATTCAGTGGACATGAGTTTGGGTAGACTCTGAGAGTTGGCGATGGACAGGGAAGATTGACATGCTGCAGTCCATGGGTTTGCAGAGTTGGACATGACTGAGTGACTAAACTGAATTAAACTAATAACATGAGACAGATTTGATGATTGTGTTAGGAGAATAAATTTGAACTTTTCCAGGAATTAACCCAGCCTGTCACTAATGAAAAGAAAACTCCTTAGAAAACAAACAACAACAACAACAACAACAACAACAAAACAAAACAAAGAATTTAGGACAGAGGTCTCATGCTTATGTATCTTCACAGTGAGAATTATACAAATTAACAAAATGCTTCCAGTATAAGGGGAAGAAAAGAGACTTGAATTCTGCAACAGTATCATTAGTTTTTTCCATTCAAACTCTGTTGAACTTTTAGTTCTTTTTTCAGCTCAAAAATGTAACATCTACATCTCTTTCTGAATAACTCTCATGGATCATATAATCCTTGGTTTTATAGTGTTTTCTTAAGTTATTCACTCTCACAATGAACTCCCACAAAGAAATATGTTTCCTTTTCCCAGACAACCATGCATTTCATGTTCTGTTTTTTGTCTTTCCAACTTTTATAGATGCTAAGGTACAGAGTAATATGAAAAATATTTAAATATGAGAACTAAAAACCCTGGACTTGTAGATTTTATTGAGACTGCTCAAATTGCCAACTTTTATTAGTGTTCTTAAATAAATATGCCATGTCAAATAAGTATAGAATGGATAAATGGATAAACATAACCTAAAGTTTAAAAAGAATTTAAATTGTGAATGTATAAAGAGATAAGTGATAAATATAGAACAAAACATAGAAATTGCTTGTTATAGAATGAGATTTCTGGACACAGGTTTTGAAAATCAAAAAGAACTACTTTCATAATTAAACATGGTAAAGTTGTAAAGTATACTTGAATTCTTTTATGGATTACGCATTTGCCACTTATGACTTGGATGTGATATATTATGAAGACTCTATGGAGGATGATAGCCAAAGAAAGCTATCTACTCACATGGATCAACAATGCTTAAGAAACTGCATTATATTCTAACCAACATAGAGTATTTCTACTCTTCTTATTTATTGCCTCTCAAGTTGTATGTCACTGTAGTTTTAATTTGAAATTCCTGGATGATTAATGAGGTTGAGTGCATTTTCAAGTATTTATTTCTATTTGAATATCCTCATTTGTGAAATTTCTGTTTAAGTCTTTTGGTTATTTTTTATTGGGTTTTCTTTCTTTTTTCATTCCTTTATAGGAATTACTTTTTATATATCCTGGAAACAAATCGTTAGTTTTTTGTCAATAATATGTATTGCAAACTTCTCATTCTAGGGCTAGCCTTGTGATTTCCCTTCAAGGTATAGTGTATATTGATAAACAATATACCAATTTAATTGATTTTTTAAATTTCCATATTGCCATACCATTGCCATATGTTGTTGCCATATTGTTGTTGTTGCTGTGTTCATAGCTTAGTCATGTCCAACTCTGCAATCCCATGGACTGTAGCCTGCCAGGATTCTCAGTCTATGGAATTCCCCAGGGAAGGATACTGGAGTGGGTAGCCATTCCCTTCTCCAAGGGATCTTCCCAACCCAGGGATCAAACTCACGTCTCCTGCATTGCAAGGAGATTATTTGCTGTATGAGGCACTAGGGAAACCCTAACTTCTATATAATATTTGTTAATTTTTTTAATAATTAGGGGATTTCATCCTGTTTAATCTAAGTAGTTTTTATATATACTCTACAGCAATGAAGATATTCTCTATATTATCCTTTGAAATATTTATTTTACATTAAAATCTAAAGTCCCTCTGCAGTTAATTAGTTTGTGCAATGAGTGCACCAAGATATGTTTTTCCTTTTCTTTTCTTTTTTGTCTGCATTGTGTGCCACATGGGATTTTAGTTGCCCAACCAGGGCTCTATCCCATATCCCCTGCAGGGGAAGCACAGAGTCCTAACTGTTAGGGCAAGCACACTGACTGAAATTGCCCACCCTGGCCAGGCACCACAGTAACCATCAGCATGAGTTATTTTACAACAGGAGGTCCTGATAAGGAACACAGAACTAATAAGCCACCACCAACCGGAAGAGTTCAGGAAAGGTCAAAAGGAGACACACATGTCCAACCACCTCCCAGAATCCTTGCTGGCATCCATCTTGGCTGAACAAGGCATGCACCACCAGGAAGGACTCTGAGTCAGAATGAACTAAAAATAGCCCAGAAACTAATCCCATCACATAAAACCCAAGACTGCGAGCCACGTGAGAGAGCTGTTCTCTTGGGTTCCCTTACCCTTCTGCTCTCCTCCTGGGTGCTCTTTCCGAATAAAATCTCTTGCTTTGACAACACAATGTGTCTCCCTGGACAATTCATTTCCAAGTGTTAGACAAGAGCCCAGTTTCAGGCCCTGGAAAGGGTCTGCCTTCCTGCAACATAACCACTGGACAGCCAGAGAATTCTCCAAATCTATTTTTTATGTCCAATTGATACTAATTTATTTAAATGACTGTTATTTCCTAACACTTCTGTTGTGCTGCCTTTACCGTTAATCAAATATCTGTTTATGTCTGTGCCTGTTTCTAAACTCTCTATTCTGTTCTCGTGAGTGCTTTTATGCACCAATCACATTCTATTTTAATTACGTACATGCATTCATGCTGTAACTTCAGTTGTATCTGACTATTCAACTCTAAGGGCTGTAACCCACCAGGTTCCTCTGTCCATGGGATTCTCCAGGCAATACTAGATTGGGTTGCCATGCCCTCCTCCAGAGGATCTTCTTGACCCAAGGATCAAACCCATGGCTCTTTTGTCTCCTGTATTAGCAGGTAGGTTCTTTACCACTAGCGCCACCTGGGAAGCCCGTTTTAATTACAGTGACTTTCAAGTAAGTTTTGATATATGAGAGTCCTAGATTTCCAATTTCAGTCTCTTTATGCAAGATTGCATTGGCTATCTTTGGCCCTTTGAATTTTTATATGAATTTTAATTCATATTAACTTCATATTCATAAAGCTTGTAATTTTCAAGACAAAATTCTGTTGGAATTTTTCTTGGGATTTGAGTAAATATACAGATGAATTGAGTAAATTTACAGAGGAATTTGAAGATAATTGCCCTCCTTCCATAGAAAGTCTTGCATTTCATGAATATTTGCTTTCATTTAAGTTATACTGATTCTCAATAATGCCTTTTAATTACTTTGTATCGGTTTATCTCTTCTTTTGTTACAGTTTTTCTGAGGTATTTGGTTGATTCAAATGACATGACGAGTTCAGATGTAATATTCAGTATTTGAATAATAAAGGCATTCAAAATTTTGAAGAGAATTTAGGAGAATGTTTTTATGATTTATAATCTAGAATGACTTTTTTATACATGAAAAACCTGCAAACTGTAAATTAAAAATAGAAAACATTAAAAGAAATTCCATTTATAAATGCCACGAGAAATTAAAAAAAAAATTGAACCACAATGAGAAAATATTGGCAAAATACATAACTGACAAATGTAAAAAATTTGTATGTTAATTTGAAAGGGACGAGTATCTCAATTTAAAAATATGCTAAAATGCAAATTAAAGTCAAATCAGAGATAATTATGCATCATTTGATTATCAAAACATAAAATGTCTAACAACACCAAGTGGTGGTGAAGATATATACCAGGAGATTATTCATACACTGATGTGAAAATAATGATGTTACCTTATAAAACAGTTCACATTCGATTTTAAGGCTGAATGTAATCCAGCAATCACACTCTCCGGCCTATGACTTAATATATTGACTTCTATATTTCTGTGTTTTTTTTTTTTAAATGAGAGTTGCTGCATATTAAGTTTTACAATTGTTTCAGTGGGTCACACACAGATTTTTGAACATGAAATGTAGAAGAAAAAAAAATCAACATTCCCCTAACAGGTGAAGTGTGAGAGTTTCAGTCATACACATATTTGTCATGAGAGGCAATCCACTACCGGCTCTTGAGCATTCCTGCTGGGTGTGCCAAGAACTTAAAGCTCTGATAGCTCTTTGCCCTGGTCAGTACTCACAGTTGTATTTGCAGTGAAGAGCTTTGACAGATGAGGTAATGTCTCCTCCAAGACAAAGTGCAGGCTTACTATGTAAGCACAAGCTTACCCAAGCTGCGTGTTTCTCTCCTGGAACACAGATCACTGCATTTTCAGGCATCCATCACCAACCCTTCTTGTCACACCTGTGGAACTTGAGGGCATGGGAATCTGATGCCGGCAAATGTGGAGCTCTGGGTAATGCTATTGCCACAGCAATGAGATCTTGTGTCTCTGACCTGAGAATTTCATGTCTTCTGCCAGCATCCATGTGGTAATAACAGACAGGCTCACTAGGTTGCAAGTGGGGTAATATCCCGCACTCTGCACGGTTCTTCACAATATTTGCCTAGCCATATTGTGAACTTTTCCTGGTGGTGGGTCACCATCAGTAAAGTTCGGAGGCTATTTCACCAAGAGACTTGTGAAGCAGAATATATAGTAGCAGAACATATAGCACCAAGATAAAAGCTGAAAACACAAATCTAATCATCACAGCATCAGATATCAATTACAGTATATCCACCCAAAGCAATATATACAGCAGTGAAAATAAACAATCTATAACAACATTCAACAAAAACGGATGGTTCATACAAATACTGTTAGGCAAAATCAAGCCAATTAGAGACCACCACCTACAAGATGGTGACCTACAAGACCACCACCTACTCTAATTGAGAGTCCCTTGGACTGCAAGGAGATCAAACCAGTCCATCCTGAAGGAAGTCAGTCCTGAATGCTCATTGAAAGGACTGATGCTGAAGCTGAAACCCCAATACTTTGGCCACCTGATGCAAAGAACTGACTGACTAGAAAAGACCCTGATACCTGGAAAGATTGAAGGCAGAAGGAGAAGGGGATGACAGAGGATGGGATGGTTGGATGGCATCACTGACTCGATGGACATGAGTTTGAGCAAGCTCTGGGTGTTGGTGATGGATAGGGAGGCCTGGGGTGCTGCAGCCCATGGGCGACTAAACTGAACTGAACCTACTTGAAAATAGAAGTAATTAGGTGATATATTGGTTAAGACTACATTCAAAGGGGGTAAAATTATAATTTATAAAATAGAAAGAAATTATAAATTTCATATTCAGGAGAGGGGTTGGTCCTGGAAAAGAGCCCAGAGTAATGTGATTAGGGTAAGCACATGGACAGTTTAGAAGGAGAATGTATACACAGGAGTTCATTAATGGCTCCATAATATTAAAAATACAAAATATATATGAATTTCATGTGCAAAATATTATTTTATATTTTTTAAAAATATGACCCAAATCCTGAAATAGCATCATTCAGATTTGGGAAAGGAGAATGGGTACCATGCACAACTAACAATACAAAAAATTTGTTTCTATCATTAATATAATTGCTACCAATGGAGAGTAAAATCATTTAATTTCAAACCGCATTAGTTTTTACTGCTTGGAGCACAAACTATGGAGTTTTAAAAGGTATTCTTTAAGTAATTGGTTTTATATTAAATCACTTTTTATTTTGTGTAAATGGAAAACTAAACATATCAGCAATTTGAAATTTATAGCTGATGTTCTATTCATAATTTGGGGGTTAATATGGGACACCCCACAACCATTACTTTTTTGCACTGAAAAAAGCTCAAGTAGTATTATGCTTAAGCCTCTACCCGTAGTTCAAGAAATCCAAACACAAAAATATGCAGAAAATATTTGAGAAGCCGAAAGTTAAATGAATCTCTCTCTATATGCACCCTGCTGAGTGAAACATAAAATTAAGTTAAATTCACAGAGAAAAATTTCAGCTTTCAAATGTTGCTAGCTCTCCTCAGTTCCAATGCTAGAAATAGAGATACAGACAATTACACTGGGTTATAAAAGCAAAAATTTTCTTGATGATAAAGCAAAATTTCAAAGTCTACTAGATAGGTGAAATGTTTAAAACAGGGAACTAATTAAATGTTAAAAACGATCTCTCAAGCATTATGCTTATTTCATAACATGCATTTGTTTGTAAGTGTCAACAGAATTACATAGACTACCATTTATTCTTCCTTCTTTAAAAATAAACAAATATGTATACATATATACATGTGTATCTATCTATCTATCTATGGTAAGTGCTCTTGTGTTAGTTTGCCCAAGCTATCATATAAGATTTATTTCTAATTCTGTTTGTATGTGTGGTGCAAATGGAGTCTTATTAAATCTATGGTTTTGAGTCTCATGATTACTTCTTCACAATTTATTCCATATGCCAATAAGGCATTTGTAACTCTTACTCCATTACGAGTCTTTATTTTTCTGGCTTCTCAATGACCCCATTACTTTCCAGGGAACTCGAGCCCATTTGGTTTGCAGGAATGCCATCTCAGCGAAAAACCTCTCTGTATGATTTGCTTGGTCCAGAACTGAGTGACTATGGCTGGGTTCCTGCATCTTTGGGGTCAGGTACAACCCATCTGCCTGCTGCCCAAGGCCTCTGCTGGCTCTCCACATGATATATTTGGCCAGTCTCTTTTGCTGTGGAGAGAGAAACAAGTCATGATTACTTTACAACCAGCAATTAGACTCAGGGTTTCAGGAATTTACTTCCCTCTTCAAAAGAAGAAGAAGAAGAAAAGCAATGGTACCCACAGAAAGGTATGGAGAAATTGTTTTAAAAGAAAAAGAGCATGGAGCCAGTGGGAATGTGTCACAGTCCTAAACTGGTGCTGGGTTTGGCTTCAACATGCTGAGGGAATTTAAGCTTTTCTAAGCCTGGACATAATGTAGCAGAAATGAAACAGAAGCTAAGAGTGGGATTCCAGATGGTAGCGTTGAAATATGCCTGAAAAGAGAAAAGCCCACCCTCTCTGAGCTTGCGTGGTTCCTCTTACTAACATGAGCATCTTTCAAATGGTTATCTATGTGATTTCTTGAGAAGGAATCTGTGCATGGCAATAAGTATCAACACAGTAGATAAACACCATTTCCTATGTATCCTGCATTAATCAAATTTATATCACAAAATGCTTTCAGTCGCGGGCAGGGTCTGGAGATGAGATAGTAGCACTGAGTGCAGACCCTGTTCCTCCAAAGGTGCCTCACACTCCTGCCTGTGCTGCGGGGCACCTGGGTTTCTCTACTTAAATCCTCTCATCATTTTAATTCCTTCCAGGATGTAGCATCCAAAGTAAATCACACTAAACACTGTCCTAAATCACTGATATTCTTTGTGACTGGTCACACCTTGCTATCATCTGAGTATGTCCCTGTAGAAGATGCCATCCCAAAATGCATTTCTCTGATGTAGCGATTATTTTGAATAGTAAGCACTTGAAAAACAGCAAATTTTAAAGGGGATGTTTTCTCTGAACTCCTCTTATCAACATAAAGACAGATAATCCCCTCCCTGGGAGTCTCATCAACCAGGAAAGATTGATTCATCACAGGAGAGGAGACCAGAATTTGACACCTCACCCAGACAAACTTAATCACCAGCTACCATTTCTCCCATCTGTCCTAAGGGCATCTAAGGCCATCTGTTCATCTTTTTTCAAAAAATCATTTTCTCTCCCCTAAGAGGTCTACATCCCCTTCTTACTTTCCTAATGAAGATGGCATTTAATCCTGAAATTTAAACCACCTCTGGGTGCTACTCATATGGACAGGGAAGCCTGGTGTGCTCAGTCCATGGGGTCGCAAAGAGCTGGACATGACTGAGCAACTGAACTGAACTGGCAGATCTCCCCTGTATATGTGACGCATATTTGTTAATAAACCTCTGTTTGTCTTTCTCTTGTGAACATGGTTTCCATTACAGGAGTCTCATATGAGAACTCAGTAGAGTAAAGGAAAGTTCCTTTTCTTCCTCTACATCCCTATCAACGGTTTCCCAAATCAGACCTCCTGTCAGTATCTGGGACATCACATCCTCCACACTGCTCCTCAGTGTTGATTTTTTTCCTGTAGCTTCTTCACTGAAACAGTAGAGGCTGAGAAAGATGGTTTTGCCTATCTGTGTTCTCTGCTCTTAGTATATTTGGCCCATTGTGACTATCAAGAACGGTAGCTTCCAGTCTCCATTCAGCTTGAATTCAGTTCTCTGTCCCAAAGCGGGGAGAGAGAATAGAACTGATTCATTCTTGACCATGATTTGCTTGATCATCTGCAACTTCAGTGAGGGATAATGTGGTATATAGTTCCATTAATACAAGGTCTTCTTTCTGTTAGAAGTGAAATATACACATTACAGAGTATGCCTTTTACATACATAGAGAGAAAAAAAGTTAAAGTTTGGTCTGACTAGAGGAAAATATTTCTAAAGAGGAATATTGATGTAAAGATACATGAGTTAATCAACATGAGATAATATAATCAATAAACCTTAAAATCTCAATAGCTTTACCAAATAGAAATGTACTTCTGATTAATGTAAAATTTAATTGATGTCTTGGATTGTAGGGAGCTTGTCTGTTCCACCCGTTCAACCAATAGTATACTGGTGTTCTGTTATTTTTAATATAAAATATCCAAGATTGTCCTGCTTTTTTGACATCCAGCCAACAGATGGAGAAGGTTGTAGAGACTCATGCATTCAAGTTTCTCATGGACCCTTCCTGGAAGTAAGGCACACCACCATGGCTTAATCTGTTTACCAGTACTCAGTTGTCTCTACACACTCAATTTTAAGGCCAGCTGGAAAAAAACATTATAGATTCCAAGAAAAAAAAAAATTAAGGCTTTGATTGTCTGCCTAAAAAATTAGAAATTATTCTTTTGTTAATGGGAAATTATTGAAAAATTTTGAGTTAGTAAGTTAAACATGAAAAAGAGTTCAAGCGAATGTAATTTGACTTATCTGTATCAAATAGATTAAAAATAGAAGACTAACGATTTAAATTTATAAAAATCAGGACAAACTGTATCAATGCAATGTTTGTACTGAAATAATTTCAACAAGTCTAGGAAAATTATCAGACATGAAAACCAGTGTCTTTGTATTCATTAAATAATTATTTATTGAATATTTTCTCTGTGCCAGAGACTGGAGTATATTCTAGGAATGCAATGGTTTATTCTTCATGTAGCTACAAATAGATATAATCTAATGGGTTTGGGAGAAGGTAGGGATTAAATTTAAATTATATTTTTTTATGCAGTACCTAATTCTACAGTGAATAACATTGTGAAAGGATAGAAATTTATGAATGAGTATAACAGACTAGCCTCAGTCTCTCGGAGTTAAATGAAATTTAAGTTGTGTGTGCAATTGTGTACGTGTGGGTGTATGTTTACATGACTCACAAGATGCTTATGAGTTTACAGATGGGGAATTCGGGGTTCACGGGAAGGAAAATGGTTTCACCAAAAAGACCATGTCTGGTAGATATGATGATGAGTTCAGATATGGAGCTACCAATTTGCGGAACACTAATATATCCAAGTGCATCTCTGTTGTCATTGCTTAGTCGCTCTGTTTAGTCCAACTCTTTTGCAACCCCAGGGACTACAGCCCACCAGGCTCCTCTGTCCATGGAATTTCCCAGGCAAGAATACTTGAGTGGGCTGCCACTTCCTTCTCCAGGGGTTCACCTGTACCCACGGATGGATCCCACGTCTCCTGCATTACATTTTATGCAGATTCTTTACTGCTGATTAGTTAGCTAATAAATGAGGACAGGAAATATTGGTAGGAATTCAAAAAGAATCTGATTGACACACACTACTCTGAGTAATATCAACCATTTTGGTGCCATTTTTAATAGGATCCAGGACTCACTTACCTTCTGAAAAAGGACATTTCTTAAAATATATATATATATAGCACAAAAATTATAATACATATCTGTCTTTTCTTTCAAAAATGTCTATTTATCTTAATATAGATACAATGCTGCATTTTGATTAAATGTTTATATGGTTAAAGTTCCCTCTGGATTGATTAGTTCCTTGAGACAGCACGTACTTATTCATCCTTCTCCCCTAAGGCTTTTCATGGAAGCAGAAACAGAGCAGGTGGTCAATAAATATTTGATGAATGGGAGGGAATAAAGAAATGAATGATGAATGGTACTGTGTATGTGGGGATGTGCAAGTTCCTTGGAGCATAAAAGGAGAAGATGCAAAATGTTAGAGGTGTGAGAAAGCCTCCATGAGGTGCGGCAAGAGCAAAGTGTGAGTGTGCAAAGGTGGCGAGAGACAAACCAGGACAGATGAATTCAGGTCACGGGATGCAAAGTCCTTAATGCCTAATTAAGCAATTTAAACTCACCCTGGGGGAGATGAGGAGTCATCACAAAGTTTCAAAGACATGACTAGCTGAAGGAAAAGATGGAATGCAAGCATAAAGAACAACCAGGAAAGGGGGAACAAAAAGCTATTCCCCCTTTTTAGATGAAGAATCATGATTATGAAACAAAGCATGCTCTGTGTGAAACCAAACTTGCAGGTCCTAGAAGGTTTTTTAAGCAATAAGACTCAACTAAAGCTGAGACTCCAGAAGGTAAAATTACTCATCTTTTGCCTGTGAATAGTATGTTGGTTTTTCTTTGAAGACCTGTAAAACATTCCAGATAAATTAAAAATTATGTATGAGATGCAGGAAAAAGCATCATGAAGTTTAGAAAGGAGACCCATGAGCAGAGTACCCCATCACATGTGATGCTACAGATTACTGGGTCCCCAAAGCGTAAAAGGAATCTAGTGACAATAAATCACCAGTAGGAAAATTGCCAAAGCCTGTACAGGAAAGAATGGGTGAGGCCGCATTCTAATAAAGCTTTATTTTCAAAAACAGCTGGTCGGTCAAATTTGGTTTCCTGGTCAAAGTTTGCCAACCCCTAATCTGGTACCTAACTATTGTAAGAAACAGCATGTGAACGATATAGGTGGACACCAGGAAAATTTTGTTAAATCTCTACCAAAACTGTCTCAGAATTCTATTGCATAACATGCAATGCTATTACCAAAAGATTGTTATCTGAAAGTGAGGAAAGTAATGTCTGTGTAGAACAACATTTTTCTTTTCAAACGAGGCTGATATTGAAAATTACTATTTGATGTTTACAAGGTCAGTAGTCTTAGGAAGCTGATGCTAGGAATCTTAGATATCTGATATTATACTAATCTGAAATATCTGCTTGAAAGATCTTTACTTCTTTTATTAGAGTAGCAAGCTGTTTTTATTAGCTCATTTTGCTGTAACAAGATACCATAGACTGGACGTTTTAAATAGCAAGCATTTATTTCTCACAGTTTGGGAGACTGAGTAGTCCAAGGCCAAGGTAGTGATTTGGTTTCTGATGAGGGCACTCTTCCTGATCTGCACATGGTCATCATCTTGTGTCTTTACATGATAAGGAAAGAGGAAACTTGCTCTCTTGCCTTTTCTCACAAGGGAATTGATCTTGTCAAGGTGGTCCCATCCTCATGATTTAATTACTTCTCCAAAACACCGTCTCAACATACCATTCTGTTGAGTATTAAGGTTTCAATATATTAATGTACATTTTAAACCAATAGGTCTTTGAAGCTATTACTTTAGGTTTAGTTTGACCATAGGTCAAAGCAAACTTGGCAACTGACATTAGTAACACGTTTTCATAGCTGCCTCCTCCATCACCACATCCTGTAACAGCCCCCCTGGACCAATCCGAAACCTAGGGTAGAGCACAGACCACTTAGTTCTTTGATGACTGAAGAAAAGCTTTTAGGCTCTGCCTCCTTGATTCCATTCTATTTTCTCTGCTACCATTTCTCATGTGCTTCCTTCTACCTGGATTCCACCATTCTACCAAGACCCTTGACTCTGAAAACTCCAAGGACATTCGAGTTTCAATCCATGATACAACTCTCTCAAACTTTTCCTTTGTAGCCTGTCATTTGAAGACAAGTTCTTGCTCATTGTAAAGCCCAATCCAAGGTCCCTGAATTTCAGCTTGAACCAGACACAATTGATATGTATACATATATATATAATATATTATATAATTATATAATATTATATTATATATGTATATATGTAGAATTCATTCAAAGAATAGCTTATAATAATTCTAAGTTTTACAATAAAATTACAGAGAGTCTTAACTGAAAAGAATCTGCTTGCAGTGGAGGAGACACAGGAGATGTGGGTTCAATCCCTGGGCCAAGAAGATCCCCTGGAGAAGGAAATTGCAACCCACTCCAGTATTTTTGCTTGGGAAATCCCATAGACAGCAGAGCCAGGTGGGCTACAGTTCATGGGGTTACAAAGAGTCAGACACGACTGAGCACACATATTACAATAAAATTATAGTTATAAATAAATACTTTGCATTTAATATGTGTGCAGGAACCTTTTCATTCTTTTAGAAATAGTCTTTTAGTTTGTTTTTCTTATTCTGTTCCTTTCATTATATATTTACACATATGCACACAAACACGTTTATATATGTATCTATTAATATATGGGGTTTTCCAGGCAAGAGTACTGGAGTGGGGTACCATTGCCTTCTCTGATATATCCTTAAGTAATCTCCATTTAAGAAAAATGCTTACCATATTACTAAATATATTTTTCAAGAAGCCTCTCTTAAAGTAGTCACTACAACATTTTGACTTCTTTCTTATGAATTCTGGAACTTTCTCAGAGTTCAGTCTAGGTCACATAAAGCTTAATTTTTAAACAATTATTTAGACTCAAGGTTGATAGATTTGAAAATCAGTGCCTAGCACTTTGTCTAGAAGCTGTACCTGTGTTTTCTGCATCTCGTCTCCATTACTCTCTTTTATTATCCTGAAGAGAAGGTATTATTTTTGATGTTATGACAGCTCTGCCGCCTCTATCAAAGAACAATCTTTGTCATTCCTCACTGCTTCTCTTCTTCCTAGCTGATCTCTTGCTCCCTCTGAACCAGAAACATCCCTTAGATTTATGGACACATCTTGTACAATGTTCTTTTCATTTTGTTGCTTAGATCTTTGCTCATTTTGGTTCTAGCTTCTTTCACTTCATTTTGGATGTTTTCCAGTCTCCCAACCTTTGAAGTTACAGTCTGTCTATTAATCTTATTTCTGTGTGTGCTCTTTATTCACACATAGAGTACTCTAACCTATTTATTTCTCTTCCTGAGCAGAAAGAATTGTACCTCTGAATAAATAATCTTTTTTGGTGCATTTCCCCCATATAGTCCTCCACTACTGAGTGATTAATGTCTCATTTACTAAGGGCTACTTATGTGTCAGAAAGCATATATCAACAAGGTTAATTAATCCTCAATACAACTGTGAAGTAGATATGATTCTACAAATGAGTGAGGAAAAGCTCAGATAGATTAAGAGGTCAAAGTTTATATGATGAGTCTCAGATTCATTCTCTCAATATTTACCAAGCTATTTTCAAACTCAGACTCTGGATCAGACATTGGGAATATAGCAGAGGATATGATTATTGATAACCATACCTTCAAGTTATATTCTGTTGGACCAGATGGGTATATAAGTAAATGTGTAAGCATATGTAAAATGATACATATTTTAAGCATATTATTGTTCTTGTTGTTTAGTCACTAAGTCATGTTCAACTCTCTGTGACTCCATGGACTGTAGTTTTCCAAGCTTCTCTGTCCATGGGATTTCCCCATCAACAATACTGGAGTGGGTTGCCATTTCTTTTTCCAGAGGATCTTCCCAACCCAGGGATTGAACAAGTCTCCCTCACTGTTGGTGAGCTCTTTACCACTGAGCCACCTGGGAAGACTTTTTGAACATATAAGTAAATATATAAGATGTGATACATTCAACAAAGACAATGAGTGCATATTGTGATAAAACATACCTGGGTGTGAGGCTGTTGGAATAGCCCTCACTAAAGAAATGACATCTTAGCAGAGATCTGAAAGGATCTGAAAGCTGCTAAGTTGCTTCAGTCATGTCCAACTCTGTGCGACCATAGATGACAGCCCACCAGGCTCCGCCATCCTTGGGATTCTCCAGGCAAGCACACGGGAGTGGGTTGCCATTTCCTTCTCCAATGCATGAAAGTGAAAAGTGAAAGTGAAGTCGCTCAGTCATGTCCGACTCCTAGCGACCCCATGAACTGCAGCCCACCAGGCTCCTCTGTCCATGGGATTTTCCAGGCAAGAGTACTGGGGTAGGTTGCCATTGCTTTCTCTGAAAGGACAGAGGAGTTAGTTATTAGAAGTGAGATGAGCATTCCAAGCTGAGAGATGTAATAAGGCAAGAATATATGATAAGAAAACTTGCATGCTCCAAAAGCCAAATATATCCATTATCCCCAGAGTGTAAACAGCCTGAGATAAGATGGAAAAGCAGAACTGTCATGTTCCAAAGTGCATAATCTTACACGTCTCTCTCAGAAGGCAGTGCCATTCTCTTGACACAATCATAAAAGAGTGCTTAACTCTCCAGGGCACTTATTGCCACTTGTTACTCTATCAACATTGAAGTGTCTCAGGTCTCAGTCCTGGCTACTCTACACTCACTCCCTTGGTGAACTCATTCGGTCTCAGAGCTTTAAATACCATATATACCCTTGTGCGTACTCCTGCTCGGTCGCTCAGTCACGTCTGACTCTTATGACCCCATGAAACATAGCCAGCCAGGCTCCTCTGTCCATGGGATTTTCCAGGCAAGAATACTGGAGTGGATTGCCAGGCTCTCTTCTCTGAATTTAAGATCTATGTAGCACAATTCCAACATAGATGTTCAAACATCTCAAACACAACATGCCCCAAAGTGAACTCCATCTGAAAACTTCCTATGGGGTCTGGGATTGGATCTTATCCCATTTATAAGCTATTAAATTAACCTGCATCGTTTTGCGGATGCTGTCAGAAGGCGCAGAGCACCTGGATCAGAAGAAGGACTAAAGGGATTTGTCACTAATGGCACCACAAACAGTATGAGCATCAATATATTTGTGTTATTTTACTTGTCCCCAAGTCCTACATGGGGAGGAGGCAAGAGAGATGCTACACGTTCAGTGAATTTTCACTCCCACCAGGATATTCTGACTTAGCATAATCCACTAGAACGAGCCACAGGCAAAGCGGCTTTCTGTCCCTGAAGCAACATTATTTCATCTTTTAAGACTGCACTCTACAAACACAACCCTGGAAAGTGGCCAAGCTGAAGAGCACTGAAGTCCTGGCATTCTTGACATACCTGGAGAGACATGTAGGAATTCAAGGAACTCATAGAGGATTGTCTCACCACATACTTCCATAATGTGGGTGTGAGGTGGCTGACATAATGGGTCTGTGAAAAGGGGCATAAATCTACAGGCTGCCGCCATAGCTCTTGACAATAAAGGCAGTTTTGTGGCACATGAAAGTGAAAGTCACTCAGTCTTGTCCACCTCTTTGTGACCCCCATGGACTATACAGTCCATGGAATCCTCCAGGCCAGGGTACTGGGGTGGATACCCTTTCTCTTCCCCAGAGGCTCTTCCCAACCCAGGGATCCATCCCAGGTTTCCCACATTGCAGGTGGATTCTTTACCAGCTGAGCCACAGGGGAAGCCCAAGAATACTGGAGTGGGTAACCTAGACCTTCTCAAGAAGACCTTCCCAACCCTGGAATCAAATCGGGGTCTCCTGCGTTGCAGGCAGATTGTTTACCAACAGAGCTATGAGGGACTTGAGCTCATATCAAAAAGGTCAGCCATAAATTTGGCCTGTCTCCTCATATTTCATCCTGGTAGACTGATGGTTTCCTCAGATGGAATGGTTAGGTACCTGGGTCAAAGGGGGCTCCCAGCTTCCCCCCACTCCATGCCTATCCCTTAGTTGTTGGGTTCTCGATAATGCAGCTGTGTTTGAAGTCCATTTCCTCCCCTAAGAGAGAAGGGGCACCATCACCTGAGTCACCATCCCAAGAATGCAGACTCCCCACCATATCTTGCTTGGTCTTCGTGTGGTTGAGAGAGTCATTTTCTAGGCAGATTGATAAGAAGTCTAGGGGTCCCTAAGGAGACAGGGGTCTGGAATTCTCAAGGAGGAAGAAAGGACAAAGTTTTTTTCCTCTACATTCCTTAGGATTATATAACAATAATGTATCCTGCCTGAGGACAGTCTCTGGATTAAAACTTCTGGCTAATCCTGTTATCTTAAAATGTAAATTAGGGGAGTAGGTCTGGTGAGGTCTTTACAACCTCCAGACATTCTTTGGATTCATTGGAGAGTATATAACTCTATTGCTAACTCTAGCAAGGGGGTACTCTTTCTACCCCCTTCTGATGTCTATGTCAGAAGCTTTCTCTATCTCCTTTACACTTTAATAAAACTTTATTACACAAAAGCTCTGAGCGATCAAGCCTCATCTCTGGCCCCGGATTGATTTCTTCTCCTCTGGAGGCCAAGGATCCCGGCATTTTTGTGTGGTTCAAGGACAACCTTTCACGGTCATGGGTGGACACACATCTCAGGGAGACAGGAGCAGCCTCTCACAGCTGCCCCATCCTACAGTTGTAATCTCAGCCTCTGCAACCTCTCTCCTTCTGAGAAATAAAACTGTACGAGGACCTTGGTCTTTCATCTTTCAAGACCACACTGTAAACCAGGCATCCTTGGTGCTAGCACTCTGGGGACTTTGGACTCATTTCCCCCATCAAATCATGGAACAGTGCCCAAGATTGGAGTCCCAGCATGGGCTCGTCCCTCTGGCTGGGGGCTGAGTTGTGGAGATCCCTAGCTGGGCTTTTACACAAGGCCCCCCAGACGTACTCTGGTCCAAGCCCTGCTTTCTGTAGGTCCCTACACTCAGAGACTCCACCACCACCACTGTCCTTGAACACAGCTGCTCCAGCCTCCCTACCTGTAATGTGTTGGCATTTCCTGGTGGCTCGGGGATGAACAATCTGCATGCAAAGGAGGAGACACAGAAGGAGCCGTGGGTTCGATCCCTGAGTCAGGAAGTTCCCCTGGAGAAGTAAAATGGAAATTCACTCCAGTATTTTTGCCTGGGAATTCCATGGACAGGGGAACCTGGTGGGTTAAAATCTACAGGGTCACAAAAGAGCCAGACGTGACTCAGTGACTGAACAAGTTATCTAATTTTTAATAATACTACATCTCTTCCATTAGAATATAAGCTCTCTGAAGGAAAATAATTTTGCATTTTATTTTCATTCATATCTCTAGCACTTAAAATAGTGCCTAAAATATTTCAAACAATGTATTAAATTCACTAATGTAATAAAACTAATTGCATTAACTTTAGTGTAATTTACGATGCAGAATGAATGGGTATATCACTGTTCATTTGTTCACTGACTGCCTTTAACACTAGAGTGTATTCTCTGTTAGATTAAGAAATTGAATAATCTTGTTCACTGCTGTATTCCCTATACCTAAGACAGTGGCAAATCATAGATTTTCCATCAATGGACACTTACTAAATTGATTGAATGGTCAAATGAATTAAGTTTCAAGTAAATTTTTTCTTTACATAACAAAATATAATGGTTAATGTTCATTACACCTTTTATGGGTCACTTAAAAATTAAGTTTACTTTGTAAAATATGACTCACTTATTGATTCAGCAAGGATTTGTTGAGTACTTACTATCTACAGGTCCTATATTAAGAGGTCATCCCTCAAAATAGAACATATTAGGAAACATTAACAGCAGAGTATGTTATAAAACTGAGCTAAAGATGCCCACTGAAAGTGAGCAAAGACTGCTGACTATTTGCCGAAACCTATATCCTTTTCACCTTAGCCTCACACATGCCACTGGACAGCTTTCCAACAGCTGTGTCCCACCAGAAGTATTTTCTGATCAGTAGAATGCAGGCAGAAGAGAAACGTTCTATTTACAATCTTGACCTATGAGATTTTCCATATGCAACCAAATTCTCCTTTTTCCCTTTGGCTATCAAAAAGGGAATAGCATCCAGGACAATTTTGGGAGCTGCTCATAGAAGATTACAGAGCCTCATTCAGATTGGGGTCCTGAATAATTACATGGAAGAGAGCTGCTTGGCCAAACTCTGCCCCTCTCTGAATGTATTTTTTATTCAAGCCACTGGATATGTTGGGAGTCATTTAGTGTACCTGAACTCATTGAAGGAATATATATATATATATATATATATATATATATATATATATATGTCTATTTGCTTTAAAGTGCACTTAAGGATTTATTTTTTTCTTTTTAAATAAAAGAGTGTCAATTCAATATTTGATATCTCTTCTTATCCAAGACCACTAAAGGTGAACGTATAAAGAAACTTTTTCTGTTGGAATTTCCCCCACAAGGAACTTAAAAGATTCTCATAGAAACTCTTCTGTGCAGTTTCACCTAATTGTTTCTGGGGAGCCCTAGACACTGTGCCTGCTCCATGTAGGAAGTTCCATTGCCTCCTCTCTTCCTCTGACAGCCTTAGGCAGTATTTCTTGGAAATGTCTCCACAGTGCCCAGTCTTGCAAAGTATCCTACACGGTGGTCTCTGGCACTTGCCCTGAAGACATGCCCCCAGCATGTCATGGAACTCTGCAGGTAAAGATTTCAACATTCATTGTGTGCTCTGAGCCTCAGAAGGACAACACAGTGGTTGGAAGGTGTAGAGAGATGACTCCCTTCCTTTTCTGCTATCTCCCACAGCAGAGTGAAAACAACGGATTAATATTTTTCCTAACATTGCTTTCTTCCCTTAATCTTTGCTGATCTGATCCCAAATGTGATTCCTCTTCCTTCAGGGGAACATTTAGGGAAAACTAAACTGAATGTTCTATTCCAAATCTCTCTTTGCACAAACAATTGAGTCTTGTCTAAGTTTCTCCGTTTGCTCCTCTTTGTCCTTCAGAGAATTCTTTCTCGAACTCATCACGCAAGTAAATTATTGGCCCCCAGACACACAAGTGCACCAGGGTAAGCTCAGAAAGTTCGACTTTCCAAGCTGGACGGAGGTCAAGACCCAGACTTGGTTCTGAATAGCAATTAGGGTATGGTCAGTGTGTTGCTTGTCACTAGAACACTCACCAAAAATCACATGGAGAGAACTCCATAAAGAAATGAAGGACAAAGGTCTTTTGTATCTACTTTTGTTTAGTTAAGTAGTCTGTATGTGTATGTATGTGACAGTGTGTGTGTGTATGTGTGTGTATGAGTTTATTCAACTTTATTGAAAATAATATCATCTACTTCTATCTACTTTACAGAATTAAAAGCATATATTATTCATTTAACCATGACTATGCAGACATCTATTGCTTATGTTTTCATTTTAATAAAGAACACATGGTAAACTGAAATTTCTACTGATCCCTTTTAGATATGAATTCAAGATGATATACAGAAAAGAATACAGATTTTTTAATCAGCCTTGTGTCCTCAGGTGAAGTGGGTAGTGATGATTATAAGAACCATAAATATGCTCATTTAAGGGACGTTACATGAGGGACGTTGCATCTCCAAATTTAGTTTTTGAATGCTTAAATAAAGGATGTTAGTCATTTTTACAATGGCATCATGGGGCTTACACATGATGTTGGCAAAGTGACAATCTTTTTAGGTACTCAATGAATAAAAGCTACTTTTAGTACATAGAGAACAGAATCTGGAATTTGTGTTTAGGCAAATAATTTAACCCTCTAATTTCTAATTGATGTCTCTCTAAAGTGGGGAGAGCAATGCTAGCTATCTTATAAATTTGAGGTGAGACATATAGCCGACTTCATTGGTCTTATGTTAAGTAATTACATTATATAATCATTATGCTAGTTTAAAGTGTACAACATAGTGATTTGAAAAATACATTGTGAAATGGTCACCAGTATATAAGTCTATCATCCGTCACAGTTAGAGTCTTACTGACTATATTCCTTATGCTGTATATTAAGTTCACATGACACCGTGTATTCATTTTGTATCTGGGAGTTAGTACCTCTTCGTCTCCTCCTTCACTTGCCTGTCCCTCTATTCCTCAGCTCTCTGGCAGCCAGCAGTGTGCTCTCCGTATCTATAAGTCTGTTTCTATTTTTGTTAGTGTGCTTTGCTTTTAAGATTCTACATATAGGTGAGATCATATAGTGATTAACATTCTGTTTGACTTATTTTACTTCCCTTCATACCTTCGGGATTCATCCCAGTTTTGGCAAATGGCAAGGTTGCATTCTTTCTTACGGCGAGTAATATGCCATTGTAAATATCTACCACTTCTTCTTTATTCATTCATCTATTGATGGATATTTAGGTTGCTTCCACATCTTGGCTATAGTAAATAATGCTGCAATGAACATCGGGTGCAGGTATATTTTCAAGTCAATGTTGTTGTTGTTGTTTTTTTTTTTTTTCCTTTGAGTAGGTACCTAGAAGTGGAATTGGTGGATTGTATGGTAGTTCTATTTTTAATTTTTTAGGAACCTCCGTATTGTTTTCCAGGGGCTTCCCTAGTGGCTCAACAGTAAAGAATCTGCCTGCAATGCAAGAGACACAGGAGATGCAGCTTCCATCCCTAGGTCAGGAAGTTGCCCTGCTGGAGGAAATGACCACCCACTCCAGTATTCTTGCCAGGAAAATCCCATGGACAGGAGCTTGGCAGGCTGCAGTCCATAGGGTCGCAGAGTTAGAAATGACTGAGTGACTGAGAGTGGCTTCATCAACAGGTGTTCCCACCAGCAGGGTGTGAGCCTTCCCTTTCCGCCACATCCTCTCCAGCGCTGGTTACCTCTTGTCTTTTTACTCACAGCGGATGTTCACAGGTGTGATGTGATAGCTCACTGTAGTCTCGATTTGCATTTCTCTCATGATTAGTCATGAGGAGCATACTTTCATACCTGTTGGCCATTTCTAAGTCTTCTTCGGAGAAATGTCACTCAGGTCCTCTGTCTCTTTTGTAATCGAATTGGTTTTGGGTTGCTTTTTTTAACGAGTTATACAATTTCTTTATATGCTTTGGATATTAACTCCTTACTGAAAATACAATTTGCAAATATCTTCTCCCACTCAGTACTTTTGCCTTGTCGTTTCGTTAATGGTTCCTTTTGCACACTTTAGTTTAATATGGTCTTGTTTATTTATTCTTACTATTTCATTTTGCCTAAGGAGACAGATCCAAAAAATATTGCTAAGATCAATGTCAAAGAGTGTATTGCCTATGTTTTCTTCTAGGAAGTTTATAATTTTAGGTGTTACATTTAAGTCTTTAATCTGTTTTGAGTTTATTTTTGTATATAGTATGAGGAAGTAGTCCAACTTGATTTTTTTTACATGTTCTTTTTCCATTTCCCCGACATCATTTACTGAAAAGGGTGTCTTTCCCCTGTTGTACGCCTCCAGCATTTTATATTTATTGATGCTGCTTAAATGGAAAAATTTGTACATATGTATTTTTATATTGTGATAGTATAATTTTTAGAAATATAAGAATATAATTAAAAACCAACACATTTCATCTAATACCATCACATTGGGTGTTAGAATTTCAACCTATGGATTTGGCAGTATGATAGACATTTCGATCATGTAACTGATTTTCTGTCACACCAGAGTTATGCCTATCGTTAGTTAAGGAAGAGAGCACGATTATGTCCCAGTGAGCAAAGAGAACCACCATATGATGCAAATTGCTTTATGCCATCATTTTCTTCTCCATTCCCCATGCTCCAGTAGAACAGCATATTTCCTAGGTTTGTAGAAGTAAATAGACTTGCATGCTTTTGATGAGCAGTCTATCTTCCCAAAGATAAATCTAAAATAAATGTATGACTACCGCCACTGTTGCTTCTACTATTCATAGTAATCCCTATTGAATAATGAAGCATTCCGTGAGTTGTACTACATATATTAATTTATTTAACAACCCAGTGAAGGGGGGGTAATAGTATCATCTCTATTATATTAAAAAAAAAAATAAATAAACAGTGGTGCAGAGAGTTTAACCCAATGCCAAAGTCATACATGTAATAACAAGGAGCTGAATTTGAACTCTGACAGTCTATGTTCTAAATCCACAGTGTATTAATACATTTAGTGAAAATCAAGAATATTGATGGCTTTTAAATAATAGGGGTAAGCATTTTTGTGCGCCCCTGTGTTAATATTTCCTTAGAGCTTACTACATACCAGCTACTGGGCCAAAATCATACCAGTCCACACCCATAGCTCTCACATCTCTACGAGAATGGCATGTGATTGCCACCACTGCCCCAGATTACCAAGCTCATAGGGCCAGTCGGGAGTAACTCTAAGAACAGCTTATTCCACAAACTCTTCTCTTGATCTCTAGCCTACCACGGTGACTTCTAGTCATTATACATTGATCAAAATCTGCAATCACCCTTCTTTACACTTTTTTAGCTTATGTTAGTAGACACAGGAGTTTACGTGTCTGAGAGAAACACTGTCCAGTCCAGGTACCCGTAGCTGTTTTTGCTCATGAGAACAGTGGATACATGGAAGGTACAGAGAGACCCTCAGGGTCACAGGACCATCAGTGGTGATCCTTGGAATGAAACTCTGGGTGGACAGTTCCCAACATTCTCAAATTGGGGGTTCAAATATCAACATTTAGATGCATTGCATTGGATGTACCTAAGGTGACTTATGTTATCTTTTTAATAAGCATATTCCTATGTGAGCTTTTATTAGTTGAAATAAAGACACCTGCAGAATACTGGCTGTTATTTAAACATCCCAAGTAGGAATCGAGAGATCCATTGCTAGTCCTGGTTTCACTAATGACCAGCTATGTGACATTTGGAAATCCATTTACACTTTAGTACCTGTTAATTGGAGGCTTGTCTGGCACACACACTTTTTTAGAGACATACAGTGAACTCAGAGGCCCATAAATAGCAGATGTGCAGGCTTCAGTCAATCGCCTTTCAGGAAACTCCCAAGGAGGGGGAATCCATATAAGGATTAACCTTCTCTTCCGAAAGACATCCGAAGATATGGACCTAAGAAGCACATTGATTTACATATTTTCTCATAACATTTGGCTTCATCTTCGGCTGATTCTGAATTTCTGTTGGGAGAAAAAAAGCGCTAAAATTAGGCTCTTAATTTATTCTGCTCGTCACATATGCTCTCTTTCATCTCGCTAACTTGCAATAAGAGGATGTCCTAATCTCATCATTCATATCCTTTTCCTGTTGGCAGGGTTAAAAAAAGGGGGAGAGAGAGAATAAAAGCAGAAAGAGTAATTTGTAGAAAAAAATATAATAAAGTCCTCTGGTCCCCCCAGAAGGAACTTTTTCTGTTAACACGACCTTACATTGTCCCACTGAATAATGCAAAATGTGTTTGGTTGTACCCTGCAGAGCCCTGGGGCCCGGAAGCCAGGGGCAGCAACAGTACCGAGTTGGCACAGAGTAGCAGAAATGTCATTTTTTAATTATGTGGTTCTGAGGGGAATCTATTATCCACTGCTGAGATGCTGAAATCAGACAATTTATCTCCAAGGCAGCTCTGTCTGCAATCTAGAATATATATCTCTTGTCATTGCAGGAAATAGAACAAAAGGATGTTTTTATTTCTGGTGCCTTGTGTTTATAAATTTATTCTTTAAAGATTTGCCAATGAAACAGAATAACATCCTAACAGATCGCTTGGGCCCACTCTGCCCCTTTCGTGAAGCGTGTTCATATCACTAGGCTCTTCTTTCCCCCAACTGGTATCAAAACTTCTAGGCCTCCCACTGAAGAAGTCTTTACACAGCCTCCATCTCAAGTTCCAAATGCGCATTGCCAAGGTAACAGAAACAAATCTTTAAGAAGGACCAAGCAAACCAGAGGCATCCACCTAAGTGAATATAAACACAGATTGCTCTTTTGCATTTCAAATGAGGTGCTGGAAACTATTTGAAACACATCCTTTCTCCTCTTGTGTGCTATTTTCATTTAAATGTAAACCAATACTTATACCTACCAGCTTGTTCATAACGGTTCTTCATTATTTCTGATTCTTTTCCCGTAAGGTATTAAGGCAAATGAAGAAAATTTGGTTCATATTTGTCTACCTCCCCCAATTTTCTTTTAAAAACTGCCAAATTCATTATGTTCGCTAACTCTCTAGGCATCAGGGCTCCAAACAGTTCACATCTATTAACCATCAGGTACACGCTAAGTGCTTTTAAAATAAATGTGTGCAGTTTATTTTAAATTAATGTATGCTTTCTACTATATTCTATAATAGCATCAGGAAAAGTGAGTCGGAGCTGGCCGGCCAGAATGATAATAGCTGCACTGCCCTCTCGTGGAGTAAGGTGGGCATAACATGATAGGTATAGCAAGCAACAAGCAGAGAATTTTGTGAGGGCCTATGTGTCGATCTTCAGATTCAAAAGAAAGTGAAATGTCACTTTCCAGACTACTGAAGGGGGCTTATCGTGAAATAAAGTGTTTTCAAAGGATGTCGATTGGCTTTCTAACACCAAAAGCATCTATCACTAAGGTATTTTTCAGCTATCCTATCCAATGTGAGCCAGGGAGGTGATGACCTGTACTATAGACTTCATGGCTATAAATATTAGGATGAAAATGTTTACTCCAACCACAATCTTTGTTTACCCCTGGTATTCATATTTGAAGAAAAATATATTCTTCAATGTATCGTTTTTATTTCTGTGTTTACAAAATAAGTCAAACAGAAAGGAAATCATTTTTAGAAAGATCTGGCTATCGGTAACACACAGCTCCCTACCATTTACAAATAGCTATTTTACTACTTGGAATGTTAGATTCCCTTAGGGATTTTATTCTGAGTCTGTCAAATCAGCTCTCTTTAAAAACTCTTCTAGGCTATGAAAAGGAATACTTGGGAATTTTGATATATTGATACAAAACAGACAAAAAAAATAAAGATAGGAAAATAAATTTGTTGGTAAGCTGGAATTTATTTTCCAGCTTCTGTGTGACTTGAATTAGCATATAAATCCATAAATAGCACAGAATTGCACCCCAGACATGCCTTAATTTGTGTGACTCATCCAAACTTTGTAATTTCTTACGCTTGCCACGCTAATCAGCTGGGTATGTGATACATCATTCTCATCTGTTCCCATTTCCCAGACACTGACGCAGGCAATTTCACCACTCAATATTTTTCTTTTCCTAACTAACTGGGAAGCAGGGAGAGTCAGTTGCAGAATCAGACATCACGTGTTCATACCCTGTATCCAGCCCAAGCTCTGCCACTTCTGGTAAGTTACATAACATTCTGAGCTTCAGTTTCCCATCTCTGAAATGCAGGAAATAAAATCACCTAGCTCATAGAGTCATCTAAAATCTAAATGAGCTGGGTCACACATAGCTCTCAGCTTAATATTCCATCATCTATGGATATACCCCCTCGAAGCAGCTACTAACCATATAAACACTGTCCAAACATCAAAGCCTACAGCAATATGACCAGTTCATACTGTCCATTAGGACGAAGCCCCCAATGCCGCAGCAAGGGCAAGAAGCAGAGCGCGGGGAGAGCTGTGGAAATTGACGTTACCTGTGTGGCTAGAAGCAGCACTAGCATCCCCTGAAACGCTCTCTATCTTCCATAATGAAGAGGGAAAACCGGGAGGGCTGCTCAATGCCTCCTTTGAAGTCCTCGAGAGGCTGGGGTCCTCTGGGAAAACCCTCTGTAATATATTAATGTCCAGGAAAAGAAACCACCCATAAAGCAATCGCTTGAATTCTCACAATGGCTCTTTCCTTGGACTCTTAGACCAGGCATATGGAGGGCAGAACTTCTCTGCTCTTCCCTAATACATTCAAAGGAAAGCAAACGCTCCAACTTATTAGTGAGTTAATGTTAAAAGAACTTTCCATAGCTTGGAAAAACAAGAGAGAAGCTACGGCTCACATAACTAGTTCCCTACTAAATCTTATGAAAAGGACTCTGTTCTCAGGCTACCGTGGCCCTGATCTGAGAAAAAAAGGATTTAAATCTCTTTCTGTTACAGTTTCACATATGATTCTATTACTTAGCTGTGTCTTAACTGATTCAATAAAATCTAATTCAGAAACCTGGTTCCATTTGCTAATCCAAATTTATATACACGCCTCTCTCTGTATAGGGATGCATGCCTGCTAAGTCACTTCATTTGTGTCCGACTCTTTGAGACCCTATGGACTGTAGCCCACCAGATTCTTCTGTCTATGGAATTCTCCAGGCAAGAATACTGGAGTGGGTGCACATGCCCTCCTCCAAGGGATCTTCCTGACCCAGGGATTGAACCCGTGTCTCCTGCATTGGTGGGTGGATTTTTTACCACTCATGACACCTGAGAAGCCCCTATATAATATACATGTATATTTATTTATGCATATAAGCACACATACATGTATATAGGCTAATATCATATATATATACAATTATCTACTGTTTAATATATATGTACATAAATGTATATATGTCACAGCCTTCAGGGGAACATTTAAGTAACTTAGTCCAAAAATATACTGAATACATGACAGAAGAATATTCAAAGCATTATAAATTTAATGAAAGATCAAAACAATAAAATTATGAGAATTAGTTTGACAACTGAATTGCTATCCTGAAATGAAGTTGCATATAAGTTATTCTGGCAAATTCAGTAACAAATAATAGCAAAACTATTTTCCCCAATGGCACCCCACTCCAGTACTCTTGCCTGGAAAATCCCATGGATGGAGGAGCCTGGTGGGCTGCCATCTATGGGGTCGCACAGAGTCGGACACGACTGGAGCGACTTAGCAGCAGCAGCAGCAGCAGCAGGCAACTTTTTTAGCTCTCAAAATACAAAAGATAGGCAGAATATCAATTTAAGTATTTTAGAATTAGTTACCAACAGAGCGTACCTTTGCAACTGCATTTTTTTTTCAAATTTGAATTAAAATTTCGCTATGTGTTTCATAGCAGAACACGTATACACACACTTATACATGTACACACAGCTGAATGGTTGTCAAGACTTGGTTTTTGGCTAAAAGAAACAGTGCATTTTATTAAATCTTGCCAAGTATTTTGTTCTATTCTTATGCTGTTTGATTCATATACGGCAGGTATTTTTACCATCTTTACAAATACAGACAGACTTTGAAGATGATGAAGTTTCAGTTCCAGACCACCACAACAAAACCAATATCACAATAAGGCAAGTCACACAAAGTTTTTGCTTCCCTTATGCATACAAAAGTTATGTTCACTACTCTGTAGTCTATTAAGCGTGCAACAGTAGTGTATCTTAAAAAGCAACATATATATCTTTTTTTTTTGAAAGCAACATATATATCTTAATCAAAGAATTCTTGACTGATAAAAGTGCTAACCAGCATCTCTCTGTGCTGCATGTAGTCAGTCGCTCAGTCGTGTCCTGTTCTCTGCGCCCCCATGGACTATAGCCTGCCAGGCTCCTCTGTCTACGGGATCACCAGGCAAGAATACTGCAATGGGTTGCCATTTCCTTCTCCAGGGGATCTTCCCAATCTAGGGATAGAACCCAAACCCAGGTCTCTCGCACTGCAGGTGGATTTGTTACCATCTGAGCCACCAGGCAAGCCCAATCAGCATCTGAGCCTTCAGCAAATTGTAATCATTTTGCTGGCAGAGGTTCTTGCCTTGACGTTCATGCCTGCTGACAGATCGGTGGCAGCTGCTGAAGGCTGGCGTGGCTGTGGCAATTTCTTAAAATAAGACGACAGTGAAACGTTGCATTATCTTTTCTTTTCATGAATGATCTCTCTGTTGTTTGCAGCTCTGTTTGATAGCATTCTGCCCACAGTCTTCTTTCTAAATTGGAGTCAGTCCTCTTAGACGCGGCTGTTGTTTAATCAATTACGTGCATGTTCTGAATCCTTCATTGTCATGTCAACAATCTTCACCAGGAGTGGGTTCCATCTCCGGAAACCCTTCTCTTTGCTCACCCATAAGAGGCAACTCCTCATCTGTTAAAATTTTATTATGAAATTGCAGCAATTCAGTCTCATCTTTAGGCTACACATCTAATTCTAGTTTCTTGCTTCTTCCCCAGCTGAAGTTCCTTCCTCCACTGAAGTTTTGACTCCCTCAAAGTCACCCGCGAGAGTAGGAATCAACTTCCAAGCTTCTGTTCATGTTGCCATTTTGACCAACCCGTGAATCAGAAATGTTCTTAAAGGCACCCAGAATGTTGAATTCTTTCCAGAACGTTTTTCACTTTGCCCTGATCCATCAAAGGAGCTAGTGTCTATGAACTTTATAACCTTAACAGATATATTTCTTAAGTAATAAGGCACAAAGTTCAAAATTACTCATTTGATCAGTGGACTGCCACATGGATGTCTTATTAGCAGGCATGAAATCAACATCAGTCTTATACATCTTTATCAGAGCTTTTATGTGGCTACGTGCATTGTCAATGAGCTGTAATATTTTGAAAGGATTCTCTTTTCTTTTTTTTTTTTTAAGTGAGAAGTAGGTCTCAACAGCGGAACTTACAATATAAAGCCAACCATGTTGTAAGTATGCACGCTGTCATCCAGACTTTGTTGTTCCATTTATAGAGCACAGGCAAAGACTTAGCACAATTCTTAGAGACCTTGGGATTTTCCAAACTGTAAATAAACATCTGCTTCAGCTTAAACTCACTAGTTGCATTAATCCCTCCTAAAGATCAATCTGTCCTTTGAATCTGTGAAGCCACGCAATGACCTCTCCTTTCTAGCTATGAAAGTCCTAGGTCACATCTTCTAATATTAGTAGGCTATTTCATCTGCATTGAAAATCTGCTGTCCAGTGTAGCCACCTTTGTAAAGCATCTTGGTTAAATCTTTTGGATAACTTGCTGCGGCTTCTATGTCAGCACTTGCTGGTTTGTTTTGCACCTACATGTTATGGAGGTCACTTCTTTCTTTAAACCTCAAGAATCAACCTCTGCGAACTTCCCGTGTTCCTTCTCCAGCTTCCTCACCTCTCTCGGCCTTCAGAGAAGTGAAGGCAGTTAGGGTCTGCCTCTAAATTAGTCTTTGTCTGAAGGGAGTGTTGTAACTGATTTGGGGCCTCCCAGGTGGTGTGGTGGGGATCTGCCTGCAAGTGCAGGAGATGCAAGACACACTGGTTCGATCCCTGGGTCGGGAAGATCCCCTGGAGGAGGGCATGGCAACCTACTTCAGTATTCTCGCCTAGAAAATTCTGTGGACAGTGGAGCCTAGGGGTCTACAATCTATGGGGTTGCAAAGAATCAGATGCGGCTGAACGTGCAGGCATGTACGTACCTGGTCTGACCTCTCCAGACCACTAAAGCCTTCCCCGCATCAGCAGTACGACTCTTGATTTCTTGCCATTTCTGTGTTCACCAGAGTAGCACCTTCAATCTTCCTTCAAGGATTTTCCTTTATGTTCAGAACTTAGCTAACGAACTTGCTTTCAGCCATTTTTGACTTTTGACTTGCCTTCCTCATTAAACTTACTCATTTCTTGCTCTAAATTTAAAATGAGAGGCCGGGGTCTCTCTTTCTCTTGAACACTTAGAGACCACGGAGGGATTGCTGTGTACTCATGTGCTCACTCAGTCATTTCCGATTCTTCAGGACCCCATGGACCATAGCCCACCAGGCTCCTCTGTCTGTGGGATTTCCTAGGCAAGAATACTGGAGTGGGTAGTCATTTTCTCCTCCAGGGGATCTTCCCAACCCAGGAAACAACCCTGTATCTCCTGTGTCTGCTACATTGCAGGCAGATTCTTTACCTTCTGAGTCCCTGGGGACTGTTAGTTCCCTGGGGACCAGAGTTCAATATTGCTGTGTCTCCAGGAGCAGGAAGGCCAGAATCAGAACACACACATTTATTAACTTTGTAATCTCACATGGGCATGATTGATGTCATTCTGGAACAATTCCAGTGGTAACATCGGAAATCTCTGTTCACAGTTCACCATAAAAAAAATATAATCACCATAATATAAACAAATTGAAACCCTGTGAGAATTATCAAAACTTGATATAAAGACACAAACTGAGCAAACAGTGTTAGAAAAATGGCACCAATAGACTTGTTCAAAAAAGGGTTGGAACAAATCTCCAATTTGTAAAAAACATGATTATCTGTGAAGTGCAATAACGTGAAACTCAATAAAACAAAATGTTTCCTTAATCCTTTTGTGAGCCTAGTTTCTATCGCCGGTTTCATTAAAATATACTTTAACAAATGCTCACAGAAAATGTAGCCTTTCTTAGGTATTTTGTAATTTTTTTTTAGCCCTTAAGGCAGAAATGTGACTTTCTAAAAATCTGTTTCTAGTATAATTTGTTTGTATTGGGTTGAAAAATAAAAAGAACCTTTTTAATAACTCTTTACTGTTAAGTGACAGGGACCTCTCCCCACTTAACAAAATTGAATTCTTTTGTTTTTCTTTTTGAGGCTATGATGAAAATATCCAAAAGATTTCCCCACCTCTTGTTATAATTCCTATAACTCTTTTCAGCATAATTTATTTGTTCTACTTACTTTTATTTTTCTTTAATGCAAAGACATCTTTTTTTCAGTACAGTGATTTCACCACATAACAGAAACAAAATGTTGCCTAAAATATGCCAAATTTTCACAGCCTGGACAGATACATCCAAATTTCGGATGAGATCAGCTAAGCATCAGGTAGATTTTGGCTAAAGAAAATAAAACTATGAACTCAAATTAAATCTGTCCAGTAAGGAAATATACACCCAGAAAAAGAATATATGATGAACAATTGTTCAAATGCAATTTATAAACAAAACACTAGCAATGAAGATGTAGCAGCATTTTACGGTTACGTCTACTGGTGTAGATGTTCAATAAAATATAGACAGCCCTTCAACAGATTTTGTGAACATGAAAACCTGGGAACCTAGTGTGGATATATACACATATTATGAAAGCTTTTGTTCTTCGACATGACTCTGTTTTTCCACTCCAAAAAAATAATAATAGTTTCTGATTTCTTTTGGATGACTTAAAAAACTGTTTTGAAGGACCGTGAGCCATGTCTTATTTGTAAGAAAATCAAGAGAGAGGTTCAGTTCAGTTCAGTTCAGTCGCTTAGTCGTGTCCAACTCTTTGTGACCCCATGAATCGCAGCACGCAAGGCCTCCCTGTCCATCACCATCTCCCGGAGTTCACTCAGACTCACGTCCATCAAGTCAGTGATGCCATCCAGCCATCTCATCCTTGGTCATCCCCTTCCCCTCCTGCCCCCAATCCCTCCCAGCATCAGAGTCCTTTCCAATGAGTCAACTCTTCACATGAGGTGGCCAAAGTACTGGAGGTTCAGCTTTAGCATCATTCCTTCCAAGGAAATCCCAGGGTTGATCTCCTTCAGAATGGACTGGTTGGGGGGGAGATATTTTTTTCAAAATAAAAATATTGAATATTTAACATTGTTATTTAAAAAGAACTAACAAAACAAGATTTCATGGTATTTTCTAATGCCATTTCAATCAAGAATGTGATCTTTTCACATTATGAAAAAACAATAATTATTTGAATTCAAATCTTAATTTGATATAATTTAAATGGTTATAATCAACTAATTAAAAAGCAAAAATAAATAAACACAACCTTAATTAAATGCATATATCAAACCGCTGTTTATATCTTTATTTAGAAATACAACTGTTTAGTCACAAGCTCTAATTCTTTGAATTATGATTTCTAACCTGAATTGTACTTTGCCTTTGTACTTTTTGAATGGCAATTTCATGTATTTTTCCCATTAAAATCTATTCACATCATTCTATCCACAGTATATATGCATGAAGAACAATAAGAAATCAGAAAAAGTTAACAAGCAGTCTGTTGCAGGAACCTAAGCATTTTCTTTTAAAGAAACATTGCTCTGGCTTCGTCAGTACAGTTCTTTTGAGGGTGAGTGGTTTGTTAAGTTGAATGTGAAAAGAAGGAAAAGAAAAGTCGTGGGCCATTACAATGTATAGACAATTTAGAGCAGCGAAACAACATTGTGAGGTGAAGGTGCCTAGATTCCCCTAGGTTAGCTGCTACCTTGTTGCACTTTCAAACATTCACTAGTAACTGGAAATGCAATGAGAAAAGGAAATCTAGCCTGAAGGTTTTTACTGCAATGATGCAATCTAGCTTTTCAAACCAAAATCCAAACAGTTTGCTAAGCGATTGAGGCCAAGCAAGTATTCCCTGTTTATCCTCCTGAATAAACACCAATTTTGGAATTTATTGGAGATTCTTGAAATATTCAGCTCAAGTCGTGTAGAAAATACATGTTGCCTAAGATCATATCTGACAAAACTAATGTTCAGCTGGAACTGAACTTCTAGTTCAGAAGAGGCTAGAATTTGAAATACAGGATATGGTGTTTTGAATTGCTAAAACTGTATTAGGACTTGGGGAAAACTGCTCCCTCTCTCTTTTCTGTTAACAAACTATTCATTTTCCAAGTTAAAAAAAAAAGAGAAGAAAGACAGACATTCCTCCTGAATGCATTATAAATTCATAATAAATTGCTTAAGAGAAATTAGAGTAAATTAGAAGATGAACTTATATGTGTAGTCAATAAATATGATAAAAAGCAGGCAAGCTGTCACATCAGTGACAACACTGAATGGATAAAGACGGACAACAGCAATGACCCAGCAAGGCACAGTTCAGTTCATTCAGTCGCTCAGTCGTGTCTGACTCTTTGCGACCCCATGGACTGCAGCACACCAGGCCTCCCTGTCCATCACCTACTCCCAGAGCTTACTCAAACTCATGTCCATTGAGTCAGTAATGCCATCAAACCATCTCATCCTCTGTCATCCCCTTCTCCTCCTGCCTCCAATCTTTCCCAGCATGAGGGTCTTTTCTAATAAGTCAGTTCTTCACATCAGGTGGCCAAAGTATTAGAGTTTCAGCTTCAGCATCAGTCCTTCCAATGATTATTCGGGACTGATCTCCTTAGGATGGACTGGTTGGATCTCCTTGCAGTCTAAGGGACTCTCAGGAGTCTTCTCCAACACCATAGTTCAAAAGCATCAATTCTTTAGCGCTCAGCTTTCTTTATAGTCCAACTCTCACATCCATATGTGACTACTGGAAAACCATAGCTTTGAATAGATGGACCTTTATTGGCAAAGTAATATCTCTGCTTTTTAATACACTGTCTAGGCTGGTCATAGGTTTTCTTCCAAGGAGCAAATGTTTTGTAATTTCATGGTTGCAGTCACCATCTGCAATGATTTTTGAGCCCTAAAAAATAAAGTCTCTCACTGTTTCCATTGTTTCCCCATCTATTTGCCATGAAGTGGTGGGACCAGATGCCATGATCTTAGTTTTCTGAATGTTGAACTTTAAGCCAACTTTTTCACTCTCCTCTTTCACTTTCATCAAGAGGCTCTTTAGTTCTTCTTCACTTTCTGCCGTAAGGGTGATGTCATCTGCATATCTGAGGGTATTGGTATTTCTCCTGGCAATCTTGATTCCAGCCTGTGCTTCTTCCAGCCCAGTGTTTCTCACGATGTACTCAGTTCAGTTCAGTAGCTCAGCTGTGTCCGATTCTTTGCGACCCCATGAATCACAGCATGCCAGGCTTCCCTGTCCATCACCAACTCCCGGAGTTCACTCAGACTCACGTCCATCGAGTCCGTGATGCCATCCAGCCATCTCATCCTCGGTCGTCCCCTTCTCCTCCTGCCCCCAATCCCTCCCAGCATCAGAGTCTTTTCCAATGAGTCAACTCTTCCCATGAGGTGGCCAAAGTACTGGAGCTTCAGCTTCAGCATCATTCCTTCCAAAGAGATCCCAGGGCTGATCTCCTTCACAATGGACTGGTTGGATATCCTTGCAGTCCAAGGGACTCTCAAGAGTCTTCTCCAACACCACAGTTCAAATGCATCAATTCTTCGGCGCTCAGCCTTCTTCACAGTCCAACTCTCACATCCATACATGACCACAAGAAAAACCATAGCCTTGACTAGATGGACCTTAGTCGGCAAAGCAATGTCTCTGCTTTTGAATATGCTATCTAGGTTGATCATAACTTTTCTTCCAAAGAGTAAGCATCTTTTAATTTCATGGCTGCAGTCACCATCTGCAGTGATTTTGGAGCCCCAAACAATAAAGTCTGACACTGTGTCCACTGTTTCCCCATCTATTTCCCATGAGTGATGGGACCGGATGCCATGATCTTCGTTTTCTTAATGTCGAGCTTTAAGCCAACATTTTTGCTCTCCTCTTTCACTTTCATCAAGAGGCTTTTTAGCTCCTCTTCACTTTCTGCCATAAGGGTGGTGTCATCTGCATATCTGAGGTTATTGATATTTCTCCCGGCAGAGATGTACTCTGCATATATAAGTTAAATAAGCAGGGTGACAGTATACAGCCTTGACATACTCCTTTCCTAGTTTGGAACCAGTCTGTTGTTCCATGTCTGGTTCTAACTGTTCATTCTTGACCTGCATACAGGTTTCTCAAGAGGTAGCAAGGCATACTGTGTATCTACCTCCTGGCTTTCTGAATAAGGGAATCTACCACATTCACCCAAGTCTTTTATTCAACAACGCCAAAAAATTCACTGAACATCAGCTGTGTATAAGCACTTTTATAGGCACAGCAAATATATCAATTAAAAAAGAAAAAAAGACAAAGTGTTTCCCTTCCTGAATTTTACATTCTAGTGGAAAAGTTAGAAAATATGCAGTTAGTTCCAGTTCCAACTACACAGAAACAAAAGACAACAATATAATAGTGACTAGCTGGTACATGTACGGAAGACTACTTTAGTGAGACTAGAGAAAATTTTCCTAAAGGGGTAATATTTGAACTGAGATCTAATTAGTTAAAAGAATGCATTCATTCCATTATCCAAAGGAAAGATCCTCTCGGACACAGAAGAACCGGAAAGTTCAGAAGCCCTTGGTTTATATACATTTCTCGTGTTAAAGGGACAGAAAAAATAGAAAGAAAGAAAGGTCTAGAGTGTTAGCAGACAGGAAGATATGCATGGATTGGATGGGATTTAGTCAGAGACGTAAGGACAGGCCCGATCATAAAAGGCCGTTGCAGAGCTGTGCTGTTTTGTTAAAAATACAATTACAAGTCATTAGAGAATCTTAAGCAGGGGAGTGGATACTATTTGGTTTGCTTTGATAAAAAATATCACTTGCCTGTTATTTGGAGGAAGAGTAGAGTACGCATGGTGCAAGAGGTGTAGGCGGGAGTGAAGCAAAGATATCACTGGGGAGGTTGGGGAATCGCTTAGTCAGGAGACGTGTTGGTATGGCCTTGGCTTTTATCACCGAATATGATGAGAAACTAGTAGCTCTCTGATTTGGGGTTTATATTAAAGGTATAAATGACCTGGCTTTCTGGAAGCTTGGATATGAGCTGTAATGGAAAAGGAAAAATAATCCATTCTCCTTAGTGATCTGATTTGAGAAAACAGATGAGGTGCTATTTACTGAAATAGGGAAAACAAATGAAGAAAAAATTAAAGAAAAAAAAAGAGTTTTGTTTTAGATACGGTACTGTTGACATCCATATTCCCTATTAAAGCATAATGTTGAACAGGTAGTTGGATAAAGGAGTCTGTGTGGAGGTAAGGGGGCTTTCCTGGTGACTCAGATGGTAAAGAATTCGCCTGCAATGCGGGAGACCTGGGGTTGATCGCTGTGTAGGGAAGATCCACTATAGAAGGGAACAGCTACCCACTCCAGTATTCTTGCCTGGAGAATCCCATGGACAGAGGAGCCTGGCAGGCTACAGTCCATGGGGTTGGAGAGTTTGGGTGAGAGATGAATGTATAGGAACACTGTATGGAGAGTACTTTTAAAGCATTTCGACTGGATTAGATCAGAAAATATGAAACTTTGAAAAAGACTCAGGATATAGACTTCTCTGCTTTACAGATTTGGGCCAAAGACATAGAGTAAATTAAAAAGAGGCTGGGAAAGATAAGTTCACGAGGAAGGAGGAGCACAGTAAGAACGTGATATTGATGAATCCAGAGAATGAAGTATCTCAAAGAGACTGATGCTCTTTCAGATTCTCTGAGAAGTAAGATGGGGAAAGAAAGGCAACCATTGAATTTGGCAAGATAAACCTCATTTGAATTCTGTCAGTGGAGTTCATTTGTTAAAAATTCCAAATTGGAGAAAGTCAGGAAAGGAACAAGGTCAGAATAGTTACAAGAAATAGTGACACTATTTTGGAAGACTTTTGTTATGAAGGAGAATGGAGAAATGAGACAGCATCTAGAGGGTAGCAGTGCTCTAGAAACTTGTTTATATATGTATATATATTACATTTATTTGTTATATTTTCAAAAAACTGTAGAGTCTATGGTATAGACCATATGTAACCTCACTGTTGTAGAACTCTTTGTATTTATCTAATTATATTTATATAAGTATGCTCACCTATATAAATATGTATACATTATTGCCTCATTGCTTCAGTATTTGTGACATTGTATTATAATCATGTCCCTGCCCTGTTTTAATTCCCATTATGATTTAGTTTGTCAAGGTAAAAGAGAAACTGCTCCAGTGTCCAGGTCATTGCTGACATGAAATAGGCTGTAAGTTCTTGTTGAATAAGTAAGTAAATAAAATATTAGTTCAGTTCAGTTCAGTTCAGTCGGTCAGTCATGTCCGACTTTTTGTGACCCCATGAACTGCAGCACATCAGGCCTCCCTGTCCATTACCAACTCCTGGAGTTTACCCAAACTCATGTCCATTGAGTCAGTGATGCCATCCAACCATCTCGTCCTCTGTTGTTCCCTTCTCCCCCTGCCTTCAATCTTTCCCAGCATCAGGGTCTTTTCAAACGAGTCAGTTCTTGGCATGTGGATTGCTTTAGCACTGAGCCACATGGGAAGCCCAAAATATTAGCACAGTCCCAGAATAATGCACCCACTAATATTTAGAAACACTTTGTTTTGGGTAGGTAGCATGGTTTCCCAGGTGGCTCAGTGGTAAATAATCTGTCTGCCAATGCAGGAGGTGCTGAGGACAGAGGTCCAATCCCTGGGCTGGAAAATCCCCTGGAGGAGGAAGTGGCAACTCACTTCAGTATTCTTGCTGGGAAAACCCAGAGACAGAGGAGCCTGGTGAGCTACAGTCCATGCGGTCTCACAGAGTCAGACACAAGTGAGTGTCTGAGCACAGCATGTTGTTGTGACTAAGTAGCGTGGTACCTGTGATGCCATGGCAACAACAATTGATATTAGTGAAAAGACTCCTCAAATGGAAAAAAAAAAAATCTCCACTAAGGACCAACAGTGAGTTCACTTTGCAAGGTAGGGTTAGGAAGGACCAAGAAAACAGCTTTATTCAAAGAACAGCGCTGGGCCATCACCAGTGTTGCTTGAAATACCTCTTCTGTCTGATGGTATCATTTGAATTGGAGCTATTACCACAAGTATAAGGCTTCCCTGGTGGCTCAGGCGGTAAAGACTCCACCTGCAGTGCAGGAGACCTAGGTTCAATCTTTGCGTGGGGAAGATACCCTGGAGAAGGAAGTGGCAACCCACTCCAGAATCCTTGCCTGGAGAATCCCATGGACAGAGGAGCCTGGTGGGCTACAGTTATACCACAAGTATAACACATATGACAATACCTCTTGAAGGAAGACCTTTAGTTCATTGCTTCTCTGATTCTGCATTTCCCAAGTCCCAAATTTTCTACACTGACTTCACCAAGATAAACCAACGCTGGCGCTCTAGCCAGCAAGTTGAGCAGTTCTCTTCTCAACTTTCTCTGGGTACCCAGGCACACACACCTTCTCTCTCTGTCTATTTTTGTTGTTGTTCTAGTTGCTAGTTCAGTTCAGTTCAGTTCATTTGCTCAGTCGTGTCTGACCCTTTGAGACCCCATGGACTACAGCACACCAGTCTTCCCTGTCTATCACCAACTCCCGGAGCTTACTCAAACTCATGTCCATTGAGTCGGTGATGCCATCCAACCATCTCGTCCTCTGTCATCCCCTTCTCCTCTGGCCCTCACTCTTTCCCAGGATCAGGGTCTTTTCAAATGAGTCAGCTCTTCACATCAGGTGGCCAGTGTATTGGAATTTCAGCTTCAATATCAGTCCTTCCAACGAATATTCAGGACTGATTTCTTTTAGGATGGACTGGTTGGATCTCCTTAATTAAGTTAAATATGATTTAGTTGCAAAGTCATATTTAATTCTTTGCGACCCCATGAACTGCAGTCCACCAGGCTCCTCTGTCTGTGGGATTTCCCAGGCAAGAACACAGGAATGAATTACCATTTCCTTCTCCAGGGGACCTTTCTGACCCAGGGATCAAACCTGTATCTCCAGCGTCTCCTGCTTTGGCAGACGAGCTATTTTACCACTGAGCCATGAGGGAGTCCCCTTCTGTCTGTATGCAAAATATATGAATATATATAGCATTACCAACTTAATAGACATTAATTTGAGCAAACTCCGGGAGATAGTGGAGGTCAGAGAAGACTGGCGCGCTGCACTTCACAGGGTTACAGAGACGGAAACCACTAAGCGATTTAGCAATAAATATATGTGTGTGTGTGTGTGTGTGTGTGTGTGTGTGTTTATTTTCCAAAGATATGATATACTCCTTAGAGAAACATTCCATTATTTACTTCCTAATTTGCTGACTCAAACCGAGGTCTAATTCAGTCTGTCTGTTCAAATGAATGAAATACTATCTGAGATCTAAAGCTGAACTTTTATGTCTTTAGCATATAATTCAAATAGTTCCAAGAGGAAGCACCACCTTGACAACTTTTATGTAAGGATAGAAATGTATTTAAATGCATACGTCTAGGCTGAATAAAATCTAATTTACTTTTTAAAAGGTCCTGAATTGTGTTATGGAAATTAATATCCCATGAAAATTAAAACTTCCAAGTGTCTGAATGTTCTTCGCTTGTTTGTATTAATCTCTATTTTAATGGGAGGACTGGCTTGTGGTTTTACTTCCTCTTGTCAGCATCAATACCCATTTTTCCTGTACTGTGTAATGTGAGACATTAAAACCTGCCAGTGAGATTCATATTGAATCTAGGATCACAACAAGGATCATAGCTTTTTTCTTATAATGTCCAGTCATCACTGATATTCTGTTATGTCTCATCTTTTCTCAAGTATAGTGAATTATCGTCCAGATTTTTATCTTATCAGGAAATTGCTGCAAGGCACACAACATGCACTTGAAGTAGTTATTTTGAAAACTGATGTGTAATAAAACAAAAGACACTATGTAAATCTAAGTCTATTTTCTGCTTTGTTTTGCCAACAACAACCTCACCTTCCTGAACCATCAATAGTAAAAGTCAGATGCTTTCTATTGAAATTGTTTTGAAAGAATTAACTTGTATAAAATATAATTTCTGTGACTTAATCTTAAAGCTGTTTGAACTCCCTGTAAAATTTCAATCAAAATTTCAAGTTCTATATTTCCAGCCTTTTCTCCTTGTATATTATTCTTAGTCTATATTTTGAGGTAATTGTGCAAGGGCATGGTTCTAGAAAGTTCAATTAAAAAAATAAATAAAATAAATGTGGGGAATTCACTAAGGATTTGGTGGGGGGTGGATATCACTAGAACGTTCCCAAATTTCACCTTTATTCATAAAAAGTGCCTTACTTCTATAGGATGAACAGCTTTTTTAAAAACTACCATGATTGCTTAAATGAAATTGGATTAATTTTTATTTGAAGAAGTAAGAACATAAAGCGACAACTAAATACAAAGACAGCACATCTTTGCTTACATGAAAAATGTTTTATATTAGTTTTAATCTAAGGAATATCTCATTCGGACTTTAGAAACAAGGAGATGATGCCGGAATGTATGCAAACACGTCAAAGATAAAGGAGTGTTTTAACTATTTTCACTTGGACATCAGTGGGATAGTTTCTGATTTTTCAGAAGATATAACTTCATTACATATGGCAATATATTATACATGGTGGACACCCCCCAAAAACCTGAGCTATTTCATCGAAACCATTCATTCATCTTTGCCAGTTGAATATGCTTGCTGTGCCTTATCAGTTTCAAGCCAAGACTTAGCAATGAAAGTACTTTTACAAAGAATGATTTTCAAGAATGCTTTCCTTCTGAGTGTCCTAGGCACTAGGGTCCTAATGTCCTTTGAAATCTGGATTTCAAAGATTTCTTCTTTGAAATCTTGCCTCACAGCTTCTTGGCATTTATTCCTTGTCCAAGGTTGTCTACACCTTCATCATGATGATCACCCGTGGTGGATTCTCTCTCTCCCTTTCTCACTCTCAGCTTTTCCCATAAAACACACACACACAGAGGCTTCTGGTAAAAAAGAAATTTCCTCATTACAAACTTCTTGGATCTATCAGTGATAATATTATATATATATATATATATATATATATATACACACACACACAAATGACACTGTCAGTGGTACAATAAGTAAATTTCAGTTCAGTTCAGTTGCTCAGTCATGTCCGACTCTTTGCGACCCCATGAATCGCAGCACGCCAGGCCTCCCTATCCATCACCAACTCCCAGAGTTCACTCAGACTCACGTCCATCGAGTCCATGATGCCATCCAGCCATCTCATCCTCTGTCGTCCCCTTCTCCTCCTGCCCCCAATCCCTCCCAGCATCAGAGTCATTTCCAATGAGTCAACTCTTCGCATGAGGTGGCCAAAGTACTGGAGCTTCAGCTTCAGCATCAGTCCTTCCAAAGAAATCCCAGAGCTGATCTCCTTCAGAATGGACTGGTTGGATCTCCTTGCGGTCCAAGGGACTCTCAAGAGTCTTCTCCAACACCACAGTTCAAAAGCATCAATTCTTCGGCGCTCAGCCTTCTTCACATTCCAACTCTCACATCCATACATGACCACAGGAAAAGAAAGACTAAGAATAATTTTCAACTTGGAACTGGTCTTTTTGAGGAGTGCAACAAAATGCATCCTGTTACTTTGATTTCTGATTTTTTCATTCCTTCTCAACTTCCTTTTGCAAAGTCTGCATCTTAACCTGGACCTCCCAGATGACCCAGTGGTCAAGAATCTACCCGCCAATGAAGAAGATGCAGGAGGCATAAAGTTTGATCCCTGGATGGGGAAGATCCCCTGGAGGGGGAAATGGCACTCTAGTGTTCTTGCCCGGAAAATCCCATAGACAGAAGAACCCATGCGGACAGTCCATGGGGTCTCAAAAGAGTCAGATAAGATTGAGCAAGCATGCATCAAAACTCAAACCATGCAAAATAGGTTCTGTAGTTCTACTTATGATGAAATTGATCAACAAGACTTTCTGGTCTTTTCATCTTAAATGATTAAACTATTAAAAGGCTAATAATATTTGTCAAGACTAATAATAATAAAATCAATTTACATGCTCATATGTGAGGCTAACACCAAAATGCTGGGCTCCCCTTGAAACATTTCCCTGCTTCCCTTTCCTTTCCCATCATCTTCATAATCATCGTCATTATCATCACCAACATCTTCTTGTAGAAATGGCCAGACACGTGCATTTTGTAGCACTTTTTGGTAGTAAATTAATTTGTTTCTCTACAAATGTAGGGATAGCATCTCTTCTAGTCCCTCATCTTTATTCTTATAAAACTAGTCACTACATCTTTCATGACTTAGCATGTAAAGCCTAACTCTTTGAAATTATTGAAGAACTCACTCAGTCGTCTAAATTGTCATTATCATCTGTTGCTGCAGTAACCGGTGGTCCCTTTTGAATTAGAGAAAATAGTTTATAACAGCAATTAATGCTTAAAACTAGCTATTCCTAGAAATAATAACCCTTAGCTATTGTAACCTGGTGGGTCCTGGGAGTGTTAATTAATAGCTAGTCATTAACTGCCCTGCAGTTCCCCAGCAAAGAATTTCATACTTCTTTTCCTGAATTGTTTTGCATATAAACATCAGTTGTCTTAAGAAACCCTGCTTGAAAACATCATTGTGTGTGTGGTGGTGGGGGGCGATATTTTTTTAAGAAAATCTGAGGTGAGACCTTATACATTTAAACCACAGGTGTAAATAGAAGTAAACAGGTTTGCAGAATCAAGATAAAAGATGGCCTTGACGTGATCTGGCTGTTTTGCTATGCACAGCCTGATGTTGCTGCCTCGCTGACCTTTCCTACTCTGATCTATAGTTGTTTTATGAAAAGGTCAAATCTTGCCCCAATATAGACCAATTATACACTGCTGAAAGTGTAAGATAAGGATTAACAATTGTGTTGGTTACTTTATATGTCAGTTTAACTGGGTTAAGGGGTGTCCTGTTAGCTGGGAAAACATTACTGCTGGGGGTGTCTGGGAGGGCATTTCTCAAAGAGGTGAGCCCTGGATTCAATAGAGTGAGTAAAGTGATTCACCCTCAGGAAGTCAGATGGGCATCAGCCAGTCCACTGGGGGCCTGAAGGATGAATTTCCTCCTATTTCTTGAACTGAGACCTCCAACGTTTTTGCCCGCAAACCTTAGAGCCCTTGAATCTCATGCCTTAGGACCCTGACAGCAGCAGCTGCTTGGTTCTCAGGACTTTGACAGCGGCTGAGACTTAGGCCAGAGGCTGCCTGGGCTCTCCAGCCTTCGGTCTTGGGGTGAAACTTTATCAGAGGCTTTTTTCTGGTTCTCCAGCTTGCAGGCAGCAGATTATGAGACTTTGGGGCCCCCATAGCCTTAAGAGCCAATTCCAACCATAAATCTCCTTTTGCACACACACACATGCATATCTTATTGGTTCTGTTTCTCTGGCACATCCTGACAAAAAGGAAAATCTGAGAAAAACAGATCCATCTCCATGTGATACAGTTCAGAGAGTCCTCAGTACTTAATACAGTTGGAACCTTCTTCCTTTTGGATAGTGTCTCTACTGGGAAAATGTAACATCAATTGGCAGATTTGGAGGGAGTGTAATTTGAACACAGTACACAAAAAATTGAGAAATGAACTTTCCTAGGCCTCTATGGAAGGCCAAGATGTGTGTTTATTGATGTCTCACGTACAGTTTCATGTTGACTCCAATACTTTAGCTACCTTATGCAAAGAGCCAACCCATTAGAAAAGATCCAGATGCTAGACTGAGGGCAGAAGGAGAGGGAACAACATAGGATAAGACGGTTGGATGGCATCATGGACTCAGTGGACATGAGTCTGAGAAAACTCTGGGAGACAGGGAAGGGCAGGGAAGCCTGGCATGCTACAGTCCATGGGGTTGCAAAGAGTTGTACATGATTTAGCTACTGAACAACAATCTCTTTTTAAAATGTCTGTTTTTAGGTTGATTTAGAGAATAGCCTTATGGACATGGGGAGAGGAGAGGAGAGGAGAGGGTGAGATGCATGGAGACAGTAACATGGAAACGTACATTAACCATGTGTAAAATAGACAGCAACATGCATTTGCTCTATGGCTCAGGAAACTAAAAAAGGGGCTCTATGTCAACCTAGAGGGGTGGGATGGGGAGCAAGGTGGGAGGGAGCTTCAAACGGAAGGGGACATATGTATACCTATGACTGATTCATGCTGAGGTTTGACAGAAAACAGCAAAATTCTGTAAAGCAATTATCCTTCAATAAAGCTAGTGGAGGTGATGGAATTCCAGTTGAGCTATTTCAAATCCTGAAAGATGATGCTGTGAAAGTGTTGCACTCATTATGCCAGGAAATTTGGAAAACTCAGCAGCAGCCACAGGACTGGAAAATGTCAGTTTTCATTCCAATATCAAATAAAGGCAATGCCAAAGAATGCTCAAACTACTGCACAATTGCACTCATCTCACACGCTAGTAAAGTAATGCTCACAATTCTCCAAGCCAGGCTTCAGCAATACGTGAACCGTGAACTTCCAGGTGTTCAAGCTGGTTTTGGAAAAGGCAGAGGAACCACAGATCAAATTGCCAACATCCGCTGGATCATTCAAAGAGCAAGAGAGTTCCAGAAAAACATCTATTTCTGCTTTATTGACTATGCCAAAGCCTTTGACTGTGTGGATCACAATAAACTGTGGAAAATTCTTAGAGAGATGGGCATACCAGACCACCTGACCTGCCTCTTGAGAAACCTGTATGCAGGTCAGGAAGCAATAATTAGAACTGGACATGGAACAACAGACTGGTTCTAAATAGGAAAAGTACATCAAGGCTGTATATTGTCACCCTGCTTATTTAACTTATATGCAGAGTACATCATGAGAAACGCTGGGCTGGAGGAAGCACAAGCTGGAATCAAGATGGCTGGGAGAAATATCAATCACCTCAGATATGCAGATGACACTATCCTTATGGCAGAAAGTGAAGAACTAAAGAGCCTCTTGATGAACGTGAATGAGGAGAGTGAAAAAGTTGGTTAAAAGCTCAACATTCAGAAAACGAAGATCATGGCATCCGGTCCCATCACTTCATGGGAAATAGATGGGAAAACTGTGGAAACAGTGGCTGACTTTATTTTTTTGGGCTCCAAAATCACTGCAGATGATGACTGTAGCCATGAAATTAAAAGACGCTTATTCCTTGGAAGGAAAGTTATGACCAACCTAGACAGCATATTAAAAAGCAGAGACATTACTTTGTCAACAAAGGTCTGTCTAGTCAAGGCTATGGTTTTTCCAGTGGTCATATATGGATGTGGGAGTCGGACTATAAAGAAAGCTGAACGCCGAAGAATTGATGCATTTGAACTGTGGTGTTGGAGAAGACACTTGAGAGTCCCTTGGACTGCAAGGAAATCCAACCAGTCCATCCTAAAGGAAGTCAGTCCTGGGTGTTCATTGGAAGGAATGATGTTGAAGCTGAAACTCCAATACTTTGGCTACCTCTTGAGAGGAGTTGACTCATTTGGAAAGACCCTGATGGTGGCAAACATTGAGGGCAGGAGGAGAAGGGGACAACAGAGGATGAGATGGTTGGATGACATCACCGACTCAATGGACATAGGTTTGGGTGGACTCCACGAGTTGGTGATGGACAGAGAGGCCTGACGTGCTGCAGTTCATGGGGTCACAAAGAGTTGAACACGACTGAGTGACTGAACTGAACTGAATAAAATATATGTTTTTAGATTGAATTCCAAGCAAAGGGTTGCTCTGAAAAGCACCCCATTTTCAGTTTACCAAAAATGAACAAAAAGGAAAAAAAGCAAGAAAAATTGGGGGAAGTGTTAAAGTTTTTTATTTAGCTGCACTCAGGAGAGAATACAGACAACACCCATGAAATTATAACAACATTTGTTAGTACTAACTATTACATATATATATATATATATATATATATATATATATATAAATCATCAGGAGGAAGCATTTTATTTAAAATGTGCATTCCTTGCCACCAATTTTGAAGTTTCTCTTTTAGGGGTCTAAGGTAAGGGCCTGAAACACCTTTTCTTTTACAGTTTTCTGAATGATTCTTAAGTCCATCCATTCATAACTAACAGATTAGAAAGTGAAGGACAGAGAATCGAAGCCCTGTATATTGCATAATTGTAATGAGTATTGACATAGGTGATTATGAGTTTTTAACAAGTGCAGAAGAAAGTGACAATATATTTCCTAATAAAATAGAGATATAAATCCAAAAACTTGGCATTGAATGCTAGGACATCAACAAAGGTAATACAGGCAGGAAGAGAACAACAGAGATAGAGAAAGACCAAAAGCTGTCTATACCTGTGAGAGCTTTATGGCTCATCTTGGATATAGTTCCCAGTCTATCAATCAAACCCTAATGTAGGTGTTGCTGTGAAGGTTATTTTGTAGATGTAATTAATGTTAATAATCCGTTGACTTTAAGTAAAGGAAATTTAGTCTAATAATCTGGGTGGACATGATTCAATCAATTGAACGTCTTTAAGAGCAGAAATGAGGTTTCCCAGAAGAAATTCTGTCTGCAAACTGCGGCTTCAACCTGCCCTTCCATTAAGCCTGTCCTGCTGATTTTGAGCTTGTCTAGTCAGACACCATTTTGTATAAATACCTTGCCCTAAATTTCTCAGTATACAAGCTCCTATGAGTTCTCGGATGAACCCAGACTGTGCAACTACTGTAAGACTATTTGCTTACAAAGGGCTCATTATAAAGAAATCCATTTCTGTCAGGAGCCAACCCAATAGAAGGGCCCCAGAGAGCCTCATTCGCACTGTAGTTGAGGTCATTCTCCAAGGGGTGATTTTCTCATAGAATACCATGTGATGAGTGAAGACACCAGGGTTGTGCAAATCTATGGTTATTGCTCAGCCCTCCTTAAAGCTGTTTTGTATAATAATCTATGGACAATAGAATGAAATACTCCTCACCTGGAAGGAGGAATATAGTCGTTCTCAACTGATCACCTCCTTTCCTTAGTGATGTTTCAAATAAAAGATTCATTTTAAGTAAAATAATAAATGGAAATAAGATATATTTTATTACCAAATCAACCAGGCACTGATTTCTTCAGAAGACTTACTCTGAGAGTGCAGTATTTTATCAAGGGTAACTTCCTTTGGGAATTGGTGATGGCCAGGGAGGCCTGGCATGATGGGGTCGCAAAGAGTCAGACAGGACTGAGCGACTGACCTGCACTGAACTGAACTTTGCTTTGCTTTGTACCACAAGTTACTGGAAGTTGCTACAAGTTCAGTGTAACCCTCACTTGCTCTGTGGAGCTTTCTCTGTGTGTCAGAGTTCAGCACGAAAATTCTGTTTACTCTTCTCGTAAGGCTTTCCATGGCCTTCCCGTCTGGCACTAGTGGTAAAGAACCCACCTGCCAATGCCAGAGGTATAAGAGACATGGGTTCGATCCCTGGGTCGGGAAGATTCCTTGGAGGATGGAGGCTGCAGTCCATACAGCCACAAAGAGCTGGACACAGCTGAAGCGACTTAGTGCACAGGCACATGTCTTTCCATATTCCAAACATGCTTTTGATATTCCACTTTGTGTTCCATCTTTGGCGCTTAGGAGATGATTTGTGCGTTATTGCTTTTCTTGTGCTTTTTTCTAATGTTTCTCATATATGTGTATCATGCACTGTAGTCTGTCCCATCCCAGTTTTCTAGCCCACAACCAATTTACTGGTTTTTAAATAACTATTTTTTCATGAACTTATAGTTACACAAAAAGACTTAATGACATCAACAAATGTATCATCAGTTCAGTTCAATTCAGTTCAGTCGCTCAGTCGTGTCTGACTCTTTGCAACCCCATGAATCACAGCACTCCAGGCCTCCCTGTCCATCACCAACTCCCGGAGTTCAATCAGACTCAGGTCCATCGAGTCAGTGATGCCATCCAGCCATCTCATCCTCTGTCGTCTCCTTCTCCTCTTGCCCCCAACCCCTCCCAGCATCAGAGTCTTTTCCAATGAGTCAACTCTTCGCATGAGGTGGCCAAAGTACTGGAGTTTCAGCTTTAGCATCATTCCTTCCAAAGAAATCCCAGGGCTGATCTCCTTCAGAATGGACTGGTTGGATCTCCTTGCAGTCCAAGGGACTCTCAAGAGTCTTCTCCAACACCACAGTTCAAAAGCATCAATTCTTCGGCACTCAGCCTTCTTCACAGTCCAAATCTCACATCCATACATGACCACAGGAAAATCCATAGCCTTGACTAGACGGACCTTAGTCGGCAAAGTAATGTCTCAGCTTTTGAATATGCTATCTAGGTTGGTCATAATCAGAATGTCTAAAATAATCTGTTTAAATTTATCACAGAATATCTAAGCATACAGAGGGTTTAATAATTATCGTAGCACCGTCCAAATCCTATGATAGTAACTCAAACTTCTATAATTCCTTTTTCATTCCATTTCTAGCAATAGAGATTTGGGCAGATCTTTTTCTTCCTGGCTCGTTTGTATTAAATGTTCTCCTTCAGGATATTTTTTCTTAGACACAAAACAGTCCTCTAACATGAAGCCAGACAGAGACTCTAATCAGATGTTTCCCTAAATTCATGGTGAACCTCTTCCTGTAGACGTCTCATCACCCACAGAGCTGTGTTTGAAGACTGCAGTCGCTTGTATTGTTCATGCACTAGCTTACCTTGTCATCAGGAAGTTTCCCTCCGGTAAGTAACACAAACCTGGTAATGAGTTTCACTTCTATTAAAGACTGTACAAAGCTAAATTTATTTTAACACCTGCCAGAGAAATTCGCTATTAATGATTAAGTTGTGAAGGAATATGAACTCACCAAATCTGATCCATTCTGTTTATTACCCAGGCTAAAAGCAGTGGTGCATTGGAGCCAGTTTGCACCAGCCGAGATAGAAGCCCTAGCTCACATTGCTTTCCGTTTGGGTATTTGCTTTCTAGAATTGGCACGCGGAGGACATTCATAGGATGGAAATCATCAAATGCTCACAATTTAGGTTTTTCTTCTTCCCTTTCTACCAAACTGCCTGTTTAAACACTTATCAGCACAGCACTACTAGCAACAACAGATTTCCATAATGAGGAAAAATACATGAAGGCTGCGCTCGTTCTTGGCTTCTGTCTTTTAATAATTTTATTCATTTATTTATCTTTGGTTGTGCTGGACCTTTGGCTGTGCTAAGTCTTTGTTGCTGCATATGGGCTTTCTCTAGTTGGGATGCGCACGGGCTACTCACGCTTGCAGTATGCAAGATTCTCGGTGCGGCGACTTCTCTCGCTGTGGCACACAAGCTCCAGGCATGTGGGCTTCAGGAGCTGAAGCTCCTGGGCTCTCGGGTGCAGGCTCCACAGCTGTGGCACACAAGCTTAGTTGTTCTGCAGCCTGCGGGATCTTCCCAGGTCAGGGATCAAACCTGTGTCCCCTGAATCAGCAGGCAGATTCTTACCCACTGGGCCACCAGGGAAGTCCATTTCTTTGCTTTCTAAAATTCATCTATCCGTGCTACTCCAGATTGTTTACTAATAAAAGTAAATAAGGTCTTTTCAAGCCATTTTCATTAAAGCTTTCACAAAATATTACGGTGAGCAGCAGGCAGCAGAGAGAGGTGAGAGGTCACAAAGAGTGCGATCTTTAAGGTCTGAGTGACCTAGACACTTCCTATCCTATGGTACCCTATAATAAATGCTGCTGAAGAATTTTCTCGTCTTCGAAATGAGTAGCGTGCCTATGTTAGCGTGCCACTGCGGAAATTGAGTAGACTGGTGACTTTCTGATCCCACTGCAGGCACTCATGACTTCACAGTTCTGTCTTCCATTCCCTTACATACCTTCCTCCCAATAACACATATTTCACTTACAGTGACTTGACTCTAGTATAAGTTAACCAGCCTCCTCATGACATTTTTTTTTTCTTTTTATTTGCCTAGTTTTCCATTTATTTTTGAAACAAACTGTATTGAGGTGTCAGTGATGTTTAATACACTGCAGGATGTAACATCTAGAATTCAATGCGTTTGATAGACATACACAACCACAAAGTCCAGCCACAATCACAATACAGAACACTTTTATCACTCCCCAAAGTTTCCTTGAGCACATTGCCCTTAATTCTTCTTTCTGCCTTCAGTCTCCAGGCGATCACTGGTTGGCGTTCCATCACTATAAAAAGTTTCCAGTTTTAAAAATGTCATATAAAGGGAATTGTATGGCCTGGACTCCTGTGTATGACTTCTTCACATGGCGTAATATTTTTAATATCCATCAGTGTATGAGACTTTCAGTTGTTCCATTTTCTAACACTTGACATTATAAATATGTTTCATTTTAGCCACTCTAATGGGTATATAGTAATATTTCTTTACAGTTTAAAGGCTCTTTTTCCTACAACTAATGATGTTGAGCATTTCTGTATGATGGTTTTTTTTTATCTCACTAAAGAATAGTATTTTATTTTTTTTATTTCTCTGCTTTATTTGATTTTTATAATCTTTATATTTATCCTTCCACTTAATGCTAAATTTTCTCTTTGTTTTTCTAGTTTCCTTTAAAGATAGCTTTAATAATTGAATTCAGAACTATCTTTTCTAACATATTTTCTATATATGTATATTCTGTACTTCGGATATATAGTCTTTTGTAGATGTCAGTGAATTAAAAGATGGTTAGTAGTGTCATTTAGATCTTATATATCTTCATTACCAATATTGTTTTGACTAGTTTTTACCTTTTTTAGGAAAGACTGAGAAAAGTATACTTTTTCCCTGATTGAAATATGACTCTTCTAATTCTGTTTGGCTTACTGCCTATGTACCATTTTTTTTTAATGATGTTTCTATCTCTTTGGTTCTTATATTTAAAGCTTATCTCTTTTAGACTATATAGGTTTGGCTCTTGCTTTCATAAATAATCTAAAAATCACTGCATTTTGAGTGTTGTCAAGACTTTAGCTGAGCTTGAGTTATTCCATGGTTGCTGCTGTTCAGTTGCTAAGTCATATCTGACTCTTGTGATCCCATGGGCTGAAGCTCTCCAGGCTTCCCTGTCCTTCACGATCTCCTGGAGTTTGCTCAAATTCATGTCCATTGAGTTTATGATGTTATCCAACCATCTCATCCTCTCTCTCCCCCTTCTCCTGCCCTCAATCTTTCCCAGCATCACGATCTTTTCCAATGAATCGGCTCTTGATGTCAGGTGGTCTAAGTATTGGAGCTTCAGCTTCAGCATCAGTTCTTCCAACAAATATTCAGGGTTGACTTCCTTTAGGATGGACTGGTTTCAACTCCTTGTAGTCCAAGGGACTCTCAAGAGTCTTTTCCAGTGCCACAATTTGAAGGCGTCAATACTTTGGAGCTCGGTCTTCTTCACGGTCCATATCTCACATCTGTACATGACTACTGTGTTGCATTTTAAACTGATATCAGCCCCTATGCAAGTGCATGCACTGGATAACAGCCATGGGGGCCACAAGCAAATGTGAGTTCCCAATGGGACTGCCCCAGCAGCCCTCGTGATGGGCAGTCTCTCCTGCCTTCCAGCTCCTGCAAGCCTGTGTGCCCCTTAGATGAGACCCTTGGTGAGCTGATCAAAACCCCCGCTCTTTTGGATTACATTGACCAATCCAGTTCTGGCCTGGGAACCTGAAACCAGTCCACCCACGGGCCCTAATAAAGCTATGTGCTCAGTCCTGCCTCTTTTTCTTGAGTACTTGAGACACATAGTCCTGTGCTTCCTCCAGAACCTCTGAGTGAAAAAAAACTTCTCTATTTCAGATTCTCTTGTGTTCTGTTGTTGAATTTCTTCTCTTCTGGCACCATGAGATCCACTTAACAAATATTAATTTGACAAGCCAAAACATGTACGTAGTCTATATATGTCATAAAAACTATTGTTCGATATCTCATTTGACTTTCTTCCACTTTCTTTTTTTGTGGCTGTTTGTTCCTTTTATCCTGTGTTTCTGTTAATCAGGTATTTCTTTAGTATTCTGCTTTATTTCCTCTTTCTGCAGCCTAGCTATATTTCTTTGCATTATTTTTAAAAATTAGCCTGTAAGTATATACTTTGAGGATCCAGAAGTTAAAATATGTATCTGAACTTATCCCAATCTACTTAGAGTTAATTCTGACTTACTCTTAATAAAACCGAGAAACCTTCCAGTTGCATATTGCCATTTTCTGCTCTGCTCTGCGTTTTGTGTCACTGTGGTCATATGCGTGCTACTCATTTCTCAATAGCACCTTACAATTTTGCTTTCAACAGATAATGTTCTCTGAAGGAAACTAAGAAAAGAAATGGCAAACATTTGACTAACAAAATGCTATGTTTATCCACATACTTACCATTTCCAGTGCTCATCACTGTCTCCTGAAATTCAAGCTGCCTTCTGGTGTCACACTCCACTTTTAGTATTTGCTTGTAAATCCTATCTGCTGCCTCCAGATATTCTCAGTTTTTGTTTACAGGAAACTTTCCATATATAGGATTCTCGGTTAACAGTTCCTTTTTCATGATTGGAATATATTTGTAATATTCTGACCTTCATAGCTTTCCTCCTACTTTAACATATCTCTAGCTTCTGTCACCTTTTAGATATATTTGCGTTCTCCTAAACTGCTCTTTTTCAAATTTAATCCAGTTCTTATCACTTGTGGGAAATTTTGAACAATCACTTTACTCTGTCATTGTCACCAAACATTAGATGGCTTAATCTCAAATAATTCCGTATTTTGTGCTGAGGAACAGATGACACCTCAAATGTAGTAATGTATAAAATCTGAGGAAATTCAGTACTGTGAACTTGGTTCGTTAAATTCGAACAGATAACACCTTGAGAAAATGCAGTACTATTAACTTGGTTCGAAAAATAGCCTGCTTCACAATACCTACTTTTAAGCCTATCCAAAGCCTTAAGACCATGCTCTGCTGCTTTTAATTTCTTTTTGAAGCCAAGGATATTTTATATGTGCTTTTCAAAGGAAGCATATATTTTACTGAAGAGGGCAGGGAAGTAAGGGCAGTGAATGATGCTTTAGACAGAGAGAAAAGTCTATATTGGACAATATTTTTTGAAGATATTTTAAACCGCTCTTTCCTATAGAACTAGAATGTTCTTGTTATGTTTAAACTTCAAAGGTCAGTACTGAATTGATAGGTAAACCTTGCATTTACCTCGTTAGAAAATTGAAGTGCATGTCTATTGACACAATGGCATTTTAGGAGTTCAGTGAGGGGATGAGTAAAATGAAGTCTGAATGAAGGTGGCAATACAGATGAGCAAAGGTGATTTGCTCCATAAAAGCTTCAGGATGGTCAGATAACAGGCTTCACACAGGATGCATCCAAACAAAACCTGCAAGCGGCCAGCCAGAAGAGCTGCTACCTTGAAGCCACTGCAGTTTTGAGGGATGGGGGGTGGGTAGATGATGGTGTTAGCTCAGAGAAACAAGCGCTGGGGGAGAACAAAGCCTAAAGGAGAGCAGTTTAAACAACAACATTTTGCTGCCTCAAAATGAGTCAGGTTGCACAGTTCTGTTCTTGACTTCTCCCTTGTTGTTAGACATCTCGGTGAACTTGTGAGATTCAAACCACGTGTTAACTAAACACCTGCAGCAAGCTACATGCAGAAGCTCTGATTCTCCACTGCCTCTTCCCTCCCTTCCCTTTCTCCCTCCCCTCCCTCTCTCTCCCTCTCTCCTCCCTCTCTCCCTCCCCACCCCACTACCCTTCCTCCTCCTCTTCCTCCTTTCTTGTGAACTAAGACATTAGGGAACATCTTAAAAATCTAACCTGCCATTTAAAATCTTTCCCTCTCCAACTTTTATGTTTTGAAAAAAAAGCAAAGCACTGTTATAATTTATATAATCTGAACTGTGAATCAAAGCATTTCTGTTGTGATACTTACACTATGGTATCTGAGTCATATTTAACACAGGGCTCAATAAATGGATTCATAGACCCTTCCTCCAGCTGAGAGCCTTGAGGGAGTTCTATCAGTGTGGCTTTTCTTTCTTTCTTTCTTTTGTTTATATATATATATATTTTTGTATTTTTAATTTTATAATATTGTGTTGGTTTCTGCCACACATCAAGGCAAATCAGCCATAATTATACATACATGCCCTCCCTCCAGAATCGCCCTCCCCTCCCCCCATCCCATCCCTCCAGGCCATCACAGAGCACCGGATCCGGCACCCTGGGCTACATTCTCACCAGCTGTCCTTCTGACACCTGCTGCTGCTGCTGCTGCTGCTGCTAAGTCACTTCAGTCGTGTCCGACTCTGTGCAACCCCATAGACGGCAGCCCACCAGGCTCCTCTCTCCCTGGGATTCTCCAGGCAAGAACACTGGAGTGGGTTGCCATTTCCTTCTCCAATGGTGAGAGTGAAAAATAAAAGTAAAGTCACACAGTCGTGTCCAACGCTTCATGACCCCATGGACTGTAGCCTCCTCTGTCCATGGGATGTTCCAGGCAAGAGTACTGGAGTGGGTTGCCATTTCCTTTTCCATATATATATATATATATATATTCCATATATATGTGTTAGGATACGATATTTATCTTTATCTTTCTGACTTACTTCACTCTGTATAACAGGTTCTAGGTTCATCCCAGCGTGGCTATTCTATTGTAACATCAGAAGGCCAGAGTGAATTCAGAAGACTCAGCCAGCTGTTCAGTGGCCTCGGAGTCAAGAAAAGAATCTGCATGGGCAGGACTTGTGGGTAAAGATCCTGCAAAGCAGCCCACCTTGTCAGGAGATATTTATAAGAGGATTTGAAACAATAAGTGAACATACTAGAAACACTAAGTGGCAGATTCCTCATTGTTAGAGAAAGGATGTAGAAATACATGAAGACAGAAACTTCATAGCACCAGATTGGGTCAACAGGTATTGATAAGCTCAGCTCTTAATAGATTATGGAGAAACAGGTAGATATGTATGCATGTCTTTGTGGAAACACCTGTTCATTTGTGTGATGGGTCGCTGGGAAAAGAGTCTCCTGCAATGCAAGAGACACAGGAGACGTGGGTTCGCTTCTTAAGTCAGGAAGAACCCCTGGAGGAGGACACGGCAGCCCACTCCAGTATTCTCGCCTGGAGAATCCCATGGACAGAGGAGCCTGGTGGGCTACAATCCAAAGGGTCACAAAGAGTCAGACACGACTGACCAGCTAGGCAAGAAAACACACACGTGTGTGTGTGTTTGTGTGTATGTATGTGGGGGTGTGTGGGTGTCCGTGCTATGCCTACATATATCTCTTAGCTCTCACCATTGTGAGAGGTTTAGAGGCTCAGTCATGTCTGACTCTTTGAGACCCCATGGACTGTAGCCCACCAGGCTCCCCTGTCCATGGGATTTTCCCAGCAAGAATACTGGAGCGGGTTGCCATTTCCTTCTCCAGGCCATTGTGAGAATGTAGATTAAGAAAAAAAAAACAAAACCCAAAACATCTAGATCTTAGTTTTTAAATACTGTTTTCCACTAAAAGGAATCAGAGCTCCAAAGACTGATTTCAGGGCTAGAATAGGAAAAGTTTAAGATGAACTTAAAACATCTTTTGATAAGAGAGTACTCAAAGAATTATGAGATCTCAGAATAAAGATGATACCTTAAAGGAACTCCCTCAGCCCAACCTGGGACAACTAGAACATCAAAATAAATACTGATAGTAATAAATTACTGATATAGTCCTTTCTAACATAACTGAACGAATAACATATGGAGAAGAAAGGAATTCTGACTTAAGGAAAATGCTACCTAATACAAGGCATGAAGACATCAGAATATCATTATTTCACAACTGTTACACTAACAATTTATTCAAGTAAGAATCATCAATGAATACTAAATCCAGTGGAAGAAATATCAAAGGAGAATGGGTATCTCTGCACAAAAGCTTAGAGTCCATTGTCTTGATGAAGTTTCTGGGTGTCTGATTGTCTAGGATATGTTGCCAAGTTGACATATTTCCTTCAAGGTGAAAAACAAATTCCTTCATCTTGCACAGAATATCAGTAAAACAGATTTTCTTTCATTCCTGGCAATTTGCAAGGGTGGGTTGTGTTTGGAGACAACATATGCCATTCATTTTTAAGATACAGAAAATGTTTCCAATCATTATTATTAATAATTTGCTTCCTTGTTTATATATTTGGTTTTAGGGAATGCCCATTAAGTAGGTGTTTGTTTCTATTGTTAAGTATTAGGCTATCAGAAAATTTCCTGCTTCAGTGTGGTATCTTCATCCTTGTATATTGCTTCCCACTTTTGGGTCCCCCTAGTCTATTCTATCAGAGAGTAAGCCTCCAGTCTTGTGTTTAATTTGAGTAGGAAAGAGACACTCACCCACACCAACAGGAATTCTGTAGAGTTAACTGCTTGCTATGTTTATCTTAAAATAATGATTGAAAATTGTTAATCTATGGTAGATGTTGCTGTTCAGTCACTAAGTCATCTCCAGCTCTTTCAACCCCATGGACTCCAGCATGCCAGGCTTCCCTGTCCTTACCATCTCCTGGAATTTGCTCAGATTCATGTCCATTGAGTTGGTAATGCTATCTAGCCATCTCATCTTCTGCTGCCCCCTTCTTTTGCCTTCAAACTTTCCCAGCATCAGGGTCTTTTAGTAGACAGACTATACTAGAGTCTATAGCAGCTGGCTAACTTAATAGCCCCAAACACATAATTTCAATGATTACTGAATCATGATCAATCTTATTTCAATAGTTTGGTGCATTTCCATTCCTCCATCACATAATGTAGAAGCAAATCTCAGACCTTATTGAATTTAAAAAAAATTTTTTTTTCATTTTATTTTATTTTATTTTATTTTTTATTTTTTTAAAATTTTAAAATCTTTAATTCGTACATGCATTCCCAAACATGAACCCCCCTCCCACCTCCCTCCCCATAACATCTCTCTGGGTCATCCCCATGCACCAGCTCCAAGCATGCTGTATCCTGCATCAGACATAGACTGGCGATTCAATTCTTACATGATAGTATACATGTTAGAATGTCATTCTCCCAAATCATCCCACCCCTCTCCCTCTCCCTCTCCCTCTGAGTCCAAAATATTTTGATATGAAGTCAAAAAGATAAAGAGCCTATGTTAACATGATCAAAATAACATTGTCATCACTGTGCAGGGAAGAGTTAACTCATCAGGCCAGTTGAGAACCACTGGTATAAAGTGGCCATAACCTGAGACATAAGGAATTCACTGCCACTGTGTTGGTTATTATTTCTAGGTCATTACAGTGTACAGAGTTGTTGTTCAGTCACTAAGTTGTGTCCAGCTCTTTGTGACCCCATGGACTGCAGCACGCCAGGCCTCCCTGTCACTATATCCAAGAGTTTGCTCAACTCAGTCAGTTCAGTCACTCAGTCGTTTCCGACTCTTTGCCACCCCATGAATTGCAGCACGCCAGGCCTCCTTGTCTATCACCAATTCCTGGAGTTCCCTCAAACTCATGTCCATTGAGTCGGTGATGCCACCCAGCTATCTCATCCTCTGTCATCTCCTTCTTCTCCTGCCCCCAATCCTTCCCAGCATCAGGGTCTTTTCCAATGAGTCAACTCTTCGTATGAAGTAGCCAAAGTTCTGGAGTTTCAGCTTTAGCATAAGTCCTTGCAGTGAACATCCAGGACCGATCTCTTTTAGGATGGACTAATTGGATCCCCTTGCAGTCCAAGGGACTCTCAAGAGTCTTCTCCAACACCACAGTTCAAAAGCATCAATTCTTTGGTGCTCAGCTTTCTTCACAGTCCAACTCTCACATCCATACAGGAAGTAGCTATTGTTGTTTTTTAAAAGTTAAACACAACATGATTTCTTATTAATTTCCCCCATTCATATTCAGAACTATAGGATTCTTACTCAATTTCATCAAATTTACATCTTAAATGCTTTTCTCCTATTCTGAAAATCTGGGTCACAAGTGACACCAACAAAATTGTTCTTATGGTTTATTACAGAATCAATAAAATATGAAAATAATTTGATTAGTGAAAGAGTTTCATACTGTTTTTGGTTTACTTTTTAAACGAAGTGTGTATTCTATTAGCAATGTCCTATCAAAGGACTGTTTGAAATATCACTTAAAATAAGTCCTCTCTGTGGTTCTATCTCACTTGAAATACACAGATTCATCTATTTATTCTTTTTATTTTTAGTATTTATATTAAATTGGTTTTGCTTTATAATTACCTACATGAAGGCAACGTCTCCTCTACAAAACAGTAAAATTAATGAAGTTTCGCCTCTGTCCTTCTCTATGGGTCTTTCCCAATCTGTTTCCGGCCCCTCTCTATAGATCATCTCTGTTTCTTCATGCCTTCTCTCCCTCTGTTTCTCCCTCTTCCGCTCTATTTCCCTCTCCCTCTCTCAGTATTGATCCTTTCTTTAATTTTTTAAACAATTTCTCTCTCCTTTTCAATCTCACTTCTTTCAAAAGTCCTGAATTCCACTGATGTCTGGATTTACTGGGTGACTTAAAACATATCTCCCACCAACAGTTTAGAGTCTTTCTTCCTTGGATATTTAGTCAGTTACCTTTCACTTCAAGCTTCCTTTATTTTTTAATATCTCTTCTGTCCGTCTTCTTTGCTATCATTTTATTATGTTTAAGAATCTGTTTATTGTCATTTTGATATAATTTTGAGATTGGCTGAATGCATCCAGTTTACTCCTTTATCTAGAAGCACAAATGAATATTCGTACTTAAGGAACATTTTATGAGAAGATCAAGTATAATTTAAAGGAGACGTTTTTCATGATTTTATCATGAAATTTACTTATGATTACATGTATCTTCCTTCTGATTCAGGCCCCTACACAGCATCCAATGGAATTCCTGTGCTATATAGTAGGTTCTCATCTGTTACTTATTGTATGCCTAGTATCAGGTTCCACTCATTCTTTAACTCAACAAATATTTGTGAACATCTTCTAGGCAGAGATACAGTTTATCTTCACATGAGGTAATAGATCTGACTGAATTAGAGGTTTATATGAGATTTATAGGGAACTGAGCTTGACAACGCAGACTGAAAATAATCCTAAGCTTGAAAGCTGCTGATGTCTTATACTTCCTCCCTCAGGTGTCAGTTTATTTTCTTGTTTTATCTACAAAGATATTGTGTATTAAAGACCCATATCTGTACCGGCATTACTCTTAATGATTTTTTCCCCTTCTGCATTTTATCATCTTATATTTGTTCAGGGTCTTTTTAAATTTTTCACTTCTCTGCCTCACATACCTATTCTTTCCTGAATTCAAGTAAACCTGGTGAATATCTAACTGTACAAAGTAAGCAGCTATTCTAATGCTGAATGTCACTATAAGCCTTGTCTTCATAATTTTCTATTCCTACTCTTGATATAGCTCCCACCAATATGGAGGGTGATTTAGCATCTGGCTATTAGATTGTGAATAACTGAAACGGTCATTTCACTTTTGCTCCTACAGTGACTTGTCTCAGGTAAACATTCACCAGCGGCTACAACTTCTCATCAAGCATCTGAAGACAGTTCTCTGCTTGGAAGCATGGTTTGTGTTAGTTACAGAAACATTACTGAGTGGTGATGTTAGCTGCAGTGGAAGATACTTCACTGCCCTGGAGATGATGGAGAAGGTCAAAGGTAAATATGGTTTTATGCTTTGGGGCACACTATTACATCACATTTTGCCTTCTTTGAAATAGGAATCTTTTGTATTAATAGGTAAATTGGTTGAAGCACTGTGAATCTACAGTTCACGGATTAGCAATTACTACTTCAGCAGTCACCAATGAGAAATTCCTGCTAGCTTCATTATCATTCCTTACCAACAAAACACAAAGGTTCAAAGGAGGTGAAAAACACACACCTTAAAAGTCACCTGTGGATATTCGGATGCAAACAAAAGAAACAAATAATAGCAGCACTGAGCGTTTTTTGTTCACTCTATTCTTCACTCAGCAAAACTCTTTTTGGAGGAATTTATACCTATCATTCTGCAGTACGATTTCCTTTGGAGGAAACCACGTGTTTGGGCCTTTTGTTTAATTATTGGGACAGGTCAATATGTTTATTTCTGTTTGGGGGGGGGGTGAGTAACATGCCATGTGGTAAACAGGATTCCTGGTTAGTTCCCCAACCAGGAATCGAACCCTCATCCCCTGCAGTGGAAGTGCAGTCGTAACCTCTGGACTGCCAGTGAAGTCTGTGGTGAATATGTTTAAATATGCGTTGCTTGTGACGGGAGCGGCACCCCAGAGGGAGGACATATATGCGTACATACGCTGATTCACACTGTTGTACAGCAGAAATTAAAACAACGTTGTAAAGCTATTATATTCCAATTATTATTATTTTTTAAAAATCATACCCTACTTTGGCCACCTGATGCAAATAACTGAGTTATTGGAAAAGACCCTGATGCTGGGAAAAATTGAAGGTGGGAGGAGAAGGGGACAACAGAGGATGAGATGATTGAATGATATCACCGATTCAATGGCCATGAATTTGAGTAAACTCCGGGAGCCAGTGATAAACAGGGAGGCCTGGAGTGCTGCAGTCCATGGGGCTGTAAAAAGTCAGACACGACTGAGCGACTGAACTGAACTCTACCTAGAGACTATCATACATACTGAAGTAAGTCAAAAAGAAAAATGAATAGTGTGTATTAACACATATCTGTGGAATCTAGACACATGGTATAGATGATCGTTGCAAAGCAGAAATAGAGACAAAGATGTTGAGAACAAACATATGGATACCAAGAAGGGAAAGAGGGCTTGGGAGGACCTGGGAGATTGAGGCTGACACATAAACAGTATAGATACATGTATAAAATAGACAACTAATGAAAATCTACTGTACAACACAAGGTACTCTCCTAGGTGCTCTTTGGGGATCTAAACGGGAAGGAATTCCGAAAGGGAGGGGAGATGTTTATGCAGAGCTCATTCACTTTGAGGTGCAACAGAAAATAGCAGGGCATTGTAAAGCGACTTTTGTAAAATGTAACAAAATGAAATAGAATGTAAAAAAATAATAAACAGGCGTTCCTTTGTTTTGTTTGACCCTAGCTTGGGCTAAAAGCTAAAGTGATGAATTCTGAGGAATGAGTGAGTCCCCTCTGCCCTCCCCACCCCCAGTAATCTGCTTTCCTCCAGGATGACACGTGTGTCTGACGATTTCCACCACGTGTGGCTGCCTGTCTGTTCAGCTGTGCCCTTGTCAGCACTTCCTCTCACTTTTCCTCTGAATCACATTTAACATCTGCCCTTTGATGATCGGATGTGGCTATAAGCCTCTCCTGGGCGCCTCCTTCACCAGCCTCTCTGGCGCGGAGCTCGCATTGTGACCGGCATTAATATTGACGGTATTAGTGCTTCCAACCTCTGCGCTCCCCTCACGGCAGTCTGGACTCATTGCCACCCCTTCCCTTGTAGCCATGATTGTCGCCGTGGCTGTCAGCCCTCCTCGTTCATGAAGCTACGAAATGTGCACGCTTGGCGCCTGCAAGCAAAAGTCTCTATTACCTAACACCTTTACACAAGCCAGCATCAAATCACCTGCTTGATGGAAGTCTTACGTGCTGCACTCGATTTCAGTTGCAGTGTGGAATTTGCTGTAGGCAGGACATGAGTTCTAAGAAGGGGCATATTTCATAGAGATTAAGACCATAGTCCCCTGAAGTCAGACAGAAGTGGTTTCCATTCCAGGATCTTCTCTGAAGCCTTGGAAAGTCACACAGCTCTATCTATCTCCATTTTTTTTTTTTTTTTCATCATTATAAGAAGAATGAGAAACACCCCACTTACAGGTCTTGGAGTCAGAATTAAAGAAGACAAAGCCTACAGAATTAATCCCACAGTTGTTTTATATCTGTGGACTAATGTATGCTACGTTTATTTTTCCCATTGTGATAAGTTTTGGCAAAACTGATACTCTAGCCTTGGACTAAAAGACCATGCTATTATAAATACATGTGTTCTTGATCTGCATCTTCTCTGCAGGCTACTACTTGGTAATCATTTTATTGTCTATAAATTATTGAGCATATTAAATGTATTAAGCAAGTTCATGAAGCTGAATTCTACTAAACAGGAAAAAGAAGTCTACCACTACTGACATTTTATATTTGCTTCAATTAGGGATCTTATCCTTTGTTGCATGATTAATATAACACCTGTCCCGCCTCCACACAGCCACACCCCCTCCATCTACTGTGGATACTGTTGCCAGAATGGATCACAAATCAGAATGCATGAAAGCCTTTCTTTGTTAGCTCTCTGTAGCTTTAGAATAAAACTGTTCTCTTGAATATGGTACCCGCTGCACTTGATGACTGACGCTCAGCTAGCATCTCTGCCTCATGTTCATATTCAAACCAAGCAGAAGCTTATGAAGCTCCCAGAGCACACCAGCTTCACATTCAGCCCTCAGCCTCTGTGAGTATGTCTCTGTAGTACCATAGATGTGATTCGTATTTGACCATTTAGACATCATCTGCTCTGGGAAATTTTCCCTGACCTTACTGAACTCCATTGTCAATACCGGCCTGAGCCATCCCACTTTTCTTGTGTGTGCCCAGTTGAAAAGTCATGTCTGACTCTTTTGCAACCCCATGGACTGTTCCCTGTCAGGCTCCTCTGTTCATGGGATTTTCCATGTAAAGATACTGGAGTGGGTTACCATGTCCTCCTCCAGGGGATCTTTGCAGCCCAGGGATTGAACTCACGTCTCCTGTTTCTCCTGCATTGGCAGGGGGATTCTTTGTGACTGAGCCAGCAGGGAAGCCCACCTGTAACACTTTTTCTACGGGATGTGTTGCCTGATTCCTTTAAAGACTGCCTTTGAGAACCACACTGTTGGATTATTTCTCTTCATAGTTCTAGACATCAGCTTAATAGCAGTTAGTATTATTTGATAGTTTTTTTAATTAATAAAATGTAGTTTCTTAAAAATGTTGCTTTGTTGTAAGGTAATATTTTTCACATAAAATCTTGGGCCGTAAACCTATTGCGAATCAACTGATAAAGGGAAAAAAAACCCTCTTTCTCTGTATTGACTTTGATTCTAGAGAGAGTTGATGATTTATGTTCTGGTAAAGTTTAAAACTGGTAAACTTTAAGTTTCTGATTTAACTATTTTATTAAAGACATTTTCCTTTTGGACCTTGTTAGCAAGTTTCACAATATGTCTCACTCATCAAACTAATATTGATGTCTGAAAATTAAGATATTAATATTTGAACTCCCTAGAGAGAAACAACAGGGATAACATTATTTAAACAACATAAAGGGCATGAAATTCAATGTATTCTGCCCAAAGCAGGTGTTGAAATATTTGCTTTTTGCAGCCCCAAATCTGCTTTTATCTACAGCTGAAAATGGGTTTCATACTGGTAGCAATTTATATCACATTGCCTTCACTTCAGTTCAGTTCCGTCGCTCAGTTGTGTCTGACTCTTTGCGACCCCATGAATCGCAGCACGCCAGGCCTCCCTGTCCATCACAATCTCCCGGAGTTCACTCAGACTCACGTCCATTGAGTCAGTGATGCCATCCAGCCATCTCATCCTCTGTTGTCCCCTTCTCCTCCTGCCCCCAATCCCTCCCAGCATCAGAGGCTTTTCCAATGAGTCAACTCTTCGCATGAGGTGGCCAAAGTACTGGAGTTTCAGCTTTAGCATCATTCCTTCCAAAGAAATCCCAGGGCTGATCTCCTTCAGAATGGACTGGTTGGATCCCCTTGTAGTCCAAGGGACTCTCAAGAGTCTTCTCCAACACCACAGGTCAAAAGCATCAATTTTTTGGTGCTCAGCCTTCTTCACAGTCCAACTCTCACATCCATACATGACTACTGGAAAAACCATAGCCTTGACTAGACGGACTTAGACGGCAAAGTAATGTCTCTGCTTTTGAATGTGCTTTCTAGGTTGATCATAGCTTTCCTTCCAAGGAGTAAGCGTCTTTTAATTTCATGGCTGCAGTCACCATCTGCAGTGATTTTGGAGCCCAGAAAAATAAAGTCGGACACTGTTCCAATTCCACTCACAGAGATCACATTGTTTTAGGAAAGTCATTAAAGAAAAATAGGCAGCTAGAACTAATGTATCATAACAGTCTACAATAACATTTATATGTCAGTAAAGGTAAACGTCAATGCTTGTCATCATGAATGCATGAAACATATCTTCAGTGTGAACTGTGTTTGGTGTTTCACAGGGATTGTGATGCTTGCAACTTTCCATAAGACACTACTTTGTTTCTACAGACTTGATTGGTGAGTTTTTTCTGACTTGTTTGTCCTTGTATTGGGCAACACTAACAAAAATATGTCATATCAATCAAGATGTCAATATCCTATCTATTTTTTGTTTAATCATTTCTTTATAGGAAGCCATTGGGCTCTATGTTACATTTAAATATCTTTTTGACAAGTTGGACCTGGAATAAGGAATGAAGCAACAGGGAGAGTGGGAGTCAGCACTTGCTCTAGCTGGACTGGACTTCTGTCCGATGGTGAATCACACCCAAGATAGTGAAGGTGCCGGTTCATGATCTGGGCTTTGGCGAGGTGCCCAGGGTACTGCCACTTTAAGTCAGTTCTCTAGATCTGATGTGAATGAATCACAGAGATGAAGATTCCTTTTTGCAACATCCTGTGTTTTTATTTTGCTCTTGTAAATTCTCATCCTAATAAAACATGTGCCTCTTTTTCCATTCAGTTTGGAAAAGTCTTGTTCATCATTATTATTTATCAATATGACGATGCCACTTACTTACACCAGCAGCTATAGGGGCAAGAATACACAGTGAGTTAGCACTCTGTATAGGTTGGGTTACTTACTCAAAAATAGAAATCTTCAAAACAAGGGATGATCGTTATTAGACCCCCAGCATCGTAATGCCACTCTAGAACTGTATTATTTGGGGCATATCTATGACAGCAACAAAAGCTCACTTCAGCTCGTTTTACAAATGAAACAAAAGAGCACCAAATTCAGCATTGTCAGAATTCAAAGGTCTAGGTTGCTCTAAGGAACTTAGGAAGACCCTTCTGCCTCCGTTTGCATTGGGATCTCCTACCTTATATCTAACGTACCGTTTCATAAAAAATGAGTTGATTGAATAATAGCCTTGAAAGCAGCTGATGTGTATTGATCACTTATCATGTGTCATTTGACATACCAAGGGACTTATATACACCATCTTCTTGGCTTGCTTTAAAGTGATAGGAGGTTGATTGCTGCACTGATTTTATATTTGAATAAACTGAAGTATGGATTAGTCAGTAGTGTGCTTAAGACAATAGTCTTTTAGTGTACAAGGTAGGAAATGCAAGCCCATCAACCCTTGCTAAATTTACATTTTCATGCCCTAGGAAACAAGAAAAATCAACATGGAAACCATCTATTTCCTGCTTCATACCTCTAGGGGAGTTGCCTGATGTGTTCCACTTTGGTTCAGAATCATCACTCCGGGCCCAGTTACCAGTGTCTGCATCATCTTTTTCTGGTCATCTGAATAAAGGTGTTTTTTATTTTTATTCTGACTTATGACTTGAGGTCTCAATCAGGCTTCTTTCTCTTTGTCTCCTTTATACTTCATTTTATTAGGCTTATTTCTAATTTATTCACTCTCTTCAGCTTCTTTCAAATTAGTTGTTTAATCTCTCCACTGGATTCTTAATTCTAATCACCAGAATATTCACTTCTAAGGGTTTCACTTTTAGAATTTCTCCTACAAGTGGAGAAAGTGCTAGGGAGGATAGAAGGCAGGAGGAGAAGTGGACAACAGAGGACAAGATGGCTGGATGGCATCACCAACTCAACGGACATGAGTGTGAGCAAGCTCCGGGAGGTGGTGAAGGACAGGGAGGCTTGGTGTGGTGCAGTCTTCATGGGGTCACAAAGGGTCAGACACGACTGAGCAACTGAACAACAACAACCCACAAGTGGATTTTTTCTAATCTGCCTGACCATTCTACATAGTATTTCACTGCTTAATCGTATTTTGACTCCTCATTTAAAACATGTGAAATACACTTACATTCCATATTTGATCATTCCAACATATTTGACTGGTCAGGAATATAATTATGTTTCTTTACAGTGACTTGTTTTCTCTGATATAATGTTAGTTAATTTGAGCTCATGGTCTATGAAAGTTTTTGCTTTAAGCATTCTTTTGAGCCCTGATATAAGATACTTCTGCAGAAAGATTGTGAACTTTAACTCTGCTATGCTCCTTGTGGGTATGGGAAATCCTAAAGCAATTTTAAATATTAGCTTGGATATTTGGACCACACAAGTAGTGTGAATCCCGCCTTCAAATCCTTCTGAGAATCAGCTTATAGTTAGGAATTCTCAGCAAAGACACTCTCCTCCATGACATAACATGAACATTTTTTACATAGTCTCTGACAGAGTATGGCAGAGGGTTGTCACTCTCAGCCTGATCTTTAAACAGAGGTGTTCGTCACAACTTCCTGTTCCATAAGAGGCCTCTGCTCTGTCCCTGTTCCCTGTGCAGAGTCCGTGCCTACTACCCTTTGGTCCACTAAGGACTGGCCGTGCTCCACGGCACAGCCACCAACATAATATCTCATTGGTCTCCCCGGAGTCACGATCAGTAGTCAGTGTAGCTTCTGGGCTTTCAGTTACGCTCATTATTGTATGTGTTTCCTATCAAGTGCAGGAGCAGAGTTTAGTATCATCTATTAATACAATTGTGAATTTTATAATAAAAATTACAAGTATTTTATTGTTTTTATAACCACTTGATCTACTCTTCTACTTCAATTCAGAAAATTGAACAGCAGTTGAAGCACAAAAATGCCCAACACAGTACTATTGAAGATAAAAAATATGGAAACAACCAATAACAAACATATGAGTAAATAAATGATGCTTAAATAGGGGGATTCCAACCTATTATTAAAAGTAAGATTTATGACGCAGGATACAGCATGCTTGGGGCTGGTGCATGAGGATGACGCACAGAGATGTTATGGGGAGGGAGGTGGGAGGGGGGTTCATGTTTGGGAACGCATGTAAGAATTAAAGATTTTAAAATTTAAAAAAAAATAAAAATTAAAAAATAAAACAATGTAATTGGAATGTAGAAAAAGAAATATAGTAGTTTTGATGTTAGCAAAAAAAATAAATAAAAAAATAAAAGTAAGATTTATTAGGAATATTTACAAAGGTAAGCAATATATTATAATAAGAAAAAAGTAGGATGCAAATTTATCTATACTCTTATAACAATCTATACCAATCTTTATACCAACATACACACACACACACACACACACGCAGAAGGAAGAACATTAAGATGTAAACAACACTTTTACTTGGATGATAAGAATGTGACTGATTTGATTCTGACTGTGACCCCTTCAAGATGTGTGAAATTATGAAAGTTACTTTTCGGATGCTCAGGATTTTGCTAGCAAGCACAGGGTCATTATACCAACCCTGGAGTTCTTACTTAAGAGGAAAAACAGAGACCATATATGCAAATGCCTTAGTAAAAGCTCAGTAAAATTATAACCATGATGTTTGTAGATTCCTATGATTTTGAAATTCTTAAACAAAATGTGTTAAGAAACAAAGAAGGCATTTGCCTTTTAAGATAGTAAAATAGCATAAAAGTATAAAATTAATTTTTTGCATCAAGAAGACTTTCAGTTTCAGTCCCATTAGTTGGGGCCATTTGAAGAAACCTGTTTGCCTAGGATCCTTAAAAAGGAAGTGCATGAATGTGAGATAAGAAGAACCTACCCCTTCTTACACTGCTTTTTTTTTTTTATGTGGAGTCTAGCTCTTTATTTTAAATGTTTCTTAATCTGAAAGTGTGTTTGGTGCTTGCAATCTCTGAAAACTAATGATCACAGAGGAAACAACTAAACAGCAAATTGCTATGGATTATTTTTGATTTGTATGGACTTAAGTAACAGAGGTCATCAGATTCTTTTGTTTCTTCAATTACTGTCTCTCTCATTTTTATCAGCTATGCTAAGGCTTCATTGACAATTTCAACTTGAATATAGAAGGAATACATTAAAAATAATATAGGGAATCCAACTAATTTGCTTTCAATGCATTCTCTTTATGAGATAATATTGCTGATACCCTGCTTTCTTCTTACCCCTTTTGTGCAGTGCATGATGCCAGTCTATTTTTCACTTTGATTTGTATGTCTGAAAAGGTCAGCACAATTAGAAGAGTTAGAAGTTAGCCTTGCATACTGTCTTCCAAACACAGCCACACAAGCACTGCCAAGGTAAAACATCAAGGATAACAGTTCTGCACAGCAACTAATGGAGTCAAATATAGAAATCTGGGCTGTTTCTAAAACCCAACAGTGTGTATTGCCACTTTTAACTCTGCAACTGAAAATGATCATTCTTAGTGTGCAGAAAAATAATCAAGTTCCCTACCAGAATTCTGAACTTTAGAAATAAGATTAAGAAGTAAACAGATAGAGAAAATACTAACTCTATTGTTGGAAAGTTAGTAGGAGATGGAGCTTATATGAAAGCAAAAAGGAGTTTCCAAATTTCCCATGACTTACTCCACTTTTGAAGCATTGGAAAAGCCCACTGGTAAGGAAGTTTGATGTTGTAGAGATAAATGAATGACTGTCTATGAAAGCTTATGCCTTTTCCTGAACACATTTATAATGAATTTTTGTGGCATACCGTCAAGAAGAAAAGGTTACAGAATTTTCTTTCATGTGTTCTTAGAAAAGTGGATTTCCAAGCAAACAGACAAACAAAACTGAGATTTAGTAGCTTTGATTTTGGGCCCTATGAGATGTATACACTGAGCAAATCACCTTGACATTATCACCTAGGAACCTGACTCAGACATCTGTAAGAAGTGTGACCTACAAGCCAGCTGAGGAGAAAGTGCACAGATCAGAAACGGTCTCTTTTATCATCTAGTTTTGTAATGTCAGATAATTATTATCAAATATTTGACTGAATCCTGGTCTATAAACATTATTCTCAGAAAGGACTTTTGTTGTTTTTCGTCTTATTAAGACAGCTTGCACAAATAAGCTTCTAAATTTTCTTTAAAGAACTTTCTCCCCATAAGAAACATTCTCCCCTCCCTCCCAAAAAGTGCTTGGACTTTTGATAGGACTTGGAGGACTGCATTTCCAGTATTCCAAAGTTTGTCTGAAGACCTAGGGACATGTTTTCTTCCATGTTATTTCATTCCAACAGTGCCATTATGTTGGGGGTCACAAGCGATAGATGGAGAAGGAAATGGCAACTACTCCACTATTCTTGCCTGGAGAATCCCACGGACAGAGAAGCCTGGCAGGCTACAGTCTACCGGGTAGCAAGAGCCGGACATAGCTTAGTGACTAAACCAACAACAACAAGCAAGAGAAACTGACTCTAGATAATGTAAGGAAATGAAAAGGAAGTGTTTGGGAAATTTATATGGGACCTCACAGTGTGAAACAGCAAAACTGAATAGCCGTAGGATTGCAAGAAATACTGGACTTGGGTAGTTTCAATGAAACTATCGAAATTAAAGTCTCTTCAAGGGAAGTTTGGGGATTCCAAGGTCAGGGAGTAGGGAAGCCAAGTCTTTTTTTTTTTTTTTTTAGTATTGTGAAACTCTGCTCCACATTCAAAATCCAGGAAGGAAAAGAAATTGGCAAACCTTCATCAGATTCTTAAAGGGTTCTCAATCCAGTCAAACCAGAGGAATCTCAAAGGTGTAAGTTACATCAGGAAGGTTCCTTGGGTGTCTTCTAGATGCCTGCATCCTATTAGGATTTCAGCGTTTACGTGTCTCCACTGGTCTGGACCTGTTCTGATTCACACCTGTTGTCCCGCTTTAAATGTTAGCAGTGTTGCTTTAACTACCAAGACTGTACATTTTAGTGATACGTGTGTTCTCTCAACAGCGTGGAGAAGTAGGCCCCTCCCAGCTGGCACCAGCTCTGCAAGTGCGGCTCTTTCCAAGGCCATGTGGGTAGTCCGAAATCAGAAAAAGCAGGTGGTTCATCCCATGGCATTTGGCAAACATCCAAATCAGATCTTCCAACATCCCCCAAAACCCTGGCCCCCAAGAGATGGTGTCACAGCACACCAAGGTATATTGGGCTGGTTTAGAGTATAAGCTGTTCTTTGCCTTCATAGCACACACACTGCCCTTTTAACAACATGGAAAATGTGAAACAGAATTGCCCTGAAAGCTAACCATTAGAGGAGAGACAAATAAAGACATCCCCAGAGGCTCGTTTCTTTTGTTTTCTCTGGAACAGAGTAAAGAGCAGGCTTAGAGGGAGTTCACACGATGAATAAAAGGCAGATCAGCTGGGCTCTGGAGGGCTTCCTTTCTAACCTGACCCTTTCATGGATGAGGAAGTGGCATTGCTTGCAGACACTGACTGCCCCTTGCCTTCCTTTCACTGTCAATGGTAAGAGCGGTATAGTCACGTGGGGAATCTCTCTATGGGAATGCTTGCATGCTGCCTTCTGTCTAGCTATATCCAACCTAAACACCTTCTCTGTGGGCTGAGGATCGCTCTTTGGCCATGTGAGCTCTGGGTGTTCTCCGCTTGTCATCTTTGCCCAAATAGCACATGTCATATATAGGCAAAGAACAGCCTATATATGACAAATAGGACTTGTCCACTTGTTATATTTGCCTCAGTAGCATTTGTTGCATCTGCGTTCCCCTGCACATGCTTACTCCTTGGAAAATAACGTACATTAGCAAACACTTATTTTACTACAGTAATCTAGTAGAAAAAATAGGTGTCTCTGCGTCACAGATCTGGAGACAGTGCTTCAGCTATTTCAGATTACATTTGACCCTCACAAAGAGGTTATCAGAAAATAGCACATCCATTCTTTTGTGAAATGGAAAATAATTGCAATTATAAATGCTTTCAAATAGTAACTGCCTCATAGGTATTATACATTTACCAGGCAATTTATATATACGATCTTATTCAGGTTCATGAATATATACATATATACACACACATGTGTGTGTGCATGCTTAGGTGCTCAGGTGTGTCCAGCTCTTTGAGACCCCATGGACTATAGCCCACCAGACTCCTCTGACAATGTAATTCTCTAGGCAAGAATACAGGAGTATTCATTCCCTTCTCCAGGGGATCTTCATGACCCAGGGATCAAACCCAGATCTCATGCACTGCAGGTGGTTTCTTTACTGGTTGAGCCACCAGGGAAGCCCCATATATATATATATATATACACACACACACACACACACACACACGTATGTATACACACATATACATACATATGCGTATATATACATACATATGTATACATATGTATATATTATAATAATATATATATTTAATAATATATACATATGCATATAATATATACATATGTATGTGTGTATATACATACATATGTATACATATGTATATATTATAATATATATATTTAATAATATATACATATGTAATAATATAATATATGTATGTGTATATATCCCCTAATAGATGAATGGAAAAAAAAAACAAAAAACAAACTTTTGATTTCTAAGAAAAACTTTTCTGAAAGAGCCTTTGGGCATGGAATTCCAAAACAGTAAGGCATCTTGACCAAGGTTGTATAACAACTAATCTGTATCCTGAGAGAATATCAAATATTCTCTAAGGACACTGAAACATTTTTAATTTAATTTTTTTGAAGAATAGCAATGTGCAATATTTTATATCTAGTGCATTGCAAGAAGGGGATCTTTCTTAACTTTTTCCTAAGTTTTAGAAAATCTGCATTTGAGTTCCAGATCTGTCACAACTCACGTGATTTCAAGAGACCTTGGCCAATTTATTTAAACTGTTTTCTCATCTGCGGAATGGTAAATAAAATCTCTACAATTCCAGAATACATTTGTGAAGACAAAAATAGATATTATGAAACATCTTTGAACATTAGATGTGCTATACACACATATAGTGTTTTTAGTTCAGATTATGAAAAGCAATAGTAAATAAATATGCAGTAGTTTTTTTTTTTTCAGCTATATGATTCTTTTCAGCCTTGTACCCTGAATTCAATTTACACTCTGTCATTGGAAATTGTATCAAAATATATTTCAAATAATTTTCTCCACTTCCTGTTGTTAAATGGTGGCTTTTCATTTCTTTTTTAGTATTCTATTCAATATATTCTCTTTATCCCCTAAAGCCCTGCAAAGCTGAGAATTTTGCAGCAAAGCTATATTGAAGTATTTCTCTTGCATCTCACATTTCCTAAATTCCTTCAACTGCCTTGATCATTACTGATAGCATCGTCTTGACCTGGATTCATGTATTTTCATGATATATACATTCCCCAAAACCTATCATAAGGAGACAGAATCTTAAGGCACAAGCCCTCTCTTGGCCACTCATGCAGGGAGCTCAGCCTACTTCTGTCTGGTTAGATTGAGGTGGTCTCTGACTTACTTATACACTTATTTTTCTTGGACTGTGAATTCCTTGAGCCTTACTGAGCTGAGGGATTTTGAGAGGAGCAAGAGAATAATATTATAATGCATTCAGAGAGCAAAAATTCTGTGTCAGAGAAAGTCCTATTTTTATTTCAGTTGCAATCAGAAAAGAAGTAAAGCAACAATTTGAACAAGGAAATTAAAATTAGAGGGAAATCAAATGTTGGATACCTTTACTATTTTCACTTCTGCGTTCATGATACAAACATACCTGCATACAAACTTACATACATAGTTAATTAATAAGCCAGTCCTTTGAAACTCTTAATGGCAGAGACGTCCATTCCATTGCAAGTATTTTAAGAGTAGGCAGCATTATTTTGAGATATCTTAAAAGGAGATTGTCACACAGAATCCTTTCACTTCATTTGAAATTCTTTCTGGGACCAATATTTCAGATATTTTAAAAGCTAATTTTCTGAATTACAGGTGTATTCTTTATGTCTTATTTTTCCCTATGTTTGTATGATTTAAATGTACAACCAGGAGTCACTGAGGCATTTAGAAATTTTTCTGGCATTTTAAATTGGCCCAAGTGACTTTGAGAATAAAAATGAACTGTGCAGGGAGCACTGTATGAGAATATATTAAAACATTTTCACTTATATACTGTCTTCTTTCAGAAAAAATGAAAGCTTTTGGGAGATGGCTGATAAGAAAAAGAAATCACTGGAATATATAGACTATAAGGGACTATAAATTTATATTTAAGTCAGTAGTAACTGCATTATTTAAACATTTTTAATGTCTAATTAATGAAAACTTTCATATTTTACTATTCCCATTTCTTAAGTAACTTCCAAAAGCATAACATTAATCCAGTAAATTTAGATTTTTATTGTTTGATAATAAAGCATATTTCAGACTATTTTATAGATATTTGTAATCTAGTTTTTAAAAATTCCTTTAAAATGATGACTTGTTATTTCAAATGTTAATCTAATGATTCAATTGGTAAAAAATCTCTGCTTCCATTTAATAATTTTTATAATGCCTTCATGATATCTCTTTAAACAATAAATCTAAAAGGAAACAAGAAGTATATTTTTCATTCAAACTTCACATTTTAATAATTAGAAAGAAGAAATATGTTACAAGGTTATAGAATTCTATTTTGCTGGGATCACCTCTATTTTGCCATGGATTTTTGTTTGTGTCACATATTTAATCCTGGGTTATTTTGTATGCGTGGCTTGTCTGATGCTTTTGATGATCAAGACTGTCAGAAGTTAGTTTGACATCTTTGTAAAAACATTTTGATCTAAGTTTAGCCTGGTTACATTGAAAATCAGGCTCCTTACACAAAAGTCAGCTTTTATAACTTTTGAATCCTCCTGGTTGGACCACCCAAGACCAGAATGGAGCAGTAAGTGATCAGAGAATCCCACATGGATTTTTCTTTTGGAGAAAAGCTGACTTTTCTCAGCTCCCTTTATATATGTGACCTTATGCAATCACCTTGGTTTCTTGTTATGACCCCAGAACTCTGCCTGTTGGTTCTTATTTAGAAATGGTAACCATGGACAGAGGAACCTGGTGGGCTACAAGACCATGGGGTCGCAAAGAGGCAGACACAACCAAGTGACCAAGCCACTCACAGCCATGGGTTCTGCTCTCTGTATTCTTTTTTTTTTTTTTTAAACCACTAGTCCAATCTTGGATTGAGAAGAAAGTTATCTTCCACATCTTTCCTCTTTCTCTTTGTCCAGAAGATACATTTTCAATGTTCAGAATATTCTCTTTGGGCTTTACTCATAATCACGTAAGAGTAATAATAGTTAAAAATGAACTTGCCAATGTTTCAAAGTCTACAACAGTTACATACCAGGCTCCAGTGGATAGTTCCCCACTGCCTTCAGAGAGAATGTTTGGAAGCTGTAATGTATTCCTACCCAAGGTGTAGTATTTAATAGTGAGAAATTATCCTTCCTCTCTGTAATGTAATAAAAATACTACTATTTGCCCTTGTGCCCTGGCACAGAATTCCTAAAACCTATGGAATTTACTGTTGTTTTCATGCTAATGAGATAACCGTTGGGAGGATGAGGGGTGGGAGCTGAGTAGCTTCAGAATGGAGGGTGGCCACCAGAGAAACCAATGTTGGCCAAAGAGCTGGAGCCTTCAACTCCACCTCCCGACTTCCAGGGAGGGAAAAAGGGCTGAAGACTGACTTCAGTCATCGATGGCCAGCAATTAAACCCAACATGCCTAAATAATGCAACCTTCATAAAACCCCTAAATGTTGGGGCTCAGGGAGCTTCTGGGTTGATGAACTCACTGATGTGATGGAATGGTAGCATGCCCAAAACAGGATGTGGAAGCTCTTGTTCCACCCCATGCCTCGTTCAGTGTATCTCTTCCATTTGTCTCTTCCTGAGGTGCACCCTTTAAAATAAACTGGTTCACTTACATAAAGTGATTTCCCGAGTTAAGTGACTTTCACTGACTCATTCTAGCAGATTGTCGAAATTGAGGAGACGTTGTGGGAGCCCCTGAAATAGAGCTGGTCCATCAAATGTATGGATGGCCCTTGGGGCTTGCAGAAAAATGTGTACACTGTGAACATTTGGCATCTTTGAGTACATCCAGGCTTCATGGGAGCTATGTTGGTAAACCACAAGCAGACACATGGGATATTTTGTCAGGAACAGATTAAATGCTACTTTCATCCTGATGCTCATATTTGGAGTGGACCAGAAGACAGGACTACACGTCCTAAGTATGTACCTGTACTCATTTGAGGCAGTATATCCTGCATCTGAACCAACCCTCTCCTTAATAATGTTCTAAGAGGATCTTCACTGAACTGCATCAATACATTTGGAGATAACATGATATTATCATTAAGGTATGAAAGGCCTGCAATTATTGGCTTATAAGAAGAAGAAGGAGGAAAGGGAGCTGACAGAGGATGAGATAATTGGATGGCATCACCAGCTCAATGGACATGGGTTTGAGCAAGCTCCTTGAGTTGGTGAAGGATGGGAAAGCCTGGCGTGCTGCAGTTCATGGGGCCTCAGAGAGTCGGACGTGACTGAGCGACTGAACAACAACAAGGATCTTCTGCTGACCACTGACTCTAGCCCCATTGAAGTTCTACCTTCCTTGAAGCATTCCTTTGAAGTTATGTTTTTGAGGGGTCTTGTGTTGCTTTGCCAATCAGGCATTAGCATCATCCCTCAGTCCTCTTTTCCTATACACCTTGGTTTCCCTGGAAACTCCATATGGTCAGCAGTTCCCTGGGGGTGTGTGGGGATGCAGCCTTTGATTTTATAACAAGTGCATAGATTTCTCTGTTTATTGGCCACTCATATCTAAGAGTTTTTTTTCCAGCTTTTCCATGGGACCCATTGAGCCCTCAAGTCCTCAAAGCTGTATGATATCTCATGGCAGAGTTAAGATGAGTCCATACATCCTTTTATACTGTAATCGGATCTCTTGGGTCTCAAAGGATGAAAGCTTGGGTTGAAATATAGTTCCTAGCTTAATCAAATAGCACTAATGTGATTACTGGAAATCATCTTTTCTTAAGGACCTGGTTACACAGCCTGAAGGATAAGAAAACAACATATTTCAATAACAACCACTGAGCTATGCACATAAATACTCTGTATCTTCTAAGAATCAAGACTTGGTAGCTATATTAAATTCATGACAATCACCTATTTCTTACTTTAGGATTAATTCTCTCGTGGAGATAGGTTGGGTCCCCTGCAAACAGACATTCAGTAGCTTACTATGTTGGTTTTTTAAACACATTAAGTTGAAGATCAATCTCCCAGATTAACCAGAACTGGAATTCTGTTACAAAATTTCTCTAGCTTTCAAAAAATAAAAATAAAAACATCTGGGATCTAATTTCACTAGTTTACCAGATGGCAGTTGTTTACTCTAAATTCAACCTGTACTTAAACTAAGACTTCCCACCCAAATTAAAACATCCGAAACTAAAGTAGGAGGCTCAATGTACACAGAGGTCCTTTTTGTATATAATAAAGCTGTATTAAGTTATCTATATCATGGCTTCTTTAAAAGACAAACCAACAAGCCAAATGCAATCCAGGAATTTTTTTCTTCTGCTATTGCATCTTATTTAGGCAATATCCTAAATTGTATTTGCTAAAGATAAGTAAGAAATTACATATATTCTGGCTCTTTCGCCAAGGTTGCTAGTTAGATTCCCATCACCAAATGTTCCAGCGTTAGTTTTCCATTACTTCAGTCCTTAGGTTTTGGGGAATGAACATTCCAAGGTCAATGTGATCATTATTCTGCCCTATGGACAACCAATGTTTATTTTTAATTTGAGACTGGTAAATAAAGCTTTAATGGGATTTTAATGGCAGGTTGGACACACTTCAGCGTCCAGAGATGTGGCATCATACTCAGGAATGTCATTATCTAGATTAATTATCAATAGCAGACAGATATCATTAACGCAATGTGAAAATGATAGAAGTTGTAAAAGAAATTTGCTAGGCAGAGAAGCTAGAGGGAAACAATATTCGATTTGCAGCTATTTATTATATCTAAAATATTTTTTTGTAATTTGTGTGGGTTTTTTGTCGTTGTTGCTGAGAATCTACCTGAAATAATACCAGAGTGGGATTTTAATTACTTAGTTTTATTTCTAAGGTCAAGCTATTCTCCTTTAAAAGTTGAACATGTGTCTGGGTACCCTGGGCTATTAGAAGAAGAAAAAATACACTTCTCAATACAGATCTTTTTCTGAAGTTTATTATGCTCACAGAAAGAAAAAGTTTAAGTATATTATGGTATGGTGTGCACATTAACAAACTCTACTCACTGGTTGATCCGGTCTCAGAATAGTTAAAAAATAACCAAGATGGTCAAAAAGGAAACTAACATGAATGACAAAGTTTTTTTTTTTTTTAATCTGATTACTGGTCTGCATCCTCAATAACACTAAATAATTTATGAAGTATTTTTGCTTTTAATTATTCATCTTTGTTTTCAATGGTACTATTATATATACACATCAATGAATGGCATTTACACAATAGCATATAATATCAGCCTTGAAAAATATCTAATAGAAATATTATTATGCCTATTTTAGAGGTTTGAATACAAGCCTACCTATCTGATTTTGGCCAATCTAAATGGTTCAACTGTAAATATGACATTAGTTTCTGTGACACATTGCAAGGAAAAAATGCCCAAACCATAACTTTTAGTTTCACTGTTGAACTGTAGAATAATGTATCTTTGAAGACATTTTAGATGGCAATTACACTCAATATCTGTAGTTTTAACAATGTATATAACTCAGTTAAAGGAATGACAAATGGGATCTAGTTAAAATTAAAAGCTTCTGCACAACTAAGGAAACTATAAGCAAGGTGAAAAGACAGCTTTCTGAATGGGAGAAAATAATAGCAAATGAAGCAACTGACAAACAACTAATCTAAAAAATATATAAGCAACTTATGCAGCTCAATTCCAGAAAAATAAACGACCTGATCAAATAATGGGCCAAAGAACTGAACAGACATTTCTCCAAAGAAGACATATGGATGGCTAACAAACACATGAAAAGATACTCAACATCACTCATTATCAGAGAAATGCAAATCAAAACCACAATGAGGTACCATTTCACACCAGTCAGAATGGCTGCGATCCAAAAGTCTACAAGCAATAAATGCTGGAGAGGGTGTGGAGAAAAGGGAACCCTCTTACACTGTTGGTGGGAATGCAAACTAGTACAGCCACTATGGAGAACAGTCTGGAGATTCCTTAAAAAACTGGAAATAGAACTGCCATATGACCCAGCAATCCCACTGTTGGGCATACACACCAAGGAAACCAGAATTGAAAGAGACACATATACCCCAATGTTCATCGCAGCACTGTTTAAAATAGCCAGGACGTGGAAGCAACCTAGATGTCCATCAGCAGATGAATGGATAAGAAAGCTGTGGTACATATACACAATGGCGTATTACTCAGCCATTAAAAAGAATCCATTTGAATCAGTTCTAACGAGGTGGATGAAACTGGAGCCGATTATACAGAGTGAAGTAAGCCAGAAAGAAAAACACCAATACAGTATACTAACACATATATATGGAATTTAGAAAGATGGCAATGATAACCCTGTATGCAAGACAGCAAAAAAGACACAGATGTAGAACAGATGTAGAACAGACTTTTGGACTCTGAGGGAGAGGGAGAGGGTGGGATGACTGGGGCGAATGGCTTTGAAACATGTATACTATCATGTAAGAAATGAATCGCCAGTCTATGTTTGATACAGGACACAGGATGCTTGGGGCTGGTGCATGGGGATGATCCAGAGAGATGTTATGGGGTGGGAGGTGGGAGGGGGGTTCAGGATTGGGAACTCATGTACACCTGTGGTGGATTCATGTCAATGTATGGCAAAACCAATACAGTATTGTAAAGTAAAACAAAGTAAAAATAAAAATTAAAAAAAAAAAAAAAAAGGGAATGACATGGAGAATGGCTATGACCAGGTTAATCACTGACAAGAAATGCCAAGTCTGTCCTCCTCATTATTTGACGTAAGGTGATCATAAGTGAATCCTAATTTCAGGATGCAAAAAAAAAAAAAATGCAAAACACAAAAAAATGTGCACCTTAGAATTTGTGGAATGTGGAATTTAAAATCCTAGATTCATCCCTTGCTAATCTTTGTTTGAGCAAGCAACTTGAGTGTTTCTAAAACTTCACGGGCACCCACTTCCTCATATGGCAAAGCTTTGTTCAAAAATATACAGAAAGCTTGGGCTTTTATTTGTGTTTATCAGGATGTGGTGTATAATGATCCTGAATTTTCCCTTCCTAAGGATGCACCATACAGACACATGGAGCAATTCCATCTGCCATCTGAAGGATGATCCTGAATCATTTAACTCTGAGAGTCAGTGGGGCTTACATTTATGAGTCCTACAGGATATAGTGAAGAAAGAAGTAGTTTTCAAACAAATGGAAAAGCACCTTCATGGCTGGGCAGTACACCAAAGCTTATTGCCCAGGGAGCAAGTAACAATGCCTATCTCTCAATTTATCCTGGAAGGAGTTTGACTGCATCCTTTCCCAGCTGCTTTCTGCAAGTCCTGCTTCCAATCAACCTGTATCTTGTACTGATATCACTCCTCCACTTTGGGATACTAATGGGTTTTGACAAATGCTTAACCACTGGGATATGCTAATAACAAAGAGAGCAGCTTGGATGGTCACAAAGATTTGAAAGGCAGCCAAGTATATAACGGGAGGGAAAAACCTCCTGTGAATCCCTTGGGAGGGGTTGAAAGCACATGCAACAGCACATTAAAAGAATCAAACATCATGATCAATGAGAGCCATCATAGGGATGCAAAGCTGGCTCAACATCCACAAATCAATCAGTGTCATATACCACATTAAAATATTGAAGAATAAAAACAACAATCATCTCCATAGATACAAATCAAAACCACAGTGAGATACCTCACATCAGTTAGGCCATCTATTACCAAAATGGTCATAGATAACAGATAGTAGGCAGGACATGGAGCAAAGGGAACCCCTATACTTTGTTGGGTGTGTAAACTGGTACAGCTATAACGGAAAAACGTGTACAGGTCTCAGGAAACTAAAAATAGAACTGTCAATGTTCACTTCTGGGTATATAGCCAAGGAAATAAAATCAGTATTTCAAAGAGGTTTTTGTGTTTCAATGTTCATTGCAGAATTACGCACAATAGACAAGCTGTGGAAGCAACCTACGTGTTCACTGATGGATGAACAGAATAATATGAGATATATATGTGTGAGTGTGTGAGTGTGTGAGTGTGTGTGTGTGTATAACAGATTTAATGAAGACCTAAGTCCTCAGGTTTGTGAACAACATGGATGTGACAACACCGAGGACATTATTCTAAGTAAAATAAGTCAAACAGAAAAGGACAGATACTGCATGACATTGGTCATACATGGAATTTTTAAAGAGTGGAATTCATAAAGTAATGTTCAAAATTCTCCAAGCCAGGCTTCAGCAATATGTGAACCGTGAACTTCCTGACGTTCAAGCTGGTTTTAGAAAAGGCAGAGGAACCAGAGATCAAATTGCCAACATCTGCTGGATCATGGAAAAAGCAAGAGAGTTTCAGAAAAACATCTATTTCTGCCTTATTGACTATGCCAAAGCCTTTGATTGTGTGGATCACAATAAACTGTGGAAAATTCTGAGAGAGATGGGAATACCAGACCACCTGACCAGCCTCTTGAGGAATCTGTATGCAGGTTGGGAAGCAACAGTTAGAACGGGACAAGGAACAACAGACTGGTTCCAAATAGGAAAAGGAGTACGTCAAGGCTGTATATTGTCACCCTGCTTATTTAACTTCTATGCAGAGTACATCATGAGAAACGGTGGGCTGGAAGAAGCACAAGCTGGAATCAAGATTGCCAGGAGAAATATCAATAACCTCAGATATGCAGATGACACCACCCTTATGGCAGAAAGCAATGAAGAACTAAAAAGCCTCTTGATGAAAGTGAAAGAGGAGAGGGAAAAAGTTGGCTTTAGCTCAACATTCGGAAAACGAAAATCATGGCATCCAGTCTCATCACTTCATGGGAAATAGATGGGGAAACAGTAGAAACAGTGTCAGACTTTTTTTTTCGGGCTCCAAAATCACTGCAGATGGTGACTGCAGCCATGAAATTAAAAGACCCTTACTCCTTGGAAGGAAAGTTATGATCAACCTAGATAGTATATTCAAAAGCAGAGACATTACTTTGCCAACTAAGGTCCATCTAGTCAAGGCTACGGTTTTTCCAGTAGTCATGTATGGATATTAGAGTTGGACTGTGAAGAAGGCTGAGTATTAAAGAATTGATGCTTTTGAACTGTGGGGTTGGAGAAGACTCTTGAGAGTCCGTTGGACTGCCAGGAGATCCAACCAGTCCATTCTAAAGGAGATCAGCCCTGGGATTTCTTAGGAAGGAATGATGCTAAAGCTGACACTCCAGTACTATGGCCACCTCGTGTGAAGAGTTGACTCATTGGAAAAGACTCTGATGCTGGGAGGGATTGGGGCCAGGAGGAGAAGGGGACAACAGAAGATGAGATGGCTGGATGGCATCACTGACTCGATGGAGGTGAATCTGAGTGAACTCCGGGAGTTGGTGATGGACAGGGAGGCCTGGCGTGCTGCGATTCATGGGGTCGCAAAGAGTCGGACACGACTGAGTGACTGAACTGAACTGAACTGAATTTAAGTGAACTGAGAATAGGATGTTGTGATCCCACTTGTTGAAAAGTGGGGGAAATCAGGAGAAGCTGGTGAAAGTGCACAAAATTTCATTTTTAAGGCGAATAAATTCTGAGAATCTATTGTGTAATAATGGTGACTGTAATTGGTAACACTATTTGTATACTTCAAACTTACCAAGAGAGTAGAACTTAAGAATTCTCACCAAAAATAAAGAGGTAAATATGTGAGATGATAAATGTATTTGTTGAATTGATGGTGGGACTCCTTTCCCAATGTATACATTTATCAAAGTGTCACATTGTATGTATATTTATAAATATACTGTTGTTTTATCAATTATATCTCAATAAAGCTCACTAATACAAGTAGGTGAGAAAACCCCTAGCTCAATTTGCATATGTGTTCAATAAATACCAGCTTTTAGCAGCAGCAACAAGTGTTATCTAGTGCTTGCCTGTCTACATTACAATTTTCCCCAACAACTTATTGGCTGGTGACCTTGCTGTGTTTAATAATGTCATCTCATAATAGTATCTGATGATGAAAGTCCTGTCACATGATTGAAGTAAATCCTGTTACTGGTTGAAGCCATTCTGTTCCTTTGCTCTTTTATTGCTAACTGGGGCAAGTTCCTCTTACATAGGATATCCATCTGGCATGGCTCCTATCATCTAGAATATTGCTAGACATGACTTATAGAATGGATCTGGCTTTTAGTTAAGAGCTCTGACCATCTTAAGGACAAAGACTTACATTTTAATTTGTGCAATTTAGTGTGGCATTCAAGTATGTAGCACTAGTTAAATAAATGTGCAATTTATGTTTGCTCCGATATCCCTTTTACTCCCAGTGGTAGCCGTAGGATGAAAAGAATGAAAAAATAATACAGATTGTTTTTAATTTAGAAAATAAATGACTATTCTTTTCTAAGACAAAGTATGCTTGGATAATACATAATAGGAAGTCATACTGGGTTATGTAATTAAACTCCAAGAACACTTTTCGAAGCGTCTCCCTTTATAGTTTGGGTTCTGCTGTGTAAAGTGCATGATGAAGTGTTCCTGAAAAATTCACTATTTAAGTTCAAGGCTACAGATCACTGAATACAGTGCCAAGAAAATTAAATGTGTGCCCAACTAGCAAAATGCTGTAAGTGAATTTGAAGCCCTCTAGAGAATGCATCAGTCAGCAATATGCAATCAACTCAGCTCGGGTTTACACTGCCTCAGCCCTTTATAAGGAAGAATTATTGGGGATTCCAAGGTTGAGAAATGACAGCTCTACTTTGGTGAAAGAGCATATCTTAGGGGTTTATACGGCAACCTCGTTTAACAAAGTTGTCTTTTGAAAAGGAAGGGTTCTAAAATGTATGTAAAACTGATACTAGGTTCATTCCGTCTTCATGGAACCCGGGCTCCAGAGACTTTATAACTTTCTGAAAATGTTAAGAAAATTATCTGTGACTATAATATTTTCTTTTGTGGGTGCTTTAGATTTCATCAGACCCAGCAGGGACTTGGAATACAAACAAGAAAATAAGAACTGCATATAGTTTCTATTTCTGTGAAATAATAATTATTGCCAACTGAAATATGTTGTCGTACATATCTTAATGTTACTTTAATCCCCATGGCATTGATGAGAACATTGAAAAACAGTAAAGATAAGTAAGTTGTCCAAAATCCATCAGTTAGTAAGTGGTGTATCCAACAGCTGAGCCAGGCAGGTTTTTTGCAGGGCTGATACAATGATCTTCTGTATCTGTCATGACAGACAGGTCTAATGTGCAGAAAAGATCTCTGGGCAGGGAATTAGAAAACTCTGCGTCTAATTCCAGTTCTAGATCTTCAATTCATGGTGAAAGGAGTTGGGGTTTGAGTCTGTCAAGTGATTTTCTTTTTCAGTGCCTGCTATTTACAGTTGCTGAATTTAGCAAGTAAAAATATAGAAAATTCAATTCAATTGAGTATCAAATAAATAATGGGTAGTTTTTAGGATAAGTACCTCCTAAACATTTCATGTACCAAAGTTACACTAAAAATATATATTCATTATATATGAATACATCTTCTGAAAATTTAGTTTTGAAACTTAAATTTAACTAGGAGTCCTGTAATTTATCTGGCAACCATACTGTTAAATATAATAAGGGGGCACAAAGCATCAGAAGATATATTTCTCTTTCTTTCAAGAATATACCTTTATAATTTAAAAGAAATAAAACCACAGGAAATATTTTAAGGAAATATTGACCATTTAAGTTGCTTGATGTGACTCAAAGTCTTCCTTGCCCTTTTCCCATCTTCTTTTCATTACAGATGCAGTTTAAAAATCTGGTTCACATGCTTTCTAATGGAAAGTAGGACAATGCCTCTAATCCATTGTCTAATTTGTTGATTGAAAAAATATGAAGAGTCTTAGAGTGGATCTGTCAGAATTCCTCTGTGGTTTGAAAAGAACCATGATTACTCTAGAAAAAAGAATACAAAATTCAGAAAGGCAGAGAATGATGGTCTCCAAAGCCAGATTCAGTGGCTATCAGACAGCACATACTCTCTACAGAGGTATTTAACGTCCAGTACATATATATTTAAAGCAATTTACTGCAGTCATGAAATTAAAAGATGCTGGCTCCTTGAGAGGAAAGCTATGACAAATCTAGATAGAGTATTAAAAAGTAGAGACATCACATTGCTGACGAGGGTCCATCTAGTCAAGGTGTGGTTTTTCCAGTAGTCATGTACAGATATGAGAGTTGGACCATAAAGAAGGCTGAGTGCCAAAGAGTTGATGCTTTTGAATTGTGGTGCTGCAGAAGACTCTTGACAGCAAGGAGATCAAACAAGTCTGTCTTAAAGGAAATCAAACCTGAATATTTATTGGAAAGACTGATGTTGAAGCTGAAGCTCCAATACTTTGGCCACTTGATGCAAAGAACTGATTCGTTGGAAAAGACCTTGATGCTGGGAAAGATTGAAGGCAAAAGGAGAAGAGGGTGGCAGAGAGCAAGATCCCTAGATAGCATCACTAACTCTATGGACATGAGTTTGAGCAAACTCTGGGAGACAGTGCAGGCCAGAGAAGCCTGGCATGCTGCAGCCCATGAGGTCACAAAGAGTCAGACAGGAGTTAGCAAGTCAACAACAACAACAGAAACGTTACGTAGAAAAGAATGGTGGTAATCAGAGCTCTAAATTAATTACACAGTACTAAATAAAATTATTTTGCTATCGTATCTCAAAAACTTCAGTTTTCATTTTCTAAAATCAATGGATGCTACAACTGTTTATCTGTACACATGTTGAAGTTTATACTGTTGGTTCATACAAGTTCATCAGAACATTAGGTGACAGACTTTCAGTTATCTAGCGAAGATTTTGCATCATTTTCAAAGCATAAATGTAGCTCTCATTATAGAGGCTGTCACCCAATGAGGGACAGACATATTTCAGGGTGGAGAAAATTCAAAATAGTTTTCAAGGCATCTTGATTTTAACAAATACACGCTTGTCTCCTGAAATATCATAAATGGATGGTTGTGAATGAGTAAAGGAAAAAGTTTGGTTGGGAGCAGCATTTTAAAATGGTCAATACAAAAGCACAAATAATAGAAATTGGTGTTTTTGCACAGTGCTTGGAAGTCTCAAATCACTCTACGTAAAAACCTTAACACTTCGGTAAATTATCTGCATCAGTTAGGATATAAGCCATGCTGCAGTAGTAATTTCCAAACTCTGTGACTTAATACAGCAGGGAATTATTTCTCACTTATGTCTATTGGGAGTTTGTTAGATTCTCTTCTTGTCAGAGTCATTCAGGGTCCCAGATGAATAAAGCAGCTACCCTCTTGACTGGAACCATAAGTAAGCAAGACTAAAAAAGAGAATTTTGGTTTATTGTAAAATTTGAAAATGCATCAGCCAGAACTAGTATCAAGGTCATATGACAACATAAAAGGATGAAGATTGGAGTCTAATCTCACCGTGATACTAGAATTTAGAGTAAGAAACGTTTGGCTAACAGTATTAAGAAAACCACAGCAACCATTATTATCCTTACTTTTTGAGTATTGTCACAGATGCTGAAGAGCTCAAAGGAAAATCTGCAGCAGGTGGAGCTACATGACACCGATGTGAATCAAGCGTCCGTCTGCATTTACTATAGGGCTTCAGCTTCATGTTTAAGGAGAGGTGTAGGAAAGAATATTAAAGTGACTTAAATCTGACAAAACTGGATCCTGTCTGTCAAAAACACACATTACAATCATATTTTGTTCCAGGAACAATTCTAGCCTCTAGGGATACATCTATGAACAGAATAGAAACAATCTCTGTCTCATGGGATTTAGTTTAGCAATGCTAAGATAGCGCTTCTTGGTCACAGAGAAATATGTTATAAAGACAAAATCTATATATTCTAAATATTACGTGTGCATGTAGAAACCCTAAATGTGGAAAAAAGAATAGATGAAATATGGCAGATTTTGCAACAGCAGCAGAATGAAGAAAATTGAACCAAGGAATAGGAAAGAGAAAGGGAAGAAAAAAATAATCCATTGAGTATTTTTTCTTCTAAATGTTAGCACCAGACAGTGATAGCTCACTTAAACATATTTAAGTGATTTACTGTATCTCAGTAGAAAAAGCAATACTTACTGAGTCAGCAAACTTCAATACAGTACATCGCTGCTGAACAGAAGCTTGTTTTGTGCAAATTACATACACTCCCCCAATAAAACCAGTTGTTCAAAAATGAAACATGATAATGTGGAAGTGAACACATTTTTGGATACATGTATGAATTAGGTCTTATTTTTAATACCTAGTATCTAATTATCACAGGGTGCTCTAGATCACCATCTTCAATGGTGAAATCAATATTGTTAACAACTCTTTTACTCCCAGAAATCAGTTTCAGTCCCACAATAGAAGTGGTCTCATATATGATCCCATTTGACAGATACCAAAATAAATCCCAACTAAAGAAATTCTCTAGAATAACAAATTTGCTGTTAATCTTTGGTATTTACTCATAGTAATTATCTTGCAAATTTTAAAACTTATGAAAAAAAGAATAACAAATTAATCCTAATTCCTTGTGTGAAATTTTTCAATTGACTGTTTACTTAAATGATATAGCAGTGAATACCCAAATTCTTGTTTTATTATTTATTTTAATCAAAATAAGTAATACATAATTGTTATATAAAAATAAAAAATACAGATAAACAATCATCAGCATTTTCAGCATCATCCCCTAAAATCCTTCCATACACTATAACCTGCATACCCTCTTCTCATTTAAAATTGCTGCATTGTTATTTAACCAAAAACTTGGACATTTAGATTATTTATCCTTCTTTCTTTTGCTACCAGTAACTCTGCACCTCCAACTCAATGGACACGAGTTTGAACAAACTCCAAGATACAGTGGAGGACAGAGGAGCCTGGTGTGCTGCAGTACATGGGGTCACAAAGAGTTGGATATGACTTAGCAACTACCACTACAACAACAATCTTTGCAGTTAACATCATTAAACAAACATCTTCATCTACTTTTTCTCCTCTTCCCTTAGAACAAAATCCTATAAAAGGAATTGCCAAGTCAATTTTTTTTTTTTTTTTTTTTTAGGATTTGTGTTCCATATTGCTAAATTACCAAGCAGAATTCTTAAGCATGGGGCGAAAGGTATTTCAAAAATGGGGATCTGAATAAGAAGACTCTTTAATGTACAGTTTTGCTATTGCCTTGGCCTGATTCAAAGCATATCAAAAGCAGTCAGGCAATAATATCACAGTCACAAATAACCTAGCTTAAAGCAGAAAGCATTTTGGGGAGAGAGGGTTCTTCGGAGAAACTCCAGAATTGGTAATCTGTTTGTCAGTAGTATGAACCCTAGACCACTGATAGTAAAGATCATCACTGTCACTTGTCCAGGAAGATTGTAAGTTCTCACAAAGTAAGATATTAGTTTTCTTAAATTATGAAGAGTTCAAGAAAATTACTTTGGAAGTTTCTGGCCATTAAAATTTTAAGAAACCCTTAAAGAAGTAAGTCTAGGCAAATTTTCCTGGAGGTAGAGGAAGAAATTATGTGTTTTAGAAACCAGCTTTATACAGTGAAGGAATTCATCATTTGCAGAAACAGAGGCAAAAGTAAAACAATACACAGAAAAAAAAATTGCTCTGACAGAAGAGTCTGCTGAATGAAAAATGGTGAACAAGAGGATGGAAGAGAAAGCATGAGAACAGAGTGAAAACTCTGTTGATTAGGAGCTGGAATTACAGATATATTGTACACCCTTCAGATATTTGATGTGGGAGTCATACAAGGTTTTACAGGGTAAGAGAATTCCTTTGAAATCTCTGAACTGTCATTTATGCAATCAAGCTTAATGCTTAGAAGTTAATTTCAACCTGTGAGATGTCAAGATTCAGGGTTAGGTCATTAAGAACTCTAGGTTTATGGCAGTGTGATTTACTGAGATATAAATTCTTGTGTTACTTTCACTGCTGTAAGAGTATTAGAATGAATCATGCCTTAATGCTATCCATAGGTTTTGGGGAAAAATATTTTCCCTCTTTCAACTCACATCACCCTAACAATTTTTACCTCCTTCTTCATGATTCAATGAAGAGCTAGGGTTTTGTGTTCCTTAAACACAAGAGAAGTTGGGAGAAGAAAATCCATCCTCCTATACTTTTTGAAAGGCTAAAGCAAATCAAGATTATATTTGGGATCTTTTAGGGGAAGAGAGAGATATGAGTAGTTTAGAGAGAAACTAAGAATTGAATACATCTAAGGCTGAGTGGTGCTTTAAAAGACTGTAAACTCCATAAGGAGTAGAGTTTAATGATGGATTTCCTCTAGAGGTCCTGGCAAGTGGTGAAAACTTGAAAGGTAATGTCTAAATGATATCATAGGATCATTGGACCCTAGAGAAATAGGCTCACAGCCATAAAAAGACATAATATACTGGTGCATTAGGCTGGGATCAGCTGCAATAACAAATAATCCTTCAATTGCCTGTCACAACAAATGTTTATGTCTAATTCATTTCATACACTGCACATCCTTATTTCATAGTTATTCAGAAACTCAAACCACTGGCGGGTCCTCTGTCTCAACATCGATGCTTCATGTTTACTGAGGCAGAGGAAAGGCGCATATTGAGGGTTAATACTTTATTTCCTACGTTTTATCCCCAAAGTAACATATCTCCATTTTACTCACAGCATTTTGATGAGAACGTTTCATACAGCCTCACTTCAAGACAGAACATTAACTCACAGATGAAAATGGACTCTTTGCTGAACATCACTGCCTCTATTAGGGGCTTCCCTGGTGGTTCAGTGGTAACGAATTCACCTGCCAATCCAGGAGACGTGGGCTCAGTCTCTGGGTTGGGAAGATCCCCTGGAGAAGGAAATGGCCATCCACTGTAGTATTCTTGCCTGGGAAATCCCATGGACAGAGGAGCTTAGGAGACTACAAAGCGGTTTCGAAAGAGGCAGACATGACTTGGCGACTAAAAACAACCACTTCCATTACAAGTATCCATTACTTAGCAGTGGGATCAACAGCTTTCTAGGGATAAAAATTTCTAGGGCATATGCAGAGTCAGGCAACTGACATTTCAACAACAGCTGCATCAACTGAAGAGCCCCCTGAATGCTTCCTCTGGATCAATTACTTAGGACCTTTGCATAAGTCATGAAGGAAAGCAAAACTTAAGATGAGAAAGTAATGCCATACAGCCAGAGTAGAGACTGGGAATAAAATTTAATTTTGATTAAAGTCTTATATGATATTTGCTCTCCTACCTGAGTTTCTGGAGTTACTCATCTGTACTACTGTCAAAGTGTGAAACAGTGTTACTTGCTCAGTCGTGTCCGACTCTTTGCCATCCCATGAACTGTAGCTCACCAGGCTCCTCTGTCCGTGGAATTCTTCAGGCAAGAATACTGGAGTGGATAGCCATTCTTTTACCAGGAGATATTCCCGACCCAGGGATTGAACATGGGTCTCCTGCACTGCAGACAGATTATTTACCGTATGAGCCACCAGGGAAGCTCCAGAAAGGATTCCCCAAGTGCTCTTTTTGGTTTTGTTTTAAATAAAGTTAAAATGCCACCTCAGATCACTAAGATCTGGGTCTCAGTTTATGAGACGGGAGGTCCTTTCATTTACCAAAATACTCTAAAATCATAACTATTATTCCATTATTAATATTGAAAACACCTATTGAGCATGTGGAGATGACAGAGATAAAGTGAGTGGCTTATAACTTACTCCTCTCCTACTAAGGAATGCCTTCAGGGAAAAGACAGTGGTCATAGGCCATAGACTAGTCTCCTCACAGATGTGATAACAGGAACCCTGAGAAATATATGGTAATGATATTTTCTAGGAGGAAATCAGGACAGTGGACAGATAGAAACTAGCATATTTATAAGATAGAATCATATTTAGTCATAGAAGTTAAGTCAATCAGTAATGTTGAATAAAGAAGCAAGTTTCCAAAGTGTATATATATATATATATATATACACACACACAAACACACACACACAAATCTTATAGGCTATATAGGTATGTATATGCTATAAATGTATGTCAATGTCTATTTATAATACACATCAAAGAAGACTAAAAATATGTTAAATACATATATATATAGACATAATATCAAGTTTGTAAGTTTCAGTTATTAAATTGAAGAATGCCATAAAAAGTATTTGCAACAGATTGAACTAAGATTTATGAGAGAGGGAAATGCAAAGTGCTGTGATAACAACTCCAAGAAGGGACTCAAAGGAGTCTTAAAATGTTTACTGGAAAAGCAGATGCTTGAGCTGATTCTTCACCAATGGGAGAACGGTGCGTTGGTGGAAAGAAAAGATGAGTTGTGATGATATTCCAGGAAGAAGCAGCAACATTCATAAAGAAATGGAGGTAAAGGAAAACAAGGACACTTCTAGGAATTGCTAATAGTTCATATTTATCAGGAGGGTAAGAGATGGAGTTTAGAAAACAGGGTGGAGAGATAGTGACCATATCATAAAGGGATTCCTTTAACATGTTTTACCTTCTTATCTATAAGGATTTAACAAATGTAAGCAAGGGACTAGCTGTAATAAATTTACACATAAATCCAAGTCTGAAATAAATAATTGCTAAATAAAGCTCTGGGAAACAGAGCTTAGGAAACAGCATGAAAACTTTCTCAGAGATAGCTCTGAGAAACTGCTCCAAAGAGGCAGGAGCGAAGGTCTGTGTGTGTGTATATATATATATATATGATTTTGGTAAAGGAAAAGTACATGAAATCAAGCACAGTTTTTTGCAGGTTTCTGCTAGCTTTGTGAAGGTTACTGCTAGTCACTAGGAGTAGATGCCACCATGAAGGACTTCTAATTATGAGGAGATTCAAGAATTGGGCTTAAAAAATCATCTCCTGAAAATAATCTGACTATCTGAAGACATGTTCCTCCAGTCCCCTCTCCCTCCCCAAGCACAGAGTGCCTCATTTCTGATCTCCACTCTGAACTCCTTTCAGGGGGTGCTGAAGGTCAGCACCTGCAGTGGCTGGAAATTCAAACCTTGTAGAGGTAGATGCTACGTTCCTACTTGCAGATGACATTAGTTAAAGAATGTCAAGTTCAGCTGCAGTTGCACCCACGGCCAAGGTTTAGCCCTGCGGGAACTCAGGATATGAAAACACAGGACCCTTGCCCCAGATAGTTGAGGTGCATATCAAAGGAATGATTTCAGTGAGCCCAGACTCTAGCACCTTTCCAAACACAGAAAAGAACTAAATTCTTTGACTTGAGATACCTAGTTTTCTTTAATTAACAGCCATTTTTTGTTCCTACTACCTGCCCTTTGCTGCAAAACCCCTATATATCCTAGCTCCCCACCCCTCACCTCCTTGGCGCAGTCTTCTCAGGATTACTTGAGATGCTGTCTCCAGGGCTTGAAGCCCTAAAACTTCCTGCGAAATAAAACATAACTCTCAACATTTAGGTTGTTATTGCATCCTGAAAAAGGATGAAGGACGAAATATGCTGTGGAGGATCTACTGAGAAAGTTGATTTTAGGTCAGTGGATAATGATCCAATTATTAAGCCCAGCAACCAAGGGACTGGCTAGACAGTCACTGTCTCTAACGGTAAGCTCAGCATTTTGGAAAAGGGCCTCCCTGTGTGGCCTGGTAAATGGGGGGAAAAAAAAACACGGGAAAAATGCAGCAAGACATTGACTCAAATCTTCTGCTTCTGACAGTTTTATTTTATTTTATTTTATTTTTAGTTTTTTATTTTTTTAATTTTAAAATCTTTAATTCTTACATGAGTTCCCAAACATGAACCCCCCTCCCACCTCCCTCCCCATAACATCTCTGTGGGTCATCCCCATGCACCAGCCCCAAGCATGCTGTATCCTGCGTCAGACATAGACTGGCGATTCATTTCTTACATGATAGTATACATGTTACAATGCCATTCTCCCAAATCATCCCACCCTCTCCCTCTCCTTCTAAGTCTAAAAGTCCGTTATACACATCTGTGTCTTTTTTCCTGTCTTGCATACAGGGTCGTCATTGCCATCTTTCTAAATTCCATATATATGTGTTAGTATACTGTATTGGTGTTTTTCTTTCTGGCTTACTTCACTCTGTATAATCGGCTCCAGTTTCATCCATCTCATCAGAACTGATTCAAATGAATTCTTTTTAATGGCTGAGTAATACTCCATTGTGTATATGTACCACAGCTTTCTCATCCATTCATCTGCTGATGGACATCTAGCTTGTTTCCATGTCCTGGCCATTATAAACAGTGCTGCGATGAACATTGGGGTACATGTGTCTCTTTCAATGCTGGTTTCCTTGGTGTGTATGCCCAGCAGTGGGATTGCTGGGTCATAAGGTAGCTCTATTTGCAATTTTTTAAGGAATCTCCACACTGTTCTCCATAGTGGCTGTACTAGTTTGCATTCCCACCAACAGTGTAGGAGGGTTCCCTTTTCTCCACACCCTCTCCAGCATTTATTGCTTGCAGATTTTTGGATCGCAGCCATTCTGACTGGTGTGAAGTGGTACCTCATTGTGGTTTTGATTTGCATTTCTCTAATAATGGGTGATGTTAAGCATCTTTTCATGTGTTTGTTAGCCATCCATATGTCTTCTTTGGAGAAATGTCTATTTAGTTCTTTGGCCCATTTTTTGATTGGGTCGTTTATTTTTCTGGAATTGAGCTGCATAAGTTGCTTGTATATTTTTGAGTTTAGTTGTTTGTCAGTTGCTTCATTTGCTATGATTTTCTCCCATTCAGAAGGCTGTCTTTTCACCTTGCTTATATTTTCCTTTGTTGTGCAGAAGCTTTTAATTTTAATTAGATCCCATTTGTTTATTTTTGCTTTTATTTCCAGAATTCTGGGAGGTGGATCATAGAGGATCCTGCTGGATACATTAGATCAGTTAGACCTAATTGATATCTATAGGACATTTCACCCCAAAACAGTGAATTTCACCCTTTTTTCAAGTGCTCATGGAACCTTCTCCAGGATAGATCACATCCTGGGCCATAAATCGAAACTTGATAAATTCAAAAAAATCGAAATCATTCCAAGCATCTTTTCTGACCATAATGCATTAAGATTAGATCTCAATTACAGGAGAAAAACTATTAAAAATTCCAACATATGGAGGCTGAACAACACACTTCTGAATAACCAACAAATCACAGAAGAAATCAAAAAAGGAATCAAAATATGCATAGAAACTAATGAAAATGAAAACACAACAACCCAAAACCTGTGGGACACTATAAAAGCAGTGCTAAGAGGAAAGTTCATAGCAATACAGGCATACCTCAAGAAACAAGAAAAAAGTCAAATAAATAACCTAACTCTACAACTAAAGCAACTAGAAAAGGAAGAATTGGAGAACCCCAGAGTTAGTAGAAGGAAAGAAATCTTAAAAATTAGGGCAGAAATAAATGCAAAAGAAACAAAAGAGACCATAGCAAAAATCAACAAAGCCAAAAGCTGGTTCTTTGAAAGGATAAATAAAATTGACAAACCATTAGCCAGACTCATCGAGAAGCAAAGAGAGAAAAATCAAATCAATAAAATTAGAAATGAAAATGGAGAGATCACAACAGACAACACAGAAATACAAAGGATCATAAGAGACTACTATCAGCAGTTGTATGCCAATAAAATGGACAACGTGGAAGAAATGGACAAATTCTTAGAAAAGTACAATTTTCCAAAACTGAACCAGGAAGAAATAGAAAATCTTAACAGACCCATCACTATCACGGAAATTGAAACCGTAATCAGAAATCTTCCAGCAAACAAAAGCCCAGGTCCAGACGGCTTCACAGCTGACAGTTTTAAAATACATACAAGGGTCTGGACTTCAGTGGAAAATTGAAATGGAAACCGAGTTCATCCATCAGAATACTTTGAGATGGTTATGCCTAACTGTGGTATGGTTACGGTAATGGTTATGGTAACTAAACAAACCAAATGCAGGTATAGGGATATAAAACATATGATTTCACACAAACAAAAGAGTCTCCTCTGTCTGCAAGTCGGCCTTGACATTCTTCCTAAAAGAAATGAACTTTCACAGCTGACTGTGGATTATGACTTCAATTAATAATTAATCAAAATTATTATTGCATCGACTACAAAAAGATGCATAACTTGACAGTTGCAAGTTATGTTTGATTTGGGGCAAAATGAGGACTGCTCCCCAGGAGGTGGTGCCTCAGACAGCACTGAGAGACTGCTCCAAAGAGGTAGGAAGAGGAAGGTCGATAAGTCGGGGGAGGGTGCAATTTCCTGGGTTCTGTTTTGTGGCAACAGAAATTTGCAGTGAACGATTGACAAGTATTACAGCTCAGTTTTATTTAGAAAGCAAAGGAAAATACATCCTAGAGGCACGAGGGCTGGCCAACTCAAAAGACATGAAGAGAACACCGAGGCTCAATTTTAGCTCCTCTTTTTATATATATATATATTATTTTTTCTCCTCCCCCTGCGCATATTCTATGTCAACTGGGCTAGCCAGGAAGGCTATTTGTTTTACCTGAGGTTCTCACTCAGGTACTCGGACCTTCCTTTGCTCTATTTTCATGGGCATTTCCCTTCTTTGTTTTTTAGCCACCAGCATTCGGACTCCTTTTTCCTATTCTAACTGCCTAACAAATGTATGCCAGCAAATCTGAAAAGCTCATTATAATCCCAAAGAAAGGCAATACCAAAGAATGCTCAAACTACCACACAATTGCACTCATTTCACATGCCAGCAAAGTAATGCACAAAATTCTCCAAGCCAGGTTCAACTGTACATGAACTGTGAACTTCCAGCTGTTCAAGCTGGATTTTAAAAAGGCAGAGAAAGCAGAGATCAAATTGCCAACATCCACTGGATCACTGAAAAAGCAAGAGAGTTCCAGCAAAAAATCTGCTGCTGTTTTATTGACTGTGCCAAAGCCTTTAATTCTGTGGGTCAGAACAAACTGTGGAAAATTCTTAAAGAGATGGGAATACCAGACCACCTGACCTGCCTCTTGAGAAACATGTATGCAGGTCAAGAAGCAACAGTTAGAACTGGACAAGGAACAACAGACTGGTTCCAAATCAGGAAGGAGTATGTCAAGGCTGAATATTGTCACCCTGCTTATTTAATGTATATGCAGAATACATCATGAGAAATGCTGGGCTGGAAGAAGCACAAGCTGGAATCAAGATTGCCAGGAGAAATATCAGTAACCACAGATATGCAGATGACACCACCCTTATCGCAGAAGGTGAAGAAGAACTAAAGAGCTTCTTGATTAAAGTGAAAGAGGAGAGTGAAGAAGTTGGCTTAAAACTCAACATTCAGAAAACTAAGATCATGGCATCTGGTCCTGTCACTTCATGGCAAATAGAGGGGGATACAATGGAAACAGTGAGATAATTTATTTTGGGGGGCTCCAAAATCACGATGACTATAGCCATGAAATTAAAAAACACTTGCTCCTTGGAAGAAAAGCTCTGATCAACCTAGATAGCATATTAAAAAGCAGAGACATTACTTTACCAACAAAGGTCTGTCTTTTCAGTGGTTTTTTTCAGTAGTCATATATGGATGTGAGAGTTGGACTATAAAGAAAGCTGAACGCTAAAGAGTTAATGCTTTTGAACTGTGGTGTTGGAGAAGACTCTTGAGAGTCCCTTGGACTGCAAGGAGATCCAACCAGTCCATCCTAAAGATCAATCCTGAATATTCATTGGAAAGACTGATGCTGAAGCTGAAACTCCAATACTTTGGCCACCTTATGTGAAGAACCAAGTCATTAGAAAAGACCCTGATGCTCGGAAAGATTGAGGGCAGGAGGAGAAGGGGACAACAGAGGATGAGATGGTTGGGTGGCATGACCAACTCAATGGACATATGTTTGGGTAAGCTCTGGGAGTTGGTGATGGACAGAGAGGCCTGGCGTGTTGCAGTCCATGGGGTCACAAAGAGTCAGACACAACTGAGCGACTGAACTGACTGACTGAACAAATACATAAGGTTTTGATGAAGGTGAATTTCAACATCATTAAACATGCATTTTACAAAAAATTTGGTCCTAGTCATGAGGATCTGTTGTCACCATGAAGGAAATCAGTGCTTTTCTAGATATGAGGAGATGCAAGGATTGAGATCATAGAATCTGCTCCTAAAATCATCTATCTAAAGACCTGTCCCACTAGATTCCCTGGAGCACAGAGTGCCTCACTCTACCCTGATCTCCCTCGGGGTGTCGAGGTTCAACAACTGCAGCAACACAGGGTTTAATCTCTTTGCAGAGGCAGATGGCAAATGCTCCTGGCAACTGCCAATTTGTAGTTGACAGTTTTTTTTTTCTTTTCTGATTTATGATTCACCACCGATACTAAATATTGGAATTACAAAATGTTTACCAACCATATTTCTGTGTAGTCGGTGTATGTTCAACTCCTAAATACCACTCTCACATTTCATGCTAAGATGCCAAAAACTATCCCATGCTAAAAAGCTAAACCCATCAGCAACTTCAGTCAAAACACAGGAAATGTATCAGGCAGGAAAAAAGAAACCACACTAGTTATTTGAACATGTAGAACATCAAACAGCAAATTGGTTTAACATATATTGAAAAGCAAATAGAACTTTGGGGGAGCAGAGAGATGGTAATGATACCAAACCCTCTAGCACTGAGGTTAAAAGGGAGGAGTTTGGATTTTTTAGAACTTGGAATGTCAGAGAAGGGACTCAAAGAAACTGGATTCAGATCTCTGAACAATACAACTGGGGTCAGTTCCTTTGAGCTCCGTGAAGCTGGTACTGATATGGGTGGAAGACACTGAAACCTGGAACCAATTTCTGCTAGTCCCAGTTGGTGCTGCTGGATACAAGTTCTTGCTGTGACGATTCTTACAGCATCAGGAAATAAACCAGGAAGGCCCACAGTTCCATGTCCTACTGCTCTTTCACCCTACTTGGCATCAATTGGCAGAAGCTAAAATGGAGCCAGGGTATGAGAAGGAAATATAATTTGTAGAATTTCAGCCCCAGGGCCACAGAGCTGAGTGTAGAAGGGCAGGATTGTAGCCAGGACAAAGAGCTCAATAAGCACCATGGGGGAGTGAGGCAGTGCATCGCAAGGGCTTTCCTCATCAGCACTCAGGCACAGAGCTGATTGGTCCTGCACCAGGTGATCGTCTCATTTCTTCTGTCTATTGCTATGTGCAGTTTTCTTCCTTGTTTGAATGAAAGCAGGGATATTAAGTATGCAGAGACTGGTAATACGAGGAGGTAAAATTGTTACATTTGGAAGCCCGCTGGCATTTGGTAATTCGGAATCATTCATGTTAAGAACAGTAAACAAATAGGCAAAAATCACGAATCATTACATGCAATAATGCCAAGGGGGTTTAAATTGTAATCAAAGTGCATATTACAAATTAGCTGCCAGTGGGCTTCTTTTTTTTGTCAATCAATCAACAATGAATGTTTAATTGAGTTTGCAAATTATTGCTCAAAGTTTGCTAGAGAGATCTCATCATATGTTAGATTATAAAATCATCGTTTTTATGGGTCAACAATGATCATATAATAGCAGTTTGTAACAGGGTCAAGTAATACCTCAGTTTAACTACAGACCATCAACCTGAATCAAACGTAAGCCTTACCTTAGAAAGTGAAGTGGCTTCATTGGTATCCGAAGAAGCTTGAGTTATTATTAAGTCTATTGGATACTCTAATTTTACCTTCTCCCATGGCCAGATACTGAATTACTATAGCTATTAAAATGGAGAAGGAAATGGCGACCCACTCCAGTCAGTGTTCTTGCCTGGAGAATCCCAGGGATGGGGGAGCCTGGTGGGCTGCTGTCTATGGGGTCGCACAGAGTCAGACACGACTGAAGCGACTTAGCAGCAGTAGCAGCAGCAGCATACCTATTAAAAAGGAATAACCCTGGAAATTTCCAAGTGTAATGCTTAGAAACTCTGATTATTTTATATAAAAACCTTTTTTGTTTAGTTTTATTTTGGATTATCTAGCCATTGTAGTTGGAGAAGGCAATGGCACCCCACTCCAGTACTCTTGCATGGAAAATCCCATGGACGGAGGAGCCTGGTAGGCTGCAGTCTATGGGGTTTCTAGGAGTCGAACACCACTGAGCGACTTCACTTTCACTTTTCACTTTCATGCATTGTAGAAGGAAATGGCAACCCACTCCAGTGTCCTTGCCTGGGGAATCCCAGGGACGGGGGAGCCTGGTAGGTTTCCGTCTCTGGGGTCACATAGAGTTTGACATGACTGAAGTGACTTAGCAGCAGCAGCAGCAGCCATTGTAGTTAGGCAAGTTATTCAAATTATTCAGTTTCCTCATTCATAAGGTATAAAATGCACTGTTTACCAAACAAGCTTTCTCTGAAGATTGAATAGCATATGGAGTATGTAAAATGTTTTAACAGGGTCTATCATATTAGTTGGGCTTATCTGGTGGCTCAGATGATTAAGAATCTGCCTGCAATGTGGGAGACCCAGGTTTGAATGCTGGGTCAGAAAGATCCCCTGGAGAAGGAAATGGCAACCCAATCTACTATTCTTGCCTAGAGAAGTCCATGAACTGAGGAACCTGGAGAGCTACAGTCTGTGGGGTCTCAACGGGCCGGACACAACTGAGAGGCTAACACTTTCACTTCCTCATATTCGTTATCATATTACAAATTGAAGTCAACAATATCCTCTATAGATGCATCACTTATTCATCCTGAAAAGGATACAAATAACAATAGTCCTTATAACTGGAGTCATCATGAGGATCAAAATGAGTTAACATATGCAGAGTGAATAGATCAGTGCCCAGCATATAGTAAGTTTTCAGTTCAGTTCAGTTCAGTTGCTCAGTCGTGTCCGACTCTTTGCGACCCCATGAATCGCAGCACCCCAGGCCTCCCTGTCCATTACCAACTCCCAGAGTTCACTCAGACTCATGTCCATCGAGTCCGTGATGCCATCCAGACATCTCATCCTCTGTCGTCCCCTTCTCCTCCTGCCCACAATCCTTCCCAGCATCAGAGGCTTTTCCAATGAGTCAACTCTTCCCATGAGGCGGCCAAAGTACTGGAGTTTCAGTTTTAGCATCATTCCTTCCAAAGAAATCCCAGGGCTGATCTCCTTCAGAATGGACTGGTTGGATATCCTTGCAGTCCAAGGGACTCTCAAGAGTCTCCTCCAACACCGCAGTTCAAGTGCATCAATTCTTCAGCGCTCAGCCTTCTTCACAGTCCAACTCTCACATCCATACATGACCGCTGGAAAAACCATAGCCTTGACTAGACGGACCTTAGTTGGCAAAGTAATGTCTCTGCTTTTGAACATGCTATCTAGGTTGGTCATAACTTTTCTTCCAAGGAGTAAGCGTCTTTTAATTTCATGGCTGCAGTCACCACCTGCTTTAATTTTGGAGCCCCATAAAATAAAGTCTGACACTGTTTCCACTGTTTCCCCATCTATTTCCCATGAAGTGATGAGACCGGATGCCATGATCTTCGTTTTCTGAATGTTGAGCTTTAAGCCAACTTTTTCACTCTCCTCTTTCACTTTCATCAAGAGGCTTTTTAGTTCCTCTTCACTTGTGTTATATGAGGATTTTTTCCTCTGAAAATAATACACATTATTAACATAGTGGTGGCACTACTTACTAGTGTTTATAATAACTGCTATTATTACTATGACTTTATTATTTGAGGATGTTTCCCTTCAGTCTCAACTCATAGTTGTACTTAGATGAGAAAACATTACAGAGTTTTGTTATTTGCATCCAAACTAAATGTGTGTGTGTGTGTGTGTGTGTGTGTGTGGAGATTATTTCACTGGCCCAAGTTATTTCTTTGTGTCAGTTATTATATCTCACTCTATCTTTGACTTCACAAAATTGACAGCAAATACCTTGGAGAAGGGCTTCCATGGTGGTTCAGATGGTAAAGAATCTGCCTACAATGCAGGACACCCAGGTTTGATCCCTGGGTTAGGAAGATCCTCTTGAAAAGGGAATGGCAACCCACTCCACCATTCCTGCCTGGAGAATCCCATGGACAGAGGAGCCTAGGGGGCTACAGTCCATGAGGTCACAGAGACAGACATGACTGAGTGACTGACACTCACCATACTGGAAAAAGAAAATCCGTTCTCTGTGCTGTAGTCTATGCTGTATCACACTACTCTCAATTTCAGTTTGAATCCATAGGACTATTGGCATTACATTGACTAGGTAACAAGTCTTCATTTAGTTGGAGAAATAAAGGCAGCATGCCCAACAGAAAATGACAAATTGCATCATAATCACACAACTTTGGAGGTGCAAAAGCATCAAGAGACCCAGTGGAATGAGATTGAACTTTTACAAATCAAAACACTGAAATTCAGAGGCAACATTAAGGACTCGAATTGGTTCTGTTTCTGGAAGAACCCTAGAGGTAAAACAGCTTCTGCACAAATTTCCCAGGAACTGAGAAATCTTCAGTAAAAGGCCATTTTGCTTGTCTGGGATTGCTTTCTAGGCAACCTCGCTAGAGTAATGCAACACATTTTATTTTTATGTAATTCCATTAAAAGAAACTCACTTAAATTATACTGAATGTCCTCTTAACATTCTTTAAATGTCCTCTTGCTCATGTTTATTGCATCCTAGAACCAAGTTTAATTCGTTTTTATTCACAAGAACTCCTCTAAGCTTATCTACATTTAGAGAAGTAATTAGAGAGATTGTTCTAAACACCATTCTCCCCAGAACTCAGTCCAGGGTGTAGCCTATAGGTGATATTGCTTAGATAATGATGCTGCTGCAAATCAATCTTCCCCAGCCCCGTCACTGGCCTTGCATCTGGTCTACCTTTAATAGTTTCAGTAATGACAATATTTTACATTATTCATGGATTGTCAAAATCTGTGGATAATTCATTATCAGCTTCGCTTTACTCATTATAGACCCCCAAATCCACCTAACACTTTATCTTGCACACTTTTTTAGGTCAAAGTAATTTCAGTCATCTTCTCTTTTTCTTTCTCCTTCCCTTCCAACACCCTTCACTGGATTTATGTATCCTTTCAAACTTGCAGTTATATTGATGTTCATTGGGTTTAATAAAAAGCTATTTTCAAAGCTATAAATGTAATTTACTGTGATATAATTGTGAGTGCTATTAATATCTTCCATGCTTAATGTCATTGATTTTATTGCTGCAAACTTTGTTTGCAGCAAAAAGAATAACACTGACAGATATCTCTGTGTGTGTGCATGTGTGAGTGTGTATGGGTGTTTGAGTGTGTAATGCATTGCCTTCTATATTAATATATCACTTTATGTAGCAGGTCCTGATGAAAAGAAAATAAGAGACATAGAAGGATTTCTATATTACCTGTGTAACATTTGTCTTCATCAGTGAGAAGATTGTTGAAAGTGTACAATTCCAGCCCTGGAAAATGTCACAAGCATTTTTCAGTAAAGGGAGAAGTCTGTGAATTGCAAAATGGGTATTTAACGACACAAAGGCTCCAAGGATTCACTCTTCTTTCTTTGGGTTGTGGAATATAAGTTTATGAAGCATGAACTCATTTAGGACTTTTTCAGGTTTTGGTTAAAATTTTTAAAGTTCACTCTAAGAGTGAGAAGCACAAATGTTCTTTTGTGTCTGAAATTTATACCCACACCATTAGAGGCAATCGAAGTTTATAACAGGGAAATAGTCATGGAAAACTGATCCTTTCTCAACTGTAACTCTACTGCTTGATCCTTAAGCACCTTAATGGGGAAGGAAAATGGTTCCAGGGAGTAAAGAGAGACTGGTAAATTCACCATGGGGCAGAAAAAAAAAGCCTAATTAAAGGAGCCTGTCAGTAAGGCAATAAAAAGCTTAAACATAGATTTGGAAAAAAAAAAAAAAAGTTAAGGAAGCAGCGTTTGATTTACTCTATTTTTTTAATTGAATAAAGACTGTATTTTATGGTAAGGGCTTATGTGAGCTTTCTTCCTCCTGCTTCTGGTGTACAAAATCAAAGGATTGTTTATAGAGAATCATGGAGGCTTGAAAGAAAAGCAGAGACCAAAACCATAAGGACATTTTTAGAAGCAAGTTCCCTGGGGTTAAAGGCAAAAACCTAGATTCGTTGATGTCAAAGTAGGAAGGACTTTTACAAATAATGTCTCAGTTATTTGCAAACTTGCTTTTAGCTTCAAAATATATATTTCCCCTCTAAAGGAATCCATACAGGAAAATGCAGTGTTTCAAGCGAAAGATGGAATTGCTCTTGTTGAATTGAGGAGGGCCGCAATTCTACAGTTCAGGTTCCCTTTCCATCTCTGAGATGCCTTAGACTCTTTTCTAGAGTACTTAGTAGAAAAGCTTGAAAACCACAAATCTAGGCCAATTTCCTTATTTTACAGTTGAAGGAACTGCAGCCCAATAAAGATGAAGTGACTTAGTCAAGGCTACATGTGTAGAGGCTGAGTCAGGGTAGAACACTTGTTGTCTAAGGAGACAGAAAGGGAGACCCCTTCCAGTTCTCAAGAGTGGGCTCTTATCTAACACTCAGAAATGAATTGTCTTAGGAGATACATGTGCTGAAAAGTTAAGAGAATTTATCAGAAATGGGTGCCTGGGCAGAGAGCAATAGGGTAAGGGGACCCAAGAGGACTGCTCTGCCACGTGGTTCACAGTCTCAGGTTTTGTGGTAACTAGGTTAGTTTCCAGGTTGTCTTGGGCTTCCCGGTGGCTCAGCTGGTAAAGAATCCACCTGTAATGTGGGAGACCTGGGTTCCGTCCCTGGGTTGAGAAGATCCCATGGTGAAGGGAACGACTACCCACGCCACTGTTCTGGCCTGGAGAATTCCATGGACCCAATAGTCCATCAGGTCATGAAGAGGTGGACATGACTGAGGCACTTTCACTTTCCTCAGATTGTCTTTGGCCAATCACTCTGACTCAGGGTCCTTCCTGGTGGCACACACCATCACTCAGCCTCGATGGATTCCAGCAAGATGGATTCTGAGAGGTCGGTAGAACATATGGCCTGGAGCAGCCTCTTTTTGACCTTTCCCAAATTTTTCTGGCTGGTGGTAGTTGTTAGCTTCACATTCTTTACCAGGACCTCCTGTTTAATGTAACTCAAGAAAGTAGTTACTATCATGCAAGTGACCTGGCCAGGGTAGGCAGTTTCAATCAGTGCCCTTTTGTAATTTTGCACAAACTATTTATTCAGCATAGTTAGTTTATAATTTAAGGGCCAGGTGAAAACTTTGACTCTTTTCTACATTGCCAAGACTTCCTAAAGTCACTTAGATGTTTTAACCTTGTAGTTTGATTTAATAGCAATTTCTAATCATGGTATAATGCCAATATAAGAAAAGTGACAACAACCTGCCTATTAGGCACAGTAGATAGAAGGTGAGGGTTCCTTTTCCCAAGGAACTTATGCTATTTATGGGAAAACAATACCACATGAGAGAGGGAGAAACAAAAATTCTGATGTTAAATTAAATTTTACTGAATGCCTTTATAATAGAATTTCATTGAAGAGAATAAATGAGACAAGGAAGGTAAGGTGTTAACTGCTATACCTGAGATAGGCCTTGAAGGTAGTGTGGGGCCTAAACAAAAGAAAATCACATGCATTGTTTTGAGATTGAAGAACAGCATCGAAAATGTGAGATAATAAATGCTGAAATGCTCCATATAACCAAACGTAAAGTGTTGCCTTGACTCTTTTTTCACAATTATGAACACTGTTGATTGGCAATGCTACAGTATGGATTAATCTACCCAGCTAAAAATCCTTGTATGTTCCCTCACCATCAACAATGGTATTTTCAGGCTGGATAAAATATTTTATCAACTTTGAAAGTGATTTAAAAAATATTTGTAATTGAATTCTTCAAGTGAAATGTGGAATTTTTTTTCTTTTTCTTTTTTTTTTTTTACCTTCAAGGTTACTTGTGCTTGGCAAAAACACAATATACTGCTCTTAGAAAAGTAGCTTGAAAAGATTAAAAGGTTCTCCATGGGAGCTAAATTAGAATCCTCAAAAGTGTTGGAAATTCAAATAGATTTTACAAAATAACATCCTAATGACTTCTGTGTAAACAAATGAAAAATTAGAAGACTAAATTTCCTTCAAAAATATGCTTTTGCAAATTAAAAGTGAAAGTATAGTAGGAATAAATTTGTTTTGGATTTCAAAAGACGTTAAGTGAGTTTCTGTAAAATAATGATAATAATTCTGGAAATTCAGAGCCCTAAAGCAAATTTGTCTGTTTTCAACGTATTTAGAAATGGATTTGAAAATATCCCCTTTCTACACTACTTGAACTTTAACTACATATGGAAACATGGAAAACTAAACATATAACTTCCTTTTTTATTTTTAATTTCAAGGTAACTCAATGTAGACAGGTAAAACGAATAATTTAGAACCACTTATTTTATATTAAAGCATGTATTATTTTTATAGTTTATTCTCAATTATTTAGCTAGTGTGTGTATATATATATGCATATATATATATATATATATATATATATATATATATACAGGAACTCTAAATTTTTCTTTTTCTGCAATGATTTATTTAATAAAAATACATCTGTCACATTAGTGTTTCCATTACAGAAAGCTTATCTGAAAACTTACTTCTCAAAATTTTAAAGCATAGTCATCCTAACATGTGTTTTCCCCACAAAGCATTCAAAATGTGTCTGTCATTTTCCGAGGATCACAAAGAAGGCTTGCTGTTGTGCTCCTTTTTCACGAACATTTGAAAGTGCTCTCGGTACTATAATATTCAATAACCAGAGGGTTTCCTTTCCAACAAAAGTTAAATTATCCACTAATGAAGAGAAAAATGTGAGTTACTTGCTCAGTTGTGTCCGACTCTTTGCAACAGCATGGACTGTAGCCCTCCAGGCTTCTCTGTCCATGGACTTCTCCAGGCATGAATACTGGATTGGGTTGCCATTTCCTTCTCCAGGGGATCTTCTTGATCCAAGGATTGAACTTGGGTCTCTTAAATTGCATGCAGATTCTTTATCATCTGTATCACAAGGGAAGTTCGAAGAGAAAAACAAGCTCTATATAAAGGAAGGAAGTTTCTGCATTAATTATTTCTCCATAATTAATTAGGCATATATTAATTGCCTAGAAAGTCTCTTTATAAAATTTACTTTTCTAGACATTTATTAAGAAGCAAGGAAACAGTGACTTTTAAGTTTATTTTTCAAGTAGCATAATGTCTTACATTGTAGTTGTAATTGTAATGACTTACATTGCAAGTAATATTTGCACACTAAAAACTCCATTGCTGGTTTTCTCCTTCTGTTTGAGCATATGTCCCTGCAACATAAAGTACAATAAATGTATTTCTGAATATTAATTAGTTTTCCAGAAAGTGAAGATAATAACATATGAGTTCTTTCCTCTAGGACTAAAATATTAATGTAAAAATTTCATCTGGCCAAACACTTTAAAGAATACAATTAATAAGAAACTGAGTGGAGATTAGGTGAAAAAAAAATCAATAAGGTTAAATAAATAAATGAAATGCTAAAAAGTTTGAAGTATCTCATTTCAGCATACTTTCAGACATTTTCATCATATCCCTTTGTTTAAGACATACTAACTTCTCTACATTAATCAAAATAAATAACTCTTCTTCAAAAGGTTTGTTGGACACCTGACACTTTAAGGGCTTTTATTTCAGTACTAAGGAACAGTTGTCATCATTTAAATAAAAACAAAATGTGGATTTGCATATCATATAAAGAATGGGGGAGGTTTTGGTCACTTAGATTTTCATGCCCACACCACTTCCTTCCTGATTTGTAGCAAGGCTACCACCATGAACGACAAAGCTCCAGTGCCTACTACCTATTCTCATTCCTATGAGAGCTCCTGTCTTTGAAGCTGCTAAAGATCACATTGTATATTAGCTCCTGCAGTTGAAAAGGCCAGTGCAAAGCTGTAAACTGAAAGGTCATACCTGATGTGACTCAGAGAATGAAAATGGTTCAGTTGTTGCTAATTAAGTGATCACCCATCTTGTCAAATCTACATGTGCTTTGAATATTATTTGGGAGCTACATTTCACCCAAGGAAAATCACAGTCTTCTCTGAGCATGCCTTCAGCCCAAAGTCCAACCTGAGTCTAAGCTCTGCTCTCCCTGGGATATAGACACGTGGACAGATGGGAAACCAGCAATGCAGATCCTTCATGGTTGTTTAAGTGCAAGAGTCTAGGGATTCCACTAATACAGCAGAAGATGATCCTCAGAATGAGGTTGTCATTCTGGTTGCTCTCTGATTGTCTCAGCAAAGATTTATGAGTCCAATGGGAAAGAGAATTTTATTTCAGAAATCCTAAAATAATTAGAGGAAGTGAGAATGTGTTAGTCACTCAGTCGTGTTTGACTGTTTGCAACACCATGGACTGTAGCACACCGGGCTCCTCTGTCTGTGGGATTCTCCAGGCAGGAAAAATAGAGTGGGTGGCCATTTCCTTCTCCAGGGAATCTTCCTGATTGAAGGATCAAACCCAGATCTCCTGAATTGCAGGAAGATTCTTTACCAACTGAGCTACCAGGGAAGCCTACTGAAAGGGAGGATAATAGTTTGCAAACTGGCTCCCAAACACAGAGGAGAGGAGACACCAAAGGGAGAGGCAGACACTGCGGATGGGCAGGGAGCAGATTTAATAAGCAAAGGAGTTTACAAAGGGGGCCTGTCCTGGGCCACTGCAGGGTGAGTAACTCTCCATACCTTCCTGCCAGAATCTTCAAAGTTTATATCGAGGTCTTACCAGGGTCAGTCATGTAAACTGTCCAGGGGGTCTCAATTGCACATTGCTTTCTCAAGGCTGAGTTTTTGTAGTGGCTTCTAGCTCAGGGGAAAAAATGTGGTAGGTGCATTCCAAGGACAGGGGTGGGGATGAGGGGACTCTGAATGCCCAGGTCCGTCTTGTGGGTCAACTGGTGATCGTGTCCTCTTGATGACCTCCTCCAACAGAGAAATACTAAAATAGAAGCTTCACTAAACCCTTCCTGGGATGCTGGGTGGAACAGACTCAGGAGACCTGAAAGTGAGAGCTCTGTCAACTAACAAAAATGTCATCGGTAAATTTTAGGCCAAGCACGCAATGACATGGACATCAGTAATTCAGAATCAGAACAGGCAAGGGGGAAAATTATGGATTCCAAAGAAATAACCTTTGACAAGTTCTAAAAATTTCTAGGAGAAATAATCTTTGTAGGTGTGGGGACACCTTCAGATATGCAAAAATGTTTAGACATGTAAAAGGTGCAGATCTTGGAATCCTGGAATTTAGAAGCGATTCAGGTCAAGTTCTTCATATTGGAGGCAAAAATAAAATACAACAATGGTATTGATAGGTTAACTTTTTCAAGTCTCCATCCACTTAAAACTGCAGCTGGAATCTCTTCTAACCCTGAGCTTATTTCACTGTATACCATTGGCTCTAATAGACTATTCAACTCAAAAAGGTATACCATTGGCTCTAGTAGACTATTCAACTCAACAAGTATTTGTTAAGCACCTCCTGAATCAATGGAATTAGGTCTTGTACATAAGTAACTTTTTGCATTAAATGGTATAATTTTGGAAGAAACAGAAATTTAAGAACTTCAAGTTGCCCTGCTTTGCAGAATAGCTCTTTATAATACATCAAGTTCCTAAAACTATGAAATCAGCTTCCTATGGTATTGAATCTTTTCCAGTGAGTAATTCAGTCAGTTCAGTCACTTAGTCATGTCCGACTCTTTGCAACCCCATGAACTGCAGCATGCCAGGCCTCCTGTCCATTATCAAATCCCAGAGTCCACCCAAACCCATGTCCATTGAGTTGGGGATGCCATCCAACCATCTCATCCTCTGTCGTCCCCTTCTCTTCCTGCCCTCAAGCTTTCTCAGCATCAGGGTCTTTTCAAATGAGTCAGCTCTTCACATCATGTGACCAGGGTATTGGAGTTTCAGCTTCAACATCAGTCCTTCCAATGAACACCCAGGACTGATCTCATTTAGGATGGACTGGTTGGATCTCCTTGCAGTCCAAGTGACTCTCGAGTCTTCTCCAACACCACAGTTCAAAAGAATCAATTCTTCAGTGCTCAGCTTTCTTTAAAATCTAACTCTCACATCCATACAGGACTACTGGAAAAACCATACCCTTGACTAGACGGACCTTTGTTGGCAAAGTAATGTCTCTGCTTTTCAATATGTTGTCTAGGTTGGTCATAAATTTCCTTCCAAGAAGTAAGCATATTTTAATTTCATGGCTGCAATCACCATCTGCAGTGATTTTGGAGCCCAGAAAAATAAATTCAGCCACTGTTTCCCCATCTATTTGCCATGAAGTGATGGGACCGGAGGCCATGATCTTAGTTTTCTGAATGTTGAGTTTTAGTTCAGTTCAGTTCAGTTCAGTCACTCAGTCATGTCTGACTCTTTGCGACACCATGAATCGCAGCACGCCAGGCCTCTCTGTCCATCACCATCTCCCGGAGTTCACTCAGACTCCCGTCCATCGAGTCCGTGATGCCATCCAGATATCTCATCCTCTGTCGTCCCCTTCTCCTCCTGCCCCCAATCCCTCCCAGCATCAGAGTCTTTTCCAATGAGTCAACTCTTCGCATGAGGTGTCCAAAGTACTGGAGCTTCAGCTTTAGCATCATTCCTTCCAAAGAAATACAAGGGTTGATCTCCTTCAGAATGGACTGGTTGAATCTCCTTGCAGTCCAAGAGACCCTCAAGAGTCTTCTCCAACACTGCAGTTCAAGTGCATCAATTCTTCGGGGCTCAGCCTTATTCACAGTCCAACTCTCACATCCATACATGACCACTGGAAAAACCATAGCCTTGACTAGACGGACCTTAGTCAGCAAAGTAATGTCTCTGCTTTTCAATATGCTATCTAGGTTGGTCATAACTTTTCTTCCAAGGAGTAAGCGTCTTTTAATTTCATGGCTGAAGTCACCATCTGCAGTGATTTTGGAGCCCAGAAAAATAAAGTCTGACACTGTTTCCACTGTTTCCCCATTTATTTCCATGAAGTGATGGGACCAGATGCCATGATCTTTGTTTTCTGAATGTTGAGCTTTAAGCCAACCTTTTCACTCTCTTCTTTCACTTTCATCAAGAGGCTTTTTAGCTCCTCTTCACTTTCTGCCATAAGGGTGGTATCATCTGCATATCTGAGGTTATTGATATTTCTCCTGGCAATCTTGATTCTGGCTTGTGTTTCTTCCAGTCCAGCGTTTCTCATGATGTACTCTGTATATAAGTTAAATAAGCAGGGTGGCAATATACAGCCTTGACGTACTCCTTTTCCTATTTGGAATCAGTCTGTTGTTCCATATCCAGTTCTAACTCTTGCTTCCTGAACTGCATACAGATTTCTCAAGAGGCAGGTGAGGTGGTCTGATATTCCCATCTCTTTCAGAATTTTCCACAATATATTGTGATCCACACAGTCAAAGGCTTTGGCATAGTCAATAAAGCAGAAATAGATGTTTTTCCGGAACTCTCTTGCTTTTTCCATGATCCAGTGGATGTTGGCAATTTGATCTCTGGTTCCTCTGCCTTTTCTAAAACCAGCTTGAACATCAGGGAGTTCACAGTTCACGTATTGCTGAAGTCTGGCTTGGAGAATTTTGAGCATTACTTTACTAGCATGTGAGATGAGTGCAATTGTGCGGTAGTTTGAGCATTCTTTCGCATTGCCTTTCTTTGGGATTGGAATGAAAACTGACCTTTTCCAGACCTGTGGCCACTGCTGAGTTTTCGAAACTTGCTGGCATATTGTGTGCAGCACTTTCACAGCATCATCTTTCAGGATTTGAAACAGCTCAACTGGAATTCCATCACCTCCACTAGCTTTGTTCATAGTGATGCTTTCTAAGGCCCACTTGACTTCACATTCCAAGATGTCTGGCTCTAGATTAGTGATCACATCATCATGATTATCTGGGTCGTGAAGATCTTTTTTGTACAGTTCTTCCGTGTATTCTTGCCACCCTTAATATCTTCGGCTTCTGTTAGGTCCAGACCATTTCTGTCCTTTATTGAGCCCATCTTTGCATGAAATGTTCCCTCGTTATCTCTAATTTTATTGAAGAGATCTCTAGCCTCTCCCATTCTGTTGTTTTCCTCTATTTCTTTGCTTGATTGCTGAAGAAGGCTTTCTTATCTCTTCTTGCTATTCTTTGGAACTCTGCATTCAGATGCTTATATCTTTCCTTTTCTCCTTTGCTTTTCACCTCTCTTCTTTTCACAGCTGTTTGTAAGGCCTCCCCAGACAGCCATTTTGCTTTTTTGCATTTCTTTTCCATGGGGATGGTCTTGATCCCTGTCTCCTGTACAATGTCACGAACCTCATTCCATAGTTCATCAGGCACTCTATCTAGTCCCTTAAATCTACTCCTCACTTCCACTGTATAATCATAAGGGATTTGATTTAGGTCATACCTGAATGGTCTAGCGATTTTCCCTACTTTCTTCAATTTCAGTCTGAATTTGGCACTAAGGAGTTCATGATCTGAGCCACAGTCAACTCCCGGTCTTGTTTTTGTTGACTGTATAGAGCTTCTCCATCTTTGGCTGCAAAGAATAGAATCAATCTGATTTCGGTGTTGACCATCTGGTGATGTTCATGTGTAGAGTCTTCTCTTGTGTTGTTGGAAGAGGGTGTTTGCTATGACCAGTGCATTTTCTTGGCAAAACTCTATTAGTCTTTGCCCTGCTTCATTCCGCATTCCAAGGCCAAATTTGCCTGTTACTCCAGGTGTTGCTTGACTTCCTACTTTTGCATTCCAGTCCCCTATAATGAAAAGGACATCTATTTTGGGTGTTAGTTCTAAAAGGTCTTGTAGGTCTTCATAAAACCATTCAACTTCAGTTTCTTCAGTGTTACTGGCTGGGGCATAGACTTGGATAACTGTGATATTGAATGGTTTGCCTTGGAGATGAACAGAGATCATTCGGTCGTTTTTGAGATTGCGTCCAAGTACTGCATTTTGGACTCTTTTGTTGACCATGATGGCTACTCCATTTCTTCTGAGGGATTCCTGCCTGCAGTAGTAGATATAATGGTCATCTGAGTTAAATTCACCCATTCCAGTCCATTTTAGTTCGCTGATTCCTAGAATGTTGACATTTACTCTTGCCATCTCTTGTTTGACCACTTCCAATTTGCCTTGATTCATGGACCTGATATTCCAGGTTCCTATGCAATATTGCCTGAGTTTTAAGCCAACTTCATTTTCCTCTTTCACTTTCATCAAGAGGCTCTTTAGTTCTTCACTTTCTGCAAACATGGTGGTGTCATCTGCATATCTGAGATTACTGATATTTTTCCTGGCAATCTGGATTCCAGCTTGTGCTTCTTCCAGCCCAGTGTTTCTCATGATGTACTCTGTATATAAGTTAAATAAGATAGATTATGTTCTTTGCAGCCAAAGATGGAGAAGCTATATACAGTCAGCAAAAACAAGACTGGGAGCTGACTGTGGCTCAGATCATGAACTCCTTAGTGCCAAATTCAGACTGAAATTGAAGAAAATGCCGAAAACCGCTAGACCATTCAGGTATGACCTAAATCAAATCCCTTATGACTATACATTGGAAGTGAGAAATAAATTTAAGGGACTAGATCTGATAGAGTGCCTGATGAACTATGGACAGAGGTTCATGACATTGCACAGGAGACAGGAATCAAGACCATCCCCATGGAAAAGAAATGCAAAAAAGCAAAATGGTTGTCTGAGGAGGGCTTACACATAGCTGTGAAAAGAAGGGAAGTGAAAAGCAAAGGAGGAAAGGAAAGATATACCCATGTGAATGCAGAGTTCCAGAGAATAGCAAGAAGAGATAAGAAAGCCTTCCTTAGAGATCAGTGCAAAGAAATAGAGGAAAACAACAGAATGGGAAAGATAAGATCTCTTCGAGAAAATTAGAGATACCAAGGGAACATTTCATGCAAAGATGGGCTCAATAAAAAGGAGGAATGGAATAGACCTGACAGAAGCAGAAGATATTAAGAAGAGGTGGCAAGAATACACAGAAGAACTGTACAAAAAAGATCTTCATGACCCAAGTAATCAGATAGTGTGATCACTCACCTAGAGCCAGACATCCTGGAATGTGAAGTCAAGTGGGCCTTAGGAAGCATCACTATGAACAAAGCTAGTGGAGGTGTTCCAAATAGGAAAAGGAGTAGGTCAAGGCTGTACACTGTCACCCTGCTTACTTAAGTTATATACAGAGTAAATCATGAGTGAGTAATTTATGCATGGTAAAAATCTAGAAGTGTATGATGAGGAGGAAAGAAAAAAAATGTGTTCATACTTCAGCAGTCGGGAATATCAGTAACTGCAGAAAATTTCCATATAAAACATATCACAGGACAGAAGAAATTCGCACTAGGATAAACTTGCTTTCCTGCTAAGGTGCGCCCTTTTATTTTCTCTATGTACTTCCTAAATAAGAAATGTCCATAATGTTGCAATGTAAATTGTTCATTCTATCTTGGAAAGCAGATACCGTTTAAATATTTATTGTAACACTTGTTCCCATTTTGCACTGACAAGTATGTCTTAAAGTTTCGGTCCAGATAAACACAATTCCACCAAGATGGTGTATAAAAACTACTTCATTCATTCATCTGCATTTTTGTGAAGTTACATGTCATCTTTATACTTCTAAATGGACGCATTTAAAAAGCTTTAACTACTGAAATTTCAGGAATATTTAAAAGCAACAATTTTAACATTTCTTAGACTAGGTTATTTATCCCTGTCAATCTTTTTTATTAGTTTTTTCAGAACACATGTTTGTGTACTCTCATTCAACTTTCTCCTTTTGTTCTCCTAAATGATCAGCCGAACTTATATTTTTAGTTCATGACTTCTTCAGCAATGTCATCATAGCTTTCACTTTTCCTTGGCTAGCCTAAGCCTAATTTTCAACCCGCTTTTTGCTCCATTGCCTTGTCTAGAGATGACATGTCACATAATTTATGAAAGCAAGATAATTTAAAATCAACTTGGGGCTTTGACGTCAAATATTACTGCTAATCTTTTTAGGCTATGAGATTTTCATAGCTATAAAGTAAATCTGACTCACATCATTTAGAAAAGATCGTTAAAAGCAGAAGATGTTTAACCCATTTGGCCACAGATGACAGGGATCAGATTTATCCTCACATATTATAACACAGTTGTTGTTATTCAGTCACTCAGTTGTGTCTGACATTTTGCGACCCCATGGACTGCAGCACACCAGGTTTCCCTGTCCATCACCATCTCCCAGAGTTTGTATTATGAAACAGTAAAACTCGTAAATGAGAGTTTTCAGATATGAACAGTAGGTGGTGGATGACTGTCACCTTTGAAAACTATGGGAACTATCAAAGTGCAAATAATTTCCCCAGAGTATTACTTAGACTCCATTTTCTAGCCCAAAGAGCAGAATGGGAACCTAAACACAATACCACACACTTGTTGAGTGGAAGTGAAAAGATCAAAAGGCAGAGAGTGGAAGGGTAGCTAGAATTTGCAGAGTAGAGTATCACAGAGGGGAAAGTTGAATATGGTTCAATAATGGCCTGTACCTGCATGACACTAACCTACCTGCTACTGAGGAAGAATCACTGGAAGCAGTAGGCACAACAATTTCCAGAGTTCACACCGGACAGGGAATACTTTGTGTTCCAGTCAGTACAAAGACCATATAATACACAGGGTATCATCTGACAGAATCTACTTTAGTAAGTAAAGTTTCCCTGTGTCCATCCTAGAAAAGGTTACTTTAAAAAAGAGTTCAAAAATATTAAACTCCAAGTAACTTCAGCGTGTCCAGATTAGAGATCAACAATATTTAAAGTTACGTGACAAAATTCAAGACCCATATATATCAAATTCACATCTGGTTCCATTAAAGAGTATTCAGACATACAAAGAACCTGGAATATATAACCCATACCACGGAAAACAAAGTCAATCCTATACTAAAAAGCAAAATTTCATAATAGCCTCTGCTGCTGCTGCTAAGTCACTTCAGTCGTGTCCGACTCTGTGCAACCCCATAGACGGTAGCCCACCAGACTCCCCATCCCTGGGATTCTCCAGGCAAGAACACTGGAGTGGATTGCCATTTCCTTCTCCACATAATAGCCTCAGAAGATGCAAAAAATAAATAAATAAATAAAAGAGAGAGACATTTAACAAAATTGAACACACATTTAAAACAAAACTCTTGAAAACTTGGAAGAGAAAGTAACTTCCTAAACCTATTAAAGCCATCTTTAAAAAATATAGAGCTAACATCAAATTTAGTGGTAAGATTGAATTATTTTTCCCCTAAGATTTAGAAGAAGAGAAATATGCTACTTAATTCAATATTATAACTGGAGGTTCTGGCCAATAAAATAAACCAAGAAAAAGAAATAAAATTTTACATATTTGAAAAGAGAAAGTAAAATTATTATTTGCAGATTACATGATAATAAGTCTTAAAACTTACCTATAAAAATTCTTCTAGAATTAGTAAATAAATTCAGAAAGGTCATAGGATATAAGACTAATACACAAAAAAGTAATGCATTTTTTATGTAGCAATATTGCACATTTGGAAGTTGAAATTAAAAATGATATATTGTAGATCAAATATAATAGTATTAAAATACACCATCAAAATATAAAATGCTTAGGAATAAATTTAAAAAAAAACTTTAACAAGACCTATATATTGCAAACTGGAAAATATTACAAAAGTGAGATTAGCAGTGTTTGTGGAGGAAGGTCCTTCTAAAAGCTATTTCTTCATAAAAGCAATAACAACAGGGAAAAAAGTGGTCAACAGGTCCGTGAAAAGATGCTCAATATTATTAGTCATTAAGAAAACAAGGACTAAATTTGAATGAAATATTTTGAATGAAATACTTTATCCTCATTAGAATGATTATAGTAAAAGATCAATAGTAACAAATGTTTGGAGGACTTAGAGAAATTAGAACTATCATATATAATTGGAGGGAGGGTATATAAAATGGTGCAGCTGCTTTGGAAAGCTGTTTGGCAGCTGCTCAGAAAGTTAAAGGTTGAATTGCTAATTGCCATGTGACCCAGCAATTCTACTGAGAAAAATGTACTCAAGGTAGTTAAATGCACATGTTTACACAAAAAGTTGTATGTGAATGCTCACATCAGCATTATACCTAATAGCCAAAAATGTGAAACCACCCAAATGTTCAGCAGTTGATTAATGGATAAACAATGTGGTACATCCATGCAATGGAACAGTATTCAGCAATAATAATAAGATATTCATATATGTAACCACATGGATGAAACTTTTAAATAGTATGCTAAATGGATACTTTATGCATATAAAATGCCTCAGTTCAGTTTAGTCACTTAGTTGTGTCTGACTCTTTGCGATCCCAAGGACTGCAGCATGCCAGGCTTCCCTGTCCATTACCAACTCCTGGAGGTTGCTCAAACTCATGTCCATTGAGTCAGTGATGCCATCCAGCCATCTCATCCTCTGTCATCCCCTTCTCCTCCTGCCTTCTATCATTCCCAGCATCAGGGTCTTTTCAAATAAGTCAGTTCTTTGCATCAGGTGGTCAAAGTATTGGAATTTCAGCTTCAACATCAGTCCTTCCAATAAATATTCAGGACTGGTCCCCTTTAGGATGGACTAGTTGGATCTCCTTGCAGTCCAAGGGACTCTCAAGAGTCTTCTCCAACACCACAGTTCAAATGCATAAATTTTTCAGTGCTCAGCCTTCTTTATGGTCCAGCTCTCACATCCATACATGACCACTGGAAAAACCATAGCCTTGACTAGACAGACCTTTGTTGGCAAAGTAATGTCTCTGCTTTTTAATAAGCTGTCTGGGTTTGTCATACTGTTCTTCCACTGAGCAAGCATCTTTTAATTTCATGGCTGCAATCACCGTCTGCAGTGATTTTGGAGCCCAGAAAAATAAATTCAGCCGCTGTTTCCTCTGTTTCCCCATCTATTTGCCATGAAGTGATGGGACTGGATGCTATGATCTTAGTTTTTTGTACATTGAGTTCTAAGCCAACTTATTCACTCTTCTCTTTCACGTCATCAAGAAGCTCTTTAGTTCCCTTTGGATTTCTGCCATAAGCGTGGGGTCATCTGCATATCTGAGGTTATTGACATTTCTCCCTGCAATCTTGATTCCAGCCTGTGCTTCATCCAGACCAGCATTTCTCATGATGTACTCTGCATATAAGTTAAACAAACAAGGTGACAACAGACAGCCCTGTGTTGTCCTCCTTTCTCAATCCTGAACCACTCAGTTGTTCCATGTTTTGTTCTAACTGCTGCTTCTTGACCCACATACATGTTTATCACAGAAAAGTAAGATGGTCTGGTATCCCCATCTCTTTAAGAGCTTTCCAAAGTTTGTTATGACCCACATAACCCACATAGTCAACGGTTTTAGAGTAGTCGATGAAAATTAGGTAAATTTTTTTTTAATTTCCTTGCTTTCTCTATGATATAGTAAATATTGTAAATTTTATCATTGGTTCCTCTGTCTTTTCTAAACCCAGCTTGGGCACCTAGTACTAAGGAGTACTACTCAGCACTTAAAAAGAATGAACTACAGATATGGCAATAGGAACATATTATTCAAGCATTTTGCAAAGTAAAAGAAGTAATAGAGAGACTACATACCATACCAATGTGGACTACATGTGTAGGAGTTGATTAGACACACTGATGAGGTTGCAGACACACAGATCTTGGTTATATAGAATTGTAGAAAAGTCAGAGCTGGAGACAGGAAGTAAATCTGTGGTTGTCATGGAGTGAGGATGAGGTGGGAGGATTCAATGAAAAGATTTGTGAGAAAACCTGTGTGTTGATGAAATGTTCTATGCTACTCTGCATTATGGGAATTAAGTACAAGTCACATAGTGATTTTAAAAATTCTTGTAGCCATATTTTTAAATGTAAGAAAGAAAAAAAATTATAAAAACTTTAATTACAGCATATATTTGACATAACCAGATACATCTGAAATGTTATGCTCCTCGTTGCACTGGTGTTTCCAGTGCTGAAACACCTCATGTGCTTGGATGCTACTGTAGTGAATAGTTTAGCTCCATCTCATTATTTTGGTGGTATCATCACCACACTCAGACTGGGATAGACTGACAAAGCTCATAAAATTGTGCACTGAAATGTATACATTTTATCGCATGCAAATTATACATTAAAAAGCTACCTAAAAAATGAGCAAAATAAAACAGCACAAATAATGATGAGGATGAATGACTCCTGTGTATACTTTTAGAATATAAACAATATATTCATATATCTGTCTCTATCATCTATTTGTCTATCTTGCAAATTCAACATTCAAAAAGGAATCAATTGTTTCAGAAACTAGCTGTTCAATATACAGAAAATCAGACCAGTCAATCTGACAGGAAACCAACACTGAATAACCATTGGAAGGACTGATGCTGAAGCTGAAGCTCCAATCCTTTGGCCACCTGATGCGAATACCCGACTCACTGGAAAAGTCCCTGATGGAGGAGAAGGGGGTGACAGAGGATGAGATGGTTGCATGGCATCACTGACTCAATGGACATGAGTTTGAGCAAACTCCTGGAGAGAGTGAAGGACAGGGAAGCCTGGCGTGCTACACAGTCCATGGGATCAAAACGAGACAGACAATACTTAGCTACTGAACAGCGATACAAAAAGTCAGAATTTAAAACAATGTACCTGGAATTCTTTTTTCACAATTGAGAACACGCTGAAGCCTTGTTTTTCATATTTTCTTGACTTTTTCTCTATAAAACACATAGTTTCTAAAACACTTGATTGACTCTTGAGTATTGAAAAATGCAAGACCTTAATGTGACCCTAACATACACCGGAGAGAAGATAGGCAAAGAGTAGCAGTGTTCCCTTAAGGCACACATCTCCCATGATCAATATCAGTGGAAGCAAAGAAACAAGGGCATGGAAAAAGAAGTAAATCCCTTTATTATGGATTCATTCTTCAACAGAATCTTTTCAGCTGACTGTTAATTTGAAATTCAAGGCAGAAATAAAAAATAGCATCTGGTCATGTAGCTTCAGATAAATGGATGCACGCCTGAGCCTCATCGCCCTAGGAGCTTATTCTCCTTTATTTCAGTGACCTTCTGGGATAATTATGGTCACCATTTACAGAGCTTATTGATTAATTAATAAATGATGATAAACCCAAGCATTTCTAAGTGTAGGCATAGCAGCAGCAGAACAGGCGTTGAATACTAACCTCCCACCTTGGTAATTGCAGTCAGAAGGAAATGCAGGAAGCCCTAATGTTTGATGGGTCTAAGCTACAGTTGAGGAAATGGAAGAATTCCAGCCGTTTGCTTCCATCTGCCCTTAGTTAGCAGTCTAAAGCGCTGCCCAAAAAGACACATCAAACAGTTATTTATCACACAAATGGGAAGACTGAAAACCCTTACCCTCCCATGCTTTTTCACACAGAATTTCTACATCTGTTCTCCATTATCTTTATTGTCCTTAGTATCCTGTTGTATATTGTTGGGAATAATGTCTTTCTGAAAGTCCACAAAGTGAAACATTCTTTATTTCAACTGGAGGAGCAGTTTTCAGATTTCCTATAAAGATACATTTTTAAAATCCACACGAGTTTATTTCTGTGTTTTTTATATAAATATAGTAGACAGGAATACATATAAGCATGAGATAGATTATCTATGTTTGATACTGGTTTTGATTCACTTAAATATTATGCTTATTGTGGAGATCTAAAAATTGAACTTAGTTTCCTGTTGGAGAATGTAGGGCAATACTAAAGCATATATATATATTTTAAAAATCTTGATATTAAGAAATATTCTTATTTATTCACATACATATTTTAACAAGGTCAGAAAAATCTCACTGCTTTATTATTCTTTGTAATGGATATATAGATAAACTACAAAATTTAAAATGGTGACTTAATTTTTAACAAAAAAATAAGCAAAATATATTACACCTTTTCACAGTGTCTAAGTTCTTAAATAGTATGTTTATAAACAATTTCCTCTAAACTACATGTATATATACACAAATATTTGTATGTAAGCTATTTATCTATATATATCAACATTCAGAAAACTAAGATCATGGCATCTGGTCCCATCACTTCATGGGAAATAGATGGGGAAACAGTAGAAACAGTGTCAGACTTTATTTTGGGGGAGGGCTCCAAAAATCACTGCAGATGGTGATTGTAGCCATGAAATTAAAACACACTTACTCCTTGGAAGAAAAGTTATGACCAACCTAGATACCATATTCAAAAGCAGAGACATTACTTTGCCAACAAAGGTCCGTTTAGTCAAGGCTATGGTTTTTCCAGTGGTTATGTATGGATGTGAGAGTTGGACTGTGAAGAAGGCAGAGTGCCAAAGAAATGATGCTTTTGAATTGTGGTGTTGGAGAAGACTCTTGAGAGTCCCTTGGATTGCGAGGAGATCCAACCAGTCCATTCTAAAGGAGATCAGTCCTGGGTGTTCATTGCAAGGACTAATGCTAAAGCTGCAACTCTGATCCTTTGGCCACTTCATGCGAAGAGTTGACTCATTGAAAAAGACCCTGATGCTGGGAGGGGTTAGGAGCAGGAGGAGAAGGGGACAACAGAATATGAGATGGCTGGATAGCATCACTGAGTCAATGGACATGAGTTTGAGTGAACTCCAGGAGTTGGTGATGGACAGGGAGGCCTGGCGTGCTGAGATTCATGGGGTTGCAGAGTCGGACACGACTGGGAGACTGAACTTAACTGAATATGCATTTATGAAAATGAATGATTATCATTAATTTATATATTTTTATTTAAGATGGTTATCAAAATCATGACCAGTCAATAGACTCCACTCTAGTTTAAAAACAATAAATGAGCAAGAGAGAGACAATCTATCCTTATTTATCAGCTTGGGTAATCATATAATTTTTCTCTACATACCCACGGATATTAAATCTATTCTTCCTAATGCATTATTTTGTTCTTTATGTAATTTTAGAAACAAAGTTAATCAAGCAAGATGCCAGCCTCCTCTAGCCAGGCCTGGCTGAGCCATAATGATCAGAGCTTCTAAAGAAGAGTCACTGGATGAAAGTGGAAAGAACTAACTATCTTTGTCCAACACATTCTCCCCACAGCCAATTCCAGACACAACCAAGCTCACCAGCTGTTCAGGGTGTGTTTTTCCTGCCGGCTGATAGCATGGTGAAGATTATCCACAAATTCTCCCAAGTCATCTGCTCAATAGAGCAAAGGAGCATTCCCTGTCCAACTGTCTAACCAATAATGGTTCTTTCCACTCAGATGAGTCCTTGTCTGAGAAATCGAGGAACTAATTAACTCTTACATGTATGCTAATGAAGTCATAAAGTCATAAAAAAAATGAAGAAAAAGACAAGCAGAGTCAAATTTGCTGTCAGCTAACATTCAAACAGATTTTTAAGTTTACATTTTTTAGCTCTGGAAGGGCTTCTTTTCCTCTTCTGAGAGACGGGCAGTTCCTCCACCTAATGCAGGAGTCGCGACCGAGCTTCCCTGTCGGCAGGTTAGCAGTGTTGGTAGGTTAGCCGTGCGACCCGGTGGGCCCCAGATGACACGCCAGGCGATGCGCGCCTCCACTGTGGCCGCGGGATCCGGAGGTGATCCTACACCCGCTTCTTTGTCTCTTTCTGACGCCGTGTCATGACTGTTAACAGCATGGGCAGATGAAAGGTTTCTGTTTCCTTGAACAGAAATACGAAGGCAGACAACTTTCCTCTGAATCACAGACAGTGGCGAGCATTTAGGAACTTGAAAAACCTCTTCAAGAGGGGAATTAAACTGCTTGATTATTTCTACCCCTCCCTCATCCACCATTAAAGATGTCTGGTAAAGCATATATATGGAGGAATCAATATATTATATATGGTTCTGATGAACCTATTTGCAGGGCAGGAATAGAGACACAGGCATAGAGAATGGGCTTGTGGACGCAGGGCAGGAGGGAGAGAGAGTAGCATTGCCCCGTATACAAGGACCGTACGGGAAACGGACAGTGGGAACTGCTGCAGAGCCCAGGGAGCTCAGCTTGGCGCTCTGCGCTGACCCAGAGGGCTGGGATGGGGCTGAGGGTGGGAAGGAAGCTCAAGAGAAGGGGGCAGATGCTTCCATATAGCTGATGCACGTTGTTGTACAACAGAAAATACCACAACATAGTTACTCAGCTACACTTCAGTAGAAATTGTAAATAAACAAAGATGTCTGTCCAGAAGGGATTTCCCACCTCAGGGAACTGGGTCTTGGTGAGGCTCTGTCCTGCCCAAGCAGAGAATCCATGAAGAACACACAGAAGGGGCCCACAGGGGAGCTGGGCTAGACCCCCACACCCAGAAAGTCTCACCCAGAGACTCTCCATAGCCAAAATCAGGCAATAAGAACTTTCAGATTAGTACTTGACCTTGGCCAGTTTTCTCTCTTCCACTCCAGCATAGCAGAAACAAAAGAAAAGGCAACTTTGAGCCAAGCTAGAGTTGGGGGCAAGCAAGGAGACAGGCACTATATTAGATTTGTCTTCTGGACTTTTTTACATGTATGTGTTTATTTTTACTGAGATGTAAATGACATATAGCATTATATTCATTTCAGGTATACAACATAATGATTTGATATCTGTATGTGCTGCAAATTGATTGTCACACATAAGTCAAGTTAACATCTGTCACCATACCTAGTTACAAGGCATTTTTTTTCTTGTGATGAGAATTTTAATATCTATTCTCTTAGCAACTTTAAATTATGCAATATGTTATTAACTATAGTGCCATGCTTTGCATGACATCCCCAGGGCTTACTTTATAACTGGAAGAGTGTATGTTTTGACTCCCTTTAACCATTTAGCCAACCGCTACCACCCCTCTCTCTGGCAACCACCAATTTGTGCTCTGTTTCTATAAGCTTGTTTTTTTTTTTAACATTTTTTTATATTGAAAATTATTCTGTAGGTTGTAGATTCTGCTCAAGTCTAAACATCTAAATGTCTTTAAGTTGGCTACATAATTTGCCATTTAACCTGGGACTTCTTTGAAAGTAAGAGTAAGGGGTTGTTACAAATAATTAGCACATATCAAGAGCTGACTCACTGGAAAAGTCCCTGATGCTGGGAAAGACTGAATGCGGGAGGAGAAGGGAACGACAGAGGATGAGATGGTTGGATGGCATTACCGACTCAATGGACATGAGTTTGAACAAGCTCCAAGAGATGGTAAAGGACAGTGAGGCCTGGTGTGCTGCAGTCCATGAGGTCACAAAGAGTTGGACATGACCTGGCAATTGAACAGCAACAATCAATACACAGTGGCATAAACCATTATATTATTACTGCCATGCACACTGAAATGTATGGTCATCTGATTTTGTAGGGGAAAAAAAGCGCTTTTCATATTTGTAATCTATTCAGACAGATGGTTTGAAAAATGATTGAACTTTGCTTCCACAAAAGTTACCCCAATGATAATTTGTTTTTCTTTAACAGTTTTAAGGGAATGGGGAAGTATAGTATAGTCTCTGCTGCTGCTGCTAAGTCTCTTCAGTCGTGTCCGACTGTGTGACCCCAGAATGGCAGCCCACCAGGATCCCCCGTCCCTGGGATTCTTCAGGCAAGAACACTGGAGTAGGTTGCCATTTCCTTCTCCAATGCATGAAAGTGAAAAGTGAAAGTGAAGTCTCTCAGTCATGTCCGACTCTTAGACACCCCCTAGACTGCAGCCTACCAGGCTCCTCCATCCATGGGATTTTTCAGGCAAGAGTACTGGAGTGGGGTGCCATTGCCTTCTCCGGTAAGAGACAAGCAGCCCACAGATATTTAGATGAAAGACAAGAAGTTAAAGCAGGGATAATATCATGAATTTAAGAGAAGAAATAAGCTTCAGGATAGTGAATAGACTCTAAGTGTACTAAAAACAGGGCCAAGTACCTGTATAAGGGCTTGTGACTACATCCAATTTCCCCATTCCCTTAAAACTGTCAAATTAAAAGCAAATCCAGATTTAGATAAGGAGAGACTTTATTTGAAGGCTAGTGCAATAGTGGGAATTGTCCCATCTAAGGATCCACAAGCATGGCAATGTCAAAGAGAAAAAGACATTTATAGGGAGGGGGAACAGGTGAATTTAAAGGAGAAGCTGGACAGACGAGATGGGGGAATGGACAGGTGATCTGAGAGGGAATACTTCTTACTGTGGCCAGCCGGTTCTCATGACTGGGGCTGGTGGGGGCAGGGGCGGTTCTGCACTTTAGTGTTTGCTAAACTGGAGGAAAGCCATAGGGCAGGGGCCTGTGTGGAGAAGAGACTTGATGAAAGTTTGGTTTAGCCATGGCAGAGAATAGAGAACAGGCAATTCTGACTACTTGGTCAAAAGAGGTAAGGGTCCCTGCGCCACAGCCTCCAGGTTTAGACTTCTTTCCATCTTCCAATATGTACCTAGTCATTTTTCTTTAACCTAATCATGAAGTATTTCACTCCTACAGAAAATCCAAGGAGCTAAGATGACAAAGCACCATGTACTGTCCATCCAGCTTAATAAAGCTTGACATGTTGCTATGTTTGCTTCAAGTGTTTTTATTTTGTTTTAATTAAAAAAATGAAAATCTTATAAATACAGTTGCAACTCTCCCATGTAACACATTCTCTAGCCTACTCTTGAAAAATGGAACTGTGATTCAATTCTTAATTTGCTGTCTTTTAAACCATGAATGTGTATGTACAATCAACAGTATCACTTGTGTGTTTTAGACATTTTTATAAACGTTCTCATACTGTAGTGGTTATTATTCTACAACTTCGTTATTTTCACTGCACATTGTTCCATAATTTTATCCATTTGATTCATGCTGCTTCAGTTCATTAATTTCAATTGCAGATCAGAGTTATACTTCATGAACATTTCATAATATTTATGAATTCCTTGGTAGACATTCTATTTTGCTGTAATTTTTTAATTATCATTTCAAATAATACTAAAATGAGCATTACTTCAGACGTCTCTTCGGGTGCTTGTGTAGCTGATTCTGAAGGCTATATATCCAGATTGTCAGGTGTGAGTGGTGGTGCTATGTTACAATCCAATGATCTATGTAAGAGGGCTCCCTTGCCCCAGTATGTGTTGTGCTTAGTCACTCAGTCATGTCCACCAGGCTCCTCTGCCCATGGGGATTCTCCAGGTAAGAATACTGGAGTGGGTTGCCATGCCCTCCTCCAGGGGATCTTCCCAATCCAGGGATTAAACCCAGGTCTTTTACATTGCAGGCAGATTCTTTACCATCTGAGCTACCAGGAAGCTCTTGCCCCAATACTATGGAATAATCAGAATTACAGGACAAATTAAGATATGTGAAAGAGATCTCATTTTTAGAAATGCTGTTTTTTGCTATAAATTTTCTCTTCAAACATTTTGCCCCAAAGATCATTGTACTCATCCTTCTCGTTCTGTTATGCAACCATTGTTTGTATCTAATTCTAATATATGCAATATGTATGTTTACTCATAAACAAATTTATAAACTTAAAAAGCAATTTTATGTCTTTATTTTTGGCTGTGCTTGGTCTTCTTTGCTGTGGGGGCTTTTCTCTAGTTCAGGCAAGTGGGGGCAACTTTCTAGTTGCGATGTGCAGGCTTCTCATTGTGATGGCTTCTCTTGTTGTGGAGCACAGGCTTCAGGGCGTGCCAGCTGCATAGCTGTGGGTCCCGGGCTCTAGATCACAGGCTCAGTAGGTGCAGTGCAGGGGCCCAGATGCTCTGTGGCATGTGGGATCCTCCCCAACCCGGAGTCGGATAAGCATCTCCCGCATTGGCAGATGGATTCTTCAGCACTGAGCCACCAGGGAAACCCGAAGGATTTATAACTTGTAACATTCTTTTCTCACCTTAATTGCATTGAGGCCGGGCCATTGTTGTTAAAATGTTCTTTAAAATTTATTTGAATTTACTATGTGATTTAGTTAGGCCAGTATTTGTAAATTTCAATGTATCTTTTAGTTCAATGTATAATTTATCTAATTAGTTAGGTGTAAGATTATATAACTCTGTTAGATATTTATCTATCTAATCTCTGTATGAGAGAAAGAAATATCAATAGCCTCAGATATGCGGGTGACACCACCTTTATGGCAGAAAGTGAAGAGGAACTAAAGAGCCTCTTGATGAAAGTGAAAGAGGAGAGTGAAAAAGTTGGCTTAAAACTCAACATTCAAAGAATGAAGATCATGGCATCTGGTCCCACCATTGCATGGAAAAATAGATGATGAAAGAATGGAAACAGTGACAGACTTTATTTTTTGGGCTTCAAAAATCACTGCAGATGGTAATTGCAGCCATGAAATTAAAAGACTCTTGCTCCTTGGAAGAAAAGCTATGAGCAACCTAGACAGCATATTAAAAAGCAGAGACTGCTCTGCCAACAAAGATCTATCTACGCAAAGCTATGGTTTTTCCAGTAGTCATATATGGATGTGAGAGTTGGACTAAAACTGAAGAATTGATGCTTTTGAACTGTGGTGTTGGAGAAGACTCTTGAGAGTCCCTTGGACTGCAAGGAGATCCAACCAGTCCATCCTAAAGGAAATCAACCCTGAATATTCATTGGAAGGCCTCATGCTGAAGCTGAAACTCCAATACTTTGGCCACCTGATGCAAAGAGTCGACTCATTAAAAAAGACCTTGATGCTGGGAAAGATTGAAGACAGGAGGAGAAGGGGATGACAGAGGAGGAGAAGGGGATGACAGAGGATGAGATGGTTGGATGGCATCACCAACTCAATGGACATGAGTTTGAGTAAGCTCCAGTAGATGATGGACAGGGAAGCCTGGTGTGCTGCAGTCCATGGGTCTGCAAAGAGTCAGATACAACTGAGCAGCTGGACAACAACCACAATCCATTGGAGAGGGAATGTTAACCCACTCCAGTATTCTTGCCTAGAGAATTCCATCAACGGACAATGGGGTCACAAAGAGATCGACCCTGAGTAACTAAGACTTTCACTTTAATACGTAGGCAAGCAAATATTTTTAATTTTATCAGTGTTTTAATTTATTTACTATACTATTACCAAATTTTGTTGCAACTGTAACCTTTGGAGAAACATACTGTAATCTCCTGTGTTTGCAGATTCTGTTCAGTCAGTTCAGTTGCTCAGTCGTGTCTGACTCTTTGCAACCCCAAGGACTGCAGCACGCCAGGCCTCCCCGTCCATCACCAACTCCCGAAGCCTACTCAGACTCATGTCCATCAAGTTGGTGATGCCATCCAACCATTCTGTTGGTTTCCATTTATTGTTTTGATGAACCAGGCAAACACCTTGTTGCAGGAAGTGTTCATTTTAATTCTGAAGAAGACAAACATCTTATGTAATGAAAGCCTGTCACTCCTCTAGTTAGCATGGCTTGGTGCTCTTTCTCTAGCCCTCTCCCCTCCCTTCCCCTCCCCATCGTCTTTCTCTCTCTCCCCTGTATCAGGTATATGGGAAAAAGCAATACTGGCAGCTACTGTGGTTAAAGGACTATTTCCCTCACCCCAGGTTTGCTTTCATCCCAAGGCTCCATATTATCTAAGATTGTCTTTGGCTGACCAACCTGGAGCAGACAGTACAGCTTCCCAAACAATCTTTCTAGTACTTGGGATATTTAACAGCTGGATATTCCCTATCCTCTGTGGGTGGTGGTCTATATCTCTTCAAAACAGATACGGAAACTATTCAATACCATTTTCATATCCATCTTTTCTATACTTCTCTCCTATAATAGGTCCCATCTTTGCTATTCCTCTGTTTTCTTGTTCTCTATTATTTATGTTAGACATTGCTGTGATTCCTCTGCTCCCAAACTCCTGGCAGATCTTATTTCAACTTCTTACCCTAACTAGGTTTAATTTAAACATTGAATTTAGTGCAAGCTCAGGTTTTGTCTTTTGGAATTATCCGGTAAAGAAAAATAGATTTTTCTTAAAAAACCTTGGCAGATAAGAAATGCTTTCTTTTAACATCACCTTCATTTTAGTTGCTATAACTCTCCAGCTTTGACCCTCTATTTTGTGCCAAACTGTGCCTCTTATGTTCTTAATTCAATACCCTTACTTTGGTTGACCTACATCTGATCTGACTTCTGATGTCTGCTACATAAAACCCTTAATCTTCAGTTGCTCCTCTCGCCATGTCAGTGCTGAAAATTCTATATCCTGTTAGGAAGGAAGAATCTCCTATCCCAGAAGGATAGAAGTAGTCCAGCAGGAACCAGAATGAAAGTACTCCCTGCTAACACCACTCTTGAAGCAAGAACATAACTACTTTAAAAAAAAAAATGACAGTTTCTATAAATCAGAAATTAATTTCAGTAGTCATTAAAAACCCAGTTCTTCATAGCCCAGAATAATAGCTATCTTGTTTATTCATATCAAATTTATTAGTAGTATGCACATAATACATTACTTATGACACTGTGGTAAAAATAAAAGGAAAAAGTGGTTCTGTGTATTTGTTTTCTATTGCTGTGTGACAAATTACCAAAAATACAGCAGCTTTAAAAGAATTCTTTTATTCTCCCAGTTTGGTAGGTCAGAATGCTGTGTGGGATTGGCTGGGTTTTCTGCTGAGGTTCTTAAACAGCCAAATTTGAGATGCCCTCTAGATTGGGATCTGATTGGAGTCTCTGGAGAATTCACTTCCAAGCTAATTCAGGGTTTTGATGGAATCCATTTCCTTGTAGCTGTAAGTCAATGTTCTCATTGCTCTGTGGGCTGCTGGCTGTGGACTTCTTGCTTCTCCTAGGGACCATCTATATTTCCTTTCATGTTATTTCCTTCATCTTCAAACCAGAAACAAAATGCCTGAGATCATCTTATTCTTGAAATCTCTCCACCAGTATGAGTAAACTTTGCTTTTAATAGGCTTGTGTAATTAGGTTAAGTCTACTAGAATATTTAACTGTTGCAAATTAAAATGATCATAGAAATAGCACCAGTGAGCAAAGGTCATAGCTGTTGTTGCTAAGTCACTTCAGTTGTGTCCGACTCTGTGTAATCCCATAGACAGCCTCCTACCAGGCTCCTCTGTCCCTGGGATTCTCCAGGCAAGAACACTGGAGTGGGTTGCCATTTCCTTCTTCAATGCGTGAAAGTGGAAAGTGAAAGTGAAGACGCTCAGTCATGTCCGATTCTTCGCGACCTCATGGACTGCAGCCTATCAGGCTCCTCCGTCCATGCAAGAGTACTGGAGTGAGGTGCCATTGCCTTCTCTGAAAGGTCGTAGAGGTTGTCATAAAATTCTACTTGACACAATTCATCCAGAGAGCAAAAATTCACTGAATACATCCTTTATGGACTATATTCTGGTTTTCTGTTAAAGATAGCATAGGAAGATGAGCAGGATGATGAAAGGATATCACGAAGCAAAAATTATGATTAACCAACATCTGTGCATCTAAAAGGTGCAATAAAATAAAGACTAAAAATATTTTAGTAGGTCCTGTTTTCATTTCATTTGGATATATACCCAGAAATAGGATTGCTGGATCATATGGTAGTTCTATTTTTAATATTTGGAAGATCCTCCATGCCATTTGCCTTAGTAACTATACCAATTTATATTCCCTCCAATAGTGCAAAAGAGTTCCCTTTTCTTCACATACTTACCAACACTTGTTATCGCTTGTCTTTTGATTACAGTTATCCTAACAGGGCTGAAATGTGAGGTGTGTGCACTCCCATGTTCATTGCAAGATCATTCGCAATAGCTAGGATACGGAAACAACCTGAGTGTCCATCAACTGATGAGGAGAAAGAGCATGTGCTATGTTGATATATGCATATATATGTATAATGCAGTGTTATTAGATATATATGGACATTTATATGTATATATACATATAATATTACACAGCGTTGAGAAAGAAGAATGTCCTGCCATTTACAACTGTATGGGTGAACATGGAGAGCACTATAATAAGTGAAATAAGCCAGATAGAGAAAAAAAAAACCCATCATTTGATATGCCTTACACATGAAATCTAAAAAAAGACAAACTCACAGAATGATGCTTACCAAAGGCTAAGGGTAGGGTAAATGAGAAGTGCTGGTTAAAGCGTACAAACTTCCAGCTATAAGATAGATAACTTCAGGGGACCTAATGTAGAGCATGGTAAATAATAACATGTTTTATGTACTTTTCTAAGAAAATAGATCTTCAATGTTCTCATCACCAAAATAAGGTAATTCTGTGACACGATGTATGGCTCAGCAGGTGAAGAGTTCACCTGCAATGCAGGAGACATGGGTTCAACCCCTGGGTCAGAAAGATGCCCTGGAGAATAAAACGGCAAACCACTCCAGTATTCTTGTCTGTTGTCTCTGATACCCCATGGACAGAGAGGCCCAGGGGGCTACAGTCCAAAGTGTCTCAAAGAGTCAAACATGACTTAATGACTAGGCATACACACATAGTAATCATTTTGAAAAGTATAAGTGTATCAAACCAACACCTCATGTGCCTTAAACTGCCACAATGTTATATGTCAAGTATATCTCAATAATCCAAATTGAGAAAGGAGTATGTTAAGGCTGTATAATGTTACCCTGCTTATTTAACTTATATGCAGAGTACATCATGGAAAATGCCAGGCTGGATGAAGCACAAGCTGGAATCAAGACTGCCAGGAGGAATATCAATAAGCTCAGATATGCAGATGACACCACGCTCATGGCAGAAAGCAAAGAAGAACTAAAGAGTCTCTTGATGAAAGTGAAAGAGGAGAGTAAAAAGCTGGCTTAAAACTCAACATTCAGAAAACTAAGATCATAGTATCTGGTCCCATAATTTCATGGCAAATAGATGGGAAAACAGTGGAAACAGTGAGAGATGTCATTTTGGGGGGCTCCAAAATCACTGCAGATGGTAATTACACCCATGAATTGAAAGACATTTGTTCCTTAGAAGAAAAAATGTGACCAACCGAGACAGCATATTAAAAAGCAGAGACATTACTTTGCCAGCAAAGATTCATCTAGTCAAAGCTATGGTTTTTCCATAGTCATATATGGATATGAGAGTTGGACTATAAAGAAAGCTGAACACCAAAGGATTGATGCTTTTGAACTGTGGTGTTGGAGAAGACTCTTGAGAGTTCTGTGGACTGCAAGGAGATCCAACCAGTCCATCATAAAGGAAATCAGTCCTGAATATTCATTGGAAGGACTGATGCTATAGTTGAACCTCCAGTAGTTTGGCCACCTGATGCGAAGACCTAACACATAGGAAAAGAACCTGATGCTAGGAAAGATTGAAGGCAGGAGGAGAAGGGGGCAACAGAGGATGAGATGGTTGGATGGCATCACTGACTCAACGAACAAGAGTTTAAGTAATCTCTGGGTGTTGGTGATGGACAGGAATACCTGGCATGCTGCAGTCCATTTGGTCACAAAGAGTCGGACATGACTGAATGACTGAACTGAACTGAACTTGTTTCTCAATAAAGCTGGAAAAATAAATTAAAATATATAATAGTAGATGAATAAAACACGAAACTGATATCAAAGTTCTTTAGCCTACCGAGAGGAAGAGAATGTAAATGAGCAGTATGTAACCATATTTGCACGTGCCATGAAATTACTAAGTGCAGGATTACAGGTTAACTTAAAGGAGAGGCTGCTGCTGCTGCTGCTGTCTCTTCAGTCTTGCCTGACTCTGTGTGACCCCATAGACAGCAGCCCACCAGGCTTCCCCATCCCTGGGATTCTCCAGGCAAGAATGCTGGAGTGGGTTGCCATTTCCTTCTCCAATGCATAAAAGTGAAAAGTGAAAGTGAGGTCGCCTCAGTTGTGTCCTACTCTCAGCAACCCCATGGGCTGCAGCCTACCAGGCTCCTCCTTCCATGGGATTTTCCAGGCAAGAGTACTGGAGTGGGGTGCCATTGCCTTCTCCTAAAGGAGAGGCAGCTCCATTCTATTAAGTCTATCAAGGACCTGCTAAGTCATCAAGTTTCCCAAAAAAGGCCACCTATACTTGAATTATGAGTAAGTTATTATGAAGCTTGCAAAGTAGCAAGGACATTCTATGACAAGGAATCTGCATAAGCAAGTTGGAGGTAAGATATATATTGACCTGCTTGCAGAAACTAATGAGCCATACAAGGAAGTGAAGATGATATAATAATTTGCTTAAATTACTGTTGGAGTTTCCATGAATCATTACCCATCCTTTGATAAAGAACAACAATAATGATGGAAAGTCATTAGTTGACATGGCATTTCTTGTCTCAAAATCCACCAGTGGTCCAATACTTCTTTTGGTATCAAAGCTAAACCTTTTTGACTCAACAATGAGATATTTAATAATTACCCTATTATACCCTAATAAGAACACTTAGAATTTTTATGTTTACAAAAAGATCCCATCTTCTAATTGGTGTGACTTATACTATGCTAAGACATGTTTCCACACATCAGCTTACATTGTCTCAGACTTTTTCTCTGTCCTGAAGTACCCAGTCTGCTTATCTCTCCTTGCTCATTTTCTGCTCTTTATGGCATAATTCATATTTCTACTCTACAAAGCCTTCCCAGTTTTCACTGATTTTCCCATTTTTCAAATTTCAGCTCCATGAAATATTTACTACACACGTAATTACAAATTCAATAGACACTTTAAAAAAATAAACTTTTTTTAGGGCAATTTTAGGTCCATAGCAAAATTGAGTGGCAAGTAAAGATGTATCCCATATATAATCACACTATACACATTCATAGGCTCCTCAGTATCAACATTCCCCACCAGAGTGGTACATTGATTTAAAGTGATAAACCTACATAGACACATCAGTTCAGTTCAGTTCAGTAGCTCAGTTATGTCTGACTCTTTGTGACCCCATGTACTGCAGCATGCCAGGCTTCCCTGTTCATCACCAACTCCCGGAATTTACCCAAACTCATGTCCATTGAGTCGGTGATGCCATCCAACCATCTCATCCTCTGTTATTCCCTTCTCCTTGTGCCTTCAATCTTTCCCAGCATTAGGGTCTTTTCCAATGAGTCAGTTCTTTGCATCAAGTGGCCAAAGTATTGGAATTTCAGCTACAGCAGCAGTCCTTCCATTGAAAATTCAGAACTGATTTCCTTGAGGATTGACTGGTCGGTTCTCCTTTCAGTCTAAGGTACTCTCAAGAGTCTTTTCCAACACCACAGTTCAAAAGCATCAATTTTTCAGTGCTCAGCTCTCTTTATAGGCCAACTCTCACATCCATACATGATTACTGGAAAAACCATAGCCTTAACTGGAAGGACCTTTGTTGGCAAAGTAATGTGTCTGCTTTTTAATATGCTGTCTAATTTGCTCATAGCTTTTCTTACAAGGAGCAAGCATCTTTTAATTTCATGGCTGCAGCCACCATCTGCAGTGATTCTGGAGCTTCCACACCAAATAAAAACTGTTTCTCACTGTTTCTATTTTTCCCCCAACTATTTGCATTGAAGTAATGAGACAGGATGCCATGATCTTTATTTTCTGAATGTTGAGCTTTAACACAACTTTTTCAATCTCCTCTTTCAGTTTCAACAAGAAGCTCTTTAGTTCTTCTTCGTTTTCTGCCTTAAGGGTCGTGCCTTCTGCATATCTGAGGTTATTGATATTTCTCCTGGCAATTTTGATTTAAGTTTGTGCTTCATCAAGCCCAGCATATTTCATGATGTACTCTACATATAAGTTAAATAAGCAGGGTGACAATAAACAGACTTGACATACTCCTTTCCTGATGTAGAACCAATCTGTTGTTCCATGTCCAGTTCTAACTGTCTCTCCTTGCCCTACACACAGATTTCTCAGGAGTCAGATAAGCTGGTCTGGTATTCCCATCTCTTTGAGAATTTTCCAAAGTTTGTTGTTATCCACACAGTCAAAGGCTTTGGCATAGTCAATAAATCACAGGTAGATGTTTCTCTGGAACTCTCTTGCTTTTTAGATGATCCAACAGATATGGGCAATTTGAACTCTGGTTCCTCTGTCTTTTCTAAATCCAGCTTCAACATGTGGAAATTCATGGTTCACATACTGTTGAAGACTGGCTTGGAGAATTTTGGGCATTGCTTTGCTAGCTTGTGAGATGAGTGCAATTGTGAAGAAGTTTGAGCATTCTTTGGCATTGCTTTTCTTTGGGCTTGGAATGAAAACGGACCTTTTGTAGTCCTGTGGCCACCGCTGAGTTTTCCATATTTTCTGGGCTGGCATATTGAGTGCAGCAGTTTCACACTATCATCTTTTAGGATTTGAAATAGCTCAACTGTAAATCCATCACCTCCCCTAGCTTTGTTCATAGTGATGCTTCCTAAGGCCCACTTTGCATTCCAGGATGTATGGCTCAAGGTTAGTTATCACACCATCATGGTTATCTTGGTCACAAAGATCTTCTTTGTATAGGTCTTCCATATATTCTTGCCACCTCTTCTTAATATCCTCTACTTCAGTTAGGTCCATACTTTTTCTGTCCTTTATTGTTTCCATCTTTGCATGAAATATTCCCTTGGTATCTCTACTTTCCTTGAAGAGATCTTTAGTCTTTCCCATTCTATTGTTTTCCTCTATTTCTTTGCATTGATCACTGAGGAAAGCTTTCTTATCTCTCCTTCCTATTCTTTGGAACTCTGCCTTCAAATGGGTATATCTTTCCTTGATGCCTTTGCCTTTTGCATCACTTCTTTTCTCAGCTATTTGTAAAGCCTCCTCAGACAAGCACTTGGCATTTTTGCATTTCTCTTTCTCGAGAATGGTCTTGATTACTCCCTCCTGTACAATGTCATGAACCTCTGTCCACCATTCTTCAGGCACTCTATCAATCAGGTCTAATCCCTTGAATCTATTTCTCAATTCCATTGTATAATCATAAAGGATTTGATTTAGGTCATACCTGAATGGTCTAGTGGATTTCCCTACTTCAATTTAAGTCTGAATTTGGCAATAAGGAGTTCATGATCTGAGCCACAGTCAGCTCCTGGTCTTGTTTTTGCTGACTGAATAGAGCTTCTCCATCTTTGGCTGCAAAGAATATACTCAATTTGATTTCGGTGTTGACCATCTGGTGATGTCCATGTGTAGAGGCTTCTCTTGTGCTTCTGGTGCTATGATCAGTGCATTATCTTGGCAAAACTCTGTTAGCCTTTGCCTGCTTCATTTTGTACTCCAAGGCCAAATTTGCTTGTTACTCCAGGTATCTCTTAACTTCCTACTTTTGTATTCCAGTCCTCTATAATGAAAAAGATCTCTTTTTTGGTGTTAATTCTACAAGGTCTTTTAGGTCTTCATAGAACTGTTCAACTTCAGTGTCTTCAGCAGAAAAGTTATGACCAACCTAGATAGCGTATTCAAAAGCAGAGACATTACTTTGCCAACTAAGGTCCGTCTAGTCAAGGCTGTGGTTTTTCCTGTGGTCATGTATGGATGTGAGAGTTGGACTGTGAAGAAGGCTGAGCACCGAAGAATTGATGCATTTGAACTGTGGTGTTGGAAAAGACTCTTGAGAGTCCCTTGGACTGCATGGAGATCCAACCAGTCCATCCTGAAGGAGATCAGCCCTGGGATTTCTTTGGAAGGAATGATGCTAAAGCTGAAACTCCAGTACTTTGGCCACCTCATGTGAAGAGTTGACTCATTGGAAAAGCCTCTGATGCTGGGAGGGATTGGGGGCAGGAGGAGAAGGGGACGACCGAGGATGAGATGGCTGGATGTCATCACTGACTCGATGGACGTGAATCTGGAGTGAACTCCGGGAGATGGTGATGGACAGGGAGGCCTGGCGTACTGCGATTCATGGGGTCGCAAAGAGTTGGACACAACTGAGCAACTGAACTGAACTGAACTGACTGGTTGGGCATAGACTTGGATTAATGTGATATTGAATGTGTTGCCATGGAAATGAACAGAGATCATTCTGTTGTTTTTGAGATTGCACTCAATTACTGCATTTCAGACTTTTTTGTTGCCTATGAGTGTGATTCCATTTCTTTTAAGAGATTCTGGTCCACAATAGTAGACATAATGGTCATCTAAGTTAAATTCACCCATTCCAGTTCATTTTAGTTCAATGATTCCTAAAATTTCGATGTTCACTCTTGCCATCACCTGTTTGAACACTTAATTTGCCTTGATTCATGGACCTAACATTTCAGGTTCCTGCGCAGTATTGTTCTTTATAGCATCAGACTTCCATCACCAGTCACATCCACAACTGGGTGGTGTTTTAGCTTTGGCTCTGTCTCTTCATTCTTCCTGGAATTTTACCTCCATTGTTCTCCCAAAACATATTGGGCACCTACTGACCTGGGGAGTTGATCTTTCAGTGTCCTATCTTTTTGCCTTTTCCATGTTCATTGACTCATCATAATCACCCAAAGTCCATCGCTCAGATTAAGAGTCAACCTTACATTTCTCCAAAGAAGACATACGGATGGCTAACAAACACATGAAAAGATGCTCAACATCACTCATTATTAGAGAAATGCAAATCAAAACCACAATGAGGTACCACTTCACACCAGTCAGAATGGCTGCGATCCAAAAATCTGCAAGCAATAAATGCTGGAGAGGGTGTGGAGAAAAGGGAACCCTCCTACACTGTTGGTGGGAATGCAAACTAGTACAGCCACTATGGAGAACAGTGTGGAGATTCCTTAAAAAATTGCAAATAGAACTACCTTATGACCCAGCAATCCCACTTCTGGGCATACACACCGAGAAAACCAGAATTGAAAGAGACACATGTACCCCAATGTTCATCGCAGCACTGTTTATAATAGCCAGGACATGGAAACAACCTAGATGTCCATCAGCAGATGAATGGATAAGAAAGCTGTGGTACATATACACAATGGAGTATTACTCAGCTGTTAAAAAGAATTCATTTGAATCAGTTCTGATGAGATGGGTGAAACTGGAGCCAATTATACAGAGTGAAGTAAGCCAGAAAGAAAAACACCAATACAGTATACTAACACATATATATGGAATTTAGGAAGATGGCAATGACGACCCTGTATGCAAGACAGCAAAAAAGACACAGATGTGTATACCAGACTTTTGGACTCAGAGGGAGAGGGAGAGGGTGGGATGATTTGGGAGAATGGAATTCTAACATGTATACTGTCATGTAAGAATTGAATCGCCAGTCCATGTCTGACGTAGGGTGCAGCTTGCTTGGGCTGTGCATGGGATGACCAGAGAGATGTTGTGGGAGGGAGGTGGGAGGGGGTTCATGTTGGGAACGCATGTAGAATTAAGGATTTTAAAATTTAAAAAAAATAAAAAATTAAAAAAAAAAAAGAGTCAACCTTGGTGCTGTACATTCTGTGGGTTTGGACAAATATATAATGACTGCATCTACCATTGCTCTAAAAATTCCTTTGCTGTTGTTTAGTTGCTCAGTCATGTCAGATTCTTTGTGATCCCACACACTGCAGGACACCAGGCTTCCCTTTCCATCACTATCTCCTGGAGCTGGCTCAAACTCATGTCCATAAACTCATGCTCAAACTCACCATCTGGAGAAGGCAATGGCACCCCACTCCAGCACTCTTGCCTGGAAACTCTCATGGATGGAGGAGCCTGGTAGGCTGCAGCCCATGGGGTACTAAGGGTCAGACATGACTGAGCAACTTCACTTTCACTTTTCACTTTCATGCATTGGAGAAGGAAATGGCAACCCACTCCAGTGTTCTTGCCTGGAGAGTCCCACGGATGGGGGAACCTGGTGGGCTGCTGTCTATGGGGTCGCACAGAATCAAACACGACTGAAGCGACTTAGTAGCAGCAGAAAACTCACCATCCAACTATCTCATCCTCTGTCATCTCCTTCTCCTTCTACCTTTTATCTTTCCCAGCATCAGGGTCTTTTCCAGCAAGTCAGCCCTTTCACCAGGTGGCCAAAATATTGGAGTCCAGCTTTAGCATCAAAATTCAGGGTTAATATCCTTTAGGATTGACTGGTTGGATCTCCTTGTAGTCCAAGTGACTCTCAAGAGTCTTCTCCAACATCACAGTTTGAAAGCATCAGTTCCAACCTCCCAGTCTCCCCCTCTAGCTGTGTTGATCATTGATCTATTTACTATCTAACGTGATGACAGTTTATGTTTACCCTTGTAAGACATATGTACCTTTACATATAAATTGTCAGCTGCCAGGTTTTCACAACTTTAGACTTCACAAGGCCATCTTGCATTAAAATATACATAAAACAATTTGAATGCCCAATCCACAACTGATGATGGTCTTTGGATGTCCATGGGTACCCTAGTAGCATTTAGCTCCAATAGTTAGTTAGTTAGTGTTATTCATCAAGTCATGTCCAACTCTTTGCAACCCCATGTTCTGTAACCCACTAGGATCCTCTGTCAGTGGGATTCTCCATGCAAGAATACTTGAGTGAATTACCATTTCTTCCTCCAATATCCAACTTTAATTGAATTTGTATTCTTGTCTATATCTCCAGTATATATCATCTGCTTTCCACAAAATGTCACTCTCAAACTATATTTGACACTTATCTATTTACTCTTTGGCCAAATTTTAATAAACGTTCTGGATAAATGGGGAATATTCACATTCCAAACAATCATATGAAAATTAGATTTTAGTGCATGTATCGTTTGGGGTTATGGTTTTCTCTGGGTATTTGCCCAGGAGTGGGATTGCAAGGTAATGTGTACCCCAATGTTTATTGCAGCACTATTTACAATATCCAGGGAAATGGCAACCCGCTCCAGTACTCTTGCCTGGAGAAACCCATGGATGGAGGAGCCTGGTGGGCTGCAGTCCATGCGATCGTTATGGGTCGGACACGACTGAGCGACTTCACTTTCATGCATTGGAGAAGGAAATGGCAGCCCACTCCAGTGTTCTTGACTGGAGAATCCCAGGGATGGGGGAACCTGGTGGGCTGCTGTCTATGAGGTTGCACAGAGTCAGATATGACTGAAGCAATTTGGCAGTAGCAGCAGCAGCAGCAGGACATGTAAGCAACCTAAATGTCCATCAGCAGAGGAATGGATAATGATGTGGTACAAACATGTAAATATATACAGTGGATGTTACCCAGCCATAAAAAGAACAAAATTGTACCATCTACAAAGACATGAATGGGCCTAGGCACTGCCATACAGAGTGAAGCAAATCAGAAAGATAAAATATATATATCATATATTTCATATGCAGAATCTAGAAAATGCAACAGATGAGCCCTTTTGCAAAGCAGAAGTAGAGACACAGATGTAGAGAATAAACATACAGATGGCAAGGGGGAAACGGGAGATGGTGGGATGAATTGGGAGACTGGGGTTGACATGTATTCACTACTACATTTAAAATGGGCTTCCCTGTTGGCTCAGACTGTAAGAAAATCTGTCTGAAGTGTAGGAGATGTGTGTTCGATACCTGGGTCAAGAAAATCTCCTGAAGAAGGAAATGGTTACCCACACCAGTATTCTTGCCTAGAGAATTCCTTGGACAGGGGAGCCAAGCAGGCAGCAGTTCATGGAGTCACAAAGAATCAGACATGACTGAGCAACTCACACACACACACACACACACACACACACACACACACACTTAAGATAGATAACTAATGAGAACCTACCATATAGCACAAGGACCTCTGTTCAATGCTCTGTGAAGACCTAAACGGAAAGGAAATCCAAAAAAGAGGATCAGCTATGTGTACATGCATAGCTGGTTCACTTTGCTGCACAGCAGAGACTAATACAACTTTGCATATCAACTATACTCCAGTAAAATTTTTTTGAAATTTTAAAATCTTTAATTCTTACATGCGTTCCCAAACATATAGTATTAATAATCTAGAATTTTAAAGTCAGTGTACTATAGATTATCTACTTGAATTCCGTATTCCCGTGGTCTGGCTAGCATCCTCTTTTGCTCTCTCTACCCACAGGCCTTTTGAGATTTTATCTGGCAGCAAAGCACTGTACTTTATTATTCAGAGTACATCAGTTCTCGATGGTACCACCCCTTCCTCATCTTCCAGGCAGCCTAGCAACATATATGCCAAACGGGGGCCATTCCCTATGTTTATTTTAGTCAGCAGAGCCCTCTACACCTTGCTGGCTCACCAAGTCCTCCCAACGTAAAAGTTATAGCTTTTCTTCATCTTCGGTCAGGTCACATTCGTAGGCAGGCCTCTCTAATTTATCCTGTGTGAGCACGAGGGAGGTAGTGTATGGATTTATGATCCCCTAGTCCAAAGAATAATGGAGGAACTGGTCTTTCAATTACATTTATTAATTAAATTATGGATGAGCTTGGCCCCCTAAAGAGAGGTGAGATTCTAAAACTAACGACGAGGACAGCTCCTTCTGTGTGGGCTGAATTCTTCTCTCTTGAATTCTTCATTTTACTGGGGCTGCAACTCCTACTGTTGCCAGGAGGAATTTTGTGTCATACAAATGTAGGAATGTGGTCCTGGGAATTTAATTATTCCTACAATAAAACTCTTGTTTTATTGAATATAAATAGGTATGTCTAGTTATGTTACTGCCTTTATAGTGCTTAAATACCAATAATTATTCAAACAGATTTATTGAAGTTTAATGGCAATGTAATAATAATGTCGATATGTTTTATATGCAATAGTTGTTACACCTCATTAAACAGGTTGCTAAATGATCCATTGCTGTTTAATTAACATGCAATGACTGTGTTATTAAATCTTAAACTGTAAATTAAATCCTGATTTGAGACACTTAATTTTAAAGTGTGATTGAAAACTTCTTGGGCATGAGCCTCCAGAGTCCCTTTTATTTTCCACGGTTCCTTCTTACCCTGCCCCACACTTACACCTTTGGAACTGCAAAGTGGGCTGCACCTCATCTGTGTGGCTGAAGTTTTTTTCTTAATGGAGAACAGCATGCTATTCTAGTAGGTGAGCAAATTGTAAGTGGAGGACAAATTTTACCTCAGATCCAATTCCTTACATATGGAAGATTACTTAAAAAAATATATATATATATATATTTAGGGAAAGAAACAGTCTAATTTCATGTAACTATTCACTCATACTTTCATAGCAGTATATTTTGAAAAGTTGATAAGCTTTATTCAGCTAATTCAAAACTAAACACCCACCTATTTGCCAACAGGAAGATCCACGGTCTATGCAAGGCCGTTCAGTCTTTGCTGAACCAACTGGCTATCAAAATGGCAATTTGATGTTAAGTGGCAAAAGTAGCTTCTTTATTTTTAATAGTGAGAATCAAGACTTTCCAAGCTTTGTAAGTATTTCAGAAACCTACAGACAAAATTTCTGGAGTGTTGGGGTTTGTGTGATAGTGGGCCAAAGAATAGTAATACAATATTCTTCAGATGCTGTATAACTTTTTACATCTTCTTTTGTGGTTTTCATCTTTTTGTGTTTTTTACATCTTTTTTTGTGTTTTCTTTTGTGTTTTTGTAGAACACCAAACAGATCCCTATTGTTAGAATTTATATTCTATGCATCTGTTCTCCAATGCTAATCTATGATGATAGCTTTCGATAATATTTTACATATGCATAATACAAAGCAGCACCAATAGCATCACTGACTCAATGGGTATGAATTTGAGTAAACTCTGGGAGATAATGAAGGACAGGGAAGCCTGGTGTGCTGCAGTTCATGGGATCACAAAGAGTCAGACACAACTTAGAGATTGAACAAAAACAAGAAATACAAAACATCCTAGGACTGGAGAAAACTACAGTTTTAAATAATTTCCATCTCTTGGCTAGGTAGTGTTTATTTTCCCATAATTCTTTGGATAATAATGAAAGCACTAAAAAGATGCTTAAATTTTCCCTCTCCATTTTTAAAATGTTTTCTAAAGAGTTTCATTAAGCTCATTTATTACATACATGTATGTAAATTATGGTCCTCTCGTGTATATGTAGATCAAGAAAAATTAAACAATCAAATATTACAGAATAATAATAGTCATAGGGGCTTCCCTGATAGCTCAGTTGGTAAAAAATTCACCTGCAATGCAGGAGACCCTGGTTCAATTCCTGAGCTGGGAGGATCCACTGGAGAAGGGAAAGGCTACAACTCCAGTATTCTTGGGCTTCCTTTGTGGCTCAACTGGTAAAGAATCTGCCTCAATTGTGGAAGACCGGGTTTCTATCCCTGGGTTGGGAAGATCTCCTGGAGAAAGGAAAAGCTGCCCACTCCAGTATTCTGGCTTAGAGAATTCCATGAACTGTATAGGGGTCACAAAGAGTCAGACATGTCCGAGCAAATTTTACACATATGTCTTAGAGTGGCATAATAAAAACATGTTCTGAAATTTTGTAAATTTAAAAGTGCCCACTAAATTCTACCTTCATGCATATTATCACCATCCTCATCATTTTAGTTGTGTCCAACTCTTTGCGAACCCATGGACTATAGCCCATCAGGCTTCTCTGACAGGAATTTTCCAGGCAAAGAATACTGAAGTGGGTTGCCACTTCCTACTCCTGGGGATCTTCCTGACCCAGGAATCAAACCCATGTCTCTTGCTTCTCCTGCATTTCAAAACGCTTAATCCTGCTGTCTGGAAAACTTTCTTCACACCGCCCCCACCCAATCCACCACCACCGACACCACCACCACCATCATGCTAACTTATCACATCTTTCAGATGAACATCTATTATTTCAAAGACCAACCAAACTTACTTTTGTAACTGTTCCTGTAAGGAATTAGCTTCTTCTTTGGTGGGACTTCCTGTAGTCAAGACACTGAAGCAGTACAAGATACCTGTTTGTTTCCATGACCACCTCTCCCTAGTTGGCTGTAGGCAACTCACAGGCCCGACCTGAATCTTGGGTCAAAGCCCAAGCAGAGTGTTGTGCACATAGTGAAAGCTCACTACTTTTCCTGATTAAACACTCACCTCCATAATTTCATGTTTAAACATCGACAGAGGTTACCATGACTGCCTTCTGCCTTCTTAATTGGATTCAGCCATGTCTCTGTCTATGAAAATATGCATCATTTTCAAGCTTCCCTCCATCTTCTCTTTTATTAAAACCTCCTTATAGGCAAGATAAGTTTATGTTGGCATGATTTTATCAAAGTCTCTGCTATGAAAAGTGTATAACATCTCATCAGTCCTAATGGGGCAGGGTTTCTTCTCCGTGGGCTCTGAAATCACTCCACTGGTGCCAAGCAGGATCTTAGCATTGTTGGACCTTATTACACTTTCTGAAATATAGATAGGCTGGAATTATGTATGAGACAACACATCATTGCATCAGAACAGTGTAAATAAAAGTGGTCTTATTAAACTATGAACCTTAAAATAGTGTAATATTCAAATATGTATTTCTAAGAAAGCATCCCTTCTTGCATGTATTTCTCCACAATGAAGAAATTATTATTATAGAACTGTATTAATTTGAATTTTCATTCTAATTTCAGCTTAAAAGAAAACCTGAGATGGAATTAGAAAGCATATTTTATTATGTGAACATATAATTAAACCACATTGATACATTTGTTTCTTTTCTGTCTCCATCAATAGAAGATATGGTCCAGGAGACTCAGAATTGTTCTCCTCTGAAACCTGTTTGCCTGGAATAGTGGTTGCTCAGTAAATACATGTGGAAACTGTGCAGATTCTTTTCCTCATTTTATAAGTTCTACTTAAATACATATGTGATGGTCTGCATTTATATAGTATATTTCTGTTGCTGTTTTTAGTCTTGTAATGACTCCATGCCATATGTAATTCAGATTACATTAATGTAAGTTTGCACATAATGAAGCAAGTAAATATTAAGAGGAACATCCAAATTAACGAGGCCAGATAGTAGCAGCATTAGCAATAAAGTAAATGTGCTCCTGTTCTCAATTTAGGGTCACCTCTCTCTTATCAAGATAAATAATTGCAAATTCTTTTAAATATGTGAAAATATTTGCTCACTTCTAGTGTCCAAATACATCTTGGTAAAGAGAGCTTAAATTTGACAGCCATCTTAGAAAAATTATGTTATTCTCTCTCCTTTCTGTTTTCTCTCTCTCATATATATATATATATATATATATGCTTGAAATTATTTCATATATATAAACATACATCCTTTACTGGGGTAAGCTCACTAACACTTTATTTTCTTTATGGTTATCTTTGTTTTGAAAGGATGTAAAGCATTTAGGAAAAGATGATTGAAATGATTATATACTGTCAAAGAAGCATATTCTTATTTTCCAGTGCTTGCATTGAATTCCATTGGACTATCCAAGTGATTACTGTATCTCATGCCCAAAATTCTACATCTATCCAAACGAACAGAATGTATACCCCAAGAGTGAACCCTAACATAAACTATGAACTTTGGATGATTATGATGTGTCCATGTGGATTTATAGATTATAATAAACGCACCGCTCTGTTGGAAGATGTTGACAATGGGGGAGGCTATGCATGTGTGTGGCTTCCCAGGCTGCTTCGTGGTAAAAAGTTCACCTGCTGATGCAGGGGACCCAAGAGATGCGGGTTTGATCCCTGCGTCAGGAAGGTCACCTGGAGGAGGATATGGCAATGCACTGCAGTATTTTTGCCAGAAAAACCCCATAGACAGAGGAGACTTGTGGGCTACAGTCCATGAAGTTGCAAAGAATCAGACATGACAGCAACTGAGCATGCGTGCCTGCATGTGTGTGGGCAGAAGCTATATAGGATATCTTTATACCTTCTACTCGTTTTGCTGTGAAACTAAAGCGACTCTAAAAAAATAGTCTATTACAAATCATTAGTGAAATTAAAATACTAAAAAGTGAGAAAAGCACTATACAATTAAATAGGAAATTCCTTCCACAAAATATAAAGTAGTAGTAGTTAGCCACCCAGTAGTGTCTAACTCTTTGTGGCCCCTTGGACTGTTGCCCACCAGGCTCCTCTGTCCATGGATTTTTCCAGGCAAGGACACTGGAGTGGGTTGCCATTCCCTCTCCAGAGGATCTTCCTGACCCAGGGATCAAACCAGGGTCTCTCCCATTGAAAGCAGATTCTTTACCATCTGAGCCACCATACCGAGTGCCAAATACATGCACACCATTCTACTTTTTGAGTTATGGAATCGAGGCTGAAATACATGTGAGTTTCGTTGGCAAGATGCTGACATTCTTTTTGGCAAAATGAAACATATACACCTACAACCATTTTTCAAGGCCATGTAGTAGAGGTTTGGGAACATATGCAAACTGAAACGAAGTAGCCCACGCAGAGAGAAAACTAGAACATCCAAAACCAAGAGGAGACGATGGGGAGTAGCAAGTGACCTGTGCTGGTGGGGAGTTGATGACCATGTTAATCTCAGATGGAAAGGGAGATACTCCTTTCTCAGAGATAAGAAAGGATGAATAAATATCCATTTGGAGTGCATAGAGATTGAAGAAATATAAATCAGATATGTTTAAATAATTTATTTTGTTAAAATATGAAGTGAAATCTTTGGCAAAGGATTAGTGATTTGGATATAGTCTAAAGTTTTGAGATCAGGAAAAATGCTTCAGAGCATGTGGAGGAAAGTGACAAGTATTCAACTAGAGATTTTTCGAAGATACAGGGTTATCACATAGAGTGGGGCAGATTGTGGTTGGCAAATGCTGCCCAGATGAGGGTGCAAAGTGGAGGCTGAGGGGTGCTGACTCGGGTTGTGTCTGCTCTAAGGAGCACTTTTCTCCAATTCACACAGAAGTGCCAAATGAGTAAGTAGCAGCCTTGGAGAAAAAAAGTCTAAAATGAATTTGATGTTTGGGTATTGCTAAAGACCTACTGACTCATTCTTGCCTGGGAAATTCCATGGACAGAAGAGTCCGGTGGGCAACAGTCTATGGGGTCACAAAGAGTCAGGCATAACTGAACATGTGCGTGTTCAATGTTCACTTACTTTTAAGTGAACCTAGAGTGGTTATCTTGAGATAAATAAGTACCTTTGTGCTAAAAAGTGACCCAGAATTTAAAGAGGGCATCACTTAAGCTCCATTAGCCTTGGATCCAGAGCACCATCCACCATTCCAGAGTCATCAGGTCTAAATTCTGTAGTGGAAGAAGTAGTCACTGTTAAAAAGCAGGATTTCCTTCTACCTTAGTTATGTTGGCAACATTTCCAAAGCTATTGAGCAGTCTAAATAATTTGCCAATATATTTACAGTCTGGAATTAATTAGATACAATTTCACTTTAACCCAATGGCTTTTCAGTTTGGACTTCCTGTCCTGAATATACAGTGCATTCTTGAAATTTTTAATGATTTGTCTAGTAGGCAAGTTCTAAGTAAAAAAGCATTCTTCCAGATGCTCAGGTTTTTAGGCTAATGTTTTCATGGAGGAATTCAAGTTGTTGAGAAGTTAAAGGCAGTATTGTATTTAGACTGGCATAATTTCAATACTGAAGGCAACTCTCTTAGCCATCTAGTTTATAATACCTCTGCGTCAGACAGGAGCACAATGAATCTTACTCCTGTTCATTAGGGATATAGAGAGATTATGCAAATATGAGGGAAGAAAAAGAACATCTTGCCTTTTTTATGTCCCTCTTTGTTACTATTAAATATCAAACTATACACAGTGTATTGTTTCCTGAATTTTAGATTTCCCAGACTAATAAAACTTAAATAGTTTGAAATGACTTTATAGCCTCAACGGCATTTAGGTAGGCTGTATGAATAATGTCTTCCTGCCTCAGTGGGTGCTACAGGGGATACATCAAATAATACAGATAATAGAAAAGAGCATAGATTACCAAACAATCCCATCAAAATGATTTTCAGCTAGTGTTGATCAGCTGAAATGAATGTGGTTTTTGGTTTGGAATAGTTAATTTCTTGAATATTAAGACAATTTATTTGATTCACTTGTTGTTTTTTTCTATCATGAGACTGCTACCCAGTATAAATATATTTATCACTTCCATTTGTTGATGAGCAAACAGCCTTGGGCTGTGCATGTAATCCACATACTTCCTGTATATATTCTGGGCTATCATATGCAGAGACGCAGGAGAGTTTGTCTGTTTAAATAAGTCCCCAGAATAAACGTATAAGTATTCTTATTTTTATAAATAAATTTTCTTTTAAACATGTGATTTTTAGACTTTGGCATCCCTAATTCTCACAACAGTTTTAGAAACATAATTCCTTTCTATTTACCTCAGTGGTTCCAGAATTTCTTTTATAATAACTGAGTAAAATGCATTTTATTTACTTTTTCCAATTTTTATACCCATCTCTAAGTCTTTTCATAATTATAGGCAGAAATAAGCTTCCTACCCTTAGTGAATGAGTGAAAGCCACTCAGTACTGTGCAGCTCTCTGTGACCCCATGGACCATAGAGTCCATGGATTCTCCAGGCCAGAATACTGGAGTGGGCAGCCTTTCCCTTCTCCAGGGGATCTTCCCAACCCAGGGATTGAACCCAGGTCTCCTGTATTGCAGGCAGATTCTTTACCAGCTGAGCCACATGGGAAGCCCTCCTACCCTTAATTATTAAATTAATTGGTTATCTTCTTCTAAAGTTAATGACAGTTCAACTCTGTGGCTTCTTTTCCCCACCAAAAAATGACAATTATCTCTGTCATATAACAAAGCATTTAAAAAACAATGAAGTTACAAAGGAAATAGTAAATGTTGCACATTGTCCCATTCTTCCTTCCAGCGTCCCAGATAACACTCCCGGCTGCAGATCTGTCAGGCACAGCATGATTTCTGCTAAAAACGAGTTCAACCCAGCATCTTGTCAGATGTAGCCCGCGTTTTGTGTTCTCTGATCTTTGAAAAAGAACAAACAAACCCAGAGCGTAGGAGGGTATTTAGATGGCTTCTAGGGAAGCTGTCATTTCCACTGTAGTTTTGTTCTTTACTGCAGAGAGAGGCTGATACGAAAACTGCTGGAAGAAAGGGAAAAAATGAAATAGCACCACTAGCATCTTGATGAATGTCAAGTAAAGAAGATTCTGGACCACAAAGCAAACAGGACCATGGGTGCAGATACAGAATGGGAACAGGATATGTCAGTGTCTTAGTGACTATTCATAGTTAAGAGGATGGAGGTAGTATAACTTGCAGAAAAAATTTCATTAGTGAGAATTATATTTAATGATGCTTAGCACTCTGTTGTTTTGTTTTTTTTTTTAAATTTCCAGATATGTGTCAAACAGATCCTCTCTAGTCTATAGAGACCATGAAGACAAAGGCAGAATACATCTGTAATATAAGCATGTATAAATGAATATCATTAATTAGGTGAAGAAAAAAAAAGACGTTTAAACTGTTGAATAACATGTAAGACTCTTTTCTACAAAATACTTGAACACATATGTACAAATATATGTTTCAGTAAGCTCATGGCAGCATTGCTAGTATTAGGAAAAAAGGAAAAGTGAGAGAAAGATAAAAATTACACAGTGTTTATAAATGGAAAAGTGTGCAGCCATTAAAACAATTGAATTAGATTCTGACTCAGAAAAATATCCACTGCATATTGTTAAATAAAATAGCAAGATGAGGAAGGAAATGAATCTGATCCCAATCTGTCTAAAAGACCAACACAAAATCATAGATGAACACATAAGATACATATTTCTTTACACAGGAAAAATTTCAAGGAACAGTAAACAAAAAATAATTAAAGGAAAAGAAAGCAGAGAAAGGCTTACATTTTACTATGGATATTTTTTTTTTAAGTAAGCATCTTTTTCTTATTTAGCCAAAACAAAAAGATTAAAAGAAAAGTGTACACAGTTTTCAAAGTAAATGCATTTCTGCATAGTTCAGAAGGGGTAGAAAGGTGACAGACCTCCAAATAGTCCCTTCTGTTTATATTTCAGTGCCTCTGGCCATTTTCAAAAGGTAATATATTCATGTTGTTGATGGCTACAGAGTGACCTATTTATCCGGTTCCTTTTGCTTTGAAGTTAAGAAATATTTGTGATCCCCTCTCCACCAGCCCCCTTTCTACACTCCTTGTTTTCCATGTGGTCCTTTATCGAAACATTTTGAAGCTGGCATAATAAAACCTCAGCTGTTGTCTCTTCACTTTCAACTCCGTGATTAAAAGGAGAATAAAATCATAGCGCAGGGATGGGGTGTCCAAGGTGTGTGTGTGGAGCAGTCAGTCCAGAGGTGGCACAGAGAGCTCCCCCCAGTATCCTAAATCACAAAGAGTGCAGCCATGATCGCTGGACAAGGAGCAGGACACTAGTGGCTGCTACTCGTCAAGGAGATAAACAGAAAAAGGATGTTTAGTCAAAGGTGGGTCTTCATTAAGAAAATGTGTCATGTGAAAAGGAAACCTGTGGTAGGGCGATCAAACTTTTAAACACACGTTGGTTTGACTTATGCGCCACAGCAGCTATTGCTGCTGTAATAAATGTATGTAGAGCTCCAGAAGCATCCACGTGGCACTCTCAAATGTGTTTTGCATTTTTTTCAGTGTGCTTGGCAGGTTCTGGCAAAGGATAACTTAACTACCCATGTGTTTGGCATGCCTTTACACCTTGCAGTTATGTGATTATAGGAAACAAATGAGTAGTTCCTTTGCTATTTTCAGAATGATTATATTGGGCCATTGGATACAGAAAAACATCAAAATGGGAACAGCAATAGCACAGATTTAGCTACATTGTGGTTTAAATTATGTGTCAGGTACACTAATGCCTATTATGGCAAATATCTGTTCGCTTCCTTCTATCTTCACAGCCAGTACTTCTGCTGCGGAATCAGTGTTATTACTAAAATATTGAAATAATCATCTGATTCCTTTTCCTATGTCCAGTTCTTCCTTGGTCTAATACATCTGGTGTCTACTACTGCAAGATTAATCTTCTATATGCCTAATTCTGATAGAGTTCTGAAGTCTTCCATGCCTCGTTTGTGCCTGGTGGATTAAGGATAAACCCATAGTTACCACTGGAGGTTTTTCATCACAGGTGTTCAGCTTACCTTTCCTGTCTTTGTTGTCTCTCATCATACATACCGTGCGAAATCCACACAGACTTAGCTTTTGAAGTTCAGATAACTCTTGTGTTCAACTGACAAAAAGCCCAAAATATCACAATGGAGTAAGATACTGAACTGAGTTCAAATTTTGCATCAGGCATACTAAGGCTTGTATAGTAAACATTTATCTCTATCTTCACCGCCAGTACTTCCATTGGGAAATTATTGTTATTATCATTACTTAAAATATTGAAATAATCATCCAGTTCCTTACCCCTTGTTCAGTTCCTCCTTGATCCAATACTCTGTACTATCACAGGTAGAGAATTTCTCACTCTCTAAACACAGCTAATATCCTTATCTTTTGTTTTTTTGTTCATGAGTCATTTATATAGTATTTATATCTTTCAGAGAGAGTTCTGTACATAGTGTGTTCTCAACACATGTTTAATAAGGACAAGGAAAGGAAAATAATATCCTTTTTATGTGAGCTTTACCAATCATCTGACATTTGGCAAAATACTTTCAAATCATTACCTCATTTATTTCGTACTTCAATTTTATGGGGTGACTACAATTATCCTCACTGTATGCATGAAAAAAAAATGTGGTTTAAAAATTTAAGAGGAAGGACCAGAATTCAAACATATGTCCTTTGATTCAAAGCCAGTCTATGCCTTTCTCTTTAATATTTGGATCTGTTTTGGATGCACGTTAGATAAGTGGGTGTTTAACTTCATGGGTCCAGAACTGTTTCTTGGATCTGGGAATTCTTTAAATAAAGAGCACACTGATTCTGTCAGGTTGGGCTGATTGCCCTTAAATAAAAATAGTTTTGAGGACAAGTAGGTTATTGGTTCTCATACTCCTTGCTTTAGATCTAGGTAAGCCTGCAAATACAATGTTTTCCAATTTATGTCATAATGTTATGTATCAAATATGATGAAAATCTCTCAAAATGACAGCATTTTGACATCTAATTTACCATTCTATATTTGTAACAATCTCTGAGAATTAAAGATTATTCAAACATTTTATATATATATAATATATATACATAAAATCAAGCAAATATTTCTCATATTGCCTAGTAGTAGAAAAACTATATAGAAATAGATTATACAGAAATACATTGCTCCATCTAACTTAAAAAATAAAGGGTTCTCTCTGTTTCTATCCTTAAAACAATTTATTATATTTATTAGTTACATTTAAAAATATTCAAAGAATAATTAAAATTAATCAGTGACCCACCATTTTCTATCTCTCAGCTGCTGTAGATAAATTTCCACAGACAGCCAGGGTCATATAAGGTACCATGGAAACTTTTTTCCCTGTTTTGATTATTTTGGGAAGAAACATTAGTGTGAGAGAAACATAAAGTTAAATATGTTGAAATTAATCCAGAAATAGACAAAATGCAAAACACAAAAGGTCAAGAAATTTCTATCTCTAGAATGTGTGTGTGTGTGTGTGTGTGTGTGTGTGTGTGTGTGTGTGTGTGTGTGTACTCAGTCATGTCCGACTCTTTGTGACACCATGGACTGTAGCCCACCAGGATCCTCTGTCTGTGAAATTTTCCAGGCAGCAATACTGGAGCAGGTTGCCATTTCCTCCTCCAGGGGACCTTCCTGGCCCAGGCACTGAGCCCATCTCTTGCCTCTCTGGCATTGGCAAGCAGACCCTTTACCACTGCGACACTTCAGAAGCCCTCTAGACTATATGAAGGTGAAGTCGCTCAGTCGTGTCCGACTATTTGCGACCCCGTGGACTGTAACCTACTAGGCTTCTCCATCCATGGGATTCTCCAGGCAAGAATACTGGAGTGGGTTGCCATTTCCTTCTCCAGGGGATCTTCCCGACCCAGGAATTGAACCCGGGTCTCCCACATTGCAGGCAGACACTTTAACCTCTGAGCCACCAGGGAAGCCTTCTAGGCTATTTAAGTCTGGTTAATTCATGAATTAGATATCCCTTAAAGACTTGGTGATTTTATTAGGCTGTATCTACTAAAAGTTAAACATTTCTACTTGCTTTGTTTATTTAACAATCAGAGCCTATTCAGTTGCATGTTTAAATCTTATCAAGATCATTTCATCATTGGTAATCAATAGTCTCAAATATCTAGACTTCTATCCAAAGGTAATAAAGAAAATGCACAATCATAATCTTCTGTTTGAGAATCCTTTACCATGACTGATGTAGTATTCAGGCTTAAGCCGCTTTTTGGATTGTACTCAGAAGGAAAGCGTTCACATAGTCCTTTCTAGGCTTTCTGGCTGCTCTGAGAATTAAATCAACATGAGATATTAACAGAAGAAAATCAAACTAAAGTTTGATAACTAGTATATTAATCCTTGAGAGAGACCCAGGAAAACTGAGGAGCTCACCAAAATGGCTAAAACCCTCAATTTAAATATTATTTTCAGCTAAAGACAAAAGAGGATGTTGAGGGTACTCGTTTGGGACCTCAAAGGAGAAGAAGGCAACTGACTTGGAGATGGAAAAGCAAATGCTCGGTGAACAAATGCTTGCTGCATCGTGTACAGACAATGAGGGTTTCCCAAGTAGTGTTAGTGATAAAAGAACATGACTGCCAATCCAGGAGACATGGGTTTTATCTTAGGTTGGAAAGATCTCTTGGAGGAGGGCACTCCAGTATTCTTGCCTGGAGAATCCCAGGGACAGAGGAGCCTGGTAGGCTCCAGTCGATAGAGGCACAAAGAATTGGACATGGCTGAAGCAAGAGAGTTCAAGAAAAACATCTATTTCTGCTTTATTGACTATGTCAAAGCCTTTGACTGTGTGGATCACAATAAACTGTGGAAAATTTTGAAAGAGATGGGAATACCAGACCACCTAACCTGCCTCTTGAGAAATCTGTATGCAGGTCAGGAAGCAACAGTTAGAACTGGACATGGAACAACAGACTTGTTCTAAACAGGAAAAGGAGTAAGTCAAGGCTGTATTTTGTTACCCTGCTTATTTAACTTCTATGCAGAGTACATCATGAGAAACTGTGGGCTGGAAGAAGCACAGCTGGAATCAAGATTGCCGGGAGAAATATCAATAATCTCAGATATGCAGATGACACCACCTTATGGCAGAAAATGAAGAGGAACTAAAAAGCCTCTTGATGAAAGTGAAAGAGGAAAGTGAAAAGGTTGGCTTAGAGCTCAACATTCAGAAAACAAAGATCATGGCATCCGGTCCCATTACTTCATGGGAAATAGATGGGGAAATAGTGGAAACAGTGTCAGACTTTATTTTGGGGAGCTCCAAAATCACTGCAGATGGTGATTGCAGCCATGAACTTAAAAGATGCTTACTCTTTGGAAGGAAAGTTATGACCAACCTAGATAGCATATTCAAAAGCAGAGACATTACTTTGCCAACAAAGTTCCATCTAGTCAAGGCTATGATTTTTCCAGTAGTCATGTATGGATGTGAGAGTTGGACTTTGAAGAAAGCTGAGTGCTGAAGAATTGATGCTTTTGAACTGTGGTGTTGGAGAAGACTCTTGAGAGTCCCTTGGACTGCAAGGAGATCCAACCAGTCCATTCTAAAGGAGATCAGTCCTGGGTATACTTTGGAAGGAATGATGCTGAAGCTGAAACCCCAGTACTTTGGCCACCTCATATGAAGAGTTGACTCATTGAAAAAGACTGATGCTGGGAGGGATTGGGGGCAGGAGGAGAAGGGGACGGCAGAGGATGAGATGGCTGGATGGCATCACAGACTCGACGGACGTGAGTTTGAGTGAACTCCAGGAGTTGGTGATGGACAGGGAGGCCTGGCGTGCTGTAGTTCATGGTGTCGCAAAGAGTCGGACACGACTGAGTGACTGAACTGAACTGAAGTGAACTAATGTGACCTATCATGCATGCAGTTACAGACAATGAGACACAAAGAGGAATTTTAAAAAATAGACTTGGTAGGGGGCATCATGTCTATACCCCTCATTCCGACCATAGTTATCAATAGTGATTGCTCCCTTCCCAGAACAAGTTTCCTACATACATTCTTTAGGCAGTAAAGGAAGGAGACAAAGTTTCTTCTGAGACTTTTGGGCCTTGATTATTTTTGGCTTGAAACAATTCTCACGCCCAAGAAACATTTGGGGGTGGCAAATTTTGCTCCCTCACAATTGTGATAACTAAGATTTAGAATCTCCTCTTACTCTAAGGCAGGTGGCGCAGTGGTAAAGAATCTGCCAATGCAGGAGACAGAACAGACATGGGTTTGCTCCCTGGGTCAGGAAGATTACCTGGAGTAGGAAATGGCATCTCAGTCCAGTATTCTTGCCTGGAAAACTCTAGGGACAGAAGAGTCTGGTTGGCTAGAGTCCATGGGGTCACAAAGAGTTGTATGGACATGACTGACCACACATGCACAACCACAGCCATTTAGTCTAAGTTAAGAAAACAAATATATGCGCTTATGGAGGAAAATTAGTCCTTACAAAGGAGAATTAATTACCTGAAATTTGCAAATTTACAAAGCAAATTTATAAATTTAATGCTTATGGAGGAAAAGTAATTACCTAAAATTTACAAAGGGTAGATCTCCATTAATGTAAATTTATAATAATAGTTAAATACTAAAAACAGTCTTTATTAAAATTATTAAAAATAATTTTGATTAAAATTCTTAAAAAAAATAAAATAAAATAAAATGGAATTCCCTATTAATAAAATAGCCCGTGCAATTCAGTCCCTAATTGACATGGACTTCTTTATGTGTTCAATATATAAAAGGCCTACAGCAGAAAGAACAGGTGGTAACAGAATTATTTTAACAGCAGCAGAAAGAAACGAAGAAAACAAATCAGACCCGTCTAAAGCGTGAACTATTAGTATAAAATTAGGCTTTCCTTAGTTTTATGATTGTAATATTTCTTCTTAAAGTCTCACTACCCCTCAGGAATAATTAGAGTGCTTTTAACTTTTAAAGGCTACGTATACTGTAGGACCATACATTTTCTTAACTCTGTATCTCTACCACAACAACTAACAAACCGGCCACAAGAAGGATACTTTCTCTGGCTTTGGATTCAAGGGAAATATCTTGGTAGGGAGCAAAGTGGGATGTTCTTTTTTGAGTTTTGATTTACTTGAAGTCAGTTTTATTTTCTAAGTTAACGAAAACTGAAATGCAAGTACATTAGATAACCTATGACAAAATGATCAGCGGCATAGTTTCCGAGCATGAATTTCAAGTGTATGTAAACAGTGGCTGTTCAGTCACTCAGTCATGTCCAACTCTGTGATCTCATGAACTGCAGCATGCCTGACTTCCCTGTCCTTCAGTATACTCCAAAGTTTGCTCAAACTCATGTCTATTGAGTCAGTGATGCCATCCAACCATCTCATCCACTATTGCCCCACTGCTTTCTCCCCCTGCCCTAAATGATTCCCAGCATCAAGGTCTTTTCCAGTGAGTCAGCTCTTCACATCAGGTGTCCAAAGTACTGAAGCTACAACCTCAGCATTGGTACTTCCAATGAATATTCCAAGTTGATTTCTTTTGGAATTGACTGGTTTGATCTCCTTGAAGTCCACGGGACTCTCAAGAGTCTTCTGCAGCATCACAGTTCAAAAGTATCAATTCTTGGGCACTCAGCCTTCTTTATGGTCCAACACTCACATTTGTACATGACTACTGTAAAACATAGCTTTGACTATGTAAACAGTAATATTTCCCTTATTAGGCAGATCTCCAAGTATCCTAGAGTTATTCTCTTAAGTATGTAATGAGTATATTTATTACCAGAAATCAGAGACACACACACACAAACACACAATAATAATAATAAGAGAATCCCATACTGCGGAGAATTGTGATTTGGATATCAAAATTACTCTGGCTCCATTCAAGAATCCAAACCAAATTGTAACGGTGACACTGAAAGATATCATTGTTACCATCCTTTTATTAACAACCTGTGAGACATTCCAGACAAGTCAGATGGACCAGCTTGTCAAGATGTAATGAAGCCATTTTAATGTCAGTCACCTTGGGAAGAAGAATCTGAAATCAGAAATTTTACTGAAGGTTGTAATTGTAAAGTAGTTTCCAGTACGCACTTCCCAGAACTTCCACCAACTTTAAAGAAATACATTTTTCCTTTTTTTTTAATTTATTTTTTTAAATATAATCTATTTATTTTAATTGGAGGTTAATTACTTTACAATATTGTATTGGTTTTGGCATACATCAACATGTATCTGCCACAGGTATACACATGTTCCCCATCCTGAACCCCCCCCATACCATCCCTCTGGGTTGTCCCAGTGTGTCCCAGTGCACCAGCCGCAAGCATCCAGTATCATGCATTGAACCTGGGCTGGTGAGCAATGCATTTTTCTAATGAAGAGTGAGCTAGAATGTAAGAGGATGCAGACAGAGACAGGGCAGAAGAGAGAAGAGACCAAAAGAAGCCGCAGAGAGGCAAAGACATGTATGTGAAATATACGTGGGCTCCACACCTGTGCAAATACATGAGAGTTCTCTAAAGTCAAAATTCTCTTCAGCCTTGACCCAAATCAAAAATTGTTACCTTAGCAACTATCACCCAAGTGCACAAGGAATCTTCTTATAAATAGACCCTTTGTGAATGGTATTAATCACTGTGTATGAAACCGTGCAGTCTGAAAGGTAGATCTCAAGGTGTTGAAGCAACTTCAGGATGAAGCGTGTTGCTTTTGGAGGAGAACTGTCAGTTCTTCCACGGGTGCCATCAGGCACAAGTTGTCGATGTGAATCAGAGACTATGGGGACACTCATAACAGGGAGTGTGAGGATGAATGCTTGACGAGGAAACTCGGGGTTAAATTGCTTGGAGCCCTTTCTATTTTTTTTAAATTAGAAATTCCATCGAGTAATTTCTAGACCACAGGGATTCTGAGGCCAAGACTAGAGGAATGTGTTTACAGAGCGACTGAAATCTCTAGGGTCACGACCACGGCAACATCAATAATTAAAAACCAGCTTGACTTAAAATTAGTGCCATTAATCGTGTTTTAAAAGTTAACATCTTCTGAGAATTTATCACCCTCAGAGTTTTCCTCTGCCCTCCTACTTTGCTAGTTAAAGAGTGGTTAACACATCACTGAAAAAGCCAACTGTGTTAGAAACGCTGATGGCTGGACTTGTTAATGGGGAATAAGGTGTTTGGCCTGCGTGCATGGAATGTGCCAGGCAGATCAGCTCAGGCTACCCAGACGAAGCCAGCAGAGCCATCTCAGTTCATAACTTTCACACCACTCTGTGTTTTTCTTTGGGTTCCCTTAATTCAAAGCCTGTGATCTTTGGAAATGGTCTTGTTTTCCCGTGGCCTTAGCTGGGCTTCCTAGAGAGCAGAGCTTGGCAATGGTCTCTTTCCCAGCCTCATATGAACTCTTAACAACAGACCTCTTGTCAAGGCTCCAGTTCTGGGGTAGGATTAGGTTATTTGTCCAAGAGACCTGGCCTTTCTCAGTCTCACACCCTCAAATTCTGGAGAGAGGCGAGTTTGTGTAAGACTTTTAGAGAAGATAAGACCCTATTTTATTCTCCTAGTGATCCCTGTGACTCAGTTGGTAAAGAATCTGCCTGCAATGCAGCCGACCTGGATTTGATCCCTGAGTTGAGAAGATTGCCCAGAGAAGGGAATGGCAACCCATTCCAGTATTCCTGCCTGGAGAATTAATTCCATGGATGGAGGGGCTTGGTGGGCTACAGTCCATGGGGTTGCAATGAGTCAGGCATGACTGAGTGATTAACACTTATTGACATTTAGGCCCTGACCCTAGCTGTAGCAAGGTAACTCAAATCTTCATGGTTGCATTGGTCAAGATAACAACTCTCTTTGTTCACTGCTATAGCAAAAGTCCAGAAATTAAGTAGCTTAAATACAACAGATATTTATTCCTTTCAACTCTGAAGACTTAAGGTCTGAGATCAGAGTGTCAGCATGGTCGGGCAGAGGCCATCTTCTAGGTCTCTGACCTCTAGTCCCATCTACACAAGGCAGGAGAGAAGGGAGTTTTCTGGGGCTATCTCCTTTAAGGCAATAATCCCACTCATCAGGGTCTTACTTTCATGACCTTAAGCAGTCTCCAAGAATCCCACATCCTAATAACATCACCTATGGGGGTTTAGGGTTTAACATAAAATATTACATTGACATATTCAAGACCATGACAACAACATTCCAAATTCAAAGCTGTATATCTGATATTGGAACTCAAAAACTAAGAAGTTGCCAACCCAATGACCAACTTGCAAACTGACTGGCAAACTTCACATCAAACAATATTTTGAAAAATAACAGAGTATGTGTGATGGAATGAATTATTAGCTTCTGGCTCAGTGGTAAAGAACTCTCCTGCCCATGTAGGAGATGCAGGTTCCATCCCTGGATCAGGAAGATCCCCTGGAAAAGGAAATGACAACCACTCCAGTACTCTTGCCTGGGAAATTCCAAGGACAGAGGAGCCTGGCAGGCTGTAGTCCATGGGGTCACAAAAAGTAAGACACAAATTAGCTATAATGATAGCAGCAACAGTGATAATAGATTTCCCTGAGTAGATCAGGAACAACTATGACAAGCCACAAAAAGGAGGAAAAATACCTCATCAACCTGCACTGCCTTCAGAGAAGTTCATGGACCTCGTGATTACCTGTATACAGAGTGCAATGCCACAGCTTTATGGTATTGGTCAACCAAAAAAATCCATAAGCTTGCCCAGAAGAATACTTAAATAATAGTTCATACAAATAAGTATATTTCTATCAGAGTGATAGTGAACACTGACTTGTGTGCTTCTTTTTAATTGGAACATTCTATTTTTCCTCACCTTGGTTCTCATCAGTAATGACAAGCGTTAAGGATGATCCTATGACTCATGATTGCAATTCTGTAAAATTAGTAAAATATTAAATTTTACTCAGTGAAATTTTATAAAAAAAAAAAATAAGTATTTAATTTGTTCCTAAAGTGTTTGCCTTAAAATTTGAAAAAAAAAAATGTTTGCAATTTTAGCTAGATTCATGAGTATGATGTGAGGATATTTAAAGTAAACATCTAAACAACACATGAAGTGAAGTGAAGCCTCTCAGTCGTGTCCGACTCTTTGCGACCTGTGGACTGTAGACCACCAAGCTCCTCCGTCCATGGGATTCTCCAGGCAAGAATACTGGAGTGGGTTGCCATTTCCTTCTCCAGGGGATCTTCCCGACCCAGGGATCGAACCCAGGTCTCCCACATTGCAGGGAGATGCTTTAACCTCTGTGCCACCAGGGAAGCCCCCTAAACAACACATAGAATAGCAGATTATCAAGAATTAGTTCACTCTACCATACTTGCTCAGTTCAGTTCATTTCAGTTCAATTGCTCAGTTGTGTCCAACTCTTTGCAATCCCATGAATCGCAGAACACCAGGCCTTCCTGTTCATCACCAACTCACAGAGTTTACACAAACTCATGTCCATCTCATTGGCAATGCCAACCAGCCATCTCATCTTCTGCCATCCCCTTCTCTCCTGCCCCCAATCCCTCCCAGCATCAGAGTCTTTTCCAGTGAGTCAACTCTTCGCATCAGGTGGCCAAAGTATTGGAGCTTCAGCTTTAGCATCAGTCCCTCCAATGAACACCCAGGACTGATCTCCTTTAGGATGGACTGGTTGGATCTCCTTGCAGTCCAAGGGACTCTCAAGAGTCTTCTCCAACACCACAGTTCAAAAGCATCAATTCTTCAGCCCTCAGTTTTCTTCACAGTCCAACTCTCACATCCATACATGACCACTGGAAAAACCATAGCCTTGACTAGATGGACATTTGTTGGCAAAGTAATGTCTCTGCTTTTGAATATGGTATCTAGGTTGGTCATAACTTTCCTTCCAAGGAGTAAGCATCTTTTAATTTCATGGCTGCAAACTGCTAGTAAATGCATAATGTAAACCAAGTCTTTGTGTATATGTATTCCCTTTTAGTCAGAGTGTCTACTCTATGAATTTATAATGCCATACAAATGAATATGTCCTGGTTAATTCTTTGGGACAGTGCTGCACAAAACATGTCAGCAAATTTGGAAAACTCAACAGTAACCACAGGACTGGAAAAGGTCAGTTTTCATTTCAATCCCAAAGAAGGACAATGACAAAGAATGTTCAAAGTACAGTACACTTGTGTTCATTCCACATGCTAGCAAGGTTATGCTCAAAATCCTTCAAGCTAGGCTTCAGCAGCATGTGAATTGAGAATTTCCAGATGTACAAGCTGGGTTTTGAAGAGGCAGAGGAACCAGAGATCAGATTTCCAACATTTGTTGGATCATGAAGAAAGCAAGGGAGTTCTAGAAAAAATGTCTACTTCTGCTTCATTAACTATGCTAAAGTCTTTAACTTTGTGGATCACTACAAACTGTTGAAAATTCTTAAAGAGATGGAGCAGCAAATCACCTTATCTGTCTCCTGAGAAACCTGAATGCAGGTCAAGAAGCAACAGATAGGACCAGACAGGGAACAAGAGGCTGGTTCTAAATTGGGAAAGGAGTACATCAAGGCTGTATATCATCACCTTGCTTTTTTAACTTCTAAGCAGAGTACACCATATGAAATGCCAGGTTGAATAAATCATGCGCTAAATCAAGATTTCCAGGGGAAATATCTGTAACCTCAGATATGCATATGATGCCACTCTAATGGAAGAAAGTGAAGAGGAAATAAAGAGCCTCTTGATGAGGGTTAAAGAGGAGAATGAAAAACCTGGTTTGAAACTCAAAATTCAAAAAATTCAACTTTCAAAAACACTTAAAAACTAAAATCATAGCATCTGGTCCCATCACTTCATGGAAAATAGAAGGGCGGGGGGAAATGGAAACAGTGACAGATTTTATTTTCTTGGGCTACAAAATCCCTGCAGACAGTGACTGCAGCCATGAAATTAAAAGATGCTGTCTCACATTCAGGGTTATCGTTACCATCTTTCTAAATTCCACGTATATGTGTTAGTATACTGTATTGGTGTTTTTCTTTCTGGCTTACTTCACTCTGCATAATCGGCTCCAGTTTCATCCACCTCTTTAGAACTGATTCAAGTAAAATAAAGTAAAATAAAAAAAAAAATTAAAAGATGCTTGCTCTTTGGAAGGAAAGCTATGACACACTTAGACAGCATATTGAAAAGCAGAGACATTACTTTGTCAACAAAGGTCCAGGTAATCAAAGCTATGGTTTTTCCAGTAGTCATGTGAGAGTCGGACCATAAAGAAAGCTGAACACCAAAGAATTTTGAACTGTGGTACTAGAGAAGATTCTTGAGAGTCCCTTGGACAGCAAGGAGATATAACCAGTCAATCCTAAAGAAATCAAACCTGAATATTCATTGGAAGGACTGATGCTGAAGTTGAAGCTCCTACACTTTGGCCACCTGATGCAAATGGCTGAGTCACTGGAAAAGATCCTCATGCTGGGAAATATTGAAGACAAAATGTGAAGAGGGCTGGAGAGGATGAGATAGTTAGATAGCATCACTGATTCAGTGGACATGAATTTAAGCAAATTCTGGGAGATAGTGGAGGACAGAGGAGCCTGGCGAGCTGCAGTCCACAGGTCATAGACACAACCTAGTGGCTGAATAACAGACAATTCTTTGGGAGAATGACCCATAATGTCAATTAAATTTGAAATAATCTCTGTATCTGTTATCATATGTAGGTGATATAGATATTAATATTTTGCTCAGAAAATTGTTCTGTGTCATAATACTTGATTCTTATACCTTTATTTCCAAGCTTTATCAAATAGGGAAAATTTTATGCATTACTTTGAACATTTTGCTCAGAGGCTAATGTCACTAAGTCACTGCATTACTGTAGCTAGTAGCTGTTTTTCTCTTTTTACATTTCATGAGATTTATGTGTTTCTTATATAATATCCATATGTTAAATAATTGAATTAAGTACAATGAATACATGTGTGTTATCCAAATTTAAATGTATATATTACATGTTCAAAGATTAACATATGCACATGTAAGAAGGTTGTGCATGTGTAGACAAGTGCATTTTTTGGTATACAGCATCAAAATAGCTTCCCAATGTGTGTTGTTACCCTAATAACATATGGGAAGGTCCAAGGAAATGGCAATGCACTCCAATATTCTTCCCTGGAAAACTCCATGGACGTGAAGCCTGAGGGTTATAGTCCATGGGGTCACAAAGAGTCAGATACAACTTAGTGGCTGAATAATAACCATTATAATTTGTAATAAACCTCATTAAAAGCAGTTGCTGCTAGATGCCTGATTTGGGGTATTGACCAAAACAATGAATGCTAAATTTTAAGAGCAAACAATAATTAAAAACACAAAAATGCAAAAAACAATTTTTAAACTAACTTTCTTTTGTAGTTTACTTGCCTCAAAAGTTTTACTTAGCATAAAATATTAAATCACATATAAGATGAATATTAAACATTTATGTAATTAGATAATAAGGGAGAATTGTGTGCCAGTCATTTTAGGACTAACAGTTATTAAAACTGAGTGTTAATACTTGTTTTAAACTTCCTGTCAGCCAAGTTAAAAATAGAAAATGCATGGGATAAAATGATAATAACATTTAAAATATTATTAAAGACACATATCTACATATATGCTTTTAAATGGCAAAATCCTCTCTATAAACTTTATTTAAATCCCAGATTAAAATTAAACTCATGTTGTTTTGATCATCAAGTCTATTTCTGTACTAAATTCAAGGAGGAAATTGGTTTATAAGTATTATTGAATAAACTGTATTAAAAACCACAAACATTTGCTGAAGATATGGAAATCATTCTTCATCAGATTATCTTTAAATTATTCTGACAAAAGCGTAAGCAAAAAAAAAAAAAAAAACCTTCATGACTAAACTTCTGTGAAATACTTGTGCTTACGTACATGTCTGGCATTCAAGCCTAACAGATACACTTCTAAGCGGAAAGCGGAAAGGTTTTAGCTTCGTAGTGAAGAGAGTTCTGTTTCAATCCTAGTTCTGCGGTTCATTTGCCCATTTGATTTTTCACTGTCATCTACACTCTGCAAATGTTTTGCTAGAAATGACAAAATAATAAATGTACATTTCAAGAAAACGTGAGGATGTATGTAAATTACATGATGCAGGATGCATTTAACATATGATACATTTTTCTAATGAAACAGTTGATATTTTTGATATGGTAATAATAGCATCTTGAACTTGTAATTTATAATTTAAACACCTTTATCTGCATTATTTGCTTGTAAATTTTATTTAAAAAATAATTAGTTGTTTGGCTGTGTCCGGCCTTACTTTCAGCATGAGGCTTCTTTTTCAGGTCCTGTGGGATCTCTCACTGGGATGCACAGATTCTCTAGTAGTGGTATTTGGGCTCAGGGGTTGCAGTGTGAGCTCTCTAGTTGTGGCGGGCATGCTCCAGAGTGGGCAGGCTCAGTAGCTGCGATTCCCAGGCTTAGTTTCTCTGCAGCATGTGAGATATTAGGTCCCTGACCAGGAATTGAACCTGTGTCCCCTGCATGGCAAGGCAGATTCTTAACCACTCAGCCAGCAGAGAAGTCCCTAATTTGTAAAATTTAGAAGTATCCTAAGACGTGATTATTTAAATTTCTATTTCTCTGTATTGAGATATAACTCAATTGAACAATACTATTCATTTTAAGGGTAAAACTGGTAATTTTATAAAGTTGAATAGTACCACCATTATCAGAATATAGAATATTGCCATCACACTTAAAATGTTCCTTGAGTCTCTATGTCATCAGTCTTCTCCTAGGATCAGGCAACCATTGATACACTCTAGCAAGTGTACTTTTGCATTTTCTAGTTATGAATGGTGTTTGGTAAAAGTAGAGACTTTCTTGTCTTATTCTTTTTTTTTTTTTTATTCCTATTGAATTTCAGTTGTTCCAACATCATTTATTAAAGAGCCTGTCTTCTCATTGAATTATTCGGGCTTTTAATTGAAAATCAATTATCTTTATATGGATAGGTCTACTCTATTTTGTTCCAATGAGCTATGCATATATATGCTATATATATATATATATACATGCTATATATATATATGTCAACATCACACTATCTTAATTGTACTATGTTTTCATAGTAAACCTTTAAATCAGATATTGTGTTTTCTGATATTTTTAAAGTTTATTCTGACTTTTTAAACCTATATCATTAGATAGTGGCTTTAGAATCAATATGCAAACTTCTTAAAAATATGTCTGCTGTGATTTTGAATGATTACATTGGCTCTATTAATCAAAGAAAAATCATATTAATAATATGGTTATATTGATTCATAACTGCTGTATATGTTTTTGCTTACTTCTGAAATTTCCCTTTGAAACGTATGGCTTTCAGTACCTTGTACGTCATTTATTAAAACATTTCTTACATACATTTTGCTATTTTAACAGGAAGTGCAATATTATTTAATGCTCTACTTATGTATTATTCACACACACAACTGATTTTGTACCTTGACCTTGTGCCCTATAATCTTGCTAAATTCATGTACCATTTTTAGTAGAATTTTTTCGATTCTTCGGGATTTTTATATAAGCATAGTGTATTAATCTCATTTGTGTTAGTTGGGTACCAATATGCTGGGAAATATTGAAGGTGGGAGGAGAAGGGGATGACAGAGGTTGAGATGGTTGATGGCATCACCAACTCGATCAACATGAGTTTGAGCAAGCTCCAGGAGTTGGTGACGAACAGGGAGGCCTGGCATGCTTCAGTCCGTGGGGTCGCAAAGAGTCGGACACGACTGAGCGACTGAACTGAACTGAACTGAACTAAGCTAACTTCGGAGAAGGCAATGGTACCCCACTCCAGTATTCTTGCCTGAAAAAATCCCATGGACGGAGGAGCCTGGTGGGCTGCAGTCCATGGGGTCGCTAAGAGTGGGACACCACTGAGCGAATTCACTTTCACTTTTCACTTTCATGCGTTGGAGAAGGAAATGGCAACCCACTCCAGTGTTCTTGCCTGGAGAATCCCAGGGATGGCGGAGCCTGCTGGGCTGCTGTCTATGGGGTCGCACAGAGTTGGACACGACTGAAGTGACTTAGCAGCGGCAGCAGCAGCAGCAGCAGCAGCAGGCTAACTTAGCTGGACTTAAGAACCTGCCCTTGGGATGCAATGCATTTATATGTAGGGAACTTACTGTATTCCATCTTCCTCTGTTTCTTCATTTTGCCTGATTCTTTGTTTTTATTTCTATGTGCTAGGTAGGTAGCAGAGTAGTAAAGAATCCACCTGCCGTGCAGGAGACACAGGAGACTCCAGTTCTATCCCTGGGTCGGGCAGATTCCCTAGACTAGGAAATGGCAGCTCACACTAGTATACTTGCATGGAAAATTCCATGGACTGAGAAGCTTGGGGGGCTACAGTCCATGGCGTCACAGAATCAGACAAGAGTGAGTGCACCTGGAAGCAGACTCAGATTAGGTAGGTTGGCTATGTCTCCTGATCTTGGAAAAGGGGCCTGATATAGGAGATATCCTAAGGGGACCAACAGCGTACTCCATTCTGGTCGCCAGAGCAATATGCTCTCAGGGTTAGGGGTGCCCCTCTGTGGGCTGCATGGGCCCTTCTGCTGTGGTGGGCTGACTACTGTGCGTTCACTGACAGGTGGGGCTGGTTCTCCAACCAATTGACTGCAGAGCCCTTACTCGTGCAGCAGCTGCTGCCCTTCTTGTGGGTTGGGCTGGGTCCTGGTATGACTCTATATGTGGCCCTGGGGATCCCAGGGCTGGTGCCAGCCTGCTGGTTGGCAGGCAAGGCCCTGGGGTTAGTAGGCTAGAGAGAGGAGACCAAAAGGGTGCCTGCCAGCACTGGGGTCCCTGTCCTCCCCCAAATTGTTGCTGCCACTCTATTCCAAGGGGAGACCTGGTTGCCTCCTGCCTCTCTGGGACACTCTTCAAGTGAGCAAGTGGGTCTGACCCCGAATCCTTCCAAATTACTGCCCCTGTTCTGGAACATAGAGTGTGTGAGATTTTGCATGCACCCTGTGAGAGCAGAGTTTCTGTTCCCTGGCTCTCCCATGTGCAAACCCCACTGACCTTCTAAGCCAGATGATCCTAGGTCTTGTTTTCTTCGTAAAAAAATCCCAGGCTGGGGAGCCTAATGTGGACCTTGGACCACTTGCTCCTTGAGGAAAACCTCTGCAATTATCATCCTGTTTGTGAGTTGCTTCTCTGGGAGTGTGGGTCTTGACTACATTGACATCTCCAGCCCTCCCATTCAGCTCACTACGGTTCTTTCTTTATATTTTTAGATGAAGAAAACCGTTTCTGCTAGTCTTCAGGTCATTTTCATAGATAGATGCTCTGTGAATAGTTGTCTTCTTTATGTGCTTGTAGGATGTTGTCACTACAGGGTCTTTCTACCTAGTTCTCTTTTCCATATTTTCATATTTTGATTTTTGCTTTCCATTCCACCCTGACAATTCATACATTTCAATTATAGATTTTGTCTGAACATTTAGCATAAATGTTTGGGATGCTCCACTCTCTTTTCATTTGTTTTCTGTCTCTCCCATTTTTGTTCTTCTAGTACTGTTTCCTGCCTTTTTTAAGTTATTTGACATTTTCTTTAGGATACTATTTCAATTTTCCTGTTAACTTTTTAGCTCCGTTACTCTTATCAGAATTTTATTACTTGCTCTAGGCACTAAATTTAAAATTGTACTAGAAATTTTACATATTTTACATTGTTGCAACTTGCAACCATGTAAGTTAATGCTACAGCGGTCATGTATGCTTCTGATGATATCAATTATTAATCAAATCATTGATCCTATTTATGTATTTTATGTAATGTGTCATTTATCACTTGCTGATTTCAAGGTTTTACCTTTTTTGGATTGCAGGGAAGTTGACAACAATTTTACTGTGATGTGCTAGGGCATAACTTTGTTGTGTTCTTTTCTGCTGCTTTTAATACATGAAATTTCTGTCAATCAAATTTAGGAAGTCCTCAGCCATTATATCTTCATTTTTCTTTTGGTTCATTCTATCTCTCCTTTCCTTCTAGGACTCTAAAGGCATGAGCATTAGACTATTTTATATTTTATCAAAGATCCTTGAAGCTCTGTTAAATAATTTTTTACAGTCTTTATTTTTCTTTCTTTACATCAATTAATTTAAGCTCACTGAAGTTTCTCATCTACTATATCCATTTATTGTTAAATCCATTCATTAAAAATTTAAATTTTAATATCATGTATACATTTTATCAGTTCAGTTCAGTTCAGTCACTCAGTCATGTCTGACTCTTTGTGCCTCCAAGGACTGCAGCATGCCAGGCTTCCCTATCCATCACCAACTCCCGGCACATGCTCAAACTCATGTCCAACGAGTCAGTGATACTACCCAACCATCTCAGCCACTGTCATCTCCTTATCCATCTGCCTAAAATCTTTCCCAGAATAGGGGTCTTTTCCATTGAGTCAGTTCTTCACATCAGCTGACCAAAGTATCGGAGCTTTAGCTTCAGCATCAGTCCTTCCAATGAATATTTAGGATTGATTTCCTTTGGGATTGACTGGATGGATCTCCTTGCAGTCTAAGGTACTCTTAAGAGTCTTCTCCAACACCACAATTCTAAAGCATCAATTCTTAATGCTCAGCTTTCTTTATAGTCCAACTCTCACATCTATACATGACCACTGGAAAAACCATGGCTTTTACTTGACAGACTTTTGTTAGCAATATTATGTCTCTGCTTTTTAATATGCTGTGTAGGTTTGTCATAGCTTTCCTTTCAAGGAGCAAGGGTCTCTAATTGATTTTGAAGCCCCATAAAGCAGTCTCTCACTGTTTCCATTGTTTCCCCATTGATTTGCCATGAAGTGATGGGACCAGATGCCATGATCTTAATTTTCTGAATGCTGAGTTTTAAGCCAACTTTTTCACTCTCCTCTTTCACTTTCATCAAGAGGCTGTTCAGTTCTTCACTTTCTACCATAAGGGTGGTGTCATCTGCATATCTGAGGTGATTGATATTTCTTCCAGAAATCTTGACTGCAGTTTGTGCTTCATCTAGCCCAGCATTCTCATGATGTAATCTGCACATAAGTTACATAAGCAGGGTGACAATATAAAGCCTTGACGTACTCCTTTTCCTATTTGGAACCAGTCTGTTGTTCAATGTCCAGTTCTAAATGTTGTTTCTTGACCTGCATACAGATTTCTTAGGAGGCAGGTAAGGTGGTTCCAGTTTGTTGTGATCCACACAGCCAAAGGTTTTGTGTAGTCAATAAAGCAGAAGTAGATATTTTTCTGGAACTCTCTTGTTTTTTTTTTGATAATCCAGTGGATGAGGGCCATTTGCTCTCTGGTTCCTCTGCCGTTTCTAAATCCAACTTGGATATCCCAAAGTTCATGTTTCATGTATGGCTGAAGCCTGGTTTGGAGGATTTTGAGCATTACTTTGCTAGTCTGTGAAATGAGTGCAATTGTGCAGTAGTTTGAGCTTTCTCTGGCATTGCCTTTCTTTGGGATTGGAATGAAAACTGACTTTTTCCAGTGGCCACTGCTGAGTTTTCCAAATTTGCTGGCATATTGAGTGCAGCACTTTCACAGCATCATCTTTTAGCATTTGAAATACCTCAACTGGAATTCCATCACCTCAACTAGCTTTTGTTCATAGTGATGCTTCCTAAGGCCCACTTGACTTTGGCTTCCAGGATGTCTGCTCTAGGTGAGTGATCACATCATCATGGTTATCTGTGTTGTGATCTTTTTTGTCCAGTTCTTCTGTGTATTCTTGCCACCTCTTCTTAATACCTTCTGTTTCTATTAGGTCCATACAATTTCTGTCCTTTATTGTGCCCATCTTTGCATGAAATGTTCCCTTGATATCTCTAATTTTTTTTGAAGAGATCTTTAGTCTTTCCCATTCTGTTGTTTTCCTCTATTTTTTTTTTGCATTGATCACTGAGAAAGACTTTCTTACCTCCCCTTGCTATTCTTTGGAACTGTGCATTCAAATGGGTATATTTTTCCTTTTCTCCTTTGCCTTTAGCTCCTTTTCTTTTCTCAGTTATTTTTAAGTCCTCCTCAGACAACCATTTTGCCAGGCAACCAGTTACACTATGAGCCTATAATAAATTCTATAACTACTAATTATGTCAAAAACTAGTTTAGAAACTTAAGTGTTAGCACAGTAAGAACTTAAGATTTCCAGATCATCAATATGTTTATTGCAATAAACATATAAATATCAAGAGAAAACAGAATCCAACTGTTGTGCTCAGCCACAATTATTACTTTCATGTAATAGTTACTGAGATAACAGTGAAACATATGAATATTTACTAATCAATAAAAACTAACTTAAAAAATTCTTGCTATATATAGGTGGACATTGTAATTATCAATGCTGATATATATATATATATGTATTATTTATAGAGAGAAAAATAGTTGCTAACACAACACACTACTTCTATGTTTAAAAAAAAAATTTTAGTTGATGTAAGTATGGCTTATATATCCAGAAATTTCCATTTGAAGATAAATGTCTAGCCTAATGATGAGAAATTCTCTTGGAACCAGTGCTAATCTATCAAATTATTGCCTATCCCAGTCCATTACTCAGGCTCCCCTTGTGGGTCAGTGGTAAAGAATCTGCCTGCCAATGCAGGAGATATGTGTTTGATTCCTGAGGCAGGAATATCCGCTGGAGAAGGAAATAACAACCCACTCCAGTATTCTTGCCTGGAGAATCCCATGGACAGAGGAGCCTGGTGAGCAACAGTCCATGGGGTCACAAAGAGTTGGGCATGACTCAGAGACTAAACAACAACCACCTATTACTCATTTCCTTATGAAATGATGGCGATGATGATGGTGATGGTGGTGGTGGTAACACTGATTTTTAGAATACTAATAGTAGGCCTTATAAGTGAGCATTTTTTGAGGTACTGAACATGACTACATCCAGGAGCAAGGTGTGTTCCAGAGTTAACAAGATGGGGATAGTATTGCTTTTACGCCTTGTCGTTTTCTAGAAGAACTCAAAGCTACTCAGCACTGTAACTTTAATTGCAGTCACTGACTGTGATGGAAAGTAATTTGAATGAGATGTATATTCAAAACTATTTATTTAACCCAGAAGGTAGCAGACAGGATATTTAAAATAAAGCTTCTGGCATAACATGCAACAACTTCAATGATCATTGTGCTGGAAAACAGGTGTCAGCGTGCTTTGCTTCCATTTCTTTCCACCCCCTCCTTCTCCCTCTCCATCTGGTTTCCTTTTTCACCAGTTTCATGTGTGTTTTTGTCTGTGAAAATCAATTTGCTATCTGCAGTTTTGGGGGGAGAGGATGCCCACAGACATTGGGACCCAAGGATGAAGAAACACCTACTGTTCCCACTGCAATTCTCTTGTATCCCACGTAATAAGATGCTCTATGCTCTACTGTTTTATAGATAGATGCCACTGATGGATGTACTTTTACAACAAATGCTAAGGTGGTATTTTTCACAGGTATTTGTCAAAGGCTAAAATTTTGGTAACAAATGCATATTTATGTATTAAACGTTACCCTTCTGGAAGAAATATCCTGAAGGCATGTCATCCCACCAATGCTACATTTGAATTCTTAGGGTATCCTTTGGATACCCTTTGGTTATTCAACTTTAAGTTCAGGATTTTCTCACACAGCTTAAATATTTGGGTTAAAACAGAAAAGCCTCTTCCCTGAGGCCCCCAGAATGTCATCTACAAAATTTTCAGCATCAATGTGCCAAGCACTCTAGCCTCTCTTCTGTCATCTTAGTGCAGATCATTATTGCATTACTCCTAAATAGTTGGTCTGCTTGTCTCTATTCTGACTCTAATCAGATCATCTTCAGCGACATTTTCATAACCATCTTGCATAAACAAAGGTCTCATGATGTTACACACTCAGCCAAAAACCTTTAACGACTTTCTGTTACATGTAGAACCAAAGCAATATTTGTTGAGATAGTTCTATCTCTAGAATGTGAGGCTGATCTGGTTGTGACACCTCTCACCCGGTTGATCCGCCAAGATTGATTCAGTTCATCCAGATGGCTAGGTGGGTGTCCCCTTCTTCCCCCACCTCTCCATGTGTGTCCCTCCTGGAGCCACACTCTCCGTCAAAGAGGACTACCTTCCCCCACAGAGGAGGACCATTTTTCGGTCAAGGGTATACGAGTAACTAAGCTCCCTTGCCAGAACATCCAAACAAGCTCTTAAGATATTTTTGTCTCTAAACTCTGGTCTACAAGAATGCAGGAAACATAAGTCATTCATCCAATTATTTATTCATTCATGAATGCATAAAACATTTAGTGAGGGCCAACTATGTGCCAGGCATTGCTTAGATATCAGAAGAGAGAATAATAGTAGACCTACCAAAAAAAAAAAAAAAAATCCCAATCTTCATGGAGTGATGAGGGGAGAAAGGCAATGTAGAAATAAGTAAGCTGCCAATTAAAATAAATAAATTTAAATTAAAAAAAAAATAAGTAAGTTGACTTTAGAGTGTTTAAGAAGATGATAATAGTACGCAGAAAAACAAAAGAGAGAAGGAGAAGACGTCCCCATGTGATGGGAGCAATCAGTTTTACGTGGGATGATCAGGGAGTGCTCACTGAGACACTGCTATTTACAAGCAGCCTAAAGGGACCAGGTGAAAGCCTGTCTGTGTGTCTTGGGGAGAATCCTCCAAGAAGGAGTCATTCATATAAGATGTTCCCAAGGCAGAAAGATGTCATGTAGCCAAAGCAGTAAAGAGACCGAACCGAATGAAGCTGAATGAGGAAGAGAAGAGAGAGGACAGAGACGCTCAGGGAGTTAGGCAAGACAAGAAGCAGGCCAAGGTAAGGGCTTGGGCTTTGACTCTGAGCCAAGCAGGAATGGACTGGCAGGTTTCAAGCAGAAGAGGGGCGTGGCCTGGGTTAGAGTTTAGCATAAACACTTTTGACTGCTCTTTGGTGAATTAACTAGAAGGGGGGTAGGGGTGGGGCGGGTCAAGCCATATCAGAAGTTTGGAGACTCCTGAGTTAATCCAGGTTAGAGACTGATGGACCTCTGGACACAGGTGATAGCAACGCAGAAGGGCAGAAGTGGCTGCTCTGGTGTCCTCTCAAAATATAAGACATTACAAACGTTAAAAAGCTGACAAATAACGCAGGCATCATAAAAGTCTTCAAATTTATAAATTATTCTTATCATTAGGTGCCTGATACACTTCTCTGCTGTTTTTTATTTTTTTTCCCTACATGTCTAAAAGCATTTTCTTTGATCACATTCTCATGTAGCAATTTTACGGTAGAGAGAATAGAAAGATAATTCTCTCATTGAAAAATCAAAACTTGTTCTTTTGTGCAAACTTGCTTGAACAAACTTTGTCTTTTATTTTTGACAGTGTAGAAAAATAACTTTTAATTTCCCAACTCCCTTTGTGGTTCCTGCTGAGGCTGTGTCAACTGATGGATGGAAGCCCTCAAAAGCTCCAGCCATTTAATCTCCCTTCCTCAACCCCTGGAGAGGAGAAATCCATGGCCCCACACTGTGGTTTATCTTGACTTAATCTTTATCTCCTGGGGGTTCTTACTTCCCCTGGCCATCACTCCCACAGGGTCAGTCCCTAGGGGCTGGATAAGCCTGGGTCATAAGGGTCACCCAGCACACAGAATAACAGTGATGCTGTTGGGGAGTTCCCCTTGGTGTGAGTGATGGAGTCCAGACACTGGTGAGGTCAGCCAGGAGCACGGATTGCTCTGGAGAAGCGGTGCTGCTAGCATCTCACACCCTATCCCCGGCATCAGGCCCCTTTGGAGTGTGTCACAGTGCAGACTGTGCTCTGTGCCTCCAGCCCATGGCTAGAGTACTTTCTCCTGAATCCCCAGAGGGGTATAAAAGGCTGGCACAGAAAGCTCACACAGTTTAAGCTTTATTACTTTGAAGTGAAGTCTAGCCTTGAAAGTGGAGATGGGGGGAAAAAATGTCTAATTCTTTATAAATGTTGATGATAGAATCAAGAAGACTTGATGATGTGGTCAGTGTGGCTGTAAGGGAAGGAACATGGGCAAGGAAGGCACCATGGTTCTAGCTTGAGTTAATGGAGGAGGAGAGTTGTCATCTTTTCAGATGGAGAAGACAGTGGGAGGGGAATATTTGAGAATCAGTTCAGTCACTCAGTCGTGTCTGACTCTTTGTGACCCCATGGACTGCAGCACGCCAAGCCTCCCTGTCCATCATCAACTCCCAGAGTTTATTCAAACCCATGTCCATTGAGTTGGTAATGCCATCCAACCATCTCATCCCCTGTCGTCCCCTTCTCCTCCTGCCTTCAATCTTTCCCAGTATCAGGGTCTTTTTGAATGGTTCAGTTCTTCACATCAGGTGGCCAAAGTATTGGAGTTTCAGCTTCAACATCAGTCCTTCCAACGAATATTTGGGACTGAATTGAGATTAAGAATAGGAAATTCAGTTTTGGCCATATCAAATGTACATAGGTCATGGATGTACAAATAGAGATGTTAGGAAGGCATTTGGATGCTTAAATCTGGAGATCAGGAGTGGGGATAAAAAGCGTAATTTCACGGTACATATTTATATCAGGTCATCATGTGGCATATAATACTTTAAATATTCAATATTAATTATTTAATCATATACAATATTATTTGTAAAGTAGACCTCAATAAGCCTAGGGGAACAAAAGAAAGGTAGGGGAAGGACCAGAAGGAAGATGCAAATTTGGGAATCTTCAGCTTATAGATGGCATTTAAAGTCAGGGGACTGTGTGAAATAAAAAGGGAATAAAAGAGACTTCCAAGGAACTTGCCCTTAGGTGCACTCCCATTTTAAGGCATCCCAAAGATAAGAAGGAACCATAAAGAAGAAAAAAAAAGGAGTGGTCAGTGAGACAGGCAAAATAAGAGAGAGACAGAGAAAAATAAAGGCTGCTCTGGAAGCCAAGTGAGGAAAGTATGTGGGATAGTCAGCTATGTGAACTGCGGCTGGTAGATCAGGTAGGTAAAACATCCAGAATGGATCACTGAACTTAAAAAAAAAAAATTATTAGGTTTCATTGATGGCCTTCATAAATAGATGTGGAAAGATACTCCCTTGCAGTATGAAATTAAGATATTATCAGCTGGCTTGTGGTCTGTTTGTCTACCTTTCCAGGGTCAAATGAACACAGGTGACTCCAGTTTTCTTTCCATTTAGCACATTGATAAGAATATTTTATCAAACAAACCTATAGTATTGGAGGAGAGTTCTTACTCATTGAATTAGTTTAGTAGAGTATCATTGTTTTACAAGATTTATGAGGTCTGAATTCCTGGAAAAGTATTGTATAAAATATGTAACTATTTGAGTTTAGAATGGAAACCTTTCACTACCTAAATGTCTCCTCTTGTGTGAGATAACTTTTATTTCAGTTAATATGTGTGTGTGTCACTCAGTTTTGTCCGACTCTTTGCAATCCCATGGACTGTAGCTCAGCAGGCTCCTCTAGAATTCTCCAGGCAAGAATACTGGAGTGGGTTCCCATCCTCTTCTCCAGGGGTCCTTCCCAACCCAGGAATAAAACCCAGGTCTCCCACATGGCAGGCAGATTCTCTGCTGTCTGAGCCACCAGGGAAGCCCACTTCGGTTAAGAGACTACTTTTGACCTGGGTCAGGGAGGACGTCTGATAGTGCAGTGAAGAACACTGGGGGACACTTTGATTCATTTGTGCTACTTGATTGCGTACTTCCTTTAAATTAATCGTGATGCTTGAAGTAGTGAAACATCTAACTCCAATTCGACAATCTGAAACTTCATTTTAGCTAGGAGAGATTTCAAGGGGAAAAAAAGGAAAAAGTGTAAATAACTCTCCATAGGACATTTTCTCCTAATGGGAGTAAAGAATGCCTGCATGTATATGTGCTCAGCTGCTTCAGTCGTGTTCAACTCTTTGTGATCCTATGGACTGTCTCCTGCGAGGCTCCTCTGCCCCAGGAAAAAATGAGTCAATAAATTGAGGCAAAGAAGATACTGCTGCTGCTGCTGCTAAGTCACTTCAGTCGTGTCCGAATCTGTGAGACCCCAGAGATGGCAGCCCACTAGGCTTCCCCTTTCCCCAGGATTCTCCAGGCAAGAACACTGGAGTGGGTTGCCATTTCCTTCTCCAATGCATGAAAGTGAAAAGTGAAAGTGAAGTCGCACAGTCGTGTCCGACTCCTCGCGACCCCATGGACTGCAGCCTACCAGGCTCCTCCATCCATGGGATTTTCCAGGCAAGAGTACTGGAGTGGGTTGCCATTGCCATCTCCAAAGAAGATGCTAGATTCATGATATATGCCTCCTTTTCCTCTTTATTATTTCAGTTGTTCTGATAATTCCTGTGTGTGTACATACTCAGTCACCCAGTCATGTCTACCTCTTTGGCAACTGCATGGACTATAGGCTGTCAGTCTCCTCTGTCCATGGAATTCTCCAGTCAAGAATGCTCGAGTGGGTTGCCATGCCCTGCTCTAAGGGATCATCCTGACGCAGGGATCGAGCTCACATCTCTTGCATTGTCTTGAGTGTTGCAGACAGGTTCTATACCGCTGAGCCCCTGGGGAAGCTCGTAGAGAAATGAGGCTCAACCAAAAAGTGGATTTGTAGTCAAGATGAATTCTATCTCTATCTTTTGTGTTTGGCAATTTATTTGAATTATTTAGAAGAATTAAAATCAGGGGAAATCCAACCTGCCTTCAGAAATGGTAACATACATTCCCCCAAATAATGGACTAGAATATTTATGAAGTGAAGTGAATTGAGGTTGCTCAGTCGTGTCTGACTCTTTGCGACCCCATGGACTGTAACCTACCAGGCTCCTCTGTCCATGGGATTTTCCAGGCAAGAATACTGGAGTGGGTTGCCATTGCCTTCTCCAGGGGATCTTCCCGACCCAGGGATCGAACCTGGGTCTCCCACATTCCATGCGGATGCTTTAACCTCTAAGCCACCAGGGAAGCCCCAATATTTATAGCAGCATATTATTTTTAATAGCTCCAAGCTGGAAACTGCCCAAATATCCATCAATAGTGAAACAGTTCAAGCAATTATGATGTATACATGCCAGGGAATATCATGCAGCAACAGGGATGAGCAATCTACAAATATAGGCAACACTAGGAATGAGGCTTGTCAGCTTAATAATTGAACAAAAGAATTTAGGCAGTATTTGCAAAATATATACATAAAGTATGAAAATTTATAATTAAATAATACATAATATAAACACCACTTATTTTTCTACAAGTGCTGAGAAAAATACTTGACATAGGGAAGAGATCAATAATTGAATCAATTAGGTAGGATCCATTGTTGACCAAGATTGATAAGTTTATAAAATTGTTATGACCCAAGTAAGAAAAGAAGCCAGATTCAATTATACAAGATATGTTAAAGACAGAATATAAGAATTGTTTGATACTGTAATTGATTTTCATTTTTTAGGCTATGAATATAATACAAGGCCCTTGCCCTCAAGAAATTATATATTTTAAATTATCAATATCAATAATAACAATGAGTGTACAATTTACATTCTTTAAAACATATTTTTAAAATTACCATCCAGGATTAGTTGTGTGCTAACAGGACTTGATGGACGTGAGTCTGAGTGAACTCTGGGAGTTGGTGATGGACAGGGAGGCCTGGCATGCTGCGATTCATGGGGTCGCAAAGAGTCGGACATGACTGAGCGACTGAACTGAACTGAACTGAACTGAACATCTTAGAAAGAAAGAAATGGAACCAGTTTCTTTTTACTAATTCACACATTAAGTATCAACAGTTTCCTTTCCTTATAATACAGTGTCATAAATTTCATCTACACGAATATCCTTAAGCTTGAAATCAAATCAGACAGAACTGAGTTAACTCAGGCTAGACTCAGGCAGGAAACAGTTGAGAATTTGCACCACAGATGAGAAGAAAAGGAAGGAAAATTAGGATAAAATGTGTCTGGGGCAAAGTGGGCATAATAGCGTGAATTAAAAAGAGAACAGGATAGAAATGAAATTTGGTTTCAATAAGAAATGTTAACTAAGCAGGACATGATTGAGACTGGAGAAGGAAAAGGAAACTAGCTTATGAGAAATGTATGCTCAGTAGAAAATAAAGACTAGGAATGTGCTAAAACTAATGGTAAATACAGAGAAAAGGAATGGCAGGTGGGAGGTACTTAGCAGGCTATTATGTTCAGGAAACTGGGAAAGAGTAGTTTTAAGGATGTCTGCGCACCATAGCAAGGGATTCCCAGCTAAATTGGAATTCTATTGACTATGAAGTTTAGGGTTTACTCCTGACTAGGGGACTGAATATAGATGGCTAGAGAAGAGTGAGTTATTTGAAAGAAAATAAAGTGGGAAAGTGAAAGTGAAGTTGCTCAGTGTCCTCTGACTCTTTGCGACCTCATGGACTATAGTCCATCAGGCTCCTCCATCCATGGGATTCTCCAGGCAGGAATACTGGAGTAGGTTGCCATGCCCTTCTCCAGGGGATCTTCCTGACACAGGGATTGAACCAGGGTCTCCTGCACTGCAGGCAGACTCTTTCCCTTCTGAGCAGTGCAAATAGAGATGAATAATCCATGACCATGACTTCAAAGCCGTGATAGCTGTAGTGAAGGAAGTGAAAGTCTGTACAGAAAAAGATAATGAAATGTCCATATTAAGTGATACTTTCTCCTGACCCTTCCATGATTTGTCTAGACATTTAATTTGCATTATCCAATCTAAGTATTTTGCCCCTAGAATTTTTTTTTCTTTTAATTTAGGAAGGGTTTTCCAAAATATATATATTTAAGAAGAGGTGACTAAAAGGAGAAAAAGGTTTAGCGACTTGTGGCTCCAACATACGCGATGACAAAGGAGGCCCCTGCCCCCACTTTGTGCAGCAGCCACTACACTGCCTTGCCCACTGCACCTTCATCGGCAAAGTGCGAGACAGAGAACCAGACATGTTCTTAGATGCTTACAATTGCTTCTCAAATAAGCTGCATGTATGCATACTTAGTTGCTTTGTCCTGTCTGGCTCTTTGCAACTCCATGGACTGTGGCCTGCCAGGCTCCTCTGTCCATGGAATTTTCCAGGCAAGAAGACTGGAGTGGGTTGCCATTCCCTTCTCCAGGAGATCTTCCCAAGCTAGAGACTGAACTCATGACTCTTGTGTCTCCTGCATTGGCAGGCAGATTCTTTACCACTGAGTCACCTGGGAAGCCCTTTAAATAAGCTTATTGAAACCATATTGGTTAATTTAGAAAATTTCTCACTTACAGCTCTTTAGAACCTAAAATTTCTTTACATCTCAAAATAGCTATGGACAGTATTGAGAGTAGTTATAGATTAAGTCCTTCTTATTTTTGATAAGAAAAACAAGGCCCAGAGAAAAGAAATTGCTGTCTCCAAGTCACAGATCTTCTAATTGGTAATTCTGGATATGAACACTGATTTACAACCCAAAGCTCATTTCATACTCTTATTGCTAACTTTAAAAGCCAGATTAATGTTCTGATTACGGCGCAGGTAGGATCACCCAGGAGGAAACAAAAGGTTTGCCAAATCAAAAGATGTCCAGTTAGGAAAACCATGTATTCACGCATGCATGTGAGCGTGTACACACACCTGCATACCCACATGTGTGCACCCACACCACTTCTAGTTTTAACTTAAAACAAGGAGGATCAATGCAGTGGACAATGTAGGCAGATAACTGACTTTAAAATATTTAGTATGCACCTGTGACAAAATGAGCTTTCAAATCTCTATTTTAATGCATTCAAGCCCAACTATTCACTGAGAAATCTATCTAGCTTAAAGAAAATAACAACTTGGGTGGCACTAGTTGGTACTAACATCACAAAGACATTTACATTGAGTCTGAAATGAGAAATTGAATCAATAAACTATAATAACTTTTTAACTATCTTATTTAGTCATTAATTCTACAAATATTGAGTTCTTTTGAATTTCCAAACATTTACTAAGTGTCAAGGTAGCTCTGATAGCTCAGTTGGTAAAGAATCTGCCTGCAATGCGGGAGATCTGGGTTCGATCCCTGGGCAGGAAGATCTGCTGGAGAAGGGACAGGCTACCCACTCCAGTGTTCTTGGGCTTCCCTGGTGGCTCAGCTGGCAAAGAATCTGCCTGCAATGCGGGAGATCTGGGTTCGATCCCTGGGCAGGGAAGATCTGCTGGAGAAGGGACAGGCTACCCACTCCAGTGTTCTTGGGCTTCCCTGGTGGCTCAGCTGGCAAAGAATCTGCCTGCGATGCGGGAGATCTGGGTTCGATCCCTGGGCAGGAAGATCTGCTGGAGAAGGGACAGGCTACCCACTCCAGTGTTCTTGGGCTTCCCTGGTGGCTCAGCTGGCAAAGAATCTGCCTGCAATGCGGGAGATCTGGGTTCGATCCCTGGGCAGGGAAGATCTGCTGGAGAAGGGACAGGCTACCCACTCCAGTGTTCTTGGGCTTCCCTGGTGGCTCAGCTGGCAAAGAATCTGCCTGCAATGCGGGAGATCTGGGTTCGATCCCTGGGCAGGGAAGATCTGCTGGAGAAGGGACAGGCTACCCACTCCAGTGTTCTTGGGCTTCCCTGGTGGCTCAGCTGGCAAAGAATCTGCCTGCAATGCGGGAGATCTGGGTTCGATCCCTGGGCAGGGAAGATCTGCTGGAGAAGGGACAGGCTACCCACTCCAGTATTCTTGGGCTTCCCTTGTGGCTCAGCTGGCAAAGAATCTGCATGCAATGCTGGAGACCTGGGTTCGATCCCTGGGTAGGGAAGATCCCCTGGAGAAGGGACAGGCTACCCACTCCAGTATTCTTGGGCTTCCCTTGTGGCTTAGCTGGCAAAGAATCTGCCTGCAATGCAGGAGACTTGGGTTCAATTCCTGGGCAGGGAAGATCTGCTGGAGAAGGGACAGGCTACCCACTCCAGTATTCTTGGGCTTCCCTTGTGGCTCAGCTGGCAAAGAATCTGCCTGCAATGTGGGAGATCTGGGTTCGATCCCTGGGTAGGGAAGATCCCCTGGAGAAGGGAAAGGTTATCCGCTCCAGTATTCTGGCCTGGAGAATCCCATGGACTGTATAATCCTTGGGGCCTCAAAGAGTCAGACATGACTGAGTGAATTTCGCTGGGCTTCCCTAGTGGCTCAGAAGATAAAGCATCTGTCTGCAATGCAGGAGACCCGAGTTCAATCCCTGGGTTGGGAAGATCACATGGAGAAGAAAATGGCAGCCCACTCCAGTATTCTTGCCTGGAGAATCCTATGGACCACGGAGCCATGTAGGATACTGTCCATAGGGTCGCAAAGAATTGGACAGGACTGACCAACTTCCCTTTCACTTTACTAAGTGTCAGGTCACAGTGAAAATGTAAATAACAAAAGCATGCATATCTATTTTTAAAAAGAGTATCATAGAACCACCACTGATTAAATAAGCATTTTCACTTCTTCTGACACATCTCTGCTTACTTGTATACAGCACTCTGCTAGATTTAATTAACAGCACCTATGAATTGTCAAAGCTTGCCAGGTGGCACAGTGGTAAAGAATCTGCCTGCCAGTCTGCCTGCCAGGAGACGCAGGAGATGTGGATTCTACCCCTGGGTGAGAAAGATCCTCTGGAAGAGGAAATGGCAGCCCACTCCAGTATTCCCGCCTGGAGAATCCCATGGTGAGAGGAGCCTGACAGGCTACAGTCTATGTGGTTGCAAAAAAGGTAGACACGACTGAGTGGCTGAGCATATACACACGCAAGAATTATCAAAACAGCTGAAATAGTACAGAGGAAATGGAGGCATATATCAGGAATCTAGCATCTTCTTTGCCTCAGTTTATTGATTCATTTTTTTTTCTTATAAATCCTCAAGCTTCTTAATCTCCACATCTGTCTTATGACAAGGCATGCTCTTATAACAATGAGTGCAGTGAATTTGTGTCTCTTCCCCAAAAAAGGGGTTCAATCAAAGAAGATCATTTTGTTCTGATTTGAGAAAATTTAATTATCTCTGCTGCCTTGATAATTTGCATATTTTACCCAGAGTGCACCATAACATATTTTCCTTTAAAATTATCATAACCTACAGACATGTCATTTTTATCCTTGTGGCTACTGTTGAGTAAAGTGATGGACAGATTGAGAAAGTTCTGCCATTACTGTTTCAGTCATATCTAACTTAATATATGTTAGGGGAGAATAGTAGGCATATTCCAACGGTCCTGATCTGATATATATGTATTTTTTTTTTTTGCTTTCTCGAAATCTGTCAGTGACTGTAATAGCATTGATACAATCTCTGAGCTGCTTGTCTACCATGACTTACACATTTTAAATTTAAACTAACTTTCCTTTTTGTATGTATCTCATATTTCCTAAAGCAGTGGCTAGTGAATGGAAAGGTATACACCATGAAATGGGCAGGTAATTCTTTTCTCATAAATGTCTTGAAAGATAAGGCAAAGAAGTAAACAAACCCCAAACCAACCACATAAACAGAAACGAAGACAGAAGCACACGAAATTCTGCTGTAACGTTGCTAGAGCAAACAGTGGGGATTTATAAACACAGCGTATTTCACGTTACATTGTGTTGGGAATGAGAACATCACTTTAAGCAGGTTTTGATTAATGAAACACTCAAGAGGTTAACTGAACTAACTTGTGGCCTGGATTTTCATCTAAAGGCTAATTATAAAGTTTATATAACTCAATCTATAGTCTTAGAAAACATCAAAGTTTTAGAGCTCTTGTTCTTCCTTTCACTCACTTTTCACTCATTATTATTATGTTCTTGTTTTGGTTTAGTTTACATTTTTTTAGGATAGGGGCCTTTAACTCAGAGTCAATAGACTGGCCTTGAATGATGATAAGAAAAAAAAAAATATATATATATATATATATGCCCATCATTATAAACAGATCTCTAAAGGCTCTGAATTTTATTGTTAATAACTATGAAATTTGTTAGCCTGTGAGATAAATACATTTGACACTTTTACAAATGCAGTAGGTCTTTTTTTCTGAAGTGTACTCATGAATGCCACCTGGGGCTTCCCAGGTGGCTCCGTGGTAAAGAATCTGCCTGCCAATTCAGGAGACACAGGAGAAGCAGTTTCCATCCCTGGGTAGGGAAGATCCTCTGGAATAGGAAATGGCAACCCACTCCAGTATTCTTGCCTGGAAAATCCCATGGACAGAGGAGCCTGGCAGGTTACAATCCATGGGGTCACAAAGAGTTAGAAACAATTGAGCAACTGAGCATGCTTGCATTGGATCATAAACCACTTCTCAGTCAGTCTTGCCTGAGACCCATAGAAGTTTGGAAGAAAAAAGTTCAAATGCTGGGGATTTTATGGATGGAGGGGGGAAAAGAGTCAGACTAATAGATAGCTGTCCTAAGAAGTCTTAACCCTTCTATATAAAGATTTCAGGGGCTTTCCTGGTGGCTCAGTAGTAAAGAATCAGCCTGCAGCGCAGGCAATCCCTGGGGTTCAATCCCTGGGTTGGAAAGATCCCCTGGAGAAGGAAATATCAGACTACTCCAGTATTCGTGCCTGGAAAATCCCATGGGTGGAGGAACCTGGTGGGCTACAGTCCATGGGGTCACCAAGAGTCAGACATGACTAAGTGACTGAACAACCAAAAAAATAATGACAAAGATTTCATAAGACAAACAGGAGTACAAGTCTCAAGTAGTGTTAGTCTCTGCACGCTGTGGCTCATCTCGTAATAAGGTTCGCTTATTCAAGTTGGAATAAAGACAGTCACAGAATTATCTTTTCTAAAAGTATACATAAAAATATCATTACAAAGTTTACTTTGGGAGCAGAGACAATGCATTTTCTCAATAAGAGATAATACAAACTGTGGAATATGGCAACACTGACCCACGTGAATAGGTAAATGAGTGAAGACAAGTTGCTAAAGCTGTTATTTTGAGGTAGGAGCCTGGAGGCAGAGGCTTTATATATGACCTCAAGCAAGTCATTAACATGTGAGGCTAAGTTTTGAGTCATCTGTAGAAGCTTGAATAACATGGAAAAGCAATGTCTGAAATGTCTTCTAGGCTTAATGTTCTGAAGTTTCCAAAATAGGATAGCTTTTAAAAATATGCTTTTCACAGCTTTGTAACCCAGGACATATTACCTAACCTTTCTGAAGTTAATTTTCTTGATTTGTAAAATGGAAAATCTACTAGGATCTTACAAGGTTGTTATATAAATGAAATTAGTTGGGATAATACACATAAGTGGTTAGAATTCTGTCTGACATGGTAACTTCTTAATCAATGAGTGATGTTTTAGATAAAAGCGTAAATATTTTCAAAACCTTTGTGCATGTTTTATCAGACAGTTCAGCTACTTCTTCCCTGAAGAGTAACCTAATTTGATGTTAGCTAAAATTGTGCTTACTTCATGTAGTCACTTGGGGCTTTCCAAGGGAAAACAGTGGTAAATTCGCCTGCTGATGCAGGACATGCAGGAGACATGGGTTCGATCCCTGACTCCTGAAGATCCTCTGGAGTAGGAAATGGCAACCCGCTCCAGTACTCTTCATTGGAAAGATTACATGGGCAGAGCAGGCTACAATCCACGGGGTCACAAAGAGTGGGACAGAGCAAGTGAGCCCACAGGCAGTCACAAATCTTATAATCAGTCAAGTTCTGATCAGCTAACTCTGAAGGTCTTCATGTTTTCTCCCAACAGTGTCTGATCTCAGGTTCTCTGCAGAGTGACTTGGAACTGACTGTTAGCATGCATGATATGATTTCAGAACCTTTGCATAATTCCTTTATGATTATTTTATGATCGAAGTAGTGCTCTAATGAAAAAGTTCTTTAATAAAGGCTCTCCACCTGCTTTTTTTTTAGGAGCTAGTCATCTCAGCTCCAGACATTTATTGATTTTTTTTTTCTATTCTCAATATAATGTAGAAAAGACCTCTTCCTTAGCTGGAAACTGATCTGAAATGGGGGAAGGAAATATACACAGCCAAACTCAATGAGTTTCCTTGTACTGCTGGTGGCTGGGATTAGAGCAATCGGTGGTATGTTCCCAGGAAGCAAGAAGTGTGATAAATACAGACCTTGAAGGATGGGAAACTGCATTAAGTGACAACAAGATGAAGGTTTTGCTGAAATTTTGGCTTTCTCTGATGATTTGGAAAGAATTCATGGAACTCCCTTGGTGGTGCAGTGACTAAGCCTCTGCACTCTCAAAGCATGGGTCCAGGTTTGGTCTCTGGTCGGGGAAATAGATCCCCCTTGCTACAATCAAGACCCAAGTCAGCCAAATAAATACACATTTTCAAAAATAATTCAGTAAGTATAATTGGGTTGGTGTTTAAATAAAAGTGAGAAGCAACCTTGGTGGTAGGGATAGAAATTAAACTGAATGAACTCTTCTGGAGAGGTAAACGTCATAGAGACTGACCCTTCTCATTCTCCTAGTAGATTAAATCTTATCTAACATAAAGATATTTCTCTTATAAAACCAGAAGAAACCTCTCTCTCTCTCTCTCTTTCTCTATCTCTCTCTTTTTCTCTATCTATCTACCTATATGTGTGGAGCTCAAAGGCTTTTCTCTTATGTATTCAGTTGTATCTAATATTTTGGGTCCCTAAATTCTAGAATAGGCTAAAGAAATGTGCTTAATCCACTTCTACCGTTATTCTTCCTTTATTTAATGCCACAGGGTACCAGGAAACGCTTCTGTGGAAGACTCAGAAAGATGTATGTTGGCAAATAAACACAACAAAGGCATATATTGTGCAGTACATAGGTGACGTCCCTGGGGGTTCAGATGGTAAAGCGTCTGCCTACAACTCGGGAGACCAGGGTTTGATCCCTGGGTCGAGAAGATCCTCTGGAGAAGGAAATGGCAACCCACTCTAGAATTCTCGCCAGACAGAGGAGCCTGGGAGGCTACGGCCCATGGGGTTGCAAAGGATCGGACACAACTGAGCAGCGTCACCCTATGGCTCGTGTGTGCATGTGTCTGCCTGTTTACTCGTGTCCAACTCTTTGTGACCCCATGGCCTGTGGCCCGCCAGGCTCCTCTGACCATGGGATTCTCCAGGCAAACACACTGGAGTGGGTTGCCATTTCCCTTCTTCAGGAAATCTTCCCAACCCAGGGATCAAACCCACATCTCTTTCGTCTCCTGCATTGCAGGTGGATTCTTTATCACTGTCCCACCTGGAAAGCCCTCTAAGGTTCTCTATTTCTATAAGCCGATGGGATTTTCAGGTACTCAGCTCTACAGAATCTCAATCAACACCCCAAGGATCCTTCTACATTACCTTCCAACAGGGATTAATTAGTACCAGGGAAAGTCACCCCGGGGTGTCAGAAATTGCTCAGCTTACTCACTGAGGATGTAGTCAATTCAAGAAAATGATGGGATGCTCTGCTGACAAAGTTCTAGGTGAGTTTGTTTATACTGTAACACCAGAATTAACTGAGAGACAAAGGAGAAATAACCGTAAGGAATTTTGCAATTAAAAGTCAGCCTACAGTGTGATTTCTTTCCTACAAGCCTGCCATCACCAAGAAGAGTGTGTTCAGGATGAGGCCTACCTGTCTTTCTCACAGTGACACCAGCATCTGAAACAGCAAAGAGAAGGCAAAGCTATAATCTGAGCCAAAACACTAATTATAAAGAACATGAGAGGATCCTAAGTTTGGCTTCAGAACAAGAATAAATGACTGTTCTTTTATAAATAGGTTGTAATATTTGATCTTAATCATCTGTGGTGATTTAATAACATTGGGAAAATAACACTGTATAAAGGATTAATAACTATTGCTAAGAAAGAAGTGGCCCAGAGATAATAAGATTACATTTGGTTAAGAAACCTGGTTTGGTACTGGGGGTCTCCCTTTATGTAGTCAACACTTTTGAGATTTTTTTTCAGCAGAATCATCTCATCTCTGGTTTGCCAATGGGCTTCCCAGGTGGTGCTGTGCTGAAAAATATGCCTGCCAACGTGGGAGATGTAGGTGATACGGGTTTGATCCCTGGGTCAGGAAGATCCCCTGGAGGAGGAAATGGCAACCCACTCCAGTATTCTTGCCTGAAAAATGCTGTGGACAGAAGCATGCACCTAGGGGGCTAGAGTACATGGGGTCTCACAGAGTCCACATATATAGACCTGGCATATAGATCTGGTTTGTCAAAGCATCACCTGATTTAATTATTCATAACAATTGTCCTTAAAATATGAATAATATTATTAACTTTTTTTTTTTTTTGCTTGATGAAGGAATGTTCTTTTGGTTTTAGTGAGACCTACATGATTAAATGTAACATACAGAAGACTGTCCCATGGGGCTGCGGGGGAGTTGTTCTTAGCCAAGTGTTCTCTGCCTTGCTCTTTGCTCCTTAATTATGGTCTACGAGGGATGTTGAACTTTGCTCCCCTCATCCATTCATCCTTCACAACCTAACGGATTCAATTCCGTTTGAGCCTGTTGTGTGCCCTCCTCCCAAATAAGGACAAACTCGTTTCACTTCAGCAGTCTGTCTTTGTACATTGAGATCTGTACCAACAACAAGTCATGTTCAGGCCTGGGAACACCTCCTCGGTGACAGAGAGGAATCGTGTACCGATGGTGTCTGCTGTCAAAGAGAATCCAAATACTGTCAAACCGTCTCCATGCCAACAACATTTACAGTACAGCTACAGGAATTTGTATCAAAAACACTTTGAGTATATTTTTTTTCCCCCTGAAAGCTTAGGTAAAGTTTAACTCCTTTAACCAACATGAAACCCTGATCCTCGAGGGTATAGAGACAGAATGGTTGCAAAGAAAATATTACCCAGGGAGAGACCATTGATTTTAGACTTTGCCAGATGAATCTAAACCATAACATGCTGTAAAATGCTCGAGGGAGAAAGAGTTCCCTTCGTCTCCACTCTCTGAACTTTCTTCCTGGCTACATTTAGGCAGTTTTCCAATTCATGAATGCTTCCCTCCAGCAAGGTCTGATCATTGCAAATGCATTGCTGGTATGGCAGACTCTCTTCGTTGGCAGAAACCCCAGAGTAAACAGATCTGTGCCCTGGAAACCAAGTCCCCACTCCTGGGAAGATCAAACCAAAATGAGCTACAAGAAAGTCACTCTTCAATTATACTGATTTCTTCTAAATTAAGCAGGGCAGGAAAGCACAGACACTGGAAACACTGCTATGAAGATAAGCTTGCCTCATTTAGCAGCAGTGGTAAGCCCCCGAAGATGGCTCAAATGAGCAAACGCCAGTAACACAGGTAAACAAGTGTTCTCACCTGTCAACAGCTGTGTGGGTTTGCGGTGCCAGGTGTGCTATGTACACTCAAACTCAATGCCACATTTATCATTTATGAGGAGTTATCAGAATGTATCATGCAGACTACCCCTCTGGCAATTGTCACAAATAAAGCTGGGTGTCATTTGTCAGGAGCCCCCGTTAAGTGGATTCACAAGCACAGTATAAATCAGAGATTATATCAAATAGGCTCCAGTAAAAATCTGTACTGTGACTCATAGTGAAGGATAACTCCTCCAAAGCCATAGTCCTGGAGGATTTCCACAGATTGCTCAATCCTTGTATTTTTAAGAAAGCAATGAAAAGCTTTCTTGCAGATTTGTTTTTGGGGGCAGAATGGGATATTTACAATCATTTTTTTTTAATTGCAGATTACTGATTAAACTTCAAATCCAATAAAAAGCCAGACTTGCCAATGTTCAAATTGTATTATATATTGTCTTTTAATAGGAGAGAGACTTGGCTGGAGTTTACAGGTGTTAGTTAAGCAATTATTTTTTAAATATTTATTTATTTATTAGTAAATAAACAGTGACAAATTTTATTTTCTTGGGCTCCAAAATTATGGCAGATGGAGACTGCAGCAGTGAAATTAAAAGAGGATTGCTCCTTGGAAGAAAAGCTATAACAAAACTAGACAGTGTTTTATTAAAAAACAGAGACATCACTTCACTGACAGAGGTCTGTATAGTCAAAGCTAGGATTTTTCCAGTAGTCATATGCAGATGTGAGAGTTGAGCCGTCAAGAAGGCTGAGCACCAAAGAACTGATGCTTTCAAACTGTGGTGATAGAGAAGACTCTTGAGAATCCCTTGGACAGAAAGGATATCAAACCAGTCAGTCCTAAAGGAAATCAACCCTGAGTATTTATTGGAAGGACTGATGCTCAAGCTGAAGCTCCAATATTTTGGCCTTCTGATGTGAAGAGCTGAATCATTGGAAAAGACCCTGATGCTGTAGAAGATTGAAGGCAGGAAAAGAGGGTGACTGAGGATAAGATGATTGGATGGCATCACTGACTCAATGGACATGAGTTTGAGTAACTCCAGGATATGGTGAAGGACAGGGAAGCCTGGCTTGCTACAGTTCACAGGGATACAAAGTCAGACAGGACTTAGTGACTGAATGATTTATTTATTTGGCAGCACCAAGTTTCTTAGTTGTGGCCCATGGATTGTTTTAGCTGCAACATGTGAACACTCAGTTGAGGTATGTGGGATCTAGTTCCCTGACCAAGGATAGAATCTGGGCCCCCTGCCTTGGGAGCACCAATTTTTAGCCACTGGGCCACTCCAGGCAATTAGTTTGATGATAAATTTCTCCCACAGCTATATAATAGATCAATAAACTAAATAATCCTATTGTGGATACTGAGCCCCTTGAATAGTGAATCATAGAATTCATGAGTTGGAAAGTACCTTGTGAAAAGTGAAAGTGTTAGTTGCTCAGTTGTCTCTGACCCTTTTCCCACCCAGCCAGGCTCTTCTGTTCCTGAAATTCTCCACTCAAAAATACTGGAATGAGCTGTCGTTCCCTTCTCCAGGGACCATGCCCAGAGATCAAACCCAGGTCCCCTGCATTGCAGACAGATTCATTACTGTCTGAGCCACCAGAGAAGCCAGGAAAATATCGTGTGTGTGTGTGCGTGTGTGTGTGTGTGTTAGTCGCTCAGTCGTGTCCAACTTTTTGCAACCCCATGGGCTGTGGCCCACCAGGCTCCTCTGTCTCCAGGCAAGAATACTGGAGTGGATTGCCATTCCCTTCTCCTAGTAGCTTAAGAATTGTCTAAATTATCCTCCCTGGTATCTCATGTGGTACAGAATCTCCCTGCAATGTGGGAGACCTGGGTTTGATCCCTGGGTTGGGAAGATCCCCTGGAGGAGGAAATGGCAACCCACTCCAGTATTCTTGCTTGGAGAATCCCACAGACAGAGGAACCTGGTGGGCTACAGTCCACGGGGTCACAAAGAGTTGGACATGATTGAGAGACTAACACTTAAACTTTTCAAATTATCCTCCCTCTGATATGGTAAGTTTTTTAGAGAACATTTTTAAGTTTCCATGAGCTTCTATACAAGTATTTCTAGTGATAAAGAGCTCAGTCTTCACAAGAAATGTATTTTATTTCTGAAGATCACATTCTCCAATTAAGTAAAATTATTCTTCCCTTTAATTTTATACACTAGTTCATTTTAATCCATTGGTTTCTAGTGTTTCTCACAAGAGTGTAAGCTTCATCAGGGTGAAGCTGTTTATCAAGTGCATTTTAAAACGATATCCTTTAGTATGTGTCCTGGCAGTGGGCAAAAATACGTTTATTGAATGAGTGAAACGACAGAAACTAAACCTCCTTCTTGCGTGCATACATGCCGTTGCTTCAGTTGTGTCTGTCTCTTTAGGACCCCATGGACTACAGCCCCCAGGCTCCTCTGTCCATGGGATTCGCCAGGCAAGAGTTCTGGAGTGGGTTGCCATGCCCTCCTCCAGGGGATCTTCCCCACCCAGGGATTGAACCCACCTCTCTTGCATCTCCTGCATTGGCAGGTAAGTTCTTTACCACTAATGCCACCTGGGAAACCTCCTTATATCTAGATAATCATGAAAATGTTTAATTAAGGGCTGTTAAAATACTTCAATTCACATCTCATGTTTCAATTCTTACTCATAAATCTTTACTGTTCTGATTACTCACCTGTGGGCTTAAGTATATGTATGTGTGAATATGCACACGTGTGTGTGTTTGCAAAGGAGAGAGAATATATCCTTGTGCCTTATCACATTAGTGCTAGTATTCTGCAGGCATTACCAACTTCAAAATGGTGTGATTGCTTTTACCCAGTCAGGACGGCTTTGTTCTTGTGTATGGAAATCGTGGTCTACAAATATCACTCATAAAGAGGATACCATCCACACTTACTTTCCAAATTTCCTGTTTCTTTCAAAGTCATAGATTCAGCATCAACAACAATAATCTATTCCTTCACTCTATCAGTTTCTTATGCAGGACTTAAACTTGTCTAAAAAATAGTTCCCATCAAAAGGAAGATAGTTAATTTCTAATTGTTGTTATAGAATTCTGTAGGGATCCTCAAAATTTAAATTATAGTGAATTATACACTTTGCCTTTTTTTTCCTTCAAAATTGGAGGCCTCAGAAACAGAAAATTCTACTTTTCATCACTGCCTCCTGTCTTTTGCTGTTGTACTTAATTTCCAGATTCATTAGTAGCTCAGTTCAGTTCAGTTCAGTCACTGAATCATGTCTGACTCTTTGCAATCTCATGAATTGCAGCACGCCAGGCCTCCCTGTCCATCACCAACTCCCAGAGTTCACTCAGACTCACATCCATCGAGTCTGTGATGCCATCCAGCCATCTCATCCTCTGTCGTCCCCTTCTCCTCCTGCCCCCAACCCCTCCCAGCATCAATCTTTTCCAATGAGTCAACTCTTCGCATGAGGTGGCCAAAGTACTGGAGTTTCAGCTTTACCATCAGTCCTTCCAAAGAACACCCAGGACTGATCTCCTTTAAAATGGATTGCTTGGATCTCTGCAATCCAAGGGACTCTCAAGAGTCTTCTCCAACATCACTTTTCAAAAGCTGACATTTTTCCAATCATTAGCAAAGATTATAAAAACTTCCAGAGGTCTGTTCTTCCTAAGAAAAATAGTTCTTGTAATAAGATATTTATTTAATATCTCCATACAGGAAACAATTCTAAGTGCCATTCCTTACAGAGATTGTATTTGCGGTGAGAGAAATCAAAGAATAAAGACAAAATTGTGGGTGAAGAAATTAATATTAGGTAATGACTGTGAAAAAATAAAGTAGATTATGTGTTCTGGCTAATGGATGGGAGGGACAGTTTATCAGCCACAATGCAGAAGTGACACTGGAATAAAGAAATAAAGGAGACACGGCTTAAAGTTTAGGACGTAATTGGGGGTGGCCGACAAAACAGGATACTTCAGTACTGTTGTTCAATCGCTCAGTTATGTCTGACTCTTTTGAGACCCCATGGACTGTAGCACACCAGGCTCCTCTGTCTATGGGTTTGCCCAGGCAAGAATACTGGAGTGGGTTGCCATTTCCTTCTCCAGGGGATCTTCTTGACCTGGGGATCGAACCCACAGGTCTTTCATCTCCTACACTGCAGACAGGTTCTTTACCACTAGCCACCTTTCTACCACTGAGCCACCAAGGAAGCCCCCATGTCAATGCTACTTAAGCCTTACTATGTATGTAAACAAAGACCAGTGGGGCAGAGGTCTATGAAGAACTCCAACAAGGCAATATAATTTTTTGGCACAATCCGATGTTAAGAGATATAAAGAGAAGAAGAAAGGAGAATGATTTTAGTTACAAAAATCACAATCTTTTCTATAAAATAGACAAGCACCTCTCCCAAACCTAAATCTCTGGGTGATATGCAGCTTCTGTAATTTTCATTTCTGTGGCGATTATTTGAACCTATTTTACCATACTTTCTCATTTTCATGTGCCATCTCCCTTTTGGATTCCAGAAGGTGTTAAAAGTGCAAGTGCCAAGACTATCACTTGGGAGCTTGCTTCACGTGGGAGTTCTAGAGCCAATTTTCCATTCAGAAAGGTTTCGGGGAAGCTACTGCATTTTCATCAGCTCAGTTCAGTTCAGTCGCTCAGTCGTGTCCGACTCTTTGCAACCCCATGAATTGCAGCACGCCAGGCCTCCCTGTCTGGGCAATCAAATGAAACCTTGAACTGATGTGAATTTATTTCATTGCTACACACATATCATATAAATTTGCATTACCATCTACTTATTTTTCTCGACTCTATGGTAAACCAGGAGGACAGCTAGAGTTTAGAAACTCTAATTATCCAATTTTTTTTAACTCTTAATTGATTTTAGGGTATATTATGTATGAAGCACGTGTGTGGCACTTTCTCTCTCACACACATCCGCCTAGCTGATTTCTGGAAAACAGATAAACCCTATGTGTCAGAAAGAAAGAAGCCTCTTAGAGATAGCATCCAATCTTCCACTCATTATTTCTGTTTCCTCTCTTGCCTAGGTAACATAATTCAATTCAGCCTTGGCCACTCACCTTTGACGGAAAATGTTAAGGCAGTGATTCTGTGGAGGAATTAACTTTGATAAAATAATTCCATCCTTTGGATATCTTGGCTTCATGAATTTATCATCATTTAGAAAAGTGGTTGAAATGTTACCTTTAGGATGGGGACTTAAGGAGACTGAATAAATGCTGAATGTCTTTAGTGGGCTTTGCCTGTGGCGTGAGTATAAAATGGATCACAGGATATATATATATATATTTTTTTCTTTCTGCACAGAGCAATTTCAACATTTATCCATTATCACAGAAACAATTCAATTAGCAGTTCTTGGGGACCAGAGTATAGCCCTACTATCTGTACCTTAATAGCATCTATATATCATTGAAATCTAATTTCCAGGTTGAACTAAATGTAAATGGCAGTTGCTCATAGGTTTTTTTTTTTTTTTTTTAAGTTTAAAAAATTGTACTGTTTTAGTTCCATTCCCAAAATGCTCTCTTGGTATACATACTGAATGTTTCCCTCTAATTCACACTCTGAGTTCTGTAAATTAATACTGCTATTTTGATTTTAGTTAGACTTCTTAATTTTCAGATAAATCATTTGGATGAACGGGAATTGTTTGCCAGTTGGAGCCTGTTTGCATTATCAGTGAATTATTCAGCAGGATTCTCCCCCACGGTGCACAGAATATCAGGCTGGCTTCTCCCCTTCACCCCCTGGTGTTTTTTCTCCTTATACTGAATCTGAGTAGAGCAGAGAAAGCTGTGGCCATGCAGAAGAAGGATTCCATTTTTTGGTACAGAACGTCGTGAAATAAGGGTTTATGTCTAATGCCTCTGGTAGCAAAACAAAGGCTTTGCAGTTACACTCATCTGCTGTCTTCTGACTCGCTGCTCCAAGCATGGAGCAGATGAAAGGGAGGAAGAGTTCCCACTGCCAAAGTAAAGAACGTGAAAACGTTTACTGCCTCCTTTATTCCTGCTGTAGGTTGTACAAGCGGCTCCTCCTGGTCTCTTCTAGTTCATTCTCAAAATCAGAAGATGTAGTGGAAATCTGCTGCAAAGAGTAACTGCTCATCTGTAAAGGAGCTGGAGACCGTGTCTCAGGTCCATCCTGGCCTAGCACTGGAGGGGGCAACTTGGGTGAGTGGAGGAGCTGGAGAATGAGGAGTTACACTGTGTGTAAGGTCATTGCTTATGGCCACTGTGTGATCTCATTTTCACAGACACCATCCTCATAGCACCTTTATCACTCTGGCTTTGAACTAATACCTTGTTCCCAGCCCCTGACCGATTCCCAGCCCCTGACTGCCTCCCATTTGTCCCTCTGAGCCATCACACTCTGTCAGATGAATCTTCCTACACACAGGCTCTTATATGTCCTCTTTCTGCTTTGATTCCTGCAATTGACCCCTCATGCTCCCTGCAGATAAAGCTGTTACTCCTTAATCTTAGCATCTGATACACTCTTCTCTTCTCTTTCTCTGCTTCCTTCAGTAAAACTTCTGTGGCAATCTAGCCCTCTGGGTCTTTTTTATTTTTATTTTTTTCTGAAAAGAGAGATATATATTTTCCTTATACAGTGTGGAAAACATTTTTGCCCTTTCCCTGTGTTATACAATGAGTCCTCTACATACAAACCTTCAAGTTGTGATTTTCAAAGATGCAGACGTGCAGTTGGTGCCAGCAAGGAGCCAGAACCTGTGCCATCAACGGCAGGTGTGAGTGACTTTGCAGCTTGCCCTCCGTCTCCTGTTGCTGGCGATGCTTCAGCTCCGCCATCTCCCACCTCTGCTTCCTCCTCCAATCAGGAATTCTTGCCTGCTCACTCGATGCTAGCCCCTGTATGGCAGCTATTGAACTGAACTACTGTACTTTTCAGGGTACTGTACTGTAAGGTTACAAGTGTTTTCTTTATTTTTTGTTTGCTTTTTATATGTATTATTTGTGTGAAAAGTACTATAAACCTATTACTGTATAGTACTATATAGCTATAGTACTATATGCAGCCATGAAATTAAAAACCACTTACTCCTTGGCAAGAGAGTTATGACCAACCTAGACAGCATATTGAAAAGCAGAGACATTACTTTGCCAACAAAGGCCCGTCTAGTCAAGGCTATGGTTTTTCCAGTGGTCATGTATGGATGTGAGAGTTGGACTGTGAAGAAAGCTGAGTGCTGAAGAATTGATGCTTTTGAACCGTGGTGTTGGAGAAGACTGTTGAGAGTCACTTGGATTGCAAGGAGATGAAACCAGTTCATCCTGAAGGAAATCAGTCCTGAATATTCACTGGAAAGACTGATGTTGAAGCTGAAACTCCAATATTTTGGCCACCTGATGTGAGGAGCTGACTCATTTGAAAAGACCCTGATGCTGGGAAAGATTGAAGGCAAGAAGAGAAGGGGACGAGAGAGGATGAGATGGCTGGATGGCATTTCTGACTCAATGGACGTGAGTTTGGGTGAATTCTGGGAGTTGGTGATAGACAGGGAGGCTTGGTGTGCTGCGGTCCATGGAGTCACAAAAAGTCGGACACGACTGAGTGACTGAACTGAACTGAACTATATAGCTGACTGTGTTAGTTGGGTACCTAAACTAACTGTCATACTTTCGAATGTGTCAGACTTACAAACATGCTTGGAACTCATTCGAATGAAGGGGGCTAAATATACCATTATCAAGAACCTGCTTATTCTCTACCTGGCCATAGGACATGGCCCCTTGGAAAAGTGTCTCTTCCAGTCTCACCCGCTCTCCTTCTGTACCCTGGCATGCCAAAGGTGGGCCACTTCTGTGTTTGCTGTTCCCTGCTTGCCTTTGCCTATGGCCATGCTATTAAGACCACAACCTGACAAGTCACCATCTCCTTCCTTTTCCATTATCCTTTTTATCTCTTTGGGGCTAGTGAACTCCTATGCATACTTCAAGGCCCAACCTTTTTATTTATTTATTTATTTTTATTTTATTTTTTAGTTTTTTATTTTTTAAATTTTAAAATCTTTAATTCTTACATTAGTTCCCAAACATGAACCCCCCTCCCACCTCCCTCCCCATAACATCTCTGTGGGTCATCCCCATGCACCAGCCCCAAGCATGCTGTATCCTGCGTCAGACATAGACTGGCGATTCAATTCTTACACGATAGTATACATGTTAGAATGCCATTCTCCCAAATCATCCCCAACCTATTTATTTCCCTTTTTTCCACTAGATTTTTCCCATCACAGCTCTAACAAGACTTAGATTTCCTCTCATCTGCATTCTCACTCATCTTTATCCAGACAGTTTATTCTATGCATAGTTTGAAAAGTCAGTGTTTAAATGTGTATTTTATTTATTTGGCTGTGCTAGGCCTTAGTTGCAGCACTTGGGATCTTCAGTCTTCATTGCGGCATGCGGGGTCTTTCTATTGCAGCTTGCCAACTCGTAATTGCCGCATGTGGAATCTAGTTCTCTGACCAGAGATTGAACGCTAGGCCCCCTGCATTGGGAGCATGGAGTCTTAGCTCCTGGACCACCAGGGAAGTCCTGAGTCAGTGTTTAAATGTTTTTCTTTCCTACTTCTTAGAAGATGAGGTCTATTTATTTACAGGTCCTTCAACATTAGCATAGTAATTGACACACATTCGGGGCTCAGTAAGGTTTTATCGTTAATAGCTATTTGCTTTAGCTTTCTTTTTCATAAATTTTCAGTAAAAGTAATTTTATCTCTTCAAGTAATTTTGATTTCTTAAAATCTATCTCATTGAAAACGATAGTCTTAATACATGCTGGCCATACCAGTGAGCATCTCTTTCTCTAGAATCACTAAGCACAGGGCTGTTGTCGTTTAGTTGCTATGCCATATCGGACTCTCGTGTGACCCCATGGACTGTAGCCCACCAGTATCCTCTGTCCATGGGATTTCCCGGGCAATACTGGAGTGGGTTGTTGCCACTTCCTTCTCCAGGTGATCTTCCCGACTCAGGGATTGAACTTGCATTGGCAGGTGGGTTTTTTACCACTAAGTCACCAGGGAAGCCTAAGGTAGCTGGAGAGCAAAAGAGGTTATAAACCAGGAAGGTCTGAAGCCAGTGCCGTACATTCTCAAAGCAGTTCAAGAAGCAGGAAGGAAAAATCCCTGTCTGATCTTTAATAGAAAACAAGCTGAGGTTGCCACACAGGGACAGGTTGTAATATTGACCTCTCACCTATCATCCCCTTCAAATAAACACTTTACCATGAAAAGACAGGCATTAAAGAAAGATAACAATAGCTGTAACTATGGGAACGTTTCACTTTGCCGGTTTTGAATTTTAAAAAACAATCAGATCTCAAAGGGATTTATCATCACTAACAAAAGATTCAGTTCAGAAAAAAGAAATGCCAGTTGTAAGTTATGAGACATACACCTGATGCAGGTCTGCCAGTCAACCAGCCCCTCCATGAAGAAGGGAGATGAGTAACGAAATTCTTGGATTAGAAAGTGAACTCAAGAAATGGAAATTCAAACAGCCATTCCTGTCCTTTTACTATTTTGCACTGATCCTCTTAATTTCCGCTTTACCTGAAACATTAGAAAAAGTTACCAGATATTAGTGACATGGGTTCCTATCCTCCACAGTTCAGTTGGCAGAAGTGAAAGAGTTATAATACCATGTAAGATGTTGCTCTGAATTACTTTGCATTCCAAATGGGAGCAGACAGTTATGGGGAAGAATTATATCCCTTTCGGCATGTTTTCAAGCTATATTTGGGAGACCAGAAAAATCTGCATAAATTATAAAACCTATACCAAACACCTTAGAAAGTGTTTTAAACTCAACCTATTTTTTTTTTATTGTTCCCAAATGACTATTTGGCACCTTGACTTTTACGTGTTAACAACATTCAGAACTGCTCTTTTTAATTATTGAATTTTTCTACATTAAAATTAGATCATAAATACTTTTTCAAAAAGAAATGAAGTAAAGCAAAAGGTTGAGCCCACATAGAAAATCTCAGAATGGATAACTTACACAGAGCAATTACAATCTTTTGAACTATTTTGACTCCAGAATCTCTCTCTTTTGATCTCTCTCTCTTACACACACACACACACATTTATATACTATCATAATATTGCTAAAAATAGGGATTTGGAAGGATTTATATTCTTAATAGTGTGGAAACACACACTGAAATCTTCACTCTCAATTTTCCAAACATCTTTTTATATAAACTGCTTTAAGAATCAAAAAGAAAATACTAATATATGAAGAAGGATGAGGAGGCAGAGGGCTAGGAAGGGAGGAGAAAGAGGAGGAGCAGGAGAAATGATGAGAGCTCCATCACATGATGGCACAGTCTGCAATAACAGTGAGCAAGACAGACAAGTCCTGCTCTTCCATGGAGTGTGTAGAGTTGGAGGTCTTTAAAATGTGTTCAAAATAAGTGGCTTTTTCAGTAAAATTACTACTCAAGGGCAATGGGGTCTTATTTATCCTGTGGTTTCAAGCATCTCCTGGCAACTCCCCTCTCCCTCCAGTGGATATAGGCAGTTAGTTTGAAAAACAACTTCACATAGAAGGTTTGCAGACTAGCTCAGAGATCCTTGCCACCCCTTTTTCTCTTCTCCTTGCCTTCATGTTGCTCAACTGCTATCTGTCTTCTTTTACAAAGAAGTCATAAGTGAAGAAGAAAATGGCAACCCGCTCCAGTGTTCTTGCCTGGAGAATCCCAGGGGTGGGGGAGCCTGGTGGGCTGCCGTCTATGGGGTTGCGCAGAGTCGGACACGACTGAGGCAACTTACCAGCAGCAGCAGCAGCAGTGCAAACCGTGAACAGCTATACAGCAAAACAAACAAACAAAAAACCCAGCTATATAGCAAAGACACATTGCTGGATGTATTAGTCAGGGTTCTCCAAAGAAACAAAACCTGTAAGAAATAGATGTATATAAGAGGAGATTTATTCTAGGAATCTGCTCCTGTAGTTATGAGGACAGAAAGTCCCACAGTCTGTCATTTGCAAGCCTGAGTACCAGGAAAGCCAGTGGGATATAATTCTGGTCTGAGAAAAAGGGCCAGAGATTCAGGGAATGGGGCTGATCTGAGGCAGAGAGCCTGAGAACCAGGAGTGCCAGTGCTTGAAGGCAGGAGAGTGTCCTAGATCAAGCGCAGAGAAGGGTGAATTCGTCCTTCCTCTTTATTGTTATATTTGGGCCTCAACAGATTGGATGATATCCACCCACAGTAGGGAGGGCCATCTGCTTTGCTCAGTTCACTGACTCACACGCTGATCTCTTCCCAAACACCCTCAGGGCCACACCCAGAAATACTGCTTCCCCAGCTATCTGGGCACCTTTCAGTGCAGGCAAGTTGACATGCAAAATTAACTTTTATACCAGAACACTGTACCAAGGGATTTGTCCAAATTGTAACCTGGCTTCTACCTGCAAGAGGTTATGGCTTTAAAGGAGATTATGCCGATTTTTTGCTAAAGAAAATGCAATACTGACAAAGCATCAGACATGACTGTGTTCCTACTCTCATTGCCAACTTCCAGTATTTTTCTAGTAATTTCCCTCTCTAATTTTCCATTTCCCTGTGGCCATTTTTTTTATTTCCCCACAGCCTAACTAGCCCATTTTTGTTCCAGCTTTTTCACTTACCCGTATAACCCCCTTTTGTTCCCTTGGTTTCTCCCTTTAAAAACTTTGGTCACCTGTGTCTTAGTTGAAGTTGGACTCAGTTTATTCAGAAGTTTTCTCTCCCCTATTGCAGTAGTACAACTAAAATCTGCTTTGTTACCTTTAACAATTATATTGGGTGTTATTTATGTTTGCTCTGCAATAGGACATGATGGCTACATGGGTGTGGGGTGGGGATCAGTGACTTAGTAAAGTTAGCATTCCATACATAGTGCAAATGGCAAAAGGGAGAAAAGAAGCTCATTTAAAGAGACAGTCATAGCTCACCTTCCATCTATAATGTGTGCATGTTGGCCCACTATTGCCAAATCTTTTAATTTTTTCAAACAAAATTAGAGATCAGATTTTGTTTTAAAGTAAATTTGCCATACTTTAAAAATAACTCAAATTCCAAAACACTGTAATAGCCAAATTAGATAGATACTGTACACACACACACACATACACACACACACCAAGTTTTTCACTTATTCTGGCAGGTTGTGAATGAGAATATGTATGTGTATATTTTGAAGTGTTACTGAATTATAAACAGCCAGAATAAGGAAAGTCTTTTCTGTCATTCAATGTAAATCACTAAACTCACTGTTGCATCAACTGCTTGAGACAATATTGTAGTCAGAATGATACATATGAGATATCTTTTCTCTAAATTAATGGAGGGATTCTATCTCTGGGGCTGTCAATTACCTTTCAGTTCTGCTAAATGCATTTGAAAAGCAATCTGTTTCTGAGGCATGGATTATTTATCTGAATAAACTGAAATGTTAGGCTCTACAGACACCATTCTAGTTGTGGATGCCACCTCAGTCATAGTGCTGCTGTTAATATTATGCGCTACAAGTTTTTAGTTTGCTTACCTTTGACAAAAACAGCTTTTGTGTGTGTGTGTGTGTGTGTGTGTGTGCGTGTTAAATATTTTACATTATGTTTCATCACCAAATGAAGGATAAAATCACAGTAAAATAGGCATCTAAATAAAACTGTAAACGAATCAAGATTTGTCTTGAAGATTCTTACATCTGCTAAGGTTTGCTTCTCTTTTCCTGTTGAAAGTGAAAGCTGCTCAGTCATGTCCGACTCTTTGCCGCCTCATGGACTGTAGAGTCCCTGGAATTCTCCAGGCCAGAATACTGGAGTGGGTAGCCTTTCCCTTCTCCAGGAGATCTTCCCAAACCAGGGATCAAACCCAGGTCTCCCACATTGTGGGAAGATTCTTTAGCAACTGAGCCGCAAGGGAAACCCAATAATACTGGGGTGGGTAGCCTGTATCTTTTCCATCAGATCTTCCCAACCCAGGAATCACATCAGGGTATCCTGCATTTCAGGTGGATTCTTTACAAACTGAGCTATCAGGGGAAGACCCTCTTTTCCTGTTTCCTCTCTTCTAGAAAGCTAAGTAGTCCACTTTCCTCACCTCTTACTCTGCTTGATTCCTCATTTATGTCCTTAGAATGTGGTCCACTGGAGAAGGGAATGGCAAACCATTTCAGTATTCTTGCCTTGAGAACCCTGTAGACAATATGAAAAGGCAAAAAGATAGGACACTGATGGATGAACTTCCCAGGCTGGTATGTCCGCAAGATGCTACTGGAGATCAGTGGAGAAATAACTCCAGAAAGAATGAAGGGACAGAACCAAAGCAAAAACAACACCCAATTGTGGATGTGACTGGTGATAGAAGCAAGGTTCAAAGCTGTAAAGAGCAATATTGCATAGGAACCTGGAATGTTAGGTCCATGAATCAAGGCAAACTGGAAGTGATCAAACAAAAGATGGCAAGTATGAATGTCAACATTCTTGAAATCAGCAAACTAAGATGGATTGGAATGGCTGAATTGAGCTCAGATGACCATTATATCTGCTATTGTGGGCAGAAATCCCTTAGAAGAATTGGAGTAGCCATCATAGTCAAAAAAAGAGTCCAAAATACGTTACTTGGATGCAATCTCAAAAATGACAGAATGATTTCTGTTGATTTCCAAGGCAAAGAATTCAATATCACGGTAATCCAAGTTTATGCCCCGACCAGTAATGCTGAAGAAGGTAAAGTTGAACAGTTCTAGGAAGACCTACAGGACCTTATAGAACTAACACCCCCAAAATATGTCCTTTTCATTATAGGGGACTGGAATGCAAAATTAGGAAGTCAAGAAACACCTGGAGTAACAGGCAAATTTGGCCTTGGAGTACAGAATGAAGCAGGGCAAAGGCTAATAGAGTTTTTCCAAGAGAACACACTGGTCATAACAAACACCCTCTTCCAACAACACAAGAGAAGACTCTACACATGGACATCACCAGATGGTCAACACCAAAATCAGATTATATTCTTTGCAGCCAAAGATGGAGAAGCTCTATACAGTCAGCAAAAACAAGACCAGGAGCTGACAGTGGCTCAGATCATGAACTCCTTATTGCCAAATTCGGACTTAAATTGAAGAAAATGGGTAAAAACCACTAGACCATTCAGGTATGACCTAAATCAAATCCCTTATGATTATACAGTGGAAGTGAGATTTAAGGGACTAGATCTGATAAAGTGCCTGATGAACTATGGACAAACGGAGGTTCGTGACATTGTACAGGAGGCAAGGAGCAAGACCATCCCCAAGAAAAGAAATTCAAAAAAGGCAAAATGGCTGTCTGAGGAGGCATTACAAATAGCTGTGAGCAGAAGAGAAGTGAACAGCAAAGGATAAAAGGACAGATATAAGCATCTGAATACAGAGTTCCAAAGAATAGCAAGAAGAGATAAGAAAGCCTTCCTCAGCGATCAATGCAAAGAAATAGGGAAAACAACAGAATGGGAAAGACTAGAGATCTCTTCAAGAAAATTAGAGATATCAAAGGAACATTTCATGCAAGGATGGGCTCAATAAAGGACAGAAATGGAATGGACCTAACAAAAGCAGAAGATATTAAGAAGAGATGGCAAGAATACACAGAAGAACTGTACAAAAAAAGATCTTCACGACCCAGATAATCATGATGCTTTGATCACTCACAGTCAGCTAGAGCCAGACATCCTAGAATATGAAGTCAAGTGGGCCTTAGGAAGCATCATTATGAACAAAGCTTGTGGAGGTGATAGAATTCCAGTTGACCTATTTCAAATCCTAAAAGATGATGCTATGAAAATGCTACTCTCAATGTGCCAGCAAATTTGGAAAACTAAGCAGTGGACACAGGGCTAGAAAAGGTCAGTTTTCATTCCAATCCCAAAGAAAGGCAATGCCAAAGAATATTCAAACTACTGCACAATTGCACTCATTTCACATACTGACAAAGTAATGCTAAAATTTCTCCAAGCTAGGCTTCAATAATATGTGAACTGAGGACTTCCAGATGTTCAAGCTGGATTTAGAAAGGACAGAGGAACCAAAGATCAAATTGCCAATATCTATTGGATCATCAAAAAAGCAAGAGAGTTCTACAAAAAAATCTACTTCTGCTGCATTGACTATGCTAAAGCCTTTTACTGTGTGAATCACAACAAACTGGAAAATTCTTCAAGAGAGGGGACTATAAGACCATCTTAACTGTCTCTTGAGAAACCTGTATGCAGATAAAGAAGCAACAGTTAGAAACGGACATGGAACTGCAGACTGGTTCCAAATTGGGAAAGAAGTATGTCAAGGATTTATGTTATCATCCTGCTTTTTTAACTTATATGCAGGTTACATCATGAGAAATGCTGGGCTGGATGAAGCACAAGCTGGAATCATGATTGTGGGGAGAAATATCAATAACATCAGATATGCAGATGACACCACCCTTATGGCAGAAAGTGAAGAGGAATTAAAGTTTCCTTATGAAGGTGGAAGAGGTGAGTGAAAAAGCTGACTTAAAACTCAACATTCAAAAAATGAAGATCAGGTCATCTGGTCCCATCACTTCATGAAAAATAAATGGGGAAACAATGGAAACAGTGACAGACTTTATTTTCTTGGGCTCCAAAATCCCTGCAGGTGGTGACAGTAGCCATGAAATTAAAAGATGCTTGCTCCTTGGAAGAAAAGCTATGACAAACCCTCATAGCATATTACGAAGCAGAGAAATTACTTTGCTGACAAAGGTCCGTCTAGTCACAGCTATGGTTTTTCCAGTTGTCATGTATAGATGTTAGATTTGGACTATAAAGAAGGTTGAAAGACAAAGAATCGATGCTTGTGTATTTGTTATAATTAAACAGTCTACAAAACTATGTAAATAGTAACAAAAGCAGTATTACTGTAAAAAAAAGCACTATTGTAAAATAGTAATAACATTTCAAATTATGTATAATTTTAATAATTTTAGAGCATCTTTTCACTTTAAGGTGTCCAGATTTACACAGTAAATTCAATGATCACCCAACTTGTGGGTGAATTTGTTGACCTTTGCATTAGAGAAAGGGCCAGTAGACTAAGACCACAGTTCATGAGCTAAGAATCATTTTTGTTTTTTGAAATGGTTAGAAAATAGAAACAAAAGAAGAGTTATATTTCATTACATGTGAAAATTTTATAGAGTTCAAATTTCAGTGTTCATAAATAAGTTTTATAGGAATATAACCTTGACCATGGATTTGTGTATTGCTTATGGCTACTTTTGTACCATTAGGTTGGTGTGAAAGTAAATGCGGTTTTACATTGTTGAATTTTGCCCTTTGATATTGTAATACATTCTTAAATAACTATGGTTATGTTATGCATCATTTTAATGAGCATTTCTAGCTTCATGCTTTATTTGTTAATGACTTATTCCTTGCTGTTTATTTTATATTTATTTTAGACTAGAGAAATGCTGTTAGAAAAAAAGCAAATTCAAGCAATTTTCTTGTTCAAACTCAAAATGGGTCGTAAAGCAGTGGAGACAACTCTCCATATCAACAGTGTATTTGGCCCAGGAACTGCTAAGGAATGTACAGTGTGTTGGTGGTTCAGAAACTTTTGCAAAGAGGACGAGAATCTTGAAGATGTGGAGCAAGGTGGCTGACTGTTGGCAGTTGACAATGACCAACTGAGAGACATTATTGAAGCTGATTCTCTTACAACTACACAAGAAGTTGCTGAAGAGCTCAATGTCAACCGTTCTACTGTCATTGAACTTGAAGCAAATTGGAAAGGTTGAAAAGCTAGATAAGTGAGTGCCTCATGAGCTGACTGGAATCAAAAAAATCTGTGTTTTAAAGTGTCATCTTTTCTTATTCTACAAAACAGCCAACCATTTCCTGACGGATTGTGACATGTGACAAAAAGTTGATTTTGTACAATTGGCGATGACCAGCTCAGTGGTTGGACTGAGCAGAAGCTCTAAAGCACTTCCCAAAGCTAAATTTGGACCCAAAAAAAGATCATGGTCCCTGTTTAGTTGTCTGCTGCTGATCTGATGCACTATAGCTTTATGAATCCCAGAGAAAAACCATTACATATGAGAGGTATGCTCAGCAAACTGATAAGATGCACTGAAAACTGCAATTCCTGCAGCCATCACTGGTCAACAGAAAGGGCCCAATTCTTCTCCAGGACAATGCCCAATTGCATGCCATACAACCAACGCTTTAAAAGTTGAAGGATTCGGCTACAAAGTTTTGCCTCATCTTCCGTGTTCACCTGACCTCTCACCAACCATCACTCCTTTAAGCATCTCGACAATTTTTTGCAGGGAAAATGCCTCCACAACCAGGAGGAAGCAGAAAATGCTTTTCAAGAGTTTGTCAAATCCCGAAGCATGGATTTTCATGCTACAGGAATAAACAAACTTATTTCTCACTGGCAAAAAGAACAAAAGTGTTGATTACAATGGTTCCTATTTTGATTGATAAATATGTGTTTGGGCCTAGTTATCATGATTTAAAGGGCTTCCCAGGTAGCTCAGTGAGTGAAAAATCTGCCTGCAATGCAGGAGATGCAAGAAATGTGAGTTCAATTCCTGGGTTGGGGAGATCCTCTGGAAGAGGACATGGCAACCCATCCAGTATTTTTGTCTAGAGAATCCAATAGGCAAAGGAGCCTGGTGGGCTACTGTCCATAGGGTCGCACAGTTGGACACGACTGAAGTGACTGAGTATGCACGTATTCAATATGATTTAAAATTCACAGTCTGAAATAGCAGTTTCATTTGAACCAACCTAATGCATAAGCAGAGTTGAGTAATGGCAACAAGGATGATTATTCCTGCAAACCCTATATTTATTAACTGTCTGAGCCTTTATAGGAAAATGTGCCGATCCTTGCATTAGAGTATACAGCTTCCTGTAAGAATGATCTTTCACTGTACATTAATACATCACCACATTATCCATGTGATATTCTTTAATTTAAATCTTCCTTGTAACATAAACTTTAGCGCCAAACTTTAAATTTACTGAAATTGCAAATACAAGGGCCAGAACATAGTTCCTGGTAGATTTACGAGAAACTTAATGAGTTCCATCCAGTAAGGCTTCTTGGAATATTGTGTGGTAGACTTATATTGCATCATCCAACGGTGCTTTTTATGGTATTTTTTAATTAGCCATACTTCAATTATTTACACAAATATTCCAAGGCTCATTAGCTATTTGAAAACTCATAGCTCTGAAATTATACTTCAGATGATAAGTGTGTTATTTTAATAGTACCAAGCTTGTGAACAGGTGTTATATATACCACTGCAAGCTTGCCTATGTACTGTTATTCATGCACTATTTAAAATAAGAGTAGATCCATGAGGTCCGCTAAGCATTTCTTGGAGAAATATTTTTATTTTCAAGAGTAGAGAGGAAAAAAGAAATAATCTTCTCTGTGTGATGGTCTTCAACATTTGGGCCATTGTGGTATCAATTTTCCATCTGTTTGATTGCCATCCCAGCTACTTTATGCTTAGCTAATTAAAATTAAGTGCAAAGTTGTGCTATTATTGAGAAGATATGGTGCCATTCACACAACTGACTTAGATAGTTATGGAAAGCAAATTGAGTTTAGGAACCAATGCTGAGACCTGATGCTTAGATAAACACTGCAGCAAAACACATTTTAGCTTTTTATTCTAACACAGGTTTAACTAACTGCCAACTTGCTTGTATAGTTAATAGTATTTGTGGGGCTGGGAAACTCAGGCTACAGTTCCCTATTATAATAGTCCATAATATTCAAGAAAAAAAGATTAAGTGGACTGCAATATTTCATCAAATAATCCTTTCACTAATATTAAACACAAATATATATGCTGCTTTTTCTCAATAATCATACCTGCTATTTATTTAGTGTCTATTATATGTGTACTAGTTGTAAATTTGGGCTCTGACCCGCATTGCTTGGACTTACTCCTAACCCTACCTATTAATATCAATGGCTGTGCAAACGAGAGGCCAATTACTTAACTTCTCTGTAATTTCATTTCTTATACACATTAATAGTTCCTGAGTATTAAATTAGACAGTACACATAACAAGCTCAGAAAAATAGTAGCATAATCATTGTTATTACTTGACTTTTCATCTGTACAACAATGCTTCAAGGTAAGAATATCATCTTTTTTGCAAGGAAGAACCCTCATGACTAGAGAGGTTGAAAGAGCTACAGTAATACAGCTTATAGTAAAACTGAATATGAGAGACACTTCAAAGATTCAAAGACAAGAACCCTTTTGGTTCTTCCTATTGCATCCCATTGACATTTTTATAAATTCATCCACTTACACAAACAGTTATGTCTGTGGTCCGCACTTCAAAGATTTACTTAACTATTTACGTCAAACATAGCACTTAACTATGTTTCTAAAAGCCCCCAATTTTAAATTCTGATTTTAATAGCTTAGCTGATAAATGTTATCAGAGAGTTTTGAAGTTTAAACCTGTCCTTTGTTTGTTTGTTTTGTTTTAATTTGCAAAGCATTATGCACAGATGGAGTTCTTTTTGGTGAGGATAGCTACTGGCACTCCTCATGTTACACACATTGCATACTAAAACCAAAAGAAAAAAAAAAAGGAAGAAAAATCACCCACCTATCTCTCTGTTAGAGAAAGGAGCAAATAGAACTTTAGATTAAATTCTTAGGAATATCTTAAAGGATGGCTTTCTTGGAATTCAGGAAGCAAGTGAAAAGCATTTGGATGCATTTTAACAGATGATTGCTACCAAATAATTTATGGGTGCAGAGCAATACTGAAAGAGAAAACACCACTAGTTATAACCTAGTAAATTAAAACCAAACAGTCTACATGCCTGGTATTGTGTTTAAGATTAATTGGATCATAGGAGAAAGTGCACATTATGAAGCTCAAATACTAGGAGAAAAGTCATAAAGTTTGAAGACATATCAGTGTATCATCAACCCTGCAGATGCCTTTTATTTATTGCCAACGTAAATGGATATTAATAACATTGCAGGAGAGAGAGAGAGAGAGAGAGAGAGAATGAGAATTTCCCTGAAGATGAAGGAGAAACATGAATAATAGAAAATCTTGTAACAGATTTACAAAAAATATATTTTCTAATCTGAAACCAACATGTGTTAGTTTTTTATTTTCTCTTTATTAAGACTAAAAACTCATTTCAAACATTAAGGACAAAGGCATGGGATGGTGGAAGGGGGAGAAGAAGGATGAACTGGCAGGGAAGTGGTTGGGATTATTGCATCTATTTATTAGCTGACAATGTTATATCTAGTTGGCTATGGAGTACAATTTTTCTTTGAAATGTGCTATTAAAATAAAACACCGTTGCCTTAATGAGGTTTTGATGTAAAATAATGATTTAAAGAATGAGTGAAAATGTAGTTTAACTGTTGCTGGGACTTGTTTAGGCAAATGTCCTCCCTTATTTTTCCAACAAATACTGCATACTATGGTCTTGTAGCTCCCATTATTCCAAATCACATTGAATCACTGTGGGATCTGTCTCATTCCAGACAATAAGCTCTGTCAAAGAAGGAACCATGTGTACATTTTAGCATGCCATTAATGTTCAATATATATTTAAAGATTACAAAACTCTGCAAGTGTGTGAGACTGTCCCCCAATCACCTAGAGGAAGGTGGGTCAAGCTTGGTGCTCCTGGCATTTTGGAATAGACAAGTCTCTGACTTGGGAGTCTATCTCATGTTTTATAGGATGATCAACAGTACCCTTCATCTCTTCTTACCTGATGTCAATATTGACTAGATGCCTGTACCCACTAGAGCATAAGCCTCTTCCAGGCACAAGTTTTAAAATGTCTCCAGATAATTCTAAATGTCTCTGGTAGGGGAAGGGCAGGTAGCATCATCCCCAGTTGAAAACTTCACCAGTAAAGGAGAGCTAGGCCTGGATATCACAGTCCATGGGTTCACTAACATCAGACATGATTTAGCAACTGAACAATAACAACAAATATATCACCTGGGCTTAATGGTATTAACACATCAAAATGAAAATTAATAGCTACAGAATCATTTCAATAGATAGAGAACTGTCTTATAATTTAATATTCATTTATGACTGAAACAAACAAAATTCTTGCAAAACATTTATTAAAGGTAATGGCCTTACACTAAGAAAAGAACAAAGCATATAGTAAACATCCTACTTAGAGATGAAAAATTAGAAGCATTGCCTTAACAGGAATGCACAAAAGAAGGATTCACACTTAATACTTGAAGATTATTCGAAATTTTACTGAAGTTCAAATATGTGATAGAGAAATAATGATCAGTGCAAGCAATAAACATAAGAATTAGAAACAAAGAAAGGAAGTTTTTGCTTTTCTTTTTATTTTTTTTCTTTCTTTTTGTAGACTATAATTGGTGCTAGAAGTTTTCACAGGTATGAAGACTTTAGGCTTTTGTAATGTGGTTTAGCACAATAAGAGTTTACTGACCTTTTCTCTATGTAAGTATGCCAGACTCTAAAGTTGCTGCTTATTGTGCAAAGTAAAAAATGCAAACATCACTGTCCTTGAAGTCTACATGTGGTACAGAGGTTAAGGGTCTCAGTGATTATGATCTAGAATCAGAGTTTCAAATCTCAGTTTTGTCACCCTAATTGTGATCATGTTGTTGAAACTTGGGTCATGGCTGACTCTTTGCAAATCTATGGACTATACCCTGTCAGGGTATACCTTGCCATGGGATTTCTAGGCAATAATACTGGAGTGGGTTGCCATTTTCTCCTCCAGGGGATCTTCCCAACTCAGGGATCAGACTCAGGTCTCCTGCATTGCAGGAAGATTCTTTTACTGCTGAGCCATCATGGAAGCCCCTAATTGTGATCAGAATTCAAGTTAAATAACCTCTTCTAGTGTCAGTTTCCTCAGGTTAAAAAGGGGATGTGATTCATGAACATATCTCCTGTCAAGTTGATCATTTAAAGTTGATAAATACTCATTCAAATCTCCAGCCCCTACTGTATTTACATATTGTTCTTTCATAATTACATTATTTCCATCATGAATTTTAGAGCCAGTATACAATTCTCTTTTCCTTTTATTAGGGAAATGTGACTTAACATGGCAATGAGATATCACTGCCACCTTCAAGAATGGCCAATCCAGAATGCTGACACCCCCAGGTCATGATAAGGATGTGAAGCAGTAACTCTCATTCACTGCTGGGGAGAATGCAAAATTGTACAGCTATGTTGGAAAACAATTTGATGGTTTCAGATATAAGTTTACCATATAATCCAGCAACCGTATTCTCTGATATCAAAGGAGCTGAAGACATATCCACACAAAATCTTCACTTATATAGAATCTGCCTGCAAGGCAGGAGACATGGGTTTGATCCATGGGTCGGAAAGATCCTTTGGAAAAGGGAATGGCAACACACTCCAGTATTCTTGCATGGAGAACTCTGTGGACAGAGGAGCCTGGGGGGCTATAAGGTCACAAAGTCGGACACTACTGAGCAACTATTACTTTTATTAATAATTCCCCAAACCTGGAAGCAACCAATACGTCCTTCAGCAAGTGAATGGATAAATAAACTATGTTACATCTAATAAAATATTATTCAGTGCTAAAAATAAATGAGCTATCAAGCTATGAAAAGACATGGAGGAAATATAAGTACATATGACCAAATTAAAGAAACCAATCTGAAAAGGTTAAATACTGTGCGTATGATTCCCACTGTATGACATTATTCTTGAAAAAGTGAAATTTTGAGAGGTTAAAAAGATCAATGATTACCAGGATTATAGGGGAGAGATAAACAGGTGGAGTGCAAGAGAATTTTTAAGGCGGTGAAATTACTGTATGTAATATCATAATAATTAATAAGTTTGTGCAAACTCTTAGTGTGAACACCACCAAGAGTGAACTGTAATGTAAACTCTGAACCTTGGATGTTAATGATGTATCAATGTAGGCTCATCAGTTGTAATAAATGCAACACCCCAGTAGGGGAGATTGACAATGGGAGAGGCCTGTACTTGCATGATCAAAAAGTATATGAGAAATTCTGTACCATCCTATCGATTTGGCTATGAATCCAAAACTACTCTAAAGAAGTAAAGTCTTAAAAAAAAAACATTCTTGAAAAAGAGTAAATTACAGCCAATCCTGAATACTTTGAAACAGACATGCCGGCAGGCAGTGGGGTGTCCAGGCCCCAGATACAGGCCATTTCCATAAAAATACTAATTGCAGTTGAATGCTCAGTGTGAATCTAGTTGCTTATTATTCAGTGGCACCAATAAATCAAATTATCCAATGACAGCTGTGAAAAATGCTATTTTTCTTTTATAAAAAAGTTTACAGAAAAATGTGAACAGTTGGCATATTTTTTAAAAAAATAGCTGCAAATCAAACTATAGCAGATTTTGTGATCTTGACCTTTCCTGCCCCACTCCCCTGCCTCCTTAAACTGGTTAAAACATGCATAACACTTACAGAAAAATCCTGACAAGAACACATTAAGTGATTTTCCTTCCCCGCTTAGTCCCCTCAAAAAAGCTACTTATTTTGATAGCACAATTAATGAAATACCAGATTTTCCAGCTAGTCAATTTCCCTTTTACATGTTTCATTTCAAAACCAAATGTTTAACATTATTTTGTTTTAGAAGTTTACTTTCACCATCTTTCATTTTCTAAGCACTCTTGCTATGAAAAGAAAACAGATTATAAATTACTACCTCTGAGTATGAGTTAATATAGTTCTGTGTTATAAAGGGTGTCGTCAAGTGTTTCTTTTATAATTGTTCCACTCTATAGGGAACTTGAGTAAGCGAATCATTTATGAGAAAGACAAACTCAATTTGCTATTCAGCATTAAATTTAATTTTGGAGAATTAAGCATTTATTTATCAAGCATTTATTCATTTAAAACACTGTGTTCCCGAGACAACACTGAGAACTCAAAGAAATAGAAAATAGAAAATCCTCCCTCAGGAACACACAACAGAATAATGGAGAGCAAATGTAACTCGTCCCAGTCCATGTAGTAATATGTGCCACACTTATTAATGTGATGTGTATAAGATCAAGTAGAAGACACCTGAATTCACCTGCCAGAGGTGAAGGGGGAGTTCAAAGAGTAGTTGTGGTCAGAAAGTAGAGATAGAGTGACTCACAAGGCAGAGAGTGACCCGTGAAATATCTCAGGGGCTTCAGTGAGCTCAAAGCGGAAAATTCTTTGGGCTGGTGCTGTACTGAGTCACTTCAGTCATGTTCGACTCTTTGAGACCCCGTGGACTGTAGCCGTCCAGGTTCCTCTGTCCACGAGATTCTCCCAGCAAGAATACTGGCCATGGGCTGTCATTTCCTCCTTCAAGGGATCTTCCTGGCCCAAGGGTCAAACCTGCGTCTTCTGTGTCTCCTGCAGGGCAGGTGGCTTCTTTACTGCCGGCACCAGATGGGAAGTCTGGAGAGCAATTTACAAGATGGCTATGTTACGGTCTGAAAGTTTGTATCTCTCCAAAATTTATGTGTTGGGATCCTAACCCCTCAAAGTGATGATATTAGTAGGTGGGGTGGAACACTCATGATTGGAATCAGAGCTTAACGATAGCCTCTTCTAGCTTCTCCCACGTTCGGTGACGGTGGACCGGGAGAGCCCACTGAACAGGCGATGGCTATGGAACAGGAAGAGGTGCTCATTCCAGGCAAGAGAAGTTGACACACTTCTCTGGGACTTTCAGCCTCCAGAACTGTGATAAATAAATGTCTATTATTTATACACCATTAAGTCTGAGCCATTTTGTTACTAAGACTAAGATAGGTTAGTATCAGCAGATGCTGACACCTTCTAACTTCTATGGATCCTTCAAGTCTCAAAATGAACATCTTTTCCCCAGAAAAACTGATCTGTTCATGTAAGTTCCCCATTCATTGTCCTCCCAGATCATCTTTAATTATAAGAGAATTATTATAGCTTCTTCAATTGTCCCAGATAGACTGAAGGGCCATGAGTTCAGGGGCTGAGCCATCTTGATGACCAAGGAATCCCAGGAAAGTCCACAGTGCCACAGGGTTTGATGAAGCTTAGTAATATTTCTAAAATGCATAATGAAAACCAGAATGAATAGATTTTGTGGAAGCAAGATCAGAAAGAGTTATACATAGACAATGAGGTTATAGGGAGAAGTGGCTAATGATTTATTAAGTATATACTCAGATTGGCTTTCTGAACAGATCATTATTGTTAAGGGCGTTACATAAAATAGGAAGGAGGTGATAGGAAGGGCAGTTAAACAATAGGTATCAGAATAAAAACAAATAGCATAAGTTAGTAACAGACCAGAATTGATAAAAACAAGCAAAACAGTGGGTCTTGGGTGCAAGCAGTCTAAGCTCCATGGGGCAGGGACGTCATCTACTTATGTATTTCCAGAGGATATTGAAGTGCCTGAACCACAGAGGACGCTTGTTAAACATTGTCAAGGAAGCGAATTTAAACAAGAGCTGGCATTTGTCAAGGTTTTACTCTGGTCTATTATCTAGTTTTATTTTCATCAATTCCAAAAGGTACGTGCTATTTCTACCCAGGACCAAGGACACTCAACCAAAGGAAAGAAAGATAGCAGGCACAACATTTCTCAGTAAGGTACAGGTGGAGTTAAGATTTAAAACTATTGATGCCAGATTCCCAAACTTGACCTCTGTCCTGCTGATCCAAGTACAGACACCCACCAGTTTCATATCTTTATTTAAGCCTCATCATTACCTAGGCCTGTGGAGACTTTTGCATTCCTCACTATATTAGTCAGTGTTCTCCAGAGAAATAGAGCCAATGGGATATACAGAGAGATTTTTAAGAAGAGGCCCCCTATAGGAATTGGCTGACACAATTATGGAAGCCAAGAAGGCCCATGGTCTGCCATCTGCAAGATGGAGACCTGAGGAAGCTGGTGGTTCAGTCCTAGTCCACGTTTGAGGCCCAAAGAAGCAGGGGAACTGGTGGTGCAACTCTCAGTCCAAAGTCAAAAGCCTGAGAAGCAGAGTCAATGATGCAAGTCTAATCTGAGTCTGAAGGCCCAAGAACCCAAACACTGTTGTCCAAGGGCAGGAGAAGATGAATGCCCTGGCTCAAGCAAAGAGAGAAGATTCTCCCTTCCTCTATCTTTCTGTCCTATAAAGGCCCTCAATAGGTTGGATGTATTATAAATTGGAAATTTTTTTAAAATGCATAGTAACAAAATGGCAAAAGTTTATTCTTGTTTTTCTTATCAGTCTATGTATACAACAATAAGTTCTCAAAAAGATAAACATAAATATTATGAATCGTTTCAAAATTTCTACAGATAACCGTGTCTATTTCCTAATCTATTAATAGAAGTCAAGCACTATTCTTCCCTATTTTTTTCCTGCATTGGGGGTAGTATTGAATAGATCTTCTTCACTCAGTCTACTAATTCAAAGGCTAATCTCTTCCAGAAACACTTTTACAGACAAGCCCAAAGACAATGTTTTTCTTACTATCTGGTCAACCCAAACCCCAGTCATGTTGACACATAAAATTAACCATCACCTTCCCTTATACTTTCATAGGCACTTTTAAAATTATAATTTATCTGCACTGCCTCTTATTTCAGTTGCTAAGGTTATGTAAGAAATTATCACAAGATATGTGGTTTAAAACAATAGCAACATATAGTTTATTCATGAATCTGCAATTAGGGCAGATGCTGGCAAGGAGAGCCCCTCTCAACTCCACTTTGGTGTCAGCTGTAATGCTGAGACTGTTTAAATCCCTGCTCACTCTCATGTCTGGCTGGCAGTGAGTTTCTCGTTGGGACAATGAGCATGAATTAATTGGATATGGTTTCTTTGGGTGGCCTAAGCCTCCTTACAGCACGTGGGCTAGGTTCCAAGACTAAACATCTGGAGACACAGAGAACAGAGGAAAAGAGAGGCGAGAGGGAGGCTCTACCTTCAGTTCAGTTCAGTTCAGTCACTCAGTCGTGTCTGACTCATATGCCTAGCCTCAGAAGTCATACAGCATCTCTTCTAGCACATTCTACATTCTGTTCACTAGAATGAGACCTTATGTGGGAAATTTAACTCCTTTGCAATGTTCCAAAAAGCACATGGGATAAGAAAATACTGATGCAGATATTTTTGAAAAATACAATTTGCCCCACCAACCACAGCACAGTCAGAAAATTCTTTAGAAAATGGAATATGGATTCTTTGTATTTATTGTTATTGTTAAGTCACTAAATCGTGTCCAGCTTTTTGCCACCCCATGAACTGCAGCATGCCAGGCTTCCTTGCCCTTCACTGTCTTTCGGAGTTTGCTCAAACCCATGTCTGTACAAATAAGTAATTATGGAAAATAATAATTCTTTTTAAGCATTGATAATATCAAGAGTTTACATTTATAAATCATTTATTCAACACTAGTACTCAATCTGCATCACAAACTTGTCGTGATACAGTTATTATCTCCATTTTATAGTTGGAGAAATGGAGGCATAGCGAAGTGTAGTAACTTGCCCAGTGTTACACAGCTAATTAGTGGTGGAGCTGGTGGTCAAGTCCAGGCAATCCATTTCCATTCATAAATACCGCACTTTACTGACTTTCTAAGAGGAGTCAAGGAAAAAATAGAAATCTCTTACTTTGTAGGCTTTCTTGAGAGTTTGATCTTCTTTCCTCTTATAACATTCTTGCCATTTGCATGTTCTAGATCTTAGTAAGCTAGTTTGGTTACACTGACAGTGTACCCCTTCAAAACATCTACAAAGAGAAACCCCATTAAGCAACTTAATTTCATGTGTTTTGGTAGAGATTACCATTCCTTAAGCACGTATAGCAAATACACTTGCAGGTCATCAATACTCAAGACCAAAGAATTAAAAGTGTAAGATGTGGAAAAAGACTATAAGATACATTTGAAATATTTTCCTAAAAGTAAAAGTTAGTTTTCATAACTGATTCTTAAATTCAGTTCTTCATAACCAGACCACCACCTATATGAAAGTAACAGTATACAGTAAAGAAACATTCAGGGGATACTTGGATGAGATGAAGGTATATTCTGTAATTAATTTAAATGGCCTCAGAATCGCTTCTTGAAATATTTCTGTTCATTAAACCTACAAACATCTAGTCAAGTTTTCTGAATTAATATTGGGTGCCCTCAAATACAAATACTTAAAAAAAAATAGTTTAAATAGCTCTAAGCACCACTTACAAAGAACCACTGCAATTTCAGACACATCAAATTAGGACTATTGAAATCCTCATAATTTTGACATCACTACCAAATAAAGCTAACTTTCTAGTTTTTCAGCATTGCAGTCATCATAATTATTATCACCAATTTCATTTAATGACTGGGTTTTTTTTGGTGCTTGACTTTTAAATTTTAATCATACAAATTAGACAACAGACATGGTTATTTGTAGAAATTTTGAAAAGATTAGTGACATTTATGTATATATTTTGAAAATTTACTCTTGTGTACATGGGTTGATAAGAAAAAAAAATTCCATATTGTTAAAATCCAATCTGATTGTTTGATTGTAATTTATAATACATCCAGTGTGAAGAATTTATCATCTGTGATTTGATACTTTAATCCTGATTTAAGGCATATTCTGTTTCATTTTGACACAAACTGTTGTGTTAAATGGGTTAACATTATTTAACATATGTTGGCTGTATTTCAAAATGATTTGCCCCCCCTTAAAATGTCAAATTTTGAGTCATTTTTAGAATATTCCAGTAATTCACCCAGACAACCTGGGTTGTAGTGGAGATGGATAATAAGAAACAGCTGGATCAGCTATTCTGCCATCAAGAGATATCATAAAAGAGAGAGGTTTTTAAACACAAGTTCCTAAGTTTTGGAATGACAAAGTACTGCCAAGACTACAAAACTAAACCAAGATGAGGAAAATGAGGTCAAGAAAATGACTTGCCTAAGGTCCCATGACTAGTTAGTATATGCTATTGTTGTTTAGTAGCTAAGTAATGTCCAACTCTTTGCAGCCCCATGGACTGTAGCCCACCAGGCTCCTCTGTCCTTGGGATTTCCCAGGCAAGAATACTAGAGTGGGCTGCCATTTCCTTCTCCAGGGTATTTTCCTGACTGCAATTGAAAGTGTGTCACCTACATTATAGGTGGATTCTTTACCACTGAGTCCCTAGAGAAGCCCACTCCTGTATTCTGGCCTAGAGAGTTCCATGGATAGAGGAGCCTGGCAGGATACAGTCCATGGAGTCAGACATGACTGAGCAACATTCACTTCACTATTAACTGAGCAAGAACACTTTCATTCTTTAACATAGACCACAGAACTATCCTTTATCTGTTCAACATCACAGAACAGGTTTCCCTGCAGGTTCACTGGTAGAGAACCCATCTGGTAATGCAGGAGACACGGGTTCAATCCCTGGGTCAGGAAGATCCCCATGAGGAGGAAACGGCAACCCACTCCTGGTATTCATGCCTGGGAAAGCCTATGGACAGAGGAGCCTGGTGGGTTATAGTCCATGAGTCACCAAAAAGTTCAATATGACTTAGCAACTAAACAAATACATCACAGAATGTTATTTTGTTTTCTTTTGTTTCTGTTCAGTTCAGTTGGCTCAATCATATTTGACTCTTTGCAAAACTGTGGACTGCAGCACGCCTGACTTCCCTGTTCATCACCACCTCCCAGAGCCTGCTCAAATCCACGTCCATTAGGTCGGTGATGCCATCCAACCATCTCATCCTCTGTCGTCCCCTTCTCCTCCTGCCCCCAATCCCTCCCAGCATTAGGGTCTTTTCCATTGAATCAGTTCTTCATGTCAGGTGGCCAAAGTACTGGAGTTTCAGCTTCAGCATCAGTCCTTCCAATGAATATTTAGAACTGATTTCCTTTAGAATGGACTGGCTGGATCTCCTTGCAGTCCAAGGGACCCTCAAGAGTCTTCTCCAACACTCCAAAAAGCATCAATTCTTCAACACTCAGCTTTCTTTATGGTCCAACTCTCACATCCATACATGACGACTGGAAAAACCATGGCTTTGACTAGACAGACCTTTGTTGGCAAAGGAATGTCTCTGCTTTTTAATGTTCAGTCCAGGTTGGTCATAGCCTTTCTTCCAAGGAGCAAGCATCTTTTAATTTCATGACTTCAGTCACCATCTGCAGTGATTTTGGAGCCTAAGAAAGTCTATCACTGTTTCCATTGTTTCCCTATCTATTTGCGTTGAAGTGATGGCACTGGATGCCATAATCTTAGTTTTTTGAATGCTAAGTTTTAAGCCAGGTTTTTCAGTCTCCTCTTTCATTTTCATCAAGAGGCTCTTTAGTTCTTCTTTACTTTCTGCCTTAAGGGTCATATCATCTGCATATCTGAGGTTATTGATATTTCTCCCGGCAATCTTGATTCCAGCTTGTGCTTCATCCAGCCTGGCATTTTGCATGATGTACTCTGCATATAAGCTAAATAAGCAGGGTGACAATACACAGCCTTGATGTACTACTCCTTTCCCGATTTGGAACCAGTCTGTTTTTCCATGTTCTAACTGTTTCTTGACCTGCATACAGATTTCTCAGGAGGAGGGTAAGGCAGTGTGGTATTCCCAAATCTTGAAGAATTTTCCTCAGTTTTCTGTTTTTTTTTTTTTTTTTTTTTTTTTTTTCTGAATAGCACCTAGCTGAAAGAGGAGAGGTGAAAAGCTTTCTTTTGCTGTCCTCTTGATGCATTTTTGGGCTCCAAAATCACTGCAGATGGTGATTGCAGCCATGAAATTAAAAGACGCTTTCTCCTTGGAAGAAAAGTTATGACCAACCTAGATAGCATATTCAAAAGCAGAGACATTACTTTGCCGACTAATGTCCGTCTAGTCAAGGCTATGGTTTTTCCTGTGGTCATGTATGGATGTGAGAGTTGGACTGTGAAGAAGGCTGAGCGCCGAAGAATTGATGCATTTGAACTGTGGTGTTGGAGAAGACTCTTGAGAGTCCCTTAGACTGTAAGGAGATCCAACCAGTCCATTCTGAAAGAGATCAGCCCTGGGATTCTTTGGAAGGAATGATGCTAAAGCTGAAACTCCAGTACTTTGGCCACCTCATGAGAAGAGATGACTCATTGGAAAAGACTCTGATGCTGGGAGGGATTGGGGGCAGGAGGAGAAGGGGACAATGAGGATGAGATGGCTAGAGGGCATCACAGACTCGATGGACGTGAGTCTGAGTGAACTCCGGGAGATGATGATAAACAGGGAGGCCCGGCGTGCTGCGATTCATGGGGTCGCAAAGAGTTGGACACGACTGAGCGACTGAACTGAACTGAACTTGATGCATCAGAAAGAATAAACCACCTTTGGAGTGAGTATGTTAAAAGACATGACCTTGTTAATTTATAAATTCCTGTAGAGGACATTTACCATGTTATCAAGATAAACATTTCAATTAAAAAAAATCAAAAAAAAGTGAATCTAACACAAATTAACTTGAGTACTCAAGTTAATAGTCTTTTCAATAGTTGCTGTTTATAATTCTCAATGAAATGTTTCCTTAGAATCAGCTTTACTAGCTAGTAAATAAATTTTATCACTACTTTTTTACTAGTAATGAAAAAGCAAAATTTAGTTTTGATTGCTTCAGGATATGGAGGCAATGGAAGATTGCGTTCCTGAATTTCAGTTACTCTGTTGGTAAGTGCTTTATTGTAGGATGGCCCCGAGCCAGGCTCCTGTGCCCTTACAGTGCACTAAGGTGATGGTGAGGCTCTTCTGCCCACATTGCAGACCAAGGAAAGGAGAAGACACTACTCATTTATTTTGCTGGAACAATCTCATTTGTTATTAGGCTCTATCTCTTCTTCCTGTTCAACTGAATGTCAAATTAAAATCCCCATGAGAAGCATATTTTTATAGAAATACAAATGAGGGTCAATAAAGTGAGGCTGGGACAGTCAGTCAACACAGATTTGTGTAAGACAAACTTTGCAGAGATCTCTGAAAAATATGGCAGGAAATTATAAGTGAGAAAGAGAGAGACAGAGACTTATTTTTTTACTGTCTCGTGGAAAGCAATTTTTTTTCACAATTTCCTAAAATTAACTCACTCATTCATTCATTCATTCAATGAGTTAATAAATAAGTTTTGAAAACTACTGTGTCTAGAAATTGCTTGTTAATAGTATAAAATTCCTAAAGGATTTCCAAAGACATTTCTTTATGATGTTACTTGGCACAAGAGATTTACACATTATATAACCTTAGCAAAGAAAATGGAGAAGATTAATAAAGTTTGTTTTCTGTAAAACTTGGCACAAGAAGTTAGCAAGCCACATAACCACAACAAAGGAATTGAAAAAAGTGAAACTGGTTTGTTTATTGCAAAATTTCTCATGACCATTGATGTATAAATACACATTACAAAGCTCAAAAAATATATTTATGCATGTTTCTCTAAGCTTATTTGATTGAATAATCTATTTTGTGTTTTCTCTTGTTTTCACTCCAGGTAGCATTTTTGAACAATTGTTTCAAGGAAATATAATTTTGAATTAATGGATCTAATAAAAACTTCTGATGGATGGTTAAGTGCACTCCCAATTTTTATGTTAGTAGAGGCAAGCCTTGGGTAGATCTGGACAGACGTAGGGTCAAATTTGGGCTGCTATGATTGTGCTCTGTTATACAACTGAGTAATTTAAAAAAGACACACATATGTATCTGTAATATCTTTATATGTGTGTGTGTGTAATATTCAGATAATAGCATATTGTAGAGAGTTATTTTGAGGATGACATGTAAGTATATGCTAAATTAATCAGGTGCAGTGTCTGTCATTTAGGAGTTTAATAAATTATAACTCCTAGGATGATGATGATGATAAATTAAAAAGGGAAGAAACTTTTTTTGACAACAAAACATAGTATCCCATATGGCAGAAATGAATCCTGGGACCCTGTTTTGCCGTCATGCAATAGCATTTTCAGCACCATAGACTGCTTATCCTTCCCTTGTTTTCCCAGTTATACTGTTTATTTAACTTCCAATGTCCTTTTTTGACTGATAACAGTTTTGAGTCATGGCCAGTCTCCTAGAAGCCTCTTTTCCTGCTCAAGTCTTTCCAATCGCTTCCTTGAATAGCATCTTTTCTTTTTTTCCCAGTTATCCCTGTCTCCTGTGCCTAGAAACCTTTTACCAATGGACAGGTATCCTGGAGGATGAGAGAGAGGCTCTATCTCTTATCTGCTGTAAGTAACCACCCACTGTTTTATCCTTTCCCAGGTGCGGTTCTCCTATACCCTAACTCCATCAAGTGTTTAAGGGCGTCAAAGCTAGGAATCTCTTGGAGTGATGATGACTGAATCACAGAAAACTGTATTTCCGTATGGCAGAGCGAGTAATACCAGTAATCTCTCTTGAAACCCTCAGGTCCCCCCAATTTTTCAGGCATATAGATAAATTATTGTCTAATGAGTATAGTTTCATTTTAGGCAGAAAAATAGGGATATGCAGGCAAAAGAGAAGGAGTTGCTTTCTGCATTTGCACTCTGGGTGTGAATGGCAGTTAACATATTTAGCTTCTATTTCCAGTGGTTCTTCCATTCATACTCATTCATACAACAAGTGTTATCAGACATAAGGAACTAATTTTGGATATTTTAAGCTTAAATTCGGAGAAGGCAATGACACCCTACTCCAATACTCTTGCCTGGGAAATCCCATGGATGGAGGAGCCTGGTGGGCTGCAGTCCATGGGTCGCGAGGAGTCGGACACGACTAAGCGACTTAACTTTCACTTTTCACTTTCATGCATTGGAGAAGGAAATGGCAACGCACTCCAGTGTTCTTGCCTGGAGAATCCCAAGGACGGGACCTGGTGGGCTGCTGTCTATGGAGTCGCACGGAGTCGGACACGACTGACGTGACTTAGAAGAAGAAAAGCTTAAATTATGTTTAACCTCAGAATGTTATGAATTCTTTAGGAGCTTACATCACTTTCATAATGTTGGTTGGTGAACTGAATTATTTCTGTAACATTCAGGTATCATAACAAATCAAGTGAAAGTTGGATGTAACTGAAAAATCTCACATCAAGAAATACATGTTTTGAATATTCTTTAGTAAGAAACTGTTTTAAAAGTAATTGGTTACAACCATGTAATGAAGTCCAAAAATGTGAAAAACACTTACCTAAATGTATTTATTGTGCTCCTGACAAAGAGAGGCGGGAGGATAAAGAGAGAAAAGTACAAAACAAATAACATGAAAAACTGGTTATCAGGTTGAATTTAAGGTAAGAGATCTTGATGGGAGGAGAAATGCTCTTAATATTTAAGAAGGAACTATTGAAGTCATATATAATTCCATTAATCAGCTTCTGCCAAAATCTCAAGCCATTTCCAAAATAGTTTCTTTGTACCCCAGACATGAAAATGGCTATAATGGCCAAACTCTTAACTTTCTGCTAAATTTCCGGGAAATAGTCAAGAACATAGCAATTAAAAAGTCTATATATCAAGACCTATTAAAATAATAAACTAGGATCTATTTAATTACATGGTATTAGTAACTGCCATTGAAAAATAAAATTGAGTAGGATAATATCTGAATCAGTGTTAGATTAAGAAAGGGGAGCTGTACAAGTGAAAAATTAGCTCATTAGCAATGTGTAATAACGTAATTTGAAAACATTTATACATGACCCAAGAAAAACAAATGTGGAAGTTTGGCTTTCCAAACTGGTAAGAGTTTGGCAAAATTTTATTTGGACTGGACCAAAATTTGGTTCCTTTCCAGGCTTTGAAGCTGAATCAACACAGACAGAATGAAATGTAGCTTTTTTTAGGGGGGAAATTATCTGTAATTTGGATTATCACATATCCTTTTCCAAAGTCTAGTGTATAATTTTGGCTTATTTTTTTAAATTCCCTTCATATAATTAGTATCTGAAACTAAAAAATAGTGTTAATGATACTAGAAGGACCATGGGAATATTCAAGTCAATCACATTGGTTTCGGGGGGAAGGGGACAGAAAGCTATGTTGAGAAATGAACAAACCAACACTTAAGTACCCTGATTTTATTTCTCAAAAAGGAAATACTCATTTTAAGGTCAACATGGTTATTTGTTAAACAAAAATTAGGCCATACAGTTTGACAAACAATTTATTCCATTTGAAATATTCATAAGAAGAGCTTTAAAATCTTAAAAAAATTAAGTCATTGTTAATTACACAATGAACAAATCTCCCTTATTAAAAATATTTATTCTCCCAAACAAAAGATAGGTTTATCAAGTAAAGGCAATCTTGCATTCAACTTGGTATCACCAGATCAGAGAGCCTAGCATGTAGATTCACATTATTAGTCTTCTGAATTGTTGCATAAAATCTTTCAGGAAATTTGAAATTTCCTGGCGAATCCAAGTTGTTTAGTCAGTTTTCATTTCGGCAGCCAAGTCAGTCGTAAAATAATCCCTTCTTTGTTGCCAAAGGTTTTCTTGAGAGGAGCTCTTCTTCTGAGTGGTGTGAAGAATTGCAGTTACCCATTTCAAAAGGCTCATGTCTACATGCAGCAAGATAGTACAAGAAATCACAGCTTTACTGGACCACGCACGCACGAGGTTGCGGGGGTTGCTGAGATTGGTGGTCTATTTATGCCCCAAACATGAAAATGGCTATAATGGTCAAACTGAATTTTCTGCTACATTCCCTGGAAGTAGTCAAGAATCCAGCAGTTAAAAGGCTGTACATGTGCAAGCTGGTATTGCTCAGTTTACGTATTAATTACAATCCATATTATTTTAGAACAGAGGATGGAAGTCACGAAATGTAGTTTCACTTGTCTATGAGGGTTACCGGACTACCCAGCACCCTCAAACCTCTCTCTGCTCTTCTGACTGCATAGATCAGTGGCAAACTTGAAAGTTGTGTGAATCTTTTTAACATGGAAAAACTATCCCTAAATATAGCTTCATCAAAGACTTTAATGATCTGTACTTTGAAATTCCTTGTTCTGAACTTAAAACTATGACTCATTTTGATAAAAACAAGTTTTACCACTCTGCATTTTTTCCTCTTTTGGCTTTTAGTGCCTTGAAAATAATTCTAACTGAATGACTCATTTCAGGCAAAGTATAATCGACCATCAAACATGATGTACTGACGGGGTTTAAAGACATTTGACTTTCCTGCTGTCCTACAATGGTGTCTTCAGGAAAGGAGTCATTGTTGACATATGCTTAGAAGTGAATTTTACAACTTTTAATGTTATCACAATGATCCTGTTTAGAATAGAGCCTATCTAACCCCAGTATTTTGCATTTCTTTTCCATGGGGATGGTCTTGATCCCTGTCTTCTATACAATGTCATGAACCTCCGTCCATAGTTCATCAGGCACTCTGTCTATCAGATCTAGGCCCTTAAATCTATTTCTCACTTCCACTGTATAATCATAAGGGATTTGATTTAGGTCATACCTGAATGGTCTAGTGGTTTTCCCTACTTTCTTCAATTTAAATCTGAATTTGGCAATAAGGAGCTCATGATCTGAGCTACAGTCAGCTCCTGGTCTTGTTTTTGCTGACTATATAGAGCTTCTCCATCTTTGGCTGCAAAGAATATAATCAATCTGATTTTGGTGTTGACCATCTGGTGATGTCCATGTGTAGAGTCTTCTCTTGTGTTGTTGGAAGAGGATGTTTGCTATGACCAGTATGTTCTCTTAGGAAAACTCTATTATCCTTTGCCCTGCTTCATTCCATATTCCAAGGCCAAATTTGCCTGTTTGGTTGAATTCCGGGAGTTGGTGATGAACAGGGAGGCCTGGCGTCCTGTGATTCATGGGGTCGCAAAGAGTCGGACATGACTGAGCGACTGAACTGAACTGAACTGAACCCCAGTTTTGTTCCATATTCACACCCCCCATCTCCAATCTTCACACTCATGTTTCATGACCTGGTGTAATTTTTATACACCCATTCCCTTGAGACACCTTCTTCAGGGGGAGAAGGAACTAGGTGACAAGCTTCCACTTACTTTTGAAGATCCTCTTTCCTAGTGTATATAATACAGCTTGGAGCTTCAGGCAGTGCTAGAGGTAAAGAAGCCACTTGCCAATGCAGGAAACACGGGAGATGTGGGTTTGATCCCCAGACTGGCAACATTCCTTGGAGGAGGTCATGACAACCGACTCCAGTATTCTTGCCTGGAGAAGCCCATGGACGGAGGAGCCTGGCAGGCTACAGACTATAGCGCCACAAAGAATTGGACGCAACTGCGTTACTTAGCATGCATTCATCAGACAGCTTTATGCATATAGGCATTAATTTCCATAACAAATTCCCACAGAACACATTCATAAATATATTATTTCATATTGTTTTAAGAAAACAGCTCTAAATGTAATCAACAAATGTTCTCTGTGTTAAAATATCTGTTTTGAATAACCAAATACAAAAGATGGTACAAACATTCATAGTTCTTATATGCTAGACTTGTATATATATATGTATACACACACACAAACACATATTTTATATGTATATATGAATACAGAAAATGAAGCACATAGAAAATAGTGAAAAACAAACAGTACTTACTAATGACTCTCTAGAAATAAAATCAGTACATGAAATATGGGCATTCAAAGATATTTGGTTATGGAATTTATGCCTATCCTAAGATTTTAATTAAGTTTAATTCTCACTCTCATCTACTGATTTGCTGCCTGGGTTAAGCTGGCATAAATTTTTGTATGAATTTGGAAAATGTAAAGGAATAAGAAAGCCATTGAAATGATTGACTTCTAATGAGAGAATGCATGCAGACTCATATGTCTCATTTCATGGGCATATTTTGATTGTTAACAATGAATTGAGATAACACATTGGTTTATAGGATTAGTGTTGACCTTTTACCAAAGGATTCCTGTCACAACAAATCCTATCACTCCCTCACAGCAGTGTTGTAACTGGAAGGGCCAACAGAAGTCACAGCAGGAAAAAGAACAAACTTTAAACACCAACCCTCGTGAAATCTGTGAGGCATAGCCAAAATAAGATTATCAAGTTCACAGTAGATCAGAGTAGGCTGAATTATGCTCATCCCCCTACCCCACTGCAAGATGAACAACATTCCAATTTCCAGAACCTATGAGTATGTTATTGAAAGGAAATCTTGCAGAAAACAGCTTAAGGATCTTGAGATGGGAGATTATCTCAGTGGACCCTATGGGTAGAATCAACGTTAATTGTAAAATTTCTTTTAAAAGAGATGCAGGGAGATAAGAATTGTAGTAGGAAGTGTGATAAAAGGAAAAGAAACAAAAGGCTGGAGCCCTGTGGGGAAGGAGACATGCTAATAACTATAGGCAGCTAGAAACAAAGAGGGCGACTCTCCCCACGGGTCTCCAGATGGAACTAGAACTGCCAAAACCCTTGAAAGTGAGGGACTTCTGGCCTCCAGAATTTTGAGAGAATAAATATTGAGTTGGTGAGAATGTTCTTTCGGGTTTTTCTGTAAGACCCTAGAAAAAAAACCCAAATGAACTTTAGCCAACCCATTACATGTTGTTTCAATTCAATTCAGTCGTGTCCGACTCTTTGCAACCCCAAGAACCCCCACACACAAGGCCTCCCTGTCCATCACCAACTCCCGGAGTCCACCCAGACCCATGTCCATTGAGCCAGTGATGCCATCCAACCATCTCGTCTTCTGTCGTCCCCTTCTCCTCCTGCCCTTAATCTCTCCCAGCATCAGGGTGTTTTCAAATGAGTCAGCTCTTCGTATCAGGTGCCCAAAGTATTGGACTTTCAGCTTCAACATCAGTCCTTCCAATAAACGCCCAGGACTGATCTCCTTTAGGATGGACTGGTTGGATCTCTTTGTAGTCCAAGGGACTCTCAAGAGTCTTCTCCAACACCACAGTTCAAAAGCATCAAATCTTCTCTGCTCAGCTTTCTTTATAGTCCAACTCTCACATCCATACAAGACTACTAGAAAAACCATAGCCTTGACCAGACAGACCTTTGTTGACAATGTCTCTGCTTTTTAATATGCTGTCAAGGTTGGTCATAGCCTTCCTTCCAAGGAGTAAGCATCTTTTAATTTCATGGCTGCAATCACAATCTGCAGTGATTTGGGAGCCCAGAAAAATAAAGTCAGCCACTGTTTCCACTGTTTCCCCATCTATTTGCCATGAAGTAATGGGACCAGATGCCATGATCTTCGTTTTCTGAATGTTGAATTTTAAGCCAACTTTTTCACTCTCCTCTTTCATCAAGAGGCTCTTTAGCGCTTCACTTTCTGCCATAAGGGTGGTGTAATCTGCATACCTGAGGTTATTGATATTTCTCCCGGCAATCTTGATTCCAGGTTGTCCTCCAGCCCAGTGTTTCTCATAATATACTCTGCATATGTTAAATAAGTAGGGTGACAATATGCACCCTTAACGTACTCCTTTTCCTATTTGTTTAATGTCATGTTATTTGTGGTAAGTTATTATCACAGCAATAGTATTGGTAACTAATACATAGATATAAATATTTTGGGGGTGTGGGAGAGAGAACCCCCAAAGAACCTCAGATGCTTTTAGTATGTTCTCTTTCTCTTTTTGATGGGAAACTTTGAAAAAAATAAGATGACATATATTACATATTTCCACTGTCTGACATTCACACTGTGCTGGGAAAAACGCATTTTTCAATGTTATTTAATATTCTTCCAATATCTCCTCCCCTTTTCTATTTAATTCTAAAAGATCAATCTAATCCATTAAAAGGCCAGAAATCCTGAAAATGTTGTCATAATTGTATTTTCTGTTTGATAGAGTAGGTCATTATAAAACCAATGCCATTTAATATGTATGATACAAATGTGAAAATTCCTAAGATAAAGTTGAGCTTAGATTCTCAAGTTCAGGAAGAAAGACTTAGGTAACAGAGTTTTATTATTACCTGAAAGTCAAGCAATGTGGGTTCCAGTTCCAGTTAGTGTGTGGGTACTTATTATTTCCCAGTACCCTAATTTTTAGGTAAAATGCTGAGACTAAATTGTGACTAAGGTGTCTGTCATCTATAACATGTATTGTGTAGCAGGAAGTGACAATGAGCATTTCTGCTCTTAATTCCAGGAACAGGTCTAAAATGGGCCTCAAAGGACAAAACAAGCAGGCTCTCTGAGAACTGCGGAAACATCTGCACCAAAGAACTGAACTTCCGGATGGTCCTTCACTAGGGCTCCTTGCAGAGTTGTCCTGTGCGTCCCTGGTGGCTCAGAGGGTAAAGCGTCCGCCTGCAATGCAGGAGACCTGGGTTCCATCCCTGAGCTGGGAAGATTCCCTGGAGGAGGGCATGGCAACCCACTCCGGTATTCTTGCCTGTAGAATCCCCATGGACAGAGGATCCTGGTGGGCTGCAGTCCATGGGGTCTCAGAGAGTCGGGCATGACTCATCGAATAAGCACAGGTAGCACACAAAGCTACGAGCGTCGGGGTGGTGAATAGTGCGGGGTGGTGCATAGCGCGGGGTGGTGAATAGCGCGGGGTGGTGAATAGCGCGGGGTGGTGCATAGCGCGGGGTGGTGCATAGCGCGGGGTGGTGAATAGCGCGGGGTGGTGCATAGCGCGGGGTGGTGAATAGCGCGGGGTGGTGAATAGCGCGGGGTGGTGAATAGTGCGGGGTGGTGAATAGTGCGGGGTGGTGAATAGTGAGAGGAGGCATAGGACAATCTTTGCTGTTATTAAATTAAGCATTTAATTGGGCAAGTGTCGATCAAGCTCAGCTCACCCGTATGACATTTACAAATATTTTCAAAACAACAAAATCAATTAAGTGAAATATAACTTAAGCTGGCTTATCCTCCTGTTTAGTTACTTTATTATTTTGAGGCTGAAGTTCTAAGATTTTCCTTTCTAGACAGAGTAGATTTTTCAGCTATCTTGTTGTTCCTGGTAGATACCTTGTAGTAAATTTTTCAAGCTTCAAATATTTCTGGTATGTTTTTTAAAAAGTTCTTTGCAGAGCACTGGGTTGAGCTCCCTGTATCACACAGCAATTCCCACCTGTTACCTATTTTACATTTAGTAATGTATGTTTCCATGCCATTCTTTCAGTTTATCACACCCTCTCCTTTCCACACTGTGTTCACAAGTTTGTTCTCTATGTCTGCATCCCCACTGCTGCTCTGCAAATAGGTTTATCAGCACCACCGTTCCAGATTCCATAGGCATGCATTAATATAGGGTTGAGATGTGGAGGGAGATTGGAGGGAGGTTTGGGAGGGAGGGGACATATGTATGTCTGTGGTGATTCATGTTGATGTATGGCAGAAAACCAACACAATATTGTAAAGCAATTATCCTCCCATAAAAGAAAAAAATAAAGAGTTCATTGCAGCATTATTTACAAGAGCCAGGACACAGAAGCAACCTAAATATTCATTAACAGATGAATGGATAAAGCAGATGTGATACATACACACAATGAAATATTACTCAGCCATTAAAAGGAACAAAACAGGATTGTTTGTAGAGATATGGATGGACCTAGAGATTGTCATACAGAGTGAATTCAGTCAGAAGGAGAAACACATTGTATATTAACACATATATTTGGAATCTAGAAAAATGGTACAGATGAACCATCTGTAGGGCAGAAATAGAGATGCAAACACAGAACAGATACGTGGACACTGGCGGGATGAGGGAGGCAGGATTAATTGGGACACTGGGATCGGCATAAATACACTGTGCTGTGCTGTGCTGAGCTGCTCAGTCATATCTGACTCTGCGCGACCCTATGGACTTTAGTCCACAAGGTTCCTCTGTCCATGCGGATTCTCCAGGTAAGAAAATACTGGAGTGAGTTGCCATGCCCCCTCCAGGGATTGAAGCCAGGTCTCCCACATTGCAGGTGGATTCTTTACCCTCTGAGCCACCAGGGAAACCCAAGAATACTGGAGTGGATAGCCTATCCCTTCTCCAGGGGAATTTCCCAACCCAGGAATCAAACTGGGGTCTCCGGCATTGCAGGCGGATTCTTTACCAGCTGAGCTACCTGGGAAGCCCCATAGATACACTCAGTTCAGTTCAGTCGCTCAGCCGTGTCCGACTCTTTGCAACCCCATGGATCACAGCACGCCAGGCCTCCCTGTCCATCACCAACTCCCAGAGTTCACTCAGACTCATGTCCATCGAGTCGGTGATGCCATCCAGCCATCTCATCCTCTGTCGTCCCCTTCTCCTCCTGCCCCCAATCCCTCCCAGCATCAGAGTCTTTTCCAATGAGTCAATTCTTCGCATGAGGTGGCCAAAGTACTGGAGTTTCAGCTTTAGCATCATTCCTTCCAAAGAACATCCAGGGCTGATCTCCTTTAGAATGGACTGGTTGGATCTCCTTGTAGTCCAAGGGACTCTCAGGAGTCTTCTCCAACACCACAGTTCAAATGCATCAATTCTTCGGCACTCAGCTTTCTTCGCAGTCCAACTCTCACATCCATACATGACCAATGGGAAAACCATAGCCTTGACTAGACGGACCTTTGTTGGCAAAGTAATGTCTCTGCTTTTGAATATACTATCTAGGTTGGTCATAACTTTTCTTCCAAAGAGTAAGCATCTTTTAATTTCATGGCTTCAGTCACCATCTGCAGTGATTTTGGAGCCCCCAAAAATAAAGTCTGCCACTGTTTCCACTGTTTCCCCATCTATTTGCCATGAAGTGATGGGACCAGATGCCATGATCTTCGTTTTCTGAATGTTGAGCTTTAAGCCAACTTTCTCACTCTCCTCTTTCGCTTTCATCAAGAGGCTTTTGAGTTCCTCTTCACTTTCTGCCATAAGGGTGGTGTCATCTGCATATCTGAGGTTATTGATATTTCTCCTGCAATTCTTGATTCCAGCTTGTGCTTCTTCCAGCCCAGCATTTCTCGTGATGTACTCTTCATAGAAGTTTAATAAGGAGGGTGACAATATACAGCCTTGACGTACTCCTTTTCCTATTTGGAACCAATCTGTTGTTCCATGTCCAGTTCTTTTTTTTATTTTATTTTTATTTTTACTTTATTTTACTTTACAACACTGTATTGGTTTTGCCTAACTGCTGCTTCCTGACCTGCATATAGATACACTACCACGTGTAAAATAGATAGCTAGTGGGGACCTGATATAAAGCACAGGTTGCTCAGCTAGGTGCTCTGTGATGACCTAGATGGGTTGGATGGAGAGAGTGGGAGGAGGTCAGGGGAGGGATTTATGTGTCCATATAGCTGATTCACTTTGCTGTACAGCAGAAACTAACATAACATTGTAAAACAACCATCCCCCCTAAAAAAAAGTTTAAAAGAACACATATATTGAAATTTTTAAGATACATTTTTATTCAAAAGGCCAAAATAAAAACAGTGAATTAGAAACTTATGGATTTTTTTGCTTGAAACAAATGGGAGTATTTTAACTAACTTTTAGAGTGTCTTAGTGAATCAGCAGGAAAACAAGAAAGGTAGGCAATCGAAAAAAAAAAACAAAAACAAACAGAAAAAGAAAACTGTCCTCCCTCTCATTTCAGGGAAAATTTGACTTTTGAAAACATAATGAGACAGAAGGGTCTGAGGAGTCTTATACTGGTAGGGTATGTACGTACATTTTGTAATATTGCCAGCAGTTGAGAATAAGCCTTTTGAGTTAGACAGCCTTGGTTTGCATCTTGGTATGCTTCCTTCTTGGCTATAATCACAGATGAGTTTACTGAATCTCTCTAGAAACTAATAAAGCCAGTGTTTCTGACAGGCCATCGTGGGCTTACAGTAATTCACATGAGGCACTTTTTAATCACACTCAGTTTCATCAAATCCTCAAATGATAGGTATTGTCATTTTATTAACATTATCGTGTATCAATTTTGACTAATTTATATTATTTAGTGATAGAGATGCAGTACGTAAAGACAAAACTAAAGCAAAAACATTATGGTTTAGAATCGAAGGCAAAAAACCTGACAATAAAGAAATAGAAATCGTTATTTTAATTTAGACTTTACATGTAAAATTTACAAACAGGTTTTTAAACATCCAAACATTTACTGTTTAGGAATAAAAACTGTAAACAATGTTCATAAATTTCAGCTGCTGTATTATTGACAAAGTGCTTACATCTGCAGATTATTGAATGTCAACGTAAGAAATTGAGTTCATTTATCATCATGATATTTAATGGCATAACTGCCTTTTTCTGATGCCTGGTACACAAAAGCTAAACCACTTAGTCCCCTTCTAGTCCCCAGCTGCGGATGAAGACCTTCTCCTTGGTCAGCTCTGTGATAAGTCAGCCAAATGCAGCAGATGGACAGTTGGACATCAAGTCAACTCCTCTCACTCTATGCTTGATTCTAGAAACTGACTTCTTCCGTGACCTCTTCACGTAATTTCTGCATAAGAAATTTCTTCTGTGGATCGAAGCTTTGATAATAAAGCAGCCCTTTACATAGTTTCCTGCTCCAGTGTTTTACAAGTCTGTTTAAGGTGCTGAGATAATGTTCTGGAATTCTAGCACCAATCCCAGCCATTCCTTCAGTGCATCCCCATAAATGTCATTGATAATTTTCCTTTGCCAAAGTTTGAAAATGTGCAGACATTCCCCTCCCCACAATGTTCATTTTACATTCCAATCAGAATTCTTTCCTTTTGCCTACTGAAAATCATATTCCTGAGAGCATGGCGTTCTCTCAAGAGTTTTCTCATTGATCCCTGAGGTCTGATCATTGTCTGCATCAGGAGAGATCTAGCCCTATCCTGGTTGTTGCCTCAGATGTGTGTCTGTGTGTGTGTGTATGTGTGAATGTGTTCAGTCAGGTCCGACTCTTTGTGATCTGATTCCAAGGACTGTTGCCTACTAGTCTCCTCTGTCCGTGGAATTTTCAAGCAAGAATACTGGACTGGGTTGCCATTTCCTGCTCTAGGGCATCTTCCCAACCCAGAAATCAAACCCATGTCTGTGACATAGCTGAAACAAGTAAATGCTTCACTGCATCCCAGCCTGTATTGTAACAACATATGGGTTGCTCAGTCAGAGGGGTGCAAAGCAAAATATATATCCTAGTGTATCTGACTGATAGCCATGCTGGGCCCCATCAGCAACTCTGCAAGAGAGGTAACCTCCAGAGGGGTTATACTCCAGGGGGCACCCTAGAAGAAGACATTCAAGACCTATGGCGCTGAAAAGGATTCAGGCTATCTTAAAAACATGGCACAGAGGCAGTCAGGAGGGTACATCTGCAATTGTCTTAAGTATTGGACAATCTGGGATTACATAAAACCACTGCTGTTCCCCTGCTTTGTGACAGAATGTCATGCTCTGAGTGACAAATTCCTCATCTATAAACATGAGGGTAGAAATCTACGTCACTGGGGGTGAGGTTTAAAGGTGAAATAATTTATGAGGACCTGCCACATTTTAAGTACACAAAACATCAGTGATAATGATAATAATAATGAAACAGCGATGGGTATAACTTGGGTATTATTATCAGACTGGAATATCTTTCTTACCAAGACAGTTTTCTACCTTCCACACTTGCTTTCACATAATCCTCCGAGGACATAGATTGTCAATGCATGGATTTTTATTCTCCAAGTCTCCCTTTGAACTTGGGTTCGACCAAATTCCTTCTACACACAAATACTGAGGGGCACTATTTTCTCAGGACCATCATCCCATTCTTCAGCTTCCTTTAGCAATCTCCAAAAGGGAGAGAGAGCACTTGCTACAGAAGTTTCAAGTTTCACATTGCTCCCTGGAGAACTGAAGGTTGGTGATTCAAAGAAAATCATGCTGTATGTGGTAAGTGCCAAAAATGAATATGCACTGGATATAAAAATTTTAAAGCAAACAGTGTTGCTAAAGTTGTAATAATGGTCCATAGAAGAAATATGTATAAACATGCATTATTTATTTGACATTTAGTCCTTTGCAAAGTGATTCAATGTTTCAGAGCCTAAAAATATTGTGTAATTTATTTAATATTTATATAGCAATTTACATTTGTTAAAATCTTCTGGGACATTTATTACCTTTTGATTTATACTTGCCCGGTGTACAACCTCCTTCTTACATATTAAAAGCGAACTCTAAAATTGATCACTTTTTCCACCTCCATATGTTGTCGTGTGATGAATTACAGTAAGATTAAATACTCAATAGTTCTGTAGCTTGTCAGACTCTAATGCAAGCTAGCTACAGCCTGAAGGAAACAGAGCAGCATTCAGGGTCATGGCTTCCCTCTCTAGACTTTGTTAAGTCAATGTCCCTTCCTTTGACAGCATTTGAGCATTTGATTCTCTACCTGATACTTCTAGCTGAATGCATAAGGATGTAAGAAAACTGAGCAGCTTAAATATTCAATAAATTCAACTTTTTCTGGTAAACCTGGATGGTTCAAAGCATAGTTAATAATTTTTCAGTTATCAAGCATCCGTCTAAGCTTTTAGAATACCTCTTAATTTGAATAGCTTCATTTCAGGCTATTCAACTACAGTATTCAATACTTGGTCCAAAGCAGAATACAGTGAATGAACACGGGGCATCCGTGTATAAAGGTGACCTTACCTACATCCCTTTTTCTATCTATAGCATAATCAAGAGACTTGATGAATCTGGCTTTTGAATCAAGGAGGCAGATATAAACTATCCAAAAGCACCACTGATCTGGCATTTGCTTGGAGAGCATTGGTAGAGCTAAGTTATGAATCACTTCCCTCAATACTACGTCAGTCTGTGATAAGAAATCACAGACCAAGGCAATGCACAGACTACCACTATAATGTAGCCCATCATTTGACTGATTATCCTAACTCAAATGTTAAGTTAAAGAACATCTTTAGAAATTGCTGGTATTTAAAATTCTGTTGATTAATATAAACATAAAGTTACTGTTTCTCAATAGGAATAACTTATATTCAGGAGACTCTTTTTATATGGATGCTAATCTTATTAGAAATAAAATACTAAATGCCTCATATATGCTGCATCGCTGAGTAATTTATAAAGTGTCTCTCTTCCCTAGAAGGTACAGGAGAGAGCAAAGCAGCATTGGCATAAATCAACGAAATCTGAGTTGGAATATTGACTCTATCACTTTCTAGTTGCAATACCGTTGAGTTTCTATTTTGTCTTCTATAAATGGAGCTAATAATACACACCTCACAGAGTTATTGTGAGAATTCATTTAAGTAAATGAAGCAACTGACATGCAAAGTGATAATGTAACTTGCCTGAGGTTTCCTTGCCAGGAAAGATGCTACATAGATTTAATTTCTGTCTTTGACATTAAGATAAGTGCCTTTTGAACTACATATCATCGGTGCTGAAAATAGTACACAATAAACTGTTATGTACTCGACTATTTCTGTATAGAATCTTGTGCACTGACTATTACATTCAAACATTTATAAATCTCATGCATTTAAATTTTCCGTCATGGGTGTGTAAACGTTCTACTTTGAATACTAAAATAGACGGAAGAAGCTCCTCCAGGTTTCAAGAACACTACAAAAGCCAGATTCAAAGGAGATCCAGCCCTTTCTACCAAGCAATGCTTTTGAAATAGGTCCATAAATTGTTCTATTCTCCTCTCCTCTAAAGGTGGAGTCTGATCCCCTTTACCTTGAACAAGAACTACACTGAATGATTTGCTTCTAATGAGTAAAACATGGTGGAGACACAGTGTGTGAGACTTCAGAGACTAGATCACGAAAGGCACTGCCTTTTCTGACCCCTTTCCTAGATCACTCTCCCTGGGGACAGTCAGCTGCGGAATCAAGCAGCCATAAGGAGAGGTTCCGTGTGGCAAAGAACTGCCCAACAGCCAACAAGGAACTGAGGCTTCCTGCCTACATCCTTGTCAGAGGACTATTTTGGTACCAATCAATTTCAGTCAAGCTTTCAGATGATGGGAACCCAGGCCAACAAGTTGACTACATCATGATGAGAGAACCTGAGCCAGAATCATCCAACAAATTTGCTTTGGAGTTTCTGACCCACAGAAAATGTGACACAATAAATGTTTATCATCTTAGGCAATGGAGAGCTATGGCAATCTGTTTTGTAGCAATAGATAACTAATACACTGAAACTCTAAAAGATGCTCACAGAAAAATGAAAGTCACTCAGTCATGTCCGACTCTCTGTGACCCCATGGACTATACAGTCTGTGGAATTTTCCAGGCCAAAATACAGGAGTGGGTAGCCTTTCCCTTCTCCAGGGGATCTTCCCAACCCAGGGATAGAACCCAGGACTCTCACAGAAATATGTCACCTAAGTTTTCTGTCCCTTTTTAAAGCATAAGAAGGAACCATATTGAAATCCTTTTGAAATCTGTATCCCATAAGAAATCAGTTTTAATGAATCCAGTAGGAGTTTTCAAACAGTATTAAGGGATATAATTTATTTAAGCCAGGAACTGGGCGGGGGATGTCATGTGATAATCATTTGGGGATCAGATGGTAGTCTGGGGGAAAGCAGTGCAGTGATTTTTAGAAACGAGGTGGGAAAACATGATCAATAGTGAATTTTAAACGTTCTTTTCAGATCCCAAATGAATCAGTTTCCCCAGAGGACAAGAGAACTGAAGCAAGACTCATAGTCTTGACTTGAACAGTGAGGCAGATCATAAATTCACGAGTAGAAACTTCAATCAGAACTCAGGCTTATGCCAACTCCAAGTGCTTGGGGAGTGAAATGCAGCTTTGTATCAATAGATTGTGCATACAGTTCCTACAAGCAAACACAGAACCTTCCTATGGAGGGAATGCTGCTGCTGTACTTCAGAGTGCATAGAGATGGCATTCTCGTTAGATGACCCCGAGTCATGTGCAACAGCTGTGCTCCTTTCCTCAGCTGGAATCTAATCTTTTAGACTTAGATTTCCAATCCCAGCTATGGAAGAAAAAGATAGTTCCCTCTATAATTTGCTTAACCATCTTAACTTAGTCTATGAGATATTTTCAAGAGGAAGAAACTGTAGAATAAGATAGCTGCTTAATAATATCTATTAATGTTAGTATTAGTAATGATATGAAGCATTTTAAGATAAGGATAAAATTTTAGTACCTTTTGTCCTCAGCACGTTTTACCTTTCTCAGTTCTATTCATCTGTCACTAGAAACATATGTACTTAATCCTATCACATATTCTGGGCACATCGTAGGCACTAATGGGACTTAGGTCCATCTGGAGAAGGCGATGGCACTCCACTCCAGTACTCTTGCCTGGAAAATCCCATGGACAGAGGAGCCTGGTAGGCTGTGGTCCATGGGGTCGCGAAGAGTCGGACACTACTGAGCGACTTCCCTTTCACTTTTCACTTTCATGCATTGGAGAAGGAAATGGCAACCCACTCCAGTCTTCTTGCCTGGAGAATTCCAGGGATGGGGGAGGTTGGTGGGCTGCCGTCTATGGGGTCACACAGAGTCGGGCATGACTGAAGTGACTTAGCAGTAGCAGCAGCAGCAGTCAAGGCTGTGGTTTTTCCAGTGATCATGTATGGATGTGAGAGCTGGACCATAAAAAAAGTTGAGTGCCGAAGAAATGATGCTTTGAACTGTGGTGTTGGAGAAGACTCTTGAGAGTCCCTTGGACTGCAAGGAGATCCAACCAGTCCATCCTAAAGGAGATCAGTCCTGGGTGTTCTTTGGAAGGGCTCATGTTGAAGCTGAAACTCCAATACTTTGGCCACCTGATGAGAAGAGCTGACTCATTGGAAAAGACCCTGATGCTGGGAAAGGTAGGAGGTAGGAGGAGAAGGGGACAACAGAGGATGAGGTGGTTGGATGGCATCACCAATGCGATGGAAATAAGTTTGAGTAGGCTCCAGGAGTTGGTGATGGACAGGGAAGCCTGGTGTGCTGCAGTCAATGGGGTTGCAAGGAGTCAGACACGACTGAGTGACTAAACTGCACTGAAGGAAAAGAATATATATATATATACCCATAGATGAAATGCTAACTGGTGTATTGTATTTCTTTGATGAAAGCATCATTCTCTTTGATCTGCAGTGTAATGAGCTTTATTTGGAACATCAAAGCATTCCATAAAAACTGAATAAGTGATTTAAACAGTAACATGAGCATCAAATTATTGTTCTTTGTGCAGGAAGGGTAAGAAGAAAAAGCAACATCACCTTTTTTGAAAAAGGAGTTGACCTTTCTAACTAAAAGAACAATATTTGGGAGATAACATATTTGAAAATGGGTAATTTCACTGATTGATTTCTGACAAATTATAAATATCTGGCCTCCTCTTCATTATAAAAAAATTAAATCTAAGTTCCCATTAGCTTGCTTTCTGCTCTAACACTTATATTAATAGAATAATGTAACTACAATTCCTATAATTTCTGCTCTTCTAAAAGACAGAAAGAGACACTGAATGTGTCTGATGGTTCATGCTTTAACAATAGCATTTACAGCAGTATAGGAGAAATATGAGTAATTTCTTCAATGTAGACAGACCACCCACTCCAGTATTCTTGGGCTTCCCTTGTGGCTCAGCTGGTGAAGAATCTGCCTGTAATGTGGGAAGCCTGGGTTCCATTCCTGGGTTGGGGATCCCTGGGTTGGAAGATCCCCTGGAGAAGGGAAAGGCTACCCACTCCAGTATTCTGGCCTGGAGAATTCCATGGACTGTATAGTCCATAGGGTTGCAAAATGTTGGACATGACTGAGCAACTTCCACTTCACTTCAGACAGGCCAGCAGGGGTTAAAGGTCCAAGACTAGGATATAGGTTTTAGGGGAAAAAAACCATAAGTGCTTTGTATGTTGTATATCTATCTACCCATAACCAAAGATGAAGAGCCTGTATATTATCAAGTAATCTAATTTAGCTCAGTAAAAAATTAAGCTAGATTTTGTAGACAATGTCCGCTAAGCTAATAAAGAATATTTCTATTTTCCTGACCTCGCCTCCTGCATTTCTTTCCTGGGACCTGACCTGGAATGATGGATGGTAGTCATTGAGCACTCAGGCCTCTAGGTAATAAACTCAGTGCAACTCAACAAACCCATTTTAATGAACTCCCTCTGGAAAGATTTAACAGTAAATTCTGATCTCTTATTGTCATTGCTCCATTCTCTCATAACTTCATCTCCAAGTGATGCAATAAATGTCAAACAGGAATTACAGTTGAAAAGGTTCATATTAGGTAAATACATGCATTTATATATGCTATGCACACACACAATGTTAAGTATATCTTTTCCCTGAGAGAGTCTAATAAATTTCTCATTTCTTACCTTTCTAAATGACAACATTTCAAATTATTGACAGAGGATAAAAGAGGGATTGAGGGTCACTGCTTCATCAACTTGGCTGAGTCTGAATTATAATAAGTAGGTTTTCAGTAGGTACTATAATAAGGTTTAGACAGGTTTCAAAGTTTCTTTACCACATAAAATAGAACAATTAAAGATGTTCCTTAGTGCTGCCTCAAGGCAACAGATGATTCATAAAAAGACACATTTTGTCTCTTGTTTTTATTTTAATTTTGAAAATAAGTGTGAAATATGGAGACTACTAGGTCACCTAATGCTAAGAGCTGACTCATTCAAAAAGACCCTGATGCTGGGAAAGATTGAGGGCAGGAAGAGAAAGGGGACGACAGAGGATGAGATGGTTGGATGGCATCACCGACTCAATGGACATGAGTTTGGGTAGACTCCTGGAGTTGGTGATGGACAGGAGGCCTGGTGTGCTGCAGTCCATGGGGTCACAAAGAGTTGGACATAACTGAGTGACTGAACAAAATTGACCTGAGGAGAAATTGACTTGGAAAATGTTGAAGTTTGTGTTTGTTTTGCTTTGATGCTTTGTTTAGTTTTTTTTTTTCCTTTCTCTATTAATTAGCATGGGAAATTTCTCGGTGAAATACCCTTGAGTTCTTGAGAGTGACCACACTGATGTTTATTGCTTCAGCAACTTTTCATTCTTTCACATACCCATTCTAGTTTATCACTGAGCACAACTGACTTGATCTGCAAAGTACAACTCCCGTCCATTCGCTTCTATCACAGGGTTCCATGTCAGGGTTCAAGCCCCCATTCTCTCTCACATGGATACATAATACCTCCAATTTGGGCTTTCTGCTTTTTTTTTTTTTTTTTCCTTTTCTTACCTGCAAAAACCCATTGCCCACATGATAGCCAGAATGAGATTTTCAGAATATAAATTGGTATCATGCTCCTTCTGTTCTGAATCCTGTTAGTGACTTTCACATGGCTAACAATGCCTTCCATGTTCCACACCTTTACGATGTCTCAAATTCCACACCCTCTCACTCAGAAAGACCCTCCACAGCGTTCCCCAATTAAATTTACCTTTCTTATTCCCTTTCAAACATCCCTTATCCATTAGTCTAAGTGTCTTCATAGGTCTTTTTATTATCTGGGACAGTGTTAAGCATTTTCAAATGTATAGTTTGTGGTCTGTCTCCAAGCCTGCAATGTAAATACCATAAGAGTGAGAACCTCATCTGACTAGGTGAGTGTTATATCCCCAGCCCTTTGTACAGTGGTTGGCACAGTAACTAACATGTGCTCAGTTAATGACAGATGTTGCTGATTTTTACAGCAGTTTTCAATTCTGGAATATTCATTTCAGAAAAAAAAATGTGAAGAACCCCAAAAGTGATATTTATACTAATAATCCTAAAGGGAAAAATAAAGAAAAAAATTTTTTTCCAAAAATATATTTACTACGCCAATGCCTAAACTAGAAAAACAAACACTTCTATTTTAAACATACAAAAATGAAGGAATGTATTTTCCATTGCTATAGATTATTATATATAATACATATATATATACACATACCAAAATGTCATAATATTATAATATGTGATAAAATAAGATGTAGCAATATCATTATCATGAACCACATGAAAGTCTATTAGATTATAATTTTTAGCATATCAAATGATATTTTCAGTAAGACTTTGACTATATAAAATATATTTTCACAATGATAGAATATAAGAAAAATAGAAATAAATGAAAAAAATTTTACTGGTTGATACTATAATAGCAGATTTTATTTTCTATTTCTAAAATTAATTTTAATATAGTTGGTATACTGTTTTTCTAGAAAGGTGTCTAATACATAAGGAAGAAATAATGGGAGTGGGGAAAACTGTGATGAGGTGGTTACATTTAGAATATCAACTTACGACAAGCCAGCTTTCCATGATAAGCGTTTTTTGGCTGGGGCCCATGCCTTTGCCTCCACAGTTTAGATTTTTGGTACACTAAGATTCAGTTTTTCTAGTAGTCATGTATAGATGTGAGAGCTTGACCATAAAGAAGACTGAGTGTAGAAGAATTGATGCCTTCAAATTGTGATGCTGGAGAAGACATCTGAGAGTTCCTTTGACAGCAAGGAGATCAAATCAAGGAGATTAATCCTAAAGGAAATCAATCCTGTATATTCACTGGAAGGACTGATGCTGAAGCTGAAGCTCCAATACTTTGGCCACCTGATGAGAAGAGCTGACTCATTGGAAAAGACCCTGATACCGGGAAAGACTGAGGACAGAAGGAGAATATGGTGACCGAGGATGAGATGGTTGGATGGCATCACTGACTCAATGGACATGAGTTTGATTAAACACCAGGAAATGGTGAAGGACAGAAAAGCCTGGTATGCTGCAGTCCAGGGGGTTGCAAAAATCAGATATGACTTAGTGACTGAACAAAAACAAGTTTCAACTGAAAGTATCAGTTTTGAAACTGGAAAATTGTTTGGTTTCCCCCTAACCTTGATCACTTAAAAAAGGACATTATGCTAAATTACTCACTTAGGGAGCTTGTAGGTCAATCTGCATTAGCCACTTTGGAGGTTTATTTTGAAGTACTTCATTTGGCTTAGAAAATTTTAATATGTTCCTTCAAATTATTGGTTTAACATGAGTTTCTATATTTCTCTAATTTTAGAAGGATTGAAAGAAGTCAAATCCAGTCTGTAGAGTTAACAAATTCACTCATTCTGTGTTCTCTGATATATCTGTTTTTTTTTTGTTCCCTATATATTTGTGACTTTCAGACATAGTTCAATATAATTACAGCATTCAGAGGCAGTTCACGAGGCTTTGGTCCATTGCTCATATCTCAGCAGATTTTTAAAGAAGTAAATTAGTCCCAGCTGCATATCCCTTCAGAAATATCATTCATAAACTTGTACTCAGATTGATAATTGAATACTTTAAAAACAAAGAATGTTTTATTAACATAAAACCTTTTATATCTTCTAATTGCCAAGGTGGAGAAGAGAAAATTTAGGTTTTCTCAGAGTTTCAAATTAACCTAAAGAGGAAATGCACTACTATGAGGAAATAACATTTTCAGTTCAGTTCAGTTCGGCCACACATTCGTGTCTGACTCTTTGTGACCCTATGAACTTCAGCACACCAGGCCTCCCTGTGTATCAGCAACTCCCGAGGACTACCCAAACTCATGTCCATTGAGTCAGTGATGCCATCCAGCCATCTCATCCTGTTGTACTCTTCTCCTCTCAATCCTTCCCAGCATCAGGGTCTTTTCAACTGAGTCAGTTCTACTCATCAAGTGGCCAAAGTATCAGAGTTTCAGCTTTAGCATCAGTCCTTCCAAAGAATGTTCAAGACTGATTTCCTTTAGGATGGACTGGTTGGATCTCTTTGCAGTCCAAGGGACTCTCAAGAGTCTTCTCCAACACCACAGTTCAAAAGCATCAATTCTTCGGTGCTCAGCTTTCTTATAGTCCAAGTCTCACATCCATACATGACCACTGGAAAAATGATAGCTTTGATTAGATGGACTTTGGTGGCAAAGTAATGTCTATGCTTTTTAATACGTTGTCTAAATTGGCCATAACTTTTCTTCCAAGGAGCAAGCGTCTTTTAATTTCATGGCCTTAGTCACCATCTTCAGTGATTTTGAGTCCCCCAAAATAAGGTCTCACTGTTTCCATTATTTTCCCATCTATCTGACATGAAGTGATAGGAACAGATGCCATGAACATAGTTTTCTGAATGTTGAGTTTTAAGCCAACTTTTTCACTCTCCTCTTTCACTTTCATCAAGAGACTCTTTAGTTCTTCTTTGCTTTCTATCTTAAGGGTGATGTCATCTGCATAACTGAGGTTATTGATATTTCTCCCAGCAATCTTGATTCCAGCTTGTGCTTCTTCCAGCCCAGCATTTCTCATGATGTTCTCTGCATAGAAGTTAAATAAGCAGGGTGACAATATACAGCCTTGATGTACTCCTTTCCCTGTTTGGGATCAGTCTGTTGTTCCATGTCCAGTTCTAACTGTTGCTTCCTGACCTGCATACAGGTTTCTCAAAAAGCAGGTCATGTGGTCTGGTATTCCCATCTCTTTAAGAATTTTCCACTGTTTGTTTTGATCCACACAGTCAAAGGCTTTGGCATAGTCAATAAAGCAGAAGTAGATGTTTTTCTGGAACTTTCTTGTTTTTTCAATAATTCGATGGATGTTGACAATTTAATCTCTGGTCCCTCTGCCTTTTCTAACTAAATCCAGTTTGAACATCTGTAAGTTCACAGTTCATGTACTTTTCAAATCTGGCTTGGAGAACTTTGAGCATTACTTTACTAGCATGTGAGATGAGTTCAATTGTGTAGTAGTTTGAACTTTTATTGGCATTGCCTTTCTTTGGGATTGGAATGAAAACTGATCTTTTCTAGGCCTGTGGCCACTGCTGAGTTTTCCAAATTTGCTGACATATTGAGTACAACACTTTAACAGCATCATCTTGTAGGATTTGACATAGCTCAACTGGTACCCCATCACCTTCACTAGCTTTGTTTGTAATGATGCTTCCTAAGGCCTACTTGACTTTCTATTCCAGGATGTCTGGCTCTGGGTGAGAGATCACACCATCGTGATTATCTGGGTTGTGAAGATCTTTTTTGTATAGTTCTTCTGTGTATTCTTGAAACCTCTTCTTAATAGCTTCTGTTAAACCCTTACCATTTCTGAAAAGGCAAAACTATAGGACATTGAAAGATGAACTCCCTGGGTCGGTAGGTGCCCAATATGCTACTGTAGATCAGTGGAGAAATAACTCCAGAAAGAATGAAGAGATGGAGTCAGTGCAGCAACAGCACCCAGCTGTGGATGTAACTGATGATGGAAGTTGAGTCTGATGCTCTAAAGAGCAATACTGCATAGGAATTTGGAATGTTAGGTCCATGAATCAAGGCAAATTGGAAGTGGTCAAACAAGAGATGGCAAGAGTGAAGGTTGACATTTTAGGAATCAGCGAACTAAAATGGACTGGAATGGGTGGATTTAGCTCAGATGACCTTTATATCTGCTGCTGTAGGCAAGAATTCCTTAGAAGAAATGGAGTAGCCCTCATAACCAACGAACGAGTCGGAAATGCAGTACTTGGATGCAATCTCAAAAACAACAGAATGATCTCTGTTCCTTTCCAAGGCAAACCATTCAATATCACAGTAATCCAAGTCTATGTCCTGACCAGTAATGCTGAAGAAGCTGAAGTTGAATGGTTCTATGAAGACCTACAAGCCAAATAACAGCCAAAAAAAAAGATGTACTTCTCGTTATGAGGGAATGAAATGCAAAAGTAGGAAATCAAGAAATACCTGGAATAACAGGCAGATTTGGCCTTGGAGAACAGAATGAAGCACGGCAAAGGCTAATATTGTCTTGCCAAGAGAAAACACTGGTCATAGCAAACACCCTCTTCCAACAACAAAAGAGAAGACTCTACACATGGACATCACCAGATGATCAACACTGAAAGCAGATTGATTATATCCTTTGCAGCCAAAGATGGAGAAGCACTACACAGTCAGCAAAAACAAGACCGGGAGCTGACTGCGGCTCAGATCATGAACTCCTTATTGCAAAATCCAGACTTAAATTAAAGAAAGTATAGAAAACCACTAGACCATTCAGGTATGACCTAAATCAAGTCCCTTGCAATTATACTGTGGAAGTGAGAAATAGATTCAAGAGATTAGATCTGATAGACAGAATATCTGAAGAACTATGGATGGAGAGTCATGATATTGTACAGAAGGCAGGGATCAAGACCATCCCCGAGAAAAAGAAATGCAAAAAGGCAAAATAGTTGTCTGAGGAGGTTTACAAATAGCTATGAAAAGAAGAGAAGGCAAAGGTAAAGGAGAAAAGAAAAGATATATCCATTTGAAGGGAGATTTCCAAAGAATAGCAAGGAGAGATAAGAAAGCCTTCCTCAGTGATCAATGCAAAGAAATAGAGGAAAATAATAGAATGGGAAAGACAAGAGATCTCTTCAAGAAAATTAGAGATATCAGTGCCTTCATGCGCTAATCAGACAAAACGGTGACAGTACTATATTCATAATGGTTATTGTTGATATAAAGACAGTTACTGTAAATGTCACATATTTTAGATCATATTTTATATTGTTTTTCTACTACAGTGCTTAGATTTTTTTTCTTAACCCCTGATTTACATACAGAAAACTCAACATAAAATTTTTTATACCTCTTTTCAGTGAATCAGAACTTTGGGAAACAGTCATAAACAATCATTGGATATAATGATGAGAATATATACTATCTTAATTACTTGTTGAATAACCATCTCCAATGTGAATATGTAGATATTTACTCTGGATGAGGTGTGCTGTGGAATGCCACAGCTCTGGTTTTTGACCTCTTACTGTTTCACAATTTGATGCAATGATTATGATGCATTGAAACTCCTTTAAATTTTTGAATACATGGATAATATAATTATGAGTATCATTGATGGCAAAACCAAAAAACATTATTATTTACTGGTAGAAGTTAAGAAATGATAGTAACAATTAAATTTAATAAAAATAAGCAAGAAAAATCCAAGAATCAGCATGCATTAAGTAATACTATGTGTGACATACTGTACTAAATACTTCTACATGAGTTAATTAAATCTTACCACAATCCTATGGAGTATTATTATCACCCACATTTTATAGATTTGGAAGTCAAAGTTCCAAAAGATCAAGCATCTCTCTTTGAAAGTCACAAATCCAGGCTTGGAATGCAGTTATGTATTCAGAATTTCCCATCTAATTTTTGTACAAAACTTCCCTCCTAAGAGCATACACATTGGCCTAAGTGACTAGTTGGAATATTCAAATAAGATGGAGAAAATGGCTAGGTAATACCACACATGGAATTGATTAAAGTCTTTAGAATAGTGAATAAAATGTGAGTCAATAATGAGAATTGTATAACCAAAAATTGAAGTTCTCTCAGATGGTAACAACCCAGAACTAAAGTCTAATCAGAGCCACTGTTAGCACATAGGACTTTTTTGTGAGAATTTTTTATTTTTAAAGTGTTTCTCTAGGAAGATCAAATTGCAGATGTTTCCTGCTCGGCAGACCAATTAGAATAGAATTCCTCTTCCAGCAGACCAACTAGGAAAAGATGGTCTTCCTCTGTCTTGAGAGTCAGGACACAGGCTTGGATACATAATCATTTGCTTCATTTCTACCCTCTGTATGTCCTGGTAAATTGCTTTCACCATGTTTATAACAATGTTTAAACATCTAATCTCATTTTTTTTTCTTTAGGTGAATTATTTTTGCAAGTAACACTTTTAACTAGTTAGCCGTTTCCTCAAAGCTTCATGATGTGGAGATCAGGTGATGTAATTTTGATTCAAACTGATAATTTAAGAAAATATTAATTACTGAGCTAAGAGAGACATCAAGAAACCTAATGTAAACTAACATGTCCTAAGAAAATGGGATAAATTGCTACCCACTTCTGGGTCACATACTATACGTCCAACTACTTCAACCCACTGTCTATGCTTGCAGCCATAGATATATATACGAAACTCACTCAGTTGGGTCCGATTCTTTGTGACCCCATAGAGTGTAGTCCGTCAGGATCCTCGGTCCACAGGATTTTCCACGTAAGAAAACTGGAATGGGTTGCCATTTCCTTCTCCAGGGCATCTTCCCAATCCAGGGATCAAACCCAGGTCTCCCACATTGCAGGCAGACTCTTTACCATCTGAGTCACCAGCAAAGCAGTCATTCTGCTCTGTCTGAATTAGTAAGGCTGATGGATAAATCTTGACATACAGCAAATTCGTCCTCCTCATTCTTCAACTTTAAGAGCCTTTTGGATAATTCTAAGGCTAATCTCCATTAATTACTTAATTTGTTTTTATACAGAAATCTATTTTTTAATATGTCTGTTCATTTATATAGTGTATTATTTCACTAGAGCTGCCATAACAAAATACCACAGACTGGATGGTTTAAACAAAAATTTTAGTTCTGAAGACTGGAAGTTCAAGATCAAGGTGTTGACCAATACTATCTTCTGAAGCCTCTGTTCCTGGCTTGCAGATGGCCACTAACTCGCTGTGTTCTCACAAAATTTTCTCTCTGTGCGTGCATCAGGGATGTATGTCCTTCTTAAAAGGACACGTTACTGTGTGGATCACAATAAACTGTGGAAAATTCTGAAAGAGATGGGAATACCAGACCACCTGACCTGCCTCTTGAGAAACCTATATGCAGGTCAGGAAGCAACAGTTTGAACTGGACATGGAACAACAGACTGGTTCCAAATAGGGAAAGGAGTATGTCAAGGCTGTATATTATCACCCTGCTTATTTAACTTCTATGCAGAGTACATTATGAGAAATGCTGGATTGGAAGAACCACAGGGTGGAATCCAGATTGCCGGAGAAACATCAATAACCTCAGATATGCAGATGACACCACCTTTATGGCAGAAAGTGAAGAGGAACTAGAAAACCTCTTGATGAAGTGAAAGTGGAGAGTGAAAAAGTTGGCTTAAAGCTCAACATTCAGAAAATAAAGATCATGGCATCTGGTCCCATCACTTCATGGGAAATAGGGAAACAGTGGAAACAGTGTCAGACTTTATTTTTTGGGCTCCAAAATTACTGCAGATGGTGACTGCAGCCATGAAATTAAAAGACACTTACTCCTTGGAAGAAAAGTTATGACCAACCTAGATAGCATATTCAAAAGCAGAGACATTACTTTGCTGACTATGGTCCGTCTAGTCAAGGCTATGGTTTTTCCTGTCATCATGTATGGATGTGAGAGTTGGACTGTGAAGAAGGCTGAGCGCCGAAGAATTGATGCTTTTGAATTGTGGTGTTGGAGAAGACTCTTGAGAGTCCCTTAGACTGCAAGGAGATCCAACAAGTCCATCCTGAAGGAGATCAGCCCTGGTATTTCTTTGGAAGGAATGATGCTAAAGCTGAAACTCCAGTACTTTGTCCACCTCATGCGAAGAGTTGACTCATTGGAAAAGACTCTGATGCTGGGAAGGATTGGGGGCAGGAGGAGAAGGGGACGACCGAGGATGAGATGGCTGGATGGTATCACTGACTTGATGGACATGAGTCTGAATGAACTCCGGGAGGCAGTGATGGACAGGGAGGCCTGGCATGCTGCGATTCACAGGGTCGCAGAGTCGGATGTGACTGAGCGACTGAACTGAACTGAACTGAACTGAAGATTGGGTCAGAACTCACCCTAATGGTCACATTGTAACTTAATTACCTCTTTAAAGGTCCTATTTCCAAATAGAATCACATTCTGAGGTACTGGGGGTTAGGACTTCAAAACAGGAACTTTAAGAGGCATAAGTTAGCTCAGAGCAGTAGTGTACTCATTGTACATCTAACATGATTATTTTTTAAGAATTAAGAATATTAAACAAACATTCAATATTCTGTATTTGCTCATTCAGTATCTGTGGTCTATGAAGGTCTGACTCTGTTGCTTGTCTCTGCTTGCTCTGGCTGCCTGCGCCTTGTTGCTTCGTATGTTTTCTGATTTCTCTTTGTGAGCTCACATTTTTTACAGCTCTATGCATGAGGATTTTTTAGCATCTGTGTTTAGATCATGATCTACAAAGAGTGTCTCTGATTTTTCTGCTAAGTATTCACTGGCACTAACATATATTAATAGAAGTACCTTAAGACATTCTGCTTGGACACTTTTGAGCCCCTAAAAGTAATATGAATATACCTTCAAAAGCCCCTTGATAGTACATCTGCTGATAGTAATTCTCCATTGATTTAATTTTCAAGGCAAGTTTTTCCTATCATACTCACTCTGGTAAGAAGTTTTTAGAGTTTCCAGTTTTATGAAAAAAAGTTTATAATCTCAATTTTCATCATGTTCAGGTCCTAAACTTTATGTCTTATTCCTATTCTTAAAGAGAAGCCTGGCATGCTGCAGTCCATGAGGTTGCAGGGTCACACATGACTGAGCAACTAAGCAACCCAAAACTCATTGAAAACAGGATCTCCTCTACTGGAGACGAGCAGATCATCTGAGAAAAGCTTATCTGTGTCCCATGGACAGTTTTTCTATCTTTATTTCTTACACCTTTATGACCTTTATTTCTCTGGCTTTGTCAGTGAGCCCAATGCACTTCTGTAAAGATTTCTTTCTTTTTTCTTACATTTCATCTGCGATTTAGCTTTCAATATCAGAAGTATTCCCCTGCACTGGGATGACACAGAGCGATGGGATGGAGAGGGAGGTGGGAAGGGTTCAGGATGGGAAACACATGTAAACCCATGGCTGATTCATATCAATGTATGGTCAAAACCACTACAATGTTGTAAAGTAATTAGTCTTCAACTAAAATAAAGAAATGTTTAAAAAGAAGTATTCCCCTGAATAGCTAGTCTATTATATTAGCAGGAAAAGCAGTAAAGTTCACTTTACATTCTGTTTCATTTTTTCTAATTATTTCATAAACAAATACATGTATGCTTTAGCTTTGTGACTTCCCCTTTCTTCAATTCTGCCAGATAAGAGAATATTCAAGCTTTATAAATGAAAGCCTTAAAGAATTATGAACTCATAGACCACTTGTTATATTTATCCTCCATCTAATAAAGCCATTCCTCATCTAAGCAATTTTTTCCTTGTTACTTTGAAAAATAAAATCTACTTATTGAACACTGACTGAAGGTTAAACATCTTACTCACTGTTATCTGTATGCTATTTCACTTAATCTTTAAGGAAACTGCAGGGATAATGTTACTATTTCTATTGATAGACATGAAGTTGAGGCTTATTGAAGTTTAGTCATTTGCCAGAGATCACAGTAAATACCTCATACCCTATTCTAAAACTGGCCATCCTAAATAATTGACTGAATAAGAATATTCAAACTTGTGTGTTTATATTTATAAAATTCTTCTGAATTTTGTTCTCTACAATTTAAGTAGTGATGAGGCTGCTGAATGGTCATATTTATTGATAGATAAATAACAATACAATGCTTATACTTATGAAGCACTATTACATATAAAACCTCATATTTTATTAAAGTCTACGAGTCCAATTTATTGGGAGCACAATAATCAAAAGTGAAAGATAATTTAAACATATTTCAATTTAGCTGGCTAAATTCATTTGCAAAGGAAATTCACTTGTCGGTTTCCTTAACCCTTTTTGTTGTTCACTGGAGCAGTTCTCATTTTTAATAAAATGCATCTTAATATATCAGTTGAGATGTTACAATTATCGTTCTAGTTCAAGGTTTAAAAATGCATTCCAAAAAAGGGATGACAAATTATTCTTTGTCTACTGTATCCCCAACAAGGTTAAATGAAGAACATTCAGCCATGGAAGGCACCACAATTAACAACCACTGAAGCCAGTTAGCTACCATGTATGTTCACAAAGGAACTGAAAGTTAGAAAATAGACAGGGGCTTCCCTGGTATCTACTGATTTTTGTCTACTTATTCATTTGTGCTGAATAACTGACATGTTTTAAATTCTTAAAAATTCTGTTAAAAGATGCATATTTTACATTGTGTTTACCAGGCTCAAATTAGAACATTATTTTTTCAAATGGTATATGTCATTAAGACTATAGGCTTTTTACAGCCTTTTTGTACATTGTAAAATTTATTTTGTATCTAAGCAACTAGGTACATCTTTCAGGATCAAGGACTAAATATGCCCACAGTTCTTAAAAATTAATAAACACTTTTATTTTTTATTGATTTTCTAATAGTAGCAGAGAATGAGATCTTTGGACATTTACAGAATAAATAAAATAAGGAGTGTCCAATATTCACTTGAATTTTGACAGAGGTTACAGCAGCATTGGAGGGGGAAAAAAAAGCATCTGAAAAATGAAAAACAAAAAAAGTGGCAAAGCGAAATTCATTTAATGTGCATTAAAGTTCCACCAACTTCAACTCAAAACCAGTAACCAATAATGTTAGAATCTATGCCAACCATTTTGTCACGGTTTCATTCTGAAGTAGTTGTTTCACACAGGTTATGTTATTGTACCTTTGTTACTAGAAGGCAATGGCAACCTACTCCAGTATTCTTGCCTAGAGAATTCCATGGACAGAGGAGCCTGGTGGGCTACAGTCCATGGGGTCACAAAGAGTCAGATACGACTTTGGCTGTGTGTACTGAACTGTAACTTCCTCCAATTTTAAGGGAAACCTGGAGAAGGAAATGGCAACCCACTCCAGTGTTCTTGCCTGGAGAATCCCAGGGACGGGGGAGCCTGGTGGGCTGCCGTCTGTGGGGTCGTACAGAGTCGGACACGACTGAAGCGACTTAGTAGTAGTAGTAGTAATCACTGTTGTGTCTAACTCTCTGACTCCACGAACTGCAGCACTTCAGGCTTCCCTGTCATTCCCTATCTCCCAGAGTTTGTTCAAACTCACGTCCATTGAATTGGTGATGCCATCCAACCATCAAATCCTCTGTGACTACTATCTCCTCCTGCCCTCAATCTTATCCAGCATCAGGGTCTTTTCTAATGAGTTGGCTCTTTGCATCAGGTGGCCAAAGTATTTGAGTTTGAGCTTCAGCATCAATTCTTCCAACGAATATTCAGGGTTGATTTCTTTTAGGATTGACTGGTTTGATCTACTTGCTGCCCAAGGGTCTCTCAAGAGTCTTCTCCAGCACCACAATTTGAAAACAACCATTCTTCAGTGTACAGCCTTCTTTATGGCCCAACTCTCACATCCATACATGACTACTGGAAAAACCATAGCTCTGACTAGACGGACCTTTGTTGGGAAAGTGATGTCTCTGCTTTTTAATAAACTGTCTAGGTTTGTCATGGCTTTCCTTCCAAGGAGAAAACATCTTTTAATTTTATAGCTACAGTCACCATCAGCAGTGATTTTGGAACCCAAGAAAATAAAATCTGTCACTGTGCACTTAATTGATCAAAAAAAATCCACTAAACTGAAAAATCACTGCCTAAAATGCATTCTCTGTTTCTTATTTAGCAAAATACACATGTTATTTTTCTTTGCCTATGGTCATCTAACTTATTGTAAGCAAAGCCCTACTCTAAACTGACCAATTTTTAAAGAGATCAGAAATACTTATTCTACTCTGCTCAGTGAACTCTAGTAGTCTTTGACCGTGATAAGTAATACATTGCATTATTTGCAAAAGAAATTATGAAATAGAATTGCCCATTTATCATTTTTATAAAAATTGTATTTAAATAATCAGTTAAATTATTACTATTATTATTATTTTAGTGCTTGGTCTCATCTACAGTAGAAATAGAAGGTATATGGTTATATATACTTTTTCCCCTGTCAGGTGCCCAACAACAAAAATGGTTTCCTTTGAATAGCAGTTTGCAATACATAATTGTTGAAGAAGAGTAACCGGGGCAATGATTTAAGTGAATTTGTACAATCTAAATACAAAATGCTAGCAAGCAAATCATTAAAATGAAAATCCTAATAATCAGGAAAGCGTGTTAATCTATGGAAATGCAGATCTTAAAAATCACCCATAAAACTTTTATTGAAGCATATCATATGTAATAATCATGCACAAAGTGATGAATGTGGAGTTACCAGCCGGCAGAAAATGTCTAAAGGGATTAAAATCTACTTCTAGGGAATCCTTTTCATTCAAAGCAAAACATTTTATATCCGAGGCTCACAATTTCCCTCATGGCACCAGTAAGTGTGGTTGTACCATACCAAAGGCTTCCAAGGATTGCTTGGAAAAAGCAATTCGTGTAAACAGCTGGTGCAGGCTGCCTGTTGTGCAAAGTAAACTGCATAATAAGAGGAAAGGAATGGCCCCTTGATGACCTTCCACAAATAAAAGGCACATCACCTCTGAGAAATGAACTCTTCACTAAATGGAAAAAATGAAAGTGTCATCAGAGTACATTTATAATTGCATATTACATTTAGAATATATATCTTATTTTTTAAAACGAACAAAATCTAAAATTAAATGTAGGCTTGCCAATGGCTCAGCAGGTAAAGAATCTGCCTGCAATACAGGAGACCCAGGAGATGCAGGTTCAGTTCCTGGGTTGGGAAGATCCCCTGTAGAAGGAAATGGCAACCCACTTCAGTATTTTTGCCTGAAAAATCCCACAGATAGAAGAGTCTAGTGGGCAAAAGTCCAAAGGGTTGCCAAGAGCTGGACACCACTAAGCATGTATTATTATAATATTATTATGCAGTTTATTAGTCACTGCTGATGAAAGGCAGCTGTTTTTAATACAAAGACATAGATTCCTTTGTGACACTCTATGGTTTCAGCCTAGAGTAGCCATAAGGTCCTCGCTACATCTAGATGCTGGGTTAGAAGACTCCATTATTAGTCTTGTGGTTGTAAATTTTAGAAATAGAATCTCTTTCTTAACTGAGCATCTGAGAATTAGGCCTGGTTTACTTCACATTGTATTTACTTAGATTTATTATAATAAAGGACAGACTTTATTTAGTTCTGAAACATCTAGGAAAGATTAAATACATGTTAAAGATAGGGAAGATTTTTCAGAAGATTTATTCAGGTAAGCCACTGTGGCTACAATACAGTTTCTGGAATGTCAAAACCACCTTGATGAGCTAGTTTACTTAAAACTGTTTGTCTTTCTGAATATAACAAGCTTTCTGTCAGGCAGAGAAAAAGATGACTAATGACAAAAAAGGTCTCAAGTACACATGTCAACTTTGGAGTATACTAATATTTTTGAATTTTAGTATACGAAATCACGTCTAGAAAGTACCTTGTTAATCTCTCTAATATTAATTTCACAGGCAGTGCTAACTAGAAATTATCATATTTCTCCAGGTGGATTCTATTTACATGAGACTTAAGAGTCTCTTGATGAAGGTGAGAGAGGGTAGTGGAAAAGTTGGCTTAAAACTCAGGAAACTCAAACAGGGCTCTGTATCAACCTAGAGAGGTGGGATGGGGAGGGAATTTCAAAATGGAGGGGATATATGTATACTTATGACTGTCTCATGTTGATGTTTGACAGAAAACAGCAAAATTCTGTAAAGCAACTATCCTTCAATAAAAAATAAATTAATTTTTTTAAAGTTACCTGTGGCGGATTCATGTCAGTGTATGCCAGAACCAATACAGTGTTGTAAAGTAAAATGAAGTAAAAATAAAAATTAAAAAATAAATAAATAAAAATAAATTTAAAAAAATTAAAAAAACAAAGACCATGGCACCAAGTCCCATCATTTCATGGCAAATAGATGGGGAAACAAGGGAAACAGTGACAGACTTTATTTAGGGGGGCTCCAAAATCACTGCAGATGGTGATTGCAGCCATGAAATTTAAAGACACTTGCTCCTGGAAGAAAAGCTATGCCAAACCTAGAGGGCTTATTAAAAAGCAGAGACATCATTTTGTCAACAAAGTCCACATAGTCAAAGCTAGGGTTTTTCCACTAGTCATGCACGCATGTAAGAGTTGTACCATAAGGAAGACTGAACACTGAAGAATTGATGCTTTTGAACTGTGATGTTTGAGAAGACTCTAGAGAGTTGCTTGGACTGCAAGGAGATCAAACCAATCAATCCTAAAGGAGAGGAACCTGGAATATTCATTGGAAGGCCTGATGCTGAAGTTGAAACTCTGATACTTTGGCCACCTAATGCAAAGAGCTGATCCATTAGAAAAGACCCTGATGCTGGTAAAGACTGAACGCAGGAGGAGAAGAGAATGTCAGAGGATGAGGCGGCTGGATGGTATCACTGAATCAATGGACATGAGTTTGAGCAAAGTGGGAGATGGTGAAGGATGGTAAAGCCTGGCATGATGCAGTCCATGGAGTCGCAGAGTCTGACATGACTGAGTGACTTAACAACAATAACATTCATTAGATATTTAATTTTTAGTAAATTTTCCCACATAATATTGAAGACTCCTGTACTGCTACTGCTAAGTCGCTTCAGTCGTGTCCAACCTTGTGCGACCCCATAGACAGCAGCCCACCAGGCTCCCCGTCCCTGGGATTCTCCAGGCAAGAACACTGGAGTGGGTTGCCATGGAAGACTCCTGTACTAATAACATTATAAACATATTCAAGGGCATAACAGTTCTTGAAAGCAACCTGAATATGGAAATTGTTTTCTTTAGGTACTTGTATTCAAAACAAATTTAGCACATAAAATTTCTCCTCAGTGTTCTGAGAAAACCGATTTTTAAAATCCTAAAAATCTGAAAAGTTCTATCATTTCAAACCTTATTAAGTTTTTCTATAAAAAGTGACCATCCTATCTTGGGGAAATTAATTTTCTGGTAATCTCTTGCTAAAGTGGACAATAGTTAAACAGTCATTATAAAAGCAGGGTAACCAGATTGTTTTTTCTGTAGCAGGAGCAGTACTATTTATTACAAGTCCCTTATAAACTAAAGGTAATGTAAATGGTCTTGCCCATCTTTCTTTTAAATTGCCTGACTCCTGAGGTTTAAGATTAGACTTATTCAGATGAGGAGGATCTTGGTTGTTCTGATGGTAAAGAATCTGCCTGTAATGTGGAGACCTGGGTTTGGTCCCTGGGTTGGGAAGATCCCCTAGAGAACGGAATGGCTGCTACCCACTTCAGTATTCTGACCTGAAGAATTCCATGGACTATGGAGAATTCCATGGACTAATTAAGACATGGCTTCAAACGATGTAGTTACATAAACTATTTAAATGGAGAAAAGATTCAGGAGAGACAAATATTACACAGTTCAGTTCAGTCTCTCAGTCATGTCTGACTCTCTGCGACCCCATGGACTGCAGCACACCAGGCCTCCCTGTCCAGCACCAACCCCCAGAGTTTATTCAAACTCATGTCTATTGAGTCGGTGATGCCATCCAACCATCTCATCCTCTCTCATCCCCTTCTCCTCCTGCCTTCAATCTTTCCCAGCATCAGGGTCTTTTCAAATGAGTCAATTCTTCACATCAGGTGGCCAAAATTTTGGAGTTTCAGCTTCAGCATCAGTCCTTCCAATGAATATTTAGGACTGATTTCTTTTAGGATGGATTGGTTGGATCTCCTTGCAGTCCAAGGGACTCTCAAGAGTCTTCTCCACACCACAGTTCAAAGGCAGCAATTCCTCAGTGATCATCTTTCTTTATAGTCCAACTCTCACATCCATTCATGACTACTGGAAAAACCATAGCCTTGACTAGATGGTCCTTTATTGGAAAAGTAACGTTTCTGCTTTTTCAATATGCTGTCTAGGTTGGTCATAAATCATTAATTTATCTAACCAGTCTGTCACTAATTCATTCTTCTAAGAATATGTGGTGTGGTGTTTTCCATTCTTTGACTTAATATTTTAGTGAGGAAGATAGATGATAAAATAGAGAGTGGAAATACTAGTACATAAATAAGATAATGTCAGGTACTGAGGGATAAGTGGTATGCTCGTATGAATAGAGGAAAAATAGGAGTGACTATTTTGGATCAGGTGGATCAGGGAAGAAGTTACTATTTGAGTAGGGGCAAGCAAGAAAGAAGAGGTTGAAGCTTCTTCTTCTTCTTTTTTTTTTTTTTTCTAGTGAAAGAGATTTTCAAAAGAATTGGAAACACTCTTAGTATGTTTGAGAAACAGAAACAAACAAACAAAAAGTCCAGGTGGTTAAACTAAAATAGGCAAACTTAACATAAACAGACAAAAATCATGAGAGATAGCATTTCAGTGAATCAGGAACCAGATCATATAGTGGGGAGTAGTTTATTGAAAGGAATTGGAATTATTTTAGAAGTTTAGACATAAAATTTTATATTAAAATAGTTAGACTGACTATTGAAAGAAAGAATATATATAATGGGTAGGAACAAAAGTGACAAAAGTGAGACAAATTAGGAAACCCCCATAATCAAGGCAAGAGGTGGTGATTTGGTTGGAGAAATAGCAGTTAAATTCATAAAGATAGATTTGGGATATATTTCAGTGCTGTATCATTTTCTAAAATTAAAAATACCTGGTAAAGAGTAAGGATAAGTGAAAATATCAAATGTTAGGCTAAAACTATACTAAGATTAAGATGCTTGCTAGATCTAAGTAGTCACATCAAGTAGAGACTTAGATAGGTGACGATGGAAGGAGATGGAAGGAGATTAAAATTCAGAAGGCTTTGATGTTTTTAAAGCTATACATCCCAGGGAAAATGAATATAAAGGGACAAAGAGATGTTCTGCTTTTAAGCCCTAAAGCTCTACAAGATTTAAAGCTTGCAAAAACAAGACTTACAGAGAGACTGGTAAGTGTGAAGTGAAGTTGCTCAGTCGTGTCCGATTCTTTGCGATCCCATGGACTGTAGTCTACCAGGCTTCTCTGTCCATGGGATTTTCCAGGCAAGAGTACTGGAGTGGGGAGCCATTTCCTTCTCCAGGGGATCTTCCTGACCCTAGGGATCAATCCCAGGTCTCTGGCATTGCAGGCAGATGCTTTACCCTCTGAGCCACCAGGGAAGCCCCCAGAGACTGGTAAGTGAACTTAAATTTTAAAAATATATATTTAAAGACAGCTTGATCAATGGGCTTCTGAAGTTGCACTAGTGGTGAAAAACACATCTACCAGTGACTGAGATATAAGAGACATGGGTTCAAGTCCTGGGTTGGAAAGATCCCCTGGAGGAGGACAGGACAACCTACTCCAGTATTCTTTCCTGGAGAATCTTGTGGACAGAGGAGCCTGGCAGTCTATGGTCCATAGGGTCACAAAGAGTCAGACAGAACTGAAGCAACTTAGCGTGCATGTACACAGCTTGATCAACTGCTGTAGAAAAAATCAAGTATCATGACTGAGATTTGGCCACTAGATACTAGACTGGCAAAGTATAGACACGCAAGTATTAATAAAGGTGACCTAGAAGATTTTGATTGGAAAAAAAATTCAACTGTAGATGACATTTAAAAAAAAAAACAAAACTAAAGGGCGAAACATTAATAGACTGTCCAAAATATAACTGAAAAACAATCACAAATAGCATGGTCTCATTGAAAATACTGGAAAAATTAGTTCGTATTTTTCAAATTTTCATCATTTAACCAGAAAATTCATCATAATAGTAAATAGATTATAAGGTAAGTTGACCAAGAACAGTAAACTCACACAAAATTATAATTGATTTGAGGAATGTCAAATTCAATTTATCAGTCATGGAAAAAGAAAACAAAAATGAAAGCATAATTTAAGAAATTTTTGGAAAACAATGATACATGATGAATAACTGGAATATTTAGAAGGTGAACTGTAAAAACAGTAACTTTATGAGTTCAAGGACATCTTTACTATCTTCAAAAGTGCAGTCTGTAGGAGTTCAGTAGGATGTTATGGCTAGAACATGAAGATAATTTTGCATTTAAAATTACTTAGTCAATACTCAAATGGCCTATGTGGGAAAATAATCTAGAAAATAATAGATGCATGTGTATGTATAACAGATGAATTTACACCTGAAACTAGCAGAACATTGTAAATCAACTCTAGTTCACTAAAATGTTTCATTAGTAATAAGATTACTTGGAATTGTAGCTGGTTTCTCTCAAGGCCAAATCCAACAGAAGTTTTAAAATGTTCTTAAAATATATCTACCTTTTGTTCAAATTAGACCTTCTTCCTGGAGTGTCTTTCCTACTATAATTTTCATGAGGAATTGTGGGTTGAAAAACCTATACATTTTCATAATTTTTTTGAAAAATATAGAGTCAAACTAGAAGACTTCTATGTCTTTTTCTGCCTGTGAGTCTAAGGCTAGAATGTGAATAGTTTAGTGCCTTGAGATTATTTTCATCTTCTTCCAAGGTGTTGCTCTATGTCCCTATCCATTATAAAGCATTTAATTTGAGGCTGATTACAGCCATCTGTGATAAGGTCACGCTGTTTAAGTTTCACACTAGGAACTGATCAAGAGAATTATTGAGTTTGATATACATTAAGTAAAAAATATTGGCATGTTGCCTGTTTCATAAATTAGCCTACTTAGTAGAAGGAACAGAAATTTGATGTAGAATATTGACAAATTTTGTACTTTGTCATTAAACACTCATTTTATGTATGATTTAAAAATTCTGAGTAGAACTGCTGAACTATGTATCATCCGTAAAAGGGAAATCTGTTATTTTTTTTACTCTAAATTCAACATAATTACATTTTTACTGATCATTCAGCTAAAAGGCTAAATGTCAACTTTTCAAAAGTGAAAAATAGCTAATTCATTCTGCACTTAAAGTTTTGGATTACTCTGAGATATGGGGAAAAAAGCTGATTAATTATTAGAATTACTACTAAAGGTAAGATATTTGGATCCACTCCAGTTCTATGATTTTATGAGACTATAAAATCATTTGATTGATTGTAGTTTCTTTAAAAATTAATAATTCCCAAAGTGGTTCATATTCATGGATTATCTTCTGATTGGAGGGGATTATATTTCATTTCATTATTACTATTCATAATACTAAACTACCACTTTCAGTACTATATTAGGTCACATATTAAGTTTTTATATAGAGTGCTAAAAACACCTACCATTTTTTTTAATTCTTATCCAGATTCTATAGATGAGAAAGCTGGATCTGGGAGAAATTAAATAGCTTGTATAAGATTCTCCGGTTACTAAATAAGTTAAGAGTCCAACCCACAGTACATACCTGATTTCAAAGCTCATGTTCTCCTAGCTATGCATTGCCAAATCATAATATAATAATCCATGAGAACATTTTTCAGGAAGATATGTTAGTATTTCAGACTCTCTATATAGAACGGGCTAATAAGCCTACTAAAACTTTCTCTTAAGAATAACCAGTTCACTTCACTTCAGTTCAGTTCAGTTCAGTCACTCAGTCGTGTCTGACTCTGTGACCCCATGAATCACAGCACACCAGGCCTCCCTGTCCATCACCAACTCCCAGAGTTCACTCAGACTCACATCCATCTAGTCAATGATGCCATCCAGCCATCTGACCCTCTGTCAACCCTTCTCCTCCTGCCCGCAATCCCTCCCAGCATCAGGGTTTGTCAACGAGTCAACTCTTCACATGAGGTGGCCAAAGTACTGGCGCTTCAGCTTTAGCATCAGTACTTCCAAAGAAATCCCAGGATTGATCTCCTTCAGAATGGACTGGTTGGATCTCCTTGCAGTCCAAGGGACTGTCAAGAGTCTTCTCCAACACCACAGTTCAAAAGGATCAATTCTTCGGCACTCAGCTTTCTTCACAGTCCAACTCTCACATCCATACAAGACCATTGGAAAAACCATAGTCTTGACTACACAGACCTTTGTTGGCTAAGTAATGTCTCTGCTTTTGAATATGCTATCTAGGTTGGTCATAACTTTTCTTCCAAGGAGTAAGCATCTTTTAATTTCATGGCTGCAGTCACCATCTGCAGTGATTTTGGATCCCCAAAGCTAAAGTCTGACACTGTTTCCACTGTTTCCCCATCTACTTCCCATGAAGTGGTGGGACCAGATGCCATGATCTTTGTTGTCTGAATGTTGAGCTTTAAGCCAACTTTTTCACTCTCCTCTTTTACTTTCATCAAGAGGCTTTTTAGTTCTTCTTCACTTTCTGCCATAAGGGTGGTGTCATCTGCATATCTGAGGTTATTGATATTTCTCCCGGCAATCTTGATTCCAGCTTGTGTTTTTTCCAGTCCAGCGTTTCTCATGATGTACTCTGCATATAAGTGAAATAAGCAAGGTGACAATATACAGTCTTGACGTACTCCTTTTCCTATTTGGAACTAGTCTGTTGTTCCATGTCCAGTTCTAACTGTTGCTTCCTCACCTGCATACAGGTTTATCAAGAGGCAGGTTAGGTGGTCTGATATTCCCATCTCTTTCAGAATTTTCCACAGTTCACTGTGATCCACATAGTCAAAGGCTTTGGCATAGTCAATAAAGCAGAAATAAATGTTTTTGTGGAACTCTCTTGCTTTTTCAATGATCCAGAGGATGTTGGCAATTTATTCTCTGGTTCCTCTGTCTTTTCTAAAACCAGCTTGAACTTCTGGAAGTTCATGGTTCACATATTGTTGAAGCCTGGCTTGGATTATTTTGAGCATTATTTTACTAGTGTGTGAGATGAGTGCAATTGTGCGGTAGTCTGAGCATTCTTTCGCATTGTCTTTCTTTGGGATTGGAATGAAAATTGACCTTTTCCAGAACAGTGGCCACTGCTGAGTTTTCCAAATTTGCTGGCATATTGGATGCAGCACTTTCACAGCGTCATCTTTCAGGATTTGAAATAGCTCCACTGGAATGCCATCACCTCCATGAGCTTTGCTATAGTGATGCTTCCTAAGGCCCATTTGACTTCACATTCCAAGATGTCTGGCTCTAGGTGAGTGATCACACCATTGAAATTATCTTGGTCTTAAAGATCTTTTTTGTACAGTTCTTCTGTATATTCTTGCCACCTCTTCTTAATATTGTCTGCTTCTGTTAAGTCCATACCATTTCTGTCCTTTATCAAGCCCATCTTTGCATGAAATATTCCCTTGGTATCTCTAATTTTCTTGAAGAGATCTCTAGTCTTTCCCTTTCTGTTGTTTTCCTCTATTTCTTTGCACTGATCAGTGGGGAAGGCTTTCTTAACTCTTTGCTATTCTTTGGAACTCTGTATTCAGATGCTTATATCTTTCCTTTTCCCCCTTGCTTTTTGCTTCTATTCTTTTCACAACTATTTGTAAGGCCTCCCCAGACAGCCATTTTGCTTTTTTGCATTACTTTTCCATGGGGATAGTCTTGATCCCTGGCTTCTGTACAATATCATGAACCTCCATCCATAGTTCATCAGGCACTCTATCAGATCTAGTCCCTTAAATCTATTTCTCACTTCCACTGTATAATCATAAGGCATTTTATTTAGGTCATATCTGAATGGTCTAGCGGTTTTCCCTACTTTCTTCAATTTAAGTCTGAATTTGGTAATAAGGAGTTTATGATCTGAGCCACATTCAGCTCCTGGTCTTGTTTTTGCTGACTGTATAGAGCTTCTCCATGTTCAGCTGCAAAGAATATAATCAATCTAATTTCGGTGTTGACCATCTGGTGATGTCCATGTGTAGAGTCATCTCTTATGTTGTTGGAAGAGGGTGTTTGCTATGACCAGTGCATTTTCCTTCCAAAACTCTATTAGCCTTTGCCCTGCTTAATTCTGCATTCTAAGGCCAAATTTGCCTGTTACTCCAGGTGTTTCTTGACTTCCTACTTTTGCATTCCAGGCCCCTTTAATGAAAAGGACATCTTTTGGGGGTGTTAGTTCTAAAAGGTCTTGTAGATCTTCATTGAACCATTCAACTTTAGCTTCTTCAGCATTACTGGTTGGGGCATAGGCTTGGATTACTGAGATATTGAATGGTTTGCCTTGGGGATGAACAGAGATCATTCTGTCGTTTTGGAGATTGTATCCAGGTACTGCATTTTGGACTCTTGTTGACCATGATGGCTACTCCATTTCTTCTAAGGGATTCCTGCCTGCAGTAGTAGATATAATGGTCATCTGAGTTAAATTCACTCATTTAGTCCATTTTAGTTTGCTGATTCCTAGAATGTCGACATTCACTCTTGCCATCTCTTGTTTGACCACTTCCAATTTGCCTTGATTTATGGACCTGACATTCCAGGTTCTTATGCAATATTGCTCTTTATAGCATCAGACCTTGCTTCTATCACCAGAATGAAGGACCACATCTTTTGTAATGTTTAGGCAACATGTATGATGCAGGTACATCGAACTGAGAGGAATAAAAGCTAGAATAGACAGCACAGAATAATTAGACACCAGTGGGCATTTTCTCTTGACTCTGGGAAGCCTTCTCTAAGCACTGTACTCCTCCTCTGACCCTGTGAATGCCAATGCGTGTTTGTGTGTTTGTGTACATATGCCACTCTTGTGCTGACCATTTTTGGTTTTTAGCTCTTAATTCACACAATGGAAATTTCTTGTATTGGGATAATATGATTCAAATAATTAGCCAATTGCTACTTATTTTGCATGTTGCTTACTTTTATTTCATGGCCCTGGCCTTTAACATTTATCCCCAATTAAAAGCACGTCTGTTTCTGATTTTTGAGTATCATAATTCAAACCCTGAATTCACCTAAGAGGAGCACATAGTGAGTAGAGAAATTTGGTGTGTCAAGATGAGCCCTTGAAAACAGCAAAAAGGGACAATTTAATAAAACCTACGTGAAAAAAATTTCATACTTGAGGAATAGATGTTCCCTTAACTGCTTGTGGGGATGGATAAAATATGGGGTAACTAGTAGACCTACCAAGTGAAAGTGTTAGTCAGTCATATCCAGCTCCTGTGGACCCCATGGACTACAATCCGCCAGGATCCTCTGTCCATGAAATTTTCCAGGCAAGGATACTGGGATGGGTTGCCATCCCCTTCTACAAGAGATCTTCCTAATCCAGGGATCAACCCCAGATCTCCTGCATTACAGGGAGATTCTTTACCATGAGTCACCAGGGAAGCACTACAACCTCCCCTGTTACCACAGCAAGACACAAGTTCAATAAAGCTGCCATTTGGTGTGGTAAGACAAACAAGCACTATGAAGCTACCGCTTCTGCAGGGCAGCAAGCATCTGAAATAAAAATTAAGTTGGATTAAAATCAGGAAGATAACTCGGCTCCCCTGGTGGCTCAGTAGTAAAGAATCTGCCTGCCAATGCAGAAGATGTGGTCCCTCAGCCCAAAAGATGCCTTGAGGAGGAAGTGGCAACCCACTTTGGTATTCTTGCCTGGAGAATTCCGAGGATAGAGGAGCTCGGTGGGCTACAGTCCATGAGCTGCAAAAGAGTCTGATACGACTTAGTGGCTGAACAACACGGCAGAATCAGAAAGACACATTTCATTGTGTCTGAGTGATTGACCAGAGAATGCACAGCTGCATTTATTTACAGGTGCGTCTTTCTCTCCATAGTCTGAGATCCACTAAAAAACAGATACAGAGCCAATCTTAGTATAGTATTGGGCCTAGATCAGAGTTAAAATTCATTCAGTATTTCAGAGTGAGTGATTAGATCTTGCTTTATCCCTAAATTTATTATAGAATCAGAGTTTCAACTCTGCATTTACACGAGACACAATTTGTTCAAACCAAGTCCCACACAGAATAATCAGAGATAAAGAAGAGCAGGCTAATTATCTTAGTGATAATTTAGTAAGCACACAATTTATTTCAAGTCTCATGTTATCTATAAATATCAAATAAACTTATCCTTTTTTATTTTCCAAAATTACATGCATTTTAATAGAATAATCTTGAAACTTAGTAGATGACTTTTTTTGTTTACAATGAAAATTTAACAATAACTCCCATCATAGAAAAGTGATAAAATTGTTTCAGATACTCCTCAGAGGATCTGATTCTTTGAAGAAAAATACTTCATTATTTGCTGAAGACTTGGAATAAATCTTCAAGGATACAAGAGTCCAGGGAGCACAGTTTGAAATTTGCTCTTTTCAGGAAAGAAGTTTATTTTGTATTAGTTATTGATAGGAAATCAATGCTTTGAGAAATTACCACGTTTCTGTTATGACTTCAGTGCTTCCTTTGGCCCGTTTTTCGTGGGGAAGGAAGAGGGAGAGGATATCTTACCAAGAACGTACTTGCTTTCTGCAAGTTTTGCAAAGCTCTGTCTAAATTAAACACTCAACCTTCCCACATTCAATCTCTTCAAAACTACTTGCTATCCTGTTTCCTCACATTAAGTGTGATGAGAAACAGACCCAGGGGTTGTGAACTTTCCTGAGAAGAAAGATGCCATGTGACTAAAATATTCTGTGATTAACATCCATTCATTTTGCTTCTGATGGCATTCGATGTTGACTCAAGTTTTTGAGGTAATTAAAAGCCTGACTCGGTGAGTTACTGCTATGGGGTGGCTTGAACTGCTACGGTCTCTGGAATATTTTGTGCCCACATGATTTAAAGACTTGGCTTGAAGTGCATGACTTCAGCTCCTTTGCTGTCTCTTGCCCCAAAGTTCAGCAAATAAAGAACACCCAGCTTGAACTTAAGCAGTAGGCTTTTCACTCACGGAGTACTTGGAAATGTCAGTGTTTGTGTTTACTCAGTTGTTCAGTCACGTTTGACTCTTTGCAACTGCATGCACTATAGCCCACCAGACTCCTCTGTCCATGAGATCTTCTAGGCAAGAATACTGGAGTGTGTTGCCGTTTCCTACTCCAGGGGATCTTCCTGACCCAGGGATCAAACTTGTGTCTTCTGCCTCTCCTGAACTGGCAGGCTGATTCTTTACCAAAGAGTCATCTGGGAGGCCTTAGAGATGCTTAAGGCAAGAAAAAGGAGAGGGTTGACAGCGACCTAGGAGAGGAGGCAGCCCCAAGAGTTATCACAAGAGGGCAAGAATGTCCTTGAGTCCTTACCAGGAGAATACATAGAAGTCTATCCTTATATGTATGTAAGTTCACCCACACACCTCAGTAAAACCTTCCCAGCCTACATGCCCGGCTTCCTTTCAGAATTCACAGGTCTGAAATCTGCACTGCCTTAGCATATTTTAAAGATGAAAAGGTACATTTATTAGTAGGTTTTTCATTCTGTCCTGTAGTGTGGTTAGTTGATATGTTTTTTGCCACTACTGTGTAAGTCTCATGAAGTGGTTAGGAACTATATCATTTGGTTTATCATATCTTATATGCCTATACAATAACTTATATCCCACAAGACAGAGGATAGTACCTGTCTGGCTCACAGTGAAAATAATCAAGTTAATGTTAGATGATCTCTGATCATAAGGAGTTCATAAAATATTGAAGGAGAAAAGGTAAAGAATTTAGCTTCCTCTCATGAATCACTGACTTTAACTGCAAAATGAGATAGAGCAATTATGCCATTTATTCCAGAATCCAGTTTTTAAAAGTCTTAATACCAGAACTACTAGTCCTGCCTGTGTAGTGTTCATATTCCTTTTCATTAGTTCTGTTAAAATTTATTAGTTAGAAAAATTCTTACTACTTCAATGTATGCCCAAAATTATTTACTCTCTGGAATTTCCTCATTTATAAGTTTAGCTTAATAGAACCATATTTTTTACAGCTTTATTGGCATTTCATTGGTATACAATAAACCATACATATTTAAAACATAAAATTTGATAAGTGTTGACATATGTATGTAATTTTCCTAGGTGGCACAGTGATAAAAAATCCACCTGCCAATTCAGGAAACTCAGGTTCAATCCCTATGTTGGGAAGATCCCTTTAGAAGGAAATGCCAACCCACTCCAGTATTCTTGCTTGGAAAGTACTGAGAGAGGAACAGGCAGGAAGGCTAGGGGTTCCCAAGCAGAAGAAGTAGATTGCAAGTGTCAGATTCTCTTTTCTCTCTTGCTCCTCTCTCTCTCTTAATCCCTCCCAGCATCAGAGTCTTTTCCAATGAGTCAACTCTTCACATGAGGTGGCCAAAGTACTGGGAGGGATTGGCGGCAGGAGGAGAAGGGGACGACAGAAGATGAGATGGCTGGATGGCATCATTGACTCGATGGACGGGAGTCTGAGTGAGTCCCAGGAGTTGGTGATGGACAGGGAGGCCTGGCGTGCTGAGATTTATGGGGTCACAAAGAGTCGGACATGACTGATCGACTGAACTGAACCGAACTCTGTTAATCAGCAGGAGGAAACAAACTGCAAGGGTCAGACATTTTTTTTCCCGTCTCTATACAAAATTAAAAGGAGGTTTCTTTTAAAATTCTGTGTTGCCGTGATGACACCTGGTTCCACCTGAACTTACCTTTTTTCTCAAACCCTGAGTTTACCAATGTGTTCTGTTTTCCTTAAGCTATGCTAGTAAAACTATGTACTTGCTTGGAAATCTGTCTTTCTTCAAGATTCGTGTCGATTGTTTTATGGCCCGGGATGGCTCACCTGGTGCCAATGCTATCTTAAAATGCATGTTGTAGGTGAGGGGCCTGGTGCCACTGTTTTGAGGTATTTCTTTTCTCTAATTAGCACTTTGCTAATAGGTATATAACTCCGTGTTATATACTAGCAAGGGGGCACTCTTTCTGCCCTCTTCTGATGTCTATGTCAGAAGCCTTCTCTATCTCTTTCATACTTTAATAAAACTTAATTATGAAAAGCTCTGAGCAATCAAACCTCGTCACTGGCCCCGAATCGAATTCTTCTGGAAGTCAAGAATCCCAGGGTAGTTTGCAGCTCATCGCGGCAACCTTTCAATCCCATGGACAGAGGAGCCTGAGGGGCTACAGTGTATGTGGTCACAAAGATTTGGACATGAATTAGCGACTAAACAACAATGCTTTCCATCGAGCAGTATGTAGTGAGTCATGGAAACAATGAACACTCGTAAAATGTGATTACTACTCCCAATCAGCTTGCAGTACCGGTAAAGTTACAGAAGAAATCACTAGCTGCTGTAAAAGTCTTCACAAATGAGTATTTAATTTATAAATCCTAATCTCTGCATGGGTCAATAGTACAATTTGATATTATTTTCTGCTAAATTTCTGTATCTATGAAAAGGTCAATGATGAAACTATAGGATTGATAAGTATTAAAAGCCACAAAGATAATAATTGTAAGGTACATCATTGACTTTTAAATGGAGACTAAGAACAGTCCATCAAAAGAGTAAACATATAGCCTTTGTAAAACTGAAGTTTGATTTTAATATTTAATCCTATTTATTTATTTTTTATTTTTTTGGAAATTAGACAAAACTCATCTGGTCTCCACCAGTGGATGTATGAGTTACATAGCATTCCCCTTCTCCTTTGCAAAATTCCAGGAATTGCTCACTTATGAACCTCAATATTGATCAGAATTTTTAGTATCAAGAAGTTGTGAAAAATAATTTAAAAAAAAAAAAAAAACATGAAAATAAATTGCTCCCCATGCTATGGAGTTCATCTCCTGTCTAGGGTTCTGAATCTCCTAAGGCTCAGTGTTTCCTGATTCTCTCATCCTCCTCCTTCGATCTGTCTTCTCAAACCATTCCTCTTTCATCATTTTCAGGAGAGAGTCAGCTTTCCAAAATTATCAGTCTTCTTTCAGAGAATATCAAATTTTTTAATGTCAGTTAAGTTTCAGTGTAAAGGATAATAATTTTTTTTAAGAAAAGAGTTAAAATTTTTGAGTTTGCTTTTACTTAGTTAAAGTCTTTCACTGTATGTTAAGTTTCAGAGTCAAAGTCTGCCAGTTAAATTTTAGTTTCTTAGGCTCTTTACCTATCTATCTACTTACCTATGTATCTCTCCATCCATCCATCTCAACCTCACATTCATATTTTTAAGCTAACACACAGAATGACAAAATGAGGTCCCTCCTTAAACCGTTGCTTGTATCATTCACGTAGCACAAATATATTATTTTACACCTTATTTACACTGCCAAGTGGATCCTTTGCAGACAGACTCATTTCTATAGTATACCAATAGAAATAAATAATTAAGATGCGGGATTACTGAATGCCATGTGGAGACAAATGTGCTTTGTTGGTTGGAAGAAGGCTACCTAGTGAATATGCCTGGTGTGAACCAGTATTATGAATATTTATAAGTGGAGAAAATCTGAAAATATCATCTTGGAAGGAATGCACCCCATGGCTGCTATAAGGAAATTTTAGAGCTTTGGTTTCCCCTTCACCTTGAAAGTCAGTCTGTTCAATGTCTGATATTCCCCAACTACAGAAAGACATTAGAAATGTGATTAAAAAATGATTTTGTTGGATGTCTGACAGAATAGCTCCTACTGAGAAAACAGCAAAGTAATGTATATATATATATATATATATATATATATATATGAAGTTTAAGACACATCATATTAGTGGAAAATAAATTTATAAAGAAGACTCTTGAAGTATTTTCAGATCATAGACAAACCTGAAACCTGAGTCGCTGTGAACACTTTGGAAAATTTTGTGGTGATGATGATTTGGGCTAACAGTTAAGAAGGTCACATGGCAATCAGATTCTCATGATTTTTCTCACCACTACTGAGTTAGTAAATGCTAATAATCTCCCAGAAGAGGGTGTTCTTGGGAAATTTCCAAAATAAAGAAGTTAGAATAAGTATCTAAATCATGTGTGCTTATTTACACTAAGCTTTGGAACCCTTTGCGGTTCACCCATTCTAGGTTATTATTACTAATTTTGCTCATGCTGAGAAGCTCCCTAGCACGAAGAGTCACACACTCTATTTTGAACCCCAAAGCCTCAAATCAATCATTAGTGTATTTCAGGCCTCACAAGAACAGAAGCTCTGATACCGAAGCCCCAGCAAACTCCTGGGAAAGGTACAAATTAAAACTAAAATGCCAGAAATTTTGTTCATACCAATCAATATCTTTCCATTCAGTTTATTACTTTGTGTTCTTTTTTCCTGCCTTCTTTTGGATTGAGTGTTTTTTGCGTTTTATCTTTATGATCTCTTCCTAATTGGTTATTATTAAAATTTAATTAGAAACTCTTATGGGGACTTGTTTGCTTGTGTGTTTTTGTCTACTTGGCTTCTTTGAGCTTCTCAGATATGTGGGTTTATTTTCATCAGAGTTTAGAAAACACCATCTGAACTGATATACGTATATATATATATAAAACTCGTCACCTTCTGTGACTCCATTTTTAGGCATGATAAAATGTTCTATACAGGTTCACAAGTTCTTTTCATTTATTTTTTTAAATTTTCCCTATGTGTCTCTATGGCTAATTTCCATTGCTATGCCTTTACCTTTCCCAAGCATCTGTATTGTTTAATCTGTTATTAATCCCATCCAATTAATTTTAAATGATATTTCATTTTTATGTGTTCAGTTCAGTTCAGTTCAATCACTCAGTCGTGTCTGACTCTTTGCAACCCCATGAATCGTAGCACGCCAGGCCTCCCTGTTCATCACCAACTCCCAGAGTTCACTCAGACTCATGTCCATCAAGTCAGTGATGCATCCAGCCATCTCATCCTCTGTCATCCCCTTCTCCTCCTGCCCCCAGTCCCTCCCAGCATCAGAGTGTCTGTCAACGAGTCAACTCTTCACATGAGGTGGCAAAAGTACTGGAGTTTCAGCTTCAGCATCATTCCCTCCAAAGAAATCCCAGGGCTGATCTCCTTCAGAATGGACTGGTTGGATCTCCTTGCAGTCCAAGGGACTCTCAAGAGTCTTCTCCAACACCACAGTTCAAAAGCATCAATTCTTCAGCACTCAGCTTTCTTCACAGTCCAACTCTCACATCCATACATGACTACTGGAAAAACCATAGTCTTGACTAGACGGACCTTTGTTGGCTAGTAACATCTCTGCTTTTGAATATGCTATCTAGGTTGGTCATAACTTTCCTTCCCAGGAGTAAGTGTCTTTTAATTTCATGGCTGCAGTCACCATCTGCAGTGATTTTGGAGCCCCAAAAAATAAAGTCTGACACTGTTTCCACTGTTTCCCCTTCTATTTCCCATGATGGGACCAGATGCCATGATCTTCGTTTTCTGAATGTTGAGTTTAAGCCAACTTCTTCACTCTCCTCTTTTACTTTCTTCAAGAGGCTTTTGAGTTCCTCTTCACTTTCTGCCATAAGGGTGGTGTCATCTGCATATCTGAGGTTATTGATATTTCTCCCGGCAATCTTGATTCCAGCTTGTGCTTCTTCCAGTCCAGCGTCTCTCATTATATACTCTGCATAGAAGTTAAATAAGCAGGGTGACAATATACAGCCTTGACGTACTCCTTTTCCTATTTGGAACCACTCGTTGTTCCATGTCCAGTTCTAACTGTTGCTTCCTGACCTGCATACAGATTTCTCAAGAGGCACATCAAGTTCTCTGGTATTCCCACCTCTTTCAGAATTTTCCACAGTTTATTGTGATCCACACAATCAAAGGCTTTGGTATAGTCAATAAAGCAGAAATAGATGTTTTTGTGGAACTCTCTTGCTTTTTCAATGATCCAGCAGATGTTGGCAATTTGATCTCTGGTTCCACTGCCTTTTCTAAAACCAGCTTGAACATCTGGAAGTTCACATTTCACATATTGCTGAAGCCTGGCTTGGAGAATTTTGAGCATTACTTTACTAGAGTGTGAGAAGTTCTTTTTCCTTTTTAATATTTTATTCATTATTTGTTTATCTTTTTCTTTACATAATATGAACATCGAAATAATAGCTGTTTCAATAGTTTGTCTATTCTATCATCCAATCATTTTTGGAGCTAGTTGTATCAACTGACATTTACTCTGGTTTTACTGGATTTTGGAGATTGTAAACTTGATGTTGTCAGATGCTAAATTTCCTTCTAACTTTTTAAAAATAATCGAACCTCTTTTTTGGTAGTAGATTAAGTTACTTTGTGTCTTAGTTTGAAATGAAACATAGTGTAAGATGGCTTATCAACAAGAGAAATTCATTTCTCACAATCCCGAAAGCTGGGAAATTCAAGATCAAGGTACCTGTTGATTTGGTGTCTGAGGAGAACACTTTTCCTCTTTGCAGATGGCTGTCTTTCTGCTATGTCTTCACACAATGTAAACAAAGCCAGTTAGCTCTCTTACCTTTTCAAACAAGGGCACTTAATATCATTCATGAGGGTTCCTCACAATCTAACTACATTACAAAGGCTCTATAACTACATACCATCATACTGGGGATTAGATTTCAACATGTCAATTTTCAGGGAACACATATTCAGTCCATAACACTTGTTCAATTTTTCCTTTCAAGGTTTATTTTTAAACATTGTTAGCCAGATCGAGCATTGTTGTTCAATCACTCAGTCATGTCTGACTCTTTGCAATGCTGTGGACTGCAGCACACTAGTGCTTCATCTCCCAGAGCTTACTCAAACTCATGTCCATTGAGTCAATGATGCCATCTAACGATCTCATCCTCTGTAGTCTTCTTCTCCATCTGCCCTCAATCTTTCAAGCATTAGAGCGTTTTCCAAAAAGTCAGCTCAACTCAGGTGGACAGAATAAAGATCTAGCATGCCTTGTAGTATATATCTAGCATGGCATAGTTGAGCCCCGCTACTAAGGTGTGGCCCTTCCAGGATCTCTACTAAATGCTCTGAGTGATCAGTGAAGACTTCTAACAAGGGCTGATTAGAACAGCATGAAAAGGCAAAATGATAGGATACTGAAAGGGGAACTCCCTGAGTCGGTAGGTGCCCAATATGCTACTGGAGATCAGTGAAAAAATAACTCCAGAAAGAATGAAAGGATGGAGTCAAAGCAAAAACAATACCCAGTTGTGGATGTAACTGGTGGCAGAAGCAAGGTCCGATGCTGTAAAGAGCAATATTGCATAGGAACCTGGAATGTCAGGTCCATGAATCAAGGCAAATTGGAAGTGGTCAAACAAGAGATGGCAAGAGTGAATGTTGACATTCTAGGAATCAGCGAACTAAAATGGACTAAATGAGTGAATTTAACTCAGATGACCATTATATCTACTACTGCAGGCAGGAATCCCTTAGAAGAAATGGAGTACCCATCATGGTCAACAAGAGTCCGAAATGTAGTACTTGGATACAATCTCCAAAACGACAGAATGATCTCTGTTCGTTTCCAAGGCAAACCATTCAATATCACAGTAATCCAAGCCTATGCCCCAACCAGTAATGCTGACGACACTGAAGCTGAATGGTTCTATGAAGACCTACAAGACCTTTGAGAACTAACACAACAAAAAGACATTCTTTTCTATAGGGGACTGGAATGCAAAAGTAGGAAGTCAACGAACACCTGGAGTAACAGGAAAATTAGGCCTTGGAGTACAGAATGAAGCAGGGGAAAGACCAGTACAGTTTTGCTGCAAGAACTCACTGGTCATAGCAAACACCCTCTTCCAACAACACAAGAGAAGACTCTACACATGGGCATCACCAGATGGTCAACACCAAAATCAGGTTGATTTTATTCTATGCAGCCAAAGATAGAGAAACTCTATAGAGTCAGCAAAAACAAGAACCAGAGCTGACTGTAGCTCAGATTATGAACTCCTTATTGCCAAATTCAGAATTAAATTGAAGAAACTGGGGAAAACCACTAGACTATTCAGGTATGACCTAAATCAAATGCCGTATGACTTTACAGTGGAGGTGAGAAATAGATTTAAGGGACTAGACCTGATAGACAGACTGCCAGATGAACTATGGATGGAAGTTCGTGACATTGTACAGGAGACAGGGATCAAGACCATCCCCATGGAAAGAAATGCAAAAAAGCAAAATGGCTGTCTGGGGAGGCCTTACAAATAGCTGTGAAAAGAAGAGAAGTGAAAATCAAAAGAGAAAAGCAAAGATATAAGCATCTGAATGCAGAGTTCCAAAGAATAGCAAAGAGAGATAAGAAAGCCTTCCTCAGTGATCAATGCAAAGAAATAGAGAAAAACAACAGAATGGGAAAGACTAGAGATCTCGTCAAGAAAATTAGAGATACCAAGGGCATACTTCATGCAAAGATGGGCTCAATAAAGGACAGAAATGGTATGGACCTAACAGAAGCAGACAATATTAAGAAGAGGTGGCAGGAATACACAGAACAACTGTGCAACAAAGATCTTCATGACCCAGATAATCACGATGGTGTCATCACTCACCTAGAGCCAGACACCCTGGAATGTGAAGTCTGGAATTAGAAAGCATCAATATAACAAAGCTCATGGAGGTGATGGAATTCCAGTTGAGCTATTTCAAATCCTGAAAGATGACACTGTGAAAGTGCTGCACTCAATATGCCAGCAAATTTGGAAAACTCAACAGTTGCCACAGGACTGGAAAAGGTTAGTTTTCATTCCAATCCCAAAGAAAGGCAATGCCAAAGAATGCTCAAACTACTGCACAATTGCACTCATCTCACACACTAGTAAAGTAATGCTCAAAATTCTCCAAGCCAGGCTTCAGCAATACGTGAAATGTGAACTTCCAGATGTTCAAGCTGGTTTTAGAAAAGACAGAGAAACCAGAGGCAAAATTGCCAACAATCATTGGATCATGGACAAAGCAAGAGGTTCCACAAAAACATCTATTCCTGCTTTATTGACTATGCCAAAGTCTTTGACTGCATGGATCACAATAAACTGTGGAAAATTCTGAAAGAGCTGGGAATACCAGACCACCTGACCTGCCTCTTGAGAAATCTAGATGCAAATCCAGAAGCAACTGTTAGAAGTGGACATGGAACAACTGACCGGTTCCAAATAGGAAAGGACTACATCAAGGCTGTGTATTGTCACCCTGCTTATTTAATTTCTGTGCTGAGTACATCATGACAAATGCTGGGCTGGAAGAAGCACAAGCTTGAATCAAGATTGCCAGGAGAAATATCAATGACCTCAGATATGCAGATGACACCACCCTTATGGCAGAAAGTGAAGAGGAGCTAAAAAGACTCTTGATGAAAGTGAGAGAGGAGAGTGAAAAAGTTGGCTTAAAGCTCAACATTCAGAAAACGAAGATCATGGCATCTGGTCCCATCACTTCATGGGAAATAGATGGGGAAACAGTGGAAACAGTGTCAGACTTTATTTTTGGGGCTCTAAAATCACTGCAGATGGTGACTGCAGCCATGAAATTAAAAGACACTTACTCCTTGGAAGGAAAGTTATGACCAACCTAGATAGCATATTGAAAAGCAGACACATTACTTTGCTGACTAAGGTCAGTCTAGTCAAGGCTATGGTTTTTCCAGTGGTCATGTATGGATGTGAGGGTTGGACTGTGAAGAAAGCTGAGTGCTGAAGAATTGATGCTTTTGAGCTGTGGTGTTGGAGAAGACTCTTGAGAGTCCCCTGGACTGCAAGGAGATCCAACCAGTCCATTCTAAAGGAGATCAGTCCTAGGTGTTTATTGAAAAGACTAATGCTGCAGCTGAACCTCCAGTACTTTGGCCACCTCATACGAAGAGTTGACTCATTAGAAAAGACCCTGATGCTGGGAGGGATCGTGGGCAGGAGGAGAAGGGGATGACAGAGGATGAGATGGCTGGATGGCATCACCAACTTGATGGACGTGAGTCTGAGTGAACCCCGGGAGGCGGTGATGGGCAGGGAGGCCTGGCATGCTGTGATTCATGGGGTTGCAAACAGCTGGACATGACTGAGCATTTGAACTGACTGAACTGACTGATTAGAATCTAATGTTTCATTACCTTGTATGAACAGAGAATCTTTCAGCTTCCAACAATTTATGTCAACATCAATGTTTCCTATAATTCCAGCATGATTGGAAGAGGAAATTCCTTTAATTTGAAAAGTAGAATTTGGGCTATTTTTGTACCATATCTTCTTTATACTTTATATTTTTAAATTTGCAGATATAAATTTTAATTCCCCCAAACGTATTTTTCTTTTACTTTACGCTCTTTCATAGCAGAGCACTACTGATTTAGTAGAAAAAAGCATAACTTTGAATCTTTCTGAGGATATTCATTAGGACTTTTATAAAAGTGTCTTCTAGTTGTTTGATAATGTTTGGTCTCTGTGGCTGGTTATTATATATGTTTTTCATGGTGCTTTGCCCTTGTTCTGTTGGTGTTCTCAAATATTTGCCCATCATAATTTTGAAGAATTTGGTTGATTATGGTGGATAGTTTGTTTTATTGGCATCAGTCCTCACTTTCAGATTGTGGAAAGAAATGTAGGCCTGAAAGTTTCTGTACCTCCTCAGAGAAAAAATAAAGGGAGTTTTCAGCCCTAACAAGATCAATATCTTTAGAATAAGACTACACATTTAGCTTCAGTCAGTTCAGTCACTCAGTCTTGTCTGACTTTTTGAGACCCCATGGACTGCAGCACTCCAGGCCTCCCTGTCCATCACCAACACCCAGAGCTTACTCAAACTCATATCCATTGAGTTGGTGATGCCATCCAACCATGTCATCCTCTGTCGTCCCCTTCTCCTCCTGCCTTCAATCTTTCCCAGCATCAGGGTCTTTTCCAATGAGTCAGTTCTTCCTATCAGCTGGCCACAGAATTGGAGCTTCAGCATCAGTCCCTCCAATGAATATTCAGGACTGACATCCTTTAGCTTAGGCACAAACAAGACTGTAATCAGTGGGCAGGTTTATAAGTACAGAAGGAGATGATGTGGGTGGAGCCAACAAGCCTAGCTCTTTCTTGAACACCATAATCAGTTCAACAGCTAAGAGTACATTCTTTATAACACATTGTATGCAATTTGTAATCATGTAAAATCATGTATTCAGTTCAGTTCAGTCACTCAGTCGTGTCCGACTCTTTGCAACCCCATGAATCGCAGCATGCCAGGCCTCCCTGTCCATCACCAACTCCCAGAGTTCACTCAGACTCACGTTCATCGAGTCCGTGATGCCATCCAGCCATCTCATCCTAGGTCATTCCCTTCTCCTCCTGCCCCCAATCCCTCCCAGCATCAGAGTCTTTTTCAATGAGTCAATTCTTTGCATGAAGTGGCCAAAGTACTGGAGTTTCAGCTTCAGCATCATTCCTTCCAAAGAAATCCCAGGTTGATCTCCTTCAGAATGGACTGGTTGGATCTCCTTGCAGTCCAAGGGACTCTCAAGAGTCTTCTCCAACACCACAGTTCAAAAGCATCAGTTCTTCAGCGCTCAGCCTTCTTCACAGTCCAACTCTCACATCCATACATGACCCCTGGGAAAATTATAGCTTTGACTAGATGGACCTTAGTCGGCAAAGTAATGCATCTGCTTTTCAATATGCTATCTATCTTGGTCATAACTTTCCATCCAAGGAGTAAGCGTCTTTTAATTTCATGGCTTCAGTCACCAGCTGCAGTGAATTTGGAGCCCAGAAAAATAAAGTCTGACACTGTTTCCACTGTTTCCCCATTTATTTCCCATGAAGTGATGGGACCAGATGCCATGATCTTCGTTTTCTGAATGTTGAGCTTTAAGCCAACTTTTTCACTCTCCACTTTCACTTTCATCAAGAGGCTTTTTATTTCCTCTTCACTTTCTGCCATAAAGTTGGTGTCATCTGCATATCTGAGGTTATTGATATTTCTCCCAGCAATCTTGATTCCAGCTTGTGTTTCTTCCAGTCCATTGTTTCTCATGATGTACTCTGCATATGAGTTAAATAAGCAGGGTGACAATATATAACCTTGACGTACTCCTTTTCCTATTTGGAACCAGTCTGCTGTTCCATGTCCAGTTCTAACTGTTGCGATATGATTATATGTATATATATATATTTGAAAACAGGAACAAAAGTTTGGAGCCTAGAAGGACTTTTTTGGACAGTGAGAAACATCTCTAAATATTTTCTGGGCTGTGATTTTGCCTGTTCAGGTCATCATTTATTGAAATTCTATCCCCATTCTGCTAATATTTTCCACCAGTCCCTCATTACCCTGGATTCATTTTCTTAAAATAAATATTTGCTGTGACTTAACTCAGGAGCAAGGAAAGTTAATTGTTTCTTCCCTGTCTACCATCTTGAAACTGATGCCCAAACTTCCAATTTCTAAATAGAGTTTTAAAAATTATATCGTATATAAAATGGATTGTTCCCCTAGTGCTCTCTGTCAATGCTGGCCACTAAGTTATTATTATGCCTTTACAGCTTCTATTTGTATAGCATTATGTTTTACTCTGTGTCTGTGAATTTTTCTTTCTGTTTGATTAAATAAATACTTGTGATGACAAGGTGAACAAAAATTATTTCCTATAGGGTCAACATGAATGTCTTTCTGTTAGACATAAATATCCCCCTTTTGGGTGTAGCATCTTAGCTTCTCAGGCTTAAATATTTTGTGTAATTTTTAGTACAGACTGAACTTCTAATGCTTTTTACATTACAAAAAGTAGCTTTTCTAACTAATGAATGTATATTTTCCAGACCATTCAAAGTTCACAAGTGGCTTGCAACACAAGTTATTTTGGCAAGTAAAATTTTAACTTTTATGCTCAAAATTATATACTTTTATTCTTCACATTAAACAACTTTTACATTAAAATATTATATATATAATATCTACAAATTATCATTTTAACTAGATTAAAACAAACTATAAAAGTTAACGTATCATAATTTTCCCCTTGATAATAATTTCTAGTTATTTCATTCTGCCATTTATGTCATCCTTAAATAAATTTATTTTCTAATCACAGAGAAAGAAATTATATATGTGGTAAGTGCAACATATGGTCAAACCAGAACAACCAAAATAAATGATTTATTTATATAATAAATTATATATAGAAAACAGATATGATCAGAAAATATAAAAACTAGAGGGCCAATTTTGTTTTAATCCTAGCATATAACTTCAGATGATGTTAATTAAAACTCCTTAGAATAGACCGCTAGAGAAATGAATTAATATCCTTGAAATCTATCACACCACACAAACTATCTTAAGAAATGACACATTTATTTCAGGAGTTACATAAATATGCTTAGGAAAAATCTTAAAGGATGTCCCAGAACAACCAAGTTTAAGGAAATTCAACCTGACATGTTTCTTCTATCTGTAATCTTTATGAGTCTATTATGCAAAAGACTGCAAAGCTGTAACTACAAGAGCTGATCGTCCCATTAATAAATGCTCATGCAGCTAGGAACAGGTATTGTCCATTTACACCATCAAGAATAGATCACGTATTCTTGCTGTCTTCTAAGAGAAACAGCAAGATAAACTGTCATACTACATTGCTAATACACTGGACTAGTCTTTTGACATACTATCAACATTCACTGCATAATTAACATAATCATTCCAAACACACATCATGCTCTTCTTGTCCTTTATAAGATTACACAAATAAGGTAAACATTTTCTACTGCAACCATTCATCAATTTTAATGTCACTTTTATTTGTGAAGAAATCATCTAACGTTCCGTTGAGAGTTTAATGCTTTATAAATAAACAACAAATGATTATTAAATGATTCATTCATTTAGTAAGATCATTTCAAAATGTAATCAGCTCCCTGTAATGTCATAGGAAATTCTTCTATTTAAATAAAAACTCTAATAAAATATCTTCTCTGTTCTTTATAAGATGAAATTAAAAAAATAATTCAAGAGATACCAATTGCTATTGATAATAGAACTGATAACACCAGTGGCTTAATTTATTTTATTAATATCATTGGTTTGTAACAGTTATTGAAGTGTTATTTTTCAACAAATTCTATTATTGTTCACAAGTTCACCATTATTGATTGTACCATAGATCAGCTCCTCCCTGTTTAAATAAAATTATGTTGCCTACTCTGTGACCATTGATTAGGCTAGTGTAAAATTAATGTTTAAAATCAATTTTATTCTAGTAAAGCATTATTTGAACCTCTCACTATAATAAGCATGCTTTTCAATACTCATTAATATTATTAACATTGTTTTGTGGTGCTTGGCAGAAACAAAGATTATATTTGCTAATGGATAATTACTTTTTGACCCTTTGCTTTAAATCCAATCCAAATATATTAGTTTAATCATGAATTCCTCAAATGCTTATAAATTTTACCCTCAGAAATTGACTGGGCTCATGGTAAAGTACCTCAATATGATTACTCTTTGAAATTTTCTTAATAAGGATGCATTTACATCAGACACATACATTCAGAAACAGTTCTTCTTTCTTAACATGGTAAAGGAAACCATTCCCAGCTTCCATACTTATTCCTAAAGATTTTTCTGCCCACAAAAGGCTACCCACTCCAGTATTCTGGCCTGGAAAATTCCATGGACTGTATAGTCCATGGGGTCACAAAGAGTCGGACACAACTGAGCCACTTTCACTTTCCTGTTTCTTAAATCGCCGTCTTTCCACTTTGGCGATGGGATCTTATTTTCCTTAAGGACATCTCACTGAATTCATCCAGTGGCTAAGATGTCTTACTAAATCTGTACCGTAATGTCATCTTTTATTTTATTGAGATGTGTTTTTCAGGGTAAATTAGCAGAGAAGCTGAGAGATATATTTAACAAGAAGAGGCACAGATTTAGAGTTCCGATTTTCAGGGTAAATATACTTTGGAAGGAATGATGCTAAAGCTGAAACTCCAATACTTTGGACACCTCATGGGAAGAGTTGACTCATTGGAAAAGACTCTGATGCTGGGAGGGATTGGGGGCAGGAGGAGAAGGGAACGACAGAGGATGAGATAGCTGCATGGCATCACCAACTCGGTGGATGTGAGTCTGAGTGAACTCCGGGAGTTGGTGATGGACAGGGAGGCCTGGCGTGCTGTGATTCATGGGGTCGCAAAGAGTCAGATATGACTGAGACTGAACTGAACTGAACTGATACATTCAGAGATACTATATAGTATTTACTAAGCGAGCTACCTAGCTTTCTGGTGGGTACAATGTGACTATTTCCTCTGATTACATAACTATTAAATATTGACTCTAAGAAAGCACATCTTAATTATCTAAATGCATCCTCATCGTGCTCAGGCTCAGTCGTGTTTGACTCTTTGCGACCCCATGGACTGTAGCCCACCAGGCTCTTCTGCCATTTCCTTCTCCAGGGGATCTTCCTGACCTAAGGATCGAACCCATGTCTCCTGTCTCTCTTGCCCTGCAGGCAGATTCTTTACCCACTGAGCCATCAGGGAAGCCCACCTAAATACAAAGGTTATTTAAGTTGATAAACACATTATATTCGAAAACCTCTGAGACCTGGAAAACAGATTTTTAGAAACCAGACACTTCAGTTATATATTGGGAAACAGGTGGAGGCGAGGAAGGAGGTTTCGTGGCAACAGGTATACTGTGAGTATACATCAGCAAGTGCAGTCAGTTGAGAAGCTCTGCCAGTCACAAATGCAAATATACAGCTTATTAGTTCACTCCTTTTATCCACTGAAGGATACACTTTAGTCTGCTCAGGCTATCTTCACAAAAGACTGTAGACTGACTAGGTGTGTGGCTTAAAACACAAACCCATCTTCTCAAAGTTTTAGAGGTGGAAATCTGAGACAGGATGCAACATGGTAAGGTTCCGGTGAGAGCTTTCTTCCTGACTTACAGATGGCACTGCTGCTACATTGCTTCAGTCTCGTCCGACTCTGCGCAACCCCATAGACGGCAGCCCACCAGGCTCCCCCGTCCCTGGGATTCTCCAGGCAAGAACACTGGAGTGGGTTGCCATTTCCTTCTCCAACACAAGGCACTAATACACAACAAAAGGGCACTAATCCTTCACCAAGTTCCCCATCCTCATGACCTCATGTGACACATATTATCTCTCAAAGGCCACATCTCTAAATGGCATCATATTGAGAGTTAGGGCTTCAACACAGAAATTTTAGGTCAGACACAAACATCGTCTTTAACAGAACATTTGTGTCCTTGGGAAGTTCATCATCAGGCAAATATAGAACTATATAATTTCTATACCATTTTAAAGTTTATTCCAAACCATTATTTTTATTTAGGCAGAGTTTTTGCTACAATTTTGCCTTTTCATTGCCCTCCTTTAGTGTAAGCTCATCTCCTTGAGCTAATTTGTGGACTCAGATATTAGTTCAAGATCAGAACAGTATCTCAGGATACATTTTAGAAGGTTAACTCACTATACAGGTATCTCTAATGAGAAAACATGTTCCCCATTGTAGCAGCCCATAAAATAAGTAAATCAAACCAAAAACTGAATCACTCTCCTGACTAAGCAATAAAAAGTAATGCCTACAAATCATAAGAGCGATGGTTTCTATTTTTCCCAAGTCAAATCAAGCACTCCCTTCACAGCCTTTACAGCACTCTGGGGCCTAAAGTTTAGGCACAGATAGAATACTCCAAAGAAAATGGGGTCACAGAAGATTAAAAAGCATAATCAATGGTAAATCCCCAGGATGTAGTGTCATGCATTTTTGAGCATTCCTATTTAATCCCAGAAGATTACAGTTATTAAAGATAATATTTTTGGACCTGACATATTCACTTTCCACTTAAAAGCATCATGGGTGGACGTCACTATTATTACCAGCGCTGTGACCGTTCTAACTGTTGCTGCTGTTATAAAGGATATATCTTGTATCTGTTTTCAGGTATAATGAACTGTTCAGCACTCACTGTTTTTTAAGAGATTAATAGCCTTTGGCCATGGCTGAGCTACAGTGACTGACATCTGGAATCCACTTACGAGAGTTTATTATCAGTAGCTCAAGCTCTTGATCTTATTTTTGCAGTCATTGCTACTTTGAAGAAAATTGCCTTCTTTCTCTAGGTTCCCATAAGTGAAATATCTGAGCATAGATGTAATGTTCTTTCTTGCAAGGTGAGTGTTTTATTTGCACATTCTGGGGAGTTTGTGTATAAGATATGAATCTAAATATAGCTATTCACACCTTCTGCCCTGCTTTTAACTCTTCTGCCTTCTTAACACGGACTCTACCTGCTAAATAAAGAGCACAGTTTACATTACATGTTAAGCAGTGTTATGTAAAAATTAAGTCCTGAGAAAACCCTGCTGTAGTTTTGTAGGGGAGCTGAGTATGTTTGCCATCAGATTTCTTTTAGTAATACCCTGACCGTGCCTGCATTGTCAAATTATAAAAATCGGAAAGAGGTGATCACTTATTCATCTACCAATTCATATTCATAGAGACACTGGGATAGAAAATTATCATTAAATCTGCTGACTGTTTTCAACTGTCTGAGAGAGTTGGCCCTTAACTATGTCCATTGGGGGATTGTCTTCATAGCTAGTTAGTACCCCTGGAAAGGCTCCCTTAATATTGGGAAAGTTAGCATTTTCTAATCAGAGGTCCAGTCAAAATTGTGCTACTTTTGGTTACAGAACAACAACAACGAAAATGAAAGTGATGGTGTTGGTCACCACTCATGGGCTGTGGTGCGCCAGGCTCCTCTGTCCATGGGATTCTCCAGGCAAGAATCCTAGAGTGGGCAGCCATTCGCTTCTCCAGGGGATCTTCCTGACCCAGGGATTGATCCCAGGACACCCTCACTGTAGGTGGATTCTGTTACTGTCTGAGTTACCTAGGACATCACACATCACATCGTCGTCAGTCGTGTGCGACTCTGTATGACCCCACAGAAGGCATCCCACCAGGCTCCCTCGTCCCTGGGATTCTCCAGGCAAGAACGCTGGAGTGGGCTATCATTTCCTTCTGCAATGCATAAAAGTGAAAAGTGAAAGGGAAGTCGCTCAGTCGTATCCGACTCTTAGCGACTCCATAGACTGCAGCCCACCAAGCTCCTCTGTCCATGGGAGTTTCCAGGCAAGAGTACTGGAGTGGGGTGCCATTGCCTTCTCCAGAGTTACCTAGGAAGCCTCTTATAAAACAAAGGAAACTTATAAAATGGTGACAAAATCAATTGCAAAGAGGAAAGTAGAGCAAGGATAGCATTTCCAGTTGAGATTATGTATTTTAATTTTCCTTACAGAGCTCCCAGACTATTCATGTCTGACAATGTCTATAACTTTCCCTTTGATTGTTGAAATGGTCAGTGAAAAGAGTTCCAGAAATTCTTTAATTATCTACATAAAATGTTAAGTAGTTTTCCTTTTTCCAGTTTGCTTTAGAGATTAAAAACGAGTGTAGTACAGCATCAAGTTTGGGTTTAGCAACGGAAAGACATGGGTTTAGTCACTGGCCACCTGATGTGAAAGCTGACTCATTGGAAAAGATCTTGATGCTGGGAAAGATAGAAGGCAAAAAGAGACGAGCACAACAGAGGATGAGATGGTTGCGTGGTATCACGGACTCCGTGGACACGAATCTGAGCAAACTCCGGAAGATAGGGAAGGACAGGGCAATCTGACGTGCTGCAGTCCATGGGATCACAAAGAGTCGGACACAACTTAGTGGCTGAACAACAACATCAGTGTTATTCTTTGAAAAAATGTATATTTAGGGCTTCTGCCTAATTTTGGATTGGGTTGTTTGTTTTTCTGTTATTGAGTTACATGAGCTGTATATATATTTTGGAAATTTATTCCTTGTAGGTTATATGGTTTGCAAATATTTTCTCCAAGATTTTTCATTTTGTTTATGGTTTCTTTTGCTGTGCAAAAGCTTCTAAGTCGATTAGGTCTTATTTCTTTATTTTTGCTTTTATTTCTCTTGCCTTAGGAGACTGGCCTAAGAAAACACGGCTAGGATTTCTGCCAGAGAATGTTTTGCCTATGTTCTTTTCTAGGAGTTTTATAGCGTCATATCTTATATTTAAGTCTTAAACCACTTAGTGTTTATTTTTGTGTATGGTGTGAGGGTGTGTTCTAGCTTCATTGATTTACGTGCAGCTGTCCAGATTTCCCAACACCGCTGGCTGAAGAGACTGCCTCTTCTCCATAGTGCATTCTTGCCTCCTTCAAAGAAGTGCAAATCAAAATTGCAATGAGGTATCATCTCACGCCAGTGAGAGTGGCCAAGATTAAAAAGCCTACAAATAATAAATGCTGGGGAGGGTGTGTAGAGAAAAAGTGTACTCCTATGTTGTTGGTGGGAGTAGAGGTTTCTTAAAAACTAAAACTAATTACCATATAATCCTGCAAGCCAACTCCTGGGCATATACTCAGAGAAAACTCCAATTTGAAAAGATGCATGCATCCCAATATTCATAGCAGAACTATTTACAATAGCTAAGACTTGGAAGTAACCTAAATGTCCATCTACAGATGAAAACATGAAGCAGAAAAGATGTGCTATACTCTCTCCCTCTCTCACATTCTCTCTCAGTGGAATACTACTCAGCCATGAAAAAGGAATGAAATAATGTCATTTGCAACAACATCAATGGCCCTAGAGATTGCAATACTAATTGAAGTAAGTCAGAAAGACAAATATATCACTTATACATTGTACCTAAAATATGATACAAATGAACTCATTTATCAAAACAGAAACAGACTCATAGACTTAGAAAGTAGGCTTAATAGTTACCAAACTAAAGTGGGGTGGAGGAGGAAAAAATTAGAAATTCAGATTAGCTGATACAAGTTACTATATATAAAATGTATAAATAACAAGACCTTACTTATAGCACATGGAACTATCAATATATTTAATATCCTGTAATAAACCATAATGGAAAATAATATGGAAAATAATGTGTGTGTGTATATATATATATATATATATATATATATATTCCTGTCTCACTTTGCTTCACACCAGAAACTAACACAACATTGTAAATCAACTATTCTTCAAAACAAACAAAAATTTGTGGGTTTAACTCCCAACTCAGAGTCTTGCTAGTGATGCCATTTTGGGACTATGCTTATACCTACTTTTTGTCCTCTTTGTGAATTGGAAGAATTGTATATAACAAGTTAGGTTATAAGGATTCAACAGATATGTATAATACACTTAGCATAGGATTCAATACATTATATCCAGTGACATGTTACCTTTATCTCCACTTAATTTGTGGAATAATTACCAGGTTTTGAGATACTGTGGAACATCTTCTAGGCTGCAGCTCTCCAGAACACAAAGATTTCCATTATTATCTGCTTATGACTATTTTGAGAGTGGAGTTTCCTAGAAGCCCAACTGAGTTTAGCAGGCAAAGAATTATGGTCAAAAGCCTACCACAATTTCTGACCCTATCAAAATAGCTCAATCAAAAGATTACTTTTAATGATCACATTACCCATAGGCCATCAGCCATATTATTTTCTTTGCACATTCACTGTTTATGTGTAACTTTAGTCATGGAAAAGTGTTACATATTTATATTCAGGTAGGTTGCTTCAGCTTTTACTTAAACTGAACTTAATCTGGTGTATTTTCCCTTTCCAATAGGAGAAACAAGGATGGAGATGGTGAGGGCCTTATATCAGTGGTCTATATAAGACCACCTACTGGTCTTATATCAGTGCCAGATATGCTAATAGCTGGGCCTGCTGTCTTCTGACTGTGTGTATTGCTTAAGAACATTTACTTTCATTTTTAACTCTATTATTGAAAATTATGTTAGAAAAATAAAAAATAACAGTTTCTGACCTCGTGTGTATTTTGTATACTGTTTTGCTTTGTTTTACCTTTCACCCTTTTTCTAAGGTAGTTTTGCCTGCCAAATGTTGTGTTTTGTGAACCAATCTATCTTGAATGGTTACAACGGCTAAATTCTCAGAAAATATTTTAATCATTTGCAGATTACCTATCTCGTATCCTCACTATCTCTCTAAATGCTTTATCTACGAATTTTTACCTGAAAACAGCCATCTCCTGAAAATGGCATTTCCTCGTGGTGCAGACCACATTTTGTTCTTATGTTTTACTTGCCTCATGACCAGAGGAAAGTGTAGATATTTTCCCAGAAACCAGTTACCCACTGCAGAGAATCAGTCCCCTCATTTTAGATACATAAGTCTGGCTCCTTTAATTCTGTATCTCTCTTATCATCTTCTCTGTTCTATTGCTCGCTGAGTCCCAGGTCAAAGCAGCTGGAAAGAGACTATCTTCACACACTGACTCTGGCTTTTCATCTCCTTCTTTCTGTAATGCATGCATGAAAACTAAGTCCTTTCAGTTGTGTCTGACTCTGCGATCTCGTGGACCATAGTCCACCAGGCTCCTCTGTCCATAGGATTTTCCAGGCAAGAATACTGGAGTGGGCTGCCACGCCCTGTTCCAGGGCATCTTCCTGACCCAGGGATCGAACCCTGTCTCTTCCATCTCCTGGATTGGCAGGTGGGTTCTTTACCACTAGCACCATCTGGGAAGCCCTCTTTTGGTAATAAGTTATTTCAAATATACAGGAAAGGTAGAGAATAATAGAATACCATATATATTAGAATGAATATATATGATAGAATTATACACACACACATACACATATATGTGTGTATGTGTATCTCCAACTCATGTACCTAGCTAGTTTTAACAGATCTTAACATTTTATCAATATCATCTGTTTTCCTTCTTTTTGTTTTTTTTTTTTTACTTTCTAAATTTCCTTCCCTCCTTCCTCACTCACTCCCTTTTTCCTTTTATCCTTCCATGCTTCCTACCATTTTTAGAAATAAAACATTTCATATGGCTCTTCAACTCACCTTTTTTCTAAACAGCATATTTTGAGGTGTATTTTGGTTAATATTTTATACTAATGGTTCTTCAATAAATATTTATAATATCTTTCCTATGTACTTGTTTAAAAGGTATCTAAGATATATATTCTGAGGTAGAATACTTAGATTTGACGTGTGTACATAATTTAAGCTATATTAGGTTGTCTGAAATCACTGCACCAGTTTACACTCCTAATAGCAGGGTAGGGAAATTCTAGGGTCTCTACATCCTCATCAGTATTTGCACTTTTATCAATCTGCTGAATATGTAATGATGTCTTATTGTTATCTAAACATGTTTCATCCCAACATGGTTCTTGTCTGCACAACAGGAACCACTGCATTTGTGCAGTTAAGATCATCATAAGTCCTTAAATCATCATTTCTAATGGACACTTTCTTTTTAATGAATGATATTGCTTTAGTTTCAGCTGTATATAGCAACGTGATTCAGTTATACCTACACGTGTCTATTCTTTTTCAAGTTCTTTACCCATTTAGGTTATTACAGAATATTGAGCTGAGTTCTCTGTGCTATAGAGTTGGTTTTTGTTGGTCATATATCTTAAGTAAAGCAATATGTATGTGTCAATTCCAAACTCCCAATCTACCCCTCTGCATGCTCATCCTCCCTGATAACCGTAAGTTAGCTCTCTAAATCTTCAAGCCTGTTTTTATCTTTCAAATAAGCTCATCTGGACCATTTCTTTTTTTATTCCATATATGAGCGATTTTCATATGAAATTTGTCTTCCTCTTTCTGTCTTACTTCATTCAGTATGATAATTTCCAGGTCTTTCCATGTTGCTGCAAACGGCATTATACGATTCTTTTTTATTCCATTGAATATATATACACATTTTCTTTATCCATTTATCTGTCGATAGGCCTTTAGGTTTCTTTCATGTCTTGGCTATTATAAATACTGATGCAATGAACACAGTGGCGCATGGATACTTTTGAACCATGATTTTCTCCAGATATATTTCTAGGGGTGGAATTGCTAAATCATATGATAGCTCTATTTTCAACTTTCTTTATTCTTTTTTTTTTAAAGGAACCTCCATACTCTTCCCCATAGTGGCTGTACCAATTTACATTCCCATAAACAGGATCACTTTTCTCTACACCCTCTTCAGTATTTATAGTTTGTTGATTTTTGATGATGGCCCTTCTGTCTAGTGTGAGAATATTTTGCTGTGTAAAATATCTTTTTTTCAATTTTCAACACTTTCAGTAGCATTTGAAACAGTTAACTACTTCTTATTTCTTAGATACTGAGTCACTGATTTCTTTAAATGAATGACTTAATGAATACTCAGTGCTAAGTATTAGATAAAAGAAGCAATCTCTCAACCAACAAAGCAAAATAACTCTTTTCCTTTCTTTTGAACTCATACGAAGATTTATTTCATATGATATTAGGTGGATGCCTATAAGTCCTAGTACATATGCTGGACATAAAATATTTTAAAAGGCTATTCTTAGTCTTTTAGTATGGAACAGAACCTAAATAATGTATCCTTAATATTATGGGCTTTATAAATAAAATAATAAACAATTTATTTTTCTTCTTGTACCTATTGTATTGGGCTTCCCTGGTGGCTCAGACAGTAAAGAATTACTACAGCCATGAAATTAAAATATGCTTGCTCCTTGCAAGGAAAGCTGTGACAAACCTAGATAGCATATTAAAAAGCAGAGATATTACTTTGCCAACAAAGGTCCATATAGTCAAAACTATGGCTTTCCCCGTAGTCATGTATGGATCTGAGAGTTAGAGCCTAAATAAGACTAGCACTGAAGAATTGATGCTTTTGAACTGCAGTGTTGGAGAAAACTCACTTGAGAGTCCAACCAGTCAAAGGAGATCCAACCAGTCAAAGGAGATCCAACCAGTCAAAGGAGATCCAACCAGTCAAACCTAAAGGAAATCAGTGCTAAGTTTTCATGGGAAGGACTGATGCTGAAGCTGAAACTTCAATAATTCGGCCACCTGATGTGAAGAGCCAACTCGTTGCAAAAGACCCTGATGCTGGGAAAGATTGAAGCAGGAGAAGGGGATGACAGAGGATGAGATGGTAAGATGGCATCATCAACCCAATGGACATGAATTTGAGCAAGCTCCGGGAGTTGGTGATGAGCAGGTAGGCCTGGCGTGCTGCAGTCCATGGGGTTGAGAAGAGTTGAACATGACTGAGCTACTGAACAACAACAACAACCTATTATATTGCAAAACTAAATATGTTTATATAACTCTACTGTCTGACTCCTTCTGTAGAAAATTTCTACCAAAGGGCATAAATGTTGTCTTTATATCTAGAAGGAATGGAGGAGTCTGACACCTGACACATATTACAAAGTTAACAAACATTGACTCAACGTATGAATAAGTAAAAAGTGAGAAAATGGTTTCTACAAAATTTTTATTCTAAAGGAGAATTCAAAGAAAATTTTAAAATTTATCATTTTTATTCTATTTCTTTCAGTGATAACTATATGAATGTTTATTAGAGCTTAAACCATGTGGAGAGAATGGGTAGTGATTAATATTGTCAAAATACAGGCTTTTTTTCTGAGGATAGGTGGGCAAAATGAATGTGCGAAAAACCATGTATCTCTTCATTTGTGTTTGGACAAGTACAGCTATATGGGAACAAGTGTTGTTTCCCCATGAAGAGGCACAACTTTTTGCAACCCAAGTCCAACTTTTTGCAACCCATGAAATGTAGCCCACCAGGCTCTTCTGTCCATGGAACTTTCCAAGCAAGAATCCTGGAGTGGGTTGTCATTTCTTATTCCAGAGGATCTTCCCAACCCAAGGATTGAACTGGCATCTCTTGTGTCTCCTGTGTTAGCGGGCAAATCCTTTACCACCGTGCCACCTGGGAAGCCCTGAGTTTGCCTGGGCTGACCCTAAATGAGTGGATTCTAATGCTGTCCTAGTTACATTTATAGACTGTTTCCACCCTCTTATGCTCGCACTGTTGGTGTGATTTCTGAGTCATCAGCAAAAATGTCCTTGTTATACAAATTAATCTCCTACTTGTTTTGCCAATGCCTAAACCACAGCAATTTGAACATCATCTCTTTGACATAAACTAAATTAGGTTTTTGAACCAATGTAAGCGCACATTGTCACAGAAAATACAACTTTCTAAGTCTCGTGTGCTCAGTTGTATCTGACTCTTTGAGACCCCATGGACTGCAGCCTGCTAGGCTCCTCTGTCTATGGAATTTTCCAGGCAAGAATCCTGGAGTGGGTTCAGTTTCCTTCTCCAGGGGATCTTCCCAGCCTAGGGTTTGAACCCACATCTTGTGCATCAGCAATAGCAGGCGGATTCTTTACCAACTGTGCCACCTGGGAAGTCCTACCCTTTCAAGTCCTACCCTTTCAAATATAAGACATATTTTCCCCCACAACTCCCATATTATAGGCACTCAATAAATGTCTATGGGGTTAATTAATACAAGTTCCTAAAATGCTGTTCAATGAGCAGTTTTTTTGTAACATGGACAGTATAAAATCTTCTAAAACTGACAAAGAAATGTGAAACGGTAGGGGTGGGGGAAGGAAGAAGGTTCTATGTGCAAGAGTCTCTGTAATTAGCCTTGCCTACTTTGGAATGATACAGAACACTTGTACAAAAGTAAATCTCAGATGATCAGTACTGGTTTTTAACACATCAATTTTACTACGTGTGAAGATGTTTTAAAAGAAACGACTGTAACGCTGGAAGCCATATTGAAACGAGACACTGTTCATTTATTTGCTTTTTGTTAAGAATCATGAAAATGCTGTCAGTCAAATCTACTTCCTAGAATCAAGGCTTTAGTCACCTTGACACCACAAACTTTTATATTCACAAGTCCCAGAGACATCCACTTTTGAGCTCGCAGGACACTCTAATGGAATTCAGATAACCTGTTGTTCAGTCTCTAAGTCATGTCCAACTCTTTGCAGCCCCGTGAACAGAGCATGCAGGGCTTCTCTGTCCTTCACTATCTCCCTGAGTTTGCTCAAACTCATGTCCATTAAGTCAGTGATGCCATCCAACCATCTCATCTTCTGTCGCCCTCTTCTCCTCCTGTCCTCATTTTTTCCCAGATCAGGGTCTTTTCCAGTAATCACCCAGTGCTCTGTAATAGCAGACCACCCAAAGTCCTCAGACTTGGTAGTTCTTCATTTGCAGAACAAACTGCCTTTGTTTCTGACATGGAGAACCATCATCCACAATGTCTCCAGGAGAGGATTTAATTCTGTGCAGTCAGTGGCCATTTATTCCTGGAGGGCCAAGCCAAACAATGTTATTGTTATCCTGCCAAGTCCACTTCCAGTCTTACGTCATCAGAAACAAACAACATGTAAAAGCCTTAAAACAAAGAGCATGACAAATTTGAGATTTAGGGGGAACTTTTTTTTTTAAGTTCATGGGGAAAATGTCCATAGGAAATGAATTAGCTAAGACTCTGCAGCTGTCACAAATTCTCCAGACACATATAATTGTGCAAAGATTACTGAATGAGTGTCTCTGTTAAAAATTTGAAAGTCTTTCCTTAAGACTGATATTGATCTTTAATACGTGTATCCTGTCTGACTCCTAGGGATATTTAGCTGTTAAGAGATAAACCTGTAAATCACTCCAAGAACATCAAAAGAAAGGCATTGGACAAGTGTGAGGCATGAATGCTGCTCTTTTTAAATGAAATACTGTCCATGGAATCGCCCTGTGTGAGAGATTGCAAACATCGTTTTCTGACAATTTTCACTGCCATCTCACAGTGTACTCTTCAGTGTGCAGGTGGAATGTGCTGGATCTAAATCTCAGCTAAAAGCATAACTTGCAGACAGTCACAGAGTAAGAGCCCAAACAAACAAAAGTATTGAACTAATTGAGAGATGACTGATTAGAAGTTTTCTCTGTTCGTATTTGACTGCTTATGTGTTTGTTTGTTTAGCTACTGCAGAGAACTAAATTTAGAAATGAGTATTAAACGTACATAAAAAAATCAATGCTTTATGTGTGAAGATAGTAGGAGAGGAGACCAGCAAATTCCACCTCTAAAAAAGGTGAAGGTGATGAAAGTTGCTGATTGCTTCACCATCAATCCAAACTAGCCTGAAAGAAAATGTTCAGACTTATGGACTGATTAAACACAGATGCGATCTTCAGGTTTGGAGGAAAGTCACTAATTTTATTGAGCTACCCCCAATGGCTCAGTGGTTAGTTGCATCAGACTCTTTGTGACCCCCATGGACTGTAGCCTGCCAGGCTCCTCTACCCATGGCAATTCTCCAGGCAAGAATACTGGAGTGGGTTGCCATGCCCTCCTCCAGGGGTTCTTCCCAACCCAGGGATCAAACCCAGGTCTTCCGCACTGCAGGCAGATTCTTTACTATCTTAACAACCAGGGAAGCCTCACAACACTGGAGTGGGTAGCCTATCCCTTCTCCAGGGGTACTTCTTGACCCAGGAATTGAACTGGGGTTTCCTGCATTGCAGGTGGATTCTTTACCAGCTGAGCTTCCAGGGAAGCCCCAGTGGTAAAAGATCCACCTGCAATTGCAGGTGACATGGGAGACACAGGCTCAGTCCCTGGGTGGGGAAGATCCCCTGGAGAAGGAAATGGCAGCCCGCTCCAATATTCTTGCCTGAAAATTCCCATGGGCAGAGGAGCCTGCTGGACTACAGTCCATAGGGTCTCAAACAGTTGGACTCAGCTAAGCACACATGCTCTGATTTTATAAGATTTGTTCACCTTTTTGGAGAAACTTCATATATAAGAATAAAAATGAAAGGGTTTCATTTTGGCTGAAAGTGAAAATGAAGTCTCTCAGTCGTGTCCGACTCTTTGCGACCCCATGGACTGTAGCCTACCAGGCTCCTCTGTTTTATATGATTTGTTTACCTTTTTGGAGAAACTTCATATATAAGAATGGAAATGAAAGGGTCTCATTTTGACTGAAGAGAGTTTATAGATGTCTTGCTTCTGAGAAAAGTTTTTTATTTAGTCCAGTAACTGAACGGAAGAATTCATGTTTATGCTATTTGTTGGGGAGCTGGGTAAGCTGAAGACCAGAGTGGAGTAGAGAAAAAGGTAAAGAATCCCAGTGAGGTGGAAAATTGGACAAAGAATTAGATGTAGGCTACAGGACAGAAAAGAGATGCGGCGTGGTAGTAGGCCATGTTGCTCACCATTTTTCTTCTAAGTGAAATCTTTACAGTTTTAAATTAATTGCCATATGGTACCATATCCCTTTCAGTTAGAGCACCATAATTCACTAAACATCCACTATGTAGGCTTATGGAAGTGGTTCGATGGGGTGAAGGGTTAACATAAAGGAAATTATAGGGGAGGAAAAGAAAAGCAAAGACTAGATTAAGGTGATAATTTAAAACTTATGTGCAGTCTTGAACGCAACACGATGGGGATGCAAGCACGGCCATTAGGACCCCATTTCTCTCTCCATTTCTTTAAAACTTGGCCCATTCTCAAAATGGCAAAGTGGCTGGGGCATCTCCTTTGTTCCACGTCTCATGTTTAAACTGGGCAGGAAAGCTTATCCATTCTCTCACAATGGCTGTAGAGAGGTTTCACTGAGTTGCTTTGGTTTTAGTTGAATTACATTTTTATTAACCCTGAACCAGACAATACATACAGAAATGAAATGCTCTGATTGGCCCAACCTGAACTGTATACTCATAGTTGGAGCCAGAGGTAGAGTCATCTGACATGGAAACAGCTGACAAAAGATGAAGTCTGAAAGGATATTGAGATGCCATTTTCTAAGGACTGGTTATCAGTGTTTCGTGATGAATAAAACCAAATAAAATACAAATTAAACTAAAATAAAATAACAGAAATTGTCCATCATAAGGTTTAAACAGAGTCTAATTTGGCTTAGATTTTAAGAACAGAGTGGCAGTGATTGATATCTGGGTTATGAATGTTTCATTTACTTCTCCACTTTATTTATAGTAAGCATCTGAACTTTAGCAACTTATAATCTGTTTTACCTTGTTATAAAATCTGTCCAAGATAAGCGCTTAATAAAACTAGAATAAGTAAGTCAGTGAGCACATGGATGGAAAAAGCGAATGCCATGTTGTGATATATAGATCCAAATATTTTCTATACAAAGCACTAAAGAACTGAAACAACAGAACAAAGTTTGGGTTTTAAAAATGATTTTCTCTCTAAGTTAATTATATGTGTGATATGGTAAGAAAAAAAAGATATGGACTTCAAAACTTGTTGTATCTCTAGAAATATTTGAGTTGGAAGACCTCTGTTACTTAATTATTGAAGTGACATTGAGCGAATTACTCATCCATGGCAGAGGAGGAAATCCTACCTGAGAGGACTTCAATGATGAGTGAAAAAGACTAGATCTTGTTTATGCCAGTGCTGAGCATAAGTTCATAAACTTTGTGTGCATCGGGATCTGAGAACTAGCCTGAAACCTAGCACATTTGAAGCACTCAATAAATGTTTTATTAATATAAAACTGAGTACAGGACGTTAAGGAAAGTTATCCTGTGTGTGTTGGAGAAAGAGAGAGGGATTTGGGGAGTGATGCGGAGAGACGGTTATATAAGAGAATAATAAAAAGTAGCAAAAATTTTATTCTTTCAAATTCGAACATTTTTCAAACTTCATTCTGATTCTATAAATAAGCATATGTCAGATATGTCAGGAATACATCAAATCTCACTTGTATTTAAGATTTCTATTTTTTTTTTCACCAGTAGCTCTTTCTCATTAGATCCAGCAATTGAAATATATTTTGCTTGTGCTGCAGGTTTCTATTATGGATAGGTAATAAGACTGACAGAGAAATGAGAATCTAAAATTATAGCTTTCTCTTCCACCTCCATTCCTCTCTCTCATCCTTTAAGGATGATCTATAAGAACTTTGGGTCTATTTTACAATTCAACAAAGAGAAAAGTTATCTATCTTTATAATATTCTGTAACATAAAGAGAAAAATGTTAATGGCCAGAAAACTGTTAAATCTAATGTGATATGATGGTATCTCTACATATTTTATTTAATTTTTAAACTTTTTTTGTCAGCTAATACCCATGTTATTGCTAATAGGTGCACATAGTTACATAGAAGCATGGTATAAAGCTCAGTGAAATTACAAGTATCTCAACTTGTTTATGTTTTAAAAAAGTTGTAAGATACAATGAACTGAGCTTATTGGTTTTCACCATGTAATCATGATAATAAAAAACAAAATTTTAAAATGAAAAGCAAGTTTTTATAGTTAGGATTGTAATGTAAAAACCTTTCAGAGTGACTGGCAATTTGATGGCTTATCAATATTAACCTATTACTTTTTATTACATGTGTATCATTGAACTTGCTGGTAGCTGAATAATACAAATTGTATTAAAGTTATAGAATGTATCTAATTGGACCATAAAGAAAGCTGAGAGCTGAAGAACTGATGCTTTTGAACTGTGGGCTGGAGAAGACTTTTGAGAGTCCCTTGGACTGCAAGGAGATCAAACCAATCAATCCTAAAGGAAATCAACCCTGAATATTTGTTGGAAGGACTGATGCTAAAGCTGAAGTTCCAATACTTTGGCCACATAATGCAAAGAACTAACTCATTAGAAAAGAGCCTGATGCTAGGAAGGATTGGTGGCAAAAGGAGAAGGGTGTGGCAGAGGACAAGATTGTTAGATAGTATCACTGGCTCAACGGACATGAATTTGAGCAAATTCTGGGAGACAGTGAAGGGCATGGAGGCCTGGCATGCTGCAATCCATGAGGTCGCAAAAAGTCAGACATAACTAAGCGACTGAACAACAATAAACAGTACTGGTGGTGTGTGAGAAAGAATTCGAGGGTTTGGCCTAAAATGATAAAGAAGATCAGAAGACAACAATGTAAAGTACAGTCAATTAACATTGTCAGGAATAGAATCTATTTAATCACCATGGAGTCGTGGGACTGGTAACAAAAGGAGTTTTATAGAAAGATTGACAGATATTTTATAGAAAAATGAAATAATTTAACAATATGTGTAAGTTGATGGCAAAATAATGCAAACAGGAAAAATGCAAATTAAATATATCAACCTAAATTTGAATAAAATCTCAGAAATATCCAGTTTTAATGTTTTCACTTTGGGAAAATAACTGTCCAATATGTGAATATTATCCTCTTTAAAATTCAGTCAAAATAATTCTTTTTCACCAAAAATCTCACTGATTTAATCATCAGTTCAGTTCAGTTCAGTCGCTCAGTCGTGTCCAACTCTGCGAACCCATGAATCGCAGCACGCCAGGCCTCCCTGTCCATCACCATCTCCCGGAGTTCACTCAGACTCAGTGATGCCATCCAGCCATCTCATCCTGGGTTGTCCCCTTCTCCTCCTGCCCCCAATCCCTCCCAGCATCAGAGTCTTTTCCAGTGAGTTACCTCTTCGCGTGAGGTGGCTAAAGTACTGGAGTTTCAGCTTTAGCATCATTCGTTCCAAAGAAATCCCAGGTTGATCTCCTTCAGAATGGACTGGTTGGATCTCCTTGCAATCCAAGGGACTCTCAAGAGTCTTCTCCAACACCACAGTTCAAAAGCATCAATTCTTCGGCGCTCAGCCTTCTTCACAGTCCAACTCTCACATCCATACATGACCACAGGAAAAACCATAGCCTTGACTAGACGGACCTTAGTCGGCAAAGTAATGTCTCTGCTTTTCAATACACTATCTAGGTTGGTCATAACTTTTCTTCCAAGGAGTAAGTGTCTTTTACTTTCAAGGCTGCAGTCACCATCTGCAGTGATTTTGGAACCCCCCAAAATAATGTTTGACACTGTTTCCACTGTTTCCCCATTTATTTCCCATGAAGTGATGGGACCAGATGCCATGATCTTCGTTTTCTGAATGTTGAGCTTTAAGCCAACTTTTTCGCTCTCCTCTTTCACTTTGATCAAGCGGCTTTTGAGTTCCTCTTCACTTTCTGCCATAAGGGTGGTGTCATCTGCATATCTGAAGTTACTGATATTTCTCCCGGCAATCTTGATTCCAGCTTGTGTTTCTTCCAGTCTAGTGTTTCTCATGATGTACTCTGCATAGAAGTTGAAGAAGCAGGGTGACAATATACAGCCTGACACACTTCTTTTCCTATTTAGAACCAGTCCATTGTTCCATGTCCAGTTCTAACTATTGCTTCTTGACCTGCATACAGATTTCTCAAGAGGCAGGTCAGGTGATCTGGTATTCCCATCTCTCTCAGAATTTTCCACAGTTCATTGTGATCCACAGACTCAAAGGCTTTGGCATAGTCAATAAAGCAGAAATAGATGTTTTTCTGGAACTCTCTTGCTTTTTCGATGATCCAGCGGATGTGCGCAATTTGATCTCTGGTTCCTCTGCCTTTTCTAAAACCAGCTTGAACATCTGGAAGTTCATGGTTCACGTATTGCTGAAGCCTGGGTTGGAGAATTTTAAGCATTACTTTACTAGCATGTGAGATGAGTGCAACTGTTCGGTAGTTTGAGCATTCTTTGGGATTGCCTTTCTTTGGAATTGGAATGAAAACTGACCCTTTCCAGTCCTGTGGCCACTGCTGAGTTTTCCAAATTTGCTGGTATATTGAGTGCAGCACTTTCACAGCATCTTCTTTCAGGATTTGAAAGAGCTCACCTGGAATTCCATCACCTCCACTAGCTTTGTTCATAGTGATGCTTTCTAAGGCCCACTTGACTTCACATTCCAGGATATCTGGCTCTAGATGACTGATCACACCATCGTGATTATCCGGGTTGTGAAGATGTTTTTTGTACAGTTCTTCTGTGTATTCTTGCCACCTCTTCTTAATATCTTCTGCTTCTGTTAGGCCCATACCATTTCTGTCCTTTATTGAGCCCATCTTTGCATGAAATGTTCCCTTGGTATCTCTAATTTTCTTGAAGAGATCTCTAGTCTTTCCCATTCTGTTCTTTTCCTCTATTTCTTTGCATTGATCACTGAAGAATGCTTTCTTATCTCTTCTTGCTATTCTTTGGAACTCTGCATCCAGATGCTTATATCTTTCCTTTTCTCCTTTGCTTTTCAATTTTCTTCTTTTCACAGCTATTTGTAAGGCCTCCCCGACAGCCATTTTGCTTTTTTGCATTTATTATCCATAGCATTATATTATTCATTCAAAAAATTTCATTTTCCTCCTATACGGTCAATAAAATAATTTTCATTTTTAAAAAACAAAGAGCTCAAAGACAAACAACTCACCTATCAAAATCTTCAGTTCAGTTCAGTTCAGTCGCTCAGTCGTGTCCGACTCTTTGCAACCCCATGAATCTCAGCACGCCAGGCCTCCCTGTCCATCACCAACTCCCGGAATTCACTCAAACTCATGTCCATCGAGTCGGTGATGCCATCCAGCCATCTCATCCTCTGTCGTCCCCTTCTCCTCCTGCCCCCAATCCTTCCCAGCATCAGAGTCTTTTCCAATGAGTCAACTCTTCACATGAGAACCTTAGCCATTATTTAATGACATGCATATGCTGATGGGTGATATAGACTGAGATATGTGACCAAAATGAATCTTTTTGAAGATACTTTTACAAGTAAATGTTGCTAGATTTGTTCTTACAAGTTTTACCTCATTGTTGTTCAGCTTTGCATTTCAGGAGATGGCTTTCTCATAAATTGTGTACATCAGAGTCTGGATTGTTGTTGGTTAATCAACAAATTCTCTTGGGTTTATCTTCCTATTGTCGTTGTTGTTGTTTAGTCACTAATTTGGATCTGACTCTTTCGTGACTCCATGGATTGTAGCCCACCAGGCTCCTCTGTCCGTGGGATTTCCCAGGCAAGAATTCTGGGGTGGGTTGCCATTTCCTTCCCAACCTAGAGATTGAACCTGAATCTCTTGCTTGACAGGTTGATTCATTACCACTGAGCCACTTGGAAAGCAGAGTCTGTACAGCCAGGCACTTTTATTTGCAAGTGACAAAAATTTGACTTAAGCTTGGTGAAGCCAAATGGAAGCTTACTGGATCAGTTCAGGCAGTAGTTCTTGTGAGGCAAGACTTCCTTACAGAAGTTCAAACAATGTCTTTAAACCCAGTCCCTTTAAATAGTTTAGCTATGCTTCCCACCCAAAGCTGGCTTCACACTGATGCTGGCTCTCTCAAGGAATGAATTCAAGCTATAAGTCTGTTACTTATTCCTGTCAACTGAGCAACTCCAGGAAAATGAACCATTTATTCTGAAATAGATCCCAGAAAAATCCCAGAGCTGGCTTTCCATTGGTTTGTCTTCCACCATCCACCATATGTAACATCCCCAAACTCTCTATTGTGATCAGGAGAATTTGGTGCTCTAATTTGGCAGTTCAGGTTATATGGTTAGACGACCAAATGGCTGACCTCATCCAAATCAAATGAACTTAGGCCAGAAGAGAGCTACTAAAAATCTTGCATCCTAAAATATCTCAAGAATGAGTACATTTGAGCTATTTCTATCCAATCCATAAATAAGACCTGAATGCTGAAAGTGCTGATCCTTCTTTCACAAAACCATCAGTATTTTTACTTTCTTCTCTTGAGATACAAGAGGCTCATTAGCTTCAGAGAAGCACATTAGTATTTTGTTGTAATTTAATATGAGCCTTTCCTAGTCAACCATGATTAAAGACAAAGTGACTAAGCAGTGAAGCGCTAATTGTCTCCGAATGTCCTCTGTCTCAGGAGTAGATACCAGCGAGAGAGGGCACGACATGCAATTAGCTAACGGAAGCAAGTTTGTGTGTGGCAGGTAAGGTGGCACCTGCTCTGAATTAGCAGGCTTATCCGGAAAAGCAGGGAATAAGGCTGGACATTATTATAATATATGGAGCCAAGGGAGACAGTTAAATCAATGTGAATAGAGATAAAACCATAATAAGCACAGTTTGGCCAAAAGCTGATATAAGAGTAGCTCACAGATTCACCAAAGTGACCAGAGAACAGAGCCTGTATTAATCAATGTTAATTGGTAACATTAGAACATCTCGTCTCTAACTATAGTCCTTAGAACCACAGTTCCACAAGGTGTTGATAGTCCCTTGATGAAAAATGCAAGAAAAAAAAAAAAACCCTCATTGGTGAGATAAGATTTGAAAAATCTGAGTGAAATAAACTTTAAAGGGATTCTTTATTCCCAAGCATCTCTAACTAGGTTCTAAGCATTTATTGTGAGGCCCATGGAACAGCTGGTATTGACATCTGATTGAGCTGAAATCAGGAAGAAATAGGTAGTAGGATCATCTGAGGTCAGCCTAGAGTAAAGTTAAGCTAAATGTTGCATATTAGGTACATTTTGCTTCTGAAGTATCAGTCCCCACACAGAACAGTGGATTAGACACAGACAAAAGCCAGGATTTGACTACATGAGCCAGGGGGAGAGTTTTGGGCAGAGGCATGGATGGGTTCCAAACAGTCTCTGAGGACATCCTTCTAAGTCAGTGTGGATGATTTTTACTGGATTGCTCTTTTCCAGTCCTTCCTGTTGGCCTGCTTCATGTTAGGAAGGCATAATCCTTTTTACCAAGAAAATAATACAGTTAATAACTTAGGCTTATGGAATACTAACTACAGATCATGAGCCATTCTAAACTTCCCACATAATAACTTATTTGTCAAACCACTTTTAAAAGAAGGTAAGTTAAAGGGAGGAAACTGAATAACAGAGAAATTAACAGCGTTTCAAGAATTGCAGAACTGGACAATGAAAGGAGCTAACAAGGCTAGCTCCAAAGCACATACCCAAGCATGCTGCTTCTTGTTTCATTAACACCAGAGTTTCCAATATCGGTTTCACATAAAAATAAATAAACACGCAAAGAAACACCTTCTGACTAGAATGAGGAATCCACTGCCTTCATACTGTTTAATGGGCTGGTATAAGTGCATTTCTTAAAACCCACTGACTGTATGGAGAAAAAGAGGCTGTTATTTATGGACAGAGACCAAGACAATATTAAGTATAAGAAACTCAGTTTTCTGGGGAACACATACAACTTCTTGAGCCACAGATTTCTGTTACTGCACCAAATTTTGTAAGTTACATATATTTTTCTCTATATATATTTTCTCCTCCTTCCCATTCTAAAGAATTGAAAGGGCTCCCTTTATAATCTTCTGCTTTCTGAGCTTTAGCACTTTGCAAGAGGAAAGTGCTTCTTTTCAACCATCCTCATCCTTCATTTCTAAATGTATGACTAGGAAAGAGAGAAGGAAGGTCAGATCTGGAAGAGCTAGAAGAGGGAAACGAGAGTTTTCACAGAAGAGGGAGTGGACTGTTTCCTTACCTACTAGACCCCTTCACTCCTTTGTGGCAGGGACCTGGGAGGGCACAGGACTCAGAGGGTAATGACTGTGGAGCAGGACGAGAGAGGGTGACCCTAAACACGGGTCTCTCAGCTTCAGCAGGGCGTACTCCATTCCCAGCATGATTTAAAAGCAGTCACTGATCTTTAAGAGGGTTCATACAAGGTTTTAATGATAACCAGCCAAACCTGTGGCTGTCTTTTCAAATGAATGACTCTTCATAAGTTTTTGAGATATTTCCATAATCCTACAGGAATAGAAGGGAAGTCAAACAGTGATGAAGAATTGGTATTTCTACCAGCCTTGCTCACTAGTCCTCAAATGAAAACGATTGTGCTGACTATGTACATTTGGCAATGTCTGGAGGCAGTTTTTTTGTTTTTTGTTTTGTATTGTTTTGTTTTTTTAATGGCAATTAGGAAAGAGTGTTGCTTCTAGCATCTAGTGGGTAAAGACTAAGGATGCTGTGAACTATCCTATAATGCACAAGACAGACACCATTACAAAAGAAATTTATTGTCCCAAAATTTCAATAGTGTTGATCTTGAGAAATCCTGGTACCCTGGTAGCAAAGGGTATTAGGGTTAACTTCATTTCAAAGGAGGGGGAGAAGTAGAAAAAATTGTAAATCAATTATCTTTCAATTAAAAAAAAATCAAACCAAAAGCCTGCCTATGAAGTCAATAAGTCTACTTAATCTTGCTCGGGGTGCTGCCGTCCATGGGGTCACAAAGAGTATGACACAACTGAGCGACTGGACTGAACTGAACTCTCAGAATCCTAAAACAACCAACTTCTGTCTTATTCTTAGCATTACAAATAAAGATAGGTTTAAATACGTGTTATTTAAGCTAGCAATGGGAACCTTCAAATTGCGAACTTTCAAAGATGCGAATGTGCCTTCGCATGTCCAATCACGTTAAGTTAGCATCTGGCAAACACTGTCACACGCGGGCATCCTCTACAAGCTGTTGTGCTTTTGTGTTCTTTGATGTATTTATAGAATGCAGTACTTGTATCCTTATTTCAGGACCAGGATACCTGAAAGCCAGCATAAAAGCAGCAGTGAGGTAGCTGGTACTGCTAAGAAGCACCGAGCACCAAGAAAAGATGAAGAGAGACAAGAGTGAAAAGAAGTTCCTGAAGAACCAAAGAGATTCACAATGCAGGAAGTGGCAAGCTGACTTTCTTTATTTGAGGGAGTACTGTTAGTTTCTAAGGCAGAGGACCCAGACCTAGAATGGTACATACAGGTAGCGACAGTCATTCAAAAAGCAATCCAGTGCTACCATGTCATCTATGAAGAGGAAGGAAAGAGCTACGACTCAGACATCACTGGATCATTTTCTCAAGAAGGTAGATAGAACTGAATTTAGCAAGGAACCAGAACCTGTGCCAGCAACGTCAGACACGAGTGGGTGCAGTTGCAGCTTGCCTTCCATTTCCCGTTGCTGATGATCCTTCAGCGCTACCGTCTCCCACCCACCCTCCCTCCTCCAGTCAGTAACTCCTCTTGCCTGCTCACTCAGGGCCAGCCTCTGTATGCCAGCTCTGGTACTGTTCAGTTCAGTTCAGCCACTCAGTCGTGTCCGACTTTGCGACCCCATGAATCGCAGCACGCCAGGCCTCCCTGTCCATCACCATCTCCCGGAGTTCACTCAGACTCACATCCATCGAGTCAGTGATGCCATCCAGCCATCTCATTCTCTGTCGTCCCCTTCTCCTCTGGCCCCCAATCCCTCCCAGCCTCAGAGTCTGTTCCAATGAGTCAACTCTTCGCATGAGGTGGCCAAAGTACTGCAGTTTCAGCTTTAGCATCAGTCCTTCCAAAGAACACCCAGGGTTGATCTCCTTTAGAATGGACTGGTTGAATCTTCTTGCAGTCCAAGGGACTCTCAAGAGTCTTCATCAACACCACAGTTCAAAAGCATCAATTCTTCGGCACTCAGCTTTCTTCACTCTCACATACATACATGAACACAGGAAAAACCATAGCCTTGACTAGATAGAGCTTAGTCGGCAAAGTAACATCTCTTCTTTTGAATATGCTGTCTAGGTTGGTCATAACTTTCCTTCCGAGGAGTAAGCGTCTTTTAATTTCATGGCTGCAGTCACCATCTGCAGTGATTTTGGAGCCCCCCAAAATAAAGTCTGACACTGTTTCCACTGTTTCCCCTTCTATTTTCCCATGAAGTGATCGGACTAGGTGCCATGATCTTTGTTTTCTGAATGTTGAGCGTTAAGCCAACTTTTTCACTCTCCTCTTTCACTTTGATCAAGAGGCTTTTTAGTTCCTCTTCACTTTCCGCCATAAGGGTGGTGTCCTCTGCATATCTGAGGTTATTGATATTTTTCCAGAAATCTTGATTCCAGCTTGCGCTTCTTCCAGCCCAGAATTTCTCATGATGTACTCTGCATAGAAGTTAAATAAGCAGGGTGACAATATACAGCCTTGACGTACTCCTTTTCCTATTTGGAACCAGTCTGTTGTTTCATGTCCAGTTCTAACTGTTGCTTCCTGACCTGCATATAGGTTTCTCAAGACTGCACTACTGTACTTTTCAAGGTATTGCATTGTAAGATGAAAAAAATGTTTAAAAAAAATCTCATTTTCTTCTCACTCAAGATGATTTAAAAAGACAGTTTTAGACTAGCTTACAAACATTCATATTTGATTGTTATACATTTGTTTTTTTTGTTTTTTGTTTTATTTTTTTAGTTTTTTATTTTTAAAATCTATAATTCTTACATGCGTTCCCAAACCTGAACCCCCGTCCCACCTCCCTCCCCATAACATCTCTCTGGGTCATCCCCATGCACCAGCCCCAAGCATGCTGTATCCTGCGTCAGACATAGACTGGTGATTCAATTCTTACATGATAGTATACATGTTAGAATGCCATTCTCCCAAATCATCCCACCCTCTCCCTCTCCCTCTGAGTCCGAAAGTCCGTTATACACATCTGTGTCTTTTTTCCTGTCTTGCATACAGGGTCGTCATTGCCATCTTTCTAAATTCCATATATATGTGTTAGTATACTGCATTGGTGTTTTTCTTTCTGGCTTACTTCACTCTGTATACATTTGAGCTAAGAGCCATGTATTAAAAATCAATAATTTTTTTCACAAATGTATATAATCGTGGTAATGAATCTCTTTATTTGTTCATAGAATGAATATGTGAAACAAGAGTGTTGGGAGCAGCAAGGGAAATTATGGTCAATTAAATCTTCGATTTTATTCAATTTATATGAAAGACGCAGACCAAGCTTAACTTGATCATCTAGTCTGTCAGCAGTGTGAACATCATAATCTTGCTTTAGGCAGTGAATGGCATAATCCATGTATGCAGCTTATGCCCATCACACAGCCGACCACCTCCAAACAGCTCACTGCTTACCCATAGACAAACCCAGATATCGCCAGCCAATCAGAACAATCAGAGACTTTGCTCTCCTAGTTGATCAGTCTTGTCCGACTCTTTGCGACCCCATGGACTGTAGCCCACTAGGCTCCTCCATCCACGGGATTTTCTAGGCCAGAATACTGGAGTGGGTTGCCAGTTCCTTCTCCAAATGGAGGACAGGGACAGTTCAAAGTCTTTCTTCCTCTCAACCTCATTCCCCAGAGCTTTAACGCTCTTCTGTACTGGGCATACTGCATGGCCGCAAAGTTTCCCACTCATCACTCAGTGGTGAGCCTCATTTTTTCCTCTAGGACAAAAGAAAGTGTATCAGTATTTTCTGTGAATGCAAAAATTGGTGATGGAATTAATAGAGGTGTCAAGGAGAGAAAGAGTTGACAGGAAAGATTTTAAGATAAAATATTGAATCAGTGCTGAAGGACATTTAACATTCTATCCTTTATTCTATTGTAAAGGTAGAACAGAAGAGGATTTATGAAACATAGAACTAAGCCAAGCAACAAGAACATGAGATAGCACTGAGCTTAAAAACTAGACTGATAGGACAAGTATATGAATACATGTAAAAATATGATTTATCACCCTTAGAGACTCTTGGGTTGAGCTATTAAATAAGATGTGATAGCAATGCTTAAAATTAACACCCTGAGATAATTTTGAGGGTTTAACATAATCACTTTTTAAAATACTAAATCTATGTACATTTACACAGTTACAGTATGTTTTAAAAATAATGCATCATATTTGATATATAAACAGAGGCACTGTAGATAAGGGCTGATGTTGTGGATACTTAGAGGCAATTTTTTTCTTTTTTTTCTGACGAACATATAATATTGCCAAAATGTGTAAGATTCAGGAAAAATTTAAGCTCAATCTACAACAAATGGCCACAAGGCAAGGGGAAGGGCAAGTTAATCTAAGGGAAATTTCAAACATGCACAGCCATTCTGATGCATTCAAATGAAGTAAACTCATTTTGTAGTCAGATAACTGTAATCACATATTGAAGTTTTCATGATTCTAACACATTGTTATTGTTGTTCAGTTGCTGAGTTGTGTCTGACTCCGAGACCCCACGAACTGTAGCACGCCAGTCTTCCTTGTCCTTCAGTATCTCCTGATGTTTGTTCAAGCTCATGTTGATTGAGTCATTGATGCCATCCAACCAGCTTGTACTCTGTTGCCACCTTCTCCTCCCACCCTCAATCTTTCCCAGCATCAGGGGCTTTTCCAATGAGTCTACTGTTCATATCAGGTGGCTTCCCTGATGGCTCAGATGGTAAAGAATCCTCTTGCAGTGTAGGAGACCTGAGTTCAGTCCCTGGGTTGTGAGGATCCCCTGGAGAAAGGAATAATAGCTCCCCTGCAGTATTTTTGCCTGGAGAATTCCATGGACAGAGGAACCTGGTGGGCTACAGTCCATGGAGTCTCAAAGAGTCGGACAGGACTAACACATTAATTATAGGTTAACAACTTGGTTTGGAAATTCTGGCCCTAAGTCTTTAAAATAAAAGGATGATTCAGTATTGAGGTAAATGGGCAAGGGTTTGGGCAGTTATCAGTCAAATATCCTGCAAGGAGTAGCTAATCATCCCCTGCCATCTATGTAGACTATTTAAATCTCAAAAAAGAAGGTGTCATTCCACTGGCCATTCATCATGGTGAAGCATTGCCCCTGTCTTCAAAACATGAAAATCAGTGGGTTGTTAAAAGTGTCCTTAATTCTTTTTTCTTTTTTGAAAACAAAATTTTTTTATTCTTAATATCTCTCCTATATTATACTATCATACATTGTTTTACAGTTTGTTGAAATGAGGGTAGAATAGGAAAACAAAACAAAAAAAGAGAAACTTCCATAAGTCAACATTTTCCATGACCAGAAACCCAGAAAAAAAAAAAAAAAACCACAAGTAAGACAGAAGATATTCTTGAGATGTCTTTTCAATCCACCTCCACTTTAATAACACTTCACAGTAACTTGAAATCCGAGTTTTGCCGATGACTTTTAAAAATCTCTGAAAACAGTGTTTCCAAAACTCTTTAGATGGACCATTGGTTATTTTCTGTTTCATGATTACAGTGTCATTTTCTTTAATTATAATTATTTTAAATTTACTTATTTTAATTGCAGGATAATTACTTTACAGTATTGTAGTGGTTCGTTTTGTTGTTTAAACTTACTTATTTGCTATTATCTTCTGGTTTTTAAATTTTTACAATGTTGTGTTGGTTTTTACCATACAACAACACGAATCAGCCCTAATTACACATACATCTCCCTCCCTCTTGAGCCTCTTCCCCTGCCACCCCAGCCCATCCCACCCCTCTAGGTCATCACAGAGCACTAGGTTGGGTTCAGATAGTAACTGGCTATGTTTTCTGGATTTAAGTTCCCAAACTACACAGGCAGTGTTAACTTTTTAACTGTTTCTCACCATTTATCTGTATAAAAACAAATCATGAACATAAAAAGACACAAAATGAAACCAAGCAAAGAAGTCAAACTCTGGGCACTCTTGCGATGGTCACCCAGAATCCTGCCCCAGAAAAAAGAACTTTTAACATTATGGTTTTTGCATTTTCTTTCTTTTCCTCTTTTCCAATGTCACTCTTCTCTCTGAAATGTAAGCTTGCCTAGGGTACAATTGCTGCCTTATTTAGTCACATAGCCCTATGGCATGTGGCAGGGCCCCAAAAAGTGTTGGCTGAATGAAAGAACAGCATTTCTTACTTTATGCAGCTTTAAGTTAGAGGTATAAGACCTTTTTCAGTCCATCTAGGAGCCACAATAACGAAAGAATGATGAAGCAATCTGCCTCATCCCTTAGCCTTAGAAATTTCCCTGACAAAACCACCATTACTGGGAGAAAAAAAATACCATGATGATAGAAGAGAAACAGGTAATCTGAACTATACACCAAAGAGAAGGGCAAGGCTTTTAATAAATTACCTCTCATGTGAAAGACGGTTAGAGGTAGAATTAAGTGCGTTTCCTACAGCCTGGCAACGGATGTTTAAGCCAACATAGAGTTATATATTTTATATACGGAGAGGCAGGCTTGGCCCCTGGGAACCATCAACTACTGAATTAAATTTAATCACCTATGTTCATTTATTATGGATCCCCAGAAGGCTTTTCTCCATGGTTCTGGGCAGCTGTGTTGGTTTCTCTTCAGCTTTTCCCAAACTTTTTAACCTTGTGGCTATTTTTCTTCTCTTCAGTTTTATTCATTTCTGCCTAAATGTACCTTTTTTAATTTTTTTTCCTTGAGAAAGTAATCAGTCATTGTAAAAAAAAACTGAAGAATATCAGTTCTGAGGAGGCAGATATTCTGCAATGTCTTAATTTTTGAAGTGAATGTTTATTTTTAAAAAAGCACCAGATATCACCATAAAATTTCTGGGCTCTGATGAACATTATTTGTTGATAAGAATGCAACTTCCTTAAAGGATTAGTAGTAAAGCCTGCAGAATTTGGGGTATTTAGATACATTCTGACAATAGCTGGACTGTGGCCACTTAACTATAGGTCAGGATTTTTCATTAACCTCTTGATAACCAACACATCCACCATTGCCCTGATTCTTCCCCCTTATACAAGAAAGTCACTGTTTATTGCTCTCTGATAGATTTCAATGAATAAGCTAAACTGCTTTCAAATTATTTAATTGTCCTTACTTTCAGCTTGCTCTATCTTGAGACTTTTCATCATTTTATCCATCCAAAGCAATTCTCCTGCCTCACACAGAGGTAAGAGGATTTTGTTCTGTGTCTTAAATATGAACATTGATCACAATAATTTACTCATTCAGTCAATAGAAGCTCTATATCCTACTGCAATGCCTGTAGGCATTCTTTTTTCCATGTATGTAGTTTTTGCCCTCCCAAAGCATAAAAATCATGAGGTGTCAAAACCTGTGGTGATTTATGTGATATAAAATCATGCTCCTAAAGACAGCAGCTACCCCTATAGTCTGGGGCTTGTGGCAAGATAGCCATCTCTCATCTAGTCATACAGAGTTTAGGCTCTGATAAACGGTTGGGTACATCCCACTAAATAGGAGAATAAGTTTGTATGTCAGTGTGTGTATGTAGAAACGGGGTAAAGTTAGAGATGAGCACAGGATTAGGGTTAGAGAAGAAAAATATCCACAAGGTTAAAAAGTTCAGGAAAAGCCAAAGAGAAACCAACACAGCTGCCCAGAACCATGGAGAAAATCCATGGCATGCTTAGGAAATCTTGAGTAAGTTTCCTACAACTGGAAGTTAAAGGCCATCATATTTTTTTCTTTAAGAAGTATCCAAGAGGCAGGAAAGAGACACTGCTGCTGCTGCTGCTGGTAAGTTGCCTCAGTCGTGTCCGACTCTGTGCGACCCCATAGACAGCAGCCCACCAGGCTCCTCTATCCCTGGTATTCTCCAGGCAAGAACACTGGACTGGGTTGCCATTTCCTTCTGCAATGCATGAGAGCAAAAAGTGAAAGTGAAGTCACTCAGTCGTGTCCGACTCTTCGTGACGCCATGGACTATAGCCTACCAGGCTCCTCTGTCAATGGGATTTTCCAGGCAAGAGTACTGGAGTGGGGTGCCATTTCCTTCTCCAAAGGAGACACTAGAGAAAGTTTAAACTGTGAAAACAAGTCTTATTAAACAATATAATGTGTTTACTCATGTCCAGTGAGTCAGTGATGCCATCCAACCATCTTATCCTCTGTTATCCCCCTCTCATCCTGCCTTCAATCTTTCCCAGAATCAGGGTATTTTCCAATGAGTTGGGTCTTCGCATCAGGTAAGCCAAAATACTGGAACTTCAACTTCAGCATCAGTCCTTTCAATGAATATTCAGGACTGATTTCCTTTAGGATGGACTGGTTTGATCTCCTTGCAGTCCAAGGGACTCTCAAGAGTCTTCTCCAATGCCACAGTTCAAAAGCATCAATTGTTTGGTGCTCAGCCCTTTTTATGGTCGAACTCTCACATCCATACATGACTACTGGGGAAAACACACACACACACACACACGCACACACACATAGCCTTGGCTAGAAGGACCTCTGTTGGAAAAGTAATGTCTCTGCTTTTGAATATGCTGTCTAGGTCAGTCATAGCTTTTCTTCCAAGCAGCAAGTGTCTTTTAATTTCATGGTTGCAGTCACCATCTGCAGTGATTTTGGAGCCCAATAAAATAAAGTCTCTCACTGTTTCCATTGTTTCCCCATCTATTTATCATTAAGTGATGAGATTGGATGCTATGATCTTCGTTTTGAGAATGTTGAGTTTTAAGCCAACTTTTTCCTGCTCCTCTTTCATCTCCATCAAGAGGCTCTTTAGTTCCTCTTCACTTTCTGCCGTAACAATGGTGTCTTCTGCATATCTGAGGTTATTGATGTTTCTCCCGGCAATCTTAATTCCAGCCTGTGCTTCATCCAGTCTGGCATTTCACATGATGCATTCTGCATATAAGTTTAAAAAGCATGGTGACAATATACAACCTTGACATATTCCTTTCTCAAAAACCAGTCCATTTTTCCATGTCTGGTTCTAACCTTTTCTTCTTAACTTTCATGTACCTTTCTCAGTAGGCAAGTAAGGTGTCTGGTATTCCCATCTTTTTAAGAATTTTCCACAGCTTGTTTTGATCTACACAGTCAAAGGCTTTAGTGTAGTCAATGAATCAGATGTTCTTAAATGATCTTGGCTATTACATACATACCTTTATATTTATATATTCAGCAAATATTTAAAATATATAGAAATTTTGGAAAGCAATTGCATCAAAATACTGTCTGTTATTGTCTTCTGGAGGTAAAGTTAAGGGAACTCATTCAGCTCTTCTGGTTTTTCTATACGGAGGCAATTACAAAATTTGCAGAAGTAAGGAAAGGGAGTAAAGAGGCAAGGGAGGCAGGCAGAGAAGAGGGGAAGAAGGAAGCAGACATTGGGTTTGCTAGTTAGAAACCCATATATATACACACTGCAGTGTGTATAATGGAACACTAGTGGGAACTTGCTGTATAGCACAAGGAACTCAGCTCAGTGCTTTGTGATGACTTCCAAGTTTAGGATGGAGGGTGGTGGGAGGGAAGCTCAAGAAGGAGCGGGTAAATATATAGGGAGAGCTGATTCACACTGCCGTATAGCAGGATCTAACAAACTAATACAACGTTGTAAAGCAATTGTACTCCAATCGTGTGTTTATTTAATCCCTATAATAATTTTCCATTAAAATCAACTGAAGTGAAAAAAAAGTAGAAGAAATTAAAAGACTTAGTTATTTCATGATTTTTCAAGTGGAAAAGCAGGAGATTTGGGGAAGAAAATAATCAAGAGAAAGATACCCACATGGTAGGCCTTCAATGGTTTGTTGAATGTAGAAACATACTTTTGTGAATACTTTGATCACCCTACAAGACCTTGGAATGTGATTATGAATTATTGGCTTATTACTGTTGTGTGTTGCAATTTACCTTTTTGTCATTCTTGCCTATTAATTGCTTCCATTGCTAGAAAAGGAGATTTAGTGACATATATATATATATAATCAGCAGGTCCCTGGAAGATCCACATACTTGCATGCATATAGATCACACACTGCATTGGCTATCTCGCTTCTGGGATCTGACATTTCTGACCTTTCCTGCTTGTGACATGTGAAATATAAAGGCCGCAGTGTATGCAAACTCCATACAGGGAAATTTAAACATTTATCCCAGGAAGGATATAATTCTGTTTAACAGCTTTGTTCACTAATTTTCAAGTTAAATTCTAGTAGAGAGAACTGGAGTTCACATGATTCTACTGAATTTAATGAACAGAAGAAAAGGTCTATTCTTCCAGCCATTCCAACTAATTTTTCCAATACATTTTTAATTGTTTGCTATCCCCCAAAGGATGAAATTCAGTATGCAAAATGTGTGTGTGTGTTTTTAAAGGAAGAATCAGCTTCTAATGCCAAATTCAATAAACTCAGCCGCTGAATTCACATCCCCACTATTACAAGAGGGGAAAAAATAAATGATGCCCCAAATTTCAACTATTTTTTTCTCATAAGCTTCAAGCTGAAAATTAAGGGTAAGTTATTGGAGTGCTTAGAAACCAAATTGATATTTGGAAAATAAAACTCACATAATGATTTTTCCATCCAGTTTATTTATTCAGAATCCAATAGCCATTAATACACTTTAAACTCCAGGAAACTGAAAGAACCAATGTGGAGTTACTTCATTATCTCATTTATAGGGGCTGTATGACTTTAGAAAGAACTGTGATTATGAAAAAGTGGTTTTACTCCTTCACTGCCTACTGCATAATGTATTTATTTTGAAAATCCTTTCTACCTCCTCTAGCATAGAACTACCACAAACAACACAGAGCTGAGGCAATGATATGAAATAAGCCCTTTCAGTGCCTTTGACTTATACCTCGAAAGAAAACCATTGTCCAAATTATCACCTGCAAAACCTTCTGAAAATGAGAAACCAACCCACTGATGGATGATGGATCCTTCCCACTTTACTGTTTGAACATTTCTCTTGTTATTGCCATCTCAGAGAGGTTACAAAAGGGCAGCATGAGCCAGGAGACGAGGGTCATAGTTGTCTCTGTCGAAGATTCCAGACAAGGTTCTTGGTGTCTCTAGACCTCAAGTTATTCCTCTGAGAGATGAGAGATACTCATTACAGTATAATCTTTACTATCCTTGCAATCCTAGAAATCCATCTTCTAAGAACAAAGGATGCAAATTTGCAGTACAAAGACCATACCACTTGATAAAACACAAATGGTTTTCAAAACACACAGGTGCTAGAGATGAATTATTTTACTACACAAGGGTTATTGTTTCCCTTTGCTCTTAAATGTGAGTACTAACATAACCAAAAATGTTGAGTAAAATAGGCTCATAGAGTATACATATGAATTAGTTTTCATGACGTTAAAAAAAAAATGCTCCATATAGGTAAAATTACTACAACTGTTGGATTATTTTAAACAACTCACTGGTTCAAGGATGCATACATTTAAAGAGGAATTAATAAAATAAATACACCTGTTTTGCTAATATGAAATATGTATATGTGTTTAATTTACAAACAATTGTTATATTTTCATTAATTTTTATTATGTTTTACAGAGCACAAGATAATTTTATAATCATTTCTCCCATTTTTCCACTTTTAAATGGAAATTAATAATAAATATGGATAGCCCAAGAAAATTGTACAATTTATGACTTTTTAACATTAAAAATAGACATTTAAAATATATTATGGGCAAAATGAGCACAGTGCTTATAAAATAATGTAAGTAAAAATAATGATAATGATAATAACTACACAAATACTATCATATGTGAATGCTATGTGCCATGCACTACAAGAACTTTCATTGCATTATTTTATTAGTGCAATAAAGTATTAGGCAACTTTACAATGGCACCCACACCAGTACTCCTGCCTGGAAAATCCCATGGATTGAGGAGCCTGGTGGGCTGCAGTCCATGGGGTTGCTAAGGGTTGCACACGACTGAGCACTTCACTTTCACTTTTCACTTTCATGCATTGGAGAAGGAAATGGCAACCCACTCCAGTGTTCTTGCCTGGAGAATCCCAGGGAAGGGGGAGCCTGGTGGGCTGCTGTCTATGGGGTTGCACAGAGTCGGACACAACTGAAGTGACTTAGCAGCAGCAGCAGCAGCAGCAGTACTGACCAGAAAACCTGATAAGCCATAAGTAAATACATAACAGAATGCACCAGGAAATTAATATTTCCATTAATCTTAGTCGGTCAGCTGTGTCCAGCTCTTTGCTACCCTGTGGACTGTAGCTCACCAGACTCCTTGGTCCATGAAATTCTCCAGACAAGAATATTGGAGTGAGTAGACATTCCCTTTTCTAGGAGATACTCCTGACACAGGGATCGAACCTGGGTCTCCTTCATTGCAGACAGTTTCTTTAATGTCTGAGCCAACAGGGTAGCCCAATATTTCGATTAGCAGTGTAATTTGGATCATTCAACATGCTAGTCAGCACTTGGTATTATCTGCTTTTTTTAAAAAAATTTCAGCCATTATGATGAGTCTAATTGTTCTATTACTGACCTCATTGAGATTTTAACTTGCACTTTCCAAACGAAGCATGATTTTTTCAAACTTTACATGTACTTACTGAGCACAAAATGAAGCAGAGCAAAGGTTAACAGAGTTTTTTCAAAAGAATGTGCTGGTCATAGGAAACACCCTTTTCCAACAATGCAAAAGACAAATCTACAGATGGACATCACTAGATGGTCAACACCTAAATTACACTGATTATATTCTTTGCAGCCGAAGATGGAGAAGCTCAGCGAAAACAATACCGCGAGCTGACTGTCAGTCATATCTTGAACTCCTTATTGCAAAATTCAGACTTAAATTGAAGAAAGTAGGGAAAACCAATAGGCCAGATGGGTGTGACCTAAATCAAATTCCTTAATGATTAAACAGTGGAAGTGAAAAATAGGTTCAAGGCAGATTTCATAGACTGCCTGGAGAACTATGGACAGAGGTTTGTAACTTTGTACAGGAGGCAGTGATCAAAATCATTCCCAAGAAAAGAAATGCAAAAAGGCAAAATGGTTGTCTGAGGAGGCCTTACAAACAGCTATGGAAAGAAGAGAAGTTAAAGGCAAAGGAGAAAATGCAAGATATACCCATCTGAATGCAGAGTTCCAAAGATATCAAGAAGAGATATGAAAGCCTTCTTAAGTGAAAATGCAAAGAAATAAAGGAAAACAATAAAATGGAAAAGACTAGAGATCTTTTCAAGAAAATTAGAGATACAAGGGAACATTTCACGCAAAGATAAAGGACAGACGGCTCAATAAAGGACAGAAATGGCAAGGGTCTAACAGAAGCAGTAGGAAGTCAAGAAACACCTGGAATAACAGGCAGCGTGTTCATTGGAAGGACTGATGTTAAAGCTGAAATCCAATACTTTGGCCATCTGATACGAAGAGCTGACTCATTTGAAAAGACCCTTATGATGGGAAAGACTGAGGACAGGAGAAGTAGACGACAGAGGATGAGATGGTTGGATGGCATCACTGATTCAATGACTCAATGGACATGAGTTTGGGTGAACTCTGGAAGTTGGTGATGGGCAGGGAAGCCTGGCCTGCTGTGGTTCATGGTGTCACAAAGAGTTGGACACAACTGAGCGACTGAACTGAACTGAAGTGAACAGGCAAATTAGGCATTGGAGTACAGAATAAAGCAGGGCAAAGACTGATAGAGTTTTGCGAGGAGAATGCACTGATCATAGCAAACACCCTCTTCCAACAACACAAGAGAAGACTTTACATTTGGACATCACCAGATAGTCAACACCAAAATCAGATTGATTATATTCTTTGGATCCAAAGATGAAGAAGCTGTATACAGTCAGCAAAAACAAGACCAGTAGATGACTCTGGCTCAGATCATAAAGTCCTTATTGCCAAATTCAGACTTAAATTGAAGAAAGTGGGGAAAACCATTAAGCCATTCAGGTATGACCTAAATCAAATCCCTTAAATTATACAGTGCAAGTGAGAAATAGATTTAAGGAACTAGATCTGATAGACAGGGTGCCTGATGAACTATAGAGGAGGTTTGTGGCATTGTACAGGAGACAAGGAGCAAGACCATCCTCAAGAAAAAGAAATGCAAAAAAGTAAAATGGTTGTCTGAGGAGGCCTTACAAATAGCTGTGAAAAGAAGAGAAGTGAAAAGCAAAGGTTAAAAGGAACGATATACTCTTTTGAATGCAGAGTTCCAAAGAATAGCAAGGAGAGATAAGAAAGCCTTCCTCAGGGATCAATGCAAAGAAATATAGGAAAACAATAAGATGGGAAACTGGAGATCTCTTCAAGAAAATTAGAGACACCAAGGGAACACTTCATGCAAAAATTGGCAAAATAAAGGAAAGAAATGGTATGGACCTAACAGAAGCAGAAGATATTAAGAAGAGGTGGCAAGAATACACAGAAGAACTGTACAAAAAAGATCTTCATGACCCAGATAATCACAATGGTGTGATCACTCACCTAAAGCCAGACATCCTGGAGTGCAAAGTCAAGTGGGCCTTAGAAAGCATCACTATGAACAAATCTAGTAGAGGTGATAGAATTCAAGTTGGGGTATTTCAAATCCTGAAAGATGATGCTGTGAAAGTGCTGAACTCAATATGTCAGCAAATTTGGAAAACTCAACAGTGGCCACAGGACTGGAGAAAGTCAGTTTTCTTTCTAATCCCAAAGAAAGGCAATGCCAAAGAATGTTCAAACTACCACACAATTGCACTCATCTCACATGCTAGTAAAGTAATGCTCACAATTCTCTTAGTCAGGCTTCAGGTATGCTCAGAATTCTCCAAGCCAGGCTTCAATAGCATGTGAATTGTGAAATTCCAGATTTTCAATCTGTATTTTAAAAAGGCAGAATAACCAGAGACCAAATTGCTAACATCTGCTGAATCATTGCAAAAGCAAGAGAGTTCCAGAAAAATATCTACTTCTGCTTTATTGACTATGCCAAAGCCTTTGACTGTGTGGATCACAACCACCTCTGGAAAATTCTGAAAGGATGGGAATACCAGACCACCTGACCTGCCTCTTGAGAAACCTGTATGCAGGTCAGGAAGCAACAGTTAGAACTGGACATGGAACAACAGACTGGTTCCAAATCAGGAAAGGAGTATGTCAAGGCTGTATATTGTCACCCTGCTTATTTAACTTGTATGCTGAGTACATCATGAGAAATGCTAGGCTGGAGGAAGTACAAGCTAGAATCAAGATTGCCAGGAGAAATATCAATAACCTCAAATATGCAGATGACAGCACCCTTATGTCAGAAAGTGGCAGAAAGTGAAGAAGAACTAAAGAGCCTCTTAATGAAAGTGAAGAGGAGAGTGAAAAAGTTTGCCTAAAGCTCAACATTCAGAAAACAAAGATCATGGTATCTGGTCCCATCACTTAATGGCAAGTATATAGGGAAACAGTGGAAACAGTGACAAACTCTATTTGGGGGGCTCCAAAATCACTGCAGATAGATGGTGACTGCAGCCATGAAATTAAAAGACACTTGCTCCTTGGAAGAAAAGTTATGGCCACCTTAGACAGCATATTAAAAAGCAGAGACATTCCTTTGCCAAAGAAGGTCTGACTAGTCAAAGCTATGGTTTTTCCAGTGGTCATGTATGGATGTGAGAGTTGGACTATAGATAAAGCTGAGCACTGAAGAATTGATGCTTTTGAACTGTGGTGTTGGAGAAGACTCTTGAGGGTCCTTTGGTCTGCAAGGAGATCCTAAAGGAGATCAGTCCTGAATACTCAATAGAAGGGCTGATGCTGAAGCTGAAACTCCAATACTTTGGCCACCTGATACAAAGAACTGACTCATTGGAAAAAACCCTGATGCTGGGAAAGATAAAGATGGGAAGAGAAGGGGACGACAGAGGATGAGATGGTTGGATGGCCTCACTGTCTCAATGGACATGAGTTTGTGTAAACTCCGGTAGTTGGTGGTAAAGGGAGGCCTGGCGTGTTGTGATTCATGGAGTCGCAAAGAGTCGGACACGGCTGAGCGACTGAATTGGACTATACTGAACTGGACTATACTGATGGAGGTAAAAGAGGAGAGAGAAAAGGCTGGCTTAAAACTCAACATTCAAAACACTAAGATCATGGCAACTGGTTCCATTACCCCATGGCAAATAGATGGGAAAGAATAGAAACAGTGACAGATTTTATTTCCTTTGGCTCCAAAATCACTGTGGACAGTGACTGCAGTCACGAAATTAAGACACTTGCTCCTTAGGGAAAAAACTATGACAAAAGTAGACAGCATATTAAAAAGCAGAGATGTCAGTTTGCTGATAAACATCTGCATAGTCAAAGCTGTGTTTTTTTCAGTAGTCGTGTATGGATGTGAAAGTTGAACCATTAAGAATGCTGATAGCCGAAGAATCGGTGCTTTTGAACTGTGGTGTTGGAAAAGACTCTTGAGAGTCCCATGGATAGCAAGGAGATTAAACCAGTCAATCTTAAAGGAAATTAACTCTGAATATCTCCTGGAAGGACTTTTACTGAAGCTGAAACTCCAATATTTTGTCCCCATGATGCAAAGAGTCGACTCATTAGAAAAGACCCTAATGCTGGAAATTATAAGCATGAGAAGAAAAGGAGGACAGAGGATGAGACTGCTGCATGGCATACCACCACTCATGTCACTGGACATGAGTTTGAACAAACTCCGGGAGACAGTGAAGGACAGGGAAGCCTGAGCTGCTGCAGTCCATGGGGTTGCAGAGTCGGACAAGTATGAGCGACCTAACAACGACTGATCATTCAGATAGATTCTTCTGTGAACGGCCTTTTGCATTGCTGTTGTTTTTACCTTTTTCCTCTAAAGTATTTGTCCTTTTTTTTTCCTTTGCTGGGCTTCTTTATGTATTGTACATACACGTCCTTTGTCTGATGTATGTGTTGCAATCACTTTTTCCTGTTTCATGTTTCCTGTATTTTCCTGGTGTCTTTCCATGATGAAATCAAATTCTGAATACCAATGACATTGAAATTAATAAACATTTCTTTTTCTGAATAGTGCTCTCTTTAAAAAATATTTCCTCATACCATGTCATAAATATATTCTCCTATACTCTCTTCTGAGAGATTTCTAATTTTCATTATTAAATATTGTGACTAAAATTTTCACTATTAAATGTTGTGACTATCTATTTATAATATACCTAAATATCTGCACAAAAGACCATTTTAGTACACAATTTTAGTATACAAGACTCTGATTAAAACTGTAAAACTTCTTCATCTACAGGAAAATTGGGTGAGGATATTTTGCCAATTACATCCACTCACACGACAAATTAATCTCCTGGACTTAATCTGTTGCCTCTATATTATACATCTGTAAACACAAGAAGACTGGATTCCAGGATATGCCATAATGCAAACTAAGAAGGACAGGAGTGATTGGATCATTCAGTGGGGACAGGAAATAACTTTTAGAAAATAAAGATTGTGGTCTTAAATCAAATAAGCCATTCCACAAGATCAGCAATGGTTTCTTGCAGTAAGTAGATGTTTTGATAGGACAGATATAAAGAAAATTATTTTTTATGACTTTTAAAAGATACTTAGGAGTGTAGGTAGACCACAGCAATACAAGAAACCCTAGATACTGGCCTCTATTATATAAACTCAGCTCGCATTGTTGGGAAATCTGGAACATGCTACTAAATGCTATTTAATGAAAATTTATGTTTAAGAAAAATCTTTAAGGGGTTTATAAATGGAAATGCTGTACAAAAGTCTCAAAAATAATAATAACTAGAGACCATGTGGAAAATTTGAATAAATCCTGAAGTTTTTGAATCTTGAGCATGTTTTTGAAACTCCAAGGGAACACCATATATATATATATATATATATATATATATATATATATGTGTGTGTGTGTGTATGTATGTAAATCTGCAATGCTTTCAGGGATATTTGAATGAAGAAAGCACATTCAAGCATTCAAGTATAATATTTATCTAAATTCACAATTCTTGCTGGCACAATTAGCATTGTTATATTTTTTCCTCAATATATCAAGAGTTTAGAAGGTCAGTTATTCATATATACCTATCCTTGCTGACTCAGATTGTAAAGAATCTGTTTGTAATGCAGGAGACTTGGGTTCAATCCCTGGGTTGGGAAAATTGCCTGGAGAAGGGAATGGCTACCCAATCTAGTATTGTTACCTGGAAAATTCCATGAACAGAGGAACATGGCCAGCTAAAGTCCATAGTGTCACAAAGAGTTGGACACGACTGAGTGACAAACACCACTGCTACTACTGTGCTCTCCATGGGGACAAAGTGCAGAAGAAAATACGTAAAGCAGTGTATAGAATGCGTGGGAGTCTCAACTCATGAAACATTTTCAAACACAGGGATAGAGAAACAAAGTGCTTGCGGCAGGGAACGCTGACCTCACCGTGCCATGCCGTGCATGCGCTGTCGGTGCAGAGGATTAAGGTAAATTACCGCAGCATTCCACATTAATTCCACTAGAATTAAGTTGCAAGGCAGAATTCTTCAAGACCAGATAGAGGACACACAGATTATAAAACAAATTAAAATTAAAAAATAAAATACTCCTGACAACACAGGAGGACACAATTTTGAGCAACTCAGCCTATGTAGATTTGTGGGGACTTGTGGGTGTATGTGATTAGGCTTGAGATCTGTGATGATGAACTCATACGTTACTCAGTTTTCCCACAAGCAGAATGGTGTAGCTCAAAGAATAGGAACACACAAACCCTAGGGACAAATCAGCCTGTTTGGATTGTTTGGATAATAGCTTACCCAGTGATTAGTCTCTCATGCATTAGTTTTCTCACATGTCAAATCATTGTTAAAAAAAAAAAAATGCCTAGATTTTGGTGAACCAGATTATGTAAAATGCCTGAAGCGAAGTCAATGGATGAAAGCTATCGTGAGGACTTTTCTTTTCATGGGTGTCTTTCGCAGTTATGAAATGGTGACAGAGCCTTGAAATTTCTATACAAATGAAGAACTCTGTAGAGAAATAAAATATGAGAGTAGGCTATCAAATCCTAGAAAAGAAAACCTAGCGACTTTCAATTCAAGCAAGAGCCTGCGACCTGCCTGCCGTTTGGGCTAAGGCTGCGTCAAGAACTTTTAATCCAGATGCTGGCTTTCTGACAAGTGGCAGCCGCTTTATTTCCATTGCTTATTTGACTAAAGGTTCACCACCTGTACAAATTGCAATTTTGATATTCCAGAGCAACACTGGAATTGTTCAACCAATTTCCATAAATTTCCTCTGGCGGTCACAATTGTTCATCCTTATCAGTCAAACCCAGAGCTCCATGGAACTGTTGTGGAGCTATAGGTAAAACCCTTTCTCAGACTTCTACATCAATTCCCAGTGAACCTCAGTCTTAAACTACCATACAGAACACTCTGCTGGAGGTATTCATAGGCACACAGGCCTCAAGAATAATCATCAACAAGAAAGACACTTATTTCCATGTGAATTCCATCATTAATGGTGCTATAAATAATGGCAAACTAGGGGAAACATTTCTAATGGGAAGCACATGAACAAGGATTTTAGGTTTCCTTCCGTTTCAATAGGGTGACTTTGCTTCCAAGACATGTGTTATTGTACCTGACAATGATGGCTTTATAGGTGATGTTTCAGATGACTTAAACAGGCACAGATTAACAAAAAAACAAGTGACAGTGTCAAGCAGGGAAGTGACCATCACTGCTTAGGCAAGAGAAGGAGAAAATGGAGGGAGTCTGGCTTCCAATTACCCGTCCTCCCACACACAGGAAATATGAGGGCTGAAAAAATCCAGGGACGGGGTGATGGGTGGAGTTTATGGGAATAGTATACGGAAAAGGCTATTTCTTCCCCCTTGAAACGTACTTATATCTGAATATTACACAACAGTGCATTGACCAACAGGCCACTTTTCCTGAGAGAACGACGTGGAAATCCAGGAAAAAAGCAAAATATATCAAGCCAAAATCATTGCCTGCCTCCACGCAACAGTCGCCTGTTAGCATGGAATTAGGATTGATTTTTCTTGCATCCCGGCTCTCAAATTCATATGTAGATACATCAGCGTACTGATCATTGACCCATAACTAAATATATGTGAAAGAGGTTCTCCTTGTGTAAATATAGAGTTAACCATTAAACATTTAAATTTTATCTTAATGACGTAAGTTAAACAAGGCAATAACTTTGTGCCTTTCCAGACTTGAATACCCAAATTGTCCTTCATGTGATTATATTTTTTATACTTCTCTCTTTCAAGACTTATAGATGCCCTGAGATCCATCTCATTCATAAATCATATATAAATAAAGTTACTTGGCCGTAGGTTATACACAAATCAAAGAACTTGTTTCAAAAATATAGAAATGATAAGTATAAAAGCTAGTTTTTGATGAGTATAGATGTCCATGTAAAACATTCCTAATATTATGTCTTCATGTACATACACATTTAGGTATATTTCATATTCACATTAACAAACGTAGGAGTTGTTACCATTAACATTTTCAGTTCATTTCCTCTCAGTCGTGTCTGACTCTTTGCGACCCCATAAACTGCAGCACACCAGGCCTCCCTGTCCATCACCAACTCCTGGAGTTCACTCAGACTCAAGTCCATTGAGTCGGTGATGCCATCCAGCCATCTCATCCTGTCATCCCCTTCTCCTCCTGCCCCCAATCCCTCCCAGCATCAGAGTCTTTGCCAATGAGTCAACTCTTCACATGAGGTGGCCAAAGTACTGGAGTTTCAGCTTCAGCATCATTCCTTCCAAAGAACACCCAGGACTGATCTCCTTTAGATTGGACTGGTTGGATTTCCTTGCAGTCCAAGGGACTCTCAAGAGTCTTCTCCAGCACCACAGTTCAAAAGCATCAATTCTTGGCACTCAGCTTTCTTCACAGTATATCTTTATTTTCTCCTTTGCCTTTCACTTCTCTTCTTTTCACAGCTATTTGTAAGGTCTCCTCAGACAAACATTTTGCCTTTTTGCATTTCTGTTTCTTGGGGATGGTCTTGAACCCTGCCTCCTGTACAATGTCACAAACCTCCGTCCATAGTTTTTCAGACACTCTGTCTCTTATATCCAATCCCTTGAATCTATTTCTCACTTCCACTGTATAATTGTAAGGGATTTGATTTAGGTCATACCTAAATGGTCTAGTGGTCTTCCCTACTTTCTTCAATTTAAGTCTGAAATTTGGCAATAAGGAGTTCATGATCTGTTTTCTTCTTATTCCATTTTATTAAAATCCTCTCGGTTGTCAGTAAACCTTTCTATAACGAGACACATATTAACCAAAACTAGAACAGAAAAGAAAATAAAATTTGAAAGACCTAATAGTGTTTTTCAGGCACATTGTGTAGCTGCTTCATATTTTACTTCCAATAAAGAATTTGAATCACTATCTAGCTAGTACAAACCATGGGAAATCTTCACCTCAAAACAAAGACCTGTACAATGCCAGGAAAATAGTGATGCTTTGGGGACTTATCTGTAGACTTTATAAAGCTATAATTTTTTTTTTGAGGAACAGAGAGTAAGCCTTAATAATTATGCCAAAGATGGATTGTGTAGTTATGCAATTAACATTATAACGGTGATAAAGGTACACTTAAATTCATATTAATATATGAAATTGTAAAAAATGTTAATACACTTAATTGGCATTTAATAAGATAGCTTCAGCAAGTTAATTGGATCTCAATTTATATAGTTCATGAATGTTATCTTTTTTAATAATTAAGCCCATATCCTCAAAATACTGCTTACATAGTTTATTAGGATTATTAAGATATACACACTTTTATCTGTAATGTGTGTTTGAATCTTCCACATGTAGTTAAACAAACATGTTTTTCTTATTTATTTACGCTTGTGCATTCATGAGCAAAAATATAAGCCATCCGTATTCATCATCACAACTGAAATCCACTTAGCTTGCATTTTATATTGTTTTTTAAAGTTGAAGAATACATCCAAATACATTGCATAAATTCTTACCAAGTTCTTTAAAAAGACCTTGGCCTTATGTGTTTCTTTCAAGTTTAGTTAACTTACCTTCACACATAAGACGTTGTCTTCTTGTTCTTTCTCTTCTTGGGGTTTTATATTGGAAAATATTATCCTGACAACTGTCCTTTAATTCTTTGATCTTGTAGATGCTGGGAAAAGATTTAAAAAAAAAAACAGTTGAATCACTCTTAAGTAGTTCCTTCTTCAATTTATAATTAGGTAGAGAAAAAATTTAAATGCTTAAAGAGTGATAATTTCATCAGCAACAATCTAATACAAAAAAGAAAAGTGAGGAAAGTGATATTATCTCACAAACTTGGAAAAGCTGGAGCCATATCTACTGTTTCAGCCAGATCAACTACATGAGGCATCAAAAACAATTGCCCAAATTATTTCAGAACATATAGTTAATCTGAACTCAGCAGCCAACATTAAGAACAAGATGAAAAATAAATAAGCTGGCAACTCTTCAAACTTTGTCTGATGTAGACAAACCAAAGGAGTAGAAACTAATTCTGCAAAAGAGATAATCTCCCTGAGATAGTAGAATTTGGTTAGGATTTGGTGATAATTTGAATTCATTAAAATATTTGTACAGAATGTTTTTTATGAAAAAAAATGACATTTAGCAAGCCAAAATAAAGAAATGTATTAGGTGTACAATATTCTAATAATACACTGGAAAAAAGAAAAAACAAAGATGGAATAGATACAATGAAAAATCAAATTAATGGCATGGAAGAAAAGCTTAAAGCAACTTCTATAAAGGGATAGAGGAAAAAAAAAAAAAATAACCTGCCAAATGACTTCCTCTATAGGCCCTTTCTGGACAAGGCAATGTCACCCCACTCCAGTACTCTTGCCTGGAAAATCCCATGGGTGGAGGAGCCTGGTGGGCTGCCATCTATGGGGTCGCACAGAGTCGGACACGACTGAAGCAACTTAGCAGCAGCAGCAGCATAGGCCCTTTCACAACTTAGCTACTTTGTATTATTTCAAAGCCAGCTGGAGAATTTCTCTCATTCTTTAAATGCCTCTGACTTCAGGAGGAAGCCAGTATTTTTGAAGAGATCAACTCATTAGATCTGGCCCACCTGATAATCTTAGTTTTGAATAACGTAAAATCAATTGAATTAGGACCATAAACGTGTAAAATCTCTTCACTTTGACATCAAACATAGTCTAATTATGTGCATGTAGTCCATCCTATTCACAGCCCTGCCCACACTTAAGTGGAAGACATTATACAGAGCCTCCACAAAGGTGGGAAATTTGTGGACCATTTCAGAATTCTGCTGACTCCCATTTAAACAATGAGCAGCATGGAGGTGAATAATATTTATATTCATATAAATATTTCCATATGTGAATAAAGCTTTCACATATTGCACCTGCTTTACTTACTTAATGTCACACGAATGATCCTATGGACAAACTCAAGCTAGTTGATGACTTCCTAATTCTGTCGAATTGGCCTAACCTCCCTGTGTACTTTTGGCTTAGAGGAAGAAAACAGATAGGTTTCACCTACTAGTTACATTTTCTTATAATCCCTTGTCATTTATTGCATAAACAGTAACACAAATTGCTCACTCCGACCTCACCTGTTGATCTTCTTTTTCCATTTAAAGATTACAATAACATCATGGTTTTTTGATAATTGACAGAATAATTTCTCTCTTTTTATGCCTTCCCTGGTGGCTCAGATGGTAAAGCGTCTGCCTACAATGCGGGAGACCCAGGTTTGATTCCTGGGTCGGGAAGATCTCCTGGAGAAGGAAATGGCAACCCACTTCAGTATTCTTGCCTGGAAAATTCCATGGACGGAGCAGCCTGGTAGGCTGCAAAGAGTCGGACTCGATTGAGCAACTTCAATGTCAATGTCAATGTCAATAGTATGTGTTAGGATTTTATGAAACCAAGAAGATTTTTCACAATTGCAACCATCAGTGTCTTGTTAAATCTCTACAACCAAAACAAACAAACAAACAAAAATGTCCCTTTGCCTGGGGGAACAAATTTCCACACCCAAATAAGGTTTTCTTCCCTTCTGACCTGGCTGTACTATTCTTTGGCTTAACATTATCCTCAAGTATCTTGCATCTTACATACTGAAGCACAAAAAGATTTATTGCATGCATCTGAGATTTAAAAAAAAAAAACTGTCAAAAACTTAACATAAGTAATTTGAGTAATATACACTGTAAAAATTTGTTTTCAAACAACTTTCTTCTTTTTTCCAAAGAAGATTTGTTTCTCTCAGTAACCCTCACTCCACTCCACATTGTGATGTTTCGCATTTTGGGAGTCTTCCACCTACTTCTCTTACTGAGACTTTGCAGGGAGACTTATGTATAAAATCAGCCTTTAATCAGCCAGGAAAGGGTTACTGTACCCACAGCTCCTTTGGCTTATGGTTGGTTGGGAGGTAAGGTGAGCTCATTCATTAGGGAAGTCATCCCATGACTTCCTGTTGCTTATAATCAACTTGTTTAAGAGTAACATTTTTAGTGATTTGCAATGATTACAAATTTTGAAGTGATTACCAATCTCCAGAGAAAAACTAATTCTAATGAAGTTTTGATTTTCATCTTACCTTTTTTTTTCTTTCAGTGTCTCTGCTATCCTAATATTTCATACCAAGATAAAGTCTAAGAGGAGAATATTTTTGTGAATGGCCTGGTGATATTTAAGATCTGGAATAACAGTCAAGTGCCCAAGCCAGCAAGAAGGGAAGAAAAGAGGTGGCAGATAAAGGTGACAGCCAATACTGATTAGATTCAGATGATTTTCTAAATGTTGCTGAAAGAAGAGAATTTAAAAATAAAAAAAAAAGTCCAAGCAATGACAAAGAAAGTATTGCTCAACAGAAATGCCAATCTTAACCTAAGAAACTAACAACAAATATTAAAGGGGATACATGTCCAACACTTTAAAGTTCTTTAATGTTTTTAATTTCAAATCAGAAAGAAATACTGTATTATTTACATTTTCTTAATGATCTATTCTTAATGTCCAGATGGATTTATTTTGGGCACAAAAATAATTTTTTTTGGTTCTGGCTTATTTAATGTGCTTTCCAACTTTTCTAGATCTAAGTCAGTTTCCTCATGCCTACTTTGGTAAAGAGAACTCCTCTGCATTGGTGGGAATTCTACCTCTTGAAACAATGCTTAGTTATAAAACAATGAGATAACTTTTGGGGAAGTAAAAAATTATATGTGATACAATAACTGAGTAAAATGCATTTTCAAACTTGGAAAGACCACCAAAATAAGAAACATTAAGCAATACAAAATTAATGTATACAGAAGAATATTGCTAATTTTTTCCTCTCACTATAGTTAATCTCACTATAACACTCATTCATTAAAAATACTATAAAGAGAGTAAAATTTCCACATAACAATGATCATTAATTCTTATAATCTAGAAGTGACCACCTGAGAAATTTAATGTAAAAACATTGAAAATTGTCTTTAGCTCCTGGGACTCTTAGTCTAGATCTTGAACCAACAGCATTGGCATCATCTGGAAGTTTGTGGGAAATGCTCAACCTCAGACCTTACCTCAGATTTACTAAATTAGAACTAGCCTTGGACAGTAAAAAAAAAAAAAAAAAAAATCTGCTTTCAATGCAGGAGACCTGCTTCGATCCTTGGGTTGGGAAGATCCCCTGGAGAAAGGAATGGCAACCCACTTCAGTTTTCTTGCCTGGAGAATCCCATGGACAGAGGAGCCTGGCAGGCTACAGTCCGTGGGGTCATGAAGAAATGGACATGACTGAGTGACTATCACACACAAACCAATTAGAATTGCATCTGGAAAAATCCTCAGATAATTGACATGTATTTTAAAATCAGAAGATAGAAAACAGAAACTGAACAATCATAACTTGATTTTAACTAAAGTACAAATAGCTTAATTCTTGTAAAATTTACTTCTTATCAATGGTATGTAGAAATTTGTCCAATGATAAATATGTGTTAGAAACCCAAATAATAACTGATGATAGTTGACTGAAAATGATTGTCAAGAAGGTCTATTCACTCTATGCATTGAATTGGGCAATTTATGTTTATGTAACTTTTAAATAGTAATATTATTCCTCTTTATTGTGGAAAGTACTGCTTAGAGAATTAATGTAGAATATAAATATATGTAAATATTATTTATTCCTCATTATAACCACTTCTGGAGTCTGATTTAGGAAACTGTGACCCCTTTCCAGTCTTGGGCATCTAGAATAAAAGTTCTGTTCATGTATCACATAGTGTCACAGTCCAGAGACCAATGCTAAGGCAAATTCTGTGTCAAGTCCCAGTGTTTAAGAATGCCTACCAGTACCAAAGATAATCTTTCGTAGTTTCCTCAAATGAAAAAATGAATTTAGTTTTCTTTATAATAAATCATTCAATTTGATTTGTTCTACATGTCTTAAAATGGATCAAGCATTTGACCTTTTAGCCATCATATGATTTTATATTTAATTAATTAAGAAGATTATATTCACTTAAGGAATATAATATTTGAAGGAAAATTGTTCAACTTAATGATGTTCAAGCCTTACAGGATCCAGCCTGGGAAATACTGAGTTGCAACTTCCAAAAGTTACATTAGCCTCTGTCCTGACAGTTCAATATCATTACATCTAACATATAATCCCAGCACCTTTCTACACAGTCCCCCACATCTTTTAAAATGTTTTCAATAAAAAGATTTCTGGCAATTAACAACCTTTTTCATGATTGACATCTAAGGATAGTTATGTATAACAACATACATCTCAAATTAAACACTGATTACAGTAATAATATTCACATATTATAATAGGCATTCAACTTCATTTTCTGTCTCCATTGATGAGGAAACAGCAAGGGACTCTTCCCTCATTAACTACTTTGACTTTAGTCTTACCAGATATTACTTGTGAAACTGACATCCTAGCTATTTTTTCACAAGAGTATATAATTTCTGAGATGAAAGAAGTTTTTTTAAAAATTTAGGCAAATACCTTTAGCCTATATGAGGAAATTGAAATTTGGAGGCAAAAATTGAATGGCCTGGGCCACATACATTGTTTGGAGCTGAGCTGGAACTAAAATAAACAAGCACCTACAGATGAATATGATGTCATTAGAACTGCATATGTAAAGCCTTTATTATAAATAATTTGATGGTTGGATTTCCCCTAATTAAGGAATCTCAAGTTTCCCATTATTATCAATGCTGACTGAAAGTGGCAGCCAGGGAGACTCTCTGTGACCATCTCAACCAAACAATCTGGAAATAGATAGCAGCAATTTTTATAAAAAGGATTACAGAATGGCAGAGACAGAAAGGCACACAATAATCTTCCTTCACAAATCAATGATAAACTAAATGCAATTATTTAAATTAAAAAAAAAAGGCCTGGAAGCAAATAACAAATTGAGAGCCATTTATCCCAGACAGATGACTGAAGTGCAGATAAGAATGATTCAAGTCTGTACACTTTTAGCCTGTAGCTACTCCATACTTTCCCTATAACTTCCCCATCAACCTCCACATAGGCCAAATATTGTTGAAAACCAAGGAGTTTGCTGTAGGAAAGAGCTGTCTGAAACTAGAGAGGAGCTGAAAGACATTATGCCCTGGGTGTTAGAAACTATAGCAATACCACTGGGAAATGAATGGAGGCGGCCTGTGCTGCCTCTGTGCTCAGGCTGAAGACTTGACTTGGAAAAGATGGAAGCTGGCAGACTAGTCTGACATTGATGGAAGTATTCAATGAGCCAGGCATCCTGTGTCAGCTATACCCTAATCTGTGATCTCTAGCCAACATCTTTTTTTGTTTTGTTTGTTTTGGTTTTAAATAGATGTCTGTTATAGTCACTGCCTCGTGTACAATGTTACCACCCTCTGTCCGTAGTTCTTCAGGCACTCTGTCTACCAGGTTTAATCCCTTGAATCTATTCGTCACCTCCGTTGTATAATCATAGGAGATTTGACTTAGGTCATACCTGGATGGCCTCGTGGTTTTCTCTAGTTTCTTCAATTTAAGCCTGAATTTTGGAATAAGGAGTTCATGATTTGAGCCACAGCTTCAGGTCTTAAATACTCTTCTTAGATGATCCACTAATGTATTTAAGGAACAGATGTTTTTGTCTATTTTGAGAAGGCAATGGCAACTCACTCCAGTACTCTTGCCTGGAAAATCCTATGGACAGAGGAGCCTGGTAGGCTGCAGTCCATGGGGTCGCTAAGAGTCGGACACGACTAAGCAACTTCACTTTCACTTTTCACTTTCATGCATTGGAGAAGGAAATGGCAACCCACTCCAGTGTTCTTGCCTGGAGAATCCCCGGGACTGTGGAGCCTGGTGGGCTTCCCTCTATGGGGTCGCACAGAGTCAGACACAACTGAAGCGACTTAACAACAAATCTCTTTTATTTATCATTTATTTAAAAAGTTTTATTGAAGTATAGCTGCTTTATAATGCTGTGTTAGTTTCTACTCTACAGCAAAGTAAATCTGTTATATGTATACCTAAATAAATAGATAAATAAAGTTGCTCAGTCATGTCTGACTCTTTGCGATCCCATGGACTATCCATAGGATTCTCCAGACCAGATTACTGGAGTGGGTAGCCTTTCCCTTTTCCAGGGGATCTTCCTAACCCAGGGATCAAACCCAGGTCTCCAGCACTGCAGGCAGATTCTTTACCAGCTGAGCCACCAGGGAAGCCCTATGTATTCATATAGCCCCTCTTTTTTGGTTTTCCTTCTCATGTAGATCCCCACAGAACACTGAGTAGAGGTCCCCGTGCGATACAGTAGGTTCTCATTAGTTATCTGTTTTATACACGTATCAATACTGTATATGTCCATCCCAATCTCCCAGTTCATCCCACCTCCCTCTTTCCCCCTTGGTATCCATACATTTGTTCTCTACATCTGTGTTTCTATTTTGCTTTGTAAATAGATTTTAGGCTGCACATTCTTAAGAGGCATCTGAGCCCTGTCTGGCTTTCCCCTCTCTCTCCTATGGCCTGGAAACTTTCTTAAGGCAGTAAGCTGAGGCAAATGCAGCACTCACCTTGTTGGTTTCTATCCATCAGGAGTCAACATCATTCATTTCCCCATGTCCAGTATCTTCGAACCATGATTTCACAGATTGTTTTGTCATTACTATTGTTTATGGTAGGAAGTTAAATCCAGTTGCCTGTCGTGAGTTCGATCCCGAGGTTGGGAAGATCCCCTGGAGAAGGGAAAGGCTACCCGCTCTAGTATTCTTACCTTGAGGAGTCCATGGACATAGGAACGTGGCAGGTTGGGAGCGCACAGTCAGACATGACTGAGCAACTAACACACATACATTTTATTTACAGCTTTATATTGGTAGTCCTATGGGGTCTTCTTCGCATTCTGTTTTATTTTTGAAGAATATTGGAAGACATGGGTTTATGCTGTTGCCATTGTTTTGGAATCCCTGAGAGTTACCCCATGTATGATATGGATTACTAGGAATTTGGGTTCAACTTATTTTTTTAATTTATTTTAATTTATTTTTTTAACTGAAGGATAATTGCTTTACAGAATTTTGTTGGTTTCTGTCAAACATCAGCATGAATCAGTCAAAGGTATGCATATGTCCCCTCCCTCTTGAGCCTCCCTTCCATCTCCCACGCCATCCCACCCATCTAGGTTTGTACAGAGCCCCTGTTTGAGTTCCCTTAGTCACATAGCACATTCCCACTGACTATCTGTTTTCCATATGATAATGTAAGTTTCCATGTTACTCTCTCCATACATCTCACCCTCTCCTTCCTTTCCCCCACATGTCCATAAGTCTGTTCTCTATGTCTAGGTCGCCATTGCTGCCCTGCAAATAATTTCATCAGTACCATCTTTCTAGATTCCATATGTATGCATTAGTATATGATAGTTATTTTTCCCTGACTTGCTTCACCCTGTATAACAGCTTCTAAGTTCATCGACTTCATCAGAACTGACTCAAATGCACTCCTCTTTATGGCCGAGTAATATTCCATTGTGTACATGTGCCACTGCTTCTTTCTCCACTCCCCTGTCAGTGGGCTGCTTCTTTCTCCGCTCCCCTGTCAGTGGGCTGCTTCTTTCTCTGCTCCCCTGTCAGTGGGCATCTAGGTTGCTCCATGCTCTAGCTATTGTAAGCAATGCTGCAGTGAGCACTGGGGCACAGGTGTCTCTTTCAATTTTGGTTTCCTCAGGGTACATAACTGGTAGTGGGACTGCTGGGTCATATGGTGGTTTTATTCCTAATTTTTAAAGAAATCTCCATACTGTCTTCCATAGTGGCTGCATCAGTTTACATTCCCATCAACAACACAAGAGGGTTCAAAATCCAGGTTTGATTTCTAAATACTAAATAAGTACTATGATGAGGACTTCTCACAGTGTGATGTTACTTAATATTATTGCAAAGTAATTAACCTCCAATTAAAATAAATAATTGGAAGGTGGGGGGTTCAGGATGGAGAACACGTGTTTACCTGTGGTGGATTCATGTCGATGTGTGGCAAAACCAATACAATATTGTAAAGTAATTAACCTCCAGTTAAAATAAATAAATTTATTTTAAAAATTATTTTAAATACATTTTGTCAGATCATATTTGCATTTGATTTCTAAATGATCCTAACATTTATCTAAATCTTGCTAGAGGTCACACATATTTTAGGTGCTAGGTCACCAACCTGCATGATTTTTTTTTTTTAGCATAATATTTTTTTTTATTTCTCCTAAAAGTAAGTATTCTAAATGTGATATTCCACCTTATTTCCTAGAATTTGGGGTTTCTCTAGAACTGGGGCTTCTCTGGTGACTCAGAGGGTAAAGAATCTGCCTGCAGTGTGGGGGACCTGGGTTCAATCATTGGGTCAGGAAGATCCCTTGGAGAAGAGAACAGCAATCCAGGTCAATATTCTTGCCTGAAGAATTCCATGGACAGAGGAGCCTAGTGGGCAACAATCCATGGGGTAGCAAAGAGTCAGACACAACTGAGTGAACAAAACTTCTCTAGAATTATAATACAAATCTTTCAACATTCTGCTTCTTTATTACTGTATTAATTTTAAAATACCTCATGATTATTCTTTCTATATTTACTTTAAAAGCTGAAAATTTTTTGTTTCTTTTATGTTTTAAGTAATTCATTTTAGTTTTATTAATAATGTATTTTTCACAATAAAAACATTTTAAAATCCCTTAGAATTACGACATTATTTAGAAAATCCTGTAAACCATACTACTCACATAGACTCGAGAAATAATAAATGAGAATCCATCATTCAGTACAATAAAACACCTAACGTTTGAAGGAACAGTGGTTACCTGTCTTACATATAAGGTGATTAAATCTTTTCCCACCTTCAAAGGTAAAAAGTAATCAGGTAAATAATATCGTATATCAACAATACAGAAAAAAATGATCACATGTTCAGTGAAAAGAAGCCCAAACATCTAATTGTTTTTAACATTTTTTAATTAATTTATTTTTTTAATTGAAGGATACTTGCTTTAAGAATTTTGTTGTTCTCTGTCAAATCTCAACATGATTCAGCCATAGGTATACTTATATCTCTTCCCTTTTTAATCTCCCTCCCATCTCCCTCCCTATCCCATCCCTCTAGGTGGATACAGAGCCCCTGTTTGAGTTCCCTGAGACATACAGCAAATTCCCATTGACTATCTGTTTTACAAATGCTAATGTAAGTTTCCGTGTTACTCTCTCCATACATCTCACCCTCTCCTCCCCTCTACCCATATCCATAATTCTATTCTTCATGTCTATTTCTCCATTGCTGTCCTGCAAAAAAAAAAAAAAAATCAGTGCCATTTCTCTAGTTTCCATATATATGCATTCAGGTCAGTTCAGTTCACTCGCTCAGTCGTGTCCGACTCTTTGCGACCCCATGAATCACAGCACGCCAGGCCTCCCTGTCCATCACCAACTCCTGGAGTTCACTCAGACTCACATCCATCGAGTCAGTGATGCCATCCAGCCATCTCATCCTCTGTCATCCCCTTCTCCTCCTGACCCCAATCCCTCCCAGCGTCAGAGTTTTTCCAATGAGTCAATTATTCACATGAGGTGGCCAAAGTACTGCAGTTTCAGCTTTAGCATCATTCCTTCCAAAGAAATCCCAGGGCTCATCTCCTTCAGAATGGACTGGTTGGATCTCCTTGCAGTCCAAGGGACTCTCAAGAGTCTTCTCCAACACCACAGTTCAAAAGCATCAATTCTTCAGCATTCAGCCTTCTTCACAGTCCAACTCTCACATCCATACATGACCTCTGGAAAAACCATATACGCATGCTGCTACTGCTACTGCTAAGTCGCTTCAGTCATGTCTGACTCTGTACGACCCCATAGACAGCAGCCCACCAGGCTCCCCCATCCCTGGGATTCTCCAGGCCAAAACACTGGAGTGGGTTGCCATTTCCTTCTCGAGTGCATGAAAGTGAAAAGTGAAAGTGAAGTCGCTCAGTCGTGTCTGACTCTTAGCGACCCCATGGGCTGCAGCCTACCAGGCTCCTCCATCCATGGGATTTTCCAGGCAAGAGTACTGGAGTAGGGTGCCATTGCCTTGTCCGATATATGCATTAGTATACGATATTTGACGTTCTGTTTCTGACTTACTTCACTCTGCCCTATGTTCATCCACCTCATTAGAACTGACTTAGATGTGTTCCTTTTTATGGGTGAGTAATATTCCATTGTGAATATGTACCACAGCTTCTTTATCCATTCATCTTTCAATGGATAGCTAGGTTGTTTCCACGGAGAAGGCAATTGCACCCCACACCAATATTCTTGTCTGGAAAATCCCATGGATGGAGGAGCCTGGTGGGCTGCAGTCCATGGGGTTGCAAAGAGTTGGACACAACTGAGCAACTTCACTTTCACTTTTCACTTTCATGCATTGGAGAAGGAAATGGCAACCCACTCCAGTGTTCTTGCCTGGAGAATCCCAGGGACGGGGGAGCCTGGTGGGCCGCCGTCTATGGGGTCGCACAGATTTGACACGACTGCAGTGACTTAGCAGCAGGTTGCTTCCATGTTCTAGCTATTGTAAATAGTGCTAAGTGAACAATGGGATACATATGTCTTTTTCAATTTTGGTTTCCTCGTATATGCCTAGGAGTGGGATTGCTGGGTCATATGGTGGTTTTTATTCCTAGTTGTTGTTGTTGTTGTTGTTTTAAGGAATTTACATACCATCTTCAAATTCAGACTGAAATGAAAGAAAGTGGAGAAAACCACTACACCATTCAGGCATGACCTAAATCAAACCCTTATGACTATAGAGTGGAAGTGAGAAATAGATTTAAGGGACTAGATCTGATAGAGAGAGCGCCTGGTGAACTATGGATGGAGGTTTGTGACATTGTACACGAGACAGGGATCAAGACCATCCCCATGGGAAAAAAAAATGCAAAAAAGTAAAATGGCTGTCTGAGGAGGCCTTACAAATAGTTGTGAGAAGAAGGGAAGTAAAAAGCAAAGGAAAAAAGGAAGGATATAAGCATCTGAATGCAGAGTTCCAAAGAATAGCAAGGAGAGATAAGAAAGCCTTTCTCAGAGATCAATGCAAAGAAATAGAGGAAAACAACACAATGGGAAAGACTAGAAATCTCTTCAAGAAAATTAGAGATACCAAGGGAATATTTCATGCAAAGATGGGCTCGATAAAGGACAGAAATGGTATGGACCTAACAGAAGCAGAAGATATTAAGAGAAAGTGGCAAGAATACACAGGAGAACTGTACAAAAAATATCTTCACGACCCAGATAATCACAATGATGTGATCACTCACCTAGAGCCAGACATCCTGGAATGTGAAATCAAGTGAGCCTTAGCAAGCATCATTATGAATAAAGTTAGTGGAGGTGATGGAATTCCAGTTGAGCTATTTCAAATCCTGAACGATGATGCTGTGAAAGTGCTGCACTCAATATGCCAGGAAATTTGGAAAGCTCAACAGTGGTCACAGGATTGGAAAAGGTCCGTTTTCATTCTAATCCCAAAGAAAGGCAATGCCAAAGAATATTCAGACTACCACACAATTGCACTCATCTCACATGCTAGTAAAGTAATGCTCAAAATTCTCAAGGCCAGGCTTTAGCAATACATGAATCGTGAACTTCCAGATGTTCAAGCTGGTTTTAGAAAAGGCAGCGGAACCAGAGATCAAATTGTAAACATCCGCTGGATCATCAAAAGAGCAAGAGATTTCCAGAAAAACATCTATTTCTACTTTATTGACTATGCCAAAGCCTTTGACTGTGTGGATCACAATAAACAATGGAAGATTCTGAAAGAGATGGGAATACCAGACCACCTGACCTGCCTCTTGAGAAACCTATATGTAGGTCAGGAAGCAACAGTTAGAACTGGACGTGGAACAACAGACTGGTTCCAAATAGGAAAAGGCATACGTCAAGGCTGTATATTGTCACCCTGCTTATTTAACTTGTATGCAGAGTACATCATGAGAAACCCTGGGCTGGAAGAAGCACAAGCTGGAATCAAGATTGCTGGGAGAAATATTAATAACCTCAGATATGCCGATGATACCACCCTGATGGCAGAAAGTGAAGAGGAAATAAAAAACCTCTTGATGAAATTGAAAATGGAGAGTGAAAAAGTTGGCTTAAAGCTCAACATTCAGAAAACTAAGATCATGGCATCCGGTCCCATCACTTCATGGGAAATAGAAGGGGAAACAGTGGAAACAGTGTAAGACTTCATTTTGGGGGGGTTCCAAAATCACTGCAGATGGTGACTTCAGCCATGAAATTAAAAGATGCTTACTCCTTGGAAGGAAAGTTATGACCAACTTAGATAACATATTCAAAAGCAGAGACATTACTTTGCCAACAAAGGTCTGTCTAATCAAGGCTATGGTTTTTCCAGTGGTCATGTATTGATGAGAATTGGACTGTGAAGAAAGCTGAGTGCTGAAGAATTGATGCTTTTGAACTGTGGTGTTGGAGAAGACTCTGAGAGTCCCATGGACTGCAAGGAGATTCAACCAGTCCATTGTAAAGGAGATCACCCCTGGGTATTCATTGGAAGCACTGATGCTAAAGCCGAAACTCCAATACTTAGTCCATCTCATGCGAAAAGTTGACTCATTGGAAAAGACTCTGATGCTGGGAGGGATTGGGGGCAGGAGGAGAAGGGGACGACAGAGGATGAGATGGCTGGATGGCGTCACTGACTCGATGGACATGAGTTTGGGTGAACTCCAGGAGTTGGTGATGGACAGGGAGGCCTAACATCATGCAATTCATGGGGTCGCAAAGAGTCAGACCTGACTTAGTGACTAAACTGAGATGCCATGGAAGTGAAACTCACTTTGTGGTGTCTGACTGTTTGCAACTCCATGGACTAAACAGTCCATGTAATTCTTCAGGATAGAATACTGGAATGGATAGCTTTTTGCTTCTCCAGGGGATCTTCCTAACCCAGAGATCAAACCCAGGTCTCCCACATTGCAGGCAGATTGCCATAGCCTTAAGATAAAATCATAATAGTTTGTAAGGTTTTATATATTTTTACTTAAGCTTCAGTATCTTTAGAATAATTTATATCGTAGGAACTATGTTATATTTTTGTCTGTATGTCCAATATAATTTAGCCATGTTTTCTATAGAGCATGTACTAAATAAATGACTATTGATCAGTAGATGGGAAACTAAGAAATTTTCACACACATGCAAACACACAAATACTTACACCCAAACACATACATAGTAGCGATGCATGAGTTTCTACTGTGGTTCTTTGCCAGTATAGATGATCCAAGCATCTATCTCTCCTCAAAAGAGAGTCCAATCATCATGACAGTTCTCAATAAGAAAAGGACAAGGTCACATAAGTCGTAGAACCCAAACCTGAAACTGAGTTGGGTAGGTCAAAGACACTGCTTGCTCTGTTTTCTTTGTAAGAACTTCATATAAGTCAACTTCAACGTTGGAGAAAAGTACAACATAAGAAATTAATCAAACTCACTGTAAGACAGAGTTACTACACCTGAACAAAATCAAGTATTATTTGATGCAAAGATTCTTTGTCCATTTCCAGAAGATTCACTTGTATAAAAATAGTTGCATACCAGTTATTGAGAAATGAGGAAATTTTAAATGAGGAAAGACATAAACAATTCTTTCATTAGAATATCTTGGATTAAAGCACAGGAGTGCTAAGCTGCTTCAGTCATGTCCAACTCTTAGAGACCCTATAGACCGTAGGCCTACAGGCTCCTCTGTCCACGGGATTCTCCAGACAAGTATACTGGAGTGGGTTGCCATTTCCTTATCCAGGGGTTCTTCCCAACTCAGGGATCGAATCAGGGTCTCTTATGTCTCCTTCATTGGCAGGCAGGCTTTTTATCACAAGTGCCACCTGGGAAGCCTATTGGAATAAAGTAGTTTTTATAATTAACTGGAGCTAATTGCTCAATTAGTTAAATTGCCTTTTTTTTTTTTTTTTTTACTTATTTAGGTAGTCTAGAATACTGAAGGTCAAAGGTGCACGAAATGTAAATCTCAACCTGAATTAAAACGTAGCAAAATACAGACCATGCTTATTACTTTGCTATTTATCCAGCAGCTATAATAAAGTACCTGTTGATTCTGTCCTCAGTGAAATGGTAATGTAAATATTTTTTCACGCATTTTCTTTCTTTAGGGAAATCAGTGAAGTGCCTGTAGGAGAAGACAAATGTGTAGAAACTCTAGAGAACAACAGCATAAATTAATTTTAAATAATTTTAATATGGTTGCAGATAAAGTAAGTGACTAGTTTTTAAAATGAGAAATTCAGGATAGAAAAGGAGCAAGATCATAAGGAAAAGGAAAGCTAGTACTAAAACCTGAAGCTCAGAAAGTTACAGGTTCAAGGATGTATCACTTTTGGGCGAATTTGGACAAATTACATAAGGTCTCTGAGTCTCAGCATTCCTTATCTTCAAAAGAAAACTCTTTTCTACCAAACCAAAGATGGAAATGCTATATAACACATACAATGTTATGTACGTGAGTCTGAGTGAACTCCGGGAGTTGGTGATGGACAGGGAGGCCTGGCGTGCTGCGATTCATGGGGTCGCAAAGAGTTGGACACGACTGAGCGACTGAACTGAACTGAATACACAGTAGAAACTCAAGAAAAAGTAACAATTATGTAATTACTTATTGAACTCATACTGTGTTAGTGGACTTAAAGCACTTTAAATGCTTTATTTATCACTTCCTTTTAATTATTGGAGAGTGGTTCCCTATAAGATAGGCATCCTCAATTTATAGATTAGAAAACAGAAACAAAGGAATAGTCATAGTGCCATAATATAAAACACCCAGAAAGAAGCTTTCCCCTAAAAATGGAAGAAGCATTTTTAAACACAGCTTATCTTTCTCATTCAAGATCTTACATGCTTAACTACTAGCCAGCAACACCTCTTATTATCATTGCTAAATGAATGGTTGAACCTATTCATACATGAAAATCTACTTACTGCATCCTAATATAAGCAAGAAATGGTAGCTTTCCTCATCCAATCTTCAAAGCACAAATAAGTAACTGCAAAATGTATCACATTTTTCATCTTTCATTTTGATGGAACTCATTTCTCAGATTCTGTCTTGCCACATGCCAGCTATCACAAGTTCATCCTACTCTTTTCCTTTTATCTGTCCATTACTTATTTGTGACTTATCTTTGTAATTTCTTTGGAACCTGAAGTCTCATTTTTACTCTATTTGGGTCTTTGGATTCTAACAATTGTGAAGATCTGAGGACATCTGTAGTATTGAATAATTCAAATCATTATATTTTCTAAATCCAACTTCACTTTAGTAGAAAAGCAAAACAAGAGTGTGTAGATTCATTTCTACTTTACAACCAAATTTTGAATTATTTGCGCAGAAAAAGTTGTATCTGATCAACAAAATATATAAGCATTATTCTTTTTAAGGAACACTGACAGGTTAATAATCTACTTGTCAGGTTCTATTAACATTCTCCTAACCTGAACTTTCATCCATCCATGAATCTTCAGAGGACTAAACTTCATTATAATTCTGTAAGCAGCTGAGATTGAGGGTCTTTTAAAATTTGAACTTGGAAAGGTCATCCTCAGTAAAATACTTAAGATTTTAGAAATATTAACAACAACACCTATTTTGGTATGCCTAGAATATTTACGGTAGATTTTCTATTTCCTTTTTAAAATACATATTATAAGACTGTGTGGGAAAAAAATATTTACACACACATCTAAGAACCAGATAGAATTTTAGGTGCTTTATAGGCTCCCTTTCCAGGAGGCGCTGGTGGCAAAGAACCTGACTGCCAGTGCAGCGGATGTAACAGACAAGAGTTTGAACCCCAGGTCAGGAAGATACCCTAGAGTAGGAAATGGCAACCACTCCAGTATTCTTGCCCAGAAAATTTCAGGGACAGAGGAGCCCGGCAGGCTATAGTCCATAGGGTCACGAAGAGCTGGACGTGACTGAAGCCACTTAGCACACACACACAAATGTTTCACTTAATTCTCAGCAATGTCCTCCAAGGTAGATCTTACTTCCCACTATACAGAAGAGAAAATGGAAACTCACCAGGGAGTAAGTAACAATTATCAATTTGTAGAACTGTGATTGACTTGGCTTCCCTGGGATTTTATGTCTGAGTTTTCATTTTACCTCCCTTCCCCTGTAAATTATCATTACAGGGAATTTTAAATTATTCTGTTTGTTAACAGGTAGTTCTTCAATCAGAGTTAGGCAGAGAATTCACCTAGAAAGGTTTCAAAAGTGGATGAGGCTGATTCTAACATAAATAGTATATTTATGTTCAGAATTAAACTTAACCCCTTTAATTCTGATTTTTGCCATGGACATCACCTACCATAGACCCAGGTGCCACTTAAGGAAAGATGCTGACTTCAAAAACTGCCAGGTAGAATCCACCAATGTGCATGTACCAGAAGTAAAAATTAAACCATTTCTATAGGTTGATGTTTGGCCTTCTTTCTATTCTGTTACCTTTTTAGCTTTCTCACTGCACCAGTTTTAACACACCTGACAGTAATTAATGTTGATGTGAAAGTCACTCAGTGGTGTCCCATTCTCTGTGACCTCATGGACTATACATACAGTCCGTGGAATTTTCCAGGTCAGAACACTGGAGTGGGTAGCCTTTCCCTTCTCCAGGGATCTTCCCAACCCAGGGATCGAAGCCAGGTCTCCTGCATTGCAGGAGGATTCTGTACCATCTGAGCCCCCAGGGAAACCCAAGAATACTGGAGTGCTTAGCCTATCCCTTCTCCAGAGGATCTTCCCAGCCCAGGAATCAAACCAGGGTCTCCTGCATGGTAGGTGGATTCTTTACCAATGATTCTTTACCAACTGAGCTATCATGGAAGCCCAGTTAAATGTTAGGCAGCTGAGAAAAAGGCACCTCTGAGAGAAGTCAACAGGGCCATAATTATCTAGATGATTCGACTATCCACAAGAGAAATCAGCCAATGTTTAGGGAAAAAAATCATCCATATATTTTCTCACTTATTTAGCAGGCCTTCCAAAATATTAACATAATTGAATTGTACTACAGAATCAAAGGGCTTTCTCCATGGCTCAATGGTAAAGAAGCCACCTGCAATGCAGGAGATGAGGGTCCGATCCCTGGGTGGAGAAGATCCCCTTGAGGAGGAAATGGCAACCCATTCCAGTATTCTTGCCTAAAAAAATCCCATGGTCAGAGAAGCTTGGCGGGCTACAATCCAAGAGTTGCAAAGAGTGTCAGGACTGAGTGACTAAACTTGCACACATGGAATAAAAAACCCAGTGACCTGAAGCTGTGCTTGGTAATGCAGAGTGGGGGACCCACTGCTAGTTGCTCCTTAAACAGGGTGTCCCGTTTCCTCCTAGGTCTCTTATTCACCTGCATCAGGAGAAGTATACAGTCAGATCTCCTGAAGATCAGGAGTACTTGGCTTCAAGTCAGACCAGTAATTTAGAAACAGGTATTATTGAACCAATTAGCATTTCTAATTGATTTTTTTTTTCTTTTGCAATTTCTTCAGCAAAAAAATTCATCAGGGCTCATTTTGAAAACGAGGTAACTGCCTTTTGAAGCGTTGCCAGCTTGCAGAAAATAAAGTCAATATCAGTTCATTAGCAAATTAATGGGACTCTGACTTCATTGTAAATAGAGTGCCTGTAATTGGGCATACTGAACGGTCATGCTGGAAACGGCAGATGAAGATGTAACAACAACAAAAAAAGTTACATCCAGTAATGGAGATCAACTTCAGTCAAATGTTTAAGATTTTACTGGAATATAACAACAACAGAAATAGACGAAATTTGCTTGGGAGGTTTTCAGTACACGATTTCTCAACAATTAGGTGTCTTGACAAGGAATGCATAAGTATTTCTCAACAAAATTAGTTATGGTGACGTCCTTCAAGAATATTCAGTAAAACAGAACTGAAGCCAGACCTGTAGCAGAATTCAAGACCTTGAGTTTGGAGAAGTTTCCTGGAAGAGGCCTCTAAAGAAATGACTTACAAATGATCAATTTAGATTTTGTTGTTTAATAGTAGAGCATAGAATACTTCTTAATTATGTGAATAGGATAATATTATTTTATCTTTGCACAGTAAAGAAACCAAATCTGCCTAAATTAATCTAAAAAGACATTATTTGAAGGATACAGAAAATTCATAGGATAAAAAGTTAGGAGGACAAATGTGTTTAGGTGAGTCAGGAGAGACGAAGTGATCTATATTCTTGACACTAAGTCACAGTTTCTGTCCAGATGATTTTTCCAATTGTCTTTTTCCCTCTGGCCCACTCCCCCAGTCCCTGGTTCTACCTGGCAGTTTTGGCAAGCTGGAAAATTCTGTTTCACTTGTTTATGTGACATACCTTTTCCTTGGTGTGTCAGTCAGAACAAACTCAGCTGAAAAAAGTCACCAGAGTCCCTTCAGATTTTTGGTGGTAAGCCTACCACAAAAAGGTTTCCCCAAAAGGAAACTGAATACTGCTAAACAGAGGAAAGAGAGTGGGTGCATCCTCTGCTAACCCACTAGAACCTCCAATACCTAGTGTTCATTAGAAGAGCTAAGTTTTATCTCATTTACTTTTTCTTCCAACTCTGTAAAGAGGAAAGATTCTACTTAAGAGAAAATAGAGACTCTGGAAGATAAAGTTGCTTCTTCCCAGTCACAAAAGTAGAGAACAGTCCTGGAACTGAACTGGTGTAATTTGATTCCTGATTCTATGATTCTAAATGCTGAGAATGATTGCTACTTCCACGTATGTAAGACCAGCAAAAAAAACCTACCACAGTGAGTGCTCTGGTAACGTATGTTTATTAAAAGATGTCATTTGCCCACAGAATTTAGGAAAACTTGTGGTTCAGAAGAAGTTTTTGAAAAAGTCTTCCCATTTTTGAGACTTATACATATATATTGTTGTTCAGTCACTAAGTCGTGCTTGGCTCTGTGACCCCATGAATGGCAGCAGGCGTCCCTGTCCATCACCACCTCCCAGAGCTTGCAAACTCATGTGTATTGAGTCCGTGATGCCAGGCAAGCATCTCACCCTCTGCTGCCCCCTTCTCCTTCTGCATGTACATGTATATATCATGACAAATGCAGACATGTAAAAACAATAGTGTACAAATCAATAGCAAATTAAACAATTCTGTTTACATGTAAATTAATAAGGCAAATAGCATGAAATCCAAAATAGAATAAAACAATACAGAGGTACCAGAGCTATCATATATTTACATGTATTACAAGTCTTAAAAATTAGAAAATGACAGAAAAAATACCTCACTCAAATTTTTAAAACTATAAAAATATACAAAGTAGACCAAAATATATATGGAAATTTGCTTTATGATAAATGTTGATGTTAAACCAGTTGACAGGAAGAACTTCTTATTAAATGATGTTGGAAAACTGAATTGTTATCTGACAATGAAAGTTAAGGCTAATATGGTATAGCAGAGTGAATACTATAATACTTCAAATATCACAAAGTTTATATGTAAAAAATGTAATATTAGTAAACAACAAGAAAACACCTAATCAATAATTCCTTTATATGTTTTATATAATAATGCCTTTGTTATTATACCTCGATATCGAGAAAACTAAAAGAAGATGATAAGACATGTAATTGTATAAATGATAACATAAAAATCTGTATCAATTATATGTGATAACATGGCATAATACCACAAGCAAAATCAAAAGAAAAATTCTGCTTGTGAAAAGTATTTGCCACACATTTCACAGTAGGAGTTAAATAAAGTGATCTTAAAAATATGCAATAAAAAGATAACTCAAATGAAAAATAATGATGACTATTAAACAGATAATTCACAGAATGGAAAATAAATGTGGTATCTTATGAAAGAGATGTTCTACCTCCCACTATGAGGAAAAAAATGAAAATTAAAGCTTATTAAAATATCTGTTTAACCTAGGATATTTGCAAAGATCCAAATTGGCGGGGGGGGGGGGCGGGGGGTGGGGAACACTCTGTTCAAAAATAAATGCTAGAAAGAACCAGCATTTATGTATTTCAGATGGTAGTTTAAATCCATGCAATATTGACAGAGGGCAACTTTAAAAGTTATCACCTTGGTGTGTTCATCCTACAAATGTTTCTTCACATTTGAGAAACTGCCCATATACAAAGCTATATGTTATTTTATATTTAGGAAATATGCATGTTTGTAATACAAGAGTTTAAAATGACCAACATGCTCACCAGAAGGTGTTATTTGAATGCTTTATGCTTTTTATCCATCTGTGTGTATGTGTTAGTCACTCTGTGATCAGCTCTTTGTGATCCAATGGACTGTAGCCCGCCAGGCTCCTCTGTCTATGGAATTCTCCAGGCAAGAATACAGGAGTGGGTTGCCATTTCCATCTCCTGGGGATCTTCCCAACCCAGGAATTAAACCATGGTCTACAGCATTGCAGGCAGATTCTTTGCCATCTCAGCCACATACTGTATATGTATATCAGTTCAGTCACTCAGTCGTGTCTGACTCTTTGTGACCCCATGGACTGCAGCATGCCAGGCCTCCCTGACCATCATCTACTCCTTGAGCTTACTCAAACTCACGTCCATTGAGTCGGTGATGCTATCGAACCATCTCATCCTCTGTTGTCCCCTTCTCCTCCCACCTCCAATCTTTCCCAGCATCAGGGTCTATTCAAATGAGTCAGCTCTTCGCATCAGGCGGCCAAAGTACTGGAATTTCACCTTTAGCATAAAGTCTTTCCAATGAATATTTAGGACTGATTTCCTTTAGGATGGATTGGTTGGATCTCCTTGCTGTCCAAGGGACACTCAAGAGCCTTCTCCAACACCACAGTTCAAAAGCATCAATTCTTCAGTGCTCAGCTTTCTTTAGAGTCCAACTCTCACATCCATACATGACTACTGGAAAAACTATAACTTTTACTAGACAGACATTTGTTGGCAATATAGTGTCTCTGCTTTTTAATATGCTGTCTAATTAGGTCATGACTTTTATTCCAAAGATTAAGGATCTTTTAATTTCTTGGCTGCAGTCACCAACTGTAGTGATTTTGGAACCACAAAAAATAAAATCTGTCACTGTTTCCACTGTTTTCCCCTCTATTTGACATTAAGTGATGGTACCAGATACCATGATCTTATTTTTCTGAATGTTGGGCTTTAAGCCAACTTTTTCACTCTCCTTTTTCACTTTCATCAAGAGGCTCTTTAGTTCCTCACTTTCTGCCATCAGGGTGGTGTCATCTGCATATCTGAAGTTATTGATATTTCTCCCAGCAATCTTGATCCCAGCTTGTGCTTAATCCAGCCCAGTGTTTCTCATGATGTACTCTGTGTAGAAATTAAATGCTTCTTGACCTGCATACATATTTCTCAAGACACAGGTCAGATGGTCTGATATTCCCATCTCTTGAAGAATTTTCCACGGTTTGTTGTGATCCACAGAGTGAAAGGATTTGGCATAATCAGTAAAGCACAAATAGATATTTTTGTGGAACTCTCTTGATTTTTCAGTGATACAATGGATGTTGGCAATTTGATCTTGGTTCCTCTGACTTATCTAAATCCAGCTTGAACATCTGGAAGTTCACGGTTCATGTACTTTTGAAGCCTAGTTTGGAGAATATTGAATATTACTTTACTAGCATGTGAGATGAGTGCAATTGTGCGGTAGTTTGAACATTCTTTAACATTCCCTTTCATAGGGACTGGAATGAAAACTGACCTTTCCCAGTCCCATGGCCACTGCCTAGTTTTCCAAATTTGCTGATGTATTGAGTGCAGCATTTTCACAGCATCATCTTTCAGGATTTGAAGTAGCTCAACTGGAATTCCATTACCTCCTCAAGCTTTGTTTGTAGTGACACTTCCTAAGGCCCACATACTTCACATTCCGAGATGTCTGGCTCTAGGTGAGGGATCACACCATCATGATTATCTGGGTCATGAAGATCTTTTTTGTACAGTTATTCTGTGTATTCTTGACACTTCTCCTTAATATCTTCTGCTTCTGTTAGGTCCATACCATTTCTGTCCCTAATTGTGTCCATCGTTGCATGAAATGTTCCCTTGGTATCTCTAATTTTCTTGAAGAGATCTCTAGTCATTCCCATTCTCTTGTGTTCCTCTATTTCTTGCATTGATTACTGAGGAATGCTTTCTTTTCTCTCCCTGTTATTTTTTGGAATTCTACATTCAAATGGGTAAATCTCTCCTCTTCTCCTTTGCTTTTCACTTCTTTTCTTTTCACAGCTATTTGTAAGGCCTCCTCAGACTGCCATTTTGCTTTTTTGCATTTCTTTTTGTTGAGGATGGTCTTGATCCCTGTCTCCTATACAATGTTACGAAATATGTATACAGACTTACTGCTTATGTGTATTGACCATTGAATAACATTAAGATTAAAAGGTGAACGAGGGATTCCTCTATGTAGTGGTCTAAATATCCTAAAGGTGTGTTATCAGGTGAAAACAAGAAAGACAACAAGTTTCCTTTGTATCAAATAAGTACATGTTTGCTATTTGCTGATATTGTCATAAGCAATCTTTGGTTCATTACCCAAGGTAATGAATAGCTGCATAGAGAGAGAAAAAAAGAGAAGGAAAGAGAGAGAAAGAGAATGAATCCTGGGTTAGGTCAGGAGTAGTATATGGAGGATTGCTACAAGACCTACCATTTCTATGCCTTTCTCTCATTTCTACTTTTTGAAACAGGCATTTACCTAATCAATGAACGTAAAGGGTAGGAAAATCTATCAGCATATCTAACAATTGTACTTTTGTCATTTTCCTATTCTGCCATGCCAATGAAATTAAATATGGTTTTCACCTTTAATAGAAGTCTTATAACATTAAAATTTGCTGCCCTGACAATTATAAGCAAGTACTAAGGATAATGAATTTTACCCTAAGAGGCTACGAAGTTCACAGCTATTCAGCTGTTAAATGTCTTGCTAATAATTGTGACCAACCTAGATAGCATATTTAAAAGCAGAGACATTACTTTGCCAACAAAGGTCCATCTAGTCAAGGCTATGGTTTTTCCAGTGATCATGTATGGATGTGAGAGTTGGACTGTGAAGAAAGCTGAGTGCCGAAGACTTGATGCTTTTGAACTGTGGTGTTGGAGAAGACTCTTGAGAGTCCCTTGGACTGCAAGGAGATCCAACCAGTCCATTCTAAAGGAGATCAGTCCTGGGTGTTCTTTGGAAGGAATGATACTAAAGGTGAAACTCCAGTACTTTGGCCACCTGATGCAAAGAGTTGACTCATTGGAAAAGACTCTGATGCTGGGGGGGATTGGGGGCTGGAGGAAAAGGGGACCATAGAGGATGAGATGCCTGGATGGCATCAACGACTCAATGGACACGAGTTTGGGTAAAGTCCGGGAGCTGGTGATGAACAGGGAGGCCTGGCATGCTGCAATTCATGGGGTTGTGACTGAGCGACTGAGTGACTGAACTGAACTGAACTGAACTGAATAAAGACAGAAATCCTTACTTATATAAAAACTTACCTTTCATGATACAAAGATAATTTAAACTGTATTTAATTATTATCTTCTCTTCAATGTTAGCATCACCAATGCTTGACTAAGAGACAGTGGCAGGAAGCATGTGATTACTCAACTTTGTATCCCCAGGCCCTGATGTTGTGAAATATTATGTGTGTGACATGTATGTGAAATGATTTAACATTTTAAATAAAACTATCATTTACTCTTTATTTGAAACCTACTGCATGACTTACTGAAGTGGTTTTCATTAGCCATATCACAGGTATACTTAACGTATTTAGAAATATGGAAACTGTGCATTTTTTCCATTCCTGGGCCTATTTAATAAAGTCTTAAATATGCTTTTGGTATACTATTATAAGATTCCCTCATTGCAGTTTCATTAGTTAACTCGATAAGCCCAACATTAAGTTAGGAACTCTTTGGTAGCTTAGACACACAGCTAATTGTGATTGCCTACATGTGGATTTCCATTTTTAATCTAAACTTATTTCCCTTGCTTCCATGATAATCTACAATCAAATATGAGTGGCTCTTACGTTATTATATTTGGGATTATCTTTCCCATGCACTAGGATAATTACAATAATGAATAATAATGATAATGATGAGTTGTAAACTTGAGGTTCAGACACAGCAGGGAATAGCAAGTGCAATTTCATATATAAGATCTTGTTTACAACTTTATTACAAAGTGCTGTTATTTGTTTTAAGATATATGCATTAAAACAACAGTGTCATAGCATGTTGGAATTTCTAACAATTCAGAGTATGGATGAGAGCTACTTAGGGCAATTTCAATGTACTTCATTTTCTTTCGTATAACCCATTTCATATCAAGTGAAATGGAGGCATTTGAGGTGAGACGTTTTGCCATTAAGCATTGAGCAGTGCCATTTTCTCATTGACCCTGAAGCAAAAGTCCCTGGGTTGGAATCACTATTATAGGACCGCTGTTATTTATCCACTGGATTCTAAATGTCAGTTTGTTACAAAAGTTTGATTAGTGAATGAGAGAAGCTTAAAATAGGGAACAGTTGCTGATACTTTCCTGAATCAAATTCATTCTTTCTTTTTTTTTTGTACTATGATACTCTCTACCCTTATTTTTAATAGCTTTGTTGAAGAATAACTGACATATGATGACACATATTTGAAGCGTACAGTTTAACAATCTATGTTCTATCAATATTCACTATCATTATCCCCCCAAAAGAGATGGCTAACATTTCCATAAACCTCAAAAGTCTCCTCATGCCTTTCAGAATCCATCATTTCTAACATTTATGACCAACACTGCTATTTTATAGTGAAGATTTATGTAGTTGGAAGACTTTTATTTTTGATTACTTGGAAAACCAGAAAATATACTACTTTGCTCAATAAATATTTACTGAGCTCTTACTATAAAGACACTATTCTAGGCTCAGATAACACAACAGGAAGAAAAATAAGACAGCTGCCCTCATTTAGTGTATATTTTTACAGTGAGATGAGCCAGCTATTAAACAGGTAATGAGTGTAATAAAGGAAAATAAAGCAGGATAAAAAATATAAACAACTGTAGGAGGAGAGAGGTTTATTTACATATTATATCAGCAGAAACCCTTTGTCAAAGCAATGTCAAATACTTGATACCCTCCTCTCTACTGCCCTCACCTTCTCCACAATTTTTTTTATCAACTTTTTATTTCAGAGAAACTAATGGCCAACTCCCTAGGTTTTGTAACCTTTAAAATGTGTCCAGTAGTAGTGATCATAAAATTGTTGTTGTTTAGTCGCTCAGTTGTGTCTGATTTTTTTGCAACCCCTATGGACTGTAGCCCACCAGGCTCCTCTGTCTGTAGGATTCCCCAGGCAAGAATACTGGAGTGGTTGCCATTTCCTCCTCCAGGGGAAATTCCTGGCCCAGGGATTGAACCTGGATCTCCTGCATTGGCAGACAGACTCTTTACCTTTGCACCACTTGAGAAGCCCCTTTAATAAGGAGTTGTACATAAGACAACCTAATGACAGTGATTAGATTAGTGTCTGGGACATGGTGAATATTTAAGGTAAAAACAGACTTTGTTATCATGACACAAGATCTTAGAATAGGTAGACATGAGATCCCAAGATAGCTCTCACTTTCTCTTGCTGTCTCTAAATATTAAAACCATTAATTAAAATTTAAAATCTCAGTTCATTTAAGACCAGTATAATCAAAAACTGATTGACTTGTACATGCTTAAGCATTGAAATTACCAGATGATAAGTCATAACATGTTATGTTTTGCTGTCTATTTTTCATTGCATAAAGTTCACCCTCAATAGTTTAACTTGCTAATAATATTGTTACTGTTTGCTGTGAGATGATAGGGATTTAAAAACCATCAAGGAATAGCCATGATGTTCACTTTCTAAAACAGCTGGCATATTACATGTCTTTTTCTATAATTAATACATTCTATTCAGCAAAGTCCAATGCCATTTATAAAATGAGAGCAATTTATACAAAGTTTTCGCAAATAGATGGCCATTTTTGTGAATCTCAAAGTTAATGTCTACAAACTTCACTTGTGGCATAACAGCTGATAGAATGTTACAAGGTCATTTCAATCAAGGACCTAAGGGAAGCCATCAAATAATGCAGCATTTTTAACAGTTAAAAGAAAATACTCAACAATTCACACTGCTTCATGCTTCTTTTTCTCCATACTCAGTTTTCACTGAAAGACTTTTAACTGAAACTACATGCCTGCTCAGATGCTTCAGCCATTTCCAATTCTTTGCAACCCTATGAACTGTACCCCACCAGGATCCTCTATTCATGGAATTCTCCAGGCAGGAATGTGGTGGACTGCCATGCCCTGCTCTAGGGGATCTTCCGAAACCCAGAGACTGAACCCACATCTCCTATGTCTCCTGCATGGGCAGGCAGTGTCTTTACCACTAGCACCATCTGGGAAGCCCCTTACTGAAAGCACCTTGTGCTATTTCTTGACGCCTTAATGATGGTTTACATGGGATGGTTACTTCACTTCAGTTTCCAGTGAGTTTTATCTGGTAGATATAATGCTATTACTGGGCTTGCCATGTGATGCAATGGTAAAAAAATAAGTCTGCCAATGCAGGAGACCTAGGAGACGTGAGTTAGATCCCTGGGTCAAGAAGATTCCCTGGAGTAGAAGCTGGAAACACTCCAGTACTCTTGCCTGGAAAATTCCATGGACAGAGGAGCCAGCAGACAACAGTCCATGGGATCCTAAAGAGTCAGACAGGACTGAGCACACATGCAGCGCTTAACTGTGCTTGTCTCAGAAGCTCAAAAGTTTTCATTCTTAGTGAACAATTGTACATACATTTCTATGGTCTAAGTACTAAGCATTTTATTTTCTCAAGACCTCAAAGGCAGAACTTCGCAGGAATGAGCCACTTAAACAATGCAACATGTTCCTGGAGAGACCTCCATAAGCATGTCCAAGTATTATATACTGAAAATCATCTATAATTTTTTTTAAAGCATTTTGTTGCTTGGGGAACAAAGTAAGTAAAGTAAGTAAAGTTACTCAGTCATGTCCGACTCTTTGCGAACCCAGTGACTGTAGCCTACCAGGCTCCTCCCTCCATGGGATTCTCCAGGCAAGAGTACTGGAGTGGGCTGCCATTTCCTTCTCCAGAGGATCTTCCCAACCCAGGGATCAAACCCAGGTCTCCTGCATTCCAGGCAGATGCTTTAACCTCTGAGCCACCAGTTTTTGTTTAATTTTCTGTGTAAGGTTTAATCAAATTTAACCATTTTATGACAAAAAAAAGTTGAATAACTTTATACAGTCCTTAAAATTTTTCTACTCTAAAGCAGAAAAGAAAGAGCAAATATATCCATGCTCATATATATATTTGCTGTCCACCTGAAACTATCACAACATTGTTAAATGAATATACTCCAATGCAAAATAAAAAGTTTTTAAAAATTGAAAAAAATCTGTGAAAAGAGCACATACTTCCAATGGATATGTGTGTGTATTGAGGGTGGAGGCATATAGGTATGTGTGATCTTAACCTCAATCAGCACTTTATACTGTTGGAAATACATGGGAATGTCATGAAAGTTTAACAATTACCTTCAATTAAATTTGGAGTACAGTGAAGGAGAAAAGGAACAGGAACTAAGAGCCAACTACATAATACTTTTGTGCAGGAAGGATCCCAACTAAAGAGCTGGATGGCATTTATGAAAATGACATGGATGGAAAGGACTGATATGGGAAGGGCTATATACATATATATGCAGATTTAAAAACATATTGTCTATTGCTGGAAGACAATTTAGAGATAGTTGGATCAAGTTATTTTACAGGTAGGGACAAAAGCCTGAGAACCTTAGTAATATGTCCGTAATGTCATAGCTAGAGAATGCCACAGTTGGAATAATATCCCAAATTATCAGATGTAAGAAAAAAAAACAAAACACTGAACTTGTGAGAGTCAGAAAATTCAGAGAACCTTTTATAAGGTCTGTGGGGAAAAGTAAGGTTTATATGTATCTAATTCCCATGTTTTTGGAGATTGGAACTAGGGAAATGCTTTGCAGGATACTTAAAATTGAGAACAGGCTCTAACATGGAGTTTGAACTCTATTGGGTTAGTTGTTCTATCCACAAAGATAAGTAGACTGAACTTAATACTGGAAGGTTTAGAAGCTGTAATGCATGTTAGAAATGTGTTATCTCTAGCCTATTTCCTGGTGCTAAATAAATGAGTTTTAAATCTATAAACCGATTTATCTTCCTATGGTTTTGGACATATATCCCTGTCTTTGCAAATTGCTTACAAGAAGTCTTCCAGAAGCTTCTGAAAAAAAGATTTTCTATCTAATTAAACAGAATGAATACTAGTTAAAACCCAGCCCCTTTAAGCAATAAATCCCAAACAATATGGTGTAAATTCCAAACTTACAATGTTGATACATTAGAACAAATTCCTTGCTCACACAGTACAGTACTGCTATTTCTGGGTTTCAATTGGTTTTCCACCTGGAATTTCAGATATTCAGACTCTTTCCATCTGCATATCAAGTATTCACTAGTGCTTCTACAGTGGGAAAAAAGAGAAAGTGTTAGCCGCTGTCGTGTCTGACTTTTTGCAACCGATTGGACTGTAGGCCCACCAGATTTCTCTGTCCATGGGATTCTCCAGGCAAGAATACTGGAGTGGGTGGCCATCCCCTTCTCCAGAGGATCTTCCTGACCCAGGGGTCAAGCCTGAGTCTGCTGCACTGCAGGCAGATTCTTTACCATCTGAGCCACTAAGGATGCTCTCACTGTATGTTATGTCATCTAAGGTTGAGAATAGGAAGCAGGAGTCCGACGATATGGAGCAGGCACACTTGCAACACTTCAGCCTGGAAGTAACACAAATGAAGGAGTAAGACATGAGCAGGTCAGGCAGGGAAGAGGAAATTACTGAAAGCAGGGAGACGAGATTGAGTCATTGGCTGAGCAGCCATTCCTCAGTAAATATTCTGTTGATGAACCAGGAAAACAAGCTTTTGGAGAACATCACCCTACTTCACCCATTACACTTGTGAGACATACTACTTTTTATTGTGTTTAAACTTATCCTGTCACCCTACACGGTAGTTGAAATAAAAAGCACAGGGACAAAGATAACCTGCTTATTATATAATTCTAATCGCAACAGAGAGCAACTTGGGAGGGCCTTAATTAAAGGTTCAAAGAGGTAACACAAGCAGTGATAAGACTAAAGACTTCAAAACATGGTAAGGACAAAGTGGATGCTGACCATCAGCTCTGGGCATTCATTAAATCACTTCCAGCATCTATTAAAATCACTTTTTGAATGAAAATTATATTATTATTAACTGTTTTTAAATGAAGAAGAACTAAAGAGCTTCTTGATGAAAGTGAAAGAAGAGAGTGAAAAAGTTGGCTTAAAACTCAACATTCAGAAAACTAAGATCATGACATCCGTTCCCATCACTTCAAAGCAAATAGATGGGGAAACAATGGAAATACTGACAGACTTTATTTTGGGGGGCTCCAAAATCACTGCAGATAGTGACTGCAGCCGTGAAATTAAAAGACACTTGCTCTTTGGAAGAAAAGTTATGACCAAACTAGACAGCATATTAAAAAGCTGAGACACTACTTCGCCAACAAAGGTCCACCTAGTCAAGCTATGGTTTTTCCAGTAGTCATGTATGGTTGTGAGAGTTTGACTAAAAAGAAAGCTGAGTGCCAAAGAATTGATGCTTTTGAACTGTGGTGCTAGAGAAGACTCTTGAGAGTCCCTTGGACTGCAAGGAGATCCAACCAGTCCCTCCTAAAGGAAATCAGTCCTGAATATTCATTGGAAGAACTGATGCTGAAGCTGAAACTCCAATATTTTGGCCACCTGATAGGAAGAACCGACTCATTTGAAAAGACCTTGATGCTGGGAAAGCTTGAAGGCAGGAGGAGAAAGGGATGACAGAGGATGAGATGGTTGGATGGCATCATCGACTCAGTGGGTATGAGTTTGAGTAAACTCCAGGAGTTGGTGATGGACAGGAAGGCCTGGTGTGCTGCAGTCCACGGGGTCACAAAGAGTCGTACATGACTGAGAGACTGAATTGAACTGTACTGATCATTAGGCATATATATGGTATTTGATCACAAAAAATCCACCTGTAATGCAGGAGACCTGGGTTTAATCCTTGGATTGTGAAGATCCCCTGGAGAAAGGAAGAGCTACTCACTCAATTATTCTGGTCTGGAGAATATCATAGGACAGAGGAGCCTGGCAGGTTATAGGGATCACAAAGAATCAGACATGACTGAGCGACTTTCCCTTTCATTTCTTTCTTTCCCATTCAGAGCACTAAGTGACTCCTCTGGGATCCATGTACATATATATGTATGTATGTATGTGTATATATATATATATATATATATATATATGTATATATGTATGTATGTATGTATATATACCCTTTTCTTATTTACAAATCCCCAACTTGGTGTTTGCCTGCCATGTGGGTTTTTATTGTCTGCTATTCAGCTTCTTCTACCGGTACTTCCCTTCATTCTTCTGTGATGCTCTGTGTTGCGTGACTGGGACCCTAAGCAATGGAGCCTTCTAAATTGCATGAATGGACTTGCAATGACCGTCTTCAAGAGTGACAAGAATGTGAAAGTATGTGACTTCTAATCTGAATGCTCAGAGTCTGTTTTTACTTTTATTCAGGTTCCTGTTTTTGTTTGTTTATTTGTTTATTTATTTATTTATTTTAATTTGAGGCTAATTACTTTACAATATTGTAGTGGTTTTTGCCATACGTTGACATGAATCAGCCATGGGTGTACATGTGTCCCCCATTCTGAACCCCTCTCCCACCTCCCTCCCCATCCCATCCCTCAGGGTCTTTATTTGGGTAATATCTCTTCTATATAAGGAAAGAGTAACTGAAAGCTGTTAAGACCCTTCAAACACTTGTTCTTTCATAACATAAATATAGTATATATAGTTGCATTTACAAACTGTTTGCACTTTCTTACCAAACTGGTTCCTTATGAGAAATGCCAAAATAAAGATCAGACTAGCTCACATATAATTATCTTGAAGCCCTGAATATGTGAAATCACAGCTAATGATATTTACCATAATTAGGGAAGCAAATTTGAAGAGTTGGACACGACTGAGCGACTGAACTGAACTGAACTGAACTGAAAGCCTTCATGTGGCAGTGTTCATAGATAGACTTCTAGGTAAATTACAAAATAAAATTGTCACTAATGAATTTTTTCACAAAACAACTAATACATTTAGCAATATTTTTGTGTATGAAATCATTAGGTACATTTTAGGGGAAAAAAAGCCTTTATCTGTGACTATTTTGTCTCAGTGAAATAAATGGGGATTGTAGAAACTTCAGAAAAATGTTTATACCAAAGCAACTTTCCTTTTGTTAACAACAGGAATAAAGTACTTAGTTTATCCTAAGTAGAGATATTTTGGATAATATTTATATTTATGAAAGAAAATAAAGTTATTTCATTACATCTGCTCAAAGAATAAATTACAAAATGAAAATTTTGCTGTGGATTTAATGGGGTACTAGTCGAGTGTGGGAAAACAGTGGAATGTCAATATCTGACTTTGTCCATAGAAAGCTTACAATCTATTTTGCAGAATAAAGTGCACCAAGGCAACCACAGTTTATAATTAACAGTTAATGATATAGCTGAGAACTCAAGGGTAGAAAAGCATAACCATATTTTAATAGTAACTGATGTTCAGAAAGTTTCACTGGAGAAAATACCACAACAGTATCATATTTTTAGATATTTAGGGCTCTCTAATACTACTCAATGGTGGCTTAGAGGATAAAGTGTCTGCCTACAGTGCGGGAGACCCGGGTTCGATCCCTGGGTAGGGAAGATCCCCTGGAGAAGGAAATGGAAACCCACTCCAGTACTCTTACCTGGAAAATCTCATGGACAGAGGAGCCTCATAGGCTATAGTCCATGGGGTCGCAAAGAGTCGGACACGACTGAGCGACTTCACTTCACTACAGGGAATATACAAGGAGCTGCAAACAGTAATCTCACAAAGAGTCTATCTCAAAAGATTGCATGCTTACTCTCAGGCATGCTGTTGGGAGCTAGAAGTCTAGTGGAGGAGTCACAGTAGACATATGTAACAACACATTCACATTGAGGCTTTGGAGTATATGACACTCTGGAAATGCAGGGACAGGGCATCAAACCCATCTTAGAAAGGGGTCACAATGAGAGATCTTAAAGGACAGACAGATGGAGGTGAGAGGTGGAAGACATTCTATGCAGAAGAAACAGAATGTATGAAGTTGAATATTAAAAAAAATGGATATCTGCAAATAATACCTTTTACTGGAATGAGGTGTGTGGGAGGTGGGGGTGGTGACTGTATGTACTAAAAGTAACATTAAAATTTCCCATCATTGCTATGACATCTGAAAGATTTTTTTTTAATTCTCCTTTTTTAGATCCTTTTTTTTTTTTTTTTGGTCTCATGATATCTACTGGGAAAATATGTGTGAAGTGAATATTGACTAGTAAATGAATTCTGTCTGTGACTCTGAAGACTTTGGACCCAAATCCTAATAGAAGTCCCTTCTCATGCAGTTTGACCAACTTAAAGAAGTCTTTTTGACCGAGAGATAACTTGTTCTGAAGAATTAAAGGCAACTTATTATCTTCTTTTTTCTCTTGTGTCTTTGAGGCATGTTTGGTTCCCCAGGAAACAGACTCTGAGAAAGTGATTGGATAGAATGCTAGATTTGGGACGGCATGGCAGAGTGGTCCCAGTTGGTGTGAAATACTAGGCCTCCATCCCCTTGTCAACCAATCACTGGATGAGGCCTGACCTTAGGCAAAATGTCTCTCTCAAACTCAGATAATCTCCAGAAGGAGACCCTCTGGGGCCAAGATTGAGGGCCCCAACCCTCTCAGCAGCTGCAGAAATCACTGCTTCAGTCCCAAAATGAGATTCTGAGTGGTAGTATACAGTGTTTCACACAGCCCTGAAACCACCACCAAAATAGTTCTTAACTTTCCAACATAAGTCAGGTCTCGATCTTGCTAGTCTATAGGATGAGACAAGTATAATTCCCAGTAACAGACCTCTTACCTGCTTGTCTAGAGGGGCTAGTGGAAGTCACTCACCTGAAGCCTTCCTCTCAAGGGAGGTGGAAGTAGCCCCCAAACATGCCCAGTGCATTTATAAAATAATGAGACTCTCTAGAGAGGGGTTACTTCAGTCACAGAGCTGCCTTTAACCAGGCCCTCTTAGACTAGCAGACATAGTAAAGTGAAACCGTAGAGACGTAGGAACCAAGAGTGAATTGTGTTACATTCAATCTACTAGCTTTGAAGTAATACGTGGAAACTAATCACAGGCAACTTGCTCAAATAACATTTTTATAAGACTCTTCAATATAAAGTTATTTAATAAATCTTGATTAATCCTTCTATTAATAACCCCTCACAAACACATCATTTTGGGATAGCAGTAAGGATAAATGGCCACAAAACTTTAATCTTGAGCTATGGCCTCGCAATGACCCATCAACTGCCCTGGTAGGTCCACTGAAGACCCTGTATTTGTGGATGATTTTTCTTTACCAAGAACCTCCTAGAACAATATAGTTGACTGGATCTTTGGCCCAAAAAGAAAAATCCAGAGGATTCATTAGATTAAAGCTTGAAATTTTAAGAGAGTACAGAAGCAACTTAAAATCCTGCAATGGGGACAGTCACACAAGACATCAAAAGCTCATGTCTCTCGCATATTGCACAATGGGAAATTCTTTTCTGTGACTAGTTTTTCTAGAAATGTTGGTATTCTCCCTCTGCATGTACATGATAAACAAATCCAAATATGCTGATTTGATATGAATCATGCATTTGCTGTTTCTGCTAACTCTACCCATCGACTGTGAATTTTATGGTTATATAGATGTGACAACACTAATACATTAATGCTAAATGAACAAATGTAGAGACTCTCAGTGGGATTCAAAGCAGACTTCATGTGTGCTCAGAATTGAAATTAGTCTTAAATTATATACCCTTATGCTCTGATGTGAGAAATTTTAAGATTATATAAGGAAAGAGAAAAAAATACAACAAAAATTGGCATTTCATTTCAGTTACATTCCAGCCTTACATAAACAGGAACATATATCTGAAAGAATGTAGATTCAGTATGATAAGTAATGGTACCGTTCTAGCACATTTTGAAAAGGAGGAAACTGAGGGACCAGGGGGTTAGGTGCAGAAAGAGCAGGGATAATGGCTTACTATGCACAGTAGTGTAGGACATGCTTTCAGTATTGGCCAAGAGGAAATGCATCTAACTTCATTTAATTATTTGTTCATGAAACTTATTTTCATATTTCAAACATTTCGTAAGTTATATCAATTTAAATCTGTTGAGGTAGCTTGGGAATAGAGATGCTAATACAATGGAAAACCCCCAGTACCACATGGTCATTGAGAACATGGACTTTGAACTAGATAACCGTATGCTACATCATGCATCTTCCACTTAGTATCTCTGTAACCTTGTTAGTTAATGTGTTTGATTGTACTTCTTCATCTGTAAAATAAACTGAAATACATCAGTCACCTGTGTTAAATACGTAATGTACATAAAACATGATACTATCTAAAAAATAGGTCTTAACACATGATTTTACCATTGAACCTTCTTATTATCATAGTTCTTATTGTCTCAGAAAACTTAGTCTGTGCTTTTTCCACTTTCTCAATAATAAGTATTGAACCCTTGCAATGTGCTGTATTATGAGGGATGCTACTGATGTAATGGTGAACTAAAAAAAAAATTTTTTTTCTTGCTCTCAAGGAGCTTAGAGTCTAGTGAAGGACATAAGCAAATAATCAACCAATTACTATATACTAATAGGAGAACCAAATTGATCAACAAATAAACAGTGAAAATATTCTTGGGATATTCCTACTTGGGAAATTCAACACCACTAATATGTACTGATTTGCTGTAAGATTCAAATTTTAAATTTATAAAAAGAATTTCAGTATCAGAGAAAGAAAGGATGCTTGATATGAGCTACCTCACTATGGAGAACTCTGGAAAAGTCTAAGCGTGCAACAACATACGATTGTTTAAATACGTGTGTGTGCTACGTGTGTGTTTGTGCCGCCATGTCCAGCTCTTTGCAACCCCATGGACTATTGCCCACCAGGCTCCTCTGTCCATGGGATTTCCCAGACAAGAATACAGGGGTGGGCTGCCATTTCCTTCTCCAAGCAATCTTCCCATCCCAGAGATTGAACCCATATCTCTTGCATCTCCTGCACTGACTGGCAGATTCTTTACCACTAGAGCTACCTGAGAAGCTCTGTGTGTGTGTGTGTGTGTGTGTGGTGTGTGTGTGTGTGTGTGTGTGTGTAGTAAGTATCCATTCAAAACCATGTGATCAGTTGGTATTCATCAAATTGGGCCTTCTCATGGAAATAAGAAAAACAGGATACAAAACAATATGTACTTTAAGGTTTTTTTGTTTTTGTTTTTGTTTTACATACAAGCCATCAGACAGTGAAACTCCTTTAAGTGGAAGTACAACAGGAAAAGACTGAAACCAAACTAGAAAATATTATAAACAGGTCCCTCTAGGTGATGAGATTATAGACTATTTTTTTCATTTGGAGCTTTTCAGCTTTTTCAGAGATTATTTACTGTTTTAGAAATTAAGGAAGTGCATGTAAGAAATACCTTATGTTTTTATAGTAATGGCAAAAATATATTTCAAGTCATAAGTATTGTTCTCATTTCCAAGGGCATTAATTTATCTTGGATCTGTGAACACGTTAGCAATTACACCTGAAGGCTTTTAAGGATGTTCCCACATGCCCTTAAATTCAGAAATTTTCTCTCAAACAGCGAACTTGATGACAGAGCTGAAGCATATCAGGTAGATGCTGGCACTTTGTTGCTTCATCCTAAAGAAATATGCCATGTGCTACCTTCCGTGTGGTTCTTATACTTTGTACTAAGAGCTTTCGGGATTATTGAAACTGCTAAGGTGTAATGTTTAACCTGATTCACAGAAATGGGATAACTTCCAAAGGGCAAGTAGAGATTTTTCTTTTCTTTTTAGGAGCATTACCTTAAGATTCCTGTTTCTTTTAGATCTATACTGAGTATCCTTAGGTGCATTTCACTTGAAGGATGTTTGGGTTATAGAACTAACTTTTTTCCTTTAGAATCCCATCACACTTCAATTTCAAGCATAGGAGAAATGGGCAAGTTAATTTCAAGGCTACCTTTTGTGGAGACTGTTGAGCTCTATTGAGACTGTGGTTCCTAGGACTGAAGCCGGCAATAAGTGTATGGTTCAATTCTTTTCCACCTAGGCACAGATGTCACTATTATAGTTTTGGGAATTCTAGGTGAATATGAGGAAAGACAAGAGGATTTAATGTGTGCATGCATGCTAAGTCACTTCCATCATGTTTAACTCTTTGTGACTCCATGGACCTGGGGAGGAGGGCATGGCAACCCACTCCAGTAATCTTGCCTGGAGAATCCCATGGACAGAGGATCCTGGTGGGTTATGGCCCATGGAGTTGCAAAGACTCAGACACAATTGAAGTGACTTAGCACGTATGCACATATTAAATTCTCTTGCCTTTCCTCATATTCACCTAGAAATTGTCTCTTCAACCAAATATATTCTATGAATTTATAAATATAAGCAACACCTACTACATATCTAGTTTGGCAGATTCTAAAATCGCCTACTTATTGTCATTTCTTTCTTTGAATGGGAGAAATGTTTTCTCATGAGCGTTCCTTATAAATGTTTCCAAATGTAAATTACTGCTACTCTTTTGATGTACAACTCAATAAAAAAATTAAATTATGTTTTTGAATGTTCTCAAAAGTGATGGTGAAATCTTTAATAAATAGTTCCAGTGATAATAGAACTGAGAAATAAAATTTTAAAAAACTATAATTTGTTGGTTCCAAACAGACAACCTGAAAGAAATGGAATAGCAAGATCAGAGTATCTCAGAATGACAACCACTTATCTAAAATGTTCAACAGTTACTTTTTTTCAGAGGAGGAAGAGTCATCAGGTATGACAAAATTTGCTTTGATGGATAAACACACATTTATCCAACCTGTAAGCAACTTTATCTTCCTTATTTTATGAGTTATGGTTACTTATTTCTAACCAGAATACACACACACTGCAAACTCTTGATGATTTAGGGGAAAGAAAAAATCCTAATTCAAATAAGTGAAAATCAAATGGTCTTGGTCAGGGCTCAAACAAAGCCACTAGGACTTAGGTTCTCCTGAGTCTGCCTTCTCACTATTGACTTCATTCTCAGGCTTCACTTGGTGGTTCCCCAGTGCCATCGACTATTGCTTCCTGATGACCATGTGTCTATAATAGCCTCAGTCTCATACCCTTTCATGTTTAGTATCATCAGTAAAATACATTTCTATTTTCAAGATAAGCCTACAGAATTCCTAGTCATTCTCATAGAAGTTGGATATGTCCCTAAAATCCCTAAGCCCCAGACACTGGCCAGGAAAATGCAAATGTGCAATGCAAAATGCAATTCCTGACTTGACCGAGGTTATGTGGGAATGAAGTCCATCTAGACAGCATGAGTTAAGAGTTAAATAGGGGAAATTTCTCAAGTGAAAACTGAGGTTCTTGCTAGATGAAGTGACAATGGATGCTGGGAATGCTAACTATCAATTCATTTACTATAGTTTTTAATAGCCTCTCTCTGTACAAATTGATGACTATTTAAAACAAAACAAATAATACAGACTACTGTAAATCTTTTTACTTCATAAAGGGCTCTTATTGACCTTAATGAGCCACTGAAAGATCACCATTAATGCCTTGTTTCTCAGCTAATGAACATGACAACATTCTCCAGGAAAATAACAAGCTTGCACTTTACAAACACAAAATAGTGAACAAAGTTTGAATAAGAATGCTAACTTTTCTACGTATAGAAAGAATTAGAAGACCACGCCACATTTCCTAGACTTGAATTGTAGAAAAAGGGTAGGGATCTAAGTTAGGAAGCTCTTAGGGGTATAATCTGCATTGATTGGTAATAAAAATTCCTTAATGAAATGACTGAATAGGACACAGAATGAACTTCCCTGACTGCATTTATTTTCTCTGGCCAAATGGGTAGTTTGACCTGATTAAATGTTGATGTTCAGGAAGATACAGAAGGCTCTGACTACATTTTAAGAGATAGTGCCAACTCTGTCTCTTGCTGGCTATATGACCTTGTACCAAACTCGTCCTATTTCAGACTCAACTTCTTTAGTTATATATTAATTAAAAAATATTTATGGCCCTGGCTCAACATACTTGTACTTTTAAAATATGTGAAATTCCTGTATTTGTGGAAAATGAAAGACTTGGCCTCAGTAATCCTTCAGATTCAGTATCAGAGGAGTTGGCAGTGAAACAGGTCCTGAAAATCCAAGCTGAAGTGATGAACCAGGGAATAGTCCTATTACATGGGTAATGAAGCTTAGTGAAAAACAGGAGTGATCAGCAAGAATCTTATGTTTGAGCTAAACTGCACACGTAATTTCTCACCTCCCTCTATTTAAATTAGTTACTTGTTTTGACCTTGAAAATGTACAGTTGTCTAACCTACATTATAACCTCTACTGCTGTTCCTTTCAGGGAGAGTGAAATGTATACTCATGCAAAAGAAGGGAATATTTCTGAATTAATCCTAGAGATAATCCTAGAACATGAAGACATAGCATCTTTGTCTTTCAATCAGAAAAATGTTAAGTAAAGATCTAATATGTACCATGAAAACATTTGGGATCTACTATTAAAGGGTTGGTTTTCAAGCCTTGCCCTACCATCTGCTAGCTGGGTGAGAATGGCAAATGTATTGGTCTCTCTGAGATATAATCCCAGGGGCGGAGGAGCCTGGTGAGCTGCCGTCTATGGGGTCGCACAGAGTCGGACATTACTGAAGCAACTTCGCACCTGCAGCAGCAGAGTTATAATTCATTTGTATTACCATGAGAACACTATTGCTTTCACTGTAGGACTGCAAAGGTTGGAAAAAAAATCAAGGTTTTCACCAGAAATTTGTGGGAAATCAATGGCCACCAGCTTCAGGAATCTGTGAATAAGAATGGGGTTTTTATATAAGACACCACAAGCTTTCAATTGTCCATGAAGATGAAGCCTCATCGGGTATTTCTGAGCAGCCCGGGACTGTTCCATAGATGCAGGTGTTCAGCTACAACGGCCCACATCCTTTCTCTTGCTGGACGGTTCACAGCTGGTGCTGCTCTCCAAGGGAAGACTGTGTCTTCCCATCTAGGTGGCTGCTCCTCACGGCCACCAAAGCTGCAGTGCTATAGTGTAAAATGCTACATGGCCATTTTTCATTCTCACTGTGATGCTGAATCTCATGCATCAATGAGCAGAGTGTCTCTCTAGCAAAAAATGCGTTGTGCCATTTACCTCTGTCTCAAAGCAATATTGTCTTTTCCTCTGAGTCATAAATGGATTCTAGAGAATGGGGACACCTTACATTTATTCCAGAAGCACCTTTCTTTCTCTGAGGCATGGGTTCTGTTACTTGCAGCTGGGCTAGAGAACAATACCCATACTGTACTCCGCTTCAGCATGTCCCCCCTGCCTTCTCTCCCAGGCAACCACATGCAATTTCCACTCCGTAGACCATAAGTAAATCCCTCCTGTCAATAACTACCCTGAGTTTCAAAAACCCAGAAAAATCCACTCAAGCTCTTTCCGCATTCCTTTCTCTACTGATAACCAGTAGAGAATTGAATGAATGCTTTCATTCAATTGTGCTGCTGCTGCTGCTGCTGCTGCTAAGTCGCTTCAGTCGTGTCTGACTCTGTGCGACACCATCGACGGAAGCCCGCCAGGCTCCCCCATTCCTGGGATTCTCCAGGCAAGAACACTGGAGTGGGTTGCCATTTCCTTCTCCAATGTATGAAAGTGAAAAGTAAAAGGGAAGTCGCTCAGTCGTGTCCAACTTTTTGCTACCCCATGGACTGCAGCCCACAGACTCCTCCATCCATAGGATTTTCTAGGTAAGAGTACTGGAGTGGGGTGCCATTGCCTTCTCCACATTCAATTGTAGCATTATATTATTTACACATAACTCATCTATAGGCTGGGCTTCCCAGGTGGTGTTGGAGGTAAAGAACACACCTGTCAATGCAGGAGACATAAGAGACATGGGTTTGATCCCTGGGTCGGGAAGACCCCCTGGAGGAGGTCATGGCAACCCACTCCAGTATTCTTGTTGGGAGAATACCATGGACAGAGGAGTCTGGCAGGCTACAGCCCATAGGGTCGCAGAGTCGGACACAACTAAAGCGACTTAGCATGCATGCTGACATGACCTCCAGGGTAACATATTTTTTAATCACTCAGTAAAAAAATGGCAATTCTTTATTATGAATTATTATTTATAGATTGATGTTATTTGTAATTTTTGTTAGCAAATGTGTTTAAACATTTTGGAACACTGACTACAAAAACTATTCTATTAGCCTAAAGCCATTATTATGTAGTATGTTTTTCTTAGCAGGAAATTGGTTTGTTTCTAAGTCTCAGACACTGAGAGCTTCAGAGATATATTTGTCATGATTTAAGATAAATAGGTGGATTTCTAAAAGGAAGGATAAAAGAGAAGAAAGAGGCAGAGAGTTGCCTACCTACCCTTGGGAAGTAAGGATGAGCCTAGAGAACCATATAACTTGTCATGAGTCTTTGATTGTACCTTGGCAGGCAGGCAAACATTGATCATATTTGGCAGCCAAGTTTAATTTTGCTATTTGACCAAGATCAGTGAAATATGTATCTCTCCAGCTACAGTTGTCAGTTACTTACTGAGAAAGAGACAGAATTTATTAGATTCAGGAGCTGGATTTCAAAATGAGAAGAAGCTTCCTTCCACAGGAGGGTATAATCAGTGAATAGTTCAACTGTCCTCAAATAAAGACTGTCATTTTAAAGAACAAACAAACAAGGTGCAATTTCATCAAGCCCAGATTTTATTTTTTTATTTTTTAATATAAAGTTATTTATTTTAATTGGAGGTTAATTACTTTACAATATGTATTGGTTTTGCCATACATCAACATGAATCCTCCAAGCCCTGATTTTAAAAGAGTGTGTACGTCAGTGAAGCTGATATGTTTGGAAATAACGAGATACCTAGAATCAAGATAAGACTTCTAATCATGAATAAAGACATAAAGTCCTAAGAAAAACAGCTTATTAGATGAAACAAGATTTTGAGGAGCCTGAAAAGAAGCTCCTTCCTCTCCCAAATTAGGCATGGCTAAGGGAGTGAGGACTTTTAAAATAATATATCCACTATACTTGTCCTAAAGATAGCTGAGGAAGTGGGCAGAAAAGTAAATATTTCAGTGAAAGGTTGAAGAACTTATAATCAGGAAAATCCCTCCTTCTGGAGAACATCAGCAAATTGGCTGCTTTTAGAATATCTGTTTAATCAAGTTATTTATTCTCCAACATAAACATGATATGCCTTTCCTCTGGAATTTTTGGAAGAGATTCTCAAATACTACAAAGAAGATAACAGTAGTCATGCAAAATCTCACTATCCAATGAAGTCTTATTGTTAACTGAAAGACGTTTTGATCCAGGCTTTTCTTTATATGTATATTTGATATCATAATGTATTTGTCATTCATAATCCTGCTTTATTACTCAGAATTATAGCCTATGTATTTTCCTATCATTAAAAGGTCAATGTAGATCATTTTAAGGATAAAATTTTATCTTGCCAGAATTGGCCATTCAGTTGTGGTTGAACATTTACTGTGTTGGATATTTACTGTTAGAAATAATGTTGTTATATGTGTGCTTCACTTTGAAAGATTTTTCCTAAAATATTTCTGAATTTGCCATAGAAAAGGAGTGATAAAGGAAAGAAACCTAATTTTGTTGAGCCTGTACTATGTGTCATCCACTACTCTAGATTCTTTATATATGTCATGGGGCTCACAGCTTATACCCAATTTGTGTCTACCACTGAGACTGAGGTATGTGTCTCAGAGGTTAAAGCGTCTACCTCCAATGCGGGAGACCTGGGTTCGATCCCTGGGTTGGGAAGATCCCCTGGAGAAGGAAATGGCAGTATTCTAGCCTGGAGAAGCCCATGGATGGAGGAGCCCGGTAGGCTACAGTCCACGGGGTCGCAAAGAGTCGGACACGACTGAGCGACTTCATCTCACCTCACTGAGATGGAGGTATGTGTCTAACAGTCTTTCAGCAGCCAAGCCTTACCTGGTAGACAATTTTAAAGAAGGACTAAGGAAGTTACAACAGGAGAATTCATCCTTAGGGACTGCTGGAGAGCAAGGATGATTCTGAATAAAGCTTAATATTTATTGCTCAAATATGTATCCTGGCCCGGTTACATAGCCAGCTGAAAGGCAAAGAGAATAATTAAAAGCAAAGTACTATTCTCTGAAATTATACAAATAGAATCATTTTATTTGAAAACAGTTTTAATAGCATTAATATAAAAGGGAGAGAGGAAGTTTTCCCAGTTTCTGAGCAAATTCCCAGCACTGGCACTTAAAAAACTCTGTGCAAGAGGAAGCCAACATGTTACCTGCTTGAGCAGGGCTCCACTGCTGCCCCGGAGTCTGCCTCAGTTGCTATCCATAAACTCATTCTTAAAGGCACTCACTTTTGAAAAGGAGTTCTGATGCTTCCTTCCTTGTAGATGCAACTGACTAGAACAGATAGGCTACATAGATTGATAAGCATTTCATTAATTTCCACTTTCCAGTCCTTGTATGTCAGCAAAACCTTAGATATTCTTTAGCAAACTCAAAGCTTAAAAAAAAAAATCTTATTTTTTAGCTAAGTCCATCTCATTCGTACTTACTTATGCATTTTATTAACACCCCAAAGTTCCATCTGAATCTGCCTCCCAAGGTAGCATGAGCTAGACTTGTGGTCTTCAAACAGTTTATTGGCATTTTAACAATTTTTATGAGATTATAATTAATAAAATATGAATTCGTTCATGAATTGTCTGCATATTAATTTAAATATGCCCTCATCAAAATTTGAAGGGGCTGATTAAGTTAATTCACTTTATGTAGAATGTGTGTTGCCACATAATTTCAATACTAAGTTAGACCTCATCATTAAGCCATTAGATCAGACTTTCTGTTGAAAATACACCCTTATGACTTTTTCTTTTAAGTTCAATAAATGAGCTAATACACTTCTATATGAGAGTCATTTCACTTCTAAAATAAAAATCAAATGTATGGGTGGATGGATGGATAGATAGAAAAATAAAGAGAACTGACTTAATTGCCATGAGTGTTTCTTGCATAAAACCAGTTACTATTTCCATAGAACCCCTCTTTGATTTTGTTTGTTTCCAGAAACTCTCACTCAGGAGCTCTGCCCTCTTAAACAGCACTTTTTGTGTGTAACCACACCAGGCCAATGCACTGTGAGAGCAAGATTCAGGCTATGTGGGAGACTGACTGTCTTTAATACAATAAGAGAATTGATGTGAAAGGAAAAGTGGCAGATTGTGGATACCATGGAACAACAGACTGGTTCCAAATAGGAACAGGAGTACATCAAGACTGTATATTGTCACCCTGCTTATTTAACTTCTACGCAGAGTACATCATGAGAAACGCTGGACTGGAAGAAACACAAGCTGGAATCAAGATTGCTGGGAGAAATATCAATCACCTCAGATATGCAGATGACACCACCCTTATGGCAGAAAGTGAAGAGGAGCTAAAAAGCCTCTTGATGAAAGTGAAAGAGGAGAGCAAAAAAGTTGGCTTAAAGCTCAACATTCAGAAAATAAGATCATGGCATCCAGTCCCATCACTTATGGGGAAACAGATGGGGAAAGAGTGGAAACAGTGTCAGACTTTATTTTTTGGGGCTCCAAAATCACTGCAGATGGGGACTGCAGCCATGAAATTAAAAGACACTTACTCCTTGGAAGAAAAGTTTTGACCAACCTAGATGGCATATTCAAAAGCAGAGACATTACTTAGCCAACAAAGGTCAGTCTAGTAAAGGCTATGGTTTTTCCAGTGGTCATGTATGGATGTGAGAGTTGGACTGTGAAGAAGGCTGAGCATCAAAGAATTGATGCGTTTGAACTGTGGTGTTGAAGAAGACTCTTGAGAGTCCCTTGGACTGCAAGGAGATCAAACCAGTCCATTCTGAAGGAGATCAGCCCTGAGATTTCTTTGGAAGGAATGATGCTAAAGCTGAAGCTCCAGTACTTTGGCCACCTCATGCGAAGAGTTGACTCATTGGAAAAGACTCTGATGCTGGGAGGGATTGGGGGCAGGAGGAGAAGGGGACGACCGAGGATGAGATGGCTGGATGGCATCACGGAGTCGATATACGTGACTCTGAGTGAACTCCGGGAGATGGTGATGGATAGAGAGGCCTGGCATGCTGTGATACATGGGGTCGCAAAGAGTCAGACATGACTGAGTGACTGAACTGAACTGATTCTCTCGAAGATACATCTTTGAGGAAAGTATATGTGGAAACTGACACTCTGGGAAATTATTTTCTAAAGACTCTGTATGAAAAGTCTTTGTGTACTTTCAGAAGTGTATGCGTCCCAGTCAGAAGGCCACAAACTAGACATATTAAATTGCTCCTAGTTTTTGTGGATCCCTGTAGTCTCATTTACTATAAATCATTGTATTTGGATAATACTGAGAAAGGATTCTCATAACTTACTTATCAGAGCCCGAGACCCTGTTCTGGATTTGTCTCATCCTTAGTTCAGTTCAATCACTCAGTCGTGTCCAACTCTTTGCGACCCCATGAATCGCAGCACGCCAGGCCTCCCTGTCCATCACCAACTCCCGGAGTTCACTCAGACTCATGTCCATTGAGTTAGTGATGCCATCCAGCCATCTCATCCTCCGTCGTCCCCTTCTCCTCCTGCCCTCAATCCCTCCCAGCATCAGAGTCTTTCCCAATGAGTCTACCCTTCGCGTGAGGTGGCTGAAGTATTGGAGTTTCAGCTTTAGCATCAGTCCTTCCAAAGAACACCCAGAACTGGTCTCCTTTAGGATGAACTGGTTGGACCTCCTTTCAGTCCAAAGGATTCTCAATACCACAGTGCAAAAACATCAATTCTTCGTCACTCAGCTTTCTTTATAGTCCAGCTCTCACATCCATACATGACCACTGGAAAAACTGTAGCCTTGACTAGACAGACCTTTGTTGGCAAAGTAATGTCTCTGCTTTTGAATATAGTATCTAGGTTGGTCATAACTTTTCTTCCAAGCAGTAAGAGTCTTTTAATTTCATGGCTGCAATCACCATCTGCAGTGATTTTGGAGCCCAGAAAAATAAAGTCTGTTTCCACTGTTTCCCCATCAATTTCCCATGAAGTGATGGGACCAGATGCCATGATCTTCGTTTTCTGTATGTTGAGCTTTAGGCCAACTTTTTCACTCTCCTCTTTCACTTTCATTAAGAGGCTTTTATTTCCTCTTCACTTTCTGCCATAAGGGTGGTGTCATCTGCATATCTAAGGTGATTGATATTTCTCCCAACAATCTTGATTCCAGCTTGTGCTTCTTCCAGTCCAGCATTACTCATGATGTACTCTGCATAGAAGTTAAATAAGCAGGGTGACAATATTCAGCCTTGACGTAGTCCTTTTCCTATTTGGAACTAGTCTGTTGTTCCATGTCCAGTTCTAACTGTTGCTTCCTGACCTGCGTACAGATTTCTCAAGAGGCAGGTGAGGTGGTCTGGTATTCCCATCTCTTTCAAAATTTTCCACAGTTTATTGTGATCCACACAGTCAAAGGCTTTGGCATGGTCAATAAAGCAGAAATAGATGTTTTTCTGGAACTCTGTTGCTTTTTCCATGATCCAGCGGATGTTGGCAATTTGATCTCTGGTTCCTCTGCCTTTTCTAAGACCAGCTTGAACATCAGGGAGTTCACAGTTCACGTATTGCTGAAGCCTGGCTTTGAGAATTTTCAGCATTCCTTTACTAGCATGTGAGATGAGTACAATTGTGCAGTAGTTTGAGCATTCTTTAGCATTGCCTTTCTTTGGGATTGGAATGAAAACAGACCTTTTCCAGTCCTGTGGCCACTGCTGAGTTTTCCAAACTTGCTGGCATATTGAATGCAGCACTTTCACAGCATCATCTTCCAGTATTTGAAATAGCTCAACTGTAATTGTATCACCTCTACTAGCTTTGTTCGTAGTGATGCTTTTTTATTTATTTATTTTTAATTTTTATTTTTACTTTATTTTGCTTTATAATACTGTATTGGTTTTGCCATACATTGACATGAATCCACCACGGGTGTACATGTGATCCCAAACATGATCCCACCTCCCACCTCTCTCCCCACAACATCCCTCTGGGTCAACCCCGTGCACCAGCCCCAAGCATGCTGTATCCTGCATCGGACATAGACTGGTGATTCTATTTTTACATGATAGTATACATGTTTCAATGCCATTCTCCCAAATCATCCCACCCTCTCCCTCATAGTGATGCTTTTTAAGGCCCACTTGACTTCACATTCCAGGATGTCTGGCTCTAGGTGAGTGATCACACCATCTTGATTATCTTGGTCATGAAGATCTTTTTTGTATAGTTCTTCCATGTATTCTTGCCACCTCTCCTTAATATCTTCTGCTTCTGTTAGGTCCATACAATTTCTGTCCTTTATCGAGCCCATCTTTGCATGAAATGTCCCCTTGGTATCTCTAATTTTCTTGAGAAGATCTAGTCTCACCCTTAGAACTGCATTTAAAAAAAGAAAAAACCTCACCTTCTCCCTAGGGCTTCCCTAGTGCCTCAGTTGGTAAAGAATCTGCCTACAATGCAAGGGACCTAGGCTGGATCCTTGGTTAGGAAGAACCCTTGGAGGAGGAAATGGTAACCCACTCCAGTATTCTTGCCTGCACAGAGGAGCCTGATGCGTTATAGTCCATGGGATCGTAAGAGTCAGACACAACTTAGTGACAAATTCACCACCTTTCCCTATGTCTTCCTGGATTCACTGAGTTCATATATTTTAGAATATGTTACAGATATCTTTGATAAAATCATTACTCAAAAGTGGACACATAAATTACAATGTAATTTTCAGTTGTGTGTGCACTCATGGAAAAATCATTCTTCTTATTCCAAAGATTATAAACCCTGTTTTCATAGTAAAAGCTTCTAGGGAACTTTAAAAAATACTAATATCTGGTCCTATCTGCAGAATTTATTTGATTGGTATGATGTAAAGACTAGATATGAGCATTGTTTAAAAATAATAATAATAAAGTGATTTGATGTACATCTAGAGTTTAGAAGCACTGCTTTTTAATCATGAGAAAGCCTAGAAAAAGAATTTGTAAAAAAGACCTAATACAACAAGCTATGTTATTATTAAGAGGTTTCTGAGATGCCAAATGCCTCAAACTTGTACTTTTGTTTGCCAAAGCAGTTCAAAAATACAGATTAAGTACTCATTTCAAGAATCACTTGGCAATAGGATTAGCCCCATCTATGTATTATTGAAATAACTAAATATTACTCCTTCAAGTTTCCAAGCCTATTTAAAAATCTATTCTAAACCAGAGTTACTAAGGTCAAGGGAAGACCTAAGAAATAATGTAATGTTGCAGGATTTTCAAGAAGATTTGATATACTTACTGTCATGAAGTTTACTGGGAGCAACATTTCCAAATATGTATAGGTGGGTAAGAAGAGGCAGGGTCTACGTCTCTCTAAATATCCACATTCCCTCAAAGTATTGCAGGCAACCTCATAACTGTCACTCTTTAAAATATTTTCGATAATATCTTAAAGCAAAAGTCATGGTGCAACATATATACACTTCTAGTAAATTGATTCCTACCCAAATGGCTTTTTCTATGTGCAGATCAGTACGAATGAACTCTTAATGCATATTCTTCAGTGGAAATACTAATTTTTCTCACTGGGCAAAGTTTATAAGGGCCAAAATGGAGGCACTTCAAGAAAAAATAATAATAATCAGTGTCCGCTCCATTCGGAAAGGAAATCAGTTTGAAGGTACAGGACTTGAAGGATAACAAAGGTTAATAGCCAATTATGCAGAAAAATTATGCAAGAGCATGAATAAAAAACACTTTAATGCACTATTGTCTTTTCTTTCATTTGTGTTACAGTGCAATTTTTTTTTAAACATTGTTCCAAATTGGTTTGGTCTATGTCACTGGTATTTAGATTCAGAATGCCCCTCAAAATATAAAATAATAATAGTTGACCCTGACCTGTGAATCAGATGAAAAGTAATGTCTCAGGGAGAAGAGGGGCAAACTGAAAATGAAGTTAGCACTCTCCTGAACTCTCCTGAAGGCAATCAGAACAAGAAAATTAAAATACTCCATTCTCCTTATGTGTAAATGCTGTTCCGACTACTTAGAAATGAAAAATTTAAAACAGATCTTTAGAATTTGGAGAACATTAAAAGGTATAGGTTTGATTCCGGTCTCATGTACCTATTATAGGACATAGTAGAAGTTGATATCATTCATATGACCCAACTAGTCCTTTCCCATTTTAAATTATCAATGAACTTGCATTCAGTTATGTTCCATTTGGATATTTCTTAGGGAATATTCAAATAAATAAAAATTATGCATTTATTTCTTCAAACGTCTATCAAAGTTGATAGATGTATAGTTCTTATACTCTGTGAAAGTGTGAAAGTGTTAGCTGCCCAGTTGTGCCCGACTCTTTGTGACCCCATGGACTGTAGCCCACCAGGCTCTTCTGTCCATGGAATTCTTTAGACAAGAATACTGGAAAGGGTAGCCATTCCATTCTCCAGGGGATCTTCCCTACCCAGGGATCAAACCTGGTTCTCCTGCATAGGAGGCAGACTCTTTACTGTCTTAGCCACCAGGGAAAACTCTCTTATACTCTGAGGGGAAACCAATTAGACACCAGCCACTTCCTAGAACATCCTGGAGCCCTACTTTCAGTCAAAGGGGTTGTGAATTCACATTGATGTGGGTTTCAGACAATGATAATGGTTTGAGGATGTGTTTGAAACAATTATTTGATTTTATTAAGTGTTTTTGTAGAGAAACCATAGAAATTCTGACTAATTTTGATTTATGGAGAAGAATAGGACTGTAACAAGCTGCTTAAAATCAATCCAGGAAAACATTTAAAATGACCACTTTACCATACTTCACTGGGCTTCCCAGGTGGCGCTAGTGGTAAAGAACTCCCCTGTCAATGCAGGTAGACCTAAGAAACACAGGTTCGATCTTTGGGTCAGGAAGATCCCCTGGAGGGGGACACAGAGGAACCTGGGGGTCTATAGTCCATAGGGTCGCATAGAGTTGGACATGACTGAAGCAACTAATCATGCATGATATTTCACTGTCCAAAATCTCAGCAAAATTAGCAGTTTCAATGTATTTTTGCAATATGTAAGCCATCTTCAGTGTAGTGTAATAGTGTTAGTTGCTCAGTAGTGGCCCACTCTTTGCAACCCCAGGGACCATGCCCTGCCAAGCTCCTCTGTCCATGGAATTCTCCAGGCAAGAATACTGGAGTGGATTGCCATTCCCTTCTCCAGGGAATGTTCCTGACCCAGGGATCAAACCCAGGTCTCCTGAATTGCAGGCATATTCTTTACCATCTGAGCAATCAGGGAAGCCCAACATTATCTCTCAATTCAGTTCAGTTCAGTAGCTCAGTCATGTCCGACTCTTTGTGACCACATGAATCGCAGCACGCCAGGCCTCCCTGTCCATCACCAACTCCCGGAGTTCACTCACACTCACGTCCTCGACTCAGTGATGCCATCCAGCCATCTCATCCTCTGTCATCCCCTTTCTCCTCCTGCCCCCAATCCCTCCCAGCATCAGAGTCTTTTCCAATGAGTCAACTCTTCACATGAGGTGGCCAAAGTACTGGAGTTTCAGCTTTAGCATCATTCCTTCCAAAGAAATCCTAGGGTTGATCTCCTTCAGAATGGACTGGTTTGATCTCCTTGCAGTCCAAGGGACTCTCAAGAGTCTTCTGCAACACCACAGTTCAAACGCATCAATTCTTCAGTGCTCAGCTTTCTTCACAGTCCAACTCTCACATCCATACATGACCACTGGAGAAACCATAGCCTTGACTAGATGGACCTTAGTCGGCAATGTCTCTGCTTTTGAATATGCTATCTAGGTTAGTCATAACTTTTCTTCCAAGGAGTAAGCGTCTTTAGTATAAGCAAATTACCACAAGAGTAATATTCATTCATTCATTCTTCTTCATTGTTGTTTTTCAACAAATACCCACTGGATACTATACTGCTGCTGCTGTTGCTGCTACTAAGTTGCTTCTGTCGTGTCCGACTGTGCGACCCCGTAGACGGCAGCCCACCAGGCTCCCCCATCCCTGGGATTCTCCAGGCAAGGACAGTGGAGTAGGTTGCCATTTCCTTCTCCAATGCATGAAAGTGAAAAGTGAAAGTGAAGTCACCCAATCCTGTCTGACTCTCACTGGGTGATAAAAATACGGAGAAAAATGGTACCTGATTTCTTCATTATTTCACAGGGTACAGAGTGCAATCAGCAGAATTTGAAGACCACCAAGATTACACACACACTGTATAACCTCCTCCCTTTGAATGTAGACTGGATTTTTTTAATCTAATGGAATTTCACTCCCATGATAATTGGCAAAAATTTTGCAGATTTAATTAAGGCCCTACATCAGTTGCCTTCAGGTTAACCAAAATGGAGATGATCCTGGGTGGGTCTGACCTAATGAGTTAAAGGAGACTAGCAGCAGCAGCAGACACTAGTTTGCTGCCATTAAAGAAGTAAGCTGTCATGTTATGAGAGAAGGGGACCATATGACAAGGACCGAGGGTGACCTCTAAACACTGACGGCAGCTCCTCACCAAGAGCTCTCATGAAAATGGATCATAACATCAGTCACACAAGGATGTGTTAATGAATTCTGCCAAAAAGCGAACAAGCTGGAGAAGAGTGCTGAGCCTCAGATGAGCCTGCAGCCACGGTTAACACCTTGATTTCAGTGTGGTGAGAACCTGACTAGAGAATTCAGCTAACCTGCACCCAAACTCCTGACATGCAGAAACTGAGAACTAAGAAACTTATGTGGACTTAAGCTCCTAATCGTGCGATAATTTGCTACACAGAAATAGAAAGCTAATAAACTGACAAATAATCCATTCCTGGGTTGAGAAGATCCCCTGGAGGAGGGAAGGGCAACCCACTCCAGTATTCTTGCCTAGAGAAGTCCATGGACAGAGGAGCCTGGCGGGCTACATTTCATGGGGTCGCAAAGAATTGGATACAACTGAGAGACTAATACTTTCACTAAAGTGTTAAAAGTACTGTGAGACAGCAGCATGGTAAACAAGGTGGCCACAGAAGAAGTCGTAAAATCTCCCTGGTAGAATGAAGAGGTCACTGTAGATGGGTCCATGAAATTTGACTGTAGATGGGTCCATGAAATGTGATTGCATCTGAAACATTTATTTATTAAGTGACTGTTATAGGCTAACATGAGATGTCGGACACACAAACATAGAAAATCAATTTTCCCAGATCTTGAGTAGCTAAAATATTGACAATGTACAAGGTAAGACAGTGCATGCATCAGGGGGTACTCAAAGCAAAGGCAAGCTAGTAACAGCTAAGAGTTATTGGGAGGTCATTATGCAAAAACCATGATTTTAAGTGGCTCACAAGTATTAACCTACTTAATATTCAAAACAACATATTGGTATAGCAGCTATTATCATCCCCAGGTGAATGCTGAGAAACTGATGTACAGATAAAGTAAGTTACACGGTGTGATGCAGCCATTAACTAGTACAGTTTCGATTCACCCCAGATGGTCTGACTGCAGAGTTCCTACTCATAACTAAATGGTATAAGAGTCCATGGTAGCCTAAAACAGGTTAGCAAGTTCTGAGAAATATTTTTTGCTTTGAATTTTTTGCAATCAACTGGATGAAAAATACTAGCCACATCTGCTCCTTCTTGGTTAACATATGATTGGTTTATCTGCCTTAAACTATCAAATGATGATAAAAAAAATAAGTGGGAGCAAAATTGTAATTATATTGTGGGACTATGGTGGACACAACATTAATAAAAAGGGATAAAAGGGTTACTAAATGAGAAGTTTAGGGTGGAGCCAGGGTGGTTATGAAAAGAATTAGCAAAAATTAAAATAAATTATCTTGGGGCAATTATCTTGAAATTATTCTAGATGTTTTATCTAAATATGTAATAAAGATACTTCATTTAATGTTGCAGTAGCTATTGCATGAAATAAATAAGTATCTAAGTGATGAAATCCAGAGTTCCAAATCTGTCATTAAAAAAAAAAAATCAGTTGAACTTTCAAAAGTTTTCTGCAATGGAGCAGAGCAGTAAAGGGTTAAACATGCAATTATATTCCAATCATACTCTGAGTTTTGCAAAGGTTTAATTTTACCTGAATTAAGTATTATTTTCAAAACGATTTACTATCAGAGTTTGTGGCCTGATTTTATACATTCAGTTTTGTGATGTGTATTATGATTGCATGCAGATTTCCATTCTAATGGAGAACAGGGTGAACTTCTTAATTTTCAAAAACTGATTGTATCACTGCTGGTATAAGCATACATATTTTTACAGATATCCATTAATCAATACTCTTGCAGTCAAAATGCTTCCTATCAGCAAAGAAGACAATAACACTATGTGTGCTTTATTTTTTTCACTTATTTCACAGAGTCTATTCCTCTTTTTTTTTGAGATTATATAAAAATTTCATTTGTTTTACCCATTACAAATTTGCTTAATTTTTTTTTCTAATTATCTTTGTGCTTCTAAGTCCTCTTGTTAATCTGATCCAATTAACCACGTTGTTTTGAAGCTGTGCCTATGAGACCTTCTTAAAGGCTGGTGATTTTGCTGGTATTTTGTCAAGATATATAAAGGCTGGTGAGTTTGCCCCGAAACAGTATCTCCCAGGCAGAAATGGAAATAATCACCGTGTTTAAACACGAAGCTGTCTTGGAAGGGAAGAGAGGATGGTGCAAGATATGGATGACTTAACTACCACTCCTTCACCCAGGAAAAGTTCAAAATACACTCCTTACTGGTCACTGGAACTTTTTCTGGATGTTTATCAAATTAAGAGGAGCAAGAATTATTCTATACTGACCTTGAATTCCATGAAATATAGCAGATGGCTGTCATATTATTGCAACTAATAACCAGTTTTTGTGAATTAAAATGAAATAAGTCAGTGAAAATAAGAACATTATTGGTGATGATGATCTTTGATGATTTATATGTTTTCGCTGTTTGAAAAAGTCAAAGAAGTTTGTCCAAATGTGCATGAGAAGATCCGAGCTATTTCTGTAGACCTCAATCAGAATGACTTTGCCATCAGCAAGGAGGACATGCAGGAGCTTCTTTCCCACACAAACATCATCTTCCACTGTGCCACGACCATGCGCTTTGATGACCACCTCAGGTACAGTCCCGGTCCCCTTTCATGACTTGTATTAAATGTGTGTGTGTGCACACGTATGCATGTTTCTTCATTATTTCCATTTTTAAAAAGAGATATTCTCAATGAAAACAAAGCAGTAAACCTTTTCCAGAATCTTGCCATCCACAGATAACCATTTAATATTGTGAAGACCATCCATTTCAACTTTGCTTTATGCATCTGTAATATAATAGACATGTTCAATTTCTCCAAAAAATGGAATGATGTTTTTTGCAATCTGTTCAGTTTTATTTTTAGATATCTTTCATTGTCAATTGATAATTTATTATAATTTGTAGTGACTACATGGCATCCCATTGTCCATGTATATAATACACTCAAGCAGTTCCGTACTGAGGGATATTGCTTAGATATTTCACTGTTATAAACAGCTCTGCAATGAACATCTGTGTATATACATTTTTTCCCTTCGGGTAAATTCCCAAAAGTGGAATTGTTAGACACATGCCAGATATGTCCAGGTTATGAACAGTTTATATATTTTGACATATAATGCTAAGTTGCTTTTCAAAAAGGTGGTATAAATTTACACTGTTCTTGGGCATATGAGTGCTCATTTCTAACACAGTAGTACCCTATTACAATTCTTTAATTCTTTTTATCATTGTCAATATGAAAATGGAAATAGTATTGCATATTTTGTTTTTTATTTTTGATAATCAGAAAGGTTGAGGATGTTTAAATGCTGATTGACAGTTTATTCTTTTGTGAAATGTTTGTTTGTGTTCCTCACTTATTTTTCTCTTGAAAAAAATTTTTGGGGTATATTTTAAGACTTCTTGGAAGATTTAGTATATTAACTCTTCATCTTTTATTAGGCTCAAAATATTTTAACAGTTTATCATTTGTCCTCAGCTCTGTTTTTATTATTTACAGTTTTCATAATTTCTTCTAGTATTTTAACTGTTTCATGTTTACACTTAAATCTGACTCATTTAAAATGTACTTACCTCTAAAGAATAATAGGAAAATTCTATAAAAATAAAACAGATGTGTGTGATGTACAGTATTTTTTTTAATTTTTATAATGGAATATTACTCAGCGATTAAAAAGAATTCATTTGAATCAGTTCTGATGAGATGGATGAAACTGGAGCCGATTATACAGAGTGAAGTAAGCCAGAAAGAAAAATACCAATACAGTATACTAACACATATATATGGAATTTAGAAAGATGGTAATGATGACCCTGTATACGAGACAGCAGAGACACAGATGTGTAGAGCAGACTTTTGGACTCTGAGGGAGAGGATGGGATGATTTGGGAGAATGGCATTGAAACATGTATACTATCATGTAAGAAACGAATTGCCAGTCTATGTCCGATGCAGGATACAGGATGCTTGGGGCTGGTGCATGGGAATGACCCAGAGAGATGTTATGGGGAGGTGGGAGGGGGGTTTATGTTTGGGAACGCAAGTACACCCATGGTGGATTCATGTCAATGTATGGCAAAACCAATACAGTATTGTAAAGTAAAATAAAGTAAAAATAAAAATTTAAGAGTCTATTCTTCTATTAAGTTAATATAAGAATCCAATTCATAAGAGCAAACTAAAGCATCTCATTCCTGGTTTTCAAAGAATATTTTATTATTTTAATGGTTCTGTTACATACAGTTGGAGAGTGGAGTTCCTATGCTTGTCATTTTTTTTTCTTTTATTGAAGGAGAGAAGAGATCATTTTGCTTCTACACATTAAATGGAACAGAGGAAGTAATTGCCATCTTCTGATGTCATTGATATATGACTTTCTCTATTTCTAATCCTCTACTTGTAACTAAGGTCTTTTAGAAACCCTTTTTTTTAATGATTTCCAGTATAATCAAGAAACAAACAACAAGACCAAGAAATATTAAGCTGTGTTCTTGATTCTACCATAAAGAGACAAACGCTGTTATATCAAATATGGTTTCGCTACTGGTGAGCTACAAGACAAGTTTCTGAAGTGTTTTCTCAGGACTTTACACATGCATCTTCAATGTTCCAGGTGCTAAGGATGCAAATAAAAACATACGGGGCTTGCTTTCAAAGAGCTTAGTCTAAGGAATAAGTCTCAAAAATACAGAGGATATTATGAGTGGAGGATTCCAAAGTAGAATAATAAATTTCAAGATGATTTAGACATATGGTAGGGTGAGAGAACCTTGAATAAATGACACACAATGAGATGTTAAAATGGTAGGGAAAGTACTTATCACGGAACTCTTCTTATCACCAATCGCAAAACCATGCTTATGTTAAAGTCTCTCAAAATTGCTGAGGTGAGATCATGAGTTTGTAAAGAAAAGAGTATGTCCACCAGGCTTCCCTTATGGCTTAGTGGTAAAGATTCCGCCTGCTAGTGCAGGAAGTCTGAGTTCAGTCCCTGGTCCGGGAGGATCTTACAGTCATACAGCATCTAAATCCATGTTCACAACCATTGAACCAGGAGCACTCTGGAGTCCAGGAACAAGGGCTACTGAGCCCACGTGCCACAACTACCAAAGTCCCCATGGCCTGTGAGCCCATTTTTGCAGCTAGAGAAGCCACCGTCGTGAGAAGCCTGTGCACGGCAACTAAAGAAAGAGCAGCCCCGCTTACAGCAGATAAAGCTCGTGCAGCAGTGAACACTGGTGTGGACAAGACAAATTAGTAAATAATATTTCTAAAAATAGTTAAAAGACTATGTCTACCAACACAGACTATGGCCCAAGTATACTATAGCATCTAGGTAAATGCTTGTGACAATTGTGAGGACAAGTTTTGTTTTGGAAACTAGTGAAAATGTAGCTTTATTCAAATGTTTTTCAGGCTGTAAAACCAAATCCAGACTTGTAGAAGCTATTAATAAAGTATAGGCACACTGCTCAGAAAAATTGTGTATTAGGTACCAAATCACCACAATAAAGCGCATATTAGACATAGGCAGGGCAATGGTGCATGTCCCCACAGGTCAGACAGAAAAACTTCATGAATGACACAGCTTTGGGTAGGGTACTTATGAGGACTGTGCCAAGTAGTGGGAAAAAATTAGTCTTAGATTAAACACAGCTCTTGTTCTCATACACTTTGTAAGTAATTTAACTATGATGAAAAAAAAATAGCAAACCAAAATATCCAGCACCCAACAAAATAAATTTGAAATATCAGATATCTAATCACAGATTAAGAGAAATGAAAAGAAGGAAAATTTGAATCCTAATAAGAAAAATGAATCAACTGAAACTTAGAACTGATATATACATACGTATATATTGAAATTAGCAGATAAGGAATTTATATAGTTGTTATGATACATTTCTTATAACATGGAAGATGTTATAACTACATAAAAAAATGACAGATTAAAATTCCAATGTCTAAGATAAAAATACGACGGATGGAATTAATGCACAATTCAGTTCATTTCAGTCCCTCAGTCATATCCGACTCTGCGACGCCATGAATCACAGCATGCCAGGCTTCCCGGTCCATCACCATCTCCCAGAGTTCACTCAGACTCACGTCCATCGAGTCCGTGATGCCATCCTGCCACCTCATCCTCTGTTGTCTCCTCCTCCTCCTGCCCCCAATCCCTCCCACCATCAGAGTCTTTTCCAATGAGTCAACTCTTTGCATGAGGTGGCCAAAGTACTGGAGCTTCAGCTTCAACATCATTCCTTCCAAAGAAATCCCAGAGCTGATCTCCTTCAGAATGGACTGGTAGGATCTCCTTGCAGTCCAAGGGACTCTCAAGAGTCTTCTCCATCACCACAGTTCAAAAACATCAATTCATCGGCACTCAGCCTTCTTCACAGTCCAACTCTCACATCCATACATGGCCACAGGAAAAACCATAGCTTTGACTAGACAGACCTTAGTCGACACAGTAATGTCTCTGCTTTTGAATATACTATCTAGGTTGGTCATAACTTTTCTTCCAAGGAGTAAGCGTCTTTTAATTTCATGGCTGCAGTCACCATCTGCAGTGCTTTTGGAGCCCAAAAAAATAAAGTCTGACACTGTTTCCACTGTTTCCCCATCGATTTCCCATGAAGTGATAGGACCGGATGCCATGATCTTCGGTTTCTGAATGTTGAGCTTTAAGCCAACTTTTTTGCTCTCCTCTTTCACTTTCATCAAGAGGCTTTTTAGCTCCTCTTCACTTTCTGCCATAAGGCTGGTGTCATCTGCATATCTGAGGTGATTGAAATTTCTCCTGGCAATCTTGATTCCATCTTGTGTTTCTTCCAGTCCAGTGTTTCTCATGATGTACTCTGCATATAAGTTAAATAAGCTGGGTGACAATATACAGCCTTGACGTACTCCTTTTCCTATTTGGAACTAGTCTGTTGTTCCATGTCCAGTTCTAACTGTTGCTTCCTGACCTGCATACAGATTTCTCAGGAGGCAGGTCAGGTGGTCTGGGATTCCCATCTCTTTCAGAATTTTCCACAGTTTATTGTGATCCACACAGTCAAAGGCTTTGGCATAGTCAATAAAGCAGAAATAGATGTTTTTCTGGAACTCTGTTGCTTTTTCCATGATCCAGCGGATGTTGGCAATTTGATCTCTGGTTCCTCTGCCTTTTCTAAAACCAGCTTGAACATCAGGGAGTTCACGGTTCACGTATTGCTGAAGCCTGGCTTGGAGAATTTTGAGCATTACTTTGCTAGCATGTGAGATGAGTGCAATTGTGCGGTAGTTTGAGTCTGCAGTTTATGAACTTTATTTAGATTTTGATGCAATAAAAATTATTGATGATATTAAGACTTTTTTGTGAAACTGGTTTTCTAGTTTTGTTTTAAGAAGTTTCAATATATGTAGAGTTATAATTCACATTGAAATATTTAAAGTTGAAGTTAAAGAATGTCTAGTATTTGCTATAAAATAGTATGAAGAGAGGGAAATATTTGGGGTTAAAGATTAAATCAGAATAGTAACAAGTTGATAATATTTGAAGCTGGTGATGAATATATCATTTTTTTCCAAGAAGATGGTGGAGAGACAGTGCAGAGCAGGAATTTGTATCATGGTCTTTGAAGCCAAATGATCTGGTTTCCAGCATTCTTAACCTCTCTAGACCCTATTTTAATAATCATAAAATATACCAATTTTAATGGTAACTTTAAAATGACTATGGAGTAAATGACACTTCTGTATAAACTTTTCAATGTCTGGACTATGATAATTTCCAAATAAATTCTACCTATTATTTGCAGGGTGACCTAATCACAAAGATTATTCTGGATGGTATAATGGATTAAATAAGGGCCCTAAGGAGAAGAAAGAAATTAGAGTGCTCTTGTAATAATCAAGAGAGGATTCAAGCAATGATAGTTTAGTTAAAAATGGAATGCATTTGAAATTCAGGCAGATAGGATTTGAAAATGAAGTAGTATTTGGAAGTGAGGTATAGAAAGAATCAAAGATGTTTCCAAGATTTAAAGTAAGAAAATTGCATTGTTGTGAAATAACGTGTTGCATTATTCGTCATGAGGCTGATGTCAAGTTAAAATTGATTTCAGCATCATCTCTTATGACAAAATAAGACATGATATTTATAGTAATGGTTTTATCTTTGTTTTAAAATTAGTAGGTTAAGTAACCGAACCTTGCCAAACAAACACCATTCAAGTATAAGACTCGGATATTGACGTTTTGAATTTCCCCTTGTGTTCAGTTCTCGAATGTACTTCTTTAAACCTAATATTAAAAATAAACAAGCAAGCAAAAAGCCTTGGTGGAAATGCTTGATTTCTCCTTACTTACAAAATCTTTAAACAATGTATGTCATTGCTATTTTTATATATGTTAATCTAAAGTTATTACAGTTCATGAATAATTCTCAGTATTGAGAGTTTCAAATGGGACTATTACTACTAACTCTAAAAACTATTTCTGGCATTTTAATTTCTATAGTGATTGATTTTTTTTATTGGATAGAAATGGTGCAAATAAAGTTAGTTGCCTACAATCAGATATTAAGATAGCATTTAACTGCATAGAAAGCTGGTGCATGGAGGTTAAGGGTTTCATCAGTGTGCTCTAAGTCTGCCAATAGTGAGTTTGGATTCTTTGCCTTCACTTACAACAGCAGGGAGGGATGAAATGAGACGGAAGTCTTTATGAAATCCGCCTCCTCTTGGATACTTACTGAATTACCATCTTTTCCTTCAGTATTACCCTTTCTTGCTAAGTACACAGATGGGAAGTCAGAACCTCTTCATGTATAAATCAGTGCCCACTTTGGTTCCTTTCTCCCTTGTAGCTTCCCTGAAAAACAGATGGCTGGGTTCTGAAACACCTGTTCCAAATGTGGACATGCCTGCTTTTTCCAAGTAATTGAGAAGGGGCACATTTCATCTGATTTTACTTTGTTTATCTTGGGTAAAGGGAAACTATTTACTTGATTGATTATTTCATTTTAACTCTCTACAAGCTTCTCTCTCCCATCTCAGTTAAAGCAGCACATTTTTCCTGGAATTGAAACCTTGACTCAAAGCCTGACAGGATATCCAGGGTTGCCTGGCAATCAACAATGCCCCAAGACAAACACAATAAAACAACAAAAATATATTTCAAAAAGTGTCAGTGCTATAGATTGGATGCCTAATATATATAATTGTTGTGATAGGAATCAAGAAGTTATAAGGTCTGATCCTTCTGGCATTAATTAAACTCTTATTCCTGATTATGTACAAATAATAGACAAAGGATTTTCAATATATCTAATGATTTGATGACCTTTGGGACTTTTATTCACTGAGTTTGGGTACAAGAGAGTCTATTTTCACTGCCAGCTTTCCTATTCTTCAGCTATGGAGTCTGGCAGAGAAAACAGTCCTACCAAAGATTAAGGCAATTATATAACAGCCCATAAAGGGTGTACTTCTGCTGGCTTTGTGGCCATGTTTCTACACAGGCACTCTTGAGTAACTGACCCAAACAACCTGAGGTATATATCAGTCTTTATGTATCTTGGATATAATGTGTCTATGCTGTATTATTTATTGCAGTGTTAAAAGATATGCATACTTTTGCTTAGGAATGCAGAATTCAAGATAAAGTGGCAGATAGAAATATATAATTGTTTTTATTGTTTTTCATTTTCTTAATTGAAACAATGCATGCAGAAAAATATAGGCATATAAATCACTGCTACTGCTGCTGCTAAGTCGCTTCAGTCGTGTCTGACTCTGTGCGACCCCGTAGACGGCAGCCCACCAGGCTCCCCCGTCCCTGGGATTCTCCAGGCAAGAACACTAGAGTGGGTTGCCATTTCCTTCTCCAGTGCATGAAAGTGAAAAGTGAAAGGGAAGTCGCTCAGTTGTGTCTGACTCTTCGAGACCCCATGGACTGCAGCCTACCAGGCTCCTCCATCCATGGGATTTTCCAGGCAAGAGTACTGGAGTGGGGTGCCATTGCCTTCTCCAATATAAATCACTAAGTGATCACAAAATAATATATCTATGTATCTTTTATCTCATTGAAGAAATGGAGTATTATGAGTGCCAGAAACTACTGTCATGCTCTCCTCAGTCACTTCCCTCTCTCTCCTCTCCTAACAGAACCATGAACCTGAAAGTATATACATTTTCAATCAAACTTTCACTATATTATCACATATCTCTGGCTTTCTTAATTCCACATTGTATGTGAGACTCCTCCTGCTGCTTGTAAGAGTAGGTTTTTCATTTTGATTGTTGTAAAATACTCCATCACATAAGGCTTTTCTGTATGGAAGTGGATGTATTTCCAACTTTGCTTTTCATTGGTAAATATATGTACCCTTTGCACTTCCCGGCTTCCCTTGTGGCTTAGCTGGAAAGGAATCCGCCTGCAATGGGGAGACCTGGGTGCGATATCTGGATTGGGAAGATCCCCTGGAGAAGGGAAAGGCTACCCACTCTAGTATTTTGGCCAGGAGAATTCCACAGACTGTATAGTCCATGGGGTCACAAAGAGTTGGACATGACTGAGCAACTTCAACTTTTACACTTCCACCTAAATTTCAGAATAAGTTTTTAATTTCCATCAAAGAAGAATGTTTAGTTAGGGTTCTCTACAGTAACAGAACAAAATGGATATATACTTACATATTACCTTATACATGGGGCTTCCTTGATAGCTCAATTGGTAGAGAATCCACCTGCAATGCAGGAGACACCGGTTCTATTTCTGGGTTAGGAAGATCTGATGGAGAAGGGATAGGCTACCCACTCTGGTATTCTTGGGCTTCCCTTGTGGATCAGCTGGTAAAGAACCTGCCTGCAACACGGGAGACCTGGGTTCAATCCCTGGGTTGGGAAGATCCCCTGGAGAAGGGAAAGGCTACCCACTCCAGTATTCTGGACTGGAGAATTCCATGAACTGTATAGTCCATGGGGTCACAGAGAGTTGGACACGACTGAGCGGCTTGCACTTTCACCATATATATATAGATAGAGAGAGTGAGATATTTATTATGAGTGATTGACTAAGAAGTGCCAGGCACTGCCGTCTGAAAGCTAAATGGCCATGAAAGCTGGTGGTGGTGTTCCAGGCTAAATCCAAAGGACTGAGACCCAAGGGAACCGATGGTATGAGTCCCACCCAAATCTGAAGGCCTGAGAAACAAAGTGTTGGCTATCCAAGGGCAGGAGAAGATGGATGTTCTAACTAAAGCAAAGGACACATTTGCTCTTCTTTCACATTTTTGTTCTGTTCTGCCCTCAGTGGATTAGATGGTCCCTACCCACACTGGTAACAATGGTCTTCTTTACTTCATCTACTGATTCAAAGGCAAATCTCTTCCAGAAACACCCTCACATACACAACCAGCAATAATGTTTTGCCAGCTATATGGGCATTCTGTGGCTTAGTCAAGTGGACATGTAAAATTAATCATCACAGAGGAAGAAAAAGCTGCTGGGGTTCTTTTTTACTGGGACTAGATAAAAGCTACAGAATGATTTGAAGAGGACTGATATTTTTTCAATTGGATTTCCAATCTAAGAAAATGGAGTAACCCTCAATTTATTGAGAAATTTTCATATTTTGTTCAGTAATGGATTATATATATCTGTGTAAAAGTGTTAATTTATTGAAGACTTTTATCTAAGATTTATAATTCTCTACTATTCAAATGGCATCATTAATAATCTCCACTTCTGATTGTATGTTGCTATGATGGGGAAGTATAATTAGCTTTTATTCCAGTTTTGTCACAATTCTTGATAAAATCACTTAATTTTTTTAATAATGTATAGTTTAAAATTTTTTTTTTTTATTTATAACCCTGTTATATGTATTTAGGGCTTCTACGATGGCTCAGATGGTAAAGTGTCTGCCTGCAATGTGGGAGACCTGGGTTCCAACCTGGGTCAGGAAGATCCCCTGGAGAAGGCTATGGCAACCCACTCCAATACTCTTGCCTGGAAAATTCCATGGACAGAAGAGCCTGGTAGGCTACAGTCCATAGGGTCGCAAAGAGTCAGACATGACTGACTGACTTCATTTATATGTATTTAGAGGCAGAGCTATTTTTTAATTTCCAATATTTAAGAATAGATATGTTTAGTTTCCTTGTCTTATAGCACTGACTAGGACTTCCAATGCAATGCTGAAGAAAAATAATAAAACTGGGAATTCTAATCCTATTATGGTTTCAGATATAAATCTTTTAATATTTCAATATTAATTATGACTTTTTACAAAATCTTTGCTTTGGACTGAGGAAGATTCCACCAAGTTCTTTTTTGCTAAGAGATTTTTTTTTTAAATCAACACAGGCATTAAAATTTATAAAATTTGCTAGCATATTAAAAAGCAGAGACATTACTTTGCCAACAAAGGTCCGTCTAGTCAAGGCTATGGTTTTTCCAGTGGTCATGTATGGATGTGAGAGTTGGACTGTGAAGAAAGCTGAGCGCCGAAGAGTTGATGCAATTTTGGAGAAGACTCTTGAGAGTCCCTTGGACTGCAAGGAGATCCAACCAGTCCATTCTAAAGGAGATCAGTCCTGGGTGTTCATTGGAAGGACTGATGCTAACGCTGAAACTCCAATACTTTGGCCATCTCATGTGAAGAGTTGACTCCTTGGAAAAGACTCTGATGCTGGGAGGGATTGGGGACAGGAGGAGAAGGGGACGACAGAGGATGAGATGGCTGGATGGCATCACCAACTCGATGGACGTGAGTTTGAGTGAACTCTGGGAGTTGGTGATGGACAGGGAGGCTTGGCATGCTGTGATTCATGGGGTCACAAAGAGTTGGACACGACTGAGTGACTGAACTTACTGAACTGACTGACTGAAAGTTTATTAAGGTGGACATTCAGTTCAGTTGCCCAGTCGTGTCTGACTCTTTGCCACCGCTAGGACTGAAGCATGCCAGGTTTGGAGCTTCAGCTTCAGCCTCAGTCCTTCCAATGAACATTCAGGACTGATTTCCTTTAGGATGGACTGGTTTGATCTCCTTGTACTCATTAACGGCAGGATGGACATTAACATGACATGAATTTAAAACTAGTAAAATATTGAACCTCAAATTCTTCTTTAATTTGGAAATATAAAAATTATGAAATTCCATTTTATAAATTGTGTCAATATTGTCAACAAATAACCAATCAGTTGAAACTATTAAGTATAATTTTTATTCTGTTATGTCCATAATTTTTAAAATACTTCATCAATATTGACTTTTGACTGCTAAATTATGGATCGTTCATTGTGTTTCATTATAGTAATGTTTATATTTGTTTTGTTTGTATCTATTTTCATGAGAAAATTTGGCCTATATTTTTTTTCCTTTTGTAACACTATTTTCATTTTGTTATCAAGGTCACACTGGCCACACAAACTGTTGAATACTATTAATTTTCTTTTAACTCTAGAAATTTTTGAAAATACTATCTTTATTTCTTCTTTAAATGACTGATAACCAAAACAATCTTGAAAAACAAGAGCTGGAGGAACCATATACTCTGACCTCAAATTATACTATAAAGGTAAAATAATTCAAATAGTATGGTACTGGCACAGAAACAGTTATATATCAATGGAAAAGAATAGAGATGAAGAAAGTGACCCACACTCTTAATGTCAATTTATCTGTGACAAAGAAGACAAAAATATGCAGTGGAGAAAAGACAGTCTCTTTATTAAGTGATATTGGGAAAACTGAGCAGCTACTTGTAAAAGAAGGGAATTAGAACATTTTCTAATGCCATACACAAAAAGAAACTCAATATGGATTAAAGACCTAAATGTAAGACCAAATACTATAAAACTCCTAGAGGAAAACATAGGCAAAATACTCTTTAACGTAATTCATTGTAATATTTCCTTTTGGATCCATCTCCTGAAACAAAGGAAGTAAAAATAAAATAAACAAATGGGGCTTAATTAAACTTAAAAGCTTTTGGACAGCAAAGGAAACCATCAACAAAATGAGAAAACAATAAATAACAGAAGATATTTGCAAACAATATCACTGGTAAGGAGTTAATATCCAACATATTGGGCTGGGCAAAAAGCTTATGTTTAAAACCCAAACAAAGTTTTTGGCCAACTGTATATATAAACAGCTAATACAAATTTTTAAAAAAAGGTTCAATTAAAAAACAGGGCAAAAGAATGGAATAGACATTTTTTCAAGAGGAAATGAAGATGGCCAACAGGAGTATGAAAAGATGCTCAACATCACTAATCACCAGGGAAAGGCAAGTCAAAACCATAACAAGATATCACCTCACACCTGTCAGAATGGTTGTCATCAAAAAGGACGCAAATAATAAGTGTTGGCAAGAATGTGGAGAAAAGGGAACCTTCATACCCTGTTGGTGGGACTGTAAATTGATGAAGCTACTGTGGAAAAAGGTATGGAGATTTCTCAAAAAACTAAAAACAGAACTACCTATGACCCAGCAATTCTACTCATAGATACATAAATTGAAAAAAAAAGAAAACTAATTTGAAAAGACATATGCACCCTAATATTGATAGAAGCATTATTTTCAATTGCCAAAATATGGAAGCAACCTGAGTGCCCATCAACAGATAACTAGATAAAGAAGTAAAGAAGCTGTGGGGTGTGTGTGTGTGTGTGTGTGTGTGTGTGTGTGTGTATATACACAATGGAATACTCAGCCATAAAAAATAATCAAATTTGCCATTTATAGAAATATGGATGGCCTAGGAGGATAATCTGAAAAGAGAAATAAATCAGAGAAAGACAAATAAGGTTCATATGTGTGTGGAATATAAAAAAAAACAACACACTGGTGACTAAAACAAAGAAGAAACAGACTGACAAATGTTGAGAACAAACTAGCGATTACCAGCAGGGAGAAGGAAGGGTGGTGGGACAATAAAGAGGTAAGGGGAAAAAGGGTGATTATGGGATTATATGAAGTCATCTGTGTGAAACTTCTAAACTTGGAAAGAATTATAGAATCTAAAGAATCTTTTATTCAATACATTTTAAAAAAACAAAAACTGTCTGTTAAAGAAAAAAATAATTGATCAACTTCACTTGTGTAATTAACCGAGAGTTGGACGTTTACCCTGTGGAAAGGATTTTTATTTCAGATGCATTTTTTTTTTACTAGATATATTCAGAATTTCTGTTTATTTTGTATGTGTATGTGTGCTTATAAATTGTGCTTTCCTAAGAGTTTATTTCATTTAGAAATTCAAACTTTAAAATGTTGTAAAATATGCTTTATTTACTGCTTTATCCATTTTTCTCATAAATATAACACATGTGTTAAAAATCACACAAAGTAAATGTATAGTTTTAACTCACCTCAATTTCACTTTGCACTAGTACTGTACTCTTATTTTTCTAAGTTGGTTTTCTGAAGCTCACTGGAAGACACCATTAAGAAATAGGACCATAATATAACTGCTTTCTAATTTCTAGTCTATAACCACATGGAGATCTGATATAGTGTCTCTAACCTAACTCCAAATTCCTGGAGAACTGACATTATTGGCTTTGCCTGAGTCAGCTGCTCACACTTCAGGACAACAGGCAAGGGTCAGTAACACACAGAGGAAACAGTGGCACACCTATGTTTCTCATTCAGTTGCTCAGTCATGTCCGACTCTTTGCGACCCCATGAATCGCAGCACGCCAGGCCTCCCTGTCCATCACCAACTCCCGGAGTTCACTCAGACTCGTGTCCATCGAGTCAGTGATGCCATCCAGCCATCTCATCCTCTGTCGTCTCCTTCTCCTCCTGCCCCCAAATCTCTCCCACCATCAGAGTCTTTTCCAATGAGTCAACTCTTTGCATGAGGTGGCCAAAGTACTGGAGTTTCAGCTTTAGCATCATTCCCTCCAAAGAAATCCCAGGGTTGATCTCCTTCGAATGGACTGGTTGGATCTCCTTGCAGTCCGAGGGACTCTCAAGAGTCTTCTCCAACACCACAGTTCAAAAGCATCAGTTCTTCGGCGCTCAGCCTTCTTCACAGTCCAACTCTCACATTCATACATGACCACAGGAAAAACCATAGCCTTGACTAGACGGACCTTAGTTGGCAAAGTAATGTCTCTGCTTTTGAATATTCTTCCTAAGTTGGTCATAACTTTTCTTCCAAGGAGTAAGCATCTTTTAATTTCATGGCTGCAATTACCATCTGCAGTGATTTTGCAGCCCCCCAAAATAAAGTCTGACACTGTTTCCACTGTTTCCCCATCTATTTCCCATGAAGTGATGGGACCAGATGCCATGATCTTCGGTTTCTGAATGTTGAGCTTTAAGCCAACTTTTTTGCTCTCCTCTTTCACTTTCACCAAGAGGCTTTTTAGCTCCTCTTCACTTTCTGCCATAAGGCTGGTGTCATCTGCATATCTGAGGTGATTGATATTTCTCCCAGCAATCTTGATTCCAGCTTGTGCTTCTTCCAACCCAGTGTTTCTCATCATGTACTCTGCATAGAAGTTAAATAAGCAGGGTGACAATATACAGCCTTGACGTACTCCTTTTCCTATTTGGAACTAGTCTGCTGTTCCATGTCCAGTTCTAACTGTTGCTTCCTGACCTGCATACAGATTTCTCAAGAGACAGGTTAGGTGGTCTACTATTCCCATCTCTTTCAGAATTTTCCACAGTTTATTGTGAGCCACACAGTTAAAGGCTTTGGCATAGTCAATAAAGCAGAAATAGATGTTTTTCTGGCACTCTCTTGCTTCTTCCATGATCCAGCGGATGTTGGCAATTTGATCTCTGGTTCCTCTGCCTTTTCTAAAACCAGCTTGAACATTAGGAAGTTCACGGTTCACGTATTGCTGAAGCCTGGCTTGGAGAATTTTGAGCATTACTTTACTAGTGTGTGAGATGAGTGCAATTGTATGGTAGTTTGAGCATTCTTTGGCATTGCCTTATGTTTCTCAGAAGGAGACAAGGGGGAGATTACTTCCAATGAGAAGTGGGATATTAAACTGCCAGCACTTGGTAAAGAATTTGCCTGCAATGCAGGAGACCCTGGTTCAATTTCTGGGTAGGGAAGATCCACTGGAGAAGGGATAAGCTACCCACTCCAGTGTTTTTAGGCTTCCTTTGTGGCTCAGCCGGTAAAGAATCTGCCTGCAAAGCGGGAGACCTGGGTTTGATCCCTGGGTTGTGAAGGTCCCCTGGAGAAGGGAAAGGCTATCCACTCCAGTATTCTGGCCTGGAGAATTCCATGAACTGTATAGTCCTTGGGGTCACAAAGAGTCAGACACAACTGAGCAACTTTCACTTTCACAGCCCAAAACATGTCTACTTCATGTTATCAGGATTACATACCTAAAAACAGTAATCTTTTATTAATATCTTCTGGTGCTATGAATTATTTTCCTTTTTTTCTGAAGCCTTCTAACTTCTTTGCCAATTCCAATAATTTTATAACTGGTTAATTAAACCTACCTAAGAAAAATTTATACAAATTCATATTTCTTAGAGTTACTGGAAGAAAAGTAAAAAAGAAATGGATAGCAAATAGATTTATCAAACTATTTTGCATCACTTCAGAATCTTCAGAATAGTTCAACATTATATATTTCCTCACAACTCAGTTCCATAAAGCTATTTTAAATCATTAAAAATTTATCAAATGGAAATTTTATGAACCATAAATAAAATGGACAGTTGGTTGAGAAAAAGATTGGGACATATTATCAAGGGAAAGATGATTATCACAATCTCCCTAGTGATAACTCTTGAAGGCTAAATTTCACGGAAAAATCTATGAAATGATTTAATGATAGGTAAGTGCAGAGAGGTGTTCCAAGTCCTATAGAAATTCTGTTTGGTAAGTAAGATGAGTAGGAGAGAAGCAAAAAAGGCTTTTATAACTCTGCTTCGATTGCTCTCACCAAAGTATTTGCATTACTGGTGGGACATGTGATTCGTTTTTCTTAATCAGCTGCATTAGGAAAAAGCATTAATCTTGCAAACAATCCAAGGACAGAATAAGTACTATGACCAACATTTTTAATGTATCTACTTTGTAAAAATTGTTTTGAATAACAAAGAAAAATCTGAGGGCAAACCCTTTATTGATTTGTAAACTGTAATTGTTAGAAATTATGGGATTCCCTGGGAGCTCAGCTGGTAAAGAATGTGCCTGCCTGTGAAGGAGACCCAGATTCGATTCCTGGGTCGGGAAGACCCACTGAAGAAGGGAGTGGCTACCTCTGCAGTATTCGTGGGTTTCCCTGTGTCTCAGCTGGTTAAGAATTCGCCAGCAAGGAGGTAGACCTGGGTTCAATCCCTGGGTTGGGAAGATTCCCCTGGAGAAGGGAAAGGCTACCCACTCCAGGATTCTGGCCTGGAGAATCCCATGGAGTACAGTCCATGGGGTCACAAAGAGTCGGACACGACAGCAGCTTTCATTTTCACTTTCAGTTGTTAGAAATAGAAGGCATGTGCAAGGAATTGTAATACAAATATAAAATGACAAATTCACAAGAATAAAAAAGTCTACTTCTAATAAAAAGCTAAATGATTCCAGTTACTTGGTTTAATTTAGTCACTGAGTCACATCTGACTCTTGCTACCCCATGGACTGTAGCCTGCGAAGCTTCTTTGTCCACGGGATTTCCCAGCCAAGATTATTGAAGTGTGTAGCCATTTGCTTCTCCTCGGAATCTTCCTGACTCAGGGATCAAACCCAGGTCTCCTGCGTTATAGGCAGTCTTCTGAATTGCAGATAAATTACAATGTTTCATATTACATAGCCTATGTCAGTAGTGAATATATCAAAATGTAAACACAGATATGTCAAATGGCATTATATAAATCTTAATAGTCTATGAAAATTGAATTGACTATATGTATATTTCACAACTTAACAAACTGTACTGTCCAGTAACTTTAGAATTTTACATATGTACATTGCTCTCTGAATTAATTGATCCAGTCTTCAATGCCAATCATCCTTTCCAAAAAAAGTTTATCTTTTCTACTATTGATCTTCTTCAGTATTTTACTATTATAAACAATAATGAAAAGAACATTCTTCTGAGTCCTGGCATATGTATGTTGAAATTGTGACAGCCTTAACAGGGTGAAAATGGTATCATTTTGTTCTTTTAATTTGCACTGTTCTGAGTATTAATGATATGGAAATGTGCCTATGTGTGTATATTCCCATTTGCATATCTTTACATACATAATATCAGTTTTGTTACAGCATATTTTTGCACTTCTTTCTCTTTTCTTATTGATTTGTAGAAGTCATTAATACATTGTAAAATAATTCATTTTTGTTTATACAATCAACAATTTATTTTCCTATTCTACAACATCTTCCTTCCCTTTATGTTAACATTTTTCATACTGATGTTTTAAATGCTGACATGGTAATATTTATTAACCTACATTCATTTTTCCTTTGTTCTTTTTGTGTAATTTCATACCTACCAAAAGGCCATGAAGATAATTTCTTGTTTTCCACTAAAAGCATAAAATTTTCATTTCAGATTTATGCCTTTAATTCATATGGAAATGATTTTTATTTATGATAACAAAAGAACCTTTTGTGGGGCTATTTATCAGCTTATTTGTCGTATGGATAGACAACTGTCTCATCACCATGGTGAATAGGTTTTTCTTTTCCTACTAATATAAAATGTCCTAGTTGTCATATTTCAGGTTTTCACATATGAGTGGTCTGTTCCTGGGCTTTCTGTTGTGTTTCCTTTGTTCAGCTGTCTAACTTAATACCAAAACAATAATATATTAAAGAATATAATTTTAAAATGTATCTTATTATCTGAAAAGTAGTATGTTTATTAAGTATCCATACTTATGTATATATCTATTAAACTTTTAATTGATTTCCTTGTCAGTTGAATATACAGAGGTACAGAGAATATCAAAAACTGAGATACAATATCAATTTTTTTATATTTGTTGGGAATTCTTACATCATATGATACTTAGTTAATTTTCATGAAGTTTCCAAATTGTAGTTCAATAAAATATATATTCTGCAATAGCTAAGATTAGAGTCTACATAGGTTTAAGATTCTTAATTACCTTGCTCAAATATTCAATAGCTTTACTAATTTTTTTTCTTTTTTTTCCTATTGGTTACTGAGAGATGATAAAATCCTTCACTATGCTTTGACCATTTGTCAATTTTTCTTGGTAATTTTGAAAAAAAAGTACTGGCTTTTAATTAAAGATCATTTAAACATGTAATACAAGTTTAGAATTTTATATCTGATGGATATACTTAAATATATACCATCACATAACAATCACCTTTTGGCAAGTATTAGTGATAGTGAAGTCGCTCAGTCGTGTCCAACTCTTTGGGACCCCATGGACTGTAGCCTACCAGGCTCCTCTGTCCATCAGATTTCCCAGTCCTGGAGTGGATTGCCAGTTCCTTCTCCAAGGGATCTTCCCAACCCAGGGATCGAACCCGGGTCTCCCACGTTGTAGACAGACGCTTTACCATCTGAGCCACCAGGGAAGTTTAAGTTTGTATTGAAGTTGATTTATTTTTGATATCATTATTATGTCTATAAACAAATGTGTGTGTGTGTGTGTGCTCTTTATGAGAGGAGTTTAGGTTTCTCACATCCTTCTTATTAGACCCATTGGTTTTCAAAACAACAAAGAGAATTGATTTCCTGACGTCAGACCTGAGCATGGGGAGCCCAGTATATGGTTCAAATTCTTCACTCCCCAGAGAGCATCTTTGTCTGTGCAATCCCTTCCTCTTCTTTGTGTACTGATCTCTACCAGATCACATCTCTCCTTCCCTACCTTTTCCATATTGATGGGGTTTCCCTGGTGGCTCAGTGCTAAAGAATCTCCCTGTAATGCAGGAGACCCAGGTTCGATCCCTGGGTTGGGAAGATTCCATGGAGAAGGAAATGGCAATTCAGTTCAACATTCTTGCCTGGAGGAGTCCATGGACAGAGGAGCCTGGCAAGCTACATTCCACAGGGTCCATATGGACATCTTTCCCATATAGACCTTTCTCACAGTCTTTGTTTCACAGGGTCTTTCTGCCAATCTCCGGTTAGTTGTCAGCAAGAACTGTCCGCATGTGGATGTATTTTTTTATGTTTGTGGAAGAAGTAAGTTCTGCATCTCCTACTGTACCATCTTGATCTCTATTTAATCATTTTATTTCTTACATTTTTGTTCCTTAATTTTACTTATGAAAATTATAAATGGAGTTTATGCTTCTCTTGTGGCTTAGCTGGTAAAGAATCCGCCTGCAATAGGGGAGTCCTGGGTTCGATCCCTGGGTTGGGAAGATCCCCTGGAGAAGGGAAAGGCTACCCACTCCAGTATCCTGGCCTGGAGAATTCCATGGACTGTATAGTCCATGGGGTTACAAACGGTTGGCCATGACTGAAATGTTTACTTTCACTTCCTTTACTTATGAAAATTATAAATGGAATTTGTCCATTAAATGATCTTAATTTGAAAATTTAGTCAGATTTGAAAATCAATCTGTATTAATTGTGATAATTATATATCATTGTTTCCTCCATCTTATTTTGTTTTCTATTTATAGAGTTTAGACATGTGGGGTTTTGAGCCGGGGAGCGTCCCAGGTGGCACTAGTGGTAAAGAATCTGCCTGCAATGCAAGAGACATGGGTTTGAACGCCTAGGTCAGGAAAACCCCCTGGAGAAGGAAACGGCAACCCACTCTAGTATTCTTGTCTGAAAAATTCCATGGACAGAGGGGCCTGGTGGGCTACCATCGATGGGGTCGCAAAGAGTGGGGCACAATTGAGCACACACCCCACACGTGTTTTTTTAATGCTGCCCTCTCTTGCAAATACTCAATATTAAGTATACTACTATTCCCTTTTCTTTATATACTAACTGCAGTGTCCTGTATTCTGTTTGAACTACTTTATTTTATGAAGTTAATACCAAAACTAATAAACATCATTAGTCATCCCCAAACAATGCCAGGATCTTATAATACCTTAACTTTGAAGAATCCCTCCTTTCCTCTGTCTTCAGTTCAGTTCAGTTCAGTTCAGTCGCTCAGTCATGTCTGACTCTTTGCAACCCCATAAACCGCAGTAGCCAGCCTCTCTGTCCATCACCAACTCCTGGAATCCACCCAAACCCATGTCCATTGTGTCAGTGATGCCATCCAACCATCTTATCCTCTTTTGTCCCCTTCTCCTCCTGCCCTCAATCTTTCCCAGCATCAGGGTCTTTTCAAATGAGTCAGTTCTCTGCATCAGGTGGCCAAAGTATTGGAGTTGCAGCTTCAACATCAGCCCCTCCTGTGAATACCCAGAACTGATCTCCCTTAGTATGGACCGGTTGGATATCCTTGCAGTCCAAGGGACTCTCAAGAGTCTTCTCCCACACCACAGCTCAAAAGCATCAATTCTTCAGTGCTCAGCTTTCTTCACCGTCCAACTCTCACATCCATACATGACTGTTAGAAAAACCATAGCCTTGACTAGACAGACCTTTGTTGGCAAAGTAATGTCTTTGCTTCTTAATATGCTGTCTAGGTAGGTCATAACTTTCCTTCCCAGGAGCAAGCGTCTTTTAATTTCTTGGATGCAATCACCATCCACAGCGATTTTGGAGCCCAGAAAAATAAAGTCAGCCACTGTTTCCCCTGTTTCCCCATCTATTTGCCATGTCTTAATTTTGTATTTAACTATCCTTTGATTTCACCCATAACAAATTAGTAGTTACTAATTAGTTCTGAATATTTTGCAAGTATCCAGACATAACCATGCATTTGCGTTTTTCTTTCTTCTATTTATCATCCTTTCCTAACAACAATGTCTCCCTCCCTATTTCTTTTTGTATTTTCAGGAAAGCCCTTATGATGATAAATTAGTTCAGCTTTTTTTCTGATTGAAATGCTTATATTATTTTCTAATTTTTAAATTATAGTTTATGTCATTTTAGAATTTTATGTTGGCAGTTATATTTTCTCACCTCTTTGAAGATATTATTTAATTTTCTCCCAAATTTTATATTGCTTTTAAGGGTTCTATCTATCATTCATTTAAATTCATCTCTGAATATTTTATGAGCTTATCTTGGTATTTGGTTCTTTGGTCTGCTTTGGTGATTTGCAATGTTATTTCAATATGTCTGATGTGGAGGTTTGCAAATATATCTGCAAATTTTGACACTCCTTGTCTGAATGTGGAACAGGCTTTCTATCTGAATTCTCACTACTATAATGTGGTAGAATTGAAGTTAGGTGACTTCAGAAGTTAAATGATAAAAAGTACACAGCTCTCTCTTTTCTGTTGGATAACTTTTCTGGTCCTCGCATCATGAGAATTCACAAGCATTCCTGGGAGAGTCTTGTGGAGAAGAAATCGCCAGTCATGTGAACAAGCCATCTACAAAGTGGATCCAGCCCAGAATAAGCCTTCAGATACCTGTGGCACTAATTGACATGGCTGCAAACTTTTGAAAGACCTTGAACAAGAACCAGGGTACAAATTTTGGACCTACATAAACTGTGAAAATAAATACTATTTCAAGACTCTGAGCTTTGGGATAATCTGTGATAACTTATTACATAGCAATGGATAACTAATACACTAAGAAGTATACACAGAGTATGTATCTACCTTGTTAGAAATTCATTATGCTCTTGGGAACTAATAATTACCTTTCTCAAGTCTAGAAATTCTCATTAATTATTACTTCATTTTTACCACTCTAGCATTCTTCTTGACCTTTCCTTTTGTAACTTATAATAAACTCATAATATATGAACTCTGAATCATCAAGAGATCTGATCATTCAGATACTTTAATCTTTTAATATAGTTTTCATCTCTTTGTCTCCCATGCTTCATTTCAGGATGCTCTTCCAAGATAATAACAGTTTAAAAATATTTAAAATAGCAATTATTTTAAACATTTGAAAATATTCACATTTTTATATATATAGGGATTCTATTTGATTCTTTTATTGAGGTTCTTCCCACTGTTTACTGTGACTCCCGTCTCCCACTCATGCTGTATCACCCCCTGACTTATTAAGTTAATTCAGACTCAGCTTATCTTTAGCAAGGCTTTAGCTGTGTGTCAGTAACTGAGAATATAAACCTTCAGCCCTAATTTTGTTTCTGTTTCTGACATGTACTGCAGGTTTATCCGTGGCCAGGAACCACTTACATTTATTTTAATATGCAAGGATTTTTGTTGAGGGATTCCAAGACCACATGGGCAGTATAAAGTCACACTTTAATTTTAGGGGAAGTGTAATTATAGATTCTCAGGAAAGTTTAATTTTCAACACAGACACCAACTTGAATAAGGCAAACATTCTGTAATAGAAGGCATTTTGAGTGGCCTGGCTTGATGTATGCTCAATCTTAACAGTCTACTCCAGTTCAGTTAGGCGGTATGCTATCTCTTGTTCTCTCCATACAGGTATTAAAACCCGTCTTTATTTAGATCTTATCTATCCTCCTTCTCTCTCAAAGATCTTAATACAGGCATATTTTAAATGCAGGACTTACTTTGTTATTGTTTATATGAGAGGTTCCTATCTACTCAGAAGAGTACAGATAGGAACACAATGAGATTAAGTTGAAATGATCATGGTGAAAAAGACAAGGATATGGGGTTATTTATCTTGGATGATAGACCCAAAGGAGAATCTGGGAAACGCAAATTTTTCTGCAAATACAGGAAGAGTAAAATATAGATAGTCCTTATAAGAATCCTGCACAACAGTGGGGAAGTCCAATTTCGACAGGATTCATCTTAATACACATAAAAGTTTTCTAACGGTCATCGCTTTCCTAGAATAAAATGGAACACCCCAGCAGTTACATCTCTTTGAGTTACAGAGTCACAGAATTATCAATAGAATGTATTCAGAAATGGGAGGTGCAGTTAGCAGATGACTTCTAAATCTGTACTATGCCTCTCTCCACATATCACGCATCTCTCCTGCTAAAATATGTCCTAAGTTTTACTATTAATACTTAATTGGAATTAGTAAAAGCTGTTACAAAGAGAAATCTAAAAAGCTCATTGCTCAGGTAATCATGTCTACAAGGTTATCTATAAGGAGAAGTGAATCATCAGTGCTTTTATTTTGTGCAACATTTCTGAAAATCTTAGTGGAACAACTGTTTATCAGTTTTGTGATTTATTTATTATCTGCTTATTTAACAATATTTATATATCAGATCCCTATATGCTGAAGCAACAGACCAGCTCCCTGTCTCATAGATTTTATAGTCCAGCTAATCTTTAAGACAAATTTTATGTATTTTCAAACACAAGAAAGAGATTGTGTATGGATATTCATTGCAAAATGCAAACACAATATGATGATTACTCTTATCATTTATATTTTAAGTAACTAAAAATTCATGTCCAACTTAGCCTCTGAATTCTATACCTTTTATAAAATCAGTTATGACCATTACTGAATTCAATAGCATGAAATATGCATTTAAAATATCAGGTGATACATTATTAGTGGGATTTTTAATTGAGGCAACCTCTTTAGAGGGCATTTTGGCAATCATTCTAAAACACAAAATGCATTTATCTAATATCCCAGGAATTCCACTTTTAGGGATTTAACTAGAATGATATATTGATATATGTGGGAAATGAATGTATCAGGCTTTTCTTAAAGTGTTATTGATATCAGCCCCCCAAAAATGTCTTTCAATAGGAAAAGTATTAAATACATAAAATACAGTATACATAATTATTATAATATTATCAACAACCTTAAAATAGTATGTCTATGAAAAGGTTGCCAACATACAGTAGCGGACATGTATTCTTTTGCTATATATACCCATGCAACATTCTCTTTCCCACCCCAAACTTCATATTTCCCCTACCTTCTCAAGATTTAGGTTGTAAAGCATTCTGCCTTCATGTTCCAGGAAAGGTAGATCACAAGAAGCTAATAAGATAATTATGCCAAGACCTAGGCCCTTCTTCCCTAAAGCAATGAAATTAACAAGAGATGCAAATTGTTTTGGGCTAAACTGTTACTCCTGTACTCTAGTAAACTCTCCATCAGTAATGGAAAAACAGAGCCCCAAGATGACTGGGGTTAACCAAGAAGACACAAGATCTGAGTCTCAGTTCCCAGCTGAAGCTGGAAAAACATCAAAGTGTCAGCCTCTCCTTCCCCTCATCACATATGCTCACTGGGACTGACCAAGGAGTGGTGGAAAGAATGACTGTATGAAATGGTAGAAAGAATGGCTGTAGGATACATCTGGGCAGATGTTGCCAGGCTAAAATGGCCTGCTGAGTCAGAAAAATGCTTCCTGTGCCCTCAGGAGATGCACAGAGCCTGACTCAAAGAAGCTGGGCAAACAGCAATGAGAGGGAGCTTAGTAGTGACCTCTGGAGATGACATGTCTGGGATAGTAGGCAGCACCGTACCGCATGTTGACTGAAGAAAGTCCAGTGACTACTGCCTTCCCAACCCTCAAGTTGACCACTTCCTACATTTCTGAGATGCCATTTCAGGATAAACAATAAAGAGCCCCTAAGTTTGGCAAGATTTTTGTTTCTGCAACCAGGGGAAATGGATGTTTCCAATAATACATGAATGGACAAGTTAAAAAAATTAAGCTACATTTCATGAAAATATGAATTTGTAGAAAGAGATTTATAGGAACTATATCTTGATAATCGTAAGAAAAAAGCAAAAATGAACACGTACTGCTAACTCCCCCATATGTATGTCTGTGTATTCTGAGAACATTTCAAGAAAGAAACACAAGAAAATGTTAACAGCAATTAATGAGTTATTTTAAAATATGAAATGTTACAAAATAGTGACAAGGCATTTAAAGTATTTAGAATATGGATCATTGGAAAACAATGTTAGATATATATGCAATAGCAAGTTTGCTTTTTTCAACCAGCCACAGCCAAAGTTCTAGCAATCAACTGAGTGGAAAACCACAAGTCATTCTCTACTTTAAAATGTGACATTTCTCTTGATTTCTTCCCTGCAGGGTAGCTACTATTGTTTCTATCTTAGGAGAGAATATCCTCAATTTAGGTCAACAGATCCTGACCTGCCTGAGTTGTGTTCAAACAGCTCCATAAATGAGGAGCAGAGTGCTTTTTGAATTTTTTTTTTTTTCTAAGAGCATTCTCTGTAATTGGCAATTAACCTCAGAAAGTTCTCTAGTATTTAACTTCCTTCCAACCACCCTTCCTTTTAAAAAGTTTGGGGTTAATTATAATGGAAAGGACATATAAGACACTTAAAATGTTTTGTGTGCTTAGTCGCTCAGTCAGGTCTGACTCTTTGCAACCCCGTGGACTGTAGCCAAAAGCTTCTCTGTCCATAGGATTCTCTAGGCAAGAACACTGGAGTGAGTTGCCAGGCCCTCCTCCAGGGGATCTTCCTAACCCAGGGATTGAACCCAGGTCTCCTGCATTGCAGGCAGTTTCTTTCACTGACTGAGCCACTAAGAAATGCTAGTTGAAGATAATACAATGGTGTGTCAAAGAGGAACCCCCTAGGACTTTGATTTCTTTTTTATATACTGGCCCTTTCTTCACTAAAAGGTTAATATAAAGTTACAAATCTTTAAAGAAGGGAACTCCAAGTTTCCTGATGTGTTTATCTATACATTTCTAGTCTACATCTCTTTTCCCCTACGCATACCCACTACCGCCCCACTCCTGCCCAACCCATGATTTTCTCTTTCTTTTTTTCTCATTTTTTAAAAAATTTTTGATCAGAGGATAATTGCTTTACAATATTTTGTGGATTTCTGCCGTACAACAATGTGAATCAGCCATAAGTATATATATACCCCTCCCTCTTGATGCACCCCCCCCCACCCTGACCCCATCCCTGATGAACAAAAATGCAAAATCCTTGACAAAATACTGTTGTTTGCTGTGGTTCAGTCGCTATGTCCGACTCTTTGCAATATTAGCAAACAGAATCCAACCACACGTTAAAAGGACCATACACGTAATCAAATTGAGTTTATCCCAGGGATGCAAGCATTCTTCAACATACACAAATCTCTCTTTCAATTGTCAGCATTTCTGTGTTTCAGTCCATTTGTTGTACTCATGGACACTTACTAGAAAAGTGCCTTACTTTTGTTTTCTGTAGACTCATATCATTGGAAATGCCTCAAAAAGTAACATATCATCTAAAGGAAAGTGGTCATTAAAGCCACCATTTTCTCACCTGTATAATGAACATAATAATTTTACCCAACACCTGGGTTATCATAAGATCGGATGTGTCAATGCACATAAAGTGTTTATTCTAGCATCTGCCATATAATATATGCATACACAAACACTGGTCCAATCAGCATTTGGACTGATTGGACTGATATTATTACATCAGCTCCATCATGTCCACACACACAAACAAATGAGTTATAAACTTAATAAGTGAAAATAAGATATTTATTTACTTATTTAAAATATTTATTGAGGTATAGCTTCTCTCTGAACAAACACAGAATTAACTATATTTTTACTCTTCTCTATAATCATTCATTCTGACATTGTGTCAATATTGCCTTAGTTAACCAGGGAATTAATTATTCACAACTTAACTCAAAGAAACTCATGACTGGTTTATGCAGCATGTAAAATCTGACATAGCATATCAAGAATATGTATGCCTTGCCTGGCACCTGTCACATATTTGGACAGCAAATTAAGTGCCATGTACATGCATACCTAATTTTATTGCACTGCACTTTATTGCGCTTCACTGATATTATGCTTTTAATACATTCAAGTATGGGGATAATCCTGCACCTAAATCAACCAGTGCCATTTTTCCAGTAGCATTTGCTTATTTTGTGCTTCTGTGTCAGATTTTGGTAATTCTCACAATATTTCAAAATTTCTCATTATTGTTATATTTGCTATGCTAGTCTGTAATCAGTGATCTTTGATGTTTCTATTGTAATACTTTTTTGCATTTTTAAGTTAAGGTACGTACATCTTTTTGACAATGCTTTTGCAAACTTAATAGACTACACTATAACACAGACATAACTTTTACATGACCTGAGAAACCAAAAAATTCACAAGACTCCCTTTATTGCGATATTTGCTTCATTCTGGCAGTCTGGAACCACATTTGCAACATCTCCACGGTATGCCTATAAAGGGAATCCTATAGGGTGTAACCTTTTCAGAGTGACTTCTTCCACTTAGTAAATATGCATTTCAGTTTCCTCCAACTCTTCTCTCGGCTTGATAGCTCATTTATTTTTCATGCTGAATAACACTCCATTGTCTGTGTGTACCACAATTTATTTATCCATTCACCTTCTGAAGGACATCTTGGTGTTTCTGAGTTTTGGCAGTTATGAATAAAGGTACTATAAACATCTGTGTGTAGGTTTTTGTGTGGATGTAAGCTTTATACCCCTTTGGGTAAGTAACAAAGAGTGCAAATGCTGGATCTTATTGTAAGAGGATGTTTAGTTTTGTAAGAAAGTGCCAAAATATCTTCTGAGTTGGTGTACCATTTTGCATTCTTACCAGCATTGAATCCAGATTTTGGTCATTTTAATAAGCTTGCAATGGTGAAGTGAAGTGAAAATTGCTCAGTAATGTCTGAGTTTTGGGGACCCTATGGACTGGTATAGTCCATGGAAGTCTCCAGGCCAGAATACTGGAGTGGGTAGCCATTCCATTTTCCAGGGGATCTTCCCAATCCAGGGATGGAACCCAGGTCTCCCACATTGCAGGCTTACCCTTTACCAACTGAGCCACAAAAGAAGCCCTGCCTGTCACAGTATTTCACTGTTATTTTCATTTATTTCAGGATATAAGATGTAGAGAATAATTTCATATGTTTATTTGCCATCTACATATATTTTTTTGGTGAGGTATTTATTAAAGTCTCTGTCTCATTGTTTTTAATTGGGTTGCTTTCTAATTGTTGGGTTTTTAGAATTCTCTGTGTATACTGTAGAAGAGTTCTTTATAAGTGATAGCTGACAGTGAACAGTATTGAATTTGTGATCTCTGAAGAAGAAGATTTAACTTCAGGACCAAGGACCCAGCTTGATCACTCAAGAGCTTTTGTGTAGCAGAGTTTTATTAAAGTATAAAAAAGACATAGAAAGCTTCTGACACAGACATCAGAAGGGGGATGGAGAGTGCCCCCCTTTGCTAGTTTTAGCAAGCTGTTTTATGTCTGTTTGAAAGTTATTAATCAAATAAGAGAGACACCTCAAGCAAGGCTGACAGAGTGTCACCAGGCAACTCTCCCACAATGTGCATTTTTGAGATAGGAAGGCACTAGGTGTGTCATTCCCCAGCTATAAAACAACTGATATGAATACTGGTTTGTTGAGTGATTATCAGCCCAAGGTTTGAGAAAAGAAAAGGAAAAAAAGTTAGTCTTAGGTGGAACCATTTTGAAGAAAGGTAAATTCCAAAGCAAATACATAGTTTCATTAACATACGTTAAGAAATTTCCATAAAGAGTTTGTTTCCTCCCACCATTTAGGGGAGAGAGAGAAAAATGTCTGACACTTGCAACCTGTTTCCTCCATTTGGAGACCCCTGGCCTTCCTGCCTTATACCCTCTCAACAAGAATGGCTTTTGCAAACATTTTTTCCCAGTCTATGACCTGTCTTCTCATTTCCTTGACACTGTCTTTCACAGAGAAAATGTTTTTAATTTTAATGAAGTCCAGTTTATCAATTCCTTCTTTCTTGGGTCATGCCTTTCGTATTCTATCAAAAAAGTCATTGCCATACTCAAGGCCATCTAGGTTCTCATCTATGGTATCCTCCAGGACTTTTATAGTTTATGATTTACATTTAGGTATATGGTCCATTTTAAGTTAAATTTTGTGAAGTATATAAATTGTATAAAATCTGTGTCTAGATTTTTTTTTTTTTTTTGCATGTAGACATCCTTATTTCTTAAGAGGCTATATTTGTTCCATTACACTGCCTCTGTTCCTTTGTCAAATATACTTGACTATATTTGGGTAGGTTTATTTCTGGGATCCCTATTTTTTCCATTGAGTCATTTGTACTCTTATCAAAACCATGCTGGCTTGATCATTGTAGATTTAGAGTAAGTCATAAAGTCAGATGATGCTGTTTTCTGACTTTGTTCTTTTTCTTGAGTATTGTGTATTGGCTATTCTAAGTCTTTTGTTTCTCCATAAAAACTTTAGGATCAGTTTGCCAATATCCACAAAATTACTTGCTGAGATTTTGATTGGATCACACTGAGTCTACATCAATATCTTTTTAATAGAGAATTACTGAGTATCAACAATTAGTGTTAGCTGTTTCCATCTTTGAGAAAATTTAAACAAAGTTAGTTCCAAACTCAGAGCAGCAAATTTTCCTGGATCACAGTGAAATGTTATATTGCTTTCATACACATAGTAATCCACAGTTCTTAAATTCTTTAACAGTTTGAAAATCTTATTACTATAAAGTAAGAGAGAACTTCCCTGATAGTTATCAGAGAAGAGGGCTTCCTTGATAGCTCAGTTGGTAAAGAATCTGCCTGCAATGCAGGAGACCCTGGTTCGATTCCTGGGTCAGGAAGATCCCCTGGAGATGGGATAGGCTACTGACTCCAGTATTCTTGGGCTTCCCTGTGGCTCAGCTGATAAAGAATCCACCTGCAGTGCAGGAGACCTAGGTTCAATTCTGGGTTGGGAAGATCCCATGCAGAAGAGAAAGGTTACCCGCTCCAGAAAATGAATCCCATTGGCTGTATAGCAAAGAGGTGGACACAGCTGAGCAACTTTCACTTTCAAGAGAGAACTAAACCAGTTCAGTTCAGTTCAGTCGCTCAGTCGTGTCCATCTCTGCGACCCCATGAATCGCAGCACACCAGGCCTCCCTGTTCATCACCAACTCCTGGAATTCACTCAGACTCACGTCCATTGAGTCAATGATGCCATCCAGCCGTCTCATCCTCGGTCGTCCCCTTCTCCTCCTGCCCCCAATCCCTCCCAGCATCAGAGTCTTTTCCAATGAGTCAACTCTTCCCATGAGGTGGCCAAAGTACTGGAGGTTCAGCTTCAGCATCATTCCTTCCAAAGAAATCCCAGAGCTGATCTCCTTCAGAATGGACTGGTTGGATCTCCTTGCAGTCCAAGGGATTCTCAAGAGTCTTCTCCAACACCACAGTTCAAAAGCATCAATTCTTCGGCGCTCAGCTTTCTTCACAGTCCAACTCTCACATCCATACATGACTACTGGAAAAAACCTAGCCTTGACTAGATAGACCTTTGTCAGCAAAGTAATGTCTCTGCTTTTGAATATGCTATCTAGGTTGGTCATAACTTTTCTTCCAAGGAGTAACTGTCTTTTAATTTCATGGCTACAGTCACCATCTGCAGTGATTTTGGAGCCAAAAAAATAAAGTCTGACACTGTTTCCACTGTTTCCCCATTGATTTCCCATGAAGTGATGGGACCAGATGCCATGATCTTCACTTTCCGAATGTTGAGCTTTAAGCCAACTTTTTCACTCTCCTCTTTCACTTTCATCAAAAGGCTTTTTAGTTCCTCTTCACTTTCTGCCATAAGGGTGGTGTCATCTGCATATCTGAGGTGATTGATATTTCTCCCAGCAATCTTGATTCCAGCTTGTGCTTCTTCCTGCCCAGCGTTTCTCATGATGTACTCTGCATAGAAGTTAAATAAGCAAGGTGACAATATACAGCCTTGACGTACTCCTTTCCCTATTTGGAACCAGTCTGTTGTTCCATGTCCAATTCTAACTGTTGCTTCCTGACCTGCATATAGGTTTCTCAAGAGGCAGGTCAGGTGGTCTGGTATTCCCATCTCTTTCAGAATTTTCCACAGTTTATTGTGAACCAAACCAAAACCTTGCTAAATCTCTCCCTCCTTTCTTTGAACCTCTGCCTTCTAACAACAAACTTTCAATAAAGGTTGCCATTTGTTAACTACATAGTACTGGCATTGAGCTTTACCCTCGCGGTCTGCAGCTTCAATAAAGGCCCTATGAGCCAACCACTATTACGCCTATATGGGGTACCTACAGCTGATTTATGATAGTAACTCTCCCAAAGGTTAAATGCCCACCTACCAAGGGCAGAGTCAGGATACCCATATGGGTTTCCTCCATCTCCTTGCTTTGCACTATACCACACTGTATCCCTGTCAGTTGTTGATATTGTTATTTAGTCATTAAGTCGTGTCTGACTCACTTGCAACCCTGTGGACTATATAGCCTGCCAGGCTTCTCTGTCCATGGAATTTGCCAGGTAAGAATACTGGAGTGGGTTGTCATTTCCTTCTGCAGGGGATCTGGGATCTTCCTGATCCAGGGATTGAACCCGTATCTCCAGCATTGGCAGGTGGATTCTTTACCACTGAACCACCAGGGAGGCCCTGCCAGATACAGGATCAAAAGTGAAGAGTAAGCTCTGATACAGCTAAATGAAACTACTCAAAACTACTCAGCCATACCCAAAATCAACCTTCAGGGTAACCTGAGAATGAAACATCACACAGAATTGTTATCTTTAAAAGAGAACTTTTACACATAAATATCACTGTGATGGGCGGAAGGGAAAAATAGATCTGATAATCTTTCATTGGTGTATTCTTCATTTGGTAAAGTATTCTCTATTAAGATGTTATTTGCAATATTATTGAGTTTTGGTAAGTTTTAATCCTCTGTTGTTTCCATCTCACTTGAATTAAAGATGTCTTTGCTTGGGCTATTAAAAATCCCACCAACTAATCTCTGGCAAATATTTATGAAGTTAGGTCAATGCTCCTTAATAAGCACTGGCCTCATCTATGCTAGTGGAATAAGGATAATATAATACCATGATTAAGCCTTCCACAGACACAGATGACTTATAATTATGAACAACTATAATTATAGTGAGTCACTACAAATTTGAAAACTCAGAGAGGGTGGCTCTGAGGTTTTGCTTGGGAAGCACCCCCTGCACTACTGCTGTTTGCTAATTGGGCTGGTGGAAAGTTCAGAGCAATGATTAGGCATGCCAAGATTCATCTGCCAAGCAACAATTATGAATCTCAGCAGGGAGCAGAAGGGCATGAATTGCCCAAAATAGCAAACAGACCCTAAGATGGGAGAGAATTACCAGGAGTTAGAAAAAGAAACTAGTTTCTAAAATGAAAATAACAGACTACCAATTATTTAAGAATGAAATAATGAGTTAAAGAAAATTTTGTAGTAACAGTAACAGAGTTAAATTCAGAGAGACAAATGGTAATGCAAATGGCTTACTTACAAAGTTACTCGTTACCCTAGGATTTGTTCAGAGAAAACAGTAGCAGAGTCTAGAACAGCTGCTTAATGGTACACAAAAGGGGAGACTAATTTGAAAGATTTTATGTTGCTTTATCACAAATTCAGAGAAATTGAACATGAAAAAGAAGCAAATAAGAGGATCAGGAAAAAAAGGAGAGAAAGAGAGACACAAAAACCACTTTCCAGGCACAGAAGTTTTAACTTATCTTGTGTTAGTTACAGGCAGAATCAGGATGCTAAGAACAGTCATGACTTGAGGCAAGACCTTTGGTACTGACGCTTTTATCAACAGAGAGCTTGAGATGCTGTTATCTCTTTTATCCATCTCCATTTCCAGTTTATTTTTTTCCAACTCCTACCTCTCAAATGTGGGATTCATCTAGCTGGAGCCTTGCCTGTTTCATTCGCCACATTATCTTCAGTGCTGAAAAGAACCCCTGGAACAATGCAATTACTCAAAATATACTTATTAAATCTAAGACTATGTCTTTGCAAATGTCTGAAAACATGTGATTCATCATCAACCTTGATGGCTTTTTGTGCTTAGCATAGAATCCAGATTCAAAATTGTGTGTCCTTGGAATTTGAGGGCATTTCCTTATTTTCTTTTTTCCTAGCATCCACTCTGGCTCATAAAAACAAAAAGCTAAGAAGGAAATAAAGACTAAAAACCAAAACCTGAAGTCTCTGTCTTTTATTTCTTTGTATACAAGTATTTTTCTCTCTGGAATCTTTTAGGAACTTTCTTTCATTCTTCCCTCCAATTCAGAAGATTCTTGAAGTATTTCCCAAGTTATCTGATTGATTATCATTTATTCCAATAAATAATTTGTATGCTCATTGGCTCTGGTGTATGCCATATGATCATCACTTTTATGATTGTCTTGCCACCATTTATTTATCCTCTCTTGGTAAAACTCTTATAGTCAAATAGCCTTCATTAATCCTCTGCTCATATTTTGTCTCATTTTCTTTAACCTCTGTTTGCATTTTCTAATCTGTTTAGACTAGAGACCCCAGAACTTTACTCTAAAACAGTAATTCACTTCCTTGCAGTCCTAGACGTCTCCAAAAACTTTTGATTAATTTCTCGAAATCTACACCTAATACATTGATTTTGAAATTTATTTTACTTATTGAAGACGTATGTAAAAATAGTTTCTAATTTAATCCTAAATTTGGTACAATCTTACTTATGACCAACAGTTTCAAGAGACAATGTGGTCCAATATACAGACTTTATAGTTTAAAAAAAAAAAAAAAAAGGCTTGAGTTTAGATATCTTGTTCTGCCAAACATTAGTTAAAAGACATTGAATATTTAGCTTCAGATATTCAATTCCCTTACGTGAAAAATTTAGATAAAGTTTCACTTAATACAGAAATGTCATTAAGCTTAATGATAATACATGTCAGTCAGTCAGTTCAGTTCAGTAGCTCAGTCATGTCCGACTCTTTGCGACCCCATGAATCGCAGCACGCCAGGCCTCCCTGTTCATCACCAACTCCCGGAGTTCACTCAAACTCATGTCCGTCGAGTCAGTGATGCATCCAGCCATCTCATCCTCTGTCGTCCCCTTCTCCTCCTGCCCCCAGTCCCTCCCAGCATCAGAGTCTTTTCCAATGAGTCAACTCTTCGCGTGAGGTGGCCAAAGTACTGGAGTTTCAGCTTCAACATCATTCCTTCCGAAGAAATCCCAGGGCTGATCTCCTTCAGAATGGACTGGTTGGATCTCCTTGCAGTCCGAGGGACTCTCAAGAGTCTTCTCCAACACCACAGTTCAAAAGCATCAATTCTTCAGTGCTCAGCCTTCTTCACAGTCCAACTCTTACATCCATACATGACCACAGGGAAAACCATAGCCTTAATTAGACGGACCTTAATCGGCAAAGTAATGTCTCTGCTTTTGTATATGCCATCTAGGTTGGTCATAATTTTTCTTCCAAGCAGTAAGCGTCTTTTAATTTCATGGCTGCAATCACCATCTGCAGTGATTTTGGAGCCAAAAAAATAAAGTCTGACACTGTTTCCACTGTCTCCCCATCTATTTGCCATGAAGTGATGGGACCAGATGCCATGATCTTCGTTTTCTGAATGTTGAGCTTTAAGCCAACCTTTTCGCTCTCCTCTTTCACTTTCATCAAGGGGCTTTTTAGCTCCTCTTCATTTTCTGCCATAAGGGTGGTGTCATCTGCGTATCTGAGGTTATTGATATTTCTCCCGGCAATCTTAATTCCAGCTTGTGCTTCTTCCAATCCAGCGTTTCTCATGATGTACTCTGCATATAATTTAAATAAGCAGGGTGACAACATACAGCCTTAATGTACTCCTTTTCCTATTTGGAACCAGTCTGTTGTTCCATGTCCAGTTCTAACTGTTGCTTCCTGACCTGCATACAGATTTCTCAAGAGGCAGGTTAGGTGCTCTGGTATTCCCATCTCTTTCAGAATTTTCCACAGTTTATTGTGATCCACATAGTCAAAGGCTTTGGCATAGTCAATACATGTAAATCATGCTAAGTACCTAGAATATAGTATGTGCTCACCAACTATTCATTGGAGGGACTGATGCTGAAGCTGAAACTCCAATACTTTGGTCACCTGATGTGAAGAGCTGACTCATTTGAAAAGACCCTGATGCTGGGAAAGAGTGAAGACAGGAGGAGAAAGGGACAACAGAGGATGAGACGGCTGGATGGCATCACTGACTCAATGGACATGAGTTTGAGTAAACTCCTGGAGTTGGTGATGGACATGGAAACCTGGCGTGCTACAGTCCATGGGGTCACAAAGAGTTGGACACGACTGAGTGACTGAACTGAACTGAACAACAACTATAGTAGGTATAAATAAGTATAGACACTGTAAGAAGAGGTCGCAGTTTAAGTGACTGAAGAAAACGTTTAATTTTACTGGTCTAAACTACAGGCTCCTGCCTCAAGGGCACAGGTGCAAGCCCTGCACCAAGGTCATCCCCGAAGCTAATTGAGCCTGTTTGAAACCTTTGCCAAAAACTCCCTGATCATCACTAACAAGTTTTCTGACTCCAAATTAGGCAAAGCTGCGCACTCCAGTAAACACCCTATAGTGCCTTAACCAATAACCTAACACTAACCTTCCAGCAGGAATTTTCTATGTCTTGAGGCTATAAAAATTGACTCCTAACCCATGAAAACTATTGACTCTCCCCAGTTTCTCTGGAAGTCTGCTTGGTTCATTTGCAGTACCTTCATTATCTTTGCTCTTTCACTCTCCTGAAATGCTCTGTGTCTGGAAATTTTTCCAACACACGCTCAGCCTGCTTCAACACTGATCTCGTTGTCATGATCTCTATGAGCTAATATTTAAATTAAATGGTTTATCAATATGTTATGGTTACCTGTGGAAAAAATTGTCACAGATGTATACAAATACACATGCACCCACACATATATGGAAAGAAGGTAGAGTAATTGAGTCTTGGCATCTAATAGTTAAATCCTCCATGATGATCTTAAAGGTAATCATTACTTCACAAGTTATTTGGCTTAAAGAACTGGTGCTTATGTTATCTCACAAGTAGACCAAAAAAAAAAAAAAAAGTTCAATAAAATACTGAAGTTTTTTTTTTTTTTTTTAATTGTTATTGGCTTTCTTCTCAAAATTTATAAATAAACCACAGAGCTGAATTCCTCTTCCTCATTAAAATAGATTCTCTGGGTGGGGAAGAATTTACAGTGATATATGAGGCACTCACAGGGAATAAGTTCCCATTAGATTTTCACAGATATTTTACGGTGTACCTATTTAAGTGAAGTATTTATTTTGAAATGTTGCCCTCAGTTCTGTCAAGATTTTGCAAATCTTCAGAGTAAAACATTCAAAGTAATGCACTATGCTGTGCATTTTGCAGTGTATTGACAGTCCTTTAATTGTGTTTTGAAATATGGATTTGTCAAGGCTGCACCTTATTTGAGCTATCACCTTAATTTGCAAATACACATGGTTTAATTACTCTAGCAAAAAGAGCTGGAAAATACATAGCTGTAGCTGACTTACTACAGTATGTCTTTCCACAGTCCTACAAATCTCATTCTTAGAAATGTTTTTTCTCGTGGACATTTGGGTAACTCATCTCAGGTTTCTCATCATGGCAATCAAGACATACACAAGCTAGTTTTCTTTTCTCTACTTCTACCCTCTTTAAATTGCCATGGCAATGAGAAAGTTGCTCCTTCTATTTTGGAGAAAGATGACATTTAGCAATATTTGCTATATTACTTCATAAATATATGCCCTACAGTCACTTGAACTGTTGGTCATAGATTTGAGAATTCTCCACTATATGAATTCCACCATCTCTTTATTACTTCTTTAATCAAAATGTCTAATCAGAATCTTTTTTTTTTTTTTTAACTAAGGGCATGTTTGTGTTTGTTCTCGGCCCCTGTCTTGTCTGTTTGCATCTCTTCCTCTTCTCGCTAAACATCTGTAGAAAAATGAGCAACATGAAGCAGTCTTATTTTGGATAATTAAAACAATATATCTGTGGATATTATCAGAGTTCTCTTGCCTATGGAAAGACCAGTCCCATGGTAAAGCTGACCTCTGTCTTCTGCTCATCTTTTAAAGAGACCTATGTATGTCGTATTGACAGTATTATAGTGCTGCTGGCTTCAGTGAGGCAACTCCAGGGCTTTCTGAATGTCTGTCCCCTCAAAGGAAAGCCAACAGGGACACCCATCTCTAGTTGTAATCTGCCTTGCATGGTTTTCATTTTAACAAATCAGGTAGATGGACCACAGCTCCTGAGGATAGCAGTTGTCCCTGATGCCTATGGTTACTTCTAAAGGTGGCCTATGGGGAAATTTCCTGGTGGTCCAGTGTTAGGACTCAGTGCTCTCACTGCTATGACCAAAGGTCATTCTCTGGTTGGGGAACGCAGATCCCGCAAGTAGTGGCCTCTGGGTCTGTTTTAACCTGATACAAAGGATTTTTTAAACGGCAGTTTATTTTCCCTATTATATTTGACTAGGTCTTTCTTCTGAAACAATTCCGGTCCAAGAAGATATAAAGAAATCAAAACAAGTAGTTTCTCCAAAGATGTCTGAAAATTACTCATTGGAGTTACTGCTTATTGGTAGAGGAAGAAATGGCATGCTGTTTTATCAACACTGCTACGTTTCTCTACTATTAAGAAAATGTAGATCTGTCCTGAGAACATGGAAATAAGACGTGAAAAAGAGAGGCAGAGGAAGGAATCAAGACAGACGAATGAAAAATACTGCCACGGTTCCGTAAATCACTGTCAATACTTCCTCTTCCTGCTCGTCTTCGACCTTGATTGTGACCACCACACCCACCCCTGCATACGTACACACAGAAGCACAAATTCACACTCCCTCAAACAGGAGCGCAAAATGGGGCAGAACAAAGAGGAAAGGAGAGGACGAATAGGATGAAAGTATTACCTTGAGATGTAAATAAGAAAAAAAAAGCTGTCAAAACACCTTCTGTTGAATCCCAATCCCATCACTGATTCCTGTATTTAAGGCCTTCCAGTGTCAATGTTGGAGAAGGAAATGGCAACCCACTCCAGTGTTCTTGCCTGGAGAATCCCAGGGAAGGGGGAGCCTGGTGGGCTGTGTCTATGGGGTCGCACAGAGTCGGACACGACTGAAGCAACTTAGCAGCAGTAGCGTCAATGTGCTCACCCTCTGTCTTGTTCTTTCTACCCTGAGTAGTTTAAAGTCTCACTATCTGATTCTTCTGACATTTTCAAACTATAATCCCTACAGAAGAGCTTCATGGCTAAAAGGGAATCTCCTAATTTCCTGCCCGAGCCACTTATTTTTATATTATTTTTCACTCTAAGCACTTCAAGGTAGACTCAATATCCAGATATGACAAAACCTCATGCATTTCAAGTCAGAGATGCTTCACAAACAATCATCATTAGCATGAATTATAAAGGATATCTAAAGTCATGCTTGATTTTTAATTATTAAAAATGGCAATATAGCAGACTACTTTCCTATTGAGAATTCAGTAGGTTTGTTTCCTTTTAAAAAATATCCAATACATTTCTGCCAGTAGAATTTGATAACTTAGCATCCTTAAAATGCAAACTAGCTTCCAATTTAGGGGACCATTCTCCAGGGATATATAACTACTTGGCATATGGCTTTTACCTTTATGTAGGATGCAAGCATTAGCTTCTAATATATAAGAAAATTAAGTGCACTCAGCCATGGAGCAATGCATTTTTTATCAGAACTCTGAAAAGCCAGCTCCAAGTTTCTATTTCTCTCTAGAGACGCCAATGCAATTGTGGACAGCAACTCCAATTACAGGAGAGAGAGGGTGCTTCTGTAAGGGCCAAAAATTAATGTAGCAAATATAAGTGATAATGGTCTGATCATGGCTCCATGTATGCATAATGCTATGCTAAGCACTGAGTCCTTTGATGATAATCTGCAAATTGAATTTTTTCTAAAAAGGCGAACTCTGTCCCTATCAATTCACTTCACTTCAACAAATATTTATTGATGGCTTGTTCTAAAAACTTGGATTCATCAGTGAACAAAAATTAAACCTCTAATGGAACTTATATTCCCATAGGATAAGACAGACAATAAAATATTTCAAATAAATAAGTTTTGTAAGTTGATAAGTATGATGGATGAAAAGGTGGAAAAAAGAATTCAGGGGATCAAGAGTGAAGGAGGATATAATTTTAAATACCACGGTCAAGATGGTCTTAATAAAAATAGTGATATTTCAGTGAAGACTTAAAGGAGGTGAGGGATTTAACCATCCTGATATCTAAGGAAGAGAGCCCCAGATAATGGGAATAACCCTTATAAATGGTCCAAACCAGGAGTCTAGCAGGACACAATCAAAGAATATCAATGAGGCAGACACAAATTAAATGGAATGTGCAAGGCAGAGGATTGTAGCTAAAGAGACTAGAAAGGTAATGAAATAATTGATTATGGGGGACAGATCACTTAAAGTATTGCATTGAAAGTCTCTTTCTTTCCCTAAGTGAAAAGCAGAATCTTTCAAGCGTTTGAACAGAAGTATGACAGGACAAGCAGGATGATATATTAACACAAGGCTCATCCCCACTACCGAGATGAGAAGAGCTCCTGGGAGGCACAGATGGAAGCAGTCATCCAGGTGAAAAAGAGCAGAGATGGGGACAGCATGGAATCAGGGGAGAAAGTAAAAAGTGGCCAATCTTTTGGCATATTTTGGAGAGAGAGTTAAGATTCCCCAGTGGGTACAGATGGCACCCCACTCCAGTACTCTTGCAGGGAAAATCCCATGGACGGAGGACCCTGGTAGGCTGCAGTCCATGGGGTCGCTAAGAGTCAGACACGACTGAGCAACTTCACTTTCACTTTTCACTTTCATGCATTGGAGAAGGAAATGGCAACCCACTCCAGTGTTCTTGCCTGGAGAATCCCAGGGATTGGGGAGCCTGGTGGGCTGCTGTCTATGGGGTCACACAGAGTCAGACATGACTGAAGCGACTTAGCAGCAGCAGCAGCAGCAGCAGTGGGTACAGATAAGTAAAAACCTGATTAAAGAAATATCAAAACCTAATATAAACGAAGCATTTTAAAATTGTATTAAAGTATATTCAGAAACTAATTTGACCTCAAACATAAATCCATGAGACTGATAATATTCATCTGTATTTTATAGATAAAATATTAAAGGAGGCTCATTGAAAGATGAAGGAAACTGTTTGTTGGAATGAATCCTGCAAGCACAGCTTTCTATCAGATAGTACTTTTCAAAGTGATGACATCATCTATTCCTCATACTAGCCATGAGAGCAAGGATCAGCCCCAGTTTTCCAAGTATTGAAAGTATAGCTCAGAATAGTGTGTGAAGTACCCAAGTTTTCACAATTAGCTCATGATTTTACATAGCGGTCACCCTGAAGACCTTTTCTTTCATTATCCCCAACTTCCTTTACTATCTGAAAGTATCCAAGTGAACCTTATGAAATATCTTTAGCTACTTACTCCTCAAGACATCATTATGGACAATTAATGCTGTTAGTATCCATTTTCTAGAGAGTGAACCAGAGGAGAAAGGGACTGAGGGGATACTGTATTAGTCAGGGTTCTTCAGAAAAAGCAAATTCAGTTCAATTCAGTCGTTCAGTTGTGTCCGACTCTTTGCGACCCCATAAATCACAGCATGCCAGGCTTCCCTGTCCATCACCAACTCCCAGAGTTCGCTCAGACTCATGTCCATCGAGTCAGTGATGCCATCCAGCCATCTCATCCTCTGTCATCCCCTTCTCCTCCTGCCCCCAATCCCTCCCAGCAACAGAGTCTTTTCCAGTGAGTCAACTCTTCACATGAGGTGGCCAAAGTACTGGAGTTTCAACTTTAGCATCATTCCTTCCAAAGAAATCCCAGGGCTGATCTCCTTCAGAATGGATTAGTTGGATCTCCTTGCAGTCCAAGGGACTCTCAAGAGTCCTCTCCAACACCACAGTTCAAAAGCATCAATTCTTCAGTGCTCAGCCTTCTTATAAAAGGAAATGTGTTATGGGGAATTGTCTCATATGACTATGGAGGCTGAGAAGTCCCATGATATACTGTCTGCACGTTGGACACCCACGGAAGCCAGTGGTGATACTTCAATAGAGCCCTAACCCCTGAGAACCAGGAAAGACAATGTGAATCCTACTCTAAGGGCAGGAAAAGATGAAAGATGTCATAGCTCAAACAAAGAGGCAGGAAAAGAAAAGCATGCCTCTTTCTTCTACCTTCCTGTTTTATTCATAGGTCCTAAATGAATGGGTCAACCCCACCCCACAACCCCCACATAAACACACTGAGTAGGGCCACCTACTTTACTGAGTCCACTGATTCAAATGCTGATCTCATCTGGAAACATCCTCAGAGACACATAGTGAGATAATGCTTATCCAGATATCCCAGATATCCTGGCACCTCCTGATTTGGTCAAACTGGCACATAGAATTAACTATCACAGATGGATATCAATAAGTCCAAAGGTGCATGCTAGTAATTGCATAGCAAGAGATGACTGTCTGTGAATCGGGAAGCATGCCTCGCCAGACAGTGAAAGTTCCTCTGCCTTGATCTTGGACGTCCCAACACTCTGAAACTGTGAGAAATAAATATCTCTTATGTATAAGCTAAAAGGAGAGACAGAGATGAACTTTAAATCTATGATCATTTGACTCTAAAATCCTGTCTTCACAACTAAGTAGCACATTATAGAAATATAAAACTATAAGCCCCCTGCCAGGCTCCCCAAGGGAGCTGTGGAAGTTAAACGCCATGCGCATGAAAGTGGTTTGCTAAGAGTTCCTCTAGATGCCCCGTTTGATATTTTTCTCATTACCTGTTAGCTACCTAGTTTAAATTTCAAAATCCCCAAATCAAGCCCACATAAAGCAGTCTCTGAGGGCTGGAGTAGGTATCATTTTGGATGTTGTTGATCGCACTTTTTGCCTGTGAGGATCTCTTTCAATGAGCATAGCGTGAACGGAGGAAAAGAAAAACATCAGAGTAGTCAAGTCCCAAAGCAGGTTGTAGCCCAACATGCTCAAACACTCAAGCGCTGGTGACTCTCCACCCGCCACTCCTCTCGGGCACTGGAGGAGCGGCGAGCACACCCAGAGGACACGTGTTTGCTCTCTGCCTGCTGCTCCCGCCACTTAGGAGAGCCCTTTGCTTCTTTTTCTCTACTTCCCTTTGGGCTGCTACCATCCAGGTATGATCAGAAAATGTGTTTCAAGCCCCAGCTTCTGACAAGAAGAGGTCCAGTGTGTGATCATCACTGTCCTGGAGAGTGTTCACTGATTCAAGTTTCAGCAGAATTCAATTAAATCCAAAGTGCATGTATGGAGTGCCTGCAATGGCCCACCACCCTTTGAGGTGCTGAGTGGGGAAGCTAAGATGAATCAGCTCCCAGCTTTTGCTTCTCACAATCTGGCAAGAAAGACCGGCAAGAAAAAGCATTTATTCAAAGAAACCAATGAAACAGATTTTTTTCTAAAAGAACAAAAAAAAAAAACACCGAATGTGGACGCTAGCCTAAAGGAGAGATTAACTGTTACCAGAAGGTCTGAGAAGTATCTTTTTGGAGGAACTGGCTTTTTAAATTGACTTAGAGATATGGATCTGCCAATGGAACAGAGGAAGGAAATGTGTATTTGAGATTGCATTGTACACCTGCCACAGGGAAAGAATGGTAAATGCTGGGAGGATGGTACATGATCTATCACAGCTAAAGCGAAGGATACAAATTAGAGAACACATGACAGGGAAGATTATAGGAAGGAAACAGTGGCCAAAAACTTGAGTCCTTAATACAAGAAGACATTAAGTTCCAGGCAGACCATATGAAATTCTGCTTTACATTCATGTAAAAGCTTTAGAAAACTGGGCTTGGCAGTTTCACAGTCTGAAGGAAGGTTTGAGAAAAGGGCTGTTAATGTGTAGGAAGGGGTGATTGAAAGCAAGAAACTATTTAGGACCAAAGATAATGAGTAAATAAACTAAATAGTAACATGAGAAAACAAAAAGATAAGAAGCGAGATGCACTGAAAAGTTTTTTAAAAGTAAAGAGCATATTAAGTAGAGTTGAAACCTGAAAACCTGAGAGAACTTTGATGTCGCTAATCCACATAAGAAGACCACGAGGAGTTGGGAAGACTTGGTGGATTTGTAATGGCAACCCACTCCAGTACTCTTGTGTGGAGAATCTCCATAGACAAGCAGAACTGAACCAGAACCAAGGAAGTCTGGAGGGCCACAGACGCCCAGCCCTTGAGTGGCAGGAGCTGGTTTATTACGGTGAAGATGAAACTTAGTGTCAACCAACAAGCAGTTCAGGTTCTTAGATGAAGCCAGGGGATTTGGTGACTAAATAACTGATCATTCTTAGAAGCAGATTCTTAAGAAATTAGAGATAATAGTGTGTGTATGCTAAGTCACTCAGCCATGTCCAACTCTGTGCGACTCCATGGAGTATAGCGTGCCAGGCTTCTCTGTCTATGGAATTTTTCCAGGCAACGTTGCTAGAGCTGTGTTGCCATTTCCTTCTCCAGGGAGTAGAATGGAAACTGCATCAGATTCTTTACCACGTGGGAGGTGCCAGGTAGCAGAGAGGATCCAAACTGCAAGGGAGAGAAAAATAGATGACAGAAGAGGCAATAAATACAACTTGAGAAAATTATTCATTTTAGAAAAGCTTTGGTTGATAGAAGCAAAGATAACACTATTCTGAGGAGGAAACAGAATTAGCGATTTCGTTGTTGTGTTTGTTCAAGTCATAGCTGATTTAGCACATTTGCTGTGTGGCTAGGAAATAGTACAAAGAAGCTAAAGAATAGACAGGTGGAGAGACTTATCATGAGAAGATGGAAGGAGCAACCTTAACCAAAGTGGAAAAAAAAATTGCCTTCCTGAGAAATACAGGACATTAGGAAATAGAGAGGATGAAACATGGACAAATCCTTGTAAGAAAAAAGAGGGAGAAAATAGTAAATGGCATAATGTTTACGGTCCAGTAGGCAACCTAGTGATTATCTGAAAATGAATGAAGCAAAGTCATGCCTGGAAGTTTGGGGCACAAAAAAAGCTTTGAAACAGCTGCATTAGTCACTCAGATAAGGATCAACTAGAAAAAATATCATGCATTGTTCAGTGGTATGGAGAGCATATAGTTCTTTCATTCATTCAATAATATTTATTAAATATCAATTACATACCAGATACTTTTTCAGTCTTTTGACTATGGCTACAGATTTTTTTTAAAGTGTGGTCTTCTCTGTGTTGCTTGCACTCTAGTATGAAGACAGGCAATTGCCAAGTATAAAAGTGAAAACTAGGGGACAATGAAGCCACCAGGCTTTCCAAGTGGTTCAGTGGTAAAGAATTTGCCTGCAATGCAGGAGATGCAAGTTCAATCCCTGGGTAAGGAACATATCCTGGAGAAGGAAATGCCAACCCACTCCAGTATTCTTGCCTAGGAAATCCCATGGACAGATCAGCCTAGAGGGCTATAGTCCATAGAATAAAGGATGGCATGGAGACAAGATACAGTGTTGAGGAAAGGGTTCCCTGAGGATATAACATTTAATGGGATATATTGATGAAACATGGAATCCATTCGTACAAAGATCTGAATAAAGGTTATAATAGGCAGAGTGGAGGGAAAGATGCGAAGGTATAAGGAATAAATACAGCTTTATGTCTGAGGAAGAAAAACGTGAGTATAGTTGGATTTGAATGACTATAGGAAGAGGACTAGTGGATGAGGTTAGAAATGCCAGATTATGTAGGACTTTGTAGGCCACAGAAAGGAGTCTGGATTGTATTCCACTGACTACAGATATATTCTATTAGATATATTCTAATTCAGTATTAAATGGTTATTGCAGGTATTGGATCAGAGAAGGCAATGGCAACCCACTCCAGTATTCTTGCCTGGAGAATCCCAGGGACGGCGGAGCCTGGTGGGCTGCCATCTGTGGGATCACAAAGAATCAGACATGACTGACGTGACGCAGCAGCAGCAGCAGGTATTGGATAGAACATGCACTCTAAACAATGAGTAGGGCTAAAATAAAAATAGTTTTATTCACTAGGAAGCTGCAAGATCAAGAAAAGACCAGTGGACTAGGAGGTTGATAAGAATCTCAGGAGGAAAAATGAAAGAGGTAGAAAAAACAATCAGAAACAATGAGATGACAAAGAAGGTAGGAAGTGATGGCTAGACTTGAACATGGGCCTTCAGATTATGAGATTCTGGCAACGAAGAAGTCCTGGGAAAATGCAGACAAAACTTCACAGCCGGTTCCTCATAGGCACAGAACAAGGAAAGCAACAGAGGATGGTGGGCTGGGGGCAGGAGGGTGGGCAGGGGGAGCGGCTGTGTTTAGATTAAAGAGGAAAAGAATCAAACACGTGATTTGTCTGATATATCATCAGCAGTTTTCAAAAGGTTATCAAATGAAGGTTTCAAAGAAAGAAAGATTCTGATAAGGCACGTTAATGTACTCACCACTCAATTTGATCAGTTTTAACATTCTGCGCTATTTTTACGTTTACCTTGTTTAGAGTGTTAAAATAGTAAAGTGTAATGTCCTATTCCCATTTATATCCATCCTTAATCTTTTTAAGAGCTTCTCTGTTTTTTTTTCTGATGTGGATTGTTTTATTAAGTCTTTATTGAATTAGTTCCAATATTGCTTCTATTAACATTTTATTGGCTTCTTTATTTTATTTTATTTTTTTTTTTTTGGCCACAAGGCATGTGGGATCACAGCACTCTGACCAGGTATTGAACCTGCGCTCCTTGAATTGGAAGGCTAAGTGTTAATCACTGGATCTCCAGGGAACTCCCCCCTCCCATTTCAAAGGTAACTTCTGGGTTTACTTTTTTACTCAATCACATGCACATTACAAAAATTTACTAAATAAATATGTATCAAAAATACACTATTTGCAAAAAGATCTATAATTGCATGTATTAATTTTAACTGGTATATAGTGCTCCAATATGAGAACTATGCATATGCAATAATTTATTAGCACAGTTTCCTTTCAAAAGGCTTTTATGAGGTTTCATTTTTTTTTTTTTAATCAATGCAGTCAGTGCTGTAGTGTAAATTCCTATAATGTTTTTTGGGGCATGTGATTAACTCCAAGTAGACAGTTAGCGAACAGGATTACTGAATCAAAGAATCTGTACACCTTCATCTTCTGAGCTGTTGCCAAAGAAATCTATTCAAGGTTGTTCTGCCCTTTACCATTTTGTACTTCCACCTTTCCAGCTGTGCCTGAGACTTCACAGTGCTCCATATCTATGTCAACACCTGCTATTTTTAGCCTTTTAAAATATTTGCTAGGCTGACAGCTTCACTGTGATGTTCCCAGTCCTAAAGTCACACAACCAGATCACACGTTTTTACATTCCCCATAAAACCCACCTGCATTACAGCAGGAAAGCAATCAAAACATATTAGGCTTTCTAATCAGATATTTAACCACATTTGTTGTCTGTTCTTATTAACCCAGACCATTTTCAATACTTACTGAAGTAAGAACTTTGATTTATATGTGTTTCTTTTGTACATACATGTATGTGTGTCTATGTGTTTATATTCTAGTTATATGTGTGTTTTCTATCTGTGTTTGTGTGTGTCTGTATATTTCTTATTAAATTCTCCTAATATTGAATATGATGTAATAGTTTTTTATATTATCTACTTCAGGTCAGTTCAGTCGCTCAGTTGTGTCTGACTCTTTGCGACCCCATGGACTGTAGCACGCCAGGCCTCCCTGTCCATCACCAACTCCTGGAGTTACACTGCAGACTCAAGTCCATCGAGTTGGTGATGCCATCCAGCCATCTCATCCTTGGTCGTCCTCTTCTCCTCCTGCTCCCAATCCCTCCCAACATCAGAGTCTTTTCCAATGAGTCAACTCTTTGCCATGAGGTGGCCAAAGTACTGGAGGTTCAGCTTTAGCATCATTCCTTCCAAAGAAATCCCAGGGCTGATCTCCTTCAGAATGGACTGGTTGGATCTCCTTGCAGTCCAAAGGATTCTCAAGAGTCTTCTCCAACATCACAATTCAAAAGCACCAATTCTTCGGCACTCAGCTTTCTTCACAGTCCAAACTCTCACATCCATACATTATCTACTTATCCTTAGCTAATTTTTGAAGTTGTTTAGCAAAATAATACATAAAACAAGGAAAGTATACAATTATTATAAATCTTAGCAAATATCTGATGCAGATGGGAGCATAGGGAGCTTTAAAAAATATAGCTGTACTCGTTCTCCACTGAGACTAGTTAAGGTCAAAATCTTCAGTGGGAAGGACCTGGGCTTGAAGAATTTCCCAAAAGTAATAATTATGAAGCATTGATAATTTAAATTATAATGGTTATGAATCATTTAATTAATAAAGAAGGCTGTAGGGTCTTAAAAAGAAAAAAAAAATCATTAGGAAAGCAATTTGGCTCAATGCATCAAAACCTGAAAATGTTTCTAAGCATTGACTCAATATGTCCTCTTAAAAAATTTGGCCCTAAAATTAAGAGAGTTGCCCGCATTGATTCTGACCTATCTCTGATGTTCATCACAGTTGTGCTTCTAAGAACAAATAAAAGACAAGATTTAAAGGCATATATTTCTAAAAATAGGGGCATTATGTATTAAATTGTGGTAAGTCAATAGAATGGTATAATATGTCATAACAAAATTATTGTTAAATGTTTAAATGTTTGAAAATGTATGTGGCACAGTGCTACGTGAAATAACATAATTTTATTCTATTAAAATGTCTGTATGTGTGGCAGAATGTATAGGTCTAGAAAAGAAGTAAATCTACCAGACTACATATTCACTTAGGTGAGAAAGTTTCATTTTTTCTTCATATCTTCATACTTTACAGATCATCTTAATGAGCATGTATTACTAAAAAATTTAAACAAGTAATGTGCTTTTAGTAAAAAATGAAAAAATACAAAATATTATCTTAAAAAGTAACTAAACAGTCAAGGATTCTAAAGATTTTTACTATTTTTTTATGAATACCAATTATTCAATGTCCAAAAAAATACTATTTGGTTTTTGTTAGAATATATCCACATATATTCTAGTAAATACTAGATTATAGTATATAGTAAATGGTATACAGTAATATATATATATATATATATATATATATATACACATATGGGCTACCCTTCTGCCTCAGTCAGTAAAGAATCTGCCTGCATGCAGGAAATGCCAGTTTGATTCCTGGGTCGAGAAGTTCCCCTGGAGAAGTAAATGGCAACCCACTCCAGTGTTCTTGCCTGGAGAATTCCATGGGCAGAAGAGTAGGGTCGCAAGAATAGGGCACAATTTAGCAATTAAACTGTGTATATATATATATAGACACACTAGTATTTAGTAAATATTTCATTACTTCATCAGTAATTACATAAACCATCTCCAGATAAATAAAATGAGGCATAAATTGGTGAAACAAGTTGTCATGGATATAACATAGAAAGGCTATAGAGTGCCGGAACTGTTGTCAGAATCAGGGTTAAAATGCACCACTTGGGGGACTCCCCTGGCGGTTCAGTGACTGAGACTCTGTGTTCCCAATGCAGGGGGTCAGGGTTTGATCCTTGGTCCAGGAACTAGATTCTACATGCTGAAACTAAAATATCCCACACAGCATGACAAAGATCGAAAATTCCAAGAGTTGGAACTAAGATCCAGCACAGCAAATAAATAAATAATTTCAAGTGTCATTTTTACCATCATCCTACTATCCTGTTGCACAAAAATGCCCTGAAAGATGACAAGGGGTAATTTAGAGCAAAGAGACCAATGAGTGTGACAAGACTGCTGCAGAGTCAGATAAACCACATCCCAAGATGGGGAGCTGAGCACACTCTCTCCAGGTGGAAAAGTCTGAATCTTCTCCTGTTTTCACATGACGCACGTTCGTCAGCTACTGTGGACTGGCCTACGAGCTGCTATGATCACAAAGACAATATCCAGTTAGACAGACAGCACCAATTATTTGCTTTGTGGGTATTTTCACTGGAGATGCCCAGAGAGTTACTCCAAGTGTCCATTTATTTGGAGATTATCCATCTCCTTGCTTTGACAAACACCAAGTTCTAAAATTGTGTCTGTGTTGGCAAAAGAAAGATGGAGGATTTGAGTGAGTCAAAGATTATAGGACTCTCACCTGATTTTGTCGGTAGCAGCCCTCACCCACCAAAAGCAAAATCGTTTTCTTTTGCTTGAGTTACCCAGAAATCAAACGACTTATATTTTATATATGCAGGAGCAACACAAGGCTGCCCAGGTAGCTCAAATGGTAAAGAATCCTCCTGCAATGAGGAAGACCTGGGTTCGATCCATGGCTTGGGAAGATCCCATGGAGGACATAGCAACCCACCCCAGTATTCTTGTCTGGAGAATTCTGTGGACAGAGGAGCCTGGCAGGCTACAGTCCATGGAGTTGCAAAGAGTCGGACACAACTGAGCAAGTAACACTTGTGCTTGCAACTAAAGTAAATTAAACTTTAATAAAGTGTTTTAATAAAGTAATTTTTAAAGCTGTTTACTAAATAAAGCAAAAGGCAAGAAGATTTCCTGTCCAAGACTGCAGTAAACTCTGTCTTCTGATCTATTATTATTATTGCCACTGTCATTCCTTTTAAGACTTTTTCTGACCTCTGAGTTGATTTATCCCAGGATACAGTTATTAACTTACACGGAGGAAATTTTCTTAGGTTCTCTTTTAAATACATCTGAACACTGTGTTTGGGGGCACCAGCCAAGGCAGACCACAGAAATGCCACGTTTTATAGATAAGGATGACAGATCTGAGATAGGCATTTCCCTCTCTCTGGATGTTTTATTTGATCACCTATTTCTTTCTTCACCTTCAATCTTCTGGTATATTTCACTTTTGTTACCGGCGTTTGCACAGCCAATAACTGCCTTGGATGATGGCCTTGGTATTGCAATCAGGATAATATATTTTCACAAGGATGAGTTCTTGGAACAATTTATCCAGTGGGTTAGACTCTCTCGCATCAGTGCTCAGCAGGTCTTCCAGTTTCAACTGTCTGCTAGTCTAAGATTTATTAGGTTCTACCCAAGGCACTTTTAACCTGTGGTACAGTTCATTTTGAGGCTTCCTGATGTTCTGCGTGGAGAATATGGTGATTTGTAAATGTTATGTCACACTTGTTGATACCTTTTAAGTGTGCATGCTTTGTAAGAAATTAAATGAATTTCTAGTGTTCCTTCATTAACTTTCCCTCAATATTTTACAATGCGCATGTCACAACAGCAACATCAAAAAGGGGCAATCCAAAGGCGGCGGGGGGTGGGGGGAGGCACGGAAACTGCACTGAAGAAAGCACCCAACTGAAGAAATGTTGTCTCTGTTGTTTTCACATCAACATGCTGTGTGGTGTCCCTTTGCTTCACACTCATCATTCTTGATCCATTCTTCACCCTTCTCCCTGCTTTCCGCCCTGGACTTCATGCCCCCTGGTATCCCTTAGTCTGATTTCTGGTTGCCTTTACCAGATGTGAAGCACTATTAATAGGAAGTTGTCTGAGGATAGAGAGTAAGTAGAGGGCCAGCATGCTTTTCCCTGGATCCTTTCTGACTCAGTGCTGAGCTGATGGCAGTGGCTGTGTCCTCCAAGATGTAGCCTCTAAAGGCAGTCCCCTGATACTTCCATTTCCTCCTTGTAGACTTCAACCCAGGAAGAGTGTTTGCTTTCTATTATTTCTAGTCTCTAAAAGCTTTACAAAGTCTTTGTACTATCTAAGTTTGAATCCTTTTGCTGAGAAACCTTGAAGGAAGCTCATGCTGTGGGTCTAGGGGTCTTGAGTGACTAGAATGTAATTGGCATTTCATGATGAGCTGCTAATTTTTAATTGTCTTTTACATTCTTTTGAAGAAATAGCTTTATCTAGTCATCCAAAGGGTAAGATGCTTTTAAGTATTGCACATTAAAGTATGCATGCCTAAGCAATAGGAGAGTAATTAACTCTCAAGAGTCTATGTCCAAAAAAAAAAATTGTTTTCCTTTGTATTTACTGGTTTAGTGAAATGAGCAAGGTTTTAGAGCTCAACAGATTATTTGTTGGTACAGCTCACAGGGACAGTGTTTGGCATAGTTCCCACTCTCAATCAGCTTTCCACCCACTCTCCTTAATTCATCTAGTGTGGATATTGACTAGCTTACAACAGATCAGGGCGTCCATGGTGGCTCAGTGGTAAAGAACCCACCTACCAAAGCAGGAGATGTGGGTTTGATCCTTGGGTAAGGAAGAGCCACTGGGGAAGGAAATGACAACCCACTCCAGTATTCTTGCCTGGGAAATCCCATGGACAGAGGAGCCTTGTGGGCTACGGTCCATGGGATCAAAAAGAGTTGGACACAATTTAGTGACTAAACAATAATAGCAATAGAACATGAATTGTTTGGATTTAAACAATTTCTTTATTTACAAACATTATATAAATAATCTTGAGTCACCAATTATTCATTAGCTTTTATGATTGTTTTTGCAATTTTCTTCTACAGTGCAAAAATGCTTTGGTGAACCACATTAAGTGATCAGATTATGTTGAGAAATAACTAACTATTCACTGATCTATTTCATGCCAAAGTGCTTTTCCCCCCATTATGCAAAGGTAGGTCAAGCAAAACACCACAGTCTAGAATTTTCTAGGTCACAAAAGTCATTTTAATGCAGGCTTGCTCTGGAAGTTCTGGAAAGAAGCCAACACAGAAGTTTTTCACACATCATGGACCCAGAGGAAGATGTTCTGTTGAAGTTTCTGCATATTGGTAAAGAAGTTTGCATTTAGAAATTATGCAGAAATTCAAGATGATCTTTCAGATATTGAGGTTGCTACACTGAATTAAGTGAGGAATATTTGAGGTATACAGGAAAATCAGAGTATCAGATTACACAAACTAAAGGGCATGAATTATATTATAATCTACTATGTAAACACCACCCCAGAGTTGTTCAGTGTTTAATCTAAATGGTCATATATCCGTGAAGATCCTGATGGCAATCATGTTGTCCATGAGACTAGACTAACTGACAGAGAACAAGTTTAAATTAAATGACCAATGCTTATTTATTGAATTGCATTAAATCAGCTAGTAAAATCCACTATCCAGCTTCAGATGTTCATTTCTAGTTCTTAATTATTGAATTTAACCCATCAAATCATTTTCTTTGCCATGTAAATGCACAGCTCTTTTATGAAAATCATTTCTAGGCAAAGGTCAGCAAGCATTTTTTTAAAGGACCAGATAAATATCTTAGCCTTGTAAGTCATGTGCTTTTTGTCTCAACCACTTAAAATTGCTCTTGTAGCATGAAAGCTGACAAAGACTATACATAGACAAGAATGGATGTGTTCCCCCAAAATTTATTTATACAACTAGGCAGTTGGCCTGTAAACAATAGTTTGCCCATTACTGATTTAGTAAATACCTCTATATTGGGGAATGCAAAATAAAATATCATTTATATTTTTTCTCTTGTCAACTTGGTTATTTTAATGCACACACACACAGGCATATATAAAAATGCATATATATATATATATATATATGTACATGTGAACTCTACTTCAGACATAATCTGATCCTCTAGAAACAGAGCCAAGAATCTATATTTTTATATAGCCCTCCAGTGACTCAGTTGTTCAGCCAGATTTGGCAATAAGCACTGCAATTAATTTCAACTCCACATGTTAATTTTTGGCTTGACTTATTTGAATTACTATACATCTAGATTAAGCTTTTTAGAAAAATAACCATTCTTCTAATTGCTCAGTTCAAATCCTTTATTCTTTTATGACTTTCACATACTACTTCTAGTTTATCAGTAAATTCAGCCAGTGCACTGTTCAAAACGTATCAGTTATCTGATTTCTTTTCATCTTTCTACTGCTATCAGCAGAGTCCATGTGACTACCTTCTGTATTTTTTACAACAGCCTCCTGATTGGTTTTCCATTTTCAACCTCTGCCTTCATAAAGTTTACGTTTCACGTAACATCCAAAGACACTTTTAAAAAACGATTATGCCAGTTCTCTGGTCAAACCCCTCCTATCTCACCCACCATAGTAAAATCCAAATTTCCCATTAAAACCTGCAATGTTCTGCATAATTCGTCCCTCCTCTTGTCCTATCTGCTTTCTGACATAATGCCACACTGGTCACCAAGCTATTCTGTGAACACAGAAGCTATATTCCTGCCTCAGGCTTCCCAGGTGGCATTAGTGGTGAAGAATGTGCCTGCCAATTTAGGAGACATGAGAAACGGATTCAATCCCTGGGTTGAGAAGATCCCCTGGAGGAGGGTATGGTGACCCACTCTAGTATTCTTGCCTGAAGAAGAACCTCATGTACAGAGGAGCCTGGTGGGCTACAGTCTGTAGGGTCCCTGGGTTGGGAAGATCCCCTGGAGGAGGGCATGGAAACCCATGCTAGTATTCTTGTCTGGAGGATCTCCTTGGACAGAGGAGCCTTGAGGGCTACAGTCTGTAGGGTTTCAAAGAGTTGGACAGGACTGAAGCGATAGAGCATGCATTCCTGCCTCAGAATATTTTCACCTGCTCTTCTTAATATTCATCCCCAAATATTGACAAAACTTATTCAAGTACCTCTTTCAGGTAATTCCTATAACATCCCAGTGATGCTTCTTTAGACACCTTATAAGGAAGTTCAACCCCCTTCACCTTTCTTTGCAACTATATTACCTTTCACCCCATGTATCCCTATAGAATGATATACTATTTCCCTCCTGTTTTAAATCTGTATATTGACTCTCTCTCCCACTAGAATGTAATTTCCATAAGGAAAGGCATAATATACATTGAATGAATGAAGAAATGACTGTCCACTACAAATTGGCACTTGCCATCTACCAGTACAGGGATTAAATCATGAGCTGCTATAGCTGCAGATTTTCAATATGCCCTGAAAAGCGTTCAGGGTAGAGATCAGACATGAAGCCCTCTGTGCTCTAAGCAAAACTGGCAAAATATGTCTTCAGATAGTTAGATATTTTCACAAGGTGATCTTATGAGCCCAACTTTTATAATTCCTCCAGTCTAGAAAAGCACTAAAACCCTTCATGGTGATGCCTGCTCCTTACAACCAGCTGGAACCTTCTGCAAAAGAATATATGATTGCGTGCCCTTGCCATTCACCAAATTCGCATATACACAGACTTCCCCCATTCCTCTTTAGAGCAGTTTCTCAGAGCTTTCTTACATTCTGTCTCCCAGGATGTAGTCCTCATTTTACTCCAAAGAAAACTTAGCTCACAACTCTCGTGTTGTGCAACTGCTTTTGAGTCGGCATGACTAACTGTGACTTTAGGCTTTTACTTTGTGACTCGAACACTGCAGTGTGATTTTTTTTCTTTTTAAAGCATGCTCCCATATAAAACCTTATTCCTCCTGATCCATTATATTGCAAAGCTGTCTAGTGTGTTTTTCCACTATGGTTTTTGTATGGTTTTTGTGATGTTGACATCACCAGAAGGTCAATACTGATGTTAGATTGATTATATTCTTTGGAGCAGAAGATGTAGAGGCTCTAGACAGTCAGCAAAAACAGGACCAGGAGCTGACTGAGGCACAGATCATGAAATATTTATTGAAAAATTCAGACTTAAATTGAAGAAAGTAGAGAAAACCAATAGACCATTCAGGTATGACCTAAATACAATTCCTTATAATTATACAGTGGAAGTAACAAATACATTCAAGAGATAAGATCTGATAGACACAGTGCCTGAAGAAACATGGACCAACATTCCTGACACTATACAGGAGGAAGTGACCAAAATCATCCCCAAGAAAAAGAAACGCGAAAAAGCAAAATCGTTGTCTGGGGAGGCCTTACAAATAGCTGGGAAAAAAAGAGAAGCTAAAGGTAAAGGAGAAAAGGAAAAATATACCCATCTGAATGCAGAGTTACAAAGAAGAGCAAGGAGAGATAAGGAAGTCTTCCTCAATGAACAGTGCAAGGAAATATAGAAAAACAATAGAATGGGAAAAACTAGAGAGCTCCCAAGAAAATTAGAGAAACCAAGGGAACATTTCATGCAAAGATGGGCACAATAAAGGACAGAAACGGTATGGACCTAACAAAAGCATAAGATATTAAGAAAAGGTGTTAAGGATACACAGAAGAGCTATACAAAAAAGATCTTCACGACTGAGATAACCACGATGGTGTGATCACTCAGCTAGAGCCAGACATCCTGGAATGTGAAGTCAAGTGGGCCTTAGGAAGCATCATTACGAACAAAGCTAGTGGAGGTGATGGAATTCCAGTTTAGCTATTTCAAAGACAATGCTGTGAAAATGCTTCACGCAATATGCCAGCAAATTTGGAAAATTCAGCAGTGGCCATAGGACTATAAAAGGTCAGTTTTCATTCCAATTACAAAAAAGACAATTCCAAAGAATGCTCTAACTACTGCACAATTGCGCTCATCTCACAAGTTAGCAAAGTAATGCTCAAATTCTCCAGGCCAAGCTTCAACAGTACATGAACTGTGAACTCCCAGATGTTCAAAGTGGACTTAGAAAAGGCAGAGGAACCAGAGATCAAATTGTCAACATCTGCTGGATCATAGAAAAAGCAAGAGAATTCCAGGGAAATATCTCCTTCTGCTTTATTGACTATGCCAAAGCCATTTACTGTGTGGATCCTAACAAACTGTGGGTCATTATTAAAGAGAAGGGAATACCAGACCACCTTATCTGTCTCCTGAGAAATCTAAATGCAGGTCAAGAAGCAACAGTTAGAATCAGACGTGGAATAATGGACTGGTTCCAGATTGGGAAAGGAATACATCAAGGCTGTATATCGTCACCCTGTTTATTTAACTTATATGGAAAGTACATTATGTGAAATGCCTGGTTGGTTGAAGCACAAGGTAGAATCAAGATTGCTGGGTGAAATTTCCATAACCTCAGATACACAGATGACACCATCCTTGAGGCAGAAACTGAAGAGGAACTGAAGAGCCCCTTGACGAAAGTGAAACAGGAGAGTGAAAGAGCTGGCTTGAAACTCAGCATCAAAAAAGGAAGATCACAGCATCTCGTCCCATCACTTCATGGCAAATAGATGGGGAAATAATGGAAACAGTGGGAGATTTTATTTTTTGAGCTCAAAAATCACTGCAGATGGTGACTGCAACCAAGATTAAAAGATTTTTGCTCCTTGGAAGAAAAGCTATGACCAACCTAGACAGCATATTAAAAGCAGAGACATTATTTTGCTGACAAAATCCGCCTAGTCAAAGCTATGGTTGTTCCAGTAGTCATGTATGGATGTGAGACCTGGCCCATAAAGAAGGCTGAGCACTGAAGAATTGATGCTTTTGAACGGTGGTGTTGGAGAAGACTCTTGAGAGTCCCTAAGACTGCAAGGAGATCAAACCAGTCAATCCTAAAGGAAATCAAGCCTGAATATTCATTGGAAGGACTGATGCTGAGGCTTAAGCTCCAATAGTTTGACCACCTGGTGCAAAGAAATGACTCTTTGGGAAAAGCCCTGATGTTGGGAAATATTGAAGGCAGGAGGAGAAGGGTAACAAAGGATGAGGTGGTTGGATGGCATCACTGACTCTATGCACATGAGTTTGAGCAAGTCCTGGGAGTTGGTGATGGATAGGGAAGATGGGAATGCTGCAGTCCATGGGGTCACAAAGAGTCAGACATGACTGAGAGACTGAACTGAGCTGAAATGCAAAGGTGAATTTTAGTAAGATTTCTTCAAGTGCCAATAAATTCAAAAGTTTGGTTGAACATATAAAAATAATGATGTGGCATCTGGTCCCATCACTTCATGGGAAATAGATGGGGAAACAGTGGTAACAGTGTCAGACTTTATTTTAGGGGGCTTAAAAATCACTGCAGATGGTGATTGTAGCCACTAAATTAAAAGACACTTACTCCTTGGAAAGAAAGTTATGACCAACCTAGATAGCATATTAAAAAGCAGAGACATTACTTTGCCAACAAAGGTCTGTCTAGTCAAGGCTATGGTTTTTCCAGTGGTCATCTATGCATGTGAGAGTTGGACTGTGAAGAAAGCTGAGCACCAAAGAGTTGATGCTTTTAAACTGTGGTGTTGGAGAAAACTGTTGAGAGTCCCTTGGACTGCAAGGACATCCAACCAGTCCATTCTAAAGGAGATCAGTCCTGGGTGTTCTTTGGAAGGAATGATGCTAAAGCAGAAACTCCAATACTTTGGCCACCTCATGCGAAGAGCTGACTCATTTGAAAAGACCCTGATGCTGGGAAAGATTGAGGGCAGGAGGAGAAGGGGACAACAGAGGATGAGATGGCTGGATGGCATCACTGGCTCGATGGACATGAGTTTAGGTGAACTCTGGGGGTTGGTGATGGATAGGGAGGCCTGGCATGCTGCGATTCATGGGGTCGCAAAGAGTTGGACATGGCTGAGAGACTGAACTGAACTGATTTATTACTTCATGGTTAAGCAGAATGTAACATTATTAATTTCAGTTTTTGTTATTCTAGCCGCCTTCCCACTAATTTAGTCTCTGGTACTCAGATAATAAGAACGAGATTTAAAAATCAGCAGTAACTAGTCTGTAAATTCATACAATATTCCTTTAGTTTATATATTCCTGTACTTCTGTTTTGAACTCTCTTGATATTAGCATTGGAATTACAGAAAAAAAAAAGAGGCAAATATATTGTTAATAGTGAAACCAAATGATACACATTCTCTCAGTAGAGAATTTAACTGACTGATTCCTAAGAATGAGATCCTGGAATGCTGTGTCTCATCTGGTGTGTGACTAGTGGGAAGCTATTGGTTTGTCTACTGATCAGTTCAGTTCAATCACTAAGTCATTTCCCACCCTTTCAGACCCCTTGGACTGTAGCATGATAGGCCTCCCTGTCCATCACCAACTCCCAGAGCTTGCTCAAACTCATGTCTGTTAAGTTGGCAATGTCACCCAACCATCTCATCTTCTGCCATCCCCTGTTTCTCCTGCCTTCAATCTTTCCCAGCATTAGGGTCTTTCTTTTCAAATAAGTCAGTTCTTTGCATCAGGTGGCCAAAATATTGGCATTTCAGTTTCAACATCAGTCCTTCCAATGAACATTCAGGACTGATTTCCTTTAGGATGGACTGGTTCGGATCTTCTTGCAGTCCAAGGGATTCTGAAGACTCTTCTTCAACATCACAGTTCATAAGCATCAATTCTTCAGCACTCAACTTTCGTTATAGTCCAACTCTCACATCCATTCATGACTACAGGAAAAACCATAGCCTTGACTAGACAGATTTTGTTGGCAGAAGAATGTCTCTGCTTTAAAATATGCTGTCTAGGTTGGTCATAACTGTTTTTCCAATCAGTAAGCGTCTTTTCATTTCAGGGCTGCAATCACCATCTGCAGTGATTTTGGAGCCCCAAACAATAAAGTCAGCCACTGTTTCCACTGTTTCCCCATCTATTTCCCATGAAGTGATGGGACCAGATGCTATAATCTTAGTTTTCTGAATGTTGAGCTTTAAGCCAACTTTTTCACTCTTCTCTTTCACTTTCATCAAGAGGCTTTTTAGTTCTTCCTTGCTTTCTGCCATAAGGGTGGTGTCATCTGCATATCTGAGGTTATTGATATTTCTCCCAGCAATCTTGATTCCAGCTTGTGCTTTCTTCAGCCCAGCATTTCTCATGAGGTACTCAGCATATAAGTTAAATAAGGAGGGTGACAATATACAGCCTTGATGTACTCCTTTCCATATTTGGAACCAGTCTGTTGTTCCATGTCCAGTTCTAACTGTTGCTTCCTGACCTGCATACAAATTTCTCAAGAGGCAGATCAGGTAGTCTGATATTCCCATCATTTTCAGAATTTTCCACAGTTTGTAGGGATCCACATAGTCAAAGGCTTTGGCATAGTCAATAAAGCAGAAGTAGAAATTTTTCTGGAACTCTCTTGCTTTTTCTATGATCCAACAGATGTTGGCAAATTGATCTCTGGTTCTTCTGCCTTTTCTAAATCTAGGTTGAACATCTGGAAGCTCACCATTCAAGTGTTGTTATAGCCTGGCTTGGAGAATTTGGGGCATTGCTTTACTAGGCTGTGAGATGAGTTCAATTGTGCAGTAGTTACAGCATTCTTTGGAATTGGCTTTCTTTGGGATTGGAATGAAAACTGACCTTTTCCAGGCCTGTGGCCACTGAGTTTTCCAAACTTTATGGCATATAGAGTGTTCATTGGAAGGACTGATGTTGAAGCTGAAACTCCAATACTTTGGCCACCTGATGCGAAGAGCTGACTCATTTGAAAAGATGCTGATGGTGGGAAAGATTGAGTGCAAGAGGAGAAGTGGACGACAGAGGATGAGATGGTTGGATGGCATCATCGACTCAATAGACATGAGTTTGGATAAACTCTGGGAGTTGGTGATAAACAAGGAGGCCTGGCATGCTGTGGTTCATGGGGTCGCAAACAGTCATACACAACTGAGCGATTGAACTGAACTGATCGAGTGGACCGAAGGCTTGTCTAACTCAATGAAACTATGAGCCATGCCATGGTGGGCCACCCAAGACAGATGGGTCGTGGTGGAGAGTTCTGACAAAATGTGGTCCATTGGAGAACGGAATGGCAAGCCACTTCAGTATTTTTGTCTTGAGTACCCCATGAAAAATATCTATTGATGTGTTAATGTTATTTTAAGTTCTTTCAGGAAGAAAATTAATATTCTTTTAATAGCAGAATGACTCTTCAGGTTAAAAAAAAGGGGGGGGGAGGGTGCTGAGAATATATATTCAGTTCAGTTTGTTGCAGTTGCTCAGTCATGTCCAGCTCTTTGCGACCCCATGGATTTCAGCACATCTGAATTCTCTGTCCATCACCAACTTCCAGAGCTTGCTCAAAATTATGTCCATTGAGTCAGTGATGCCATCCAATCATCTCTCCTCTGTCATGCCCTTCTTCTCCTGCCTTCAATCTTTCCCACATCAGGATCTTTTCCAATTAGTTCTTTCAAATGTATACTAATACAAAATGTATTAGTATCTTTTTCTTTCTTTCTTTCTTTCTTTCTTTTTTTTAATTTAGGTCAAAAATAAAAAGATATGTAGAACAACACAAAAAATAGAAAAATTTTATGCAGAGTATATTATGCAAAATGCAGGGCTGGATGAAGCACAAGCTGGAATCAAGATTGCTGGGAGAAATATCAATAACCTCAGATATGCAGATGACACCACCCTTATGGCAGAAAGTGAAGAGGAACTATACTCTTGATTGAAGTGAAAAGTAGAGTGAAAAAGTCGGCTTGAAACTCAATCATTCAAAAAAACGAAGATCATGACATTCAATACCATCACTTCATGGCAAATAGATGGGGAAACAATGGAAACAGTGATGGACTTTATTTGCTTGGTCTCCAAAATGACTGCAGATGGTGACTGCAGCCATGAAATTAAAAGACTCTTGCTCCTTGGAAGAAAAGCTATGACCAATCTAGGCAGCGTATTAAAAAGCAGAGGCATAAATTTGCAGCCAGAGTTCTGTCTAGTCAAAGCTGTGATTTTTCCAGTAGTCATGCATGGATGTGAGAGTTGGACCATAAAGAAAGCTGAGCACCAAAGAATGATGCTTTCAAACTGTGGTGTTGGAGAAGACTCTTGATAATCCCTTGGGCTATAAGGAGTTCAGACCAGTCAATCCTAAAGGAAATCAATCCTGAATATTCATTGAAAGACTCATGCTGAAACTAAAGCTCCAATGCTTTGGCCACCTGATGTGTAGAGCTGACTCATTGTAAAAGACCCTAATGCTGGGAAAGATTTTGGGCAGGAGGATAAGGGGATAACAGAGGATAAGATGGTTGGATGGTCACCAACTCAATGGACATGAGTTTGAGCAAGCTCCAAGAAATGGTGAAGGACTGGGAAGCCTGGTGTGTGCAGTGCATGGGTTTGAAAAGTGTTGGACAAAGCTGAGTGACTGAAGAACAACAAGACAATTAATACAGTGAAAGTAAAAGTGTTAGTCACTCAGTCCTTTTCAACTCTTTGCGACACCATGAACTGTAGCCTGCCAGACTCATCTGTCCATGGGATTTCCCAGGCAATAATACTAGAGTGGGTGACCATTTCTGTCTCCAGGGTATCTGCCTGACCCAGAGATCAAACCCAGGTCTGCTGCATTGCAGGCAAATTCTTTACCATCTGAGCCACCAGGGAAGCCTATTAATACAGTAAAAGGTATAAAAATTCTGAACCATAAAATACCTTACTGCATGGAAACAATTATATAAAGGAGATATAGACATCAAATAATCACAATGGAATGTTATGAAGCTCTTTAATCTGAAAATGATAGAGTAAATGTTACCAAGTCCAAGCTCGCTCTGCTCACCTCATGACAGGCCAATGAATCCGAGAGTCAAGCTGTTAAGGCAAGGAAGAGTGTGATTAGAATGATAAAACCAATGAAAATCAAGCCAAAGAAACAGTTTCCTACGTGGAGTCAGAATTCGCTTCCACCCTGCAGCATAAACAGCCCAAATCTTTGCAGGTTAAATTATTTCAACAGTAATATATAATTAAGACATACACAACTTTGCATGCATAGTAAAATAAAGCACATTATTTCACTGGTATTTTGGATGGTACATCTAAGAACAAATACCAGTATGAAAGAAATACACTGATTATGCAATAAAAAGATAATCTTTCAAAAACACAGATTGTTGGAAACAAGAAATTCCACTTCTAAATAATTAGCATATTAAAAAATACTGAAAATTACATGGCCTTAAAGACTCAACTTGGAGAAGGGAATAGCAACCCACTGAGACACAACTTAGCGACTAAACCACCAGGTGAAGATTAAACCGCAAAAAATGCATCAGGCTTATTCAAACTAGTGGGATATAGGACTACTTCCATCCATGAAGGAATAACTAAATGGGAATTTTCTTATCTGCAAGACAACTAGAAAAGTGGCCAAACTATAAGAAATTGCTTTCAGACATTGAAAGCGGTAGAACAGGACTATGATCCTTTTACTGAGTCCAGGTTCACTCTGCTCACTTCACAACAGGCCAATGAAACTGAGAAGTGGGGTGCTGAGGCAAGGAAGAGACTTTAATCGGGGAGCCGGCTAAAGAAGAAGGCAGGCTAGGGCCTCAAAATAACCATCTTATCGGGTCTGGATGCCAGGTTCTTTTATAGATCACAGAGAAAGAAGCAATGAGAAACTGAAGAATAGAAAGCGAGGCAGTGGGGAAGTAAAGTGAACGGGTCTTTTTCTTGCAAAACATCTCCTAGGGAATGGCCAGTCTTCAGAAGCAGTGTGTGAACCTCTTCTATTCACAGGTGGGCAGGGACAAAGCTATCTCTCCTGGAGCTGAACAAAGGCACTTTAGTTTACAGTCAAACAGAGGGGCAGAGTCTTCTAGGCAAGCCATTGACTATGATTATAATAATAAAAGCAAGTCAAAGAAACAGTTTCCAACATGGAGTGAGAATTGGTTTCCTCTCTGCCATAATCCTCAAGAGAACTGAAACCAAGTGAGTTTTACAATTGCTTTGGCTTTCTGCCTGGAGGCAATTTCTGGATCAAGGCTTAGAAATGAGGAAGGCAAGCAGAGAATGATGGGATTTCTGACTTGAAGAAGCATGTTTATCAGGAAGGCTTCCCTGGTGGCTCAGATAGTAAGGAATCTGCCTGCAATGCAGGAGACCCAGGTTCCATCCTTGCCATGCCCTCCTCCAGGGGATCCTTGGGTTGGGAAGATGCTGGAGTGGATTGCCATAGACAGAGGAGCTGGTGGACTCCAGTCAATAGGGTCACACAGAATCTAACATGACTGAAGCAACTGAGCACAGCACATTTATCAGGAGGCTGAGACAGAGGGATTTTACAAGATAGAGATTTAATTCTTCAAATCTTTATTTGGTCCCCTTGAATTTTTGAATCCATATTAATTTGTGCATGTAAAGTTGAAACTCTATGAAGCCAGGCAAATAGCAAATGCAAGGGGCTGTAAATGAACAACGTCTAGACCTAAAAAAGGGCTGAGAGACATCCAAGTTCCAAGCAGCCAGATTGTAGAAATCTCACTAAGCAATCAATAGAAACCGCAGAAGAGTCAATTTAGAGAGTAAAACTAGAATAGTCACAGAATTTAATCTTGCTCTACAAGAAGCTTAAAACCAAGTCTTGAAAGGATCAAGCCTGACAAAACTTCCACATTTTTTAAAAGAAATTAATAAGTCCCATACATTCAAGAATGAATCACCCATTATGTCAGATGTCCACTAAAAACTACTGGCATGTGAAGCAAATATAACCCCAATCGAGTAAAACAGATGGCCAATAAATATATACCCGGAGAATATAAGTTGGTGCAGCCAATATGGAAAACAGTATGGAGGTTCCCAAAGAGTCTAGAAATAAGAGCTTCCATAAGATCCAGCATTTCACTTCTGGGCATACATCCGAACAAAACTATAATTCAAAAAGAGCATGCACCCAGATTTGCATGTTCATAGCAGCACTATTCACAATAGGAAGCAACCTGAAAGTTCGTTGACAGATGAATGGGTAAAGAAGACATATGTGCAATGGAAGACTACTCATCCATAAAGAAAAAGGAGACAATGCTATTGGCAGCAGTATGTATCCAAATAGAGATTGTCATACTAAGTAAAATAAATCAGAAACACAGAAAGACAAACACCATATGATGTCACCTATATGCGGAAGCTAAAATATGACACAAACGAACTCATCTACAAAATAGAAACAGATTCGAAGACGTAGGGAGCAGACGTGTGGTTGCTAAGTGGGGGTGGAACTGGGAGAAGGGTGGATTGGGAGTTTGGGATTAGCAGATGCAAGCTATTATATATAGAATAAACGACAAGGTCCTACTGTATGGCAGAGGGAGTTATATCCAATATCCTTTGATAAAACATAACGGAAAAGAATTTGAAAAATGATGTGCATATATATATGAATAACTTAATCATTTTACTTTACAGCAGAAATTAACACACAATTGTAAATCAACTACAATTTAATAAAATAAAGTTGAAAAAAGAAATATATCCAGAAAGAGCAAGATGGCAGACTGAAGAGAATAAAGCTTTAAAACAGTTCTAAATGAAAATTACAAAAATGTTTATGACTTAAAGAAAACATAATGAGGACATGGCCAGAAGATATGTAAAACAGGCACAAATTTGAGAATTTATCAACAAAAATAAAATAAAAACAAACCACACAGGAAAGAAAAATTAGCATGAATACAGATCAGTAGAGATTTTTAAACTATAAAAATAATTTTACAATAATACAGATGAAAACACAATAAGAAAATTTCTCTAGAAAGATTACATATATCTGTATATTAATTCAAGAAGAATTAGAAACCTAAACACACCAATAATTAAAGATGTTGAATTGTTAATCAACAATCCTTGACTACCTCCACCACTTCCTAACAGAAATAAAACACAAAAGCAAACAAAAAGTTAAAAACGAAAAAAATAAAAACCTCCCAGTTGTTTCCTCACGTGAATTTCACAAAACCCACAAGAAACTGAAAACTTGTATCTTACCCAAATGATTCAGAAGATAGGAAAGAAAGCTTCTCAATTCATTATATGAATGGATAAGTAAAACCAAATTACAGGTCCATCTTCTACTAATACTTCAACTCCATCATTAAATACCTGCTATGACTTGGGTAAGTTTCTTAACCTCCGAGTGTCTATTTTCCAATCTATAAAAGTGCTTATAAAACCCACTGAGGATGGACAAAACACAATTTGAAGGCCCATCTTCCCCCTTAGTCAGTAGGATGAGATCTATGTTCAGTGAAAGAACCAGCCCCTGAGCCTCACACACCTCCCTTTCTGACAAGACCACCATCTCCACGACCAAGATTAAGGAACTTCCATTATTTCAGATCCATACCCAGGTTTCTTGCTTGCATCCTTAAAAATACCGACCAGACACAGTTTCTACTGGAGCCCTGGCCGTGGCACGTGCAGCCTGACTGCCAAGTGTAAGCTTCCCTCTCCATAGCATACTGAAAGCTAGGGTTCCATGCATATTCTGTGGGTTTTTCTGCTTATTAGTTTGTTTCTCCAAAAAAGCATTGTTTTCAATTTAAGTGTTTGACGATAGTGTGGTATAAGTCTATTTCCCCTTTTGAGCTAATTGCTAGTGTGCTAATTATGAGTCATAAAGGAGATATGAGTTGAATTTATTATTATATTTCATTAGTAATCATTGTTAGTTATATCTTAATGTGAAAGACTCCTGTTCTCTGTATTTTGCCTGATCAAAATAATGCTTTCAGATTCCTTTTAAACTAATAATTCTTGCCTTTTACATCCTTCCATTTGACCTTTTCTTTCTGGTCATTCTCGTGTATTATATAAAATTATTTGAATTTCGGATTCAAAATTTCAGAATGCTATATGCTGATGTATCACTTAGAATTGGACGCATAGGACTGGTTATTACCCCACTTGAATGAGAAGAGATTTCCCTACGTGATTACTTTGTCCTTCACCGACAGTGCAGGGCCTGAGATATATGTCTGCGCTGTGTCTTCTGTCTGCCTTGGATGGCTATAATGAGTTGAGCTGTCAGCGGTGAGTACGTACCAAAAGGACTATGAATATGTAGAATGCAGCAAGATAAGATGAACCGGAGTATATAATGTTGACTCCAAGGACATTGTATTCTTGACTTACACCATAGTACTAGTGTTATGAAGCAATATTCATTTTTTAAAGGTTTCTTCATTGATTTTCATGAACCCTTCGTAGGCAAGTACATAAAAGCTGTTGATCCTGCTTGTTGCTGACTTAAATCAAAATTATAAAGTAGGGCAAAGGGAGATAGACATGGATGGAGCACCTATTAATTACATCCCACGTCTTTTACCATTGTCCTAGCTTTTCTTCACAACTCTGTCGTCCACACCCTTACCATTAACCGCATTTTCAGCAGATTCTCCATTTAGCATCCAGAGAAGTAGCTGATTTAACGAAATCATCATTTTACTACAGTCACTACATCAAAATTCCATTGTGCTTCGTTCTTTCTGAAGCTTAAATGGTAAAGAACTACTAATAAACTTTTTTGAAAGCCCAATAACTTGCAGAGAATTGTCACATAGAGCATTTTAACCGATTCTTCTGTGTGACGGGTATAAACTCATAATAAGAGAGTACGTTGATCACGAGAGTAACATTTTACACTTTTAACTAGAGCTTTTTAAAAAATCAAAGTGGCTACACATTAATAGGAACATCTGAGGGGAAGAGTATGCCTGTGTTGGTGAGGCACTTTTGTTAGGGCTACCTCAATATAAACTGTATTTTTTCATGACAGAGGGAAATGACAGGATTCCCCACTATCACCCATTTGTTTCCCATGAAAAGGAAGAGGTAAATATTTCCGAGGACTGATGTTCCTTAAATCTTAAAAGCTATTATTTTCAAGCTTCACATGACAACCTTATGTGATTGATGAGCTTTAAAAGTATGCAAAGAATGTACGCCAACACTGATTTCACTAAATGCTCTATTGAGTTTTAGTGCTTCTGATTTCCCATGTATAGACGTTCAGAGACTCTCTCAAGGGAACTAGAAAGATGGAACCACAAAGATTTCACTCCGACTGACTTTTCAATGTCAAGTGAAAAAGAGTCATCTGGAAAATCCATGTACCTGACAATATTTCATTGTTTCTTGGCTTATAATTCTGAGAAACATCTAGGTAAGCTTTTGCCGTTGTTGTCATTCTAAGTTAAACTACTTACAACAATTGGTGTCTAAACCCCAAGCGGAGGAATTACCTGGTGGTCCAGTGGTTAGGACTCCATACTCTGCCTGTCGAAAGCCCGCAAGCAACACTGCATGCGACCAATAAAAAAAGGACTTATTAAACCATGTTTCCCAGTATGCTTTGCAGGCTTTACTACCCTTCAGAGAATATTTTCCATTGGATTTTAAACCAAGTAACAATTTTATCCTGCCTTTAAAGGTCTGATAGGCTTTTAAAATCTAGAAAAGAAAAAAAAAAGACTTTGCTATGACTTCAAAGATGCCATCTATAGTGGCTTAAAATTACAAGCCAGCTACCTTGTCCTACCATTCAGATATGTTTCTACCAGCACAAATGTAAGTAATAAGAGGATCATTCATCATATTTCAGCTATCAGCGGGACGAGGCCATCTTTCAGTTATTAGTCCCAATGCTACCTGAAATAGTCCATGAGAACAAATAGCAATTCATTACAATACTTGTATCTTTGTCTCTGCTCCACCCCACACACCTCCAACAAATTGTGAGAATCTTATAATTCTGGACTGTGTAGTAGTAACACCTGTTTCCCCAAAACCTAGTGCAATAATAAAGTTTGCTAAATGAATATTAGGATGGTTGAATATGACCTTTGTAGGAGTATGCTTCTAATAGTATCTAAATAATTTTCTGATAAAAATGAAAATAATGGGCATGTTTCATTACCTGGATAGGTTTTTAAATCAAATTGGAATACATATTCTTATGTCTATTTTGTTTGGGGCTTTATTTCACACAGTTAGAATAGTGTATAGCAAGCACATAGTAAGACTTGAAAACATAAATAAATAACATAAACAAATAAATAAGTTTGTGAGTTAGATTTTATCACATATTATTATAAGTACATAATGATATATAAATATGTATAAATGTATGTATTTGTATATACACATATGTATGCACATGAATTGAAGTTCTGTCTTATAAGATGCCAGCATATTCAGAAATGGAGCTATTTCTTTCTGAAAAACCTATAACTATAACCACATGTGAAAATTCATTAGGTTACATATATATGTTTATAAAACCAGTTCGTTTAGTTGCTAAGTGTGTCCGATACTTCTGTGACCCCGTGGACTGTAGCCTGCCAGGCTCCTCTGTCCCTGGGATTTCCCAGGCAAGAATACGGGAGTGCGTTGCCATTTCCTTCTCCAATTTTTTTGAGATATTACCACAAACAATGAAAAGAGTGACTATATATATATATATATATATATGTATGTATATATATATATATATACATATACCTGGTGGCTCAGAGGTTAAAGCGTCTGCCTCCAATGCGGGAGACCCGGGTTCAATCCCTGGGTCAGGAAGATCCCCTGGAGAAGGAAATGGTAAGCCACTCCAGTATTCTTGCCTGGAGAATCCCATGGACAGAGGAGCCTGGCAGGCTGCAGTCCATGGGGTCGCAAAGAGTCAGACACGACTGAGTGACTTCACTTCACTTCATACATACATATATATATATATATATATAGTTTGTTTTTATTTTTTTAATTGGTGGATAATTGCTTTAAAATATTGTGTTGGTTTCTGCTGTACAACAACGCAAATCAGCCATAACTACATATATATAATCCCTCCCAAATCCTCATCCCGTATCTCTACCTCATCACAGAGTGCCGGGCTAGGCTTTCTGTATTATATAGCAGCTTTCCACTGAAAAATAAAAACGAGAATTAATGTTTACTTCTTTTCTTTTTTAATCCTTATCTTCTCCTTTTTCTGTATTTGGAAATTTCAAGCTTAATATAAACACTTTTAAAATCAATTCTTCAGTTCAGTTCAGTTCAATCACTCAGTCGTGTCCGAGTCTTTGTGACCCCATGAATCTCAGCACACCAGGCCTCCCTGTTCATCACCAACTCCCAGAGTTCATTCAGACACATCCATCCAGTCAGTGATGCCATCCAGCCGTCTCATCCTCTGTCGTCCCCATCTCCTCCTGCCCCCAATCCCTCCCAGCATCAAAGTTTTTTCCAATGAGTCAACTCTTTGCATGAGGTAGATTCAGCTTTAGCATCAGTCCTTCCAAAGAACACCCAGGACTGATCTCCTTTAGGATGGACGGGTTGGATCACCTTGCAGTCCAAGGGACTCTCAAGAGTCTTCTCCAACACCACAGTTCAAAAGCATCAATTCTTCAGCACTCAGATTTCTTCACAGTCCAACTCTCACATCCATACATGACCACTGGAAAAGCCATAGCCTTGACTAGACGGACCTTTGTTGGCAAAGTAATCTCTGCTTTTGAATATGCTATCTAGGCTGGTCATAACTTTCCTTCCAAGGAGTAAGTGTCTTTTAATTTCATGGCTGCAGCCACCATCTGCAGTGATTTTGGAGCCTGAAAACAATAAAGTCTGACACTGTTTCCACTGTTTCCCCATCTATTTCCCATCAAGTGATGGGACCGGATGCCATGATCTTCGTTTCCTGAATGTTGAGCTTTAAGCCAACTTTTTCATTCTCCTCTTTCACTTTCATCAAGAGGCTTTTTAGCTCCTCTTCACTTTCTGCCATAAGGGTGGTGTTATCTGCATATCTGAGGTTATTGATATTTCTCCCGGCAATCTTGATTCCAACTTGTGCTTCTTCCAGCCCAGGATTTCTCATGATGTATTCTGCATATAAGTTAAATAAACACAATATTGTAAATCAACCATACTTCAAAAAAATATAAAAATAAATAAAGTATCTTTCCTTGGGAAAAAAAAAAAAAAAAAAAGCAGGGTAACAATATACAGCCTTGACGTACTCCTTTTCCTATTTGGAACCAGTCTGTGTTCCACGTCTAGTTCTAACTGTTGCTTCCTCACCTGCATATAGGCTTATGTTAATAAATCAAGTAGACAAAGCGTTTTGATGTAAACTGTGCTTCAGCTGTCTTCTAGTGGTTTTTACACATTTGCAAAATTGATTTTTCTAGATAATGTGCAATTTTATTTTAGGTGAACTCTTTATCCAAATATTGTGGGATATTTTAGAAACAGTTCTCAAGTAATGCCTTTATATTGCTAAATTTTTAAAAAGTCATTACATTGTGCTCAAATAATTTTATATGCACTGTTCCATATATATATATATACACACACACGCACACACATATATATATATGCAGCTGCTGCTGCTGCTGAGTCGCTTCAGTCATGTCCAACTCTGTGCAACCCCATAGACGGCAGCCTACTACGCTCCCCCGATATACACACACATATATATGTGTGTGTGTGTGTGTGTGTGTGTGTAATTAAGTTTGACATAGGAATAACATTAAAGGTAAGCAATACTTTTACTTTACTTTTGTATAATTTTAACTTTTCAAAATGCCTATGTGAACTCTTTTTGTTAGATACACAAAACAACATGAGAGGCAACAAAGCCAGGTACAACTTTACAGGCTGTAATGATTTAAATACTAAAATGAAGCAAACCTCTACCACTTGGTTTGACCACAGCCCCAACTTATGTCAGAAATCTCCATCAGGCACAAGATTCCGTGTTTCTTTAGGCTTTTTTCTACAAAATAGTTAAACTTTTTTGGGATATACTAAAGAGAAGAATATTTTGAAGATACATATTGAATAAGTAAGCAGAGTATGAGGGGAAAAAAGCATTTATTTAGTGCAAGAGTTTTTTTGGTGTGTGTTTGTTTTTTCCTGCCTGCAATATAGAAGCCTGAACATAAAACATTCCTTACTATGTTAATATTCATGAGTGCATTAACAAGAAATTCTTGAAGGTCTTGACTCTCTCAACAACATTCAAGTGTCAGGGAATACAGTGGGACATTTATCATGGGGATAACAAGAGAGACCAAACCCCTCCTTTCATGGAGCTTATATTCTGAAGTTATGGGAAGAACAAGAAGCTAGGAGATAAATCATTCTAGAAAATGGTTAAGTGTTATGAAAGAAATAGAACAGAAATGGTAAATGGTGTGGACATGCACGCATGCACCTGCACACACATACACACATTTTAAATAGTATCATTGTAAGAGGTGTGAAGAGATAACGTGACTTATAGTGAGGACGTGTACTTAGGGTTCATTTAAATAACATTTAAACCTACATGTCCATCAGCAGATGAATGGATAAGAAAGCTGTGGTACATATACACAATGGAGTATTACTCAGCCGTTAAAAAGAATTCATTTGAATCAGTTCTGATGAGATGGATGAAACTGGAGCCGATTATACAGAGTGAAGTAAGCCAGAAAGAAAAACACCAATACAGTATACTAACACATATATATGGAATTTAGAAAGATGGCAATGATGACCCTGTATGCAAGACAGCAAAAAAGACACAGATGTGTATAACGGACTTTTGGACTCAGAGGGAGAGGGAGAGGGTGGGATGATTTGGGAGAATGGCATTGTAACATGTATACTATCATGTAAGAATTGAATCGCCAGTCTATGTCTGACGCAGGATATAGCATGCTTGGGGCTGGTGCATGGGGATAACCCAGAGAGATGTTATGGGGAGGGAGGTGGGAGGGGTTTCATGTTTGGGAACGCATGTAAGAATTAAAGATTTTAAAATTTAAAAAATAAAAAACTAAAAAATAAATAAATAAATAAATAACATTTAACAGCACTCTTTGAACTCAGTTTACTGGGAAATAGCCCAAATATGGTAAAGACACACAAATACATTACTTGATATAAATTATGGTTAATGCTCAATTTAAATCACTTTTACCGACTTTTGTATAATTTCGGTACTTAGGAACAGATATGTCTAATTTATTTAGTAGGTCATGAAATACTTTGCTGTCAGTTTTTATTTATTTATTTAAGTCTTTGTACTTGCTCTGTCATCATTATAGATCTATTGATTTCACTGCCTTGTCAACAAAGAAGCTAGCAAAAAGAACTGATACAATATTATGAATTAGTTGAATAACCATTTTAAGAAAAATAATCGACTTTCAGTGTTAGTAGTTAAGTGTATATAATTAGTTTGTTGCTGCTGCTGCTGCTGCTAAGTCACTTCAGTCGTGTTCGACTCTGTGTGACCCCATAGACGGCAGCCCACCAAGTTCCCCCGTTCCTGGGATTCTCCAGGCAAGAACGCTGGAGTGGGTTGCCATTTCCTTCTCCAATGCATGAAAGTGAAAAGTGAAAGGGAAGTCACTCAGTCGTGTCCGACTCTTCACAACCCCATGGACTGCAGCCCACCAGGCTCCTCCGTCCATGGGATTTTCCAGGCAAGAGTACTGGAGTGGGGTCCCATTGCCTTCTCTGAATTAGTTTGTTAGATTTTGGCTAATTAAAATATTATAAATATCAGAACTGTTATTTTCCTTACATGGTTTCTGTTTAGTAGCCAATCACCTTGATATTTTTGTCTAAATGCGATATTTTATTGTTTGTGTGTTAGTTGCTCAGTCATGTCCCACGCTTTGTAACCCCATGGACTCTAGCCCACCAGGCTCCTCTGTCTATGGAATTCTCCAGGCAATAATACTGAAGTAGGTTGCCATTCTCTTCTCCATGAGCTATAGTCCATGGGGTTGTCTAAATACAATGATTTATTTTTAATCTCTCACAGACATGTGGGTCCACTGGACTCAGCTGGGCAGTTTTCATGTGGGATTTCTTACATGGTTAGTCAGATCCTTGGGTGAGACAGATGCCCAATTTGGCTCAGTCACATGGCTGGTGGAAGACAATAATAGCTGTCAACTGGATATTCAGCCAGGAATATTGACCAGAGTACCTGCACTTGGCCTCTCCGCATGTCCTTGGCAGCTCACTGCAGAGAGACTGGTTTCCAAGAGAGATTACCCCAAGAAGAACAAAGCAAAGGAGTCCAACTGTAAACCTCAAAGCTTCTTCTGATTTGGCCTCAGGAATCCTTGAACATCACAACAATCTATTTTCTTGATTCAGAATTCAAGGGGCAGCACAGATTCGAGAAGAAGAAAGCCTAGGAGGGCAGGAATACTGGAAAGAAGGATAGATATGAAGGCCATCTTTGTAAACCAACTACTGTAAATGGTCTTATACCCATGCATTAAAGATGCTAGAAGATTCTGTGGGAAATCCACAGACAGAAACCCCTCAAGAGAGTTGTAGTGTGTGTTGGTCTGTTAGCTTGTTTACCGTATGGCTGTTAGAGGGGGGTAACAAAGCATGCACGAACTGAAATAACATGAGTTTCTGATGGTCAGAAGATTAGAGGTTAGGCAGTACAGATCAGAACAAGCTCAGCAAAGTACAGCCCTGTGGTCTACTGATTTTCTACTGAGCTCTTACGAAGTAAAACTGATGACATGTATAAAAAAAGAGTCAGACTGAAAAGAATATACTACATGATATGTTCAAACTGAAGGAAATGGCTGAAAAAGTAAATTCTAGATTAGTAGTAAGATTAAGGACAGAATTTTCAAATTATGACTTGTTGCTTCAAGGATGTCAATGACTAAATACCAATTTGGAATTTGATTTGAAAAAGAACATGAAATTGCACACAATGGGTGTTCAAATGGCAATCTTATTAATTTTCCCAGTGCCGTAGTTTGACTATAGGTTAATGTGTGATCTAATTTATCTTAAAGAAAAAACATAGTTTATATTATAACCTAAAATATAGACATGTATATCATGTCTGTGTATGATTGTATATGTCTTAATATATATGTAAATCCTCACTCATACTGTATATTTTATGCAAATAATATTTTTTCTTCTTATTGTCACCTAAATCTGGCCTCAATTATTATAAGATAATGAAATATTTTCAAATTTAGTATGCCCCAATTCTAATATTAAAAAGCTGCTATATTTAAGTTACAAAATAACTGTAAAAATGAAGTAAAGGAACCTCTCCAGAAACTATATATTAAGAACTATTTATAAATACTTCAGTGATTTTTGACATTCTTTATTGCACATTGGATTCCTGGCTTTAGTCTTGTCTAGCAATATGTTTATTTGATTTTATCCAATAGCAATATTATTGAATATTGTTCTTATTCAAAATAAACATGCTTGAAATATAGTACCTCTGAAATCTTCAGTAATGCCTTTCTTTTCTTCTGCATTCCTAGAAAAGTCACGTCTGTTATGGAAAATTATGTTGATTATATTCCATTGCACCTGTGTTGATGTGTTTCTGAAAGATGATTTTACCAAGATTATGTGCCAATGGAGAGACTAACTTCTGGGTGGGATTTCTCCTTAAATGTTACAGTCCCCATCTGGAAATTCAGGTAGCTCATAACACATATGAAATTGAATCTGTTAATTTAAATTAACTTTGGAGAAAATGTTCTCCTGTCATCTAGGCTCCAATTTTCCCAGAATTATCTGTGAACCAGGAAGATGGTAATTTAGCTTACTTTGTATTTTTAACCACTGAAATTGAATCTGAATTAACCTGAAGATAACAGCTCACCATTGCTAAACTGATGATTTCAAAGTTTAACATGAGCCTTACAGTAGAGAATTATTGCTTAAATTTCTCTAAAATAAACCAGACAGCAGGAACACATTTGGACTGAATTTACTCTCATTACCTTAAAAGAAGAAAAAAAAATTGAGACTCATGTTACATACTGCTATTGACTTTTCTAAGCTAATGTTTTCTTCTATGTCCAATCAATAAGACTTGCCAAAAGGATTAGTTGTATGCTTCAGCAGGGAAACGGAAACTACTCTGTTTATCTGTCTCTTAGACTATGAGCAGGAGAAAGAAGATGGAGGAAAATCTCAGAGAGAATATGTCTAAAAACTCACATGAAAAACGCAGAAGAATATTCTTCATCCTTCCAAAATGGTAAATATTGATTAATAAAACCGTATAATCCACCTGCAATGCAGGAGACTTGGGTTCTATCCCTAGGTCAAAAAGATCCCCCGGAGGCTGCCCACTCCAGCATTCTTGCCTGGGGAATCCCATGGACAGAGGAGCCTGATGGGCTACAGTCCATGGGGCCACAAAGAGTCAGACACGCTAACACACACATCAAGCATGACCTTAAGACCACATAAGGAGAGGGCACCAGTAACATACATGGAGGATACACATTGGTCAGCAAGGTAGAACAAGAACAGATGTGAGTCTGCGTAAACAAAATGGAATCAAAAGAGCAATATACCCGTGACCATGACAAAGGGAGAAAATCAAAGGACATGCAGATAATTGACATTCCAGATAACAATCAGAAAGTCAGAGAGACAAATAAACTAGAAAAACCCTCAGGAGCTGAGACAGTGAAATATGGAGAACACATGTATCACAATAACAACGAAAATCACCCCTGTGTTCCAGAGCTCCAATCACCCTTTCTGGCACATGATAGGTATGTGTGGTTTCAAATTAAACTCTGATGGATTGAAGACTGAATAGCTTGCTGGTCCAGAGTGTCCTCATCTACTGAAGTGTCAAGGATCATAGGTATATTATTATTATCTCTGAAGTTCAGTTTCCTCAAATGAGAAAGGAAAATAGTAGCAGTAATGATCCACTGGATGATTTTGGTATTTTGTGATCATAATGTGATTGACTGTGTTTTCTCAATTCCAAGTGAAACTCCAAATGATGGTCTTCTTCCTGTTCATGTTTATCTAGATGGGATGTCATGGAAGGAAACATTCCAAGTGAGAATAAAATTAAAAAAAAAAATACAAAGGACAAAAGTCTATTCAGGGCCAAATAATGCTGCATGGGAAAAGCATTCATATATTAATGTCTCAAAAAGATTCCATGTATTTATGATATTGTCATATTCTTGGCTCAGAAGTTACTGTGATTAATTTAGTAAAACCAATAGCCTGAATCCTCAGTTCTCTGATAATTGATGGAAAAATGGCATTGTGTAATTTTGTTTTCCATTTTGCAAAGAAGTTAAATGGATTTAAGGCAGTCAGCTATTTATTCCTATAATTTTGTCTCCCTGCTTTTCTAAACAGGGACTTGCTAGTAGGACTGAAAAGAGACTAGAGTACAAAATCTCCTTTTCCCTCTGGATCACCAGTTTCTACTAATCTGAAAGGTCACTCAATTTGGACACATAAATGCAACCAAGCAATTCTGAGTAGCCTAATTTTTAAACATGATGACACCAACACAGAGATAGCCCCTAATAGGTCAGACTGTAAAAAATCTGCTTGCAATGCAGGAGACCCAGGTTCAATCTCTGGCTCAGGAAGATCCAGTGGAGAAGGGAATGGCTACCCACTCCAGTATTCTTGGCTGGAGAATCCCATGGATAGAGAAGCCTGGCTGGCTACAGTCCGTGGGGTTGCAAAGGGTCAGACACGACTGAGCAAATAACACTTTCCACACCAACACAAGTCTCCGAGTTCCTTATTCCACTTGCTTGCTTTCTTCATAATACAATTTTTGTTTTAATGTCCTCTGAAGCTGCTATCATGAGATGATTTGTTGGTGTCAAAATTTCCATTCAAGAATGCATTTACTCAGCATCTTTGCAACAGATCATTAATTCCTCAACTACACAGTGGGGCAACCGAACTAGGTCATCTCTAAATATCTGTCCTTTCTTATATTGTGTAATATTTGATCTATGATTTGAAATTAAATACCTAAGAAGAAAAGCAAGCCCACTCAAAGTCATCATCATCGTCATGTTTATTGGTAAGTAGAGATCTTGGTATACTATAAACCATCTGTAATAAAGTACTTTGTATTGACAAAGATGGCCTTTTAATATTTCCCTCAGCTTCACTAAAATTTAGATAGGTTTCTGCTTCACTACAGTTTTCTAAACTCCCTTTTCTTAGAGCACTTTACTTGCAATTGTAAATTTTGTCTGTGCTCTTTTGAGATGTAAATCTTCTTTCTTTCTCTGCCTGTTTTACCATTCAGGAAAGTCTTTCTCAAAGACCAGAAAGCCAGGACAGAGTAGGAGCTTAGATAAACACCAAATACCAAACACAGATGGTCTATTCACCCTCCTTGTCAACCTTCCTCACATCCTCCAGTACTATCCCACTAGCTCACCTCAACTCTGAACAACTCCCCCAGCATTTTCTTCAACAGAGTATGTAGGGAAGGAAAACAGATTCTCTTAGGGTCCCTAGCTGGATCTGAAAATTAAACTGACTAAAAGAGATTAACAGGAGAAAAGCACACAAATTATTTACTCTAAGTTTGACATGACAAGGGAGACTTAGACAGGAAATAAAGGCCCAAGGAAAAAGTTAGACCTGTATATTTTTATGCACAGGTTTAATGAAGGTAAACAGATTTAAGTTTGATGAACAGTGAACAGTTGCAGAGGAATATGATAGGTTAAGGAATATGGGAGAAAACAGGCAGAAAATTGTGTGCGTGCATACTCAGTCATATCTGACTTTTTGCAAGCCTGTGGACTGTAGCCCTCTAGGCTCCACTGTCCATGGAATTTTCCAGGCAAGAATACTGGAGTGGATTGCCACTTCCTGCTCCAGGGGATCTTCCTGACCCAGGGACTGAACCTGCGTCTCCTGTGTCTCCTGCATTTCCAGGTGGATTCTTTACCACCAAGGCACCTGGGAAGTCCAGGAGAAACACAGTAAGCCCTGTTTTTTAGGATTCTTCTTGGCTTCCCTTTGTTTTTGGAAACAAGCATGGAAGGGCATCTCTCTCAGAAGGATTCTGTGACCTGTTCAATAAAGAAAGGTGAGGGGAGAAGGAGGACACAGTGCCCATCTTCTCCCACCATTTTCTCAACTCCTTCAGCTTAAAATATTCAATATGCCAAGATGTCATAGTTTGGGGTAACATGTCCTGAACCCCATAGGGGAGAGAAATTGAACTCTCTCTCCCCTATGCAACACTCTCAAGTAAAATATTTCTTAATTTGTTCAGTTCAATATTTATTTAACAATATTCATTATCTTAGTCTTTCTAACAATAGAAAACAGAAAATTGAATTATTGGCTACTGTTTATATTTGAGAGAATAAGGGATTAAATCACAGGCTCTGCCTCTCAGCTCATTCTTAAAGTAGACTAGTTGTGTGGGTTAGAATCACAAATATTTGTTAACATTTATGGTTATTGTGTGCCATGCATTTTTTAAAGTGGCTTACATACACTAACTTATTTAATGCCCTAATTAAGTCATGAATAGCTAAATCATCATTCCCACTTTACAAATGAAGAAACTCAAAAGAGTTCAAGTTATTTGCATATATTGGCATTTCTAGGAAGTTGTAGAGCCAAGATGGAAAAGAAGAGAATCTAGCATAGAAGCCCACAGTCTTATCAGACTGGACAGCATTTCTATAGTTGAGAAGTACCTGGACCCAACACCCAAGATGCAGTAGATAGGGGACAGTCAAAGTTTTTTCATTTCTATCATTATTTACCACTTTATTAATATACACATATCATGTTATTCTTGTTGGAATATTTCAATAAAACATAAGCATGAATTGTTTGGAGTGGTATTTATAAGACAAGAAGCTCTTTGTACTATTCATTTAATATTGCATATATCATTTACTTATCATGTCTGCCTTCTGGTAAGACTCACCGATCTAGCAGGAAGCCCACATTTAGAACAGGTTGGTAGAGAAGAGGCAGGGTTCCAAAGAAATGGGAAGCTGGCACAATCCATCTTACATAGAATATCTGGCAGAGAGAATTACACATTTAATCAAAATACACCATCTATTCCTGAAGCAAGAATAGCAAGGTGTGAGCCTGGAAAGTGAAGAAGAGGAGCACAGACCCAAGAAAGCAAAGAAGAACAAAACCAACATCAGCATGTTGGGGTACATTTCTCCCTTCCTTCAATGTCTCACTTGACCAATCTGTGACATTAGAATAAACGTGGGCTTCCTTGGTGGCTCAGACAGCAAAGAATCCACCTGCAATGCGGGAAACTTGGGTTCGACCCCTGGGTTGGAAAGATCGCCGGAAGGAGGGCATGGCAACCCAACTGCAGTACTCTTGCCTGGAGAATCACCAAGGACAGAGGGGCCTGGTGGGCTACAGTCCATGGGGTCACAAAGAGTTGGACATGACTGAGCAACTAAGCACAGCCATTCTCCCTAAATAACTCAAAGCAATGAAAATAAAATGGATTTATGAAATCTTTGGATATAAAATTATCAAAATGTTAAAAAGAAAACCATATTTCCCGAAAGGGACCTTTGGTGGCTGCCTCCTTGCAATAAAAGGGTATGATATTCTTCAGTCGTGGAGAATGGAGATTATTCTCAATGATGGAGACATCATAATCTCATTTAACATATATTCAAGTGCATGACAACAATAACAACAACAAAAAGCATTAGGGCTTCCACCTCCCAATGCAGGGGACACAGGGTCCCCAGTCTGGGGAGATTCCACATGTAATGGAGCAACTAAGCCTGTGCACCACAAATATTGAAACCCACGTGCCCTAGAGTTTATGAGCTGAAACAAGAGAAGCTACTGCAATGAGAAGCCCATGCACCACAACGAAGAGTAGCCCCTGTTCCCCACAACCGGGATGTCCCTGCTCCCCACAACCGGGATGTCCCTGCATGCTGTAAGGATGACCCAATGCAGCCGAAAGTAAACAAACAAAGAAATGAACCTTATTAAAAAATTAAGCAAGCATAAAAAAATATCTAAGGAAATTTCAATAATGCCTGATAGGCTGAATAGTTAAAGTGCTATTTGAATAATTAAAGAGCTATTTGAAGAAGGGGATGGCTATCCACTCCAGTATTCTTGCCTGGAGAATTTCATGGACAGAGGATCTTGGTAGGCTACAGTCCACAGGGAAGCAAAGGAAACGACTGAGAGACTTTGACTTCGCTTGAATGCTTCATAGCCAAAAAAAAAAAAAAGCTGCCATTTATACTCCTGTTTCACTCTTTGTGAAGACCTTGTATTGACACACAAATAAAATCAGGACAGATTTTCTATTCTTACAGTAATACATTTTCATCTATGTCAGACTTTTTGTTGGTGAATTTCTTTAATCACTTAAGGACTAACATCGACACCTTATTAAGTCAGCTTATTGCCTTAAGGCTTATAATAATAAATAATAAAGCTCAATATTATTTTTCTGATGAGAAGGCTTCTTTTTACTCGTATACTGAAGTTTTGCTGGCTTGGTCTATTAAAACTGAGAACCCAAGAAAAGGTAACACTTTGAATAGTATGCAAATATTTCAAATGTTTTTTTTTTTTTTTTAAATTACCCATTCCAATCTTTGGCTAAAGGTGAATAGAAAATGATAATTATTTTTATTGATATGTATGTTCACTTAGCAAGTGTTATTCCCAAAGTTTAGTTATTTACATAACCTCTCTCTGAGTTATCTCTCCTGCTGACTTAGTATCTATGTCAGCACAACTAAAATTAGCAACAATAAAAAAACCCTAGATCTGTCTTTCTGTAGTATCCAAGAGCTAGGCGATGTGTTATGTGAGTGTGTGAAACCCAAGTGGCACTTGTCTCCGACTCTTTGCAACCCCACTGACTGGACTGTAGCCTACTAGACTTCTCTGTCCATGGAATTCTCCAGGCAAGAGTACTGGAGTGGAGTGCCATGAAGTAACTAGGAATTTATTCAAATTTTTCATGAATATCTGATCAATGATATCCACATCTTTAGAGAATCAGCTCTTACTTAAAATTTTATCTTATATATAAAGACATTTAGACAATCTTGAAAAGCAAAGAAATAAATTTTCTAAAGTTTATAATACTTTCAATTTGGATTACTGTAAATAAGATTATTACATATAGGAAACGCTAGATACTATTAGGTTTTTTTTTCCTGTTTTTTTAGTGATGGCTTGTTTAGAATAGTTATTATGTCAGCCATCCCTTATATTTCCTTCTATCCTCTTTATGTGGTAAATCAACTCTAGGCCACCCATGATCCCCACTCCCAGTACCATTTCTGGTTTTATTCTCTTCCTGTGGAATATGGGTGAGACCTGTGAAGTGGTTCTAACCAATAACATATGGCAAAAATGATTAGATGTCATGTCTGTGATTACATTATATAAAATATCACCTCGCTAGCAATCTCTGTCTAGCAAGCTCTTCGTGTCCGACTCTTTGTGACCCCATGGACTGTAGCTTACCAGGCTCCTTAGTCCATGGGATTTTCCAGGCATGAATACTGGAGTGGGTTGCCATTTCCTTCTCCAGGGGATTGTCCCGACTGAGGGATCAAACCTGGGTCTCCCACATTGTAGGCAGACGCTTTACTGTCTGAGCTACCAGGGAAACCCATAAGGGCTCTCAAACTCAATCTAGACATTCTTCTTTATGGCATGATGAAGCAAGCAACCATGTTGAAGAAATCCAAGCAGCAAGACAATGTGTGGAGCCTCTAGGAGCTGGGGGTGGCTGGCCTTCAACTAACAACCAGCAAAGGTTGGGGTTTTCAGTTTTATCATCTCAAGGAGATTAATTCTGCAACAACTTGAGTAAGCTTGGAAGCAGATTTTCCCCTAATTCAGCCTCTCTGTAAAAAACACAGCCCAATCGCCACCTCCATTTTATGCTTATGAGAATAAAAGCAGATGATCCAATTAAGCTTTATCTGGACTCCTGATTTAAAAAACAAAACAGAACAAAACTTGTGTATAATAAATACACATTGTTTTATGCCATTACAGTTGTAGTAATTTGTGACAGATGAAGCAGTAATAAGCTAGTTTAACAATTTCATTAATTAAATAAATATTCAGGCACCAAATTCAAAAATATATATTTGCACATAATAAAAATAACACAGACTACAAAGAGTACATGATGAAAATGTCTTTCTCATAAGAAAAGTAGTTCTAGTTCCAAAATGTAACCATGATTTAAGCATTCTGTAACCTACCAAAAGGATTCTGAACAATTTCAAGCAATCCATGATGATTTTATGTCCCCAAAATTTGTCCTGAACCTATATACTTGGAAGATTAATTTGAGTGAAAGTAATATAGTAGTAAAGGGTTAATTTTTCATTGTTTTAAATATATGCGTGTGAAATGAAAATATCTCCTACGGTATCAATAAACAAGAAATTTCACAGCCATCAGCGATTTCTGGCCCCCAAACATGAATGAGGGCTCCCATAACTGTGATCCAGAGGATTGCTAAGGAACTGGGGGAATGCAAGAAGCAAGATGAACAAGGAAACGGGATTGGCCGGATAGCCCAGAGCATATCAGCTCAGTTCAGTCGCTCAGTCTGGTCCAACTCTTTGGGACCCCATGGCTTGCAGCACGCCAGGATTCCCTGTCCATCACCAATGCCCGGAGCTTGCTCAGACTCATGTCCATTGAGTCGTGATACCATCTAACCATCTCATCCTCTGTCATCCCCCTCTCCTCCTGCCTTCAGTCTTTCCCAGCATCAGGGTCTTTTCAAATGAGTCAGTTCTTTGCATCAGTTGGCCGAAGTATTGGAGTTTCAGCTTCAGCATAAGTCCTTCCATTGAATATTCAAGACTGATTGCCTTTAGGATGGACTGGTTGGGTCTCCTTGCAGTCCAAGGGACTCTCAAGAGTCTTCTCCAATACCACAGTTCAAAAGCATCAATTATTTGGTGCTTGGCTTTCTTTTTTTTTTTAACATAAATTTATTTATTTTAATTGGAGGTTAATTACTTTATAATATTGTATTGGTTTTGCCATACATCAACACGAATCTGCCACAGGTATACACGTGTTCCCCATCCTGAACCCCTCTCCCTCTTCCCTCCCCATACCATCCCTCTGGGTCGTCTCAGTGCACCAGCCCCAGGCATCCAGTATCATGCATCGAATCTGGACTGGCGATTCATTTCATATATGATATTATAGATGTTTCAATGCCATCCCACCCCCTCCCTCTCCCACAGACTCCCACAGTCAAAAGACTGTTCTATACATCTGTGGCAGTCCAACTTTCACATGCATGCATGACTACTGGAAAAACCATAGCTTTGACTAGACTGACCTTTGTTGGCAAAGTAACGTCTCTGCTTTTTAATATGGTGTCTAGTTTTGTCATAGCTTTTCTTCCAGGGAGGAAACATCATTTAATTTCATGGCTGCAGTCACCATCTGCAGTGACTAAAGTCTGTCACTGTTTCCATTATTGCCCCAGCTATTTGCTGTGAGATGATGGGACCGATGCCAAGATCTTTATTTTACTTATGAAAGGAATTAATTCAGTGAGCCCAGAGGCCTGTATCTTCCCATAAATAGAATGCTAAATCGCTTAACTTGATTTCTGATCTTTGATATTCAAATAGCCTGTTCCTTCTATTGCAAACTTGTTTGTAGTCTGACTTTCCCTCCTGTCTCCTTGGGGCAGTTTTTGCTCAGATGGTAAATAATCTACCTGTAATTCAGAAGACCTGGGTTTGTTCCCTGGGTCCGATCCCTGCGTGGAAAGACGCCCTGGAGAAGGAAACGGCAAGCACTCCAGGATTCTTACCTGGAGAATTCCGTGGACAGAGGAGTCTGGCGAACTAGTCCACGGGGTTGCAAAGAGTCGGAAACGACTGAGCGACTAGCACACACACACATTGATACGCTCTCCAGGCTCAGAGTCCTAAACATTCCCACCAAATAAAATAACTCTCTACTTTCATTGTGACTACCTATTTTTAGTCTCCGTGTGATGTCTGGATATTTCTGTGCACAACTGAAATTTTACTGTCCTTTCTTCAGTGAATTATCAGTTTATATTCTTTGCCCAGGTTTATTCAGGAATTTCTCATCCATTTATGGACACCATTAGTATATTACTAACAGCAATATATTGTTTCTCACAATGTTTAAATTTTTTATATTTTTCTGATATGCTTTTTTGACTTAGTTTTGGATTTCTGTTCCTCTGGAGAAATGTTTGAACCTAATACAACCAAATCTGTAAAGCTTTCTCTTCATGGTAATTCTGAAACAAGTATTTTATAAAATAATATTTAGAAAGTATGTACATTTCACATACTGATTTTTTCCCTATTCTTTCAAAACGGTGAGTATGACCTATAAAAATTATTTTCTTTGATAGTTTTGAAGTTAAAAATAAGTTCCAATTCTTTCAATAAATACCATATGTATTTAGCATAAATCCACTAAACTGGCAAACCCTCATGTTAATTATTATTTTTACTCTTGAAATACTAACAAAAACACACAACTTTGGAATATTAGAATTGCAAGAGACCCCTACTGATTTTTGGTTGACTGACATAAATGTTTCCATGTTATGCTCTGTATTTATATAAATTACATACTATCATTACTTTATACAATGAATTTGAGGCAGGAGATAGATCAGCCCCTTCAAGGTGAGCAGCTTGAGTTCATTCCTTGTGGACAGAAATTCCAAAAATAGGATAATTGAGAGGAGGCTGGGCCTTGCCCAGATAAGAAATAAAATACCACATAGTTTTCATTCTCAAAGTCAAGGAGACATTTCTGACTAGAAAGCTCCTTGGAGGTCAAAAGGGGAGTGACACCAAGTTACCCATAAGCCATTCTGCCGGAATCCATCTTGCTTATGAGATGCACAGGCACACGTGGGAGGATCCTGATATATGCCAAATAAGGGCTCAGAACCAGGCAAATCAAAATAATGGGCCACAGAAAACTCAGAAGTGCCTCAAATCAGTGATTGAAACTACCGCAAGCACACGGCTGTCTGAGCCCACCCACGTCTATATCCACACATATGTCTATCCACATGTGCGTACTATTCTTTTTCCTCCTAGTAAACACTTGACTTGTTTCACAGCTTTCCATCTTTGTGGGAATTATTTTCTGCAAAGCTGGAGGGCCAGGGTCTTGTTTTATCACTGAGTGCTGGTCTAGTGGCTAGGATTCAGCTCTCTCACTGCCATGGTCCAATCTCAATTTCCTCCACGTCACTGCAGGTCAAGGCGGCTCAAGATCAAATACACATATCAATACATGTATTGTGAAGAAGGCTGAGCGCCAAAGAATTGATGCTTTTGAACTGTGGTGTTGGAGAAGACTCTTGAGAGTCCCTTGGACTGCAAGGAGATCCAACCAATCCATTCTAAAGAAGATCCACCCTGGGATTTCTTTGGAAGGAATGATGCTAAAGCTGAAACTCCAGTACTTTGGCCACCTCATGAGAAGAGTTGACTCATTGGAAAAGACTCTCATGCTGGGAGGGATTGGGGGCAGGAGGAGAAGGGGACAACCCAGGATGAAATGGCTGGATGGCATCACGGACTCAATGGATGTGAGTCTGAGTGAACTCTGGGAGTTGGTGATGGACAGGGAGGCCTGGAGTGCTGCAATTCATGGGGTCGCAAAGAGTCGGACATGACTGAGCGACTGAACTGATACATGTATTATTTGCTCTGCCTACAATTCCATATATAGTCACAGACTTATCAACTTGGATTACTTTCCATTTTTTTCTTGGGATAAATTTTTAATGGTCTCCTGATTACCTTCTAGAATTGATGAGAATATTAGATGACATGCAAAGATAAATGACTGGTGAATGACAGGTTATTAATCAATTCCCCTCTCTATCCCTCACTCCACAATCAATAAAGCATCAATGATAATGATGTACACATTATTTATTGTAGCATTGTTCATAAGAACAATTTTTAATGTGTTTTAAGTGAAGAAATAAATAATTTTAGTTTACTTGTACTTGAAATAGAGCAACAAAATGAATGAGCTACAGTTGTGATTGTATATATTAATGTCATATTAGTCAGAGGAATATTCTATGCTTTGTATAATAGCTCAAATACACTAAAGAATTCTTTATTCACATGCATTTCTCCTCAGCTGTCAGCTTTTCTCCAAGTGGTGATTCAGGAACTAAGCATTTCCCATCTTGTGGTCCCATTATCCTCTAAGACATTGTCATCATTCTCATTCTGCAAGCAGAAATGGAAAAACGTCAGAGAGAATCCTTGTTATTTAAAATAAACTGACCAGAAATATACTATCACTTTTATTCACATTCCATTACCTAAAACTCAATCATATGGCCCCACCTATCTATGAAGGTGGCTGCAAAATAGAGTTCATGTGATCCCTCCACACCAAAATGGATTTTAAAAAAAATGCATAGACAGTTTTTGTCACTTATATTGACATACATTAGTCTTGTAAAGATAACATTGAGTGAAAAAACAGCAAGTTTTAAAAGGTTATGACTGTTATTAAACAGCTTCTATAAAAATAAAATGCATGCTTTCAAACCATATGATATCGAGGAAATATGTGGATGTAACAAAAATATAAAGAAATAATTTATCATTTATGGAAATCATAAATCTCAAATTCAGAAGAGTAGTTATCTTGAAAGTAAGGAAAAGGAGTATGTTGAGGGTACACAGCGATGGTACCCCACTCCAGTACTCTAGCCTGGAAAATCCCATGGATGGAGGAGTCTGGTAGGCTGCAGTCCATGGGGTCACGAAGAGTCAGACATGACTGAACGACTTCACTTTCACTTTTCACTTCCATGCATAGGAGAAGGAAATGGCAACCCACTCCAGTGTTCTTGCCTGGAGAATCCCAGGGACGGGGGTCCTGGTGGGCTGCCGTCTATGGGGTCGCACAGAGTCAGACACGACTGAAGCGACTTAGCAGCAGCAGCAGCAGCACCATCAGGGTACATAAGAGAGCACAAACTTTATAATTTTTTTTTCAATTTCTTAACCTATTATATAAGCCTTTACACAGAATATTTCAAAATATATTTTTAAAAGAACCTGGAAAATTATGATTCTTTATAAGAGAAGATATAAGCCATATAAGAAAACCAGCTATCTAGATTACTTAGAGGGTTGCATGTGTGGGAGAAAAGGCAGAACTGAGACTGGACAATGCTAACATATCTCAGAGCACTACTTAGCACTTGCATTTATATGAAAAAAAAAAAAAGACTAAATACATTTATGTGATGAAGACCTATAGAACTTGGTGTAAAATGAAAAACGTGATGCCTTTTAAAACTCCACTTGAGCATTCCTAAGCAATGTTTCCTCTTTAAGCTGAAACATTATAAGCCTTATGACCTCTCCTCTTAAGATAGGCTGAAATATGCCTATTGGTTTTGATCAACTGATGAAAAACCCACAAGCTAGCAAAACAAGTTGCTTACTGTGGATTCCACTAAGGAGGATTAGGAATTCTTTTCACCTCAGTGAAAATTTATTCTGTTGACTTTATGGGGCTTAAGAATGAACCTTCTCAAAATGTGTCCCTTTTACATGCAGATTATTCTGAGCTAAAGGCAACTGAGACCCTGAGGCTTCAAGAGAAGCTACTGGCCCTCCCTTAACTGCCTAGACTAATTTAATTTTTTTTTTCCCCCAGATAAGAGGTATTACTGGAGATAAATTTTATCGGAGTGGTTCCGTCTATATGGCAGAGCAAATATCTAATTATCAAACATCTGTTCTTAACATTCTAAGAAAGATCCTCCTGTCCTTGGAAGCCAGGCCCCTAACTCATTCCTTAGCTCAGGATGGCATATATAATAACTTTTACCTTCCTGTCTCTGAACATCTTATGTATGTGCAAGTCTAGTATATACAAAATTAAATTTGAGTTTCTTTTGTTAATCTGTCTCATTTCAGTTTAACTCTTAGACCAGCCAGAAGAACATAAAGGGTAAAAGAATGTCATCCTCCTTACCAACAACTTCTTCAGCTTTTCTTTGTTTGAGAACTAAGATTTCATGGGAAGAATACCTTAAAGTGTCTCTAACCAAACTGCAGTGTTTTATTGTATTTTCTTCTGAAGTATTGATAACACCACATTAGTATTCCCAAAGTATGTCTTGGCAAGATATCTAAGTATTTTAACATTATTTTAATTAACCAATTAACCTTTATTTTGTCCATTAGTATATTTGAAGACATTAAGCACTTATCTGCACTCAGTTATTGCCGAACAATTAAGTTTAAGAATTTGCTTCTTGAACAAAAATTTAGCAACATAAGAAGACCCACAACTGTTTGTCATAATTGAAAGTGAAAACAAATGCTGATGGTTAATCAGTGAGAGCAGTGGATAATATTTGTCACTGAAATGCCAAGGGAGAAAATGCAAAGGAAAGTGGTCATTAAAGGAAACTTCACAGAGGAAAATAGAGTTTGTATCAAGACTTGTGGCCTATTTATTAGATTTAAAAATGAAGATAAGAGACAGGAACAACTGTGTAAGTCATTTCAAAGTAAAATTTATTTAGAGTATATATCCTTGATAAAACCAAAAATACCTATGTTATATGTGAAGATGGGCAGATACAGAGGACTAATCAATTCCTTTTTTTATCTATTGAATAACTATACAGATATATTCCCTTCTCCATATAAGGGAGTTTAATTAAAATTTATCCTTGAAAATTATTGTTTACTTCAACAAAGTTAATATACTAGGGCATAAATGTGTAACTACTATATATTCTCAATACAGGTTTATAGAAGTAAATAAATGTGATTGGTTTAAAATAAATTGTTAAACTGTGAATGTTGTCCTTAAGACATAGGCTATATCATGCTTTATTAAAGAATATTTGTTGTGGGCCACTGAGGTTTATGTTGAGTATGACAGATGACATCTAAGAATGTAACTATATAAATACATCAAAACAATAATGGTTATGAGTAGTTAATAATTATACTCAATGTTTCTTAGGCATACGAAAAATCATTTTATTTTTCGATTACTTGAATGTAAGACTCACAAAGGTATAACTTTTTCTGAGTGGTATCTTGTTATATTTTCAGGACCTTGGACAGTACCTGACATAGCATTTCAACACAGTAAGTAGTTAAAAAGTTTTCCATTTACATGAATTTTCACATTTATAACATAATATATACTTATTTATATGTACAGATATATTTGTCATGTATCTTTCTCAAGTTAAAAATCTTTGTTTATAAAAATTTTGCATTTATATACTTCAATAATAAGCCACACTGAGAAGGAACATAAATCAGAATAGGACAAATTATTTAGTCATGCACACATTTGACTAATTTAGCAATTAGTGTTTATCAACTAATATCTTCCTAAACTGATATCAAAGGAAAACAAATCTTAATTTGGCAAAATCTGTCCTAAGACTCTAAAAAATGAATGCTTGTTTTAACCTTCAAATAACAAAACACCATATTTAACACATAGGAGTTTATTCCTAAGTCACATTAAATACATTCAGAAGCGTTCTTTCCCCTGTCCCACTTAGTTACAGTCATTCAGTGTCCCAAGTTGCCAGAAGTCCCACCAATTTCATCACGCCCCTTCCTAGGTTCCCCAAATGTTGCTGACTAGCCAGCCTCTGAGGAGAGAAGAGAGATCACACAGGGAGGTGTCTATAAGCCAGGCCTGGAACTGGAACACGTTCCTGCCACTCTCTTTGCATTAGCTGGAACTCTCCATAGGGCTACCCGCATCCGCATCCACGGGGGACTCTGGGAAATGCCATCTAGCTCCATACGAGGAAACCATTTTGGTGCCCACTTCGCAGTCTCTCCCACAGACTCAATCATCTGATCTCATCACTCATCTGGAGACAGGGACTTTATTTGGAGGGAAATACAACTAAGTGAACAAATGAGTCAGACATGACTTAGAGACTGAACAACGGACCGCAACTAAAGGACTGAGGTGAAGAAATATGTGTTTTGATGAAGAAACAAGTGTGGAAATTGACTGAAAAATGAAGAGCTAAATGCAATCTTGGGCTCCGGGAGCAAGTTCATAAACCCTCATAAAATCTGCAACCATCAGTGTCTTTTAGACCAAGTGGTAAAAAGAGACTTTCTGAATGTGGGAGGAAAAACTACAGGCATAAAGACAACCCCTTGGATCTAGCCTCAGAACTGCGAGACTTTATTCCAATTAATATATTGACAGTATTCAGCTCTCACATAATTTGCAATTCAATATATGAAAGGGAAAACTACTACAAAGAGCTGTTATGAATCTTAGGTTGGCACAGGAAAATGTCTAGAAATACAAGGGAGCTGACAGCCACCTCAGATATAAATTATCACCCAAGTTAATGAGGATTGAACAGGACACATGAACTATGATCTTTAAACAGCACCTGTAAAATAACTCCAAAAGTTTAATCACTTGATATGCTTTTAGAAAGACATCATGAACTACCTGAAATGCAAAAAAAAAAAAAAAAAAAAAAAAAAAAAACCCAACTCTTCAAAATATGTTTTGTAGGGGTTTTTGTAGCTGGTCAAACAATTAAATTGACATAAGACAGATCAGCAGAAGAAAAACAACAAAATCATACAAGAAGACTCAAAAGGCAGCCAGGCAATTGAAGCTTATGGCATGTCCAGAGCTAAGTAAAGGAGCGAGGTTCTGAGAATACAGAGGAGAGGAAAGCCATTTACAGGAAGGCAAAGCGGTTAAGAAAATAAACGTTGCTCTGTTTTGTAGTTATGCTTCTTAGGTTAAAAGGTAATAGCTCTCTTCCTGGCACAGGCCTCCTTTCCAATGGTAATTTTGGCAGTTAAAGAGAAGTTAAAGGGCTTTTCCTCAATCTGCTGGGTTTCGATGATTACCTTTAGCTCAAAATAATTCTTATGCCAAAATGGCATATTTGGGGGGTGACAAAATTTGCTTTCAGCCTCATCGCTTAGGTGAACTCTTTAAAGGTTGTAGAGTCATACAATTTTTTAATCTAAAACATACAATTTTTAATATACACTTCTTCAGACACTTATCAACCATCTTGCTTGTAGGAGATTTAATAAAATAAGCTATGAGGAAGCAAAAATAAACACACCCTCTTTCTCTGCCAGAATCTACGTTTTAAAACAAGTGCTCTAATTTCCTCATAACAGATACTCTTTCGTGACAGCATGCCTTCATTCCTTTCTTCACATAATCCCAATGATAGCAAAACTGGGAGTTAAGTGCACAGATACTGAAGATGGGTCTAGCAGTTATTCTCTGGCTTTTGTCTAATTTCTTACGATCCATAAATCTCACCTATAAAGTGGAGTAATAAAATATATCCTTCATGCACAATGCTTAGCACATTGCAAGTTCTCAAAACTGTCGTCATTACCATACATTTTTTAAATCCAGTTTTCTCAAATAAATGATAATTGTCTTGGCTGTTGTAAGTCTATTCTCTACTGCTAAACAATGTCGATCTATTCATGAAATTTTGCCTGTACGAATGGTGCTGTTCAAAATAAAATAACTTAATTGGCAGCTGTTATTCTTATTACTGGGGATGTGGAATTAGTATATAATGGAGCAAGAAGCTATGGGCCCTTCCCAGGACAGACTCCTCCCCCATATCCTCTGCTTTAGCTCCTCCCTGAAGTACCTAGGTAATAGTATCTGATGCACATTTCCTGAGCTGCTTTACAGAGGCTAACATGGAAATTAACTACTTGATGATATCAGCAAATAGCTCCTGGACCTACTGGCAACTAACAGTTGATAATGGCAACCCAAGTGACACCACCCTGCTACTGGGCAGCCCTATAGCAAGGTCTGGCATGCTGCAGTCCACAGGGACACAAAGAGTCAGACACAACTGAGCAACTGAACAACAACATAGCAAGGCCACAAGCATGGAGCCCTGTACCAAAGTCACAGAACAAAAGTCTCTGGAACTGAACATGCCCCATAGTTGCTATGACCCTTGGGATCTAACCTGGCCAGTTCCCTGATTCCATATTAGGTAAAAAGCCCACATCCTAACCAATCACCTAATGCCTCTCTCCCAGGAGGAGTTTTTTGTCTTAAGGCTATAAAAATTGTCTACTAGCACACAAAAGGGGTCTGCTTTCCCTTGAGCTGGCCCCCTGTTCTAACAGTCAGCTCTCCCTTGAGCAAGTCCACTGTTCTAACATCGCCTCCCTCTCTAATAAACTTCATTCTCTCATTCTGCCTCATGTCTGGAGATTCTTTTCCAACCTATGCACAGACCATGACAATTACCTCAACATCAAACTATCAGAGAATTATCAACTAGCTGATCACAAACCCTGAGACTCTCCTCCCTCACCAGCCCTTTAAAAAATGCTTTCCTGAAACTTACTGGGGAGTTCAAGTGTTTGGGACATGAGCTGCTTTGAACTCCTTGCTTGGAGCCCTTCAATAAACACTGCACTTCTCTTCCCCAAACCTGGTGTCAGTAGATTTGTTTTACTGTGAATGGGAGTGAGTGGAACCAAGTTTGGTTTGGTAACAAGCTTATATATACATATATATTAATCTGGGCAAGATGTTAAAAATTACTCTTGTATTTATTCTGAGGTTCATGATATTGGTATGTGTGTTCTGGGAGCTTCAGTTATGTTTAGAAGTCAGTTATCAGTTTGAAGGTGAAAAATAAAGAAGAAATTAGGTTTAGAACAGGTTTTCAATCATTGTTGTTCTTCAGTCTCCAAGTTGGGTCCAACTCTTTACAATGCCGTGGACTGCAGAACAGCAAGCCTCTCTGTCCCTCACCATCTCCCAGAGTTTGCCCAAGTTCATGTCCATCGAGTCGGTGATGCCATCCAACCATCTCGTCCTCTGTAGTCCCCTTCTCCTTCTGCCTTCAATCTTACTGGCATCAGGGTCTTTTCCAATGAGTCAGCTCTTTGCATCAGGTGGCCAAAGTATTGGAGGTTCAGCTTCAGCATCAGTCCTTCCAATGAATATTCAGGGCTGATTTTCTTTAGGATGGACTGGTTTCATCTCCTTGCTGTCTTTGAGTGTAAAGGCACTCTCAAGAGTCTTCTCCAGTACCACAGTTTGAAGACATCAATTGTTCGGTGCTCAGCCTTCTTTATGATCCAACTCTCACTTCCGTACATGACTACTGGAAAGACCGTAGCTTTGACTATACGGACCTTTGTCAGCAAAGTGATGTCTTTGCTTTTTAACATACTGTCTAGGTTTGTCATAGCTTTCCTTCCAAGAAGCACTCGTCTTCTAGATTTCAGGTATGCAGTCACAATCCACAGTGACTTTAGAGCTGAAGAAGAGGAAATCTGTCATTGCTTTCAACTTTTCCCCCTCTATTTGCCATGAAGTGATGGGACTAGATGCCATGATCTTAGTTTTTTTAATATTGAGTTTTAAGCCAGCTTTTTCACTCTCCTCTTTCACCCTCATCATGAGACTCTTCGATTCCTCTTCACTTTCAATACAAAATTTTATTTCAAGATTTTCAATAAACCTTATTAATTTGCCAATGGAGTTGAGTATTAGTTGTTTTAAGGCCACGTGCCTAAAATGTAACCTTCTAAGATCCCTGGATGCAGGAATGAATTGGGACATTCTATCACATAGAGTATTTGTGAGAGCATTTATGCATTAATGAAAGTCTTTTTTCTATTTGCTTTATTGAATTAAAGATTAAATTTACAGATACCAAAGAGGTATGCTTTCCTGGATCAGTTTGCTATTTACTTTCTAGTTGGATAACAAGATTACATAACAATGGATCTGTGTTTTAGTCAACTGAGTTACACAAGAGGGTTCAGTAAGTGAGGCTTTCAAAAGCGATCTCTTTCTCCTTCAGGACTTTGCCTAGATTAGGGGTCAGCAAATTTTTTCTGTAAAGGGCCAGATAGTAAGTATTTTCACTTTGTGAGTCACTTGGCTGTGTTGCAGAAACTAAAACTCTGCCATTGTAGCCATAGCATATACAAAAATGAATGAGGGGCTTTATTCCAATAAAACTTTATTTACAGCAGGGTACAGGTCAGATCACTTGGGAAAAGAAATATCTGATATGCTCAACTTGTTTCTATCGTTTCCATCTGCCATCATTCTTAAAATCAAATATAGTGTATTTACAACATTAGTAATCTAGTTTGACTTACTTAAAAGAAATTTTGTAACTTAAAGTTGCACAAATGCTTTACTATCTCAAAATTAGAACATAAGAGTGAGAGTTACACAACAATGTGAATGTACTTAGTGCTGCTGGACTGTACAGTTAAATATGGTTAAAATAGTATGTTTTATATTACATGACTTTTACCATAATTAAAAAAAAACACACACATTAAAAACAAGAACGTTTGTAGAGACAAGAATCCTTTGGACTGGGCGCTTCTTGGATCTCTCGTTTCTCTTTGCATTCCATCTGTGATGCTCTACCCTCAAGTTAATATTAACTACTCTCTTCCCATTCCACCCACACACAGTAGGACTATGGTGAGCTGAACATCTCAAGTTTCCTGGGAGGATAAATTAAATAGAAATGATCAGAGAGTAGATATTTCTATGGCTAACAACATACCAAATCTAGAAAGAGGATTTTTATAAGAGTGTCTCCAACTCAGAGGAAAAATCTATTTTTGCTTTGGACATATGGCATTCTGTTACCTGGGTGGCCCACAGTGAAGCTTGCCTCCTGGATTCATACCCTTTGCATATTTTATAGGATGGCGAGAAACACTTTAAACATAAAAAGCTATCTCCATCCTTTGGCTTCCTCTTGCCTCTCTGCTGTGACCTGGCTCTTCATTGTGCACTGACCAATTATATATTCCCCCATCTCTCTCACTCTCTCCAGGTCTGCCTATTCCCTGAGAAAAAAAACAATATTGAAATCAGATCTACAAGGGTCAAGTGTTCAAGTGAAAGGAAGAAGTACATTCTCTCACTTTAAATCAAAAGCTAGTAGTGATTAACCTAAGGGGAAAAGGCGGAAAAGCCAAGAAACGTTGAGAGCCAGGCCTCTTGCACCAAACAGTAGCCTACTTGTGAATTCAAACTACAGTGAACACATAGGATAAGTGAAACAGCCTTATTGTGGATAGGGAGAAAGTTTTAGTGGTCTTAGATAAATCAAACCAGCCACAGCATTCCCTTAAGCCAAAGCAAAATTTTTCAATTCTGTGAAGATGCAGAGAGGCAAGGAAGCTAGAAAAGAAAATCTGAAGCTAGCAGAAGTTGGTTCATGAGGTTTAAGAGGGAAATTATTTCTATAACAAAGTGCAAGATGAAGCAGCAAGTTCTGGTGGAGAAGTTTTAGCAAGCTATCCAGATCTAGGTAAGATAATGAAAGTAGCTACACTAAATCACAGATTTTTCAATGAGCTAGAATTAGAACTGGAATCTAAATATGTGACGGTTGCTATTTAATTGCTGAGTCGTGTCTGACTCTTTTGCAACCCTACGGATTGTAGCCCACCAGGCTCCTCTGTCCATGGGATTTTCCAGGCAAGAATACTGGAGTGGGCTGCCATTTCTTTCTCCAGGGGGTCTTCCCAACCCAGGAATCAAACCTGCATTTCCTACATTGGCGGGCAAATTCTTTACCGCTGAGCCACCAGGAAAGCCCCAAAGATGTGAACTGGCTTGCTTCAATATCATGATAGAACTAACAGATGAGGATTTGCTTTTTGCAGATGAGCAAAGAAAGTGGTTTCTTGAGATGGAATCTATTTCTGATGAAGAGGTTGTGAACACTATAGAAACAACAACAAAAAAAGGATTTAGAGTACTATATAAACTCAGTTGATGAAACAGCAGCCAGGGTTAAGACTGACTTGTTTTGAAAGAACAACATTGCATGTAACAGAGACACTAGTCATGAAAGGAAGTGTCAATCAGTGCAGCCAACTTCACAGTTATCTTACTCTAAGAAATTGCCACAGCCACTTCAATTTTTAGCAACCACGACCGTGTTTAGTCAGCAGCCATCCACATCAAGGCAAAATCCTCACCAGCAAAACAATTATAACTCTCTGGAGGCCCAGATGATGGTTGGCATCTTTTAGCAATCCAGTATTTTTCGATTAAGGTATGTACGTTTTTTAGACATAATATCATTATACACTTAATAGACTATAATATAGTGTAAACATAACTTTTATATTCACTAGGAAGCCAAAAAATTTAGGTGAGCTGCTTTTTAAAAATTGTGACATTTGTTTTCTTGTAGTGGTCTGGAATCAAACCGGCAATATTGCCAAGGTATGCCTATACAGCAAGAAAGTTATCCTTACAAATGAAAATTTTCTTTAGACATGTAAATGCCTCTTCATAAAGGGGACCCTCTACTTGGTTTTCAGAGCTCTTCCTATGTCTGTTCTTTCTTCAAAGATAACCTGCCTAAAATAATCCATATCCCAAAGACATCTTTTGGGGTGACACGTTCTGTTCCCCCATAAAGGACTCCAAGGAGTGTATTAATGGAGGCTGCAAAAGCAAGAAAGAACCTAATTTGAGGTTGAAGAAAGGAGATCTAAATAATTTACTGACAGACTAATTAGACAAACTGTCACATATGGTAATTAGAATACATTCTTAATAAGCTAAATAATTTTGCTAAGGGGATTTCTAGGGAGAATTCTGCAAGCACTTACTGGCTTCTTTGCTTTTTATGAGAAATTATAGATAGAAATAAACTGAAGAAGGAACTGTTTCCTTTTCCAGCAGAATCTACAGGAAACATTTCCAATCTGGACTTGCTGGGTTGGAAAATAAAAACTTTTAATTCATAGCATCTGCATCTAGCAAAAAGTTCTCAAAATAGAAATGGCTCCAGGGCAAAATTCCAGTTTAAGACAAAAAACAAATGTGGATTTAGAGTAAAATCAAGTCAAAGATGTGACTTGAAGACTTTTGTAAAGACTTCAAAAGGACTTAAGGCAGAGCGTCTCGGACCCTCTTAAGAAAGAAAAGGGGACTCCCAATGGTATTAACAGCATGCCTCATAGATCTCACCTAGGAAAAAAGAGCTTCTGGAAATGTTAAGTATACTGTTACGGGGCACCCTGACTCTAGGTCCAAGTGGAGTTGGGCCTGTCTTAAGAGGGATTTGTGGGCATGGCTTTTGTATAATGAAGTGAATTGCAGTTGAGATTTAGTCTTGAAAGGTCCTCAAAGTTATTAGAGGAATTATAACAGTTTGGTCTAGGGGACAGAGACAGTACAGGGCACAGCTGAGCCTCTGGATGTTAAAACTTTTAATGTGAGGAAGCAGACCTGAGAAAACTACCCAGATGCAAACATTAATCATTTCTTATGGAATGTTAATTATTAAGAGTCAAAGGTCCAGGCTGAATAATATTCCACTGTATGTATACAGCACATTTTGTTTTTCTGTTCATCCATCAATGGATATTTGAGTTGATTCTTTGTTTTAGCTATTGGAAATAATGCTATTTTGAACATGGGTATATTTGCCAGGGGCTGAGGGGTGGGGTAAATGAAAAGTTATTATTTAATGGATACAGAGTTTCAGTTTTACAAAATGAACAAAGTTATAGGGATGAATGATGAAGGTGGTGATGATTGCACAACAATATTAATGCATTTAATGCCACTAAATTGGACACTTAAAAATGGTAAAAATGCTGAATTTTAAGTTATGAGTGTTTTAACCAAAATTTTTAAGAGTCTTCATGTCAGGAGTCGAGATTTCAAAATCAAGCCAAGAAGAGAACTACACTGTGGTGAAGTGGAAGAGAAATGGGTCCCAACTAACTTGCATCCTCTAGTCCAGAACAGAGAGCAGTGGAAAGTGCCATATGCCTGGCCGGATTTCAGAAGTCCTATGAATTACTGAGTGCCTCGTCTCCAGTCTTTCCCTACCCTGTTCTCAAACAAACATCTGTGTGAGGATGTCCATGAAAAACTAGTGTTCCCTATCTTACTACCAAAGATAAAGCAAGATAAATGCAGAAGCCAAGCTCAGCATGAATATTCAAATAATCAAAATAAATAATCAAACTATCAAAAACAAATAAAATGTTGCTTAAACCAGTAAGTTTTGGAATATGTTGTTACATGGCAGTATATAACTGAAACAAGAACCGCACTTTAGGAAAGCAGACTAAAGTCACTATTCACTGGATTCCTTAGCTGAATAAATAAATTGTTGGAGAAAAACAGACATGTATAATAAATATATTCATTTATATATATAGTATATACATATATGATATGGTTCCCATCACTACAGTATCTCAGCACTCTTTCAAAGAATGCTGCTGCTAAGTCCCTTCAGTCGTGTCCAACTCTTAGCGACCCCATAGACAGCAGCCCACCAGGCTCCTCTGTCCCTGGGATTCTCCAGGCAAGAACACTAGAGTGGCTGCCATTTCCTTCTCCAGTGCATGAAAGTGAAAAGTAAAAGTGAAGTTGCTCAGTTGTGTCTGACTCTTAGCTACCCCATGGACTGGAGCCTACCAGGCTCCTCCGTCCATGGGATTCTCCAGGCAAGAGTACTGGAGTGGGGTGCCATTGCCTTCTATTTACTTTTAGTTGAACTGTTTGTGAAACTGCAGAACGCAAAATTCAAAAACACTGACACCATCCCATAACTTGTCCTTCCTGTCCCATTGCAGCAGTAGCTCCCCACTATGCAAAACATTAAAGGGTTGAAAATTAACATCAAATTGTCTTTTTATTTGCAAGATATTTTTGTTGCAAAAAGACAGAGTCTTATGTTAACCTTTTCCTTAAACTCCCTCCTTGGTGGCTCAAGTGGTAAAGAATCTGCCTGCAATGTGGGAGCCACAGGAGACACAGGTTTGATTCCTGGGTTGGGAAGATCCCCTGGAGAAGGAAATGGCAACTCACTCCAGTATTCATGCCTGGAGAATCTCATGGACAGAGGAGATTGGTGGGCTACAGTGCATGGATCACAAAGAGTCAATGACCGAAGCAACTTAGAACACACTATTTTATTTTTATTCAGCATATTTGTGGGGGGAAAAAAAAGCCTTTTTGTACTGGTAAACTCCCATCCCCAAAGGATTTAGAATTAGCCTATGATTTTAGGGGAACGATAAGAAAACAGAATAATCTCTAGAGCCCATTGATTTCTACTATGAATAACTTCAAAATTTACCCTTCTGATCATCACTTTAATTGCTTATATATCCAATTTCATTCCCATCTCCCATTATCTTTTTATTTCTCTTTAGTATAATCTAGCTCTCACCATCATGACATTCTTGGAGCTAATTATCACAAGACTGAGATTTGAAAGTCATGTAAGGAGCTAATATGGAGAAGCAGACATTTTATGGAGAGTTAGGCATTCTATTATAAGAATTCAATCATTAGTTTATTCATGGAACTGATGTGGTGACTTCCTATACAAGATCTAATCATTTCCTAACTTAATCAATTTCAAACAACTGTTTATTAAGGGAAATTAATGGAAATCACTGTTCATATTCCACCATTAATCTTTATAACCATCTTACAAGCTAGATATTTTTTCTCATATCATTTGTGAGGAAGCTATGTTTTATCAAAGCTAAGTGGCTTCTCCATATTATACTATACACAGTTTTAAAATTGATATATGAAAAGTTTCTCCCTGACCCCAAAGTTTGGGACTTTTTTTTCATGATACTCACTTAATCTTACAAACAATTGTATGCCCTAAGACTTCAACATAGCAAATCTTAGGCTTGTAACTAGTCCACACAAGTTTTTAAAGACTTGAATTAAGGTAGAAACTCAAAGTAATTCGTTACCAAGTCAGTTCAAAGTACACTACGTCATATCTAGTAATAAAATGTAAAGGTAAAGAAATATTCAAGCTATTATATACTGTCAGTATCATTCTTTGCCTTTGTCAAGAAATTTTACAAATCTCAGCTTATCATTTTAAATCTTTGTGGGTGTCCTATCCTTGAAGTAAAAGAAGACATGACATGTGATTTCCTAATGTACATACCAAAGCACCTGAAAAAGTCAGATTCATAATGATAGCTACAACTAATTAGCACCAAAATATCTGGATCAAAATTTTAAAATTCAACCACTTGTATCAAATAACTGTATGCTTAGAACCATCTCTGTGGTTAGGAAACCTCTGGACGATTGACCAAATGACTAGATTTTCGATAATAATTTGGGAATTGCATCAGTAAACACCATCTAAAGCTATATGCTACCAGGTTAATGGAATATGAAACACATAATCAGAAATGCTGCCTAGAATACCTGAGACTACAGAGGTCAAATGAGGGATACTCTATAGAGAGAAATAAAGGCAGTTTCAGACATTGAGCTGCATTTACAGCCTTCCTTGATTCAGTCCAAATCATATGATATACTTTGCTCTAGATGACTAGCTCTGAAACTACATTCCATTAGGCTGCACAGACAATTCTATGGCACCTTATTCTTATCAGTCCACTCCTACATTTCATCAGAAAAGTTACCTATCATGAAAACTGTCATTTTCTACCTCATCTTCTAGTCTGTGTGAGTGGTGTGTATGTGCAGTGTGTGTGCGTGTGTGTGTGATGTCTGTGCATGAGGTGATGTCTGTGCATGACTAGAATTACAATAAAAACAAAATTATGCATGATCATTATTTGAACCACAACATGTACGTGCTTTAAAATGGAGTTTTTAAAAAGTCTAAAATACTACTGCTACAAATAAGTTTTATTAACGATAAGCATACAACAAATAAAGTTAATGATGGTTAAAATACATCAACACTTATTTATAATTGAAAAGGAAAGCAGCGATTTAAAACCATTTTCAGTGTGAAACGATTCTTATATCACATCATTCTTGTTCCAAATGGTAGAAATCCTTATTGTTCCTTTGTTTGTTTGGAGTTTCTCAAGGCTAACGTGGTGTGACAGACTTTAGCCTTGAACTTAAAACCCAAACCTTGCACTGCGGTATCTTGAAGACTCACTTTTAGTAACCTTTAATAACACACTTGATGGCTTGCCAATACATGCTCTTTAATGTTATTCAAAACTAAAAGTGTATAGAGCTGCAGTCATCAGCCATATTCCAGTAACAATTTTCTTCTTTTTAAAGACTAGAGGTGGCAAATATGTTTGCAGTGTTTCAAGAGGCTCCATATAGCCCTTCAGTTGACCTTGTATTACATTTTGAGAACCACTGTAGTAGGTGTTTTCCCTCAGTCTTAAGTAAGGCTCTGTTTCAAACACTGAATTTTCTAATCATGCATGCTCACCAGAAAAGCAGGCCAGAAATAGGAACATGACAGGAAATAATGATAGGACTGACAGATCTGTTGGTCTAAATTCTTCATTCTTCCCTTATTCCATACATTTGTCAAAGCATCATCACAGGTGAAGTATGTTTCTCCATCACTTGGTTCTGATGTTGACCACTTAAAATTTGTGTTGGTCCAAGGGATGACATAGAAGAGACAGTGCTAAATTTTCAGTCTAGGCCTTAAGAAGGCTTATGTGTTTCCTGTGTCCTCTTTTTACTTCTGTCAACACCATGAGGAAAAAAAGCATCAGTTATTTATTCTGTCACAGTCTCCATGAGTATTAAACTACCTGTGTGGATACAAGAATTATCAGACATTAAGTAGTATCCTTACCTTTATACCATGACCTTATATTCAGCATACTCACATACAGATGCCAAGTCCTTCGATAAATGAGGGCCGATCTTCTGCTTCTCCCCCTTCACAGATCACAGGCTTGTTGTGGCAAAGGGGCTTTGCATAACTCAATGAAGCTGTGAGTCATGACATGCAGAACCACCCAAGACGGACAGGTCACAGTGGAGAGTTCTGACAAAACATGGTCCACTAGAGAAGGGAAGAGCAAAGCACTCCAATATTCTTGCCTCGAGAATCCCATGAACAGTATGAAAAGGCAAAGATATGACACCGGAAGATGAAGACCCCCAGGTTGCAAGGAGTCTAATATGCTACCAGAGAAGAGCAGAGGGCACTTAGTAATAGCTCCAGAAAGGGTGAAGCGGCTAGACCAAAGAGGAAATGACGCTCAGCTGTGGACATGTCTGCTGGTGACAGTCAGGTCTGATGCTCTAAAGAACAATACTGCATGCAAACCTGGAATGTTAGGTCCATGAATCAAGGTAAACTGGACGTGCTCAAGCAGGAGATGGCAAGAGTGAACATGAACATCTTAGGAAATCAGTGAACTATAAATGGACATGAATAGGTGAATTTAACTCAGATGACCATTATATCTACTACTGGAGGCAAGTATCCTTTAGAACAAATGGAGTAGCCTTCATAGTCAACAAGACAGTCCACTGCAGTACTTGGGTGCAACTCAAAAATGACAGAAAGATCTCAGTTCATTTCCAAGGTAAATCATTCAGTATCAGTAATCCAGTTCTGTGCCCCAACCACTGATGTCAAAGAAGCTGAAGTTGACCTGTTCTTTGAAGATCTACAAGACTTTCCACAACTAATACCAAACAAAAACATCCTTTTCATCATAGGGGACTGGAATGCAAAAGTAGGAAGTCAAGAGATACCTGGAGTAACAGGCAAGTTTGCCTTGGAGTACAAAATGAAACAGGGCAAAAGCTAAGAGTTTTATCAAGAGAACGGAATGATCAGAGCAAACACCGTTTTCCAACAACATAAGAGATGACTCTACACATGGACATCACCAACTGGTCAATAGCAAAATCAGATTGCTTATATTCTTTTAGCTGAAGATGAAGAAGCTCTATACAGCCAACAAAAACAAGATTTGCAGTTGATTGTGGCTCAGATCATTAGCTCCGTATTGCGACATTCAGGTTTAAATTGAGAAGAGTAGGGAAAACCACTAGGCCATTCAGGAATGACCTAAATTAAATCCCTCAGGATTATACAGTAGAGGTGATGAACAGAATCTACAGTAGAGTACACTCAACAGATTAGATCTGGTAGACACAGTGCCTGAAGAATTATGGACGGAGGTTCATAACACTGTACAGGAGGTGATGACCAAAACCATTTCAAAGAAAAGCAAATGCAAGAAGGCAAAGCGGTTGTCTGAGGAGGTTTTATGAATAGCTGAGGAAAGAAAAGAAGAGAAAACCAAGAGAGAAAAGAAAGATAAACCCAACTGAATGTAGAGTTCCAGAGAATAACAAAGAGAGATAAGAAAGCCTTTTCAAGTGAACAACAAAAAGAAATAGAGGAAAACATAGATGGGAAAGCCTGTTATCTCTTCAAAAAAACTGGAGAGGTCAAGGGAACATTTCACGCAAGGATGGGCATGGTAAAGAACAGAACAGTAAGGATCTAACAGACGCAGAAGAGATTAAGATGAGTTGGCAAGAATATGCAGAACTGTGTAAAGGATGCTTCAGATACTGAACAGTTGCACTCATTTCACACGTGAGTAACGTTATGTTCAAAATTCTTCAAGCTAAGCTTCAGCAGTGTGTGAACTGAGATCTTCCAGATGTACAGGCTGGATTTAGAAAAGGCAGAGGAACCAGAGATCAAATCGCCAACATTTATTTGCTCATAGAAGAAGCAAGGAACTTCCAGAAAAGCATCTACTTCTGCTTCACTGACTACACTAAAGCCTTTGATTGTGTGGATCACAACAAACTGTGGAAAAGTCTTAAAGAAATGAGAATACCAGACCACCTTACTTGTCTCCTGAGAAACCTGTATGTGGGTCAAGAAGCAACAGTCAGAACCGAATGTGGAACAACCATTTTTTCCAAATTCGGAAAGGAGTACATCAAGATTGTATATTGTCACCCTGCTTATTTAACATCACATGGAATGCAGGGATGGATGAATCACAAGCTGGAATCAATATTGCCTGGAGAAATATCAACAACCTCAGATATGCAGGATTTCGTCCTTACATTGGGAAGATACCCTCTAAAGGGGACAGGCTACCCACTCCAGTATTGTTGCCAGGAAAATTCCAAAGACAGGTGAACCTGGCTACTCCATGGGATCTCAAAGAGTCAGACACGACTGAGCAACTTTCACTCAGATATGCAGATAATACCACTCTAATTCATTGGCAGAAAGTGAAGAGGAACTAAAGAGCCTCTTGATGAGGTGAAAGAGAAGAGTTAAAAAAGCTAGCTTAAGACTCAACATTCAAAACACTAAGATCATGACATCTGGTATCATCACTTCATGGCAGATAGAAGTGGAAAAGGTAGAAACAGTGACTGATTTTATTTTATATTCTTGGGCTCCAAAGTCACTGAGGATGGTGACTGCAGCCATGAAATTAAAAGACATTTGCTCCTTGGAAGGAAAGCTATGACAGACTTAAACAGCGAAGACATCACTTTGCTGACAAAAGTCCGTCTCATGAACGCTATAGTTTTTCCAGTAATCATGTAGGTATGTGAGAATTGGACCATAAAGAAGGCTAAGTGCCACAGAATTGATGCTTTCGAAATGTGCTGGAGAAGACTACTGAGAGTCCCTTAGACTGCAAGGAGATCAAACCAGGTAATCCTAAAGGAAATTAATCCTGAATATTCATTGGAAGGCCTCATGCTGAACCTGAAGCTCTAATACTTTGGCCACTTGAAGCAAAGAAAAAATTAGAAAAATCCTGATACTGGGAAAGATCGAAGGCAAAAGGAGAAGAAGGAGACAGATGATGAGGTGGTTGGATGGCATCACAGACTCAATCAACATGAGTGTGAGCATACTCCAGCAGGTGGTGAAGGACATGGAAGCCTGGGGTGCTGCAGTCCATGGGGTCACAAAGAGTCAGACACCACTTAGCGAATGAACAGCAACAACATTCTGCTTCTCATCTCAATCAATATCAACTAATTGAAACTTTTTAATGAAGGACAGTTATTTTCAAGAAACTCTGACATAGACCCTAAAGCAAACAATGGCCACATCTTCACTTGTAAATTTACTAGAGACTGTGCAGGCGTGTGTGCCTTGGTGTGTGTAGGTGTGTGTGTGCCAATATTTATAGCATTTAATACTTTCATATGGATTTTATGGAAACCTCATTCAGATACCCTCTGCATTAAAGAATGTTACTTCATTTGATATTGTATAATCAACTATGAGACAAATTCTATGGTTTCTAATATTATATGCAAGAAAACTTTCCATTCATTCATAAGTGCACTCCCAGCCAAAGGATGACAGTAAATCCAGAGATGAAATGAGAAGTTAATTTGGGGCAGTGGCAGTGGACAGACATATATCACTCTCATATTGCCAGTCTTGTGGCACAGTGTGTTGCATTTTTTGTTCACACCACATATATTTGCTTTGGTTATCGAACAGGAAAGAGTTGTTTGTTTTGTTTTTTCCCAACTGCCTGGTATTAGGCGCTGCCATCTCATAGTGGATGCTGTTATGAGTCAATTAGCAAACACCTCTCTTGATCGAGAGTGTTCATAGATGACCATGAGCAGAGATGCTAATGTAGCAGGCGTGCAGGCTGAGCCTAAGGAATATACCTCAGGTATCAGTTTGCGTGAAGTGATTTATTGGAGGGAGGAAAGCTGCTGGATTCAGCAGTGATTATGATTTTTCAGGTATAGCCAGGGAATGGAAGCAAAACGTATGGTGCAAGTCTCCAGGCTCTGCCTCAGGGATTAAGTGTGTGAAGAGAGCAGATAAAAGGTGCAGAGATGTTTCACTTGATCTACAGAGACGCAGGGACCACAGTGAGATCACCATCACTGCTCAAGGAGCAGACGGTAATCTGAGAGCAGGATGCCTATGGTACGGGCAGTGTTAAGAGACAGCCTCATTGGGGCTGCTGTGTCATTGGCATGTGAGTACCAGCCGTGGAAGAAGGATACTGTGGAGCTGTGCAGTAGTGGGCAGAGGGCTGATGGAGTGTGGGGGTGCAGGGGATAATCCAAGGGTAACTGAATTTTTATATAAAAAAAAAATCTCTAAGAACATTCAGAAACCACCATTTAAGAATTATAGTTATGGACATCAAGTTCTCTGCCCCTACACAAGTCATGGTGGGTTAGGCACCAAGTCGTGTCCAACACTTTTGACCCCATGGACTTTATAGCCTGCCAGGTTCCTCTGCCTATAGCATTTTCCAGGCAAGAATACTGGGGTGGGTTGCCCTTTCCTTCTCCAGGGGATCTTCCCAACCCAGGCAGTCTCCTGCACCACAAGCTTCCCAGGTGACTCAGATGATAACACATCTGTACCCAATGGGGGAGGCCCAGGTTCCATCCCTGGATGGGGAAGATCCCCTGGAGAAGGGAATGGCTACCCATTCCAGTATTCTTTCCTGGAGAATTCCATGGAAAGAGAAGCTTGGCAGGTGACAGTCCATGGGGTCAGAAAGAGTCAGACATGACTAATACTTTCTTTTTTTTTCCTGCATCACAAGTGGATTATTTTCTGCTGACCCACCAGGGGAGCGCTAGAAGTGAAAGTGTCAGTCACTCAGTCGTGTCCGACTCTGTGTGACCCCATGGACTGCAGCCCACCAGGATGCTTTGTCCAAGAGATTTTTCACATAATATTAGTGGGTCAGAAAGATCACCTGGAGAAGAGAATGGTTACCCATTCCAGTAATCTTGCCTGGAGAAGTCCATGGACAGAGGTGCCTGGCAGGCTACAGTCCATGGGGTCGCAACGTGCAGGACACACTGGGAGATTTGTTGTTAGTGTGACTCCATTAGTACTCATAACCAGTGAGGCCGGAAAAGAAAAGCAGGTTTCTGGCTTCAAAGGGCTCACCATGTAACAAGGACGACAGAGTAATACATATGAAAAGACAACATAATGCAAATGTTCCATGAAGGCTATAGACAACAGCTGCTCTGGGATCAGACAGGAGAGTTCATTATAAAGCTTTGAGGATGGTTTTCATTTCACTCACGTGCATGTGAGGAACATCAGAATATCAGAGCCTTGGGAAGGCCCCTCATCCCTCTCCCCTCTCTGCCCGGGGTTCCTACGCTTTCTGTGTGCTCTCCGGGCAACCTTTATTACCATTTTTACTGAACTCTGCATCTTGTCTTGCCTATCTAAACCCAGACTGCAAACTTTGGTCTATGAAGAACAGTTTATTTTCAGTATCTGATTTTTTAAAATACATTACGTATTCAATATATTAACTATCACTAACTTGATGACTAAAAAATGATAAATGTATCTTCATAAAAGGAACCGAACAGCTAAACACTAGTTTTGACAAGCACAAATTGAAATCATAGCCATAGCTATGGCCTGCCCCAATGAGATTGCCAGTAGCTAATCATTAGATTTCAGATCATATTTCACAACTTTTTATTTCACAGTTGAATTCTATAGCTTGAAAAAGAAGACCTCTTGATCCTAGCAATTACGCACACCCACATATCTATAATCCAGCAAGTCTAGCTGGATAAATTGTTGTGAGAGCAAGTATGGAGAGATGGAAGGCCCAACCTTCTTTGGTATCTTTGCAGACTCTAAAGTTCCCACAAGGGATAGTGCTCCGTAAATCTCCCTTCACTCTTAAGATGCCCAATCATTCTATTTTCTTCTATTTCAATGTCCTTAATTCCTGGGGTTGACATGGATATTTTCCTACAGCCTTATCAGAAATACTATTTAGGGCAAAGAGGGAAAGAAAACCATAATGCGGGCAAAAAGAAATCTCTTTAGAGCTATTCACTCTCTTCTCTTACTTGGAACCCCTTCCCGTGTGTGCTCTTACGTGTCCTGTACTCATAAGTCTAACCTTGTGGGTCCACTCACCTCATGTTGCCCTTCCCCAGAAGCTATTTCCCACTCAGGCCTGCCACAGCCCAACAGCATCTGCCTGCATTTATGGCAGAAAGAATGAAGTGAAAACAGATGCTATTAACTCTAGTCTTAACTTGAGAACTTCAAGAAAGCAGGGTTGAGAAAGTAGATTGATGAATTATAATCTCTTTTAATTTTCCCCTATTAGCTGTTTACATAAACAATAGGCAAAAGAGTCTCCCGAAAAGGTGCTTTAATGTTCCAGGAGTTAAAAAAAACAACATTTAGTCTTGTTTGTATTATTATTATTATTATTATTCATCATATGGAATTCCTTGGTTTTTTCCCAGTTGTTTGGCTGATGCTTTATAAAAAGTGGTCCGGGTTTCATGCTTCTCCACTGAAGCATTTTAGAAAAATGGCCATAAATTGCCCATCTTTTGGTTACTAAACTGTCAATCTAGCTTATATAATTTTAGTTAAATCGGTCAATTTTTCCTCCGTTTGTGCACAATGGCAATGATTTGCTCACCTATCCACTGATGCCTGTGTGGTTCATTATCTTTCTGTAAAATTTCTTGATCCTTCATTATGATATACTAAATTGTGATGATGCTTAACCTGTTCAACCAGAAGAACACGTACGATGTAGTTAATGGTCACAAAAGGTGATGATCTCTCTCTTTTCCTATTTTTTAAGTATGGCACAAAAAGTATGTCATCTTCATGGGCGCCAAAGAACTGCCTTGGTGCCCGCTTAGCAGCAGGGGAGTCGCGTTTACACTAGCTTTTCTGTTCCAAACAATGCTCTTTGTTCCTGAGCAAGTTAAACCCAGGTGTTCACCAGGTAGAAATAAACGTCCTCTATCTTTGACAAGCTCTTAGATTTACAAATTGTGTTCATTTCTTTAATTTATCAGTATTCATGCCTAAAAGCATCTGGAGAATTTATAGAAATGACCCCCTTGAGCTTATCAAAGATAAAACACTACAAAGTGTCAAATCATGTTTTAAGCAGTTGCTCTCTGAATCCTGGTCTTGGGAGGGAGGCTTGAAGAGGGAAGGGGGTAGGAATGATTAAGCAGCCTAAAGACAGAAACTTTCTGAAGTAAGTGAAAACAGATGGGACTTATGCTTTAGCACTGTTCATTTCAAGTGTCACTGCTGGTCAATGACTTGTTTCTGTATTATATAATATTTATTATTGATAACCAGTTAGAGATTTAGGTAACTCAAAGATTCCCAGGAGGGGGAGAAAAAAAAAGAATGCATGGAAAAGCTAGTGAAATCTGAATAAGGCCTCTATTTGAGTTAATATAATTCTACCAGTGTCAATTTCCTGGTTTTGACATTGTACTATATTTATGTAAGATAGTATCATTGGGGAAAGCTGGTTAACAGTCCATGGGAATTTTGGGTAGCATTTCTGCAACTTCTTGTGAGTCTTAACCTGTTTGAAAATAACAAGCATGAAAAAAAGAACACTTAGATTATCACTTTAAAAAAAGATTCCCAGAGTAAGGTTAAGAGAGACCAGGCATTTAATCTTTGAAAGCAATGAACAACAGAAATCAATGAGAAAGGCTTAAGTGGCATCCTTATTTTACGTTTTTTAAAAATCTTTCAAATGTTTTAGATCAACAAAATGCCTCTTGCATTTCATTAGCTATTGCTATCCCAATAAGTGGTACCAGATTTGAAAACACTGCTAAAAAGGAGTTGGTATTTTTAATCTAAAACGTATCTTAATGTTTCTGATCTTTGCATCATTTTGTACTGTGACTTGGGGCATGATTTGACAGCTCTTTCCGAATTCAACATTGTTACCTAGTGCTAGCAGAGCAGGCCTTCATATATGCCTAGGCCTTTCTGAAGGAAAATTTGCTTTGCATTCCTAAAGGATTTGACAAAGGTGGCAGGCCTGAAGATTAAAATACTTTTGAATGAAGTTTGACAAGTGCCAATCTTTATAAAAACAAAATATTTTGTCATAAGATGTGCAGCCTAGTGTGTTTCAGAAAGTTAGAATTTTCCTTATTTTTGAAATCACTACAATTTGGTACAGACCAGCACTTTCTCATATTGCCCTGAGTTGTGAACTCTTCCCACTTCCAATACACACACAATTCCTTACAGGACACACACACAGACACATACACAGACACACACAGACACACACAGACACACACAAAGACACACAGACACACACACCAGTTTAAGCTTGGTTTAAAGTGCAAAGAAATTCTTAGGCGATATATAACAAATAAGAAATACTTTTCTGTTCCTTTATGCATGGGATATTGGAAATAACATTTTGAACTTTTTCTTAGATCCTTTCTCATTTTCCTATAAGATATAATGTGATGTTCAGATACTCACAGGGAAAGTTTTGCTCTTCTATGTACCTTTCATGGGTATTTTGTAGTATTCTCAGAGTTTTTGCTTGTTTTTATTTTGCTATGAAGTCTTCTCCTTTGCATTCACAAATACTTCTTGAGCACACAGCACGCATTCTCTGTGACTTTTAAGATGAGTAGATTGCAAGCCTACAAGAAATTCAGATTTCCTATTATACTGCTAAGGAATTAATAGCTAAAATCATAACATAACATTATTTTGCTCACCTGAGAATTAAAATACTTTGCTCCAGAAAAGATTACTATCATTACTTTACATCTGTTTAGCCCGTGCCTTTAATGGGGGGAATTTATTTCTTTGATTTAAATTTATTTAATTTTCACAATTCTACTAGGAATTGGGATAGCCACTTGAAAGATAATATGGCTGAGTTCCAGGGAAAGTACGATTTGCCTTTTTTAAAATATAACTGGGCAGCGCTGGAATCCAAAGAATGATTCCGATGTCTTCCAGCCCTGTGCTTCTACCACTACGCTATGGGCTTTGGGTGCAGGCTGATGATGGATGTCTGTGCATTAGAACAATGGACGGCTCTCTGGCAACTCATGCCACAGACCAAACATTCCTAATTAAGATGTTGTCATTTTACCAAGGGGAAAAGCTCTGGCCAGATTCCAGCATGCCCATAAATAAGAGGGACTACTAGAAATATGAGAAAGAATAGTTTCAAGCCAAAGTATCCTTCCCTGATTAAGAACATAACTCAACCTACTATCCAAACTGATTTATAGACCCGTGTATCAGGCTAGTTTGTAATTCAGCCCTTTGCGCAGCCTACCTTCTGCTGGCCAAATATGAAACTGCATTTTTGACAACAAAATTTAATCACTTTTTCCAATGAAGAAGACTTACTAAAATTTTATGCCTATATACACTCTTCTATTGGGTTGGCCAAAAAGCTTATAATATCTTACGGAAAAACCTGAATGACCTTTTTGGCCAATCCAATATTTCTCAATGCCAGCCTCTAACACACAAGTGTTATGCACAGTCCCACCATTCAATACATTGTTTTATTTTTGCTGGAAAATATGTTCTACTGCACTCCCCTTGGAAAAGATAAGAGAAAATATTTTCTATATGAAATCCAAATTACTCCCATGGGTTTCATCATAAATAAGACATTCCACTTCTTCCCTCTTCAGACGTATTTCCTGTCATTAGCTTCTTTCAGCTGTCTACATTTCCCTTTTACTCCTACTGACCTCTAAGTCAGCAGCAATATGCATGTACATCTTTAATCAGAGAATTCTCCCATGAAAATCATTAATATTCAATGAACTACTATGGATGATTTTTTTCCCTCAAAAAATATATATCATGTTTTTAGATACGCAGAAGATGATGAACTGACCAGTCAACTCTGTATTCAGGGCATCAAGCAAATATCTGTCTTTTTCTTTTAGGAGCACAATCCTGTAGCTGTCCAAACATTAAAGAGGAATCTGAGGGAAACTATCAGTTGAAAACAAGCAGTGCTGAATGACTTTAAACTGGAAGTCTTGACCCTGTTCTCTTGAAATTGTCATAAGAATTCTAGTTCATGCTCCTAAATCAGATGGTTTTGACTGTCTTTGCTTCATTCCATAGGGAGGGCTTCCCAGGTGGCGCTAGTGGTAAAGAACCTGCCTGCCTACGCAGGAGACATAAGAGATTCAGGTTTGATCCCTGGGCCGGAAGATCCCCTGGAGGAGTGCATGGCAGCCCACTCTAGTATTCTTGCCTGGAGAATCCCACGGACAGAAGAGACTGGCAGGCTATGGCCATAGGGTCACCGAGAGTTGCAGACATGACTGAAGTGACTTAGCAAGCACGCATAGGGAGGACAGAAAATCTCCCGACTGTCATAATGGTAAGGCAACTGGACATTCCCTCCAGAAGGAAGCCCATGCCTTCTCTGCAGCCACTGTCAGTTAACCATGCATACCTAATTAGCTCCTTGTTGACCAGCAGCTGGAAGGGCAGCTCCTGTCTGGACCTTGGAAGTGTTTCACAGACAGTGGCTGCATTGGTAAAGTGAGTTGGGAGATGACCAGGCTGGGGACAGGCTCTGCCAGCAAAAGCAACAGATCTTTCATGCTGAAGATATCTGGCTCCAAGGACCTCTATTACTCATCTCCTCTAAGTTGACATAGTCCTCCAGACTATGTTAGCTGCTCCACACAGGCATGTGTGATCTTAGATCTTGATCTTAGAAGGGAAGGGTGAAAAGCAGTATCTAGACAACTGTGCATGACCCCTGGCTCAGAGTACCAAGCCTCAGCTTCAATGCTTTCCTTTTCTTTCCCTGTAGAGGACTGAGTGAACTAGAAAAGCTTGCATTTTTATGAGCACCTCTCTGTTTGGCTTTTTAAGAATATGGTTCTTTTAATGATGCTTGGTGCTTACTCACTTTAGTTTGCCTCCCATAAAGTGATAAAATACATTAAGTCACTTTATTCCCTTTGTTGTTTGAGCAATAACATTCCTTAGATTTCATGCGACAGTTTCTAGACATTTATGATAGAGAAGAAAAATATCAAGGATAATGAATGGAAGTATAAATCATGGGCGCTACAGCATCTTGGCATTTGTTTTCCTTAAGCTTAAGTCCACAAGTTTTCTGGAAACTGAAAGCTTGCAGCTCTGGAGCCAGGAGTCAGTTTTGCTCCCACTGGGTTGCAGAACTAAGAATTAAAGATGTAAGTGGGAGAGAGCCTGGGTTTTTTTTTTTCAGAGTTTCAGTCTCTATAGAAGAGCTGAAATTTATTTACACCTGTTTCTAAACTTTCAAGCATCCACTGTTTTTGCCCTGGGATACGATGCCCAAAGACTTTTGGATGTTTCCATGGTAATTCAGAAGGAAACATCCCCCTCTATCTTCCAAGATTTGAGTGCAGAAACATTGTGGAATTATAATCTGGGTTAGGGAATGAGTAAAAATATTTGACTTTAGCCAAAGAATCCACAGAGTTAAATTCTCCCCCTGTCTTTTGGTTTCCTGGTGATATGACACATAGAAGGAAAACAAGAATTATGTATTTACTGTTGTCTTTTAGTTGCTAAGTCATGTCCAACTCTTTGAGACCCTATGGACGGTAGCCCACCGGGTTCCTCTGTCCATGGGATTTGCCAGGCAAGAATACTGGAGTGGGCTACCATTTCCTTCTCCAGGGGATCTTCCTGACCCCGGAATGGAAATCGAGTTTCCTGCTTGGCAGGCAGATTCTTTACCACTGAGCCACTTGGAAGGGTGTTAAATTAATAGAAGGTTAAAAAAGGAGATGTCCTTTCAGAGTGAAGACGGGATGCAAGGATGCTGTCTCTGAGTTTTAAAGGTAAATTTGGTCCCACTACAATAGATCTCCTCAGAGAGATGTTCATTAGTCCATGTATTTGAATATCATTATCCCAGCATTTTGAGGTTGGTAAGGGGGGTATCTCACTGAGGATCTTTTTTTTGGGGGGGGGGGATTGTGAGAAAAGTAGCTATTCCAAAACTTGGGTGAGCACTAATCAATCCCAGAGAAACATGCTAATCTTTGCCAAAAAGGGAGGTCATCTCCCAGGAGGCATTTTCTGAGTTTTCATAGCTCTGAAATTCCTATAGGGGTTGAAGGGATCTTTGTTTTATTGCAGACAGATGGACTAGGAACGACCAACAAAATCCATTAAAATCAATAGTTAGCAGAGGGTGGGATGCCCTTGGCAGTGTAAATACTCTGCCAACAAAGAAAGCTAGAATAAACCTTTCTCTCCAATCCTTCGCTCTAAACAGACTTGCTAGCTAAGCCCTAAGGGATAGTGGGGAGAAAGTCAGCTAAGAAGATTTTAATGGAAAAGGATTAAAAAAAAAAAAAAAAGTACAAACGTTCTACTTTTAACACACACTTAGGCTAAATGTATCTTAAGGCATAGATTAAAAGTAGCTGTTTCCACAATGGTGGTGGATGGTGATTATGGGGGAGGTCATGTAGGTGGCTCAGTGGTAAAGAATCTGCCTGACAAACAAGAGACTTGGTTCCATCCCTGGGTCGGGAAGATCCCTAGAAGAAGGGAATGGCAACCTGCTCCAGTATTCTTGCCTGGGAAATCCCATGGACAGAGGAGCCTGGTGGGCTATAGTCCATGGGGTTGCAAAAAGTCAGACATAATTTAGTGACTAAAGAACAACAAATGTGTGTGGAGGGGTGGGGAGTCAGTAGAAAATCTCTGTATCTTCTGTGCAATTTTGTTGTGAAGCCAAAAAACTACTCTAAAAACAAAGTCTGCTTAAAAACAACAACAAAGAAAATAGCTTTTTCTAACTGGCACATAAAGAGGTAAATGGGTTAATAAGGAGGGCAGGAATATGTTTGATTTGCTTTTCCAAATTTACTACTGAATTCTTACTTCAACGTTTCTAATGAGCAAATTCAGGGTTTATTTACCTTGTTTTGAGGGTTTCATAAGTAAAATCTGGATTTGAGAATGAAAATGTAAACATTTAACTTAGAAAAACAATGTAATTGATACTCGATAAATGCCTGCATGCTATTAGTATATGCATGTTCAATAAATGATAACATAATATATTGTCTGTGTATGTATATTTGGCAGAACATTGAGCTACTGGCCACCCAGAGTATTTGGAGGCAGGATTATCCTAGGCCCTCTAATAATAACGGTAGAACTAATGAAAAAGTAACTCACGGGATGCAAGTAATTAGGATTTCTTTTATTGTTGTAACTGCTGTTTATTTGGTTAATATCCCTGATTGCTATTAGTATGGGATCTATACATAGAAACTGCTATAAATTATAATACAAACTAACCAAAAAAAAATCTTAAAGTTAAAAAAGGATGCTAAAAAATAATAACTTTTGGTTTTATTGTATTTATTATTTTATATTATTTACTAATGTCAATTACATTGTGTTTATAGTCCTATTGAAATGTATTTTCAAAACTAAAATTATTTCTGAAAGTAAAAACATGTATCTCTGAGTACAGGAAAGCACAATTTTAAAATCTCTATACTGATTTCTGAACACTAAAAAAACAAACCAAGCACAAGTTATTTTGTTTTACTTATATAAGTAAATCAGTTTAGCTCTGCCTGTATTTTCGTGAAAAATTCTTTTTAAATATAGCTTTATTTTTATCATAATATTGCCTATAATTTCCTTCAAAATGTGTCTTATAGGTAGAAAATTTGTAATTTTAAAACTTGTCTTTTCCATAGTACATAATACTTGATATTTTTAACTGAGAAAATGATCTTTCAGGTTCTGAGGTGACTACTAAAAGATAAAATCTGGTGAATAGAGAATATTTCAGCAGTATTTATATTAATGTAACTATTTCAGTCAAAATATTTCCACTATCACTGCCTTATTGCATATATTCATATTAATGTATGTAAATATCTCATTTAAATATGCTATAGGTACTGGTCTAATTCTAGAGGTTTTTTTTTTTTGTATCAGTTCCTTATATTTATGACTTTAAAAGATACAGCTCATCAAATTTTGAAGTTTCAAAGTTGCAGGCATTTTGAATGAAATATAAATTTATACAAGTAATAAACGGAGCTCTAACTAAAAGATTTGCTTGATGTTGAAAAATTCTAGAGAATCTTTGTATTATTGTTTTAATATTAAATATTGTGCAGTATAAGTGCTCTTAATTTGTTAGCTATTCACTTGCTTTTTGGGTATACTTGTCAATGACTTCCTGTTTATATATACTTCTTTTTCAATAACTGCAATTTTCTAAAACCTTGAAAATCTGAAGTTTTTGCACTATATTAGTTGATTAATTAAAAATTTTAACTTACCTTGAACAATATACCACTGTAATTGAGAAAACTCATTTCAAAAGTTATACAGCACTTTTAAGAGATATACTGGTTGACTTTTACAAGTAGTATTTCAATAGCTCAGACATTTCTAAACTCTTTGATGATGGGCAGTAATGAAAGTGTGGGCCACCAGAAAAGTCCCAGAATGATTTTTAAATGCAGTCGGACACGACTGAGCGACTTCCCTCTCACTTTTCACTTTCATGCATTGGAGAAGGAAATGGCAACCCACTCCAGTGTTCTTGCCTGGAGAATCCCAGGGATGGGGGAGCCTGGTGGGCTGCCGTCTATGGGGTCACACAGAGTCGGACACGACCGAAGTGACTTAGCAGCAGCAGCAGCAGTAACACAAGTTAAATCTGACCACCTTTTTAATGTGGCTGCTGCTGCAAGTTTTTATGTGGTCAGTGATTTTGCTATATCCTCCAGGGTGGATGATAAATGCCAGCAAGTATTTTGTTCAGTTCACACATTTACAAAACTTTCTTGAGAAATGAAATACTATACATGCATTTTTACTAAATAGGCATTTCAAAAGGTCAACTCTGTTGAAAGGATCTCTGGAAAAAATCTTAAAATAAGTTACTGAGCAAAAATATAAATATTTATAGATTTACATCTTAAATGACAAAACCAGCTACCAAGTATATTCATTTATTCTCCATACAGACTATGTCTCATACCTGTTCAACCTCTATTTCCAAAACATTTCATGTAAAGCCATTCTTTAATTTCCTGATTTTCATTAAACATGCTCATTGGGGACTTCCTGGTGGTCCAGTGGCTAAGATTCCACACTCCCAATGCAGATGGCCTGGGTTCTACCCCTGTTCAGGGTACTAGATCCCACATGCCACAACTAGGAGCTTGCATGCCATAGCTATAGCTATAGCATCCCACGTGCTACAACAAAGATAGAAAGAAAAAGTCTCAGTGCTGCAGCTAAATACATACATATATATATTATGTGCTCTTTGGGAGAATGATGTCCAGCTCAAGGCTAAAGGTTAAGGTGCGCAGGTTAGGGCAATTTTGGCGGCTAAACCAAGCATCTGGGGACTAGATGGGCACAGCAGCACTCACCTTTCTGGCCCTTTGTTTGTTTCAAGGGCACTTACACAAATGAATGTATTTGGTCCCTGGAACGAAAGTGGAGGATATACATGTGTATGTGCACATATGTGACTAGAAAGGATCGGCAGAAAGAGATCTGAGTCATCTCTGCTCATTTCTGCTTATTTTACCAAGAGTTTAAGTAACACTTCACACATGCTAGACGCACTTCACACATGCTAGATAGAAAACGGTGGTCGACCCAACTCATAACCGCTTATCGAAGTGTGATTAGGAGTAACAACACAATTCTGCTCACCACCTAGGATTGTGACACCAATTCCACTACGCCGAGTCTATTTCGCCCCGGTCGACTGCATCCTGCCTGTTGGGAACCAGGGAACTAGCCGTGATGGGCGGGGCAAGTCGTGATGTGCGGGGCAAGCCACAGTGGGCGGGGCAAGCCACGGTGGGCTGGGCAAGTTGTGACGGGCAGGGCACGTCCGACTGGTATGAGGTCACATGTGAGCGATGCAACTCGTTACCTCGAGGGAGGCCTCTGTATGAATGGAGACCTGGATAACCAGCCAGGTGTGTGATTCAGGAATAGCATGAAAGAAAAAGAAGAAAGCGAAGTCGCTCAATCTTGTCCGACTCTTTGCAACACCGTAGACTGTAGCCCACAAGGCTCCTCCGTCCACGGGATTCTCCAGGCAAGAATACTGGAATGGGTTGCCATTTCCTTCTCCAGGGGATCTTCCCAACCCAAGGACCGAACCCAGGTCTCCCGCATTGGAGGCAGACGCTTTAACCTCTGCGCCACCAGGGAGGCCCTGGTAGCATAGGTAACCACCAACGGGGAGAAAAGCAACCTTGAGAAGGGAAGGTGCAACATGTTGGAGACCTCCCTAGCACTACCCACCCCGAGTTCTCCATAATTTTCCAAAAGAAAGTAATTTGAATCACATTTTAAAATGAAGAAATTGAAAGCTGCTCAGTCGTGTCCGACACTTTTCGACCCCCTGGACTATACAGTCCATGGAATTCTCCAGGCCAGAATACTGGAGTGGGTAGCCTTTCCCTTCTCCAGGGAATCTTCCCAACCCAGGGATCGAACCAGGTCTCCCGCATTACAGGTGGATTGTTTACCAGCTGAGCCACCAGGGAAGCCAGAGAATACTGAAGTGGGTAGCCTATCCTTCTCCAGCGGATCTTCACGACCTAGGAATCCACCCGGGATCTCCTGCATGGTAGGCAGATTCTTTACCAGCTGAGCTACTAGGGAAGCCCTTAAAATGAAGAAAGTCAGGAGCAAATGCAAAACTGGACTGGAAAATGGGGCAACAGATGTAAGCAGGGTCTATCTCAGGCAAACTCGGGAGTAGCTTTGGTTTATTTCTAGTTCTGACAACAGAGGCTTTGTCAATGGGAAATTCACTCTTGTAAAGGATGTCCTTCCTAACTCATAACTAATTCATTTTCTCTCGCTACTTAGATTGAGTATGCATGCAGATGCAAACATAGATGTAGTATTTTTATATTAAAGAAACAAAATACACTCCAAATATATGTATAGAGCTTAAGAGAGAAGCCAGGGAAAGTAACAATCAGTAGAGAAAACTGACCAAGAAGGCAGAGGATGAACTGTATTAAAAGTAGCTTTCAATTCCAGAATCTATCTCTGCCTATTGAATAGTTTCAAACTACCTATAGATGTTAATTTGCTTAACACATTTATTTAGATTCGTAGGAATCCACCTTGTGCTGTGCAGTGCTTAGACATTCAGTAGTGTCTGACTCTTTGCGACCCCATGGACTATAGCCCACCAGGCTTCTCTGCCCATGGGAATTCTCCAGGCAAGAATACTGGAGTGGGTTGCCATGCCCTCCTCCACTGGATCTTCCTAGCCCAGGGATTGAATCCAGGTCTCCTGCGTTGCAGGCAGATTCTATACTGTCTGAGTACCAGGGAAGCCCACGAATCCACCTTAAATGTTACTTTATTTCTTGCATAGGTAAAACATCATCAGCCGTTAATGTTCAGTTCAGTTCTTCACTCAGTCGTGTCCCAACTCTGCAACCCCATGGACTGTGGCACATCAGGCTTCCCTGTCCATCACCAACTCCCAGAGCTTGCCTCAACTCATGTCCCTCAAGTCAGTGATGCCATCCAACCATCTTACCTAATGTCCTCCCCTTCTTCTCCTGCCTTCAATCTCTCCCAGCATCAGGGTCTTTTTCAGTGAATCAGTTCTTCACATCAGGTGGCCAAAGTATTGGAGCTTCAGCTTCAGCATCTGTCCTTTCCAATGAATATTCAGTACTGATCTCCTTTAGGGTGGACTGGTTTAATCTCTTGACAGTCCAAGGGACTCTCAAGAGTCTTCTCCAACACCGCAGTTCAAAAGCATCCATTCTTCTGCACTCAGCTTTCTTTATGACCCATTGTGAATGTAAATTAGTTTAATTATGTTACTCAAAACCTACCTCTCATCGCCTACTGGATGACAACCTGAAATAAGGTGTTTGGATTAGGTAGGAAACACTTAAACAGTATTAAAAATTGTGGTTTATACTTACATACTCTGAATCCTTTGTACTACACCAGAACAGCATGTATTTAAAAAAATAAATTAACTAATAGCTATGTTAAATTCTACTCCTGATTAGCAGTAAAGCAGTAGGAAAATTTATATCTCTACTGAAAATTTTAGAATTCAGCAGTGTAAGTAATCCAGTTGGTGGCCTGAATCTTTTAAAAGCCTTACATGGTGAATAATCATACAAATCATAATATTTAAGTGTTTCTGGTACACTAGTAAAAGTTATTACATTTTCCTATCCAGTAAGTCAACAGCTGGTCTCTCCCACTTGCTCATGGATTTATTTAACAATTAATACTGCACACATATATACACACACACTTCACACATAATGCATATAAAATATTGTTATAAATTAGTGTTGCATAGTATATTTTGAAGGAAATGTCCCCCCCCAAAAAAAAACAAAAAAAAACAAAAAAAACAAGTGCAGCTTTAGGTGGTAATTTTGAAGATTTTAATTCCCTGACAAAGTAACTAATTGGGATAACGTTGAAGTGTTTTGGGCTTCCCTGGTAGCTCAGCTGGTAAAGAATCTGCCTGCAATGCAGGAGACCCCGGTTCAATTTCTGGATCAGGAAGATCCCTTTGAGAAGGGATAGGCTACCCACTTCAGTATTCTTGCCTGGAGAATCTCATGAACAGAGGAGTCTGGTGGGCTACAGTCAGTGGGGTCATAAAGAGTCGGACAGGAATGAGCCCTAAGCTCAGCATAGCACAGCACAGAAGTAGTTTAAATGACACATCAGGGTTGAACTAGAGATACAGTTTTGTTTTTTTTTTTCCTTGCAATCTGAGGGGATAGGATTCACTCTATATTTGGATTTCCTTGTTCTTTGGGGAACAATCAGTATCAAATGTGCTTATTTTTGTCTTTCCTCAAAGTCTAAAAGATTGCTCTCAAAACGAGAAAAGTGTTTCTCACTACCCTGCTACCTATTCCCCAGCAGGGGGACTTTTCATCCCCTTCCTCCCCACAAAGTCAAAATTCACATGTGGAAATATGCAATTAAGTAGACTTCTCCATCCTTAATAATTTCCGTATCTCTTTAATGGTTTTTGATCATTATGCTCATCCCAAGCTAACATAGCAATTTTTCCCTAAACAAGGAGAAGTTTCTCTTATGACATCCCCTCCGTGCCCTGCATAAATATTCCTACAAAAAAAGTGACCTGTTAATTATGAGTGATTGCTTTCCTCATCCCAGGGTGACTGAGGAATAATTTCAACTAAGTATTCATAGTCAGGGATCATCAAGTGATTGCTCTCCAGATTAATCTCCGTGGGCCCAGCTATTGCCTTGTTGTAGCCTGAACACGGCACCGCATTCTGTCTGTCCTATTCATCCTGAATTAAGAAGGCCTTATTTGCTAAACCACTTAAATTCTTTCTGCACAATTTAATTATGCTTCAATGCAAAACCACCTGTGACCTTAGGTTTAGTAATGAAATCCACTCCCCAGTCACTGCTGCAGAGTGGTCTGTATGGTAAAGGTGGTGGGAAATAAGAATCTTAAATATCATTCCTAACTGGAAGAGCCATACTCGTGTTGGCTTGTTCTCTTTCTGTTTTCTTGCAGGCAGTTGGTTGTTTTTTGGAGGAGATATTGTATAAGTACCGTCACTTGGATGATTTAAATGAAAATTCAGAGTAAATCATAGCTATTTGGGTGAGAAAACAGAAATGTCCTCCCCCCCCCCTTCACTATGTGAACCAGAGGGTATTTAAAAAATAAAATCTTTTACTTCTCTCTCTGAGAACTAAAACAAAAACATATAACATGCAATGTTACTTTTGGATTAACTTGGCTTCCCTGGTAGCTCAGGCCATAAAGTCTGCCTGCAATGCAAGAGACCCAGGTTTGATCCCTGGGGTGGGAAGATCCCTTGAAGAACGGAATGTCTACCTACTCTAGTATTCTTGCCTAGAGAATTCCATGGACAGAAGAGCCGGGGGGGCTACGGTCCTTGGGGTCACAAAGAGTCAGACACGACTGAACAAGTAACACTTTCACTTTCACTTGGTATAAACCTGGGCCATTTGATATTCAGTTATCAAGTGGAAGTATTATTTAGTTATAATGAGTCTTTCAGAGTCCAGTTTCACATCTGGCAAGTTCTCTGGCTAGACAATTTTCAAATATAAAGTTCAGTCTTGTAAACTAGCCACTATGGTGGTACTGTACATTATATGTCTAGCACTTACTTATTTTATAACTGAAAGTTTGTACCTTTTGACCCCCTTCATCCATTTTGTCCACTTTATCTTTCGGAGCTTTATCTAGCTCCATCCATATTGTCTCAAATGGCAAATGTCTATGGCTGAAAAGTATACATACACATGTGTGTGTGGGGGGGGCATTATTTTTTCTCACACATTATTTTTTTTCTTTATCCATCAATGATATGGATTTCTTTATCCAGATCATTGAACACTTAGGTTGTTTCCATGCTTTGGCTATTATAAAAGTCTTGAAATGAACATGAGGGTGTGGATATCTTTTCAAGTTAGCAGACTTGCTGAATCACTTGGTAGATCTATTTTTAATTTTTCGGGGACCCTCTATGCTGTTTTCCATGGTGACTTTACTCATTTACATTGTCATCAAGACAATGCAAAGGTTTCCTTTTCTCCATGTCCTCACCAACACACAGCCATTCTAATAGGTGTGAAGTGACAGCTCTTTGTGAGTCTGATTTGCATTTACCTGATAATTGGTGATGTTGACCACATTTTCAAGTGCCTGTTGGTGATTTGTCTTCTTTTACAACCAAATGAGTGTAAACGTTTTTAAATAAATATAAAGTTACAAAAATCAAAGAGATAACACAGAACATAACTGGTACCATTTCCCTTTTAGTGATGCACAAAATGTGTCTTATAATCAGTGACATCATACATTTGATGAAATACACTGATTCCGCTGTTTCCTGTATGTTAGGCCTTCTACCTTCTGCCTAACCTCAAGACAGGTCAGTTTCTATCCTCTGTCAAGACTTTCCAGTCATTGCATCTGCTCATTTCCCCATTTCTCGCTGTGTACAGACCTGTCTTTCCCCCATGAAAGATCTGTTTTGCATTTGATTTGGCACTCTGGGGCTTAGCAGAATTGCTGAATCACATAGTAGCTCTATTTTTAATTTTTTGGGACTGTGTGACCATCTATTAAAAGCCAAATGTGATCCCCAGATCGACTTTACCAGAGATTACAGACCAAAGATGTGATAGCATGTTCCCATTTTTGTTGAAGAGTGTTCTTGCAAATATGCACCTTCTTCTGCGCTTGAAAGAGGTTTCATGTGCCAGATACTGTGCCTCTCCTAGTGTCTAATGATTATGAAAGCCACACCAAAGAAAGTTAAAATGTCCTTAAAAATTGCAAGCATGGGTGAAGTTTGCAATACTCAAAATCGAAGCAGCTTCATTTCAGTTCTGTCAGTCTTCCCAGCCCTGTATACTTTTTTCCTCCCCTTAAAACTGAATGGCAGAGAACCAGAAAGCATAGCAAATGAGTGCCTCAATCCAAGTGAATGAAAACACCAAGGCTCTCTGTGGATGTTCATAGACATGAGATTCTCTTAATAAGAAAACTGCAACATTGTAAGCCATTCAAGCATTACAATCCAATCAATGTCCTTCTTGTTTTGAGGGAAAAAATAGATAATAAAGTTTTTGAAGAATGCAGAATAGCATCAGAGGGGATTAATTATAATAAGATTAAAAAGAATGGCAAAAAGCAGTGATGATTAAAAAAAAAAAACACTATGAGGAAAAACACTGGTATCCCTTATTATGTGCTTAACTGTATTCTTTCAAGAAAGAATTTTTGAACAGAAATATGATTTTCAAACTAAGATACCAAAAAGGAAAAAAAGAAAATAAGCTCCCCTACACTTCTACCAGTCCCAACTGAAGGTTAATTCTGTTAACATTTAAGTAATGGTTCGAATTCAGCTCACCTATAAGTAGAATCAACTGTATCATATTCAGTGATACATGGCAGTAAGGAAAGATCTTGCAGCAAGACTAGTCTGACTCATAGGAGTTGGTGGAGAGTTGTGATTTTAGAAGGACTCTCCTGCTAACCAGAGGAATGCATAAGGAAGGCTTATGAATTTGTTCAGGTGGCATAAAGAAAGTAAAAATGCACATATACCAGGCTGTCATTACCTGTTAAGCAGTTAGTGTCTCAGAGTGATTTCATTCATCGTGTGTTGCTCTAAGGGAACAGCTAAGGATACACACAGTAGATAAAACATCTCATAAAAGGAATGGAGCAAATGATGTGTCAAAGGAAGTGATGTGAATGAGTGAGAGTAGTTTTAGGGCATCAGGAGGATACTGGGCTGGCCAAGTAAGTAACAAAAGACAGAGGTAATGAACTTCTTTCCTCTACATTCAGTTTCCAAATTTTGAACTAATTAAGCAAAATGGGTATGCATGATCTTGGTGGGTGGGTCATGGAGTTGCAGGGTCTGGGGTGACACAAGAAAAAGAGTCAAGATAGAGGGATGGGAGGCCGAGAGTTAGAATCTGATTCTATCTTTATGACCCTTCGAATCTGTGACCTTACCTAGTGGCTTTATTGAACTACTGTAGTTAATTGGAAAGCCATTTTATTATCTCTTGCATAACCCTTTCTAATATGCAGTTAACTAAAAAATCCATCTTTAAAAAATATTAAAGCATTTCTGTAGTTTAGCTGTTTCAAAGTCATGATCTAAAACGTAGGCTTTTGTCTACAAAATTATCTCAGCGCCTTTTCTCTCTCTTTGTCTCTCCCCGCACCATTCCTATTATTGCTGTTCAGTCACTCAGTCGTGTCCACCTCTTTGTGAGCCCATGGGCTGCAGCATGCCAGGCTTCCCAGTCCTTTACCATCTCCCGGAGTTTGCTCAAAACATGTCCATTGCATCAGTGATGCCATCCAACCATCTCATCCTCTTGTCCCCTTCTCCTCCTGCCTTCAATCTTTCCCAGCATCAGGGTCTTTTCTAAGGAGTCAGCTCTTTGCATCAGGTGGCCAAAGTGTTGGAACTTCAGCATCAGTCCTTCCAATGAGTATTCAGGATTGATTTTCTTTAGGATTGACTGGTTGGATCTCCTTGCAGTCCAAGGGACTCTCGAGAGTCTTCTCCAACACCACAGCTCAAAAGCATCAATTCTTTGGCATTCAGCCTTCTTTATGGTCCAACTCTCACATCCATACTTGACTACTGGAAAAGCCATAGCTTTGACTAGATGGACCTTTGTCGGCAAAGTAATGTCTCTGAACCCCTCCATACACAGACATACACACACACACACACACACACACACACATGCATACACACATACACACACATATATGTATGTCCAGACATATTCATATGCATTCCCTCTACAAATATACACACATGTATTACATATTATGTCTTCTTTCTCCCTCTATTACAAATGAGAATATATATATATATATATATATATATATATATATATATATATATATATAGGCCACCCTGATGGCCCAGTGTTAAAGAATTTGCTTGCAATACAGGAGATGTGGCTTTGATCCCTGGCTCAGGAAGTTTCCCTGGAAAAGGAAATGGACACCCACTTCAGTATTCTTGCCTGGGAAATCCCATGGACAGCACAGGCCTGGCGTACTGCAGTCCATGGAATCGCAAAGAGTCGGCATGACTGAGCAACTGAACTAACTGAACTGAACTGAGTATGCGAGTTCATACAATACAGACCTTGCAGAAACACATTTAATGCTCTCTTTCTGTTGGTTTGCTCTGTACTAGACACATTTCATTATTTTTAGCACAATATAAGCATTATCTCATTTGTTCCTCACAATAATCCTGTAAGAAATTTATTTTCATTTTACAGTTGAGGAGACCAAAGAGCAGAGAGGTTAAATCACTTGTCCAGTGAGGTGCAGATAATAAACTGTGGGGTCAGGATTTGAATTCAAGGAATCAGAGACCAGAGCCATGTTCTTAACCCCTGAGCTCTCCTGCCTCACGGGCAGGACTTGCCGTTCTCTACCCCGACTGCGACGGAGCATCTCATGACTCTTTACATAGACTTATCTTTTAGGGTTCAGAGAATTATCCCTCTGCTTGGATTTTTTTTTTCCTTCCTTGTGATGGTTATTTTTATGTGTCAATGTAACTGGCCTAAGAGACATCCAGAATAGCTGGGAGAACATTTCTGGATACACCTCTGAGAGTATTTCTGGGAGAGATTAGTGTTTGATTTGTGGACTGAGCAGAGATCCACCCTTAGCAATGTGAGTAGATGGTGGTTCTTCTTAGCCTTCATAACCACCTGAGCCAATTCCTGCAGTTAACAAATACATAAATGAAGAAAATATCCTACCGGTTCTGTTTCTCTGGAGAACCCCAATGAATACATCCCTCTTCATCAGCCGGTAAAACTCTGGCCAGTCTTCAAGTCATGACAAGTGCCCCTTTCTCTCTGCAGCCTTTCCTGATTCATTCTGTCTCCCAAGATACACAGGACTTCGCTCACCTACCAGCTCCCTCACCAGCTCCCCCAAATTACTAATAGCTGCTTATACAGCTATTAGGATAAGTAGCCTGTCTTCTACACTGGAGTCCACCCTCTTGGGCATGAAAAAGTTATCTTATCTAACTTTATATCCCTTTTATCCAGTATCCTGCCTCACAGAAAAGGAGGTGTGGAGAATGTCTGCCACAGTTCTGTAGTCAGCAAATCAAATCAGTCACCTGGTTTGATGTCATCTATTTTACACCATAAAGGCTTATGTTTTCCACCATTAGACTTTGCCTTCATATTCTGTATGTGTTTTGAAATATATGACATCCATCATAAAAGGTTCTGACAACTTATCAAGACCATAAAAGCTTGTAACCTATGGAATAATATGTAGAGGAGAGGTTTTTAATATTTTAAGCTCAAATCAGTAAGCCTTTTAATCTCTCTGTTTGAAGTATTACTTATTATGCACAATGGGTTTATGTGTGTTAGTTGCTTAGTCTTGTCCAAATCTTTGCAACCCCATAGACTATAGCCCACCAGGTCCCTCTGTCCACGGGACTCTCCAGGAAAGAACACTGGAGTGGGTTGCCATTTCCTTCTCCAAAAGGAACTATAGAAAGAAAGAAAGTGAAGTTGCTCAGTCGTGTCCCATTCTTTGTGACCCCATGGACTGTAGCCTACCAGGCTCCTCCATCCATAGAATTTTCCAGTCAAGAGTACTGGAGTGGGTTGCCATTTCCTTCTCCAATTATGCACAATAAATTAATTCAATTCTAATATTCAGTAAGGAGTTTAACTCTGGAAGATAGTGCAGGACAGAAGAGCACAGCGTGCTGCAGTCCAACAGGTCACAAAGAGTCAGACATGACAGCTACTGAGCAACAGCAAGAAGCTTTTATGTTAAATTATTGGCTAATTTCAAAATTCACCATAATTTTTTCCTTCTAAGAATTGATGCTGTACTTAAAGGAAGAGTTATTTGGCTTCCTTGTCTATGTTACATTAGGCAACCTAGTGGGAGTGGGGAGTAAGTGAGGAAGGTAATTAATTTCCCACTTAGTTATTAATATTGTCTTCTATGTGTCTGTAGCTAATTTAACATGATGCCCAATAGAGAGAAGTGAACAGTCAGATTTGTGTACCAGTCCTCATCACATCCAACATATAGCTATTGTTGTTATAAAGAGGTTAAAAATCAGGAGAGAAAAAGTGCATCCATTCAGAAATGCTCAGAAAGAACTGGCAGAAGCGCAACTTCTTAGAACGCTTTTTTTTTTTTAAATTTAAATTTATTTATTTTAATTGTAGGCTAATTACTTTACAATATTGTATTAGTTTTGCCATACTTCAACATGAATCCACCACGGGTGTACACGTGTTCCCCATCCTGAACCCCCCTCCCACCTCCCTCCCCGTATACACAATGGAGTATTACTCAGTCATTAAAAAGAATACATTTGAATCAGTTCTAATGAGGTGGATGAAACTGGAGCCGATTATACAGAATGAAGTAAGCCAGAAAGAAAAACACCAATACAGTATACTAACGCGTATATATGGAATTTAGAAAGATGGTAACGATAACCCTGTATACGAGAAAGCAAAAGAGACACAGATGTATAGAACAGTCTTTTGGACTCTATGGGAGAGGGCAAGGGTGGGATGATTTTGGAGAATGACATTGAAACATGTATAATATCATATAAGAAATGAATCGCCAGTCTAGGTTCAATGCAGGATACAGGATGCTTGAGGCTGGTGCACTGGGATGACCCTTAGAGAGCCTTTTAATGTTTGTGTATAATGGAAGAAGAAAAGAATAATTTCCAAGTGGTGAAAGTGATAGCAGAAGCAAAGCTGTGGGTGGGGAATGTTGTGAGGAATATTTTTGGAATGCATACACAGTCAACCGTGTCCAACTCTTTGCGACCCCATGGACCATAACCCACCAGGCTCCTCTGTCCATGGGACTCTCCAGGCAAGAGTACTGGAGTGGGATGCCATTTCCTCCTCCAGGGGATCTTCCCAACCCAGGGATCCAACCCATGACTCTTACATTTCCTGAATTGGCATGTGGGTTCTTTACCACTGGGAAGCCCATCAAAATACCATAGACTGGCTTTACAAAATAGACATTTATCTCACTCAGTTCTGGAGGCTGGGAAGTCCAAGATCAAGATGTCAGCTAAT